>NC_083342.1:101254202-102569396 GCF_019175385.1 Lycium barbarum
TTATATTTTGGGTTTTAGCATTTATTTATTTTAAAAACAATTTATGTAATCTCAATACGTAAGATTACTTATTAATGAAATGCTTACTTCGTCAAAAAGGATAATAATTGTAAAGTAATAAAATCTCTAAAAAGGGCTCAAACACATTTGCTAACACAATATTTTCCTATTAAAACGAAAGCATCTCAAAGTTAGATAGCAATTTTTTAACATAGAGAATCATTTGTTTATAAAAGGCTTAATGCATATACGGCCCTTAAATTTGTCCCTTTTTTTTTATTTTGGCACATTAACTAAGTGTTGTTCCTATCGAACTCCTGAACTCATCCTTAAGTGTGTCTATCAAACACAATTCGACTTACATAGTTTTCATTTTCTATGTAAGAACATGCTAATATATATTCTAATATAATTATGACATCTTTTAACTAAGATTAGCAGCGATTGAGAGGGGGAAAAAGAGTAGCTTTTAATTAAGCTCGCAGTGAAAGAGCAGAACTAGCAGAAACTGACACATCCATGACCTAAAGAATAGCTTACCACATGTCTAAAATATTACTCCACCTTCATTTCCCTAATTTAATTCTGCTTCTAATAAAAATCAGATTTAGGATATTTGATAGACATACTTGAGACGAGTTCAAGAGTTCAATAGGAACAACACTTAGTTGAGGTGCCAAAATGAAAAGAAAAAAAAAATTAAGAAGCCACATATGCATTAAGCTTTTATAAAAAAAAATATAAAATATTTAAATATCTTACACAGGGATAAAGTAATCAATATCAACCAAACTTTTCACTCTATGAGCTTTAGGCAATAATTATTGAAGTAATCATTGCAGCACTACTGGATATCCATGCCAGAACCGCCAGTAAGTATGGCTTGCAATGATTAATTTTTCTAAAATATCTTAACTTTTGCATAGTTTTGCCTAAATCTAATATACTCAAAAAATATTTCGACTATAATTTAAAGTTATATACATTCTTTGCATTCTTCAATCATTTTGCTGACAATCCTCAATTACTGTACCGAAATAACCTTGTGCCTCTAAAATCAATATTGAAATACTGAGTAATGTAGGATGTGGGTAAAGTCCCATGTTCTATTGGCAAAATACACCGAGAAAGAAATGCCTCAAACATGAAAGCATATAGGATGCAGCAAAGAAATTTCTTAAAGAGAAAATGTCAGGTTGAAGAAATAAAATAAACATACCCAACATTGTTATACTCCCAAATATTATGTACTCTACAATGCCTTCAATTTTTAAAAATGAATCCAAATTTGGAACCAACCGATAATATTTGCATCACAATCCAATATCAAACTTTATGAAAAAGTTGAAAGATGGCGAATAACCCCTAACTATTGAAATTTTCTTAGGTAAAGTGTATCAAATCTAAGCAGGGGATCCATAATAATTTTCAGAAAATTTATAGAGTTATATTGAATTTTGAAATAGGGGTTCTGATAAAAATAGCACAACACGGTCAACCAAAATATTAGTCTGACAAAATATGTTAACGTATCACGATGAGTTTGACTTCACATGTCAACCTGATGTATCATTATCCCCTAATATCGGAGAATGAAGCAGCCAAATTTAACTTGCAGCAATTTCATTTTCCTATCCAAGCTCTCATAAAGTAATCAACAAATTATTATTATTAATTCTTGGCTAAGCCATCCTATTTGAATAAAAGAAAAGTCATTCATATCTAAGTTCTGCAATAAGAAACAGCATAGTAATTTATGAAGCAATCAAAATATTGTTATTGCATTCAAACGCTACTATAGTATTATTGCAACATTTGGGTAAAAAAACTTTGTTTTAATAAATAGAAAATTTTGTATACACCCTAACAACTCATATTTTTCCGGTATGTGTTTGAAGGAGACACGACTCAGCATGAATAATTTCAATAAATACTCCTCAAAAGAGAGCAAATATTCTGCTGAATCTGACCATACAACGAAAAATACAAAATTCTAAATCTGGTAGCCTTGAATTTGAGGACACCTTACCTAGAACAGTAGAATTGTCTAGCTTGGCTATATGGAATACAAATGAGTATTTGAGATACCTCTTCTTCCATTTTACTCTTCACCTCTATGCCAATGAATGATTCTTCCATTTCTAATTTTTTGAGAAAATTTTGAGGTTTCGGTTTGAAATAGTATGGTCATCCTCTTCTATATGTACTGCACTATCTGTTGTACAGAAAAATAAATTTTATTCTCTAACTGTCAGTAGACTGAGGAATAGTTTAGATTTTGCTTATCTTATATATATTTATATAAAAGCAGGTCATAGGCCCGCTGACGTGGGCAACACAAATGCAGGGTTTTCATTTATTTTTTTTCTCATAATTTTGACCTTTTAATCCATTTTAACTCCTATTAGTTAATTAGTCAAAAAAAAAAAAAGGACGTATCCTTTCGGCATATTTTTGTGACGTTTCCATACAAGGGTGTCAAGTGGGCCGGGCCGGGCAATATAAATGGGGGTCACATGGGCCGGGCCGGGTCATAGTTAGTGGGGCGGTTTGGAGGAGGGAAAGGGGTGTCCGGCCTAGCCCCCTACCCGGGTAGGGGTACGTAGTGGGCTAAGTGGGCCGGGCTTTTTTTTTTTTAAGTTCTAATACAAAAATAGACATTTACATTTACTACTAATAATAAAATTAACATTTACAACTAATGATAAAATTGCTAAATTAAAAAAATTTTAGTCGTCGTCAAATTCAAAAAGTTAGCCGTTGTAAATTTAAAAAACTAGTCGTTGCTAATTTTATTTGAACCCCTTAATTTATGAATAACTGCACTTTGGTCATATTTTCAAACTATAAATACCCCTCCATTCTTCTTCATTTTCACACAATTCTTCCACAATTCTCTCTTTATCTAAATTTGCTATTCAACTAGTGTACATTACTTCACCTCCACCTTCTCCTCGAGTTCGAAGATCAACTTCAAGTGCGGTGTGGATGAATTTTGAGCGAGTAAATGAGGAACATGTTAAATGTCAACATTGTGGTGACATATATCTCCACAAGTCCGGAGCGTCGGGTATTAGCCTATTAGGGGGGGTGGGGGTGGAGGGGGGTACCGGTGTGTTGCGAAGACACTTGTGAAAAGGCATGAAATTGAACTGAATGATTTATCAAAGGTATATTTGTTGAGATAAGTACTATCATAATCTAATATATACTATATACTGAAAATGTATCAAAGGTATATTTGTTGAGAAAACAAGATTGTCTAGCTTTAAAATACAATTTTAAAGAAAACTAAAGTGTTCCGTAAAAAGAGACTCCTAATTTATTAGGATACAATATTTTTAAAATACTTATTATTAGTAATAAATATAGTACATATCTTTTTTTTTTAATTTGAAGTGGGTCGGGCCGGGCCGGTGCCCCGATGGGCCATCGCCCGAGCTACTGGTGGGCTGTCCACCTTGTCCGGTCCAGCCCCCTAATAAATCCCACCTAGCCTAGCCCCTTACACCTCTTAGTGGGTCTGGGCCGGGTTTACCAGGCCGAGTTCGGGCTGACCTGGCCCACTTGACTGGCTTATTTCCATATGCTACCTTTTTAAAGCAGTAGCGTCAAAAGTTGTCCTTGTTGTAAAATGAAGCTAAAAGAGTCACAATATTAATAGATGAAAACCATAGAAATAAAATGACAAAAGAGGAGAGATTTTACTATTCTTCCAAAATGTGTTTTTACAAGTGTATCTCATATGAAAATTTATGTCTCTATTTATAGTGATACATATGTATTTAATATATGAAATGGTGGAAGAAAATGGGAGAGCCATTAACATGGTGGAAGAAAAAGGAAGAACCATTAACATGGTGGAAGGAGCATTATATTTGAGAAATGGACATTCATAATTTCATAACACTCCCCCTTGGATGTCCATAGATGATGTGCATCGTTAAAAACCTTATTGGGAAAAACCCTGTGGGAAAAAGCCTCAATGAAGGAAATAGAGTACACATATCTAGTAATACGCTTTGAGAGTTGCCTCATTAAAAACCTTACCAAGAAAATCCAATGGGACAAAACTTAATTAAGGGAAAAAGAGTACAACGCGTATTTTCACTCCCCCTGACGAAGACCAAGATTCAGATGTCGGAGTCTTCGCATTCCAATCTTAAATATCATCTTCTCAAGAGTTGAAGTTGGCAAAGATTTGGTGAACAAATCTGCGGGATTGTCACTTGAACGAATCTGTTGTACATCAATATCACCATTCTTCTGCAGATTATGTGTGAAAAATAACTTTGGTGAAATGTGCTTCGTTCTATCTCCTTTTATAAATCCTCCCTTTAATTGAGCTATGCATGCAGCATTATCTTCATATAATACTGTGGGTATTTTTGTATCATACTTCAAGCCGCATCTTTCTCTGAAGAAATGTATTACTGATCTCAACTACACACATTCTCTACTTGCTTCATGAATAGCTATTATCTCAGCATGATTCGAAGAAGTAGCAACAATGGACTGCTTTGTGGATCGCCATGATATAGCAGTACCTCCGCATGTAAACAAATAGCCTGTTTGAGATCGAGCTTTATGTGGATCAGATAAATAACCTGCATCTGCATAACCAACAAGATCTGTACTACCTTTGTTAGTATAAAACAGACCTATATCGCTAGTTCCCTTCAGATATCGCAATATATGCTTAACTCCGTTCCAATGTCTTCGTGTAGGAGAAGAGCTATATCTTGCTAGCAAATTAACAGAGAACGCTATGTCAGGTCTTGTAGCGTTAGCAAGATACATAAGTGCACCAATTGCACTAAGATATGGTACTTCAGGACCAAGAAGCTCTTCATTTTCTTCTTGTGGTCGGAACGGATCTTTGCTCACTTCAAGTGATCGAACAACCATTGGAGTACTTAAAGGATGCGCATTGTCCATGTAAAATCGTTTTAAGATCTTTTCGGTATAAGCAGATTGATGGATAAGGATCCCATCTGTCAAATGTTCAATCTGCAAACCAAGACAAAGTTTTGCTTTTCCCAGATCTTTCATCTCAAATTCTTTCTTTAAATATTCAATCGTCTTTTGGAGCTCTTCTGGAGTTCCAATTAGGTTTATGTCATCAACATAAACAGCGATTATAACGAACTCTGATTTTGCTTTCTTAATAAAAACACATGGACAAATGACATCATTTATATAACCTTCTTTTACCAAGTACTCACTGAGGCGATTGTACCACATGCGCCCTGATTGTTTTAGACCATACAATGATCTTTGTAATCTGATTGAATACATCTCCCGAGACTTTGAGTTAATTGCTTCAGGCATTTTAAATCCTTCAGGAATTTTCATATAGACTTCATTATCAAGTGATCCATAAAGGTAAGTTGTAACCACATCCATCAGATGTATTTCAAGGTTTTCATGTACAGCTAAACTGATGAGATATCGAAATGTTATGCCATCCATAACGGGTGAATATGTTTCTTTATAGTCGATACCGGGTCGTTGAGAGAATCCTTGTGCAACAAGGCGTGCCTTGTATCTCACAATTTCATTTCTCTCATTCCTTTTTCGCACAAAAACCCATTTATGGCCAATTGGTTTTACACCATTAGGCGTTTGGACTACAGGTCCAAAAACCTCACGTTTGGCAAGTGAATTCAATTCTGATTGAACTGCCTCTTGCCATTTTGGCCAATCATATCTTCGTCGACATTCTTCGACAGATTGGGGTTCCTGATCGTCAATGTCTTTCATAATATTTATTGCAACATTATATGCAAAAACATTATCCAGCATAATCTTCGATCGATTCAAATTTATCCCATCACTAGAAGAACTCAATGATAGTTCTTTATTTACTTGAGTCTCGGGTTCCCTAATATCTTCAGGAGTATCGGGATTAGTCAGATCTTGAATATCTTCATGATATTCTTTCGTAGTGTCATTTTGATCATTTTTCGTGTTTCTTTTTCTAGGATTTTTATCCTTAGAGCCCAATGGCCTACCACGCTTCAGGCGCGTATGAGATTCAGAGGCTATGACACTAGTAGATTGTCCCTTTGGGACATCAATTCGGATAGGCACATTCTCTGCAGGGATATGTGACTTAGTTATCCTTTTCAAATCAGTAAATGCGTCTGGCATTTGATTTGCTATTTTTTGCAAGTGAATGATCTTCTGGATCTCCTGTTCACATATGGGGGCACGTGGATCAAAATGAGATAGTGATGGAACTTTCCACGCAATTTCTCTTTTAATTTCTTTTTTCTCTCCCCCTAATTGTGGGAAATTTGTTTCATCAAATCGACAATCTGCAAATCGGGCAGTAAATAAATCTCCCGTCAATGACTCAAGATAGCGAATAATAGAGGGTGATTCAAACCCAACATATATACCTAACCTTCTTTGGGGGCCCATCTTAGTACGATGTGGTGGTGCTACAGGCACATATACAGCACAACCAAAGATTCGGAGATGAGCAATATTTGGTTCATGACCAAATACTAATTGTGATGGGGAGTATTTATTATAATGAGTCGGTTTGAGACGAATAAGAGATGCTGCATGTAAGATAGCATGTCCCCAGACGGTAGTGGGCAACCGTGTTTTCATAAGCAGTGGTCTTGCTATCAATTGTAATCTTTTAATAAATGACTCAGCAAGGCCATTTTGGGTATGAACATGTGCTACAGGATGTTCAACTTTTATCCCAACTGATAAACAATAATCATCAAAAGATTGAGACGTAAATTCTCCGGCATTATCGAGGCATATAGACTTAATGGGATGGTCTGGACACTGTGCCCTTAAGCGTATTATCTGTGCTAATAATTTCGCAAACACCAGGTTGCGAGAAGATAGGAGGCACACATAAGACCATCTTGAAGATGCGTCTATTAGGACCATAAAATATCTAAATGACCCACAAGGTGGATGAATAGGTCCACATATATCCCCATGTATACGTTCTAGAAAAGCAAGAGATTCAATGTCAACTTTCATTTGTGATGGCTTAGCTATCAATTTACCCTGATAACAAGCAGCACATGAAAATTCACCACATTCAAGAATCTTCAGGTTCTTAAGTGGATGCCCATTTGAATTTTCAATAATTCGTCTCATCATTATTGATCCAGGGTGACCTATTCGGTCATGCCAAAGCAAAAAAATACTTGAATCATTAAACTTCTGGTTTACGATCGAGTGTGCTTCAATTGTACTAATTTTTGCATAATACAGTCCAGAAGATAAAGTTGGCAATTTCTCCAAAACATATTTCTGGCCGGAGACATTCTTTGTAATAGCAATATATTCATCATTTATTTCGTTTAATGTCTCAGCGTGATACCCATTACGGCGGATATCTTTGAAACTTAACAAGTTTCTTGGGGATTTAGAAGAGAATAATGCATCTTCTATAACAAGTTTCGTCCCCTTAGGCAGAAATATAGTAGCTCTTCCGGAGCCTTCAATCAATTTCGAATTGCCAGAAATTGTATTAATATTTCCCCTTTTTCTACGCAAGTTAGAAAAGTATTTCTCATCTTTGAATATGGCATGCGTTGTTCCACTATCAATCACACAAATATCTTCATGATTGATCATTGATCCAAATAAAATTTGAGGAATTTCCATAGATTCTTCAAAAATGAAATAATAAATAAAGTGAACATCGGAGTAGATATTATGATTAGACAAAGTATTACACACATTTTATTATATAAATATGAAAACATAACCACATACAAATGACACTTATAAAATATCTAAGTTTTCACAGGTCCATCACCGATCAAATGATCTATTTTCCCTTCAGGGAGTTCAAAGAAATCTGCCACATCTAGATGCATGGGCTCAATATTATCTTCAGAAATAAAATTTGCTTCAGCATCTTTTTCTGCCTTTTTGAGAGAGGCTTGATACAGATCAACTAGGTGCTTTGGTGTACGACAGGTACGTGACCAGTGCCCCTTTCCTCCACATCGGTAGCATTTATTTTCTGAGTTTTTCTTTTGCACAGCTTTATGCTTTTCATCTTTCTTTTTACACTGCTGGTGGTGAAAGATATTATTTGGTGCAAAACGAGAATCATGATTAAAATTTCTTCCTCGACCACGACCATGACCACGACTGGGGCCACAATCTCTTCCACGCCTAGAATGGCGAAAATTTACCTCATTCACTTCTGGGAATGGGGCAGTACCAATGGGTCGGCTTTCATGATTTTTCATTAATAATTCATTATGTTGTTCAGCCACTAGAAGATGTGCGATTAGATCAGAATATTTCTTGAACTTCATTTCTCGGTATTGCTGCTGCAGGAGCATACTCGAGGCAGGAAAAGTGGAGAATGTTTTCTCCAGCATATCATGATCAGTGATATTTTCACCACATAATTTCAACTGAGAAATAATTTTAAACATGGCAGAATTATATGCTTTAATAGATTTAAAATCTTGTAGCCTTAAATGGAGCCAATCAAAACGTGCTTGTGGAAGTATGACCATCTTCAGGTGGTCATATCTATCTTTTAAATTATTCCACAGAGTAAGAGGATCTTTAACAGTGAGATATTCCATTTTCAAGTCCTCATCAAGGTGATGGCGAAGGAATATCATTGCCTTGGCACGGTCTTGGTTTGATGCCTCATTTTTATCTTTGATGGTGTCTGCCAGACCCATCGCATTAAGGTGAATTTCGGCGTCAAGAATCCAAGACATATAGGTATTGCCGGATATATCTAAAGCTACAAATTCACGTTTGGTAAGATTTGCCATTAGTAAAGAAAAATAGAAAATCAATACCTTCGAGGCTTTAAAATATTTTCTCGGAACGGCAGAGTCTCGTGCTGATAACGTGTTGTAAAATGAAGCTAAAAGAGTCACAATATTAATGGATGAAAATCATAGAAATAGAATGACAAAAGAGGAGAGATTTTACTATTCTTCCAAAATGTGTTTTTACAAGTGTATCTCATATGAAAATTTATGCCTCTATTTATAGTGATACATATGTAGTTAATATATGAAATGGTGGAAGAAAATGGGAGAGTCATTAACATGGTGGAAGAAAAAGGAAGAACCATTAATATGGTGGAAGGAGCATTATATTTGAAAAATGGACATTCATAATTTCATAACAGTCCTGAGTTTCTCACTTCATTATTACCAAATAAACCCACAGGCAACAGTACCTCTTCCTTATCGCCTTTCTCCGATTAATATCATTGGTACTACCTAGTTCTATAATGATCTGTTTCAATATACGTACAGTTGCTTTGCCTTTATGACTTTACATTGCCATTTTTTTTTCATTACTGATATATTAATATAGAGTTTCTTCCCCTTTATTTATTCTTAATTATTAATTTACTTTTTAAATTTTAATAGTACTCTGGCTTCTATTTTTGGGTATGCTTCTGTGCCTTTTAAAATTTTCTGATGTCACTCAATTATTGTTTGCCCTCTTAAAATTTTTATAATTATAGGAATTATACGGGAAGTTAACCGAGAAAAAAAAGGACATTTTTCAGAAGAATGACAATTTTTCATACGAGATTTGATGAGGAAAACTAAGAATTTAACTGGTGTGGAAAGGAAAGTAAGTTAGTTAATTGGGTATGACTTTCCATGAGCAAAAACATTACTCATTTTTTCACGTTACAGAAGCATTACTCATTTATTTACATTAATAGTTGCCTAATTATAACACTTTAGACATTTTTGTTTAGAGGAATAGAGAAGAAAAAGTTTTAAAAAAAGAGAAAAAAGATAAATAGAAATGGTGGTCATAGAGAGGTGCCACATCACCTTGTCTATGCCTAGCTTTATAATATATATAGATGGGTAAAAATCATTTAGTCCTCCAACTTTACTTCAAAATAAAAGACCTCCCCCAACATTGAACAATTGACATTTTCATCCTCTTATCTCAATTTCTCCGGCCATTGATCGGTGACTTTATACTATTTGACTGATCATCAAAGGGGTATTAATTAATGAGTACCCTAAGTAATAATATATAAATTTTTCACAGTTTCCTCCGTTAATTAATTCTAACGCTTTCTGCCGTCTTCAATTTTTCTCCATAGCCAGAGCAGTTCTTCATATTTCCGGAGAACCTTTCAAACCCTTGTAACCTTCATATTTCCAGAGAACAATTGTTTATCAGGGTTTGAAAATTCTCTGAAAATATGAAGAACTGCTTAGGTTATGGAGAAAAATTAAAGACGACAGAAAATGTTAGAATTAATTAATGGAGGAATCTACGGAAAATTTATATATTATTAATTAGGGTACTAACTAATTAATTAAAAATATAAGTGAAATTCCCTTTTACCCCTTTGATGACGATCAAATAATATAAAGTTACCGGTCAATATACGAAAGTTGAGATAAGGGGATGAAAATGTGGATTGTTCAATGTTGGGGGAGGTCTTTGATTTTTAAAGTAAAGTTGGAGGACTAAAATGATTTTTGCCCTATATATATTGGTGTATATGAATTAATGCAAGTAAGTGACGTGTATAGAGGTAAAAAAGTATTACTGAATTTATGAATTGAATCGTAATTGTGTGTGTATCACTACTAAAAAACTGCCAAAAATCGACGGATAAAAAACGGACGGATTCAAACCGACGGAAAACCGACGCAGTGCGTCAGTTTTTTGCATTTCTAATCTTTTTTAATTAGAAAACCGACGGACGACGTCGGTTTTTTGGGCAGAATTTTGAATATATATTTTTGCAAAAAAAAATCGACGTCCCACGTCGGTTTTATTAAAAAAATAAAATAATAATTAATATAAAACCGACGGACAACGTCGGTTTTAGTTTTAAAAATATTTTAAATAATTTATTATTCATTCTGTTTTTAAAAAAATTAATAAACAATTTTTTTTAGGAAACCGACGGATCGGGTCGGTTTTTAATTTTTTTTTTAGTCAAATCTGGTCAACTTTTTTAAAAAACTGACGGACAGGGTCGGTTTTGTCCGTCGATTTTTTTTAAACAAAATGGCCAAACGGGTTCACTCTTCATTTCTCCTTCTCTTCCCAAACAAAAAACCCATTCCCCTAAAACCCTACCCGCCGCCCATCCATGTCCGCCCAGCCCAGCCGCCCATTTCCCCACCACCCAGCCCCGCCGCCTGCGCAGCCCACCCCCACTTACCCCAGACTCGTTTTAACTTAATAATTGAGGTTAGTTGCTTTTAAATTAGGGCTTTTAAAATTCTTTCAATTTTAGTTTTATTTGTTGATTTTAGGCCTAATGTTAGTCTATTTAGCTTTGTTAAACATCATTTGCAATGTTATTAATGTTGAATTTATGAAAAAATGTAAACTTTATTTGACTAGTTTACTTTTCATATTATTTTTTTTGCTTGAGATTGTGCTATATTTTATGTTCATTATCAATGTATTTGTGTTAGCTTAGTTATCATTGTTTGTAATATTATTGATGTTGAATATGTGCAAAAATGTGCAAAAATGTATATTTTAATTATTTGACTAGTTTTTTTTTTGTTGGATTGTGCTTTTTGTTAGAATCCATAAGTTATTAGAATTGTTATTGATCATTCAAAATTAGAATTGGTTGAGATTGTGCTTTTCAAAGTTAGAATTGTTAAGTTATAGTATTTCTATGACCTCAAAACTAAAATGTAGACTTTATTTCATTAGATTTACTTTTCAATTTTTAGAATTGGTTGGGATTGTGCTTTTCAAGGTTATAATTATTAAGTTATGTTAGAATTATTAAGTTATAATATTTCTATAACCTCAAAACTAAAATGTAGACTTTATTTGACTAGATTTACTTTTCAATTTTTAGAATTAAAGTTAGAATCCATAAGTTATTAAAGTTAGAATTGTTATTGAGATTTCAAAGTTAGAATTGGTTGGGATCGTGCTTTTCAAAGTTATATTAAATTTAGAATCCATAAGTTATTAAAGTTAGAATTGTTATTGAGAATTCAAAGTTAGAATTGGTAGGTATTGTGCTTTCTTAAATTATTAATGTTCAGTTTGTGAAAAAATGTAAACTTTATTTGACTAGTTTACTTTTCACACACACACACACACACACACACATATATATATTTGCTTGCGATTGTGCTATTTTTTTATGTTCATTGTCAATGTATTTGTGTTAGCTTAGTTAGAATTGGTTGGGATTGTGCTTTTCCAAGTTATATTAAAGTTAGAATCCATAAGTTATTAAAGTTAGAATTGTTATTGAGAATTCAAAGTTAGAAGTGGTTGGGATTGTGCTTTTCAAGGTTAGAAGTGTTAAGTTATAATATTTCTATAACCTCTAAACTAAAATGTAGACTTTATTTGACTAGATTTACTTTTCAATTTTTAGAATTAAAGTTAGAATCCATAAGTTATTAAAGTTAGAATTGGTTGAGATTGTGTTTTTAAAAGTTATATTAAAGTTAGAATCCATAAGTTATGAAAATTAGAATTGTTATTGAGAATTCAAAGTTAGAAGTGGTTGAGATTGTGCTTTTCAAGGTTAGAATTGTTAAGTTATAATATTTCTATAACCTCTAAACTAAAATGTAGACTTTATTTGACTAGATTTACTTTTCAATTTTTAGAATTAAAGTTAGAATCCATAAGTTATTAAAGTTAAAATTGGTTGGGATTGTGCTTTTAAAAGTTATATTTAAGTTAGAATCCATAAGTTATTAAAATTAGAATTGTTATTGAAAATTCAAAGTTAGAATTGGTTGGGATTGTGTTTTCTTAAGTTATATTTTAAGTTAGAATTCTTAAGTTACGTAGAAGATGATGATGATGCAGATGATGATGACGGTGATTACGTAGCCCGGACACCGGATGATCAATTGTAGTAGTTTGGATTTAATAATAGACTTATGTTTTATGGACTTATGTTAAAACTAGTTAATGGTACTTTTGATTGGACATTTAAATATTTTTTAACTTTGAAGGTCTATTTAGATAGTATTTGATGTGTTTAGATAGTGTTTGATGTGTTTTATTGTTACTCAGGGTGATTTTATGTGTTGTAGCTCTTTTAGAATTGATTTGGAGCATTTTAATGTTAGTTTTGAGCAGCTTTTGGTACTGATTTTTGTGTTGGGCTGCAGAAAATGCAGCAATTGTATGCAGGAAATATTCCAAAAAACCGACGCAGTCCGTCGGTTTTCTGGAAATTAATTCTGGAAATTTTCCAGAAAATCGACGGAAAACCTACTCAGTCCGTCAGTTTTCTGAAAATTAATTCTGAAATTTTTTCAAAAAATCGACGCAATGTGTCGGTTTTTTATTTAAAATAAAAAAATTAAATAAAAAATCGATGGAGTGCGTCGGTTTTTCATAGAATTTATATTGTTTTTATTTGAAATAAAAAATCAGAAATTTAAAAAACCGACGCAGTCCATCGATTTTTTAAATTTTTTTTATTGGATAAAAAACCGACGGACCACGTAAGCGACGCAGTCCGTCACAAAAAACCCATGCAGTCCGTCGGTTTTAAAAAAGCGACGCTATGTAAACCGACGGATCGTAATGGGTCGGTTACCCGTCGATTTCATTGAAAAAACCGATGCGGGCCGTCGATTTTTGATAGTTTTTTAGTAGTGTATCCTATCTTTTTGTACTGAAGTTATACAGAAGGTAAATATTTAAATAATCAAGTAGAATACATAATCAAAAATTAAATTAAATATACATAGAATAAACAACGCAAAGTTCAAGAGGTTCATCTGTTCACTTTTACTTATGCACTATAATAAAAATAAATTTTCACCTTTACATGTCTACTTTAGCATATCACGAGAAAGACAAACTTTTTTTCTTTTCTTATTTTACCCGTAACATTAATTACTCATTTCAAATCATTTTCCAAATCTATTAAAACTATACACCAATTAATTTGTATACTATGATAAAATATATACTTCATTTATTAATTCTTAAGGTACGTGCAAAATCAAAAGTTGATAAGTAAAAGTGCACAGAGTGAGTACTAATATATTATACCTAAACTTATAAAAAAGGTTGTCATGACAAAAACTTGAAAATCCCCCTTCCCGCAAAAGGCAATTTCTTTTAGAGATAAAGTGTCAAACACACACCCAAATATCATTTTGTTTTTAATTTTCAACCTGAACAATCAGTTGTGAGAGTGAAAGTTTTTTACCTAAATTATCACACCTCACAGTGTTATATAGGAATGTGTTTTTGACTCAATTTTCTTTTAAGTGTGAAAAGCTTTCGAGGCGACACCTTTTAATCGCCACATAATCTATTTATGGTGACTAGGTCGCCACCAATTGGTGTCTTTTTTCTTGTTTCTAAAAGAGGAGCATGATATAAAAGCCAAAAATCCCTAATTCCTTTAAACTGTTGGTCGTCACCCTAGACTCAACCCCAAATCAGATTTCCAAAATTGGTTCCTCAATTATTATATCTGGGCATCAAAGTCAAGAAGGTATCTTTTTATTCATCTACTATTTCTTGCATGTTTCTTTTTTCTTGAAAATAAGCATCCTTTAAGCTGTCACTGCGCTACAATATTGCATTATTGTTTTCACCTTAAACACGGGGGAATATATATTGAATGGGAATAATTATCTTTGATGTTAATACTAGTAAACTTTGAGCTAAGCAATGAAAATATTTTAAACTGATGAAATGCAGAAAATAAGAAGGAAGTTTTGGGGGGACTTTCTAAATGACTCAAAGTCTTATAAAATGAACAAAGGACGGGACAGCAAACCCTACCCTCTTCAGTCAAATAGGGACGAGCTCTATTAACGGTCTGTCCAAGAGTTGACTGACGAGCCCCCAAGGGCAGCTCAGTGGGTTGAGCACGGGGCTTCTATAATGGAGGTCTTAGGTTCGAAAATCCCCTGGGGATTTGCCTTCTGGGTCGAGCTCGTAGCACGGGGTTGGCCTAGTGCGAGTTATCTCTTCTATATTTGGTTTGCGGGCTATTGCACAGGAGCGGGGTTTACCCTGTGCGCACCCGAAGGGTAGCGACTGCTGTTCCCTTGTCATCAAAAAAAAAAAAAGAATTGATTGACGATGTGAAGGAGAGGAATGCCGCTCTATAAGGGATAGACAAAACTCCATGATCAAATGACTACAACTCAGACATTGTATGTCATGAATAGTCTCACTGATATTCTATTCTCAATTAAGATTTACTTATTGCTTTATTAGGCAACTTAGAGCCCATTTGGATTGGCTTATAAGTTGCTTATAAGCTATTTTCAGTTTTTTTGAGTGTTTGGCTGGCCAGCTTAAAGTCATTTTGTGCTTAAAATAAGCTCAAAAAAATAATTGGGCCCATTTGACTTAGCTTATCTAAAGCAGCTTATAAGCTGTTTTCAGCTTATAAGCCAAAAAAAATAAGTTAGACTACCCCAACTTATTTTTTTTTAGCTTATAAGCTGTTTGCAGCTTATAGGCATAAGCCCATCCAAACAGGCTCTTAATTGACCTACTGGACTCCAAAGAAAGGGTACCACTTGTTTGGAAAACAAAATTTTGCTTTCTGAAAATCTTCTCCATTTCAAGTGTTGGCTACCTTTTGCTCTTTTGAGTAAAGCATCACGTTTAAGCTGTTAATAGGATCTTGAACCTGAAAGCACAGCACTTGAACAGTTACTTTTTCACAAGGACTGATTAATTTATACTAACCATAACAAAAGAGAACTGAAGATTAACTTTCAGGCAATTTGGTAAACAGTGAGAAGGAAATCGAAAACCTTGATTATTTGGCCCTGTTCATTCTCATGCCACTCTTCACATGCTTGTTTTCAAGTTCACCTCACTTACTATGACTTTGCTGTTGTGCTTGATAACCTCAGTGATCTCTCCAATCCTATCTTTGTCTGGATGTAACTTTTACTGTATCCCCCACATTCACATGCATTTTGTGTCGCACAGGAAGGCTGTTTGGCTTACACTTTTTGCACCCCATCGCTTAAGCAGCAGAAGAAATGAAAAATGAAGACAGTAATTTCCTTGTTATGGAATATGGTATTCCAACTACGAGTACTGTGTTTTCCATTACGTAGTAGTTTCCTTTCAACTTTAACATATTTTAGTCCACAGATAACCAGCAGATAACATTTGCTGGCAGTTGTTCCTGAACTGCTATTGAGTTAGTGTATGCACCTTCTCGTAAATCTTCTCTTTGGGTCATAGAAGTTCATCACCTGACAGCATTAAAAAGACCAGATATGGCTCTAAGACACGAACCTTGACTACGAAGGGACCTGACTTTCGTACACTTGCAAAGAGTATAAAAATCATCTTGTTGCAGTTTGACGCGTGATAACATAAGTCATGTAAAGCAGGATAATAACAGAGAACTTGTAAACAAATGCAATAAGGGGCATTAACCTAAGAACACCAAGTCCATATTCTGAATAAGATTTCTGTTCAAAATATATTCTGAATATGATTTTCATAAATCATTATTTTGTCTCAATTCTGAGTACTTTTTGAATAACACGTCTCAGACAACCGTCTCCTCTACAAAGGCATTGGAGATTTTATTCAAGTTCAGCCAAATAACAGAAACATGAGTCTGAGTGAAGTATCTTGCTCGGACTTTCCAAAAATTTTGCTGCACCCGCATCGGATCTTCCGAAAATGCACCACCTTTGGAGGATCCAACACGCACCCGTCGGTATCTTTAAAGAGTCCAAGCAGCATATCAATGAACCACCTGCCTGCATCTCTTGGAAGGACTCTGGCCTTAGTGCATACACTTATCGCTCTCAATTGCTAGAAATGTATTGGGCTATAAGTTTTGTAGTTAAGTTTTAGTGCTATGAATTTCCCGACGGACTTAACTTTTGTTTGTCAATGTTTTTAGCCTTACTGTTTTCTGCTGTCTGATTATTGGGTTCTTAGTATTAGGCACATCAAGTGCCCTTGGGCTCCACATCTCATTATTTTATATTATTATGCTTTCAATACTATATCAAAAATTTGAATCCTTATATACTTTTTATGCTATGTCGCAGAAATGGCAAGATTTGCACGAGGTAGAGGTCGGCGCGGTGGAAGGGGCCGTGGGCGTGGTAATATTGAAGGAGTTCGTGATAATTTTGCAGTGGTGTCATCTGTAAATATTAATCCACCACATAAACCTACACTTGATCAAGCATCTCAGCCACTAGTACAATCAACAGGGATTCCTGAAGAAACTCAGTGGACTTCTCCAGACTTAAGGAGCCCTGAAACAAGTCAAAGACCATTGTCGGGGTCACAATTATCAGGGAATATGGAAGGAAGTGTACATCCCTCTTCAGAGAACTTAAATAGCGGTGAAGGTTAGTTTTCCTGTATTTCAATACTTATTAGTGGTCCCTTTTTCTCTTCTCTTATGTACCTTGGAAATTTATGCAATTTTAACTTGTATTGTTCATTTATTTTTTTCAAAGACAGATTCCTGTAGCCTGATTTTAGTATTCTGTTGTTGTTGGCTCAACACCCTTGTCCGATTTATAGGGTCTATTATGTACTTCTATTGTCGTTCAGTTATTAATATTCTATTTTAATGAGATGATGCTACCGATATTCTTTTTTGATTACTGAGAAATCCACATGAGCCACTGGCTCACGGTTCGATACTCGCCGAATAATGGGTCCGCCACTCTACCCTTCTCCATTTAAATGTAATAAAGTACAAAGATAATTACCCTCTAACCTCAGTTACTCATATGGGTGCGGGTGTCTGATACGGGTAGTAAGCAAGTTTCTTCTTGGTATTTTTGTCAACAGAATGAGCTTATAAACCATTTCTATAGTAGGGACAACGATGAAAAGGAACTACATATTTGAGTCATCATTTGGTTGAAATTGTTGATACATTAACTGTTAAACTAAAGGATATATGGATATATCACTATCCCTTACACGGAAACCACCATCTCTAGAAAGTATTCCCTCAAGATCTCCTATAATTTCCACCCGCAAGGGTGGCTCAGTTGGTTGAGCATGGGGCTTGGCTTTCATAATGGAGGTCTCAAGTTCGAAACACCCTGCCTACGACAGCAGGGGATTTGCATTCTGAGTCGAGCTCGTCGCACCGGGCTTGCCTAGTGCGGGTTACCTCTCTTGTGTGGTTTGAGAGCTATTGCACAAGAGCTAGGTTTACCCTGTGCACACCCGAAGGGTAGCGGCTGCGGGTTCCCATGTCATCAAAAAAAAAAAAAAAAAAAAGATCTCCTATAATTCCTTCCAACTATATCTCCGTTGGTTACTTTAAAATTGTTCTGGAAAGTGTCGATAATATGTTTTCCCTTTCTCAGTTGGTAGCTAAGTTGCTCTTCACTTTCGGTGCCGCACCTGTGTCGACACGACGTGGGTGTGGGATCCATACCGGATCTAGTCACTCGATTTTGGGGACTTTTGACCAAATTCAATAGAGAAATTTGAGACATATACGATGATTTTTGAAATCAAAATAAAAGCTACAGTAAAATCCTAATATAGGCATATATTTTTTACTTACCGTTAGAAGATATTTGTATTAAAATGTTAGCAACCAGAAGGTGCTATAAAGATATTTACTTGCTCACAGTTGAATGTGCAAACTCAAGAAGTCTATCATGGACAACAGCTATGTTACACCAAAAAATAAGGAGATGCATCTGTACTTAACAATAATTACAGATTCAAACTTGCTCACAAATAGTCCACTATAATTTAGGCATATTCTTATAACTCTGCTTTCAGATATTTGAATTATTTTTAGCCAAATCCCCGCACCTGTATTCATACTTGGATGAGTTGGATCCGTAACCCCGAATCTTAAATTTAGATCGTGAAGGATCCAATCTCTAGATTCGCACCCGTATCGGACACCCGCACCCAAGTCCGAGCGACTTAGGCTGGCAGCCCTATTAGCTTATGACCAATTTCAGATGCATACTGCTGCACTGGAAATGATTCAAGCAAAAATAAGTATCATTTGGTTTAGCTTAGACATAAAGAAGTTCAATTTTTTTTAATCTTTTCCAGCTGGTTTCCATTACTCCTTTGAAATCTATATAGTATCTCTTGCTGTAAAGCTTCTTATTGTCCTACATTTCTTGCTTCACAGTTTCTTGCAGCAAAACTAAGAAAGGCAGGGGAAAATATAGATCCCTACACTTGGATGTGAAAACTCAGTGCGGTAGCAAAATCAAAGTTCACATTCCGGATGACATTGATAGAGCTGTAGGTCCCGGGGCTAGAGATATTGTCAATTATTGTGGCTTGATCATGAGGAGCACTATCTCTTTAAGAGATGGTGATTGGGCAACAATTTTTGCAAAAGATGGAGAATCAATGTGGCTGAAAGTGAAGGTAATACATTACTGTGAATATTTGACGTTTAGAGATCTTGCATTATTTGTGTTGCTACGTTAACAAAATAAACTTTCTTTGTTGCTAGTTTATTTATAAAATCATCTTACTTTCTCAAAAAAGAAAATATAGTTACTCCCTCCGTCCCAATTTATGCGATGGTTTTGATAGGGCATGGAGTTTAAGAATGAAAGAAAGACTTTGAAACTTGTGGTTTAAAACAAGCCATAAATATTTTTGTGGCTATACTTTATAAATCATCTAATTAAGGGCAAAATGAAAACTTTAAGTTAAATTGTTACTAAATATAGAAATTTGTCACTTTCTTGGGACTGACTAAAAAAGAAAGAAAAAAGGGGCAGCCCTGTGCGCAAAGCATTCCACGTTAGCAGGTTCGGGGAAAGGGCCGCACCCCAATGTTACGTTAATTGGGACAGAGGGAGTATAACTTTACATTTGTGTTTTCAGGAGAAATTTGAAGTTGGCGGTGGTAAGGGAGAGCATGTGTTGCAAAGTTTTGTGGCCAGCACTATGAAAAGGCTTTTTAGAACGTGGAAGACTCGGTTGCATGCTGAGTATTTGCGTTATAATACTGATGAAGAGAGACTGTCCCATCCGCCGAAAGATGTTGTGCCTGAGGATTGGGAATTTCTGATACAATATTTTGGAAGTGAGGAATTCAAGGTAACTTGATAAAAGGACGTTTGATAAATTATCATTTGAATATTGGTGTCTTAATCTATTTGACATAATTGCAGGCTAAAAGCGAGAGAAATAAAATAAACAGGAAAAAGCAAACAACAAAGCATTCATGTGGGTCAAAGTCTTTTGCAGAAGTAGAGGAATCCACGGTGAAAATGCATTTATTCCAACCATCATATACTTTTGTTAATGATTTATGTCATTTTATGTGCTCACATGTGTTCTCCTCATCTGAAATATATTGTAGAGAGATCCTCTTACTGGAGAGAAGGCACCACCAGATCGTGTCTGGGAGCTCCAACATACACGTAAGAATGATAAAGGAGAACTGTTGTGGTCAGATGAACAATCTCAACGAGTTTACGTAATTCCATAATCATTGGCTTGTTATTTGTTTTATATTTATTATTATATGTTAGTATAAAGGGTTTTGCATAACTGCAGGGCCAGATCCAGGAACTTGTGGCTCAACAACAATATGAACAAAACGAGAATCCAAAGACTGGAGATGAGATTTTAGCTGCTATACTTGGTGAGAGAACAGGCTATGTTCGGGGAAAAGGTTATGGAAAGAAGCCTCTCAAAAAGAGCCGCATGCAACTTGTAAACTTTAGATCTAACTTTTCTTCTGCAATAGAAAGTGTGCGTCAAGAGATGCAAGCTGAAATGGATCGAAAGTTGGAAGAGGAACGTGAACAAATGCGAGCTGAAATGGACAAAAGATTTGAAGCTCAGATGCAAGAGGAGCGTAGACAAATGCGAATAGAAATAGACAAAAGGATCCAAGATCAGATGGTGGCTACTTTAATGGTCAGAATGCAACAGGTATTCTTCCTTTCTGCCATGCTATCTGATCTTTGATTTAGTGGGATTGAGTCTCATCGTTGAGATCTATTGAGCTCCAATCCATTTTTCTATTGACAATCTTCACTTCGATGCATTGCTGTTTGGTTACTGGTTACATATTAAATAACCAACTAATGGTGTGGAGAGATAATATTACTGAAATGGGAGCGTAAGCATTCCATTGGCGACTTACTCCTACTATGCTGCCATTAAAAAGCACATAAGAGACTTTTGCATCTATGTCAATCTATGGACTGCCATCTGTCATGAGAAAAACACATCCATGGCTCACTTGTTATATGTGTATATTGTTTCATATGCTGATTAGCCCTTCCGTTATGTTTTCTCTATTTTTCTAATTTTTTTTTCTATGCTGAACAATAATCACGAATTTTGTTGGTGACATCAATGCAGACCTAGGCAAAAATATGACGCATGGAGGAAAATGATTCATGTAGGTGATATTTTCTAGTCGGGAATAGGTCTTAGTTTTGTTGGAGGACTTCTAATATTTTTATTTTCATATATTTAACTTGCTTACACTTTTATTTTTATTTTGGTGTGATGATGACATGAGTTGAGGTTAAATGGAATAGGGAGGATTCATATAGATGATCCCAACTTGTTTGGAATGAACACAAATTTTCACTTCTCAAAAAGGGAAGATCGTTGATTTATTAAGGTTTACTTATGCAGTACCTCCTCCATCCCATTGTATATAGGGTGTTTGACTTGACACGAAGTTTAAGAAATAAAGGAAGACTTTTGAAACTTGTGGTCTAAAACAAACCATAGAAATTTGTGTGGCTAGAAATCATTTCATTAAAGGTCAAAAGGTAAATTTAAAGTTGAATTTTTACTAAATATAGAAGAGTGTCATTCTTTTTGGGACCGACTAAAAAGGAAAGAGTGTCCATAAATTGGGACGGAGGGAGTATCAGTAAAACTCGGACCATGATTGACCATATTGGGATGCTTGCTACCCGGGATCATGTTGCCAATGAAAATAAGGCCTAGGCTTCCAAATGTCGATGTTGTAGTGGAAGCGCATATAGATCTCTTTTGTAGCTTGTTGACTTAGGATTTTTGGAAGCTAAGCTGAATGAAGGAATTTCGTACCTCAAATTCCTTCTCTTTCGCTGTATCTACTGGGAACATTCAAAAAAATTCAGCTACAATTTCATAGTTTCTGTGAAATTCATCAGTAATTATGTGGAACTAATTAACAAGCCATATTTGCATCAAGTTCATCGCGCTTCGAAGTTTCCCTGCCTTTTAGGATATGGTTTTGCAGTTACCTGAATTCATTAAGTTCAAGTTTGTTATTGGAGTTATCAAAGTGATTCTTTGTTTTTTTCTTTAATAACAGGGTCAAGGTTCTTCACCTTCTTCAACTGCCCGTGTTAACAAAGGCAAAAAGCAAAAAAGCCCCGAAGTCAGTTGGGGCATCAAGTGTAAGCGTTAGTAGATCATTGAGGTTTAATGAACAAATGTGCAATTTAAAGGAAACAGAGTTAGTTCCAACACCGGGCATTGGCTGTGGACCTAGCAATAACCTTGTTCAGCATTCTGGCTCAGTTTATATATTAGGTGTTTATTAGTAATATATATGTTATCTAGCTTTGGTTATCCAGATCCTTGACGTTTTGCTTTTGTAGCCATTTTGTGCTTCTTTCTCAGTAAATTGCATGTCAGTGTATAAGTACATATTCAATCAATTTTAATTCCAGGCTTTTGCAAGCAAAGCAAAAAAGAGCGATAAACCATAAGATGAACTCTGAAAATTCTGATTTAGTTATCATTTGGCGATGCACGTGATTTGGTGAGCGAATTTGGATTGACACACCAAGATTGACATCCGTGTTTTATACTAACAGTTAAAGAATGTTATTCATAGCACAAAGAGCCAGGTGTACTATCACTTATTTGGTATATTGTATCAGCTGGTGTTGTAGTTATGAAGAAGGTGCTTGCACATGATAATTCAGCAAATATGATGACAAATGTTTCTGGTAGCAAATTCAGGCTTTGCCTAGACTCTGTTTAAGTTAATAGCACTCGATGATGTCATTTTGAAGGCAATTTGGTAAGACGATGTGATGGATGACCTCTTGTTGATGATGGAGGAAATTCAAGACAAAGAGGAAGAATTGATAATGTGTTGCAAATAAATTGATAATGGATGCCATGTGGGCTCAAATTACTGTAGCTATAATGACCACTCCAAGTAACACGGCTTATAAATGGCCTTTAGATGGAAGATACACACCAAAATATAAAGAGGGCCTCCCATTTCAATTTGTGATTACCACTCCCCGGTTATCAATGCCCTAAAAGACTTGATTTATACTAGCTGAATAGACTGAATTAACCAAGGGTGGAACAATTCTTGATCCAAACACAGAAAGATTTCGATCAACGTTGAACAAAAGCTAATTAGTCATGGACACCAGCAAATGGGAAATGTTAATAACCGCAGAACGAGAATTCACGAGCAATGCTACAGTCACCTCTGTGATTTTGTTTGGTTTGTTCCTTACTTTTCCGACACTGTCACTTCTTCTTCGCGGCGGCAGCGGTGGTTCACTGGCCATGGGATTTCTACTGTAAGGATAGTAGTGAAGGCGAAGAAAGTGCAGTGCATCAACACGCCCTCAAATTCCAACGCCCGTCCACCATTAAACTGCTCTTTTGATCGAATTGCTCTATGTTTTTCGTTAATAACTGTTGAATCTCTTCTCTCATTGATAACAACGCTATTCTACCGTCCCTTCGGCATGAATCCAACGCATACTCCACCTCCGATGAGAGTTGTGGAGCTTCATGCTCACCAAGTATTTGATAAAACGTTTCAGTATATTTCAGTGTGGTGTTTCAGTATATTTCGTTGTATTTCAATGTAATTATAATTTATGAAACAGTTTCTGATATATTTCATTGTATTCTATTGTATATACGCATACTACAATTTTATATTTCTTAAACAATCAACCATATTTCATTGTATTCAAGTGTATATTTTTTTGTATTTGGAAGTATTTCTAAAAGTTTGGAATGGAGTAATTTGGAGAGAGAAACGTGGATTGTTATGGAACTTCAACAGTTATGCGTGATACATGGTTGATTTAATTTGACTTACCATTTAAAATGAAAGAAGAGAATCTGTTCCATAAATACAGCCTATTTTTACTCTGCCAGATTTTGTATTTCAGTGTATTTCAAAAATGTGAAATCTGCCGGATTTTGTATTTCCCTGTATTTCAAAAACGCGAAATACAACCGAATACAACAAAAACTAGCTACAATTTGTAAATACAGAAAAAGTAGCTATAAATTGTTAGAAGCTAATAAAAGGTAGCGGTTTATGTAACTTTCACTTTTGTTTATGTGATTTCTGCCGCATACTTTAATGTCTTGTGATCAGGGGCGGATCTATATGTTGTCGAGAGTGTTCGGGCAAAAAATTACAGTGTAGATAGGGTAAATTTTCTGTGTTTATGTGTATATATTAACTTTTGAACACCCTGAATAAATTATATTTAACTTTTTTTTTTTTCCAAACACCCTGAATGAAAATCCTGAATCTGCCACTGCTTGTGATATGCTCACTACTACCTCACATACAAAGAAGAAAGCATTTGAGTAAGTTCTCCTGTAAAGTATTTTACTGTATGCCATTTATCAACCATAAACAAAAAGGAAAACTGGACAACTTGTTTCTGGCTATAATAGCTCTATCAAATTGTTTTTAATTCTGCTTGGCTCGTTGGCAAACATTTTTGGACAACTTCAAGTTCCTTATCATTCCAAAAGTACATGGTTGTTTTCTTGTTTAATATACCAACTATAATAATTATATATTAGTCTACTGTCAAACATGATATAGTAACAGGCGATATACTTTTGATCAGTGGTATGCTTTCTTTTAATTCATTATGATAGAGGTACTATATTAATTCTACTGTGTGTGATTGCAAAGGAATGTGCTAATGGTAAGTTAATTAGTTTCACAAGGAAAATTTGTGTATGTGAAATCCTTATGTTACAGTTAGACATTGCCGACATGCAAATCCTTTCATGGTAAGCTTTTGTCATAATTCACAATTCATTATTTTGTCAAAATGTATTGAAATTCTTTGTTGTATGAAAGGAACGACGAAAACAAATTTAGTGCACAAAGTGAGGGAAATAGCAGATTTTGTTCCTTGGTGTCCATTTTCAACAGGAGGCAAGTATTCGTATGATTAATGAAGCACATGCCTTACTATAGCCTCGTTCATATAGTTTGCGTGTTTGAAAGTCTCAATTCACCCAAGTGCATTTTGGCCTATTATGTCACTAGTGGAGGGTAAGATATCAGGTTAGAGTCCCAGTGCACCAGTATAATAGGCCGCTGGATTTGAGTCCCAATGCACATATATGATGATGATTGAACAAATTAATATGCTCTTGATAAAATTGTGAAGTCTGTCCCACTGAATTTGCTCCATTCCCTGAAGTTTCAGTAATAGCATTTTATGATAAGTGTGAAAGATAAAAAAAAAATTGTGGCTATATTAATGAATGTGGGCGTGATAAAGGACAATAATAGTAGTCATCATTATGGTAATTATAAAAGGAAGAAAACTATGTGTCCTCAAAATGGACCTTCAATAAGTGAAGTTAATTTTTGCCATCAATGTGATATGAAAGGTCATTGAGCACGCAGTTGTTGTGTGACCTAATTTAATAAATTTTATAAATCCTTCGTCAAAAGAAAGGAATACAAAGTGTAGACGCACTTGACGTTTCAAAAGGATGTTGAAGCGGATCATATAAATATGATACATGTTAAGGCACGATAATCAGCTTATAATAACAATTTATGAAGCACGTACAATGATTAGTCCATTCCTTGAAGAGAATGTGACTTGTGATAAGCGTTGTGAATGCCCACCCATTTTTGAAAGTGGATGTGTCAAGATCAGTGTTTTAAAAGGCGTTTTTGGGGCGAGCCCCGGGGCGAGCCTCGATGCGAGGCGTACCTAAATTGCCCCGAGGCTATGGTGGGGGGCGAAAGTATCGAAAGGCGTACGCCCAGCAATTCGGGGCGTACGCCTGGGCGTTTGGGGCGTACGCCTGGGCGTTTGGGGCGTACGCCTGGGCGTTTGGGGCGTACGCCCGGGCGTTTGGGGCGTAAGCCCGGAATTTTTTTTCAAATTAAAACGAAATTTGTTAAATAAGTCCTTAGTATAATGCCCAAATTCTCAAAAGTCAACATGTAATTACTCAAATGTTTTAAAGAGGAACTGAAACATTAAATTTAAAAGTCAAGACTTTTTTTTATTGCTAGAATGCCTAATATATGTTCTTTTCCAACTATTTATCTTGTCTTCTACTATCTCAAAAAAATAACGAGCAGTCACTTGTACTTGTAAGTAGCGTATAATAGATTGTTCTAATTAGTTTTTTTGTGTGGGTAGAGCATATATATATATATATATATATATATATAGACGTATAATATATTGTTCTAATTAAATTTTTTTTTGTGGTGGAGCATATATATATATATCTCTTGAACTTATATATATATATATATATATCTCTTGAACTTATATATATATATATATATATATATATATATATATATATATATATATATATATATATATATATATATATATATATATATATATATATATATATATTTATATATATATATCACTTATTTATAGTTTTCTTCATTTTTTACGCTATTTCACCTATTTAAAAGTATTGATTATAATTATATCATTTTATAAAATATTAAAAATTAAAACCCCATGGGGCTTACGCCTCGTGCCTCAGGGCTTACGCCTCACTGAGGCAGACGTAAAACGCCCCGCCTTACGCCTTCGCCTTTTAAAACACTGGTCAAGATGTGATAAAAGTTATGAATAAAAATGTGCTCATGTATGGTTAGATAAATACCACAATTCACCTCTAGGGGAGGTTTAAGAGAAATCGTTATTGTGGTATAATTGGTCATTGACCATCTTGTTGATGATGATTATTGAAGGGAAAAGGTTAAAGCAGGAAACAGTTTTTGCCTATAATAACTTTGATCATGCCCCAAATGATATAATTTTCTCCTTTAAAGGGATGTTCATCATACGGATGGTGTTATGAAATATGTGGTAGTACACAATTAATTGGCAGCTCCGAAAGAGCTAATTTATTACTACATTGGAGGAATTAAATTGATTATCAAGAAACCATTATACTGTAGTAAGTCTAAAAGAAACTTATTGAGTTTCAAAGGTATTTGCCAAAGTGGGCATTCATAATGAGACTATAAATGATTGAAAGATTTAATATCTTTGTATTACTACAGTCATAGCAGGTAAGAAATATAAATGTGAAATACCCTGCTTCCCTCTTGTTTGTACTACGCATAATATGAGTATGATGACAAAATCACATACGATAGTAAACTAGAAGTTTGTGAAATAAATATAAGTTGGCATGACATGTTGACCATTCCGGTTCAAATGTGATGCAAAAGTAGTTGAGAATTCATGTGATTATATATTGAAGAAATGAAAGATTCTACAAGAAATTCTCTTGTGCTGCTTATGATCATAAATTGATTATTAGACTAGCTAAGGTTAGGATCAGGATCCCCATAGATTTGGAATGTATAAAAGGTGATATATATACATGAGCTCAGTCACCTGCCATGTGGACTGTTTACTATTATATGATTTTAATAGATGCATCTATGACTTGGTCACATGTGCGTTTGGTATCTACTTGCAATTTGGTTTTTGCAAGGTAGTTTGCTCAAATTGATAAATTAAGAGCATGGTTCCAAACAATACAATTATGTTAATAATGCTGGTTTATATCCATAGTTGGTTTAGTAGAAATTGTATGCCTCCAATGATAGCTGAACTATTGGGTATGAGAATAAAACTCCCAATTTGGTATGGGATATGCTAGCAGCACTTGTATGCATCAAGCCAAACAAGTGATAAAAAATTCCCCCATCACGATCGGTTCAGGGTCAGGAACCAAATAATTTTCATCTAGCAACATTTGAATGTGTGGTAATAAATTCAATTGCACCACCATAATGCACAAAGATGGATCCCCAAAGAAGGTTGGGGATAGATGTTAGTCTTACTAGCATCAGGGTGAGAAATGATAAGTAGTTGGAAAATATATTATGTGGAATAAATTATCATTAGCATAATCCTCATCCAAAAGGATAATTCAAGTCAAATGTCAGACGCATTTTGCTGACCTAAAGAATGTTATATTCCAACTACAAATGCTCCATTTAGAATTAAAGTCCCTGAAAGACAGAGTCTATGACACGCCTGAAGCGTGGTAAATCGATCGGTTCCAAAGATAAAAATCCTTGAAAGGAAAGGAGCAACTTATTATGATGGTCATAATAAAGAGGCAAGTTCTCTAGAAGAGCTCCAAGACATAACACTTCATCGAACCTTGGAAAAGGTTCAGGTACATGAAATTAATGAATATAAAGAGATCTAGATAAATTGTGTATATGGAACTGATCCAAAAGATCGTCAACGATGTATATGATATAGCGCTCGATATTATGATGAAAATCTTGAAGTTTAAATCTTTCATGATACAGATAAAGAAATAATTGGTCAAAATCAAAGGGTGCAATCGAATAATAGTGACTTCATATAAAAAAAATGTGAAGCTTTTGGATTGGTAGTCCAAACACCCAAAGTGGAAAGCCAGTGGGGTACATTAGATATACTGCGAAAATGAAATGATGAAAATCAAGTCGTTGGATATAAATCACGACTTAGGCACTAATGTTCTCTTTTCGCAAAGGCCTAGCATTGGTTATATGGAGACATATTCTCCTATGGTGGATGCAATCACTTCAGAGATCTTATTAGTCTGACAATCATGAAAACTCGATATGCGTATAATGAATTATTGTCACTATTAATATTGCTAGCTAGACAATAAGATCTTTATGAAAATCCCTGAAGGATTTAGAATGCCTGAGGCATTTAAAGATTCCAAGGAAAATTATTTAATAAAGCTTGAAAATTTCTTATACGAATTAAAACTATCAGGGCGCGTGTGGTATAATCGCCGTAATGAATACCTATTGAAAGAAGGGTACAAGAATGACCTAATTTGCCCTTGTATTTTTATGAAAAGGTCTGGATCGGAATTTGTCATAATTGCGGTATATATTGATTTGAATATCGTTGGAACTCTTAAAGAGCTTCCAAAGGCGGTAGAATGTTTGAAAAAGGAATTTGAAATGAAAGATCTTAGAAAGACGAAATTCTGTCTTGGTATGCAAATTGAGCATTTTACAAATGGAATATTTGTCCATCAATATACTGGAAATATTTTACAAAGATTTTACATGGATAAAGCACATCCATTGAGTACCCCAATGGCTATGAGATCACTTGATATTAATAAAGATCCATTTCGACCTTATGAAAATGATGAAGAACTAGTTGGTGCTGAAATACCATACCTGAGTGCAATTGGGGCATTAATGTATCTTGCCAATAATTCTCGACCAGATATAGCTTTTTCTGTAAGCTTATTAGCAAGATTTAGTTCTTTCCCAACAAGAAGACACTGGAATGGTATTAAGCATATATTAAGATACATCTGAGAAACCCTTGATATGGGATTATTTTATTCAAATGAATCCAATCCACAACTAATTGGTTATGCAGGATATTTGTCTGATCCACATAAAAATCAAACTCAGACAGGCTATTTATTTACATATGGAGGTACAGCTATATCATGGCATTTCAAATCATGCAGAGATAATAGCCAAAGTCGAGAATTCCTTTGGTTGAGATCAATAACTCAATATATCCAGGAAACATGTGGCCTTCTTTTGGAGAGTAACATTCCGACAACATTATACGAAGACAATGCTGCATGCATAACTCAAATAAGAGGAAGATACACTAAAGGATACAAAACAAAACATATTTTACCAAAATTCTTTTTTACTCATGATCTTTAAAAGAAGGGTGAAATAGATGTTCAACAAGTTTGCTCAAGTGATAACTTAGCAGATATGTTCACCAAGGCATTACCACCCTCAACATTTGAGAAGCTAATATACAAGATTAGAATGCATCCTCTTAGATATATTAAGTGATGTTTTCGTCAAGGGGAGTAAATACGCGCTGCACTCTTTTTTCCTTAACTAAGGTTTTGTCCCACTGGGTTTTTCTACTAAAGTTTTTAATGAGGCAGCAAGAGATGCGTATTACGAATAACTATGAATACATTTTCGATCACTAGAATTTTTAATTTACATGGACATCCAAGAGATAGTGTTGTAAATAAATTGATAATGGACGACATGTGGGCCCAAATACTATAGCTATATGACCACTCCAAGTAACAAGGTTTATAAATGGCCTTGATTCTGTAGATGGAAGATACACACCAAAAGATAAAAGAAAAGTTCCCGTCCCTCCCTCCCCCCCCCCCCCCCCCCCCCCCCGGCTCCCCACTCTCTGTGTTCTTGCTCCTTTATTTTATTACAATGTTTTTATTTTATAGCATATTGTGGATTTTATAGGCATCGAAAAAATTAGGGAAAAGGGTCAAAATATCCCTCTACTTTGTTTTAATGGCTAAAAATATCTTGCGAACTAATTTTGGATCGTTTATGCCTCTGCCGTTATGAAAGTTAACGAATATACCCTTCATTTGACTGAAATCCACAAATTGATCCAATAATCCGATTTAATAAAAAAAACCCATTCTTCTATTTTACCCGCCCCGACCCACCTCCTAAAATAACCCATTCTTCCCTCTCTCATATTTTCTCCTACAACTCTCAAGCTGTCGATTCCATCAATTATAACCAGAAGGAAGATTAAGAAGTGATTTTTGAAACCAGAAAACATTTTAAATTTCATCTTTGTCAAACATCTATAATTTATAAACCGGTTATTCATTATTTGAATAAAAGTTCTGTTCAAGCTCTTCCCTTAGAAAGGAAAGCAAAGAAAGACGGAAACAATTGGCAGTCATTTTGGAAACAACCAGTACATACCTTTAAATAGTTAGTTAGTACTGCAGAGCAACTAACTAAGCAGATAAGTAGAGCACTAACTTATCACTAATCTATGACCTGAAGTAATGGCTAAAAGAGTTGACCCCATTACCTAACTAATTTCAACATAATTAGGACTCCTAAGATGACTTAATTGAAACATAAAAATTGTAGCTCCTAAAATTTGACACTAACTTTTGAATCAGTCAACAGCTAAAGAGAAAGTAAGTCTGCATCGACGGGCTTGATAGCTGGAGGAGAAAATATGAGAGAGAAGGAAGAATGGGCTATTTTAGGATGTGGGTCAGGGCGGGTAAAATAGGAGAATGAGTTATTTTTTGTGAAATCGATATTTGAATCAATTTGGAGATTTTCGTCAAAATGAAGGGTATATTTGTTAACTTTCGTAACGGCAGAGACATAAATGGCCCAACATTAGTTCAAAAGATATTTTTAGCCATTAAAACAAAATAGAGGGATATTTTTGACCTTTTTCCCTATTTTGGGTTCTTTGTCCACTCTTTCCTGGTTCATATTTTGTACTAATATTTCCTTCTTTGTGAAAATCTTTTTCTTGAAGAAAAGAATTTCCTTCTACTATAAAAAGGAACATCTTTACAATTTACTAGAACAACAAGAATTGAGATGAATGTCAAAATCATTAAAAATGCTCTTAGTTTCTTTTTATCTTTTTTATAGAATTTCAAAGTTTCATTGGCTACAAGTACCCTCACGGTGGAGACCTTCAAAAAAGGTCGCAATAATGAACTAAGGTATTGAGCCCTTTCACTAACCACTTTATTGGTGAAATTACTTAAATGTTAGGAAATAAAACCAATAAGATGGTCCAAAACTATCCTTGACAAGTGAAGAAAAGAGACTTTAAAATAGTGCAAAATAGATCAAAACAGGAAGTTAAGGTTAGATGCACGTCGAAGCATCAGGTAGGCGAATGAATTAAGGAATTATACATCACAGTAGTCTATCCTTGAACGTGTCAATTTCCATTGATAAATGGTACTCCAATTTAGATGCTCTTTCAGTACAGGTTCAACTTAAAGAAAAATTAATATGGTTGCAGCCAGAAATTAAAGTTGATTTTTAATTATCCTACTTTAATAAGGAACAAATAAGCTAGTTGAATATCAAAACTGATAACGCTAGACATATATATATATATATATATATATTTTTTTTTAAGGCAGAATATCTAGGGAGCCTAATATATTTTTTAATTACAGAATTATATTTGGGGCTCCTAAACTTAACACGTTTTATTCAATATCCAAAATTTGTCTACTCTTATTTTATCCTCCTAGACTTAGAATTTTGATAGTCTCAACTCCCTTAACCAATAGACAACCACCACCTTATGGACTTCTAAAATAAAATGTATCTTGTTAATAAATTTATTAATTTTTTGGATCATCATTTCAAACAAAATTTGTAGAGACTTCGATGAATCTCTACTATTTAGGCTGATTTTTCTTATGTAGCTATAAGTAATAGAGTTTCAGCCAACCTTTTTACAGATTTGGCTCAATAAAGAAGATGTAGTTGAATTTTTTTATTTTTTTAAACACACAATTGAAACTCTATTATTTTGGTTAAAGTTCTTTGGCTATAAACAATAGAATTGCAGTCAAGTTTTTTACACTTGAACCGAAAAAGAAGAACTATATAATTGAACCAAATAGCTAACCGATGCATCTAAAGAAGAAATAAAACAATAAAATTGGATAAAATATGCATTGTATATATTAAGAAGAAACACAAAGAAATACAAATTTGGAACAAATAAATCACTATACAATTACGTGGCAATTAGTGGTTAAAAGAATATCCCGCCTAGCAGTTGATTTTTTGATTTTTTTGCCAATCCCACGCGCCAAAACAGACCGTATTCACGCTATTTGCCAGGTTAGTGCCTAAGGGGTCAAGTCTATCAAACTTTTAATTTTAGAGATGTAATCATGACAATAAATTGTTTTTAAGTGTACTGAAATAACATGTCAAATTTAAGAGGGTCCTGATGTGTTCTTCCTACGAAGTATTTCTAAACCATATATGAAAGTCGCTCGAAAACGTAGCACGCAGAGCCAATTAAGCAACTTGCTATAGCACAAGTTGATCCAATTAAAGTCCAAAGTTTTTTTTCTTTTTTCCGGTATCCGCTTGAAGTCTGATTATATTTGAATTCGCGCCGGATAGGGCCTATTTCTCAGGAAAGCACTTCCTACCAAGAATTTTTCCATATCCAAGAATCAAACCCGAGACCTCTAATTAAGGGAGGAACAACCACATTCACTGCAGCACATCCTTCGGTGGTAAAGTCCATATGTTCATCTAATTAGACTTTTTGATTATGAAATATCAAAGGGTTCAAAATATGTCCAAAGTTCCAAACCCGTAACACGACAAGTCATCAGTCAACTCATTACCCCGCAATAATTTCCACAAATGTAAATTCCTTGAACCTCAATATTTGACATTTCAGGTAACCAACTTGTCAAGATTTCCATATTTAACAAGCTATTTATTATACCACTTAGAGAGTACTCAAAATCACACTCTAGTACTGTGTGACGAATAAAAAAATAATTTAAAATGAAACATTTCAGCCACCCTCATGGCTTAGAACTCTCTAAAATTCAAGAAACAAATGAGAAAATCTGCTCAGGCTGTGAGAATAAACTTTGTGGCACTGCTAATTACAAATGCACGAAATCCAATTGTGAATTCAGCCTTCACAAATCATGCTTCAAATTACCAAGAAAAGTACAACACAATTCCCGTCCTAATCACCCTGTCACTTTGTATCCTACTTTACCCGAACGACGACTCTATTTTGGTTGCAATGCTTGCGGTGAAGAACCAAAATTCTTTGTCTATGAATGGCTGGAATGCAACTTTAGTCTCCATGCTAAATGGGCTACCTCTTGGGTTGAAAGTGTGACTCGTGAGGATCATCAACACTCTCTTGCACTCCAGTATCAATGGCCATTTCCTATTGACGATTCTGTGTATATCTTTTGCAAGGTGTGCGATGGACTTTGCAATGATAGCAAATGGCTTTATTATTGTGCCGAGTGTAAACTTGGCACGCACTTGAAATGTGTGACGGTTAAAATGGAAAATAGTTCGAGCCTTAAGAACGAAGAAAAAGAAGACGAAGAAGAGGAACAGCTGAATAATGAGGAAAGATTGATGATGGCGACGATTAGGGGTGTCAAATTTGGCCCAAAAGGATAACCCGCCCAATCCGCTCAAATTTTTATGGGTTGGGCTCAAGATAATTTTATATTGAGCTGATTTTGAGCCCAACCCAACATAGCCCATTTTAAAGTGATTTCCAACTTAGCCTAATACGAGCTCAATTCTAGTCCATTTTTAAAATTTACTTAAATTTAGATTTATTGCTTGAGATTTAGTTTATTTGTTTAATATATACACTTTTCTTGTATCATGTATCTTATAAGTTTGTAGTGTGTTCAATATGAAGAGAAATATTTTTCACGAAAATTGTTTTCTTAAAAAATATTTTCCACAAAAAATCCGTAAAAATAATTTTCAGGAAAATATTTTTCGCAAAAAATGTATTTCTAGAAAATATATTTTCAGAAAATAGACCCTTCAAAAAAACTGGGTCAAGTTGGGCGGGTCATGACCCAGCCCATTTTTAGTCCATTCAGCCCAACCCAATTCAACCCAAATAACTTTTGGGCCAATGTTAGCCCAACCCATTTATTACCTCAGCTCATTTTTATTGGGCCAATTTTAGCCCAACCCGCTCATTTGACACCCCTAGCGACGATCAAAGCTCAAGGACATCAGGCAAGGCTTAATTTTCAAGCTCAAATGGCCTATCAGAACGCCCAATTCTTTAACAATATGTGGCGTAGTTCTCATCGTTATTATTAAGCGCTTTTTCTTCTTCTTCAGAGTATACATAAAAACTCTTTTTCTCACTCAATCACGTTATGGTCTTGGTCATGGGTCACCTTACAGAGGAGAAGAGAGTTGATTATTATTTTGGGAGTTGGTCATTTTTCTTTTCTATATCTGTGTTATCTTGTTTGTAATGGTAGTGTTCGGCGGAGCTTGCATGTTGCATGCACCTCTGAGTATTCTACTGGATATATACTTGGTATTTTTATTTGATTTCACTTAATTTAATTTGTCTTAAGTAGTTCAGTTCTTACATCAATAAAATAAATCTCTTGTTTATTTCGATCACTTTCAAGTGAAATTTTAATAATTTTGCTGAACCATAATTTGGAAGGCACTATACCAACAAAGGTAGCGACTCGTACAAAATAAAAGCAATAAGCAAAATGATAATGTGATGATAACAGTAATGATATGGAAAATTACATTAAGTGTTAATTCATCATTAGTTAAAATGAACTTTAGCTCTAGATGTTAGTTATATGGGAAGCTTATATTTTTAGAAAATAAAAGAACATTTATTAAATACTCCTAAGAATTAAACACTTATAGGCCACCCAAACTCCACAGAGTTACTACTCGTAGTCCTTTACAATTTTGTTTTTAGTTTTATATTTTATATTTATTTTTATAAGAGATCTTTATTTTTACAAGTAAAGCAATATGAAAATTAGGATTGGGCATAAAATATCAAAAACCGAATTACCAAACCAAACCGAGAATTTTGATAATTCGGTATTCGGGTTCGGGTTCGGTATGAGATATTAATACAGTTCGATATTTGGTAGTTACCGAATACCGAATTATTTATTGAATAAAAGCTCAACCCTAATTATAACTCATATATGTAACATGCCCATTAATAAATAGGGAAAATGACACAAATGGCTGGTGGGTGAAACTAATCCCACCCTCTAACCCAATTTTTCCCAAACTCAAATTATACCTACTAAACTAATCCCATCCATTAGCCAAAACTTAAATAAGACAATTTTCAACTAAAAATCCAAACACAAAAATATTTGAGGCAATTTTTATATATAATATGTGTCATTTGTGTATAAAATATGTATCAGTACCTATCTGTAATGTATAGAAACTGTATAAAATATGAATCACTAAGTTATGTATCATTTTTGTATATATTATGTATCATTTGTGTATATAATGTGTATCAGCACAGTGCAACTGCCCTGTATAGAATGGAAAATTGTATCATTTTTGTATATAAATATGTATCATTTGTTGTATATAAAGTGTATATACAATTCCAACATGTGTATATAAACTGTATCATTCTTGTATAGAAAGTGTACCATACATATAAAAAATGTATAATAGAAACCGTATCATTGTGGTATATAATAAGTATCACTATTGTATATGTAAAAAAATAAATATCATATCATTATTGTATAATAAATGTATAATTAATGTATAACTTATGTAAAATAAATGTATGATTAATTCCAGCATATGTATATAAATTGTATAATTCTTGTATATAAAGTGTATATATAATTCCAACATATGTATATATACTGTAGCAGCCCTTTAGTGGCGACTTAGTCGCCACGAAAGTCTTTTTTTTTTAAGCGCCTGAGCTGTTGGGCCGGTCAGCCTTGACATTATTTTGGGCCGACCGGCCTTTTTTCGGCATTATTTTGGGCCGAACGGACACCTAGTGAAATTAAGCCCAAATAAGAGTTAAATATGGGATTAGTTTGGCTGAGTGGACACACAATGTCCTTTTTCCTAATAAATAATAGTTGGCCCAAAGAGTCGTTAGTCCGGAGTACTACAAGTTATTTTCTAGCACCAAGCGTTACACTCGGTATAAATTCAAAACAAATTATGGAAATACTTCTTTGTGCCACCTTCATTAGTTCCCAAAATTAAAGGGATTAAAGCAAGTACTCTACTATTGTACCAAAAGACTGTTTTATCAATTGCATTTGAGCCTTCACGAAACAGGGGCATGTGAGGTGGACTATTATAGGAGTAATTTATACGTACAGATTTTTGAACTATTATATCACAAAGCAGGGGTATGTAACTAGTTGTGCCGCCACATAAAAAAAACAAATAATTGGACTAACAGTATAAACTTTATAATATAGCCGACTCCAACTTTAATACGGTATTACCGAATATCGTACCGAACCGAAGTTTAATTTACCGATTACTGAATTACCAACACGAACTATTTCAGTTCGGTATTTGGTTTCTATTTTCAACTACCAATTACCAAATCCGAATTTTGAAAATACCGAATCGAATATCGAACGCTCACTCCTAATGAAGGTGACACAAAGAGATCTAAAAACATCATTTTCTTTATTCAAGTTGTAAGTGGTCATAGAAGACTATTACCTCAAATAGATTACGGACAATGAAATTTAATCATCTGATAAGGCCATCCCAAAAGAAAGTTCAATTATATTACAGGCAATTCCCGGTATACTCCAATTTTTAGTGTCCCCTCTAAATGCGTTATTTCATTGTGGAACAAAAGTACCTAAGTTTTCACTGGGGTACTAGCTTAGTTCTCTTGAGGCACAAGTAGAAAATAGAACTAGTGAGTTAGTTGCTTTTTTTCCTTTTAGAAAAAACCTTTTATACTTCCATCACAAAATTATTGAATGCAAAAAAATAATTATTGAAAGTTACCTTGTCTACAACATTGAGGCAAGGACTAAAAAATGCAATAGACCTATAACACAAGGGTTAACTGTGCAATTTTGCCTAAATAAGATATGAAACCAGAAAAGGAGCGAGAGTGCTCTCATGTCTACCCACCCGTAGCCTCAAAACTTTAGAATTTCTAATCCTTTTTCTTTTCTTTTTTTCCCTTAGTTCCTAATGTATAATTCAAATGTCCGCTTGTGTGACACTAGATACAATAATCAAAAGTTCAACATCCATAAGATGATAATTCAGATTAGAAAAGGTCTAAGTAAATTATTAGTCAATAGTCAGCAGTATGATAATGAATGATGGAATGTGAACTTACAAAGATCAAAAGTCAACGGTGGATACGTTATTGTAATTCCATGAAACATGATACAGTTGACTTCCGAAGTTTTTTATCCTCCTCCCAATTGTTGTCAGTTTACAAAAATTGTGGATTTAGCTTAATATTTATATCACACACGACCACTTATAAAGCCAAATAGAACTAACACTTCTTTTTTATTATTATCATATTTTGAATGTAAAGTTTGAGATCGTTGAAGTGTTGTGAACATCTCATTTAAAAGTTTAAACTTTTAGAAATTAGAGCTTACTTTTTTTTCTTCTTTTTTTTTAACATAATTATGTTTTATTTTTTGAACAAAGTGGTAATTAATGAGTCCAAAAACTTTTTCTATGAGTAAAATGTTGTAGGATCTAATTAAGTTTCAGTAAGATATACTCCGTTAAGTTGGTTTTAAAGAACAATTTGGTGGTAATGTGTAGAATGACTCTCCGTTTAAGAGATAATACAGAAAAGAAGAATATAAAAAAAAAACTACCACTCCTGGTTCCATAAAAATTTCCTAATTAACGTAAAGCAGATAAACTAACCCTCCATGCAATCTAACAAAGTACCTTTGTCCTACTAATAAGCCCGGCCAGTCCCTAAACCAGATCTCCCTCTACCATGCCCTTGAATTATGGGAAAGCACATATTATATTTTACTTATATGGTATAAGCAACAAGAAGTGGTGCCAATTATATGAGGTGTAATCTGGAATTGGTCCCTAAGAAGCAACTCAGACTGAGAATATATGAGAAGAAAGATAATGAAGGGTTCTTAAAATAATGAGCTCTTCGAGCACAATGTCGACGCCTCTGCCCTTACAACTTGCGAATCCTGGCTGGCTTTGAAAAATGCAAAGAATCTTCTTGGTTAGTAGTTTAGTCAGTCAATATGCTAAATAAACTTTTGAAATTGCAATTGGCCAAATTATTGTTGGAGACGACTTACAAAAGAAATTAAGAAAATTGAAAACCAAGTCGTTGAAGGAATCTACGTATACATTGCGGCCAACTTACTATTCCTAAATAGAGTAGCTATAAATACGAATTAGCTAGTGTAATCACTGAACTTGCTTGATAGATCTCTATTAAATTCATTGTACACGCACCCACTTCCTGATTACTAACGAAGTTACAAGGAAAAATTAATGGGAAGAGAGAAACGGTCATGTCAAGGTAAACAACACTTCAGCCACCCCCACATCTTGAAACTAATTATGAATCCAGCACTAGCTGAAACTCTCACTTGCAATGCTTGTAAGCAACCAAACATTACTACTAAGCCTAACTTCTATGGCTGCAATAGTTGCCAACGTTTTCTTCACGAAAACTGCCTCAACGCTTCACGTTTTCTCGATCATTCTTCTCATCCTTCCCATCACTTGACCCTTCTCCCAGTCCCGACGTACTCAAATTGTTCCTATACTTGCAAAGCTTGTGGCTCTGCTGGAAATGGCTTTAGCTTTAGCTGTGCCCCTTGCGAATTCGATATCCACTTGCAATGTGCTCTTTTGCCACAAACTGTTGTGCTTCCCCAGCACCCTCATGAACTTGAGCTCATATTTGAATCCCCTTTTGATGATGAGCCCGATGAAAGCACCATTTTTGTCTGTGATATCTGTCATGATAACGCAGATCTTAATTACTGGTTGTATTATTGTGCTGACTGTGATTTTGGTACACATCTTGAATGTGCCATTTCCAAATCTGTTAGCCAACAAGAACGGAAACTGCTAGTCAACAAGCCAAGACCAAATCCAGTAGTACTCATGAAAAAAGAGGGAGAACCAATCAAGATACAAGAAATCAATTATGAGGACGTGGACGAGAAAGAGGAAGCGGAAGAAGAAGAGGAGGAAGAGGAAGTAGAAGACAAAGAGGAAGAAGAAGAGGAAGACGAAGACGAAGACGAGGATGAAGAGGAAGAGGAACTCAAAATTCCAAGGTCAATACTTATTGACAAACACCCACATGAGTTGGAGCTCCTCTTTGGTTCTCCTTACGAAGATAAGGATATCACATTTGCTTGTGATATCTGCAATATAATAATGGACAGGGCAGAATCGTTGTACTATTGCGCTGATTGTGATTTCGGGTCGCACTTGCAGTGTGCATGTCCTGACTCTTATGATGCTTTCCCAACATCACAGCAGAGTACTCATAATCTAAATCCAAATCCATATCCAACATATCCAAATCAAAATCCAAAATATCCAATTCTAAATCCAAATCCAACAGTGGAGATGATAAATTCAGTTAATGATGCTCATGAGCAACTTATAGCAGCTCAAATTGAATCTCAGATTGCGGCACGAGGAAGGCAGGCTATGCTAGACTCAATCGACGGGCCATCAGGAAGATATTATTACTGCTAACTGCATACAATATATCTTGATCATCCATTGCAATCCGGTTTGACATTCATGTTAATTTTCTGCAAATTAAATGCTTTGCAGCTGTTGTGTTATTTCCTTTAGGAGCACCTTCTCTTTCAACTTCTGTATGTCTATAATTCATTGATAGACATGTTTGTCTATTTTTACTGTCACATATGTTTGTTTTTCCCAAGTTATAATTAACTCAATGGAAAAGGGCCAAAAATACCCGTAAGGTATAGAAAATTGCTCAAAAATACCGTCCATCTACCTTTTGGTCTAAAAAAAATACCCCCAGCCTATTATTTTTGCTAAGGAACACCCTCAAACTGTTATGTCCCGTATTTTTATACATTGAGACAACCCGGATTAACTATGATAACTTAAGGCCAAGACTATTCCGGGATTTGAAGTCGCGACTTTTGACCATTTGATTTTATTTTGAGACATAAATTATATATGAAATTATTGGCATTGAACACTTAGAAAAAATTGGGGCCACAATTCATAAAATTGGAATTTAAAAATGTTGTGCAAAATGCCATGGTGGCCGTGCAAGTTGAAATGGTCCCACACCTTGTGTGGCCAATTTTAATTGGTCCAACACATTGTGTGGGCCAAAGACAATATGGAGATATTTTTTTAGGGGACTTAAAAGATGACCACTAAGTCTTCTTTCCTCATTTTCTATACTTAGCAAAAGAAGAAAACAAAGCAAGTTGAAGAGCTTCAACTTGAAGCTCTCGGCCAACCAAGGAGAAAAACCAACCCCATTTTGAGCCTTCCTAAAAATATTTCCTTGATACAAACCCACTATATTGAAGCCCCTAAGTAGCGTGGAAGTATTGTTTGGGTCATCCAACCATCCGTTGTGTCAATTAGCAAACCCTAACTATTTGGTGGATTGAAGAAGAAAGGTATGTTTTGCTCTTGTTTTTGTGTTGTGAACGTTTATTTCATGTTGTAGTATGTTAATATGGATGAAATTGGTGGAATATAGTATGTTGGAAGTGGAGTGTGTGCATTGTGTTTGGGCCGTGTAAATGGGTGTTGGAATTGAGTGTATGAATTGATTTTCAAGTAGCATGTTTGATTGTGGTAGTGTGTAGGATGGCTATGAATCATATAAATATGTGGGTAGTGATAGATGAACATGAGTCACGCTATATGCCAAAGGGAACCCTAATGTCGTTTAGCGTCGTAATGGTTATTGTGGTGACTTTTATATTGGAAATGAGAATTTAATGTCCCAAATTGACATAGTAAGCGTTGCGGACTGATTTGGGGAACTGTGTGCATTTAATGCAATCCTTATATATGAGAACCATTAACATACATATATGTGTAGTATGGACGAATGTGAGTCCTATAATATGTCGAAGATCACATTACCATCGCTTAGTATTTTAGTTATCGTCGATATGAATTCTAGTTGGAAATAAGTGTTTAATGACTCAAGAATGATGTTGAAATGGTAGGGGCTGATCTAAGGCTTATTGTATGTTCGATGTAATTTGTATATTTTATGAGAATGATATCGTTATATTGTGGATTGTGATACAAAACATGACTTGAAAATGAGGAAAGTGGAAAAAGAGGGCTGCTCGGCTAGGGGACTGTTTTCGGCCAACATAGAAAGAAAATTATTGGCTTGTGGAAATATTATGTGAATTGTTTAGAATGTTCTTGAATGTTGTTAGGATGAGTTTGGGTTAATAATCGAATGTACGAACGATATTGTGGCTTGAAAGTAAGCCATCGAATTGAATGATTGGAAAGTTGTCGAATGGTGTAAAAGAGAGCTACTATTATTATTTTGCCTTTCGAATTGATTATCGATGTTGCTAGGTTGGTTATTGTGGTTGTTGTGTTGATTTTGAGCGAGTTAAATTCTCGGGATGACCTATTTACAGGGGAAATGCTGCCGAATTTTTTGTAGAATTTAATGAATAATTGGGATGACTGGCTTAAGTGCCCTTAGCTAATGTTTGGTATTCGTTGGCGTGTTTGTAGACCTTGGGGAGCCCGAGGCGTAGATTGGAATTTACTTTAGATTGGCTATCTTGAAGTGTGTTCGAGTTATGATCCGTATATGTTCCTTGGCACTCTTCTGTATATATTGATGAAATATGAACCTCTATGTATTTGAAATAATCGCTTTCCGAATTGTGCGTAAAAAGGTTTCACTTTAAAGAACTTCGAAATTTCTGAATGCCATACCTTTCACATGAATGCTCGGATTGCTCCAATATTTTTATAAAAGTTTGCATTATGTATAATGAGTATGTTTTCCATAAGCGGGCCCGACTTGGGGAAATTCCCGTCCGTGGGTCCCGCGACTTTCCTTTATGTAATTCGGAGAATCTTCAAAAGAATTTGGTATGACTATTGTTCCGATTTCAACTATGATCATTTTACTTATGTTTGAATTTATGATAATGATTTTATGCATATGACCACTCACGACTCTATTCGTGCATTCTGTTATTCCTTTCGCCAAGTCCCGGGCCGGTTCTGTTATCGTGCGCATTTTGATATACTCCGGAGTTATGCTGTGTTTATGGTTCACCGAGCTACTCGCAAAAGAGGGTCGGGTTCCACCTATATATGGCGTTATGTTGTGATGTGATATGTGACGGGGATACGGAGATTTGAGACTTTCTGGTGTTATACTGTGTTATGGCGCCATCGACGGGTGGGCGACCATATTCTTCTGTACCCGATGCATGACTTACATGTTTTTGAAAGTAAACAAATTTTGATATGTTGGATTTGCACTTATGTTTGATACTTCCATTTCGTTTATATCTTAGATTTGCTTTCTGTACATTTTGCTTTGCATACTCAGAACATATTTCGTACTGACCCCCTTCCTTCGGGGGCTGCGTTTCATGCCCGCAGGTACAGACGCACAGTTTGGTGATCCACCGGTTTAGGACACCCCTTTTTGCGGTTGGAGTGCTCTTCTCCCTTCAGAGCATATCTTTTGGTATATATATTTTTGTTCGCTATGTGTGTATATATTCGTTCAGGGGTACGGCGGGGCCCTGTCCCGCCATATGATTCGTTTGGTCTGTTTAGAGGTCTGTAGACGTATTTGTGGGTGTGTGTGCCTACTTCTGTACAGTTGTGTTTATATGATTCTACTCGTTATGGCAGCCTCGTCGGCGTGCATTTTGTATATGCGTTTTGGGCCGTTGCGCCATTTGATAGCCTTGTCGGCTTTTGATACATTTGACAGCCTTGCCGGCTTTTTGATATATATATATATATATATATGTTCGCACATGGTTGCGTTGAAATATGTCTGATACAGTTTGATATGGTTTGAGACGGCATATAGTACTTATGGCCGCATATGCTATTTGGATGTGATTCGATGTGGATAGGTATGTCAGGGTGCCCAATTAGGGCACCAGTCACGGCCTACGGGGTTGGGTCGTGACACAAACTAACAGCCAAAACTTGATGGTCTTTTGCACTTTAAATTGGCCACGGGGCTTATTATGTTTTGCCATATACATTACTTAATTTAAAAATTAAACCCACCAAACCCGCTGACCAATTTAATCTTACTCGTTTCTGTTAACCTGAACCCATATCCCATTCTCATTTTAGCCTAACCATGGGCTGTTAGCCTGTTACGGTTTCCGCGAACCTCAATACACAGTTGACTTCCCAAGTTATCAATTTTCCGAAATTGTTGTGGATTTGATTTCCTATTTATATATATGCACGACTACATATAAAGTCAAACAGATCTTTTGTGTTACTATTCCATTGCCGGTTGGAACCCGATCTTTTCCAAACTTACGAATTTGACATCCACTTGCAATGTACCCTTTTAGCACCGTCATCATGAACTTGAGCTCATATTTGTATCCTCCTTTGATGATGATGAGGCCGATGAAAGCACCGTTTTTGTTTGTGATCTTTGTCATGACAACGCAGATCTTAATTACTGGCCGTATTATTTATTGTGCGGATTGTGACTTTGGAACATATATCGAATGTGCCATTTCTAAATCTCGCAGCCAACAAGAACAAATACGGTCAGTCAACAAACCAAGAGCAAATCCAGTAACAAATATGAAACCAGAGAAAGAACCAATCAAGATACAAGAAATCAATCAAGAAGAAGAAGCGGAAGAGGAAGATGAAGACGAAGACGAGGAGGAAGAGGAAGGGGAACTCAAAATTCCAAGGTCAATACTTAATGAGAAAACCCACAAGAGTTGGAGCTCCTCTTTGGTTCTCCTTACGAAGATAAGGATACCGCATTTGCTTGCGATATCTGCAATATAATAATGGACAGGGAAGAATCGTTGTACTATTGCGCTGATTGTGATTTCGGGTTGCACTTGCAGTATGCATGTCCTGAAGCTGATGCTTTCCAGACATCACAGCAGAGTGCTCGAAATCTATATCCAAACGCAAATTCAACAGTGGAGATGATAAATTCAGTTAGTGATGATCATGAGCGGCTTATAGCAGCTCAAATTGAATCTCAGATTGCGGCACGAGCAAGACAGGCTATGCTGGATTCGGTGGACGGGCCATCAGGAAGATACTATTACTACTAATTGCATATAATATCATGATCATCCAATGCAATCCGCTTTGAGAACACTCATGTTAATTTTCGTTCAAATGAAATGCTTTGAAGCTGTTATGTTATTTCGTTTTAATTGGGAGCACCATCTCTTTCAACTCTTGTATGTCTATTATTCATTGATAGACATGTTTGTCCATTTTCACTGGCGCATGTGTTTGTTTTTCAATGAACATTTTCGTCCACTTGCGATTTGTAAAAGTGTGTGCATATAGTACATACTACTTTGGACTTGTTTACCATTTTAGACACTTCACCTATTTGTCGCCAATCAGGGATCAAACAATAATATCACCAATCAGGGATCAAACAATAATATCTCCTTGTTTTTGTTTCTTGAATGAACCCGCCAAGAATAATCAACCACCACTTTAGATTGGACAATAAACAGGAAATATAATAAACCTACCCCTTCTAATTCACAGATTGATGCCCTCTCTATGTATTGTTTTGCTTTCAATCCCCTTATGCGATTCAATCTTTTCTTCACCACCTACATGAATTAATTAATTTCACTGGCACAGTGGTTCTGGAATATTATTTTTAAGTCCTCCTTAGCTTCTTCCTACAATAGCTTCTCAAAAGTCAAAACCATGCAACTTATGGTCAATCTAATTAAATGCAATTTTTTTCCTGCCTTCCGTTGTGTCAGCGTCTTTTTTAGTCCTTTAGATTTCCATTGAGCACATTAAATCAATCTTCACTTTTTGTTAAACAGACTAAGGAGTAATTGAAGTTAAAATATTTACAGTAAACCTTCTAACTCTCAGCTTTAAGACTTCTTGTCATGAATTTTAAAATATTGGTGATCGAACTAGGTACTGAGGTACAAATTACAATTACAAAATTGAATTAATGAGTTAATCGATTTGTTCGACTAAGTACTTACATAACAAAAATTCCTAAAATGCACATAAAAATAATGGAAGGATACCTTGTGCGCAACATTTGAGATCACGACTAAAAATGCACTATCCGAATAACACAAGGGTTAAACGTGAATTTTACTAAATAAAAAGATGAAACCAGAAAAAGCTACGTAAATGAATAAAGGGATTCGATGGGCGGAACGCAGAAAGAAGGAAACTTAAAACTAAAAAATCTCCCTTTTTTTCATTAGTTTCTAATCTGTATACGATCTAAATAATGAATTCAAATGTCCGCTCCTCTGGCAAGTTAGTTTTCAACGTTGCGATAATCAAAACATGTCCAGAATAATGATACAGATTTGAACTGATCTAAATAAATTATTAATCAGCAGATTAATAATGAATGATTAAATACTAATTCCCCAGTTATCAATTTGCTGAAATTGCGGTGGATTTTACTTATTCCCTCCATGTAATTGAAAGTCGTTGATTGAACACGAAATATTAAAACTAAAGAAGAATTTTGATACATAAACTAAATATATGCAAAACACTAAAATTATTTTCTTTAAGTAAATCGTGGTGAAAGTTCCACTAATCTTTTCATTTTCTCTCTCGTTTTAAAAGAATGAACTTTTATGAGTTTAAATTATATACATCAGTAGTGTAAAGAAAATTTATGCTATCGAGTTATTTTTATATGTTATAATAGGTAGCATCTAGGAATATCTTATTTCCAATACTACAACTTGTGGATATCCTTTTAAGGGACCTGATAGTATAAAAACATATTTTCAAGTATATAAGTTACACACATGTGAATATATACTAGCTTGCATAATCTTCAAGCTTTAATTTCTTAAAATGAAAATATTAAGAAAAATATAGTCCAAGTCAAAAAGCCAAGATGCTCGCCATATCATTAGCCGTTGGACAATGCGCTGAATCGGTCAATACAGCTTGTTAAAAATAAACTTCTGCATGGCAATTGCACAAATGGTCGTCGGAGACAACTAACGAAAGAACAAAAAAAAAAAATGAGAGCAAAGTCGTTGAAGGAAACCCCATACATTCCCTAGTTATTACTTCCTGTGTCCAAAATTGCGTGGCAATTCTAGAGTCAATTTTTTTTAGTTTTGGAATCCAAACATAGAATTTTTATGTTTTGTATAAAGACTATCTAAAAAAACATTACTTATAAGTCACAATAACTCACAGTTTAAAATATTTAAAAGACGACATTAAAAAAAATTACGGTCAAAGAACAACTCGTTTCACTCTCGAATTCAAACGCTACCACATATATTGCAGCGGAGGGAGTAGTTACTACTATCATCGCTAAAGTTATAAATATATAATTCCGAATTAGTGTAAATCACTGAACTTTTGCTCACTCTTATCTCTTCTCCGGTATATATATCCATTGCACAGCCCTCATAAATTGTACCACTATCTAACTGAATTACTCAGAAAATGGGAAGAAAGAAACGGCCAGATACGACATCGTCCCAAAGTACGAGGACATCGCCTCAAGAAACTCAAGCACACTTCAGCCACCCCCACATCTTGAAACTTGTCAATCCATCTGAAAGTGAAACTCTCACATGCAATGCTTGTGAACAACAAAACACTAATAACAAACCTTTCTATGGCTGCAACGCCTGCCAATATTTCCTCCACGAAAACTGCCTCAACGCTCCGTGTTTTCTCGATCACTCATCTCATCCTTCACACCCTTTAACCCTTCACCCGATGCCAACTTACCCGACTCGTTCCTATCTTTGCAACGCTTGTGGATCTGTTGGCAACGCATTCAGCTTTAGCTGTGCCCGTTGCCAGTTCGATATCCACGTGCAATGTGCGTCTTGTCCGAGCTCAATACTCGTTGACAAACACGAACATCAATTAGAGCTCATATTCGGTTCTCCTTACCAAGATAAGGACATCGAATATTTTTGTGATATCTGCGATGCAGTAATGAACAAGGACAATTGGTTGTACTATTGTGCTGATTGTGATTTCGGGGCGCACTTGCAGTGTGCTAGCCCTGAACTTGTTGTTTACCTAGGAAGCCAACCAATTAATCAAAATCCAAATCCAATTCCAAATGCAAATTCAACACTAGAGATGATAAATTCAGTTAATGAAGCTAATCAGCAGGTTTTTGAAGCTCAAGTTGCTACTCGGATGATGGCACAATTAGGACAAGATATGCTGGAGTCGGTCAGGCCAACACGAAGATATTATCACTACTGATCACTCTATATATCGTCATCATCACCTCTAATGCATGATGCATATTTTTTTTACATATTTTCCGCAAAATAAATGCTTAATTTGCTGTTATGTTATTTCTCTTTTAATTACCTTCACTTTCAACTCTTGTATGTTTGCTATCGTTGATAGACATGTTTCTCCATCTTACGGTATTTATGTTCATCTATTACAACTATTTGACTTTCGTTTCTCATTTTCTTTTCTCCATATATATTTTGACTTGATTTCTTAGTGTTCGTCGCATGTAATATCATCTGAGACAATTAAATTACATCGCACTACACGTCCATCTTAAAATGAGCATATTGAACAGAAGGTGTAAGTGGAACACATGGAAGATTAAATGTAAGAAAGTTACTTGAAATGGTTTGCTTATTTTCTTTGTCGACCCCCAGATGCACTAGCCCGCATATGAGAAACCATGATGATTGAAGATGAAAGGAGAGGAGCATGTTAAATTTTTCCTGATAATTCAAATAATATATAGGTCGACAAACGAAAAACAAAATAGGAGAATTTGAACTTCGGCTCAGAATAATTACTTTAATTTGACACTTTACGTATGCACAGTTGGCAAAACAAGTTCACCCCTATTCACTGTTGACTTTTGCTCTTTGCAAGTTTACATCCCATCGTTCATTATCATAGTACTGCTGACTATTAACTAATAGTACTTCATTTATGAAAGTGCAAGAGGGGCGCGGGGGGGGGGGGGGGGGGGGGGGGGTGAATTGTTAAAATTTTTCGCTCTGTTAGTCGACTAGGTCAAGGCAGTAGTCGACTACCTACTCAGTGAATATTAAGGTAAGTGCAGAAAATAAATGACACACGTATTTTATACTGGTTCAGATTCAATGTGAATCCTAGTCCAGTCCCCTTGGGTTGCAAGGGTGATCTCTGCAGCTCTTTTATAAGATTTGGTACAATGAAGGTTTTGAATGAAGTTCCTACGTCTACACTCAAAACACTCTTAATCTTTTGATACAAAGCCTCACAAACTATAACTCTCCTTTCTCTCTTATTACACTATGAATCACACAGACTAACAATGTTTGTTTGAAAGTAAAGCAGAGCAATGGAGGCAATGAGACAATTGCATAAGTCTTGCGTTTGTGAAGTAGCCCTTTTTATATTGTTTTAGAGTTCAACCCAAGGGATTTGATCCTTGGAAATGGAATAAGAGATCCTATATTTCCAAGAATAAGACTGAGCTGTTGCTGCTTTCCTTGTGCGTTGAGGCAGCAGCAGATTTCTTACACCTCATGAGATATGCCTTTGATATTATTTCCTTCTTGAAACGATTTGATGTTGCTGAAATATTTCCTCTTTATTTTGCAGATGTGTTTTCCTTTTCTTGAAAGATATGCGGCTGAAGATTAAAGCTGGTATTTTGCAGATGTGTTTTCCTTTTCTTGAAAGATATGCGGCTGAAGATTAAAGCCGGTTGCCCTAACCACGTTTGGGCTAGGAAGCCATCTGTCGAGTGAGCCCAGCTCGTTGGGGCTGTTCTGTGGGCTTCCAATTTGTTTGGGCTGTTTTGTGGGCTCACATATATTCCTTATGTGATTTAATTACTATACCCGCACAAGTAAAATTATCATCATAAAAACTTGACACTAACAATCTCCCCCTTTTGGAGGATGACAATTTTAGACAAAGTGTAGTCAACTTCCCTGTAACGGATGCTCCCCCTGAATAGGTGGAGGCTCCCCCTGACTAGTCGACTAGTCCTTATAGGCTCCCCCTGAGCAGTTGACTGTCATTCTCCCCCTTTGGCATCACTAAAAAACACAACAAAACAAAAGCAGAGGCAAAGAACCAGCAAACAAACAACACAGCAAATAGGCAAAACCAAAGGACAAATAACAAATAACAAAGGGCAACTAGCAGCACTGCCAAGCATAAGTTACACAAAAAACATTGTTTAAACAATTAAAAAAAAACTATTCTTGACGACGGAAGACTGGACTACGAAGAAAGTAGGCTAATGTATGCACAATAGCTTCCTTCATTTCCGTCAGCGGTGTAGTAAGACGTTCAGGCATAGCAGCAACACTAGCTTGAAGCTTGGTGGACAGTTTGACCGCTTCCTTAATAACAACATCCAATTTCAGCCTCAGCTTAGAGACATCAGCACCTGTTTCCCTAGTCACATCACGAATCTTCTCCACTTGAAATAATGTGGATGCCATTAAGTCTTTAATGGACTCAATTTTTTCATCCATAGCAGAAAGTTTGGCGAGAAGTTCTTCATAGCATTCAGAGGAGACAACAGAGGGAGCTGATTTTTTTCCTTTGGTGGAGGGACCAGGTTGAGATGCCTCCTAGACATCTTTTAACAACCAGGAATCATTGCTCAAAACATATCCCATGCTACCAAACGCCCTAGAGTTGTAGCATTGCTTAACTGGAGTGATGGGATAGTCGACTAAGTCGATTTTGTGGACCTCTAGGATGCGGGAGATAAGCATACCATATGGAAGGCTAGAAGGATTTGAAGCGCACTCAATCATATAATTGATAACAATGGAGGACAAATTAATTTTTTTCTTGGACAGAAGGCAAAAGGCAAAAATAGCATCACGCTGGGAGATGGTAGAGTATGACCCAGCACGAGGAACAATGGTAGTAGCAACCATATGAGCAAGCACACGAGCCTCAAACGAGATATTGGATGGACCAATTTGAGCAGGAACAAAGGAGGAATTTGAGAGGGTTTTTTTAACATCGTCAAAAGACACTTCAAGAGATTCTGGCCAAAAATTTTTGGGTAATTCCGAAAAACCAGAGCAGGTGCAACCAAAAATAGAGTCAAGAATAGAGCAATTTAGCACAATATGAGTGCCAAGAACCAATGTTTCAAGTTCACTAGCTTTATAAGACCTAAGATTGGCATAGAACATGCGAACAGGAATTTCATAGACATGAGGAGGGGTTTTAAAAAAGTTTTCCCATCCTTGATAGACAAATAAATGTTTAACCTTACAACTGAGAGAGAGCATAAGGTCAAGGTCGACATTCCTACCAGAAACGATGGTTTTGTCCTCAAGAGACGAGAACAGTGCCTGATGATGGTCATCCCAAAATTTCTTCCGAAGATCAAGAGGTTTATCACAAAGTGTTTTGAGTTTCTTGGAGGAGGTGGAGCATGCAGCCTCAGAAAGGGCTCGCTTTCCAAGATGACAAATGGGAACTAAGTCGGAGTCGTCGGAGGAAGCAGGGTCATCGGAGACGACGGGGTCATGAGGAGGCGAGGGGAGGTTTTTACCCATTTCCTGTAGCCTTGAACTTTGACGGGTGGAGGGGGTAGGGGTTTTCGCGTTTTTCGCCATTGGAGAGAGGAGAAGATGAACAGAAGCTTTGGAAGAGAAAGGTGAGGAGGAAGACGAAAAGGGGTTATGGGGATACGGGTAAAAGGGTGTAGGGAAAAGCAAAAGGTTTTATGGAAAAGGTAAAAAGTAAATATGGGAAGATGGGAATGTCATAAATTTGATGGGAATACCATTTATGGCAAAGATTTGAGTACCCGAAAATATTGGCACAGTTTGTTAAAAAATTTAGACAGATTTATCAATAATTCCCAAAGAGCTTCTTAGCATGCAGAAGCGTTCCTCAAGAAGGGGTTTAGTAAAAATATCAGCCAGCTGGTTTTCAGTGTTAACAAAAACAATTTCAAATCTCCCTGAGCAACATGATTTTTGATAAAATGATGCTTAATATCTATATGCTTGGCCCTAGAATGATGCACAGGATTTTTAGATAAACAGATAGCACTCGAATTATCACAGAAAATTTTTACAGGTTTAAAAAACAAGTCATAATCACTTAGTTGGTAAGACATCCAAATTAGCTGTGTGCAGCATTGACCAACGGCTATATATTCAGCCTCAGTAGTAGATAAAGAGACTGATCCCTGTTTTTTGCTATTCCAGGAAATAAGAGATTTTCCTAGAAGTTGGCAAGTACCACTGGTACTTTTTCTATCATCTTTATCACCTGCAAAATCTGCATCTGAAAAACCTATCAGTGGTGTTAGGATACCATAAACCATAGTTAGTTGTTCCATGAAGATATCTAATGATACGGTTAACGGCAGTAAGATGAGATTCCTTTGGAGCAGCTTGGAATCTAGCACACCTGCACACACTAAACATAATATCCGGTCGACTAGCAGTTAGATAAAGCAATGACCCAATCATACCGTGATACTTGGTTTCATCAACAGGTTTTCCTTATTCATCCTTATCAAGAGAGCAAGTAGGACTCATTGGAGTTCCCATAGCTTTTGAGTCAGACATCCCAAATTTTTGGACGAGTTCTTTAGCATACTTAGCTTGACATATAAATATTCCAGTGTCAGTTTGATGAATTTGTAGTCCCAAGAAGAATTTTAATTCTCCCATCATACTCATTTCGAACTCGCTTTGCATAAGATCAGAAAATTCCTTGCACATAGAGGGGTTAGAGCTTCCAAAAATAATATCATCAACATATATTTGTATGATAAGATTTCCTAAGGAGGATCGTTTAATAAAAAGAGTTGTATCGATCTTTCCTCGAAAAAATCCATGGCTTACCAAGAAGGAGCTTAAGCGATCATACCATGCCCTAGGTGCTTGTTTAAGACCATATAAAGCTTTACATAATTTAAAAACATGATAAGGAAATTTCAAGTTTTCAAAACCTGGCGGCTGTTTGACGTATACCTCTTCTTCAATGAACCCATTTAAGAAAGCGCTTTTAACATCCATTTGAAAAAGTTTGAATTTTTTAAAAGAAGCATATGCAAGCAAAATTCTTATGGATTCCAACCTGGCAACAGGAGCAAAAGTTTCATCATAGTCAACACCTTCCTGTTGTGAATATCCTTGAGCAACGAGCCGGGCTTTGTTTCTAACTACTTCTCCAGCCTCATTTAGTTTGTTTCTGTATACCCATTTTGTGCCAATGATTGAAGCATTCTCAGGTTTGGGAACTAGATTCCACACTTTGTTCTTTTCAAATTGATCAAGTTCCTCTTCCATAGCCTTGACCCAGTATTCATCTTTTAAGGCATCACCAACTTTCTTTGGTTCGCATTGAGAAATAAGAGCAAGATTTACGTTATTTTTAGTAGATGCTCTAGTTTTCCTTCCTTTATGGATGTCTCCAATAACAAATTTCTTTGGATAGTCAGGTTCACTTCTCCATTCGTTTGGAACTGCTCCAATAGTAACATCAGTCGACTGAGGTTCATCAGAAGTCGACTCACAGGGTGCCTTTTCTTCAGTGGGTTTTGTAACCACTGCAGTAAGTATTTGACTGTCTTCTTCATCTGCAATTTTCCTTTTCTCGGCCAGGTTATTAGTATCATCAAATACAACATGAATAGACTCTTCAATAGATAAAGTACATTTGTTATAAACTCTATAAGATCTACTAGTAGGAGAGTAACCAAGAAATATACCTTCATCACTTCGAGGATCAAACTTACCAAGATTTTCTTTCCCATTATTGTGAACAAAACACTTACATCCGAAAGGATGAAAGTAGCTAATATTTGGTTTCTTACCCGTCCATAGCTCATACGGAGTTTTCTTAAGAATTGGTCTAATTAGGCATCTATTCAAAATATGACACGCTGTACTTACCGCTTCTGCCCAAAAGTGATGTGGTAGGCTTGCTTCTATGATCATTGTTCTTGCCATATCTTGAAGAGTTCTATTCTTTCGTTCAACTACACCATTTTGTTGCGGAGATCGAGGTGAGGAGAAATTGTGCGTGTATCCTTGATCATTACAGAATTCCTCAAAGGCTTTATTTTCAAATTCTCCTCCATGATCACTTCTAATGGAAGTAATGTAATATCCCTTCTCACGCTGAATTTTCTCACAAAAAAACTTAAAATTCTTTAAAGTATCATCTTTATGAGCAAGAAATATTACCCAAGTAAAACGAGAGAAGTCATCTATTATAACAAATGCGTACCTTTTTCCTCCAATGCTAGCAGTTCTAGTAGGACCGACTAAATCCATATGAAATAATTGCAGGGGCTTTGATGTAGACACAGTATCTTTAGAACTAAAGGAGTTTCTAGTTTGTTTACCTTTTTGACACGAATCGCATAAGTGATCTTTTGTGTAGTTGAGTTTTGGCAATCCTATTACAAGATTATGTCTTGCTAGTTTTTCAATTAATCGCATACTAGCATGCCCAAGCTTCTTGTGCCACATCCACGGATCTTCTCCCATTGATGCCAAGCATATATGACCTTTAACATTTTTGATAGAGTCCAGAGTGTACACATTTTTATTTCTGCTTCCAGGAAGAATCTTTGTTCCAGAGGAGTCTTCTATGACACAACCTGATTTACTAAATCTTATCTCAAGATCTGAATCACATAGCTGACTTACACTTAACAAGTTATACTTAAGTCCCTTCACCAACCAGACATTTGAAATGCCACAGGAATTATTGAAAGCAATAATACCAATACCAATTACCGTTACAGTTGAATTGTCTCCAAAAGTTACCAATCCTCCATCAAAGTCAGCGACTGATTTGAATAAATTTTTGTCGCCTGTCATATGTCTTGAACACGCACTGTCTAGATACTATTTTCCCTTTTTCTTTTTCTTGTGGTGTTCTTGCAAGACAAAATTTTATTCTTGTTTAGGTACCCAAGAGTTCTTGGGTCCTTGATGGTTAGTTTCAAAATATTTGATTTTCTTGGGTTTCCACATCCAACCAGGTGCAGTTGTAAAACGAAATCTACAGTTATAATAGTTATGCCTAAGTTTTCCACAGCAAAAACACGTTTGAAAAAATTTTCTTTTCACAATATAGGAATCGGCTGAACTGTGCATTCCAGATTTCCCTTCAGTTCTTTTAAGAGTTCTAGTTGACTTATCAGTGTTCAAATAGCCAGTTTTCTTTCCTTCAAAATTTCCAGTTATTTGCACAACCTTTTTCCCAGTAAACTTGGGTGTATTAGATTGGTTTGACTTGACATGGTTATGGTTGGAAGGTTTTAATAAGATATCTAATCTAGATTGTAGATTGTAAACTTCATTTTGGATTGAATTTTTTTCTTTTTCACAAATTTCTAATCTTGATTCCCATTCTTTTTTCTCTCTCTTCAGTTTTCTATATTCATCAAAGACATTATTTAGATCTATAAGAGTTTGATCTAATAATTCTTGAGTTTCTTCACATTTAGCACAGGAATGAGAACTTACCTTGCTACCTTCTTCGAGAGCCATGAAGCATATATTTTCACCTTCTTCAGATTCTTTATCTGAGATCTCATCTTCACTCCAACTGCTGAAAGCTCTTTGTTTTTGATAGCCTCTGGTTGGTTTCTTTCTTATCTCAGGACATTCAGAAGCAATATGGCCATATTTTCCACATTCAAAACATTTTCCGTCATTCTTTGGCTGTCCAGTGGGGGTCTTGCCTTTTCTAAAGTTTGGGCTTCCTTTTCTGTTACTTCTTGATCTTCTCATGGCTTCTATCACATGCCTCGAAATCATGGCTACTTCTTCTTCTTTAAAATCATCATCATATTCTTCAACTTGAGCCTTGAATGCGACCACTTTCTTCTTTTCGTCCTTCTGGTATCTTTGGATATGATTCTTTTCAAAAGCTATAAGATTTCCTCTTAATTCATCATAAGTGAATTTATCCAGATTTCCGTCTTCAAGAACAATGGCTTTGGTTTCCCAAGTCTTTGGCAGACTTCTGACAAGTTTTCGGCAGACTTCTGACATGTTTTCTATCTTGTTGAGAGTTGGTATAGGTTACTCCAAGCGATTTGAGTTCTCCAATAATCTTGCTGAATCTTGTGAACATTGATTCGATGTTCTCATCATCTTTCATCATGAAGGCTTCATAGTCGTGTCTTAGAGCACCAATTTTTGTTTCTCTTACTTTTGATGTTCCTTCATAAGTGACCTCAAGTTTATCCCACATTTCCTTGACAGTATCACAATTTGAAATTTTTGCATACTCTTCTCCACTCACTGCACAGTAGAGCAAAGCTATTGCCCTTGCATTTATTTGTAGAGTCTCTTGTTGTTCTTTAGTAATGTCGTGTGACTCTAGATCAATTTCAGAAACTTCTGCATCTTCTTTGTTTTCAGTGTTCACTCTGGGAATGGGTTTAGGTCCCTTTTTAATCACGACCCAGGCTTGATAATCAGTTGATTGCACGAATATTTTAAACCTTTCCTTCCAGTGGCCATAATGTTCACCATTAAAGTATGGTGGTCTTGTTGTGGAGTGCCCATCTTGCAATATTGCTCTAGGGATCTGATATCCAGCCATTTGATCTTTTCTCACGTGCGGCTAAGCACTGAAAGTGAGACCTTGCTCTGATACCAATTGAAAGTGCAAGAGGGGGGGGGGGGGGGGTGTGAATTGTTAAAAATTTTCGCTCTGTTAGTCGACTAGGTCAAGGCAGTAGTCGACTACCTACTCAGTGAATATTAAGGTAAGTGCAGAAAATAAATGACACACGTATTTTATACTGGTTCAGATTCAATGTGAATCCTAGTCCAGTCCCCTTGGGTTGCAAGGGTGATCTCTGCAGCTCTTTTATAAGATTTGGTACAATGAAGGTTTTGAATGAAGTTCCTACGTCTACACTCAAAACACTCTTAATCTTTTGATACAAAGCCTCACAAACTATAACTCTCCTTTCTCTCTTATTACACTATGAATCACACAGACTAACAATGTTTGTTTGAAAGTAAAGCAGAGCAATGGAGGTAATGAGACAATTGCATAAGTCTTGCGTTTGTGAAGCAGCCCCTTTTATATTGTTTTAGGCTCTTCACGCAGAGAGTTCAACCCAAGGGATTTGATCCTTGGAAATGGAATCAGAGATCCTATTTCCAAGAATAAGACTGAGTTGTTGCTGCTTTCCTTGTGCGTTGAGGCAGCAGCTGATTTCTTACACCTCATGAGATATGCCTTTGATATTATTTCCTTCTTGAAACGATTTGATGCTGCTGAAATATTTCCTCTTTATTTTGCAGATGTGTTTTCCTTTTCTTGAAAGATATGCGGCTGAAGATTAAAGCTGGTATTTTGCAGATATGTTTTCCTTTTCTTGAAAGATATGCGGCTGAAGATTAAAGCTGGTTGCGCTAACCACGTTTGGGCTAGGAAGCCATTTGTCGAGTGAGCCCAGTTCGTTAGGGCTGTTCTGTGGGCTTCCAATTTGTTTGGGCTGTTTTGTGGGCTCACATATATTCCTTATGTGATTTAATTACTATACCTGCACAAGTAAAATTATCATCATAAAAACTTGACACTAACAATTTAGACATGTTATGATCTGAATTCATCTTCTGGATGTTGAAGTACTTTAATCATTGCAAGTTGCAACTAGCTTGCCACACATTTAAGTACAATTATTTAGATCGTATACTAAATTAGACATTAGGTAAAATAAGCACTAGAAAGTCTATAAGTTTTGAGTCTTAGGATGCTTAACACAAAGGATAGTGCGCATCATATCAACCATCCCTAGCTTATATACATATATATATGTATATATATATATGTGTGTGTTAAATCCGATCGGGATAACATGCAACTTGAGAAGTACGGTTATACTAGTAATTATAAGATGAATGATCCAAGGATGAGAATTAAGCATACATATGATTGCTTGTCTGGCAATCAGTATTGAGATGTTGCAATAATCAGAGTCTCCAATGTCCGATGCAGATTAACACTTTTCTAAAAGAATTATTAGTCGGTCAGCACTACAAAATGAATGATGAAATGCCAACTTGGAAGAGCAAAAGGTCTAACAGTTGACAGTTACTCAAACTTCCACGAACCTCAATGCATTGACTTGTGAATATAATCCTTCACAAATCACGCATTAATTTCAAAAACAAACAAGAAGGCAACGTTTAGTCAAAGTCAAAATATGAAGATGCTTGGCCCCATTTTAGTAGCCATTGGAAACAGCAAAGTCAGTCAATATGCTATGTTTAAATATAGCAATTGGCCAAATGGTTGTCGGGGACAACTTAGTAAAAGAAAAATGAAAATATGAAAGCAAAGTCGTCGAAGGAAACAACGTGGCCAAGTTAATTATCATGTATAGTTAAATTAATATCTATAAAAATGTCACTGTATTTTGCACCTAGCTCTCCAATATATATACATGCATTGCACACCCTTTATTGATTACATAAACAATAAAATTACAAGGAAAATTTAATCAATGGGAAGACAGAACCGGAGTACAAATGCGGCATCTCAAGGTAAACAACACTTCAGCCATCCCCATATTTTGAAACTTGTGAATCCAGCTGATCAAGCTAAAACACTCACTTGCAATGCCTGTGAACAACCTGATAACAATAGTAATAGGCCTTTCTATGGCTGCAACAGTTGTCAATATTTCCTTCACGAAAACTGCTTCAATGCTCCGCGTTTTCTCGTTCATTCATCTCATCCTTCCCATCCTTTAACCCTTCTCCAAATTCCGACTTACTCAAGTCGTTCCTATACATGCAAGGCTTGTGGCTCTGCTGGAAATGGATTTTGCTTTAGTTGTGCTTGTTGTGAATTTGATATTCACTTGCAATGTGCGACTTGTCCTAGCTCGATTCTTGTTGATAAACACCCGCATCAATTGGGGCTGCACTTCGGTTCTCCTTACGAAGATAAGAGTATCGAATATGTTTGTGATATGTGCGCTGTAATAATGAACAGTGACGATTGGTTGTACTATTGTGCTGGTTGTGATTTCGGGTCACACTTAAAGTGTGCAATAAGTAGTCCTGAAGTCGGTGTTTTTCCAAAACAACAATGTCCAATTCCAAATCCAAATCCAACCCCAAGTCGAAATCCAAATGCAACATTGGAGATGATAAATGCAGCAAATGAAGCTCATGAACAGATTCTTGCAGCTCAAATTGGTGCTCAGATTGCAGCACGAGGAAGAGAGGCTTGTCTGGACTTGGTCGGGCCACCACGAAGATACAGTTACTATTAACTGAATCGTGATTTACAAAAAAATGTTAAATTTCAGCTTGTGCTTTATATTGTGACGTTCGTGTTTAATTGCAAATAAATGCTTTTGGTGTGTTATTTTTCTTTCAGATACTCTCTTCAAAGTCAATTGTTATTCACTATCACAGAACAGTAAAATTTACTGAGCATCATATTAAATTGTTTATGATAATTCAAGTAAAATATTATGTCAATAAATATAGATGGATCCATGATTTTAACTTTATAGGTTCGAGATGTCACTGAATCCACTAACCATTTGAGTTACTGGGCTTGAAATTTGTTGAGTTTTTCCCACATCGGTTGTCGGTTAATATTTTGGTCTCCTTAATTATGTGGTCATGGACAACCCTCACCTTATTAGCTAGCTATTGCAGCCATGAAAAAAATGCCCTTAGCATCCGTTGAGGACCCAGCTGGATTTAAAGTTAAAGGTGCTCTTCTCTACAAACCTAACACTAGTCACAAACTCATAGCAGAGGCATATAACTTATAGTTCGATCAATTTTGGGTTAAAGAAAGGACAAAGATAAAATATTGTCTTTAGATTATTTATCCTATCACATACACTAAAAAACGTAGGATGAAAAATTAGTGATGTTAAAAAGAAAATTCGAACTCTGTCCTTGGAGCTAAAAAACAATATATGGTGCCAGATAACCCAAAGGTCGTCCTTTGTGTTCTTGAGTGCTCAACGCTCTATAGAACAAATTTTAAGAGTGTCCTACATGTAATTATTTACCTTCAAGTTTTAGCTCAGGCGCTCATATATAGGCATACATGTAGGCCGAGGCGAATCTACGATTTTTGAAACATGAGTTCTTGATCACCACTAAAAAATAGAGGAAAAATTTATTGAGTGGGGCTTGATCCCTAGACCTCTAGGTAAGATGGACTTTACCGAGGCTGAGAATGGACCAACAATTAAATCTTGGGTGGAAATTTCTTTTACCTAACCAAGTGCACCACTTAGCTTTTTTGTAGCATGTTTGCCATTACCTAATATAATCATTCTTTCATTATTTATCACCACATAATGATTCATGTATTATTAATCATCGCTGCATAACAATCCCTAATTCTTTATTACCACATAGGAGTAAACAATATTCCCTGCATAACTAACATATGAACCAAACGACCCCGAAAGGAATTGGATCATTGGATGTGTAGAAGGGAGGAAATTAGAGAAAGGAGAGTGCTCGTTATAGCAACCATCCCTATTCCCCCGGCTCAAAAGTATTTATATATGGACTTTCCCATCCTTATTTCATTAATCTCTAATGTATACACATATGATCTAGTTAACGAATCGGCACCCTGTTTAAGGGTCTCTAGCAAAAGGTGTAAAGAGGCGTTCGAGGAACAGTCTTTATATGAATTCAAGGTCTGTTGCTTATAGTTAGCGTTAGTTGATTCAATGAAAGAGTAACATATATATGTGAAGTCTTATAGGGAAGTGACATCTAACTTGAGAAGATCGGTAACACTAGCAAAAGGAACGATCAAAGGATTAGAATTAGTCAAATATATGTATACTTTCAATTATCAATCAAAGGCAGACATATGACTTGTTCGTTTGGCAAGTTAATTTTGAAACATTGGGATAATCAAACTCCAAAGTTTAGAAGATGATTAATACAGATTAGAACAAAGTCTAAATGAATTATTAGTCAGCACTAGGATAATGAATTATCAAATGGCAACTTGCAAGAGCAAAAAGTCTTACAGCGGACTGTTAACGTAACATCCATGGATCTCAATACAGTTGACTTCTCAAGATACTAATTTGCCGAAATCGGTGGTCTAATTTACAGTTTATATCACAGAACGACGACCACCTAAAGCCAGATAGAGCTAAGCGAGAGAAGATATGAAAGGGGAAATTAACTTCAGAAAATAAACAACAAGGAAATGTTTAGTCCAAGTCAAATCAAGAAGATGCTATATATTTTAGTAGCCATTGGGTAAGAGCGCTAAGTCAGTCAATATGCTTACAGATGTTTAAATATACTTTTGAAAAGCAATTGGCCAAATTGGTGTTAATAAAGGGGGGAAAAAGTGAATGCAAAGTCGTCTAAGGAAATAACGTTGCCAAGTTATTAGGAGTAACTTATTAGCATACCTAAGTAATTTGGGAAAATTTCCTTCTTGAAAGTTGTAGATCTTTGAAATACCTTTCCAACGGTATATTATGAAGGTCAAACAAACATCTGTACAAAAAATTATGTCCGTTTTACTAAAACAGTATTCTGTCGATTTACGGTGGAATATACGGGCCGTGAAAATTATACGGGCCGTATATTTAGACCGTAAAATTGGTCCAGAAAGCCCAAATCACTGTAATTGATTTACGGTGGGATATATGGTCCGTAAAACTTTTATAGGCCGTAAAATAGGGCGTAAAATGGGTTCGACAGCAATTTTAAAACTTCGTTTTAAGGCTTTTTCACTTCATTCTTCACACCCCCAAGCCCTAGAACGACCTTCTATTCTCTCTCATCATCAAGAACACCAAGGTAAGCCTATTCTAATCATTCCAAGTCAATTCTAATATATATATCCTTGTAATCTAAACAAGAAATCATCATTCCTAACCTGTTTTCAAGAAAACCCATCTCAAGGTTCAAAATTCAAGATTTTGAAAATCTTCTTCAAAGTTAAAGTCTTTGATTTAAGTTTGGAGCATTACCAGGTATGGAGAGTTGCTATCTACGTGTGGAAACATCATTATTCTTCCCCATGCCTCTTAGTCCATAAAGTATGAATCTTTACGGAAACTAGAGTTTCTACACCATGCTCATAACAACCCTAGGTCTATGTCCATGATTCTATTATGTATGAATTGCTATTATTCTATCATTGTGTTCTTAATAACTCCATATGATTATTGAGAATCAGTCTGTAATCCATGAAAACCCATATCTCGTATTCCATGGGTTCTTGCATGCATGTTTAAATAAAAATGATTATTTCATGAATATCCTACATGTCTACAAGTTTTCATGCAACTATATTATATAATTACTTTCATGCTATGATACAAGATACATACATGCTAAATACAAGTTATTTCATGAAACCATATTTACAAGTTATTTCATGAAACCATGCTATTTCATGAAACCATGTTTACAAGTTATTTCGTGAAATCATGATTACAAGTTATTTACAAGTTAATTGACGAAAATCATGGGCTTCTTAGCCAATTAAATCATGTTCATGTTTTTGGGAGTTGCACAAATTACCGAGAAGGCTCAGATAGCTTGAAACTACGTAGCCACCGTAGGACAAGTGTCACGACCCAACCCCGTGGGCCGCGACTGGTGCCCTACTTGGACACCCAGACAGACAAACATATCAAATCGTAACACACTTATCCAAATCGAATCACATACTGCCACAAATCATATACGGCCATAATCATTATACGCCGCCTCAACTATATCAAACTGTCTTAGACATATTTCAAACGCAACCATATGCATATGCATATACATATATCAAAAGCCGACAAGGCTATCAAATGGCACAACGGCCCCAAAACAAATACGAATGCACGCCGACAAGGCTACCATAGCGAATAGGATCATACAAACACATCTGAACAGAAGTAGGCACACACACCCACAAATACGTCTACAGACCTCTAAACAGACCAAACAGATCATATGGCGGGACAGGGACCCGCCGTACCCCTGAACAAATATATACATATGCAACGAATGAGTATATATACCAAAATGTAGGCTCCGGAATAAGAGAAGCACTCCAAACAGCAGAAGAGGGTGTCCTAAACTGGTGGATCACCAAACTGTGCGTCTGTACCTGCGGGCATGAAACGCAGCCCCCCGAAGAAAGGGGGTCAGTACGAAATATGTACTGAATATGCAAAGCAGAAGATACACAAAACAAATCTGAGGCATAAACGAAATAGAAGTCCAGAAAATAAGTACAAGCCCAACATATCAAAATGTTTACTTTCAAAATATAAGTCATGCATAAGGTACAGAAGAATATGGTCGCCCGCCCGTCGATGGCGCCATAACACAGCATAACACCAGAAGGATTCAAATCTCCATATCCCCGTCACATATCACAACACAGCATAACGCCATACACAGCATAACACCAAATATAAGTGGAACCCGGCCCTCTAGCGAGTGGCTCGGTGAACCATAAACACAGCATAACACCGGAGTATATCAAAGTGCGCACGACAACAGAACCGGCGAAAGATATAACAGAACGCACGAGCAGAGTCATGAGTAACCATATGCATAAAATCATTATCATAGACTCAAATATAAATAAATGACCATACTTGAAAATTCGAAATGATAATCATACCAAATTCTTTTAAAAGTCGTCCGAATTACATAAAGGAAAGTCGCGGGACCCACGGACGGGTATTGACCCGATCCGGGCCCGCCTATGGAAAACATACTCATACGCCATGCAAACTCCTACGAAGATATCAGAGCAATCCGAGCCTTTCTGTGAAAGTTACGGCGTTCATAGTTACGGAATTCTTTAAAACAAAACTTTTAGTGCAACATTTGGAAATCAATTATTTCGAAGACATAAGGGTTCATATTTCATCACATCAAACATACGAATGCCAAGGAATATATATAAGGATCATAACATGCTCGGATTGCGGATTTAGAATTTCCTCGAGGCTCGTGATATAGCCTATTTATAACTAAGACATGCCAAAAGAAAGAAGGGTTAGCCTTACATACCTTATTCGCTCCTTACGCCTCTCCAAATTCAAATCCCGTTTCGTCCAAAATCTACATTTGGTCACATTTACCAAATATTAATCATAAGGTTTAAAAGTTCAATCTTAACCAATACTTGTCTACAGAAATTTGGGCAGCATCTCCCCTATACATACAACATCCCCGAGATTTAACTCGGCTCAAATATCAACAACCATACCAACAACAATACCAATAATCATCAATAATCGATTTGAAACGCATTCTAACATAAATTGCCTTCTTTTCTAAATAGTGCAACAACTTTCAATCCAACTTTGCACTTTCAAATCAATATTGATATTTTCATGTTTATATACCAATTTAAGATCATTCAAACATAGGCCAAGAATATTTCAAGCCATATATCCAATATTCAACCATTCCATATTCCACCCAAAATTCTTACATATGCAACAAAACCATCACAACACATTTTCTACTTACAAATTCGTAACCAACAACAACAATCCACACTTTAACAACTTCATTTACATTATAAGGATCGCAACCACACAACTAACATATTAAACAAAATTAATCCATTTCCATTCTACTTCCATACACCACACGGCCACACCCTATATTTCCAACTTCCACCAAATTCATTCAGCTTTCATTTCCAATATAAATTCCACCATAACCACAACTAGAATACAACATAAAATTCAACTCATATTTTCTATACAACATCACATATATACGGCCACCTACATACATACACACCCACTTTGCAAACTTCCATATTTCCATAAATTTTACTCATTTCTACATACTACAACATAACCAAACCTTCATAACATAATAAAAAGGAATTGATTCTTACCTTTTTCTACAATCTTCTTCCACCTTACTTTGCTTTGCTATAACCCGGAGGGAATAGACGTTTGAATCCTTTAAGTCATAAAGGAGTAACCAGTATAAAACCTTGACTAGCATCAAGATCAAGTCTTGGCCGAGAGATCACTCATTTTCGTGTTAGCTACTGGTTTTCGTTAGAAAACATTGCAAAGAATGGATAGAAATACTTAATAACCAAAAGTTAATCCTTATATTTTTTTATTCACTTAATGGATAAGGTTTTCCCTTTATGATGTGGTCAAAAACGTGGCAAGAGGAAGCATGCATACTAGTTGGTTTGCCTTTATTTATTATAAATACAAAATGGCAAACATAGACCATGTGCACTTTCGTACTTACACTGCATTCTTCTCCAAAATGTGTCCACTAAATAAATTTACACCTAATCATATATTGAATAAATATCATGATGCCATGTGGATGACTACCATTTGGACTTTTCCCACTACTCTCCCACTTTATCCAATAATTAATCGATTACGCACATAATTAATTTCTTGATCCCAATTCACTTTAATAATAATTATTTTTAATACATTTCATATACTTATTGCCACGATTATGTGACATAGCACTAGTCCATAATCCTTTTTGGTACCCATAAAATGTTATTTTCAATCACCGTCATTCACTTTCGAGTCTTAAATAATTTCGGGACCTCAAACTTTTATACCATGATCTCTTTATTTGCATACTTGAATGTGACTAAAATTCCATATAGTTCGTTATAACTTGTTCAATTTCTAAACTTTGACAAAACTTATTTTCTCCGATTCGTTTAACCTCCACGACACTTACTAAAATTAATGCCTGCCATTAATCCACGTAGTCACTACACCTTTTAATAGTAGCTATTCCATCCTTGCTGTCCTACTTAGCATTTAATATATAATACATATTTTCCAATTAAAAGGACTTTCTATCTGTTACACTTGTAAACAAAAAGCACCATATGCTTCCTTCTATATTTTCATCTAGTAATCACTATATCTAATTGGTAACATAGTATTCATACAGTAATCATATAGCAATGGTGCAGATATAAATATCTATCATACGTATTCTTCAATAATTCTCATAATAGAAAAAGATAGATTTTCATAAGAGAAAATAATTTATGTACCCATAACAAATAAAATCTCATTTCTAAATGTCCTCATACCGCACACATAATTAGAAATGTATCCCAGAAGTAGTAACAGTAATAACTATAGAAAATCATACTTATCAAATATTTACTAAAAGGGGTTTACTTAAAAAAAATACCATATCAAGACCATATATAACAGTTTCAAAATTCATCAAACTTATTCCGTTACTAATGTCATTGAACTCGTACGCCTTCCAACTTGTGAAAACGCGGGATGTAACAACAAGGATCGCTCCGCCCAGTTAGGACGATTTCCTTAATTTGACACTGAATGGATCCATCAGGCACGTTACCACCTTATATCCTGGCAAGGTATGGGGGCTCTGCTGGTCCGGCGAGGTACCAGACTCCACGTATCCACGTGGTGATATCATGTTGTCGATTTATGAAATGCTCTTCCTACTTATCATGTTTTACTTATGTTATATATATATATATATATATATATATATATATATATATATATATATATATATATATATATATATATATATATATATATATAACATAAGTATATATATACTCCACGTATCCACGTGGTGATATCATGTTGTCGATTTATGAAATGCTCTTCCTACTTATCATGTTTTACTTATGTTATATATATATATATATATATATATATATATATATATATATATATATATATATATATATATATATGTACCCATGCTCATGTTCATGTCCAGGTTTTCAGTTTCAGTTCTTATCATATTATTCTATGTCCCATGTTATTTCTTTCAGTTGCTTTATATACCAGTACATTCAATGTGCTGACGTCCCCTTTTATTGCCCGGGGGCCTGCATTTCACGATGCAGGTACGGATTTACAGTACGACGCCTCTGCTCATTAGGATCTGCACGTATGAGCTTATTGGTGAGCACCATCTCATTCGGGGTTTAGGCATTGTCTTTCTTTATTTAGTTTTGCATCTAAAGGTATGCTGGTGGCCTTGTCCCAGCAAGTATGTTACGTGTTTCAGACTCATATGAGAGGTTTCATAGACAAGACAAGTGTCATGTTAGACTTCCAGAGTTGGTTAGCCCGTTTGGCTCATTTATGATATTGCCCGCATTCATAACTTAATCAAGTACTTATGTTTAATATTATGACTTACTATGTTTTATAAAAGCTCATCATGCACTTCACGTTATATTTCCGCTCATGTATGCCTCATGATGATTCAGCAAGCCACGTGGTTCGCTCGGTCACATGCAGTCAGGCACCGAGTGCCGTGTTACGCCCAGGCCATGGTTCAGAGCGTGAAAAAGCTTGATATCAGAGCCTAGGTTCAAGTGTCTTTAGGGAGTCTATGAAACCGTGTCCAGTGGGGTCACTTTTATATGTGTGAGGGCCCCATACATATAAATAGTTGACCACCAAGACATTCAGGATTGTCTCACTTCTTTCATATTCTAGATCGTGCAGTTAGAGCAGTACTTTTAGGATGTCTTTCTAATTCGTGGTGTACATATTTTCAGAAAATGCCTGCGAAAAGGAAATACACCAGAAAGGCTACAGCCACCAGCCAAGGGGCTAATGCGGAAACAACTCGCGAAGAGACCGCTCCGACTCAGACAACAGCCCCAAACGCTCCTACAGTTACACCTCCTACTGATTCGGATGGGGATGTTAGGAATGCTATCAATATGCTCACACAACTGGTAGCAGCTCAGGCCCAACGTCAAGAATCTGGGTCAATTTCAGGAGGTAATGGAGAGTCTTCTAAGACTAAGGACTTTCTCAGGATGAATCCCCCAGTCTTTACGGGGACAAAGAAAGATGAGGACCCTCAGGACTACATTGATGCTCTCCAAAAGATCTTCAGGATTATGACAGTTACAGAAACCGAAGCAGCTACTTTTGGAGCTCATCAGCTACAGGGCATTGCTAACACTTGGTATAAATCTTGGGAATTGTTACATCCGACATTTTTGTTTATTCGAAAGATTCAAGATAAATTGATTTGTGATGAATAAGGCCACAATTGGACCTTACTTGGTATGAATGTGTAGGTTATGAATTCAATGGTGTGGAATTACGGAAGGAGGCCAAGGGCAAAATTGGAATTTTGGAAACTTGCTTTATGAATTACAAAATAATTAGCCAATCATTTTGGGCTAAAAAAAAATTAAGTGAATGGAGGCCCAACTTAAGAGGCCCAACCGGCCACCATATGTCCAAGCCCATGGATTAATTAAATTCCATGGGAAATTATATAACATGGATAAGTATTAAGAACATTCAAGAAACACAAAGCAAAAGCCAAAGCAAAAAAAAAAAAAAAAGAAGACCAATTCGGGTGAGAAAGAAGAGAAAAGAAAAAGAAAGAAAAAAATTTTGGAGCCAATTCTTTGGTTCAAAAATCCATCCCTTGTGAGATTATGACTAAGTGCAAGGCCCTCTACAAGTTGACATAAATATTGTGGCAAGAAAACAATTTCATCCTCCAAGTGAAGAACTTGAAGAAAGGTGAGGATTTCATGCTTTTGTTGTGTTATAAATGGTATATGTATGTTGTAGTATGTGTGAATGAATGAAAAATATGGAAATTTTGTGTGTTGGAACTAAGGGTGTGTTGGCCGAATACATATATGTATATTGCATGATTTTGATGGTTTGAATTCATGTTGTAATTGAGTTATAGTATGGTGGAAATTGTATTAGAAATGGAAGTGGAATGAATTAGTGAAAATTGAAGAATGTAGGAGGTGGTCGTGTGGTATGGTCATGTGTTGATGGAGTATGAATTTGATCTTGTTTGTATATTAAGTATGTTATGGTGAAGTGAATGGAAAGATAACAATTTTTATTGTCTTGGAAAAATGGTTATCAAGTTGTTGTAGGAAAGTATGCAACTTTGTTATGATTTATGTAAAAATGGAAATGAAAGTATCAAGAGGCAAATTATGATTATTGTTGATGAATTTGGAAGATGGAAATGTGTAATTAACTTATATGTTGAAAGTTAGGAAAAATTGGACAAGTAGTGGCTTAATGGAAAGTTGGTATGTTTTGCATATCTTGTGTATATTGTGTGGAAATGGTATGATATGCCTCCGACGTATGTTGTAATGGTTTTGTTGGATGATGAATATGAAAATGATAAGTTTGGTTTGGAAATGCAAGTTTGAAGCGAAAGATGGTTCGTTATGTCGAAAGATGGCTAGTGATGCCATAGCGTATGTTTTAATGTCTATTGTTGTTTTGATGTCATTCTGGGTTGTTGTGTTGATGAATTGAGCCGAGCTAAGTCTCGGGGAGGTCTTATATACAGAGGAAATGCTGCCGAAATTTCGGTAGGCAAGTATGTGTTAAGTTGGATTATTGAAAAGTTTGAAACTAACAAATGGTAAACTTGACCATTTCTAGATTTTGGACGAAATTGAAGTCGACGCCAAGCGAGCGTAAGGCGTTGTCGAGGTATGTGGAGCCTTTCCCTTTGTTCTTAGGCATGTTCTGGATGTGATAGGCTCGGCCGCGAGCCTTAAGTACGACTCCGTTCCCCGGAATTCGAGACGGAAAACCGCTCCAATTCCTTCAATTCATTTGAAGCTATTTTCTTGCAAATTGCCTTTAAAGTGAGTTTTTGTACAAAACCTCCCTAAACGGAGTCGGAACACTTCCAAACGATTATGGATGACCTCATAAGGTCTATTAGCGATAATTTACATATGTTGCCTCGAGTTGGTCCGAGGCGGGCCCACAAGGCCCGATATCTTCTGTAATACTTTAAATACTTCCCTTTTGTCCGATTTTCTCGGAAAACAATTGAACTATTATTTTGATTATGATACAACTATTTTTATGCAATTCTTACAAAATGATTTCTGAACATCTGAGGATCTAATTCTGCTAATAATCAGTCGTGCCTTCCCAAGTAGGATATAGGCGCGTACTATGCATACTATCTGGATACTCTGATTTTGACTCGCCGTTTGGCACCCTTCAGTTTGATTGAGTCTGTATGTTGAGTCTGTATGTAAGTAGTTTCTCATTTATCGGTTCGTGTCTGTCTCAATGCATTCCTTCACTGCGTCTCGGGCCAGGTTCTGTTATCGTGCATATTTCTCTGCATTGTTCACCGCGTCCCTCGGCGTGCGGGCCGGGATCTGTATGTCTGTATGATATTATGATCTGTGTATGGGGATGGCGGCCAGGATGGCATATGATCTGATCTGATTCTGTCTGTCCACCGCGTCCCGTACTAAGAGGGCCGGGTTCTGTTACCGCGCCCCCAGACAGGGCCGGGATTTGTATGAATGTATGCGTGTGCTATCTATATTTATATAAGCACATGCCTCTGTATGATTCTGTATGACTCTGTACTACTCTGCATGCATAATTCTGTCCGATATACTTCTGTCTGTCCGTCTGAAAGATGACTACGTCTGTATGTCCGTATGGATTCTGATTCTGTATGTCCGTATGGATTCTGATTCTGCTCGTCTGTCCGTATTATGATTCCGTTTGTCTGTCCGAACCATAATTCTGTTTATTTGTATGGTATACGGTTCTGTATGTCTGTCTGGATCATGACTCTGTCCGTCAGTCTGATTTATGGTTCTGTTCGTTATATTTCTGTGACTCCGGTTCGGACTATGTTTATATCTGTTATGTTCTGCTTTACATACTCGGTACATTTTTCGTACTGACCCCCGTTCTTCGGGGGCTGCGCCACATGCCCGCAGGTACCGACGCACCAGGTGATACGCCGCCAGCGTAGGGTTCTAATTCTGCTGTTTGAAGAGCTCCTTTGATCCGGAGCGTATACTTTTGGTATATATATCTTCTGTCTTCTGTATACTCTGTATGTATGGATATTCTGGGTACGGCGGGGCCCTGTCCCGTCATATGATTCTGTATGTCTGTAGAGGCCTGTAGATAGATGTGTGGGTTACGGGTTTCGTCTGTATGTTAGCCTTATCGGCTTATCTGTATGTTTCTGTATGTCCAGATATATATATGTTTGCGCGCGTGCCGTAGTTGTATCGGTCTACTTCTGTAACTTCTGTTTTAAAAAAAAAAAAAAATCTGTATGATTCGAATTCGATCGGGTAGGTACGTATGGGTACCCAGTTAGGGTACCAGTCGCGGCCCACGGGGTTTGGGTCGTGACAGGAATTATCCCGAGGTGAGGATGCACTTGATGCTACATGGGATGAATTTACAAGTGCATTCCTGGACCACTTCATGCTAATAGAAGTCAGAGAAGCTAAGGCTGAGCAATTTCTGAAGCTTAAGCAGAATGGCAGGTTAGTTCAGGACTACTATTTGGAATTTGTCAGTCTGGCTAAGCATGCTCCACATATGGTACTGTATATGAGGGCAAGAGTGAGGAGGTTTGTTGGAGGACTTGATTCCAATTTGTATGATGGGGCCAATATTGCTGCACAGAATGGGGGAATGACCATCTCCAAGATGGTTGCTTTCGTACAGGGTAATAAGACAATGCTAAAAGAGGAGGAAGCCTTGCAGAAATAGAAAGACAAGGAATTCAACAAGAGGGTCAAGTCTACCGGACAGTTCAGCGGGAACGGGAACAAGAAATTCTTTAAGAACAGGTCAGCAAAACCTGCTCCGTCCACAGCAAGTGCCCCACTCCCCAAGTTCTGAAATGATAAGAAGCAGAATTTCAGGCCATCAAGTTCTTACTCTCAGGATAGTGTGGGTCAGTCGACTTATACGCATCCGATATACGGCAAGTGTAACAGGAGACACTCAGGTGAGTGTCGTGTAGGTACTGATGCCTGCTTTAGATGTGGTCAGAAGGGCCATTTTCAGAAAGATTGTCCATCAGCCAGACAGGGTACTGGCGGTAACGTGGCGCAGTCCATAAATTCAACAGCTACTCATCACAATCAGGCCCAGCAGGGGCGTGGAATGGCAAGGTCCGGCAATACAAGCAGTGGTCAGAACCGTTTGTATGCATTGACAGGTCGTCAGGATACAGAGGCTAGAGCAGATGTTGTCACAGGTACACTCACAATTTTCACTTTTGAAGTATATGCCCTTATTGACCCAGGATCCACCTTATCTTATGTAACCCCTTTTGTTGCTAAGAAATTGGGTTTGAACCGGAAAGTTGCATGAACCCTTTGAAGTGTCCACCGCACTGGGAGAGTCAGTCATAGCTAGGCGTATTTATAGGGGTTGTCCAGTTTTAGTCCATCACCGTAGAACCATAGCTGACTTAGCAGAGTTAGAGATGGTAGACTTTGATGTGATCATAGGTATGGACTAGTTAACTTCATGTTATGCCACAGTATGTTGTAGAACCAAAGTTGTAAGATTCAAGTTCCCTAATGAGCCAGTATTAGAATGGGACGGTAATTCAGTAGTACCCAGGGATAGATTTATTTCTTACCTAAAAGCCAAAAAAATGATTTCCAAGGGTTATATCTACCACCTAGTTCGAGTCAAGAATTCAAATGCCCAGACTCCAACTCTCCAGTCCGTCCCAATTGTAAATGAATTTCCAGAGGTTTTTCCCGAGGATCTTCCAGGAGTCCCTCCTGATAGGGAGATTGAATTTGGAATTGATCAACTTCTCGATACTCAGCCAATATCTATTCCGCCATACAGAATGGCTCCAGCAGAGTTAAAAGAGTTAAAAGCCCAGTTGAAAGATCTTCTTGACAAGGGGTTTATTAGGCCTAGTGTTTCGCCATGGGGTACGCCAGTCTTATTTGTCCGAAAGAAGGATGGTTCCTTATATATGTGTATAGACTACCGTTAGTTGAACAAGGTCACCATTAAGAACATGTACCCTCTCCCTAGAATAGATGACTTATTTGACCAACTTCAGGGCACCCAATGTTATTCCAAGATTGACCTCATATCAGGTTATCATTAGTTAAAGGTTAAGGAAGTTGATATTCCGAAGACCGCTTTCAGAACCCTTTATGGCCAGTTTGAATTTCTTGTTATGTCATTTGGGTTGACAAATGCGCCAGCTGCTTTTATGGATCTTATGAACAGGGTCTTCAAGCCTTATCTCGACTTATTCGTCATTGTCTTCATTGATGATATTTTGGTGTATTCCCATAATGAGGCTGATCATGCAGAACATCTCAGAATAGTGTTGCAGACTCTTAAAGATCACGAACTTTTTGCGAAATTCTCAAAGTGTGGGTTTTGTCTTAAGTCAGTGGCATTCTTAGGCCATGTGATCTCAGGAAAAGGTGTTAAAGTTGATTCTCAGAAGATTGATGCGGTAAGGAGTTGGCCCAGACCCACTTCAGTTTCCGATAGAAGGAGTTTCTTGGGTCTGGCAGGCTATTATAGACGTTTCGTTGAAGGATTTTCCTCTATTTCTGCTCCGTTGACTAAGTTGACCCAGAAGAAGGTTAAGTTCCAATGGTCAGATGCATGTGAGCGAAGCTTTGAAGAGTTGAAGAAGAGATTGACTTCTGCTCCAGTTTTGACGCTACCAGAAGGAACCGAAGGATTCGTGGTTTATTGTGATGCTTCGGGAGTTGATCTCGGATGTGTCTTAATGCAGCATGGTAAGGTTGTAGCTTATGCATCTCGTCAGCTCAAGGTTCACGAAAAGAATTATCCGACTCATAACCTAGAGTTGGCAGCTGTAGTTTTTTCACTTAAGATATGGTGTCATTATTTGTATGGAGTGCATGTTGATATTTTCACAGATCAGAAAAGCCTGCAGTATATCTTCAAGCAAAGGGAGCTGAATCCTAGGCAGAGGAGATGGCTCGAATTGCTTAAGGATTATGACGTGGATATTCTCTATCATCCGGGGAAAGCGAATGTTGTAGCCGATGCTCTTAGTCGGCGCTCCATGGGGAGTTTAGCCCACGTTGATGCAGATAAGAGAGTTATGACCAAGGAAGTTCACCGTTTGGCTAGTCTTGGAGTTCGACTTTTAGACTCCGAGGATGGCAGCGTGGTTGTTCAGAATAGAGCCCTTTCCTCCTTAGTGGTTGAAGTCAAAGAGAAACAGTTTAGTAATACCTACTTGTTGCAGCTGAGAGAGGGGATTCACAAGCATAAGACGACGGCTTTTGAACAAGGGGGAGATGATGGTACTTTGAGGTACCGAGGCAGATTATGTGTTCCAGATGTAGATGGGCTCAGGGAGCGAATCATGTCAGAAGCTCACAACTCCAGGTATTCCATTCAACTAGGTTCCACTAAGATGTACCACGATCTTAAGGAGATTTATTGGTGGAATGATATGAAGAATAATGTAGCAGATTTTGTAGCTAAGTGTCCGAATTGTCAACAAGTGAAAGCCGAACACCAGAGGCCTGGTGGCTTGGCTCAGAATATTGATATTCCTGTCTGGAAATGGGAAATGATCAATATGGACTTTGTATCAGGTCTACCTCGTTCAGCTAGGAGACATGACTCTATTTGGGTGATCGTTGACAGGCTTACTAAGTCGGCGCACTTTTTACCAGTCAAGACCACAGATTCAGCAGAAGATTATGCCAAGCTGTATGTTAATGAAATTGTCAGATTGCATGGGACCCCAGTGTCCATTATTTCACGGCGAACTTCTGGAAATCCTTTCAGAAAGGATTGGGTACCAAGGTGAACCTCAGCATAGCTTTTCATCCGCAGATAGATGGCTAGGCAGAGCGTACTATCCAGACTCTGGAGGATATGTTGAGAGCATGCGTCTTGGATTTCAAAGGTAATTGGGATGATCACTTGCCTCTCATTGAGTTTTCTTATAATAACAGTTATCATGCTAGTATTGGGATGTCACCATTTGAAGCTCTGTATGGGCGAAGGTGTAGGTCACCAATTGGTTGGTTCGAAGTTGGTGAAGCAGAGTTGTTAGGGCCAGATTTGGTCTATCAGGTGATGGAGAAAGTCAAGTTGATTCAAGAGCGTTTGAAAATGACTCAGAGTCGCCAGAAGTCTTACACAGATGTGAGGCGAAGGGACTTAGAATTTCAAGTTAATGATTGGGTATTCCTTAAAGTCTCACCTATGAAGGGTGTTATGAGATTTGGGAAGAAAGGGAAGCTTAGTCCCAGATATATTGGACCTTACAAAATTTCACGAAAGGTCGATCTAGTAGCTTATGAACTTGAGTTGCCACAAGAGTTGGCTGCTGTTCACCCAGTGTTTCATGTATCCATGTTGAGGAAGTGTGTACGAGACCCGTCATTGGTTGTTCCTGCTGATACTATAACAGTTAAGGATGGCCTCACCTATGAGGAGATCCCCGTAGCCATTCTTGATCGTTAAGTCCGCAAGTTGAGAACTAAGGAAGTAGCCTCAGTAAAGGTTTATGGAGGAGCCAGAAAGTTGAAGAGGCTACATGGGAAGCCGAAGAAGACATGAAATCCAGATATCCTCACTTGTTTGAAGAGCAAGCAAATAGCCTTCAAGGTAACTACCTTTAGTATTCATGTCATGTCCCTTATGTATTCATGCCTCACGTTTCACGTTCAAATTCATGTATTCTCTATTCATGTCTCATGTTTTAGCACTCATGTTGTCATGAAACTATGTCATGTCAGTTTTTCATGTTCCATGTCATGTTTCTTCACGTTCATATATTCAAGTTATGTCCAGCCGCATTCTTAACCATAACCCATCATTCGAGGACGAATGATCCTAAGGGGGAGATATTGTAACACCTCGTGCATTCGGGCTAAGATTTGACTCATAAGACAGAGGTATAATGAACCCAATTTGAGTAGTGTATAAATGGAGTTTGAAACCCAATCAAGACATGAGAAGAGTCCTTGAGCAAAGGAAAGTCGGAAGCTACCCTACGGAGCGTGTTTTCAAGTGAGTTTGCACCACGTCTCAATTAAAATGAGTATACGGAAAACTATGTAAGGAATTTGGGACAATTTCCTTCTTAAAAGTTTTATATCTTTGAAATATCTTTCCAACGGTATATTATGGAGGTCAAACAAACATCTGTACAAAAAATTATGCCTGTTTTACTAAAACAGTGTTCTGCCGTTTTTCACTTCATTCTTCATACCCCCAAGCCCTAGAACGACCTTCTATTCTCTCCCATCATCAAGAGCACAAAGGTAAGCCTATTCTAATCATTCCAAGTCAATTCTAATATATATATATATCTTTGTAATCTAAACAAGAAATCATCATTCCTAACCTAGGGTTTTCAAGAAAACTCATCTCAAGGTTCAAGATTCAACATTTTGGAAATCTTCTTCAAAGTTAAAGTCTTTGATTCAAGTTTGGAGCAAAACTAGGTATGTAGAGTTTCTATCTATGTGTGGGAACATCATTATTGTTCCCCACGCCTCTTAATCCATAAAGTATGAATCTTTACGAAAACTAGGGTTTCTACACCATGCTCATAACAACCCTAGGTCCATGTACATGATTCTATTGTGTATGAATTGCTATTATTCTATCATTGTGTTCTTAATAACTCCATATGATTATTGAGAATCATTCCGTAATCCATGAAAACCCATATCTCGTATTGTATGGGTTCTTGCATGTATGTTTTTAAATAAAAATGATTATTTCATGAATATCCTACATGTCTACAAGTTTTCATGCAACTATATTATATAATTACTTTCATGCTATGATACAAGATACATACATGATAAATATAAGTTATTTCATGAAACCATATTTACAAGTTATTTCATAAAACCATGCTTACACGTTATTTCATGAAACCATGTTTACAAGTTATTTCGTGAAATCATGATTACAAGTTATTTACAAGTTAATTGACGAAAATCATGGGCTTCTTAGCCAATTAAATCATGTTCATATTTTTGGGAGTTGCACGAATTACCGAGAAGGCTCAGATAGCCTGAAACTACGTAGCCACCGTAGGACAAGGATCGCTCCGCTCAGTTAGGACGATTTTCTTAATTTGACACTAAATGGATCCATCAGGCACGTTACCACCTTATACCCTGGAAAGGTATGGGGGTTCTGCTGGTCCGGCGAGGTACCAGACTCCACGTATCCACGTGCTGATATCATGTTGTCGGTTTATGAAATGCTCTCCCTACTTATCATGTTTTACTTATGTTATATATATATATATATATGTATGTATGTATGTACCCATACTCATGCTCATGCTCATGTTCATGTCTAGGTTTTCAGTTTCAGTTCTTATTATGTTATTCCATGTCCCATGTTATTTCTTTCAGTTGCTTTACATACCAGTACATTCAATGTGCTGACGTCCCCTTTTATTTCCCGGGGGCCTGCATTTCACGATGCAGGTACGGATTTACAGTACGACGCATCTGCTCATTAGGATCTGCACATACCAGCTTATTGGTGAGCCTATCTCATTCGGGGTTTAGGCATTGTCTTTCTTTATTTAGTTTTGCATTTAAAGGTATGCTGGGGGCCTTGTCCTAGCAAGTATGTTACGTGTTTCATACTTATGTTAGAGGTTTCATAGACAAGACAAGTGTCATGTTAGACTTCCAGAGTTGGTTAGCCGGTTTGGCTCATTTATGATATTGCCCGCATTCATGACTTAATCAAGTACTTATGTTTAATATTATGACTTACTATGTTTTATAAAAGCTCATCATGCACTTCACGTTATATTTCCGCTCATGTATGCCTCATGATGATTCAGCAAGCCATGTGGTTCGTTCGGTCACATGCAGTCAGGCACCGAGTGTCGTGTTACGCTCAGGCCATGGTTCGGGGCGTGACATATATATATATATATATATATATATATATATATATATATATATATATATATATATGTATGTATGTATTAAAATACCATTTCGTTGGGCTACCAGCAAAATATTTTTTTTTTTTTTTAATTAATATTTCGCATTTCGTTACAATCCCAGCGAAATGCAATTAGATTTTATTATTATTATTTTTTAGCATTTCGTTTGGTGTCCAGCAAAATGTAGTTTTAATTTTTTATTTTTAGCATTTCGCTACTGAACCAGCAAAATGTGCTTTTTTTTATTTTTTTATTTTACATTCGCTTTTATTGCGACTCTCGTGACTTAAAGAAAATAAAGTTGCAGATTCAAATTTAAGACGAGCATTGATTGGTCACATCAAGATAATTTTTTTTGTAGTTCGTGACTCAATTTTGCGAACTATTTTACTTTTTTTCGGTCAATAAATACTGCCTATCTTTACTCATGTTATATTCTTCATCTTTCAATTTTCTTTTATCCATTTAATATCTTTCAGGATTGTAATGTCTGACACCCTTCACATCCAGGTCTGAGTGAAGAGGCCAGGATGAGGTGCTAGTCTGAGGAACGTGGAAAAGGAGGTTCGCCAAACCCTCTTGGCTCCAAGGTTGTTGGGAATTGCTAAATGCGGCGAAACCTTATGATGTTGCTGGTGGAGTGACCATATTAGACGAGTTACATGGAGCCTCAGACGGAATCATAGATGGCATATATTCATGGTCGGATAGTGGGAGCTGTGTATATCCATAGATGAGTGATATGAAGCTTCTGGAGCAGTCATAAATAGGCCGAAAATATCCATCGATGGATAATACGGACTGGGTAAATTCGTGGATAGGTGTGGCTCTAGAATTTACCCAGTCCGTATTATCAATGCCTGGGTAAAAACACTCACTTGCAATGCCTGTGAGCAACCAGATAACAATAAGCCTAATTTCCATGGCTGCAATAGGTGTCAATATTTCCTCCACGAAAACTGCTTTAACGCTCCGCGTTTTCTCAATCATTTATCTCATCCTTCCCACCCTTTAACCCTTCACCAAATTCCGACTTACTCGAGTCATTCATATACTTGCAAGGCTTGTGGCTCTGCTGGTAATGGATTTTGCTTTAGCTGTGCTTGTTGTGAATTTGATATTCGCTTGCAATGTGCATCTTGTCCAAGTTCGATACTCGTTAACAAACACCCACATCAATTGGCTCTCCACTTTGGTTCTCCTTACGAAGATAAGAATATGGCATATGTTTGTGATATCTGCACTGTAATAATGAAAAAGGATGATTGGTTGTACTATTGTTCAGGTTGTGATTTCGGGTCACACTTGAAGTGTGCAATTAGTCCTGAAGTTGGTGTTTTCCCCAAACAGCAGCGTCCAGTTCCAAATCCAAATCCAAATCCAAATTCTAATCCAAATCATACCGTGGAAATGATAAATGCAGCAAATGAAGCTCATGAAGAGATTATTGCAGCTCAACTTCGTGCTCAGATTGAGGCACGAGGAAGAGAGGCTTGTCGGGACTTAGTTAGGCCATCAGGAAGAAGATACAGTTACATCTAACTGTATGTATCGTCATCATCAAAACGAAGCCGCTTTGAGACGTTCAGTTTTTATTGCAAAATAAATGCTTTTTGTTGGTCTGTTATGTCTCTTTCAAGTACTCTTTTTCAACTTTGTATCTGTGATCGCCGACGATCAAGTTTCTCCATTTTCATTATAGTTCCTAATTCTCATGTTTCTCTATTTCCACGGTTTGATTTTCACGTTTTTTGTTCTTTTTGTTGGGGCGAAAATCAGTGCCTTTGTCAGATCAATGGTATGACCATATCATTCCTCTCGTTATTAGTAATTGAGATCCAAAAACAAAAAAAAAGAAAATTAAAAATTTCATTGGATCGATTAATTAATATCATAGCTCAGTGCTAGCTCGTATCGATCTGTGATCATGTAGGAAAAGGATTATCAGAAGGGCGCAAAAACAATAAGTGATTCTTTAAAAACAGGCCTTGATCACTGGAAGAAAAAATCTATCCACGAGGAAGAATCTAATATCAACCAAAGTCCTTAACCTAAAAAAACATGCATTATACAGATGCATGCATAAAACATTGTAGACGAAATTAAACACCAATACTCAGTCGGATCGGAAGTATATAAAATTTCAAGATTACCAACATTTTAGTCCACCCACGTTTCCTCTAGATTCTAATTTGGTACATTTTAGTTGAAGTGAGATGGATATTAGGAGTAATTTAATAGGAAAATCCAAATATAAAAATCAAAAGGGGAAACCAGCAGTGTTTTTCACGCCTCAGGAAGAAGATGAGCTGGTGAACGTTTGTAGAATGACTGATAGACAAATTCTCTCATGGCAGACCATTATTGGATGACATTCGAAGAGATCTCACTACCAGATTGTTGGAAATATTACGGAAATCACAGAAACTCTTGTAGCTTGAGGCGTGTCAAAAGACACTGTCCTTAAGGATAGTTCACCTGGTGTAGGTGTATCCCCCAGGATTCAACAAGCTCTTCTAGTATAAACTAGGAGCACAGAATCTGACAAAGATTTATCTCAAAATAAAACCCAGCACACAAAAATAGAGTCCGGAACCATAATAGCCCTATAAAAATCATTTTGAACCAAAATACCCCAACAAAAAAAAAGTTACAAAACTACCTATAGCGCAGTATTTTACTGCGCTATAGCAGTAACGGAGACGGAGCCGTTAACTGCTATAGCGCAGTAAATTACTGCGCTATAGTATACACACTATAGCGCAGTAATTTACTGCGCTATAGGTAGTTTTGTAACTTTCCAACCCTTTTAGTTAACCCTTCTTCCATTGTCTTTTTAACGTATTTTGACCATAGATTAATCATGCTTCGCGACCCCGAAACATCAATATTTTATATAGAACCCTACTTATTTTTGTGCGATTAATAAGGTAGGATCAATACATCAAGGATACGCAAAAATTCGGATGGCCGTTTAGTGGCTGAAAAGTGCTCGAACGCCATTTTCGTTTGAAGGTTCGGCGACATTATCTTGAAGTTCTTTGCGAATACTTAAATTTGTTCATCAATAATTAATCAAAAGTTAATCAAAATGACAGCATTCATACAAAAAAAAAACTTAATTAAATTGCACCATTCATTCATAACCTTGAGCAGATGAAAATACTTAACATACTAATATTCTTCAAAATAACAGCATAATCATACAATCATCAAAGTAAGAAAAAATCTTAAAAAACATTCATCAATTATGCCCTTGAGTTGATCTTCCCCCACCACCGCTAGACGTGCCACCACCACTAGAGGTAGTTCCACCACGAAAGTTTCCTCCACTATGAGAGGTACTTCCACCGCGAGATGTAGTTTGACCACCATGTCGTAAGGGACACTTGCGCTTATCATGACCAACATAATTGCAAAATGAGCATTTTCGAGTGTATCTCCCTGGTGGAACATCCATTTCATTATGAATACGCGAGTATGCATTCTTTCTGAATTTACGGATAAATGCTTTATTTGCGACCATTGAAAATGGATCCGGTGGCTAATAACTCTCACCGCCAAGTGGGTAGAACCTTCCAGCATACGTTCTTGTATAATTTTCAACTGTATATTCCTCAGCCATGTACGAGGAGGCGTTCTTTCCCATTGTGATGAAACACTTGAAGGCATGAGAACATGGCATGTGATATGACTGCCACTTGCCGCATGTGCATATTCTTGGAATCTCACAAATTGTGTGGACGTTACCTCCTTTACCTTGGTGGACACTTGTTGTGAGTTCAAATATGCGCTCTGCAGGGTTGTACTCCATCCGGTCATGTTTCTGAGCCTTATATTTGTGGTGCTCGAACAGTTTTGACGGTTTTGGCAACCATCTTAGATCTTCTGTTGCATATGCTTTGGCCTCTTTTGATCTAGTGACGAACCTCTCCACAACCTGCTTAAATGTCATTCTCACCATTGCGGTGGCAGGTAGTCCGCGTGCAGATTTTAACAAACCATTGAATGACTCAGAGCTATTTGTTGTCAGCATACCCCATCGCCTACCTTCATCCTGGTGTAATGTCCATTTGTCTTTATCAATTGCATTCAACCAGTGGAAGGCTTTCTCATTCGCCCGCCTAATAATGTCCATCTGCAGGTTAAACTTCTTCTCCTGATGCTCTGTTGCAGCCGCCCACATCCAATTGCAAAGTGCTGGGATTCGATATGCCTTTTGGAAGTTTGCCTTCAAATGCCTTAAACAATAACGATGGTAGGCAAAGGGTGGCTGCCACCCCTGCAAATTGAACATATTGTGCAATATGCCAGCATTTCTGTCTGATATCACACAGATTCCCATGCGATCCTTAATAACGTGTTTCCTTAAGTAGTCCAAAAACATACCCCACGTACTAATGCTCTCATTAGTTGCAATTGCAAAAGCTAGAGGGAATATAGCTCCATTTGCATCCATTCCAACTGCTATTAGCAGCTTTATGTCATACTTCCCATACACATGTGTTCCATCTATTGATATTACAGGCCGACAATGAGCAAAACCATCAATGCATGGTTTGAATGCCCAAAACACAAAATCAAAAATATTACCTGGCACACCAGGTTTCGATTTGAGCTTCCATTCAACAACAGTACCATGATTGAAATGTTGTAGAGCCGCCATGTATCTCGGCAACTTCTTGAAAGAGCCCTCCCAATTGCCGTAGACTATCTCATGTGCACGCCTACGCCCAAGATACGCCTTCCTCCTAGTAACAGTTTTGCTATATACTTTCAGGACGGCTGTAATACAATCTTTAATAGGGTACCTGAAAAAGTTGAAATATCAGCATGTAACAACGACGAACATTATATTAACACCAAAAATAAAATAAACTTAGGCGAAGGGGATACCTTGGGTTTTTTCCAATGTCGGCAACTAATACACGCGCAATCAAATTAGTATCTAGATTGCAATGATCATCTGGGAGGTCACCCATATCACAAGTGTGTTTTGTGTAGAACTTTGAAATAGTCCACATCTTTTCAGCAGTTTCCTTACCACGAAGCATCCATTCGCAGCCTTGATATTTTCGCTTACAGACCAATCGCCAAACTTTTCGTGTGGAATCGTCAACTTTAAACTCCCTCATCCCCTGGATGCAATAAATCTTAACAGCCCTTTGCAATGATTTTTTTGAGCTGAAAATCATCCCTTTTTCAATATGAACCTTATGTTTTAAAAGATCCACTGGCTCTTTCCACAAACTTCACCGAACATGATCATCATCCCTAGTAAAGAAAAAGGCATCTGGGAGATCTTGAAGATGATCAAGATAGGAGATCTCATCGGAATGCCACTGAATCGGCGTCGACTCTTGCTGTTGAAACTGGCTTTGCGGCTGAACTGGAGTCGACTCTTGCTGTTCAAATGGTTGTTGTGAATTCAGTTCCTCCTCGTGTGCCAGATTTTCCATCATGTCTTGCAACAGTTCTAATTGATGTTGAGGATTAATTCCAACCTCAATCTCATCGTCACTTTGCTCATCGTCACTTTCCTCCGCATTAGGTATTTCCTCACTATCGCTGGGTGATGTCACTATATAATTCGGATAATCCAGACCATCCATAGTAGTCCTTTGCCTATAATTTGGTGCAACCACCACATTCTCCCTACATTAGAAATTAGGATGTTTTAACTACTACACATCAAATAACACTATTGATGTTAAAAAAATAGACGTACCGATAGTAATCAACTGCACCGAAACTTGAGGAAGGTCCATCGCTTTGAGTTGTTGGATAGGCTGAGGATGTTCCAACCTGATTCCTCCATCCCGATTGAGGAGACCGTCCGATATGATCCATATCAGGTGTATAACCCCTAAATAATATAATCGACATCATTAGTAGCATTCAAGTGCCACTACACATAATAATAATAATAATAATAATAATAATAATAATAATAATAATAATAATAACAATAATAATAATAATAATAATAATATTGTAAAAAATGAATATTTACCACTGCCCGTCAAATTGCTGACTTAATCTATCCAGAGGCATTTGGCTAGTCAAGATGTTTTTGTCACGCCCCGAACCATGGCCTGGACGTAACACGGCACTCGGTGCCTGACTGCATGTGATCGAGCGAACCACATGGCCTGCTGAATCATCATGATACATAACATAAGCGGAATATAATGTGAATGCATGATGAGCCTTTATAAAACATGGTAAGTCATAATACTTAATAGAATACTTGTTTAAACATGAGTGAGCCAAATTGGCTATACGACTCCAAATGTCTGACAACATAACTGACTTGTCTAGTCTATGAAACCTCTATCATGAGTCTGACTGGAAAACATACTTACTGGGACAAGTCCCTCAGCATACCTTTAGATGCAAAACTAAATAAAGAAATACAATGTCTAAACCCCGAATGAGATGGGGCTCACCAATAAGCTGGTACGTGCAAATCCTAATGAGCAGAAGCGTCGTCCTGTAAATCTGTACCTGCATCGTGAAATGCAGGCCCCCGGGCAATAAAAGGGGACGTCAGCACAGTGAATGTACTGGTATGTAAAGTAACTGAAAGAAACAACATGGGACATGGAATAACATGATAAGAAATGAAACTGAAAACCTGGACATGAACATGAGCATGTGTACATACGTATATATATAACATAAGTAAAAACATGATAAGTAGGGAGAGCATTTCATAAACCGACACATGATATCACCACGTGGATACGTGGAGTCTGGTACCTCGCCGGACCAGCAGAGCCCCTATACCTTGCCAGGGTATAAGGTGGTAACATGCCTGATGGATCCATTCAGTGTAAAATTAAGGTATCGTCCTAACTGGGCGGAGCGATCCTTGTCCTATGGTGGCTACATAGTTTCAGGCTATCTGAGCCTTCTCGGTAATTCGTGCAACTCCCAAAAACATGAACATAATAGAGTTGGCTAAGAAGCCCATGACTTTCGTGAATTAACTTGTACTTGTCTTGTAATCATGATTTCACGAAATAACTTGTAAACATGGTTTCATGAAATAGCTTGTAAACATGTTCTTGATTTATGAGTAATACAATAGTTCATAATCATATATTTGTAATTGACTTGCAAACATGCTTGTAACTTGCAAAATAAAATCATAAAGTTTCATATGAACATGATGAGAACACATGAGGAAGAATTCATGATTCATGGATTAAGCTAGGGTTCCTAATAACTGTAATGGAAGATTAGGAATACAACAACGAATATAGATACAAAATTCATGTACATAAATACTCAAATACGGGCTACCAATATGTTGGGTTTAATGCCCTAAGATTTGAACTTCATGGATATCAAGGAAACGAAGCATGGGGAAGAACATAGAGATTCCCTCATGTGGATGGAAGTTCTACATACCTTAATTGCTCCAAAACTTGAATTAAAGACTTGAATTTTGGAGAAGATTTCCTAAATCTTGATTCTTGAGATGGGTTTTCTTGAAAACCCTAGATTAGGAATGATGATTTCTTGTTTAGATTACAAGGATATATGTTAGAATTGAGTTGGAATAATTAGAATGGACTTACCTTGGTGTTCTTGATGTTGGAGGAGAGTAGGAAGTCGTTCTAGGGTTTGAGGGAGTGAAAAATAATGAGTTGAACTGATATGGACGAATATATAGTGTTCTGGAAAATTGCACTTTATGTCCAGCAAAATACTGGCCGTATTTCAGTTTACGGGTCGTATTTTGCAATACGGACTGCACTGCGTTTCTTCAGTAAAATAGCTATAACTCTTTGCACAGATGTCCGTTTGACCCCCGTAAGATACCGTTGGAAAGGTATTTCCAATATTTACAACTTTCATCAAGGAAGTTTTCCCAAATTCCAAATACGTTTTGAAATACGAGCCGTAAATTGAAATACGGTCCTTATTTAACCATATGACCTCAAAATGTCAAATTCCAGAATGTTCAGAAATTCTTGGTTTCAGTTTACGATCACTGTTCATGGGCGTAAATTGGAATACGACCACTGTTAATGGGCGTAAACCACCATATCACAACTGAACAGGAAAAGTTCAATTCCCACATTCTTTATCTGATTTTCTAAGTCTAGGATCGTGGTCAAAACATTCGTTAAAGGTACGGGGTGTTACAGCTTTCATAGGTACTCATATCAGGGTAATTGTGTTGATAAGTAGGTTCCGCTTGAGTGACTTCGGCCTGAATTATAGGCGGGGCTTCTCGACGATGGCTATTTTGGGCTTCCTGAGGAGCCCTAGCTATGAATTCAAGTCGATTAATGGGCACCTTTTCGATATACATTTCAAGGACGTTTAAAGTTATGCATCGCCTATAATCATATGGCGCCTTCAAATAATCAGTCAAAGAATCATCGTCTTGAATGTACCACTGTCCATAACTAGTTACACCTTGCGGCGTAAATGACACTGGATATTTTCCAATTATACTTAGATCAAAATCACTTCTACTAACTTGTAGTCTATTATACAAGGCTTGGAGTATTTTTGAGAATCAAGTGGAAACTTAACATGGTATTTTGGGGGAGAATCGTAGCGCAAATTATTTTCCTCGAATAAAATTTGTCCGTCCCAGAATAAAGAAACTTTAATTCTTGGAACATCTATCATAATTTGAATAACTGAGGAGGAATACAGAATGATAAAACTAGTTGAAACTTAAAATTTTATGCTTTTTTTGCCTTATACAGAATGATAAAACTAGTTAAAACTCGGTATTAATAGGACTAACGCATGCATGCAATTACAGTGTTTTGCAGTGTTACGTCAAATCAAATAATGGATGGAGAGCTGCATAACGCATTAATTTACTGTGTTATAGCACTATAACGCAGTAAATTAATGCGTTATTGAGGCCTTGTGTCATAATAACACAGTAAAATCATGCGTTATATAGTATAACGCATGATTTTACAGCGCTATGCGGCTGCACAAACATCACCTCACCTGCCAAAATAATTCGAATCAAACTTTATATAATGTAATTTGACGACTAACTGTTACAAACGCAACATTCCACACAAAATTGAGTTAACATGTCATTTTTTGACCAATTTAGAGATATTAATCGTGTTATACATCTTTGAAGCAATGGGTAGGACATGGGAACTAAGTGATGATGATTTTCATTACTCAAATAACCCTAACGACAGATTCAATCAAGAATACAATAATAAAATGAGAGAGGAGTGGGATTGGCGTGTTAGGGAAGCTGAAGCACTGGAGCACAAGTTAGCGTCAGTAGGGATTAAACGCCCAAAAAAATGTGCTATGTCAATGCCTCGCGAAACTCCAAAAGAGTTTAATTTGGCTCTTAATCGTTTTCGCGAAGAGAATAATCGGATGGAAATACGTTACCATAGGGTAGAATATGGTATACCTGGTAGCACAAGATTTAGATCCAAGTGGGATTCGGACTGTGAAATGTCCGATGAAGATTAATATTTTTCTTACAAGAAGGTAAGTAGGTAGGGTCATTAAGACCCTCTCCCCCCCGGGAGGGTTCTTGGGGGTTTGCAACTATATAAATAGCCCTTTCTTTTCTTAATAGACTACACCATATTATTCAATGTCAAGCAGTAGAAACTCACCTTGGTCTTTACTCCATCCAAAAGAACCAAATAGCAGTGATGATGAAAGTTCAAATCATAGTAGTTTTTCGAGCGATACCAGTGATTTCAAACTAGATGAGCTAAATCCCCACCTTCTTATAGAGCGTAATGATGATTTCTGCAGTGTGAAATATTCAGATCCGCGGGAATATTATTGCAGATTACGTCGAGAATAGTCACATCGGCTTGCCAAATCAGAACGTCTTGTTCGTGACTTGGAAAATCTCAACGCTCCAATCCCAACAAGGTACTCCTTAACCATGCCTCAAGTAGGTCCAGAAAGTTGCGAGTTTGTCGTGCAAAGAATTAGAAAGGAAAACATCAGAATGCTGGCAAGACGTTGTAGATTTTACATGCTAAAGTTGGCCGAAGAACAAGCATCATCAACTGGTAGAGAACTAACTGCTACTGAAAAAAAGATGTGTCTTAAGAAACCGCCAATATTTTTCTGAGGACGATATTGAGGACTTGTACTCTGATGATGATTAAGAATGTTGTGATTTTAGTTTTAAGTTTAATTTATGATTATGCTGTTATTTTGAAGAATATTAGTATGTTAAGTATTTTCATTTACTCAAGGTTATGAATGAATGGTGCAATTTAATTAAGTTTATTTTTTTTGTATGAATGCTGTCATTTTGAGAAACTTTTGATTAATTATTGATGAACAAATTTAAGTATTCGCAAAGAACTTCAAGATAATGTCGCCGAACCTTCAAACGAAAATGACGTTCGAGCACTTTTCAGCCACTAAAACGGCCATCCGAATTTTTGCGTATCCTTGATGTATTGATCCTACCTTATTAATCGCACAAAAATAAGTAGGGTTCTATATAAAATATTGATGTTTCGGGGTCGCGAAGCATGATTAATCTATGGTCAAAATACGTTAAAAAGACAATGGAAGAAGGGTTAACTAAAAGGGTTGGAAAAAAAAAACAAACGAAAAAAAAAACGCACTACAGCGCAGTAATTTACTGCGCTATAGCACTTGTGTATACACACTATAGCGCAGTAATTTACTGCGCTATAGCAGTTAACGGCTCCGTCTTCGTTACTGCTATAGTGCAGTAAAATACTGCGCTATAGGTAGTTTTGTAACTTTTTTTTTGTTGGGGTATTTTGGTTCAAAATTATTTTTCTAGGGCTATTATGGTTCCGGACCCACAAAATATGAGAGTAAGAACTTTTCTTGATGTATCTCTTTTCTACATACTTCAACAGTGAAGCAAAAGAAATTATATAAGCAAACCAAATGGGCAGAGGGCAACGTTCAGATTTTAGGAATATTAAAAGCCTTAAAGGCTAGCTATTCAATGTGTAAGAATTGATAAATGAGTGAATATTCATTTAACACAAAAAATCTTACGGAATAATGGTTGAAGGATATTTGTTGCTGTGATAAGGAAAGAAATTAATGGATTAATAATTAGTCATTAAGGTCATTCAAGAGCAATGTCAAATTTTTATTACAAAGACGTTACTCTGACTTTGGAAATATTCAAAGATGATTATTTTCTTTTTGAGATATTATAATTATTTTTATAACAATCCCCCACTATCTCAAAAAGAATAATAATAATGAATAGAATGAAATAAGAAGTTTTGATGGGTTTTCATAAATGAGTATAACGCGTCGAATCTGGTGTCGCGTAGACTATGAACCAGACCTAGATAAAATAAGATTATACTTACAGAATAATTGGTGAAGTTTAGAACTTCTATGAACCAAGAATTCTTTTGTAAGTCCAGCGTCTTATTCTATCACATTATACTTGCACAATCTTTGTCGTTATCGCGGTTTTGCGCTAAGAGGTCATGCGCGTGTCTTGGTATTCATGAGTGCTCTAGAAATCCGTCACAATTTCATAGAAGCGGCACCACTCCACACTCATATAGGTCCACCCATCAAGTGTACTCTGCAGAGCAATACACCACCTATAAAAGATATGGTAATGGATTAAGAGTTTATAACTCAGCCTCACTTTGTCTTGCAGAATTGCACTATATTCACACACCATAGGAGGGACATAGTTTAATAGTGCATACTTGATCAACTAATGACTTGTTATTACCCATATGAACCTAATTCATGGGATCTCCAATCACATAGGTTGGGTTACCATCATTGTTGATCTTCTCAATTGACAAAAAAATATATTCTCACTCCCCTCGATGTTTCTAATAGTCCGTGAATTGATCAAGTTCACCTCTGACTACACATAATTTATTTACGTAAATATTTCATCTCACAACAGCTGGTTTATCACTTTATGTCTCAAACAAAAGATTTTTCTTCGTACTACAGCTAACGCTGCTTGACAACTATAATACATAGACGCGTTGATTTTATCTCAACCCGAATACTTGCTAAGAAGTTTCTTAGCCTTATTATCAGCCAATACCAAAATAACAAACTTTATTTATAAGCCAATACAAAAATAACAAACTTTATTTAGCTGATTTTATGTTTTACATCCCTACAAGGATGACACATGATTACAAGTGAATTTTAATATCCACTCATTTGTACCTCTTTAGTAAAATAAGACAAATTCACAATATTTAGTATCAAAAGTATGATACCTTTCAAATATATATAATTTTTCTCCTTAAACTCGTGTAGCACATTCCAAATTCAAACTTAAAAGCCGTCAATTATGGCAAACAGTTGCAAAGTTTAAAAACTACCAACCATCAAGCCAAGCACTAATAACGATCCAACATTTATTTCACTGTTCATCACTATGATTTTATTAAGGCCAGTCAAATTCATTTAAAGCTATTTCAATAACATATAATATTTGTATTGAAATTTGTAATAAAGAATACTGCCCTAAAAATGTAACTTTCTCCATAACACTAAACCACATTTCACACCATCAAAATAAGTAGTACAGACCAGGAAAGGAAAAACGAGAATTCATCTAATTATCACATTGAAGCAATAAATTAACATTAATTAAGAAGGAACGGACTCAAATAATTGCAGATTGAATATCCTATAACGTTAAGACCCATGTGCCAATAATATAGCAATTGACTTTAGTGATTTTAATGGATGAAATGATTTAAAAATTTATTTGAAAACAAATAAACAATTTCTAAGTCATAACATATAATTCTCCAACATTTTGTTACTATTATATGAAAGCCATTAAGGCTATTAGAAAAATCATATCAACACAAAAGCCTTCAAAGACCTTGTCAGTAATAGTATCAGGTACATATTTTTCACCTCTTTGAATTCAAAGATACATCATTATGGTTAGAAAAAAAAATCGAATTTCAAAAACATTCAAATGATCGGTTATATAAGAAACATATTCAACCATATGATTAGTATAGCAAAGATCCATTAATATATAATATTTAAAATAATAACTTTGGTGATTTTTTTTTCACATAAGAAAACCTTAAAACTCGCATTTTCAACTAACATGCTCAAATCTAAATAAATCATATGATCAGTCAAGTACACAAAATATTAAAATTTTCATCTTGAAAAATATTAGAGACAGATACATCATGGTTACAATACTCATTGCTTATAAAAACATTGTTTTTGGTTAACACAAGATTTATTAGATTCAAATGAAACTTTCACCCCCACTTTTCCTAATAATCTCACAGAAATCAAATTAGTTCAACTATTAAGAAGATGCACCACCTCAGTTACTACTAATTTTTTTTTTTTAAAAAGATTGTAAGCAGAACTTTTTCATTTCAAGAACTTAAGTAGTTCTAGAATCACCAACATAAATACATCATTCTTCTTCTTCCACTTGGGTGTAGAACACAAAATTATATTAGCACAAATATGCTCAGTAGCACCAAAGTCTAACACAAAATCTCTCACATTAGCCACAAGATTCGCTTGAGAAATGACCACAATAATTTATATCATCCGCTTAGTCAATTTTATTTTACTTAGCAGGATTATCATTTCTCCGAATCTTCTTCTACATTGAGGAATGTATTGGCATAATTTGCCACACACAAAATAATTATTATTTCCATTAAAGATCGGTCTCAAATAAATTGCTCATAGTTATATGAAGAAAGACCAATCATTATTCAACATTCACCCAAATGACCAAGAGCTATGCAAATATATATATTTGTTTTTATCATAAGGTTCTTCAACCAAAAATACAATATATCATAATATAATTTGTTACCACAAAGATCTCACATTTGTAAGGTCTAAAATATAATACACACGTAGTTACTTTTAACTTCCTCAACCATATAGGTAACCATTATTTTTCATATGTCACTGTCCGTCAAAATTGAGTAATAAAAAATTACTTAAACCCATGAACCCAAAATACACATCAAGTGGTATAAGCAAAAACTAATTCATGCCAGTAAAGACAAAATCATGTTAACATACATATGTAAAACTTTTATATATAGACACTAACATATATCAAGAAGTTTGATCACATACCTTTATTCTTGATATTATGTTATACAAAAATATAAGCAGTAGTAGAAATGTTATACCGTTTATAATTGATACCCTTCGTAAGAACAAAGTCTGAATTATCCTTAAGATTGTTGGAAATATTACGGAAATCACAGAAACTCTTGTAGCTTGAGGCGTGTCAAAAGACACTGTCCTTAAGGATAATTCACCTGGTGTAGTTGTATCCTCCAGGATTCAACAAGCTCTTCTAGTATAAACTAGGAGCACAGAAACTGACAAAGATTTATCTCAAAATAAAACCCAGCACACAAAAATATGGGAGGAAGAACTTTTCTTGATGTATCTCTTTTCTACATACTTCAACAGTGAAGCAAAAGAAATTATATAAGCAAACTAAATGGGCAGAGGGCAACGTTCAGATTTTAGGAATATTAAAAGCCTTAAAGGCTAGCTATTCAATGTGTAAGAATTGATAAATGAGTGAATACTCATTTAACACAAAACATCTTACGGAATAATGGCTGAAGGATATTTGTTGCTGTGATAAGGAAAGAAATTAATGGATTAATAATTAGTCATTAAGGTCATTCAAGAGCAATGTCAAATTTTTATTACAAAGACGTTACTCCGACTTTGGAAATATTCAAAGATGATTATTTTCTTTTTGAGATATTATAATTATTTTTATAACACAGATTTCCATTGAAAAGCTCTGTAACAATGCAAAACACATATTCTCAGACTTCTTAGACAAAGAAGATTTCAAGAGCTTCTATTTCAAGTTACAATCATGGGTATGCTTGTGCGGTTGATTAGATGGACAAAAGATTTTTATCCAGATTGGGAAAGCTGGTTTTAGTTAGGATTCGATTGTCGGGCCTGAAATGACATTATTACAATTGGGACGCGCTCGTAAGGATCACTTCACCTATATGTACTCTCCTCACTATCGATAAAGCTACCTCTGTCAAATCTAGGCCTAATTTTGCGAAAGTCAAGGCCGAGATTGACGAGTTGATTTCTCAGATGGTCACTCGACTAATATAGTTATTATCTCAGAAAGTCACTTTCTTTGTTGAAGGAAATCAGAATCAAGAAGGGTAACTTTATGAAATAATAACAATTAGTTGAGTGACCGGCCATTTAAGAAATCAACCACGAGATTGACCTTGCTGTCCAGAAAAAATATGTTGTTTGTGTGGGTATTAAAGATCAGAATGGGAATGAGGAAGCTGGATTTTGGCAGCCCATTGAGTATGGTTTTGTGCCTGAATACTGCTTCCTATGTAAACACCAAGGACATGCTGAGCTCGCCGAACCCATAATTTCTATTGTGCATCCACCCTTGTCGACAAATGAAACTTCAGAAAGTAAAGCGGGAACAAAGATAAAATAGGAGCACTTGAACAGCGGCGTAGAATAATAAGATTAATTTTACAATTTGACTATGCTTTAAGCCTTATTTTTTCCCTTCTAAACCATGCTCATCGCAACAGTGTTCCGAACACGATTTTGGCGCAACAACTGAGAGTAGGACTAAAAGGCACTAGCCCTATAACACAAGCAGTGGCGGAGCCACATTATGCCGAGGACCCCCTTGGCAGAAAAAAACACTGTTTTTACAAGGTTAAAATTATTTTTTATGTATATATAGTAGATGTTGAACCCTCTTAGGTTTCTTCATATGTTTACTTTTTTATATTTTGAGCCCCCTCGGCGGAAATCCTGGCTCCGCCACTGAACATAAGGGTTAAAAGTGCAGTTTTGCCAAAATAAAAGATCATGTCACCAGAAACACTAAAAGAATTAAGGGGTGACCAAAGCATAAGAATCAAGTATACATATGACTGTTCATCTGGCAAGTTAATTTTGAGACATTACAATAATCAAACTCCAATGTTCAGAAGATGATCAATACGGATTAGAACAAAATCTAACTGAATGAATCAATTATTAGTCAGCACTAGGATAATGAATGATGAAAATGCCAACTTGCAAGGGCAAAGAGTCTAACAGAAGACTGTTGACCACAATACAGTTGACTTTCCAAGTTACCAATCTGCCGAAATCGGTGGTATTTTGCAGTTTATATCACAGAGACGACCATCTATAAATCCAGACAGAACTTTTTCTTTTCTCTTTTTTCTTTTGGTTGGTTTTCTGGCTTTCCACCCAGTATTTGGGATCAGCATTGGAGCTGGACTAAATTCGGATTTGCATCGGAAAGTCTCATGGGGGTAAACACTTCCAAACAAAGCGATGTCATAGCCATGACTCGAACTCGAGACGTCTGATTAATGTTAAAGGAGTACTTACTATTTCACCACAACCCTCGTTGGTCATATATACCTTATAAGCGACGAGAGAAAATGAATAAGGAAATTAACTTCAAAAAACCAACAAGAAGCCAACATTTAGGCTTGGTCAAAACAAAGATGCTCGCCATTATTTTAGTAGCCATTGGATAACAGCGTTAAGTCAGTCAATACTCTTACCAGATGTTTAAATACACTTTTGAATAGCAATTGGCCAAATTGTTGTTAATAAAGAGGGGGAGAAGGAACCGGGGGGGGGGGGGGGGGGGGGGGGAACGCGAATACAAAAGGAAACAACGTGGCCAAGTTATTAGGAGTAACTTATTATCATACCTAAATTAGCATCTATAACTAGAATTACAAATTAGTGGTAATTCACTGAACTTGTACTCTGATTACTGATTTTAACAAATTAGTTACTGTTGAACATAGACACAACAATCTGTGAAGCTTTTTAATGAATTAACACTCAAGGGCAAAATATCTGAAGAAAAAAGACAGGGAAAAACAAAAGCTAATAAATTAACTTAGCAGTTACTAATATTTAAGGTAGATGATAGCCTATATATGGGCATCCAAACGTGCATCATATTAAGTTACTAATACAACAGACCTACTAACCATAAAACTAGGAAATTTCCACTAACCACTAGGCACTAAGAATAATAGTGATATTACATGCTGAGGAACTGGTAACTGACGCAGTAATTAACTAAGTAAAAATGAAGGATTAGACTAACAACTAAATACTCTACTATTAAGTATTATATTAAACTAGTAAATTTGTTCGCGCTTCGCGCGATTATAAAGTACTTTACTAAATTTTTGAAATGATATTTAAATAAAAATTTGTATATTAAGACATAAAGTTTAATTTACACATATTTTTTGACCTTTCTGTTCTCTTCACAACTGTATAATTTTACGTATTCAAATATTCTTTAAACAATATCATTTTGAGATCTTTAGTTATGAATTTATTATCAACAATTTTTTTTTTTGGTTATGAAGAAGGAAATATATTTTCTAATTTTTTTTACATAAATTTTAAAACTCCATCTTTATTTTTATAAATGGTACATTTTGTTTCTGACACAATTAACTTTTTGATTTTTATGTGGGTAAAAGCAGGTAAATATTTAATTTCTCCCCTTTAAAGATAGAAATTAGTACTTCAATACCTTTTTCCTAATTTTAACATGTTACAAGAAAAAAAGAGGAATGTGAAAACTAAAAAAATAAAGGCTACTACAACTTCATTTTCAATGCAGTTTTCCAACACGTAGGATATTGGACATATTGGACCTCATTGAATTTGAAAATAAGTATATTTCTTTGTTCATCCTGATTGTCATGTGTAGCTAGCAAAATTTGATTTTTTAATCTAGTTCTCCTATTATTTTTTGTTGTTCTTTTTCTTGCCTTGTTTTTCTTCCTAATCTTTTTTCAACTTCCTTTCTTCTTTCTCCCCTTAACTTGGCACATACAGAGCAACTACAATCATTGCTCTAAACATTAACAAAATTAATTTTCCTCCAAAAAAATACACTAAGTATAAAACATCACCTTCTAATACACCAATCTCTTAAAAAAATCAATCTTTCCAATTACTCGGTACAACTTTTCACCAACTTCTTGCATATAAAACACACGAAAAAAATAAAGGCATCACGACTCCAAATTCAACCGAAAGAAAGAAAAGAGTATACTATGAGATTTTTGATAGGAAAAACTTTGCGAGACTTCAATTTGTTTATCATGTATAAAATTTTATTATGATTTACTTTAAATAATACTAAGCACATACCCAAATGTTTGTGCCGGAGAATTTAGCGTTACTCATCTCCACGTCTTCTCCCTTCACCGCCATCACTTCTGCCACCTTCGTAGCCATACCGCCATTTTTTCGTTGTTAAAGTTGTCATCAATTTCTCATATTGTTCAATGATATTTTAGTATCTTCTAATGGTGGGTATGACCTTTTTCCAAAATTTAGGCTTATAATACCAAAGTCTTCCACGTAATTTTAAATGGGAACTTGAGAGACAGCGTACTGATCTTCCATTTGCTCTTACTTTTTATGGTGAGGGCAGGGCATTATGCCTTTATTTACTTTTTCTTTATGACATGCAATGTAAGACAATTAATATAGCTCACGTTCTGGATAGTGAAAAGCCACCAGAAGTTTTAAAGAAATAAACGGTTTTATTTAGCACAATAATTAAGAGATAATTAGAGTTGTTCATTTTTAAATTAGAGAAAATGTCAAAAAAAGGAGAAAAAAGATAAATGGCTTTTTAGGCTATAGAGAGGTGTCACATCACCTTGTCTATGCCTAGCTTTATATTATATATATAGATAACAAGGAGCTGGAGTTTGTCTTTTAACACTCCCCCTCAACTCCTGCTTCTTTCCTTTCAATGATGCCGAGCTGACGACAGAAATTTCCAATCTTATTGCTGCTCAAGCTTTTCGTGAATATATCAGCAACTTGATTTTCTGTTTTGACCTGCACCATTTCCACTTCTTCTTCGAGAACTTTTTCACGAAGAAAATGGTAATGTACCTCCACATGTTTAGTCCTAGCGTGAAACACTGGATTCTCCGCCAAGGGTATCGCCGACTGGTTGTCACAATATAACGGAATTGCATGCTCCATTGGCTGATACAAATCCTTCAGCAATTTTATAATCCAAGTACTTTCTTGAGCTGCCATTGCCGCTGCTCGGTATTCCGCTTCTGTCGTTGACAACGACACAATTGGTTGTCTCTTGCTACACCATGAAATTGCTCCAGACCTAAGCATAAAGACATATCCAGTAGTCGATCGTCGGGTATCATGATCACCTGCATAGTCAGCATCACAGTAGCAGACTAACTTACAATCTCCACCTTTCTTGTATATAATACCATATCCAAGTGTACCCTTGATATATATCTCAAAATCCTTCGAACTGCCTCTAAATGAGGTTTCTTTGGATTTTGCATGTATCGACTCATCACACCAACTGCGTAAGAGATGTCGGGTCTTGTTAAAGTTAAGTAGATCAAACTACCCACCAATTGTCGATACATTGTTGCATCTTCCAGGTCGTTCCCTTCATGAGCACACTTCTTAGCATTTGGCTCCAGCGGTGTTGATATTGGTTTGCAATTAAACATCCCAAACTTCTTCAACAGATCTTTGGAATATTTTTTCTGATGCAAATAAATTCCTTCTTCACCGCGATCAACCTCTAAGCCAAGAAAATGGTTGAGCTGTCCGAGTTCCTTCATCTGAAAGCCTACTGATAAATTCTCCTTTGTACGGAGAATTTCTTCTTCACAATCTCCTGTTAGAATTAAATCATCCACATATACTAGCACAATAGCTAGTTTTCTGCCAACAACTTTCACAAACAGGCTGGAATCTGCTAGTGTTATTGAATAACCACTATGAGTAAGAAATTCAGCAATCTTACCATACCATGCCCTCGGCGCTTGCTTTAATCCATAGAGCGCCTTTCGAAGCTTACACACATACTCGGGATGATCTCGACTCTGAAAACCCATCGGTTGACACATGTAAATCTCCTTATCCAACTCTCCATGCACAAATGCATTTTTTACGTCCATTTGCCACAGGTTCCAATCCTTACTAGCTGCAAGTGCAAGTAGGACCCGAACAGTTGTAAGCTTTTCCACTGGACTAAATGTTTCATCATAGTCTAGTCCATATTGCTGAGAAAAACCCCAAGCTACAAGACGAGCTTTGTACCTTTCAATTGATCCATCTGTGTGACGCTTTATCTTGTAAACCCATTTACAAGAAATAGGTTTGACATCCTTCGGCTTTGTCACGAGCTCCCAAGTTTGATTTCGTTCTAGCGCATTGATTTCTTCCTCCATAGCTTTAATCCACTTCGAATTTTGAAAAGCTTCCTCAAAAGTTTCTGGTTCTTTTTCATTTTCTTCTTCTGCTATGGCAGCATTGGCATACTTGGGATTGTGCTTCTGGTTCTTGTTGACCTTCTAAGTGGAGGTGGTGCATTTTCTCCACATTGCTCGCCTTCTTCTGGTTGTTGGTACAAACCAGTTTGCCAAGGATTTTGAGTCACGCCTTCTTCAACATTATCTTCAATAGCTGCACCTTCAACTTCACCTAGACTCAACTGGATGTGGGACGAGTCCACCACACCTTTGAAAACATCGGAATCTGGTAACACTTCCTTATCCGAAGACCACCATGAAGAAGCTTCATCAAACACCATATTCCGAGAAGTATAACACTTCCCCGTTGTTGGATCACAACATCGCCACCCTTTTCTTTGATTTTCATATCCTACAAAGATACACCTAATAGCCTTCTTGTCTATCTTGCTACGTAAGTGATCAGGTACAAACACATAGCATACACATCCAAAAACTTTGAAATAACTAACAGTAGGCTTCATGCTTCAGAATTTTTCAAAAGGTGATAGCAAACATAACCTTTGCTGAGGGAGCCTATTGATCACAAATGCAGCCGTTCTCATTGCTTCTGCCCAAAATCGTCCAGCAACACTTTTGGCGTGAAGCATACTACGACATGTTTCAGCTAAGTGTCGGTTCTTCCTTTCTGCCACACCATTTTGTTGTGGTGTACTTGAGCATGTGAACTGCTGGCGTATTCTGCACACATGAAGAAAATCTGAGAATAAATCTAAAATGTACTCTCCCCCCTTGTCGGTGCGTAGACAACGAACTCTTCTGCCCACATCTGCTTCCACTTCCTCCTTGAACTCTTTAAATTTTGAAAGAGTTTCAGACTTCTCCTTCATAAAATAAACCCACACGTACCTGGAGAAATCGACAATAAATGTCACCATGTATCTCATCCCACCAATGGAGGCTTGCTTAACTGGTCCGAAAACATCGGAATGGATCAACTCTAGTGGTACTTTCGCTTTAAATTTGGACTCTTTGTATGGTAGCTAGTGAGCTTTTCCATATTGACAGTCTGCGCATATAGTATCTGATCTTACTTCAATGTGGGGAAGTCCTTTAACCATTGACTGCTTCATCATTACATCAAGCTTGGAATAACTGATATGACTTAATCGCATGTGCCATAAATCCGCAGTCTCATTTCTCCTTGCCTTTTCTACATATGCGGTCTCCGCTAATAGCACGTAGACCGATTGTAATCTTTGTCCCTTCATCATCGGCTCTTCTATAACATCGAGGTCACGATATACCTTCACATCTTGTGGACCAAACAATACAAAATGTCCAGAAGATGTTAATAGTGCTACCGAAAGTAGATTTTTCTTCATACCTGGGACATGATACACATTTTGAAGCGGCAGTTCTTCATTAGACTGGGGAGAAACAATTGTACTACCTACATGATCTATCGGTAACTTCGAGTTGTTTTCTGTCACCACCACTCTGTTTCTTTTGTACTCCTACAAATTTTGCAACTTTTCCATGTCACCTGTCATGTGATTTGAGCAACCAGAATCAACAATCCAATCTTTTTCATAATCAATTTGACTGGATGTTATAGTTTTAAATGCTAGGTCCTCATCTTCTGCCGCAAAGAAAGCCTCAGCATCCAATTCTTCTTCAACCTTGGAAGTGGCAGCATTACTTTCCACAGTCTTTTTCTTTGACCTACAATCTTTGGCCATATGTCCCTTCTTCTCGAAATTGTAGCATTTCCCTTCAAACCCTTTGCCCCGGCTATGACTCTTCGAACCACCCCTTCCACGAGTGCTCCATTTGCCTTGACGACCTCCCATCTCGTCATCATTCTTCTTAGATCCACTGGGATCATGCTGCTTGAAATTTCAGCTTCCTTTATTGGCATAGAGTGCTTCCTCTTGACCCTTCAGTGAAGCCATTCCCATTTGCTTCGCCAAGGCTTCTTGACCTGCTAGAAAATTCTCGAATTCTACAAGTGACGGCTGATTTTGCCACCCTTGTACAGCAGCAATGAAGCCTCTATATTCAGGCTTCAGACCATGGATGATGATCCGCTTCATCCTTGTCTCTCCGATTGGAGCTTCTGGATCTAACTCAGAAATCTCTCGACATAGCATCTTCACCTTATGAAAGTATTGTGCAATCGTCATGTTGCCTTGTTCTATTGAGAGTAATTCACTCTCTAAGAGTTGGAGCCTCGTATCATTTTTCTTTGAAAATAGCTTGGCGAATGTATCCCAAGCTTGCTTTGGGGTGGTGGCATCTCGTGTGTGCTCTAGCACATCCTCTTCGGCCATCGTCTTCAAAGCAAACATAGCCTTTCCCGCTTTTATTTTTCACTTCTGCAATGTGCCGTTTGCATCTGCTGCTGCTGGTTGTGTCACCTCACTACCGTTGACAACCTCCCACAGATCTTTCCCTTGCATGTAAGACATTATGCAAGTTGACCATGTACTGTAGTTGCTGTTGTTGAGCTTTTTCATTCCGCTGACAGCTTGTAGGTCCGTCATTGTGTCGACAATAAAAATCTCAAAAAAAAAAAAAACTACAGTAAATGATTTCCCACAGAAGAACCCTGCTCTGATGCCAAATTGTTGAACACAGACAACAATCTGTGAAGCTTTTTAATGAATTAACATTCAAAGGCAAAATATTTGAAGAAAAAAGACAGGGACAAACAAAAGCTAATAAAGTAACTTAGCAGTTACTAATATTTAAGGTAGATGATAGCCTATATATAGGCATCCAACCTAGCATCATATTAAGTTACTAATACAACAGACCTACTAACCACAAAACTAGGAAACTTCCACTAACCACTAGGCACTAAGAATAATAGTGGTATTACATGCTAAGGAACTGGTAACTGGCGCAGCAATTAACTAAGTAAAAATGAAGGATTAGACTAACAACTAAATACTCTACTATTAAGCATTATATTAAATAACAAGGAGATGGAGTTGGTCTTTTAACAGTTACAAGGAAATCAATGGGAAGACAGAATCAGAGTACAAATGGGACATGTCAAGGTAAAGAACACTTCAGCCATCCCCACATCTTGAAACTAATAGTGACTAATCCAGCTGAAACACTTACCTGTAACGCTTGTGAGCAACCAAACACTACTAATAAGCCTAATTTCTATGGCTGCAATAGTTGTCAATGTAGGAAATCAATCCGTGATCTGTATTAATGTATGAAAGTCATTATATACAAAGTAGGTATCTCACTATCAGAATGATACTAGGCTAAATTATAGGACCTAATTACTATACATAAGGAAGAGAATATTTACAATATTTACGTAGACTATTACATAGTCTATCACACCCCCACAGTCGAAGCGAGAGGTTGTCGTACGCTTAGACTGTCCCTGAAATCATCAAAGAGCACGCGCGGAAGACCTTTAGTGAAGATGTCTGCGATCTGGTAACGGAACAGGACGTGAAGAACACGAACTTCTCCACGGGCAACTTTCTCACATACGAAATGTATGTCCATCTCAATATGTTTAGTGTGTTGGTACTGAAATGGATTACCTGATAGGTATATGGCACTAACATTATCACAATAAACCAATGTAGCTGTCTGGATGGGAAAACGGAGCTCCAAAAGAAGGTTGCGAAGCCAACAGGACTCAGAGACGACATTAGCGACGCCACGGTATTCGGCCTCGGCACTCGACTTAGACATAGTAGGTTGCCGTTTGGATAACCATGAGAGGAGATTATCGCCAAGGAAAACACAGTAACCGGATGTGGATCGGCGAGTGTCTGGACAACCACCCCAATCTGCGTCTGTATAAGAAACAAGAGAGGCAATGGAGGATTTGTACAGATGGAGACCGAACTCAATAGTACCTTGAATGTATCGAACTATGCGTTTAAGAGCATGCATATGTGCAACATTTGGATCATGCATGTGAAGGCATACATGTTGAACCGTATAGGAGATGTCTGGTCTTGTGAATGTAAGGTACTGCAACGCGCCGGCCAACTTACGATATTGGGTGGGATCATCGCAAGGAGGCCCGGCCGTGGCACCAAGTTTGGCTTTGGTGTCGACCGGTGTCTGACTTGGCTAACAGGCAGTCATGCCCGCACGCTCTATAATATCTGTTGCATAATTTTTCTGAGAGAGAAACATGTCGTGTGAAGTCCGGGTAACAGCAATACCCAGAAAATAGCTTAGAGGGCCCAAATCCTTCATAGCAAATTCGGCACTAAGCAGAGACATGATGGATTTTCTGAGAGCATCTAAAGAAGCTGTGCGAATAATATCATCAACATATAGCAGAATGTAAGCAATGTCAGAACCTCGACAATAAATAAAGAGAGAGTGATCAGATCGGCTATGTGAAAAACCAATAGTGGAGACATAGTCTGCAAAGCGTTGGAACCATGCACGGGGAGCTTGCTTAAGTCCGTACAACGATTTCTTCAAGAGACAGACATGATGGGGATGCTTTGGATCCTTAAACCCAATAGGCTGATGCATATAAACAGTCTCATTAAGATTACCGTGTAGGAAAGCATTCTTGACGTCCAACTGATGAATGGGCCAAGAGTGTGCAAGTGCAATGCTCAAGACAGCGCGAATAGTAGCCGGTTTGACAACCGGACTGAAAGTCTCGTCGCAGTCAACTCCAACCTGTTGAGATCTGCCATCACAGACAAGACGGGCTTTGTGCCTCTCAAAAGAACCATCAGATTTCTTTTGATGACGAAAAATCCACATAGAACGAATAAGATTCACATCAATGGGACGTGGAACCAACTCCCACGTCTTATTATTAATTAGAGCATTATATTCATCAACCATGGCAGCTTTCCAATTGTGGTCATTTAAAGCACTGACAGGATTTCGCGGGATAGGCGAGATGGAGAGAGTGCTGGAAGTATTTAAGTTAAACGATTGTTTGGGCTTAAAAATACCATGTTGGCTTCTAGTGACCATGCAGGTGGGCTGTTGGGCAGTCACGGGTGGGGTAGTGGGGGGTACGGGCTGTTGGGCAGTGACCGTGGGGTTGGACCGCTGGGCAGTGGGGGGAAAGGCTGCTGGGCAGTCACGGGTGGAGCAGTGGGGGGGAGGGGCTGCTAGGCAGTGGTAACGGGTGCAGCAGTGGGGGTGAGGGGCTGCTGGGCAGTGGGGGGGAGGGGTTGGACCGAGGGAACGACGGGTAGAGTAGGCTGTGACAGAAAATGTAGGGTATATGGAGAAATCCTATGGTCCAAAAAATCATAAGAAATTGGGGTTGGTGAGTGCAACTTGGAGAAGGGAAATTGAGTTTCCTCAAAGATGACATGCCTTGATATGATGATTTTTGTCACGACCCAACCCCGTAGGCCGTGACTGGCGCCCTAGTTGGGCACCCTGACGTACTTATTCAATCGAATCACACACACAAATAGCATATACGGCCATAAATACTATATGCCGTCTAAAACCATATCAAACTGTTCAAACACATCTCAACGCAACCGTATGCGGATATATATATATATATATATATATATATGTCAAAAAGCCGGCAAGGCTATCAAATGTATCAAAAGCCGACAAGGCAATCAAATGGCACGACGGCCCCAAAACATATACCAAGTGCACGCCGACAAGGCTGCCATAACCAAAACATATACAAAATGCACGCCGACGAGGCTGCCATAACGAATAGGCTCATACTAACACATCTGAGCAGAGGTAGGCACACACACCCACGAATACGTCTACAGACCTCTAACAGACCAAACGAATCATATGGCGGGACAGGGCCCCGCCGTACCCCTGAACGAATATATATACATACATAGCGAACAAAAATATATACCAAAAGATATGCTCTGAAAGGAGAAGAGCACTCCAACAGCAAAAAGGGGGTGTCCTAAACCGGTGGATCACCAAACTGTGCGTCTGTACCTGCGGGCATGAAACGCAGCCCCCCCCCCCCCCCCCGAAGAAAGGGGGTCAGTACGAAATATGTACTGAGTATGCAAAACAGAATGTACAGAAAGCAAATCTGAGATATAAACGAAATGGAAGTATCAAACATAAGTGCAAATCCAACATATCAAAATTTGTTTACTTTCAAAAACATGTAAGTCATGCATCGGGTACAGAAGAATATGGTCGCCCACCCGTCGATGGCGCCATAACACAGAATAACACCAGAAAGTCTCAAATCTCCGTATCCCCGTCACATATCACATCACAACATAACGCCTTACACAGCATAACACCAGATATAGGTGGAACCCGACCCTTTTTTGCGAGTAGCTCGGTGAACCATAAACACAGCATAACTCCGGAGTATATCAAAATGCGCACGATAACAGAACCGGCCCGGGACTCGGCAAAGGGAATAACAAAATGCACGAATAGAGTCGTGAGTAGTCATATGCATAAAATCATCCTCATAAATTCAAACATAAGTAAAATGATCATAATTGAAAATCGAAATAATAGTCTTAACAAATTCTTTCAAAAGTTCCCGAATTACATAAAGGAAAGTCGCGGGACCCACGGACGGGAATTTACCCAAGTCGGGCCCGCTTATGGAAAACATACTCGTTATACGTAATGCAAACTTTTATAAAAATATATATTGGAGCAATCCGAGCATTTATGTGAAAGATATGGCATTCGGAAATTTTGAAGTTCTTTAAAGTGAAACCTTTTTGCGCAAAGTTCGAAAAGCGATTTTTTTCGAATACGTAAAGGTTCATATTTCATCAAATCATACATAAGAGTGCCAAAGAACATATACGGATCATAACATGCTCAGATTTCGGATTTAGAATTTTCCTTAAGGCTCTAATTTAGCCTATGAAAACTAAGACATGCCAAAAAAAGAAAGGAAGTTGCCTTACATACCTCGAACGCACTTCCAAGATAGCCAATCTAAAGCTAACCCGAATCTACGCCTCGGGCTCCCCAAGGTCTACAATTACACCACGAATACCAAACATTAGTTAAGGGCACTTAAGTCATTCATTCCAAACTAATCATTAAATTCTACAGAAAATTCGGCAGCACTTCCCCTGTAAATAGGCCATCCCGAGAATTTATCTCGCTCAAAATCAACAACAACAACCACAATAACCAACCTAGTAACATTGATAACCAATTCGAAAGGCAAAACAACATTAATAGCTTCCTTTTTACATCTTTCAACAACTTTCCAAATATTCGTTTCGACGGCTTACATTCAAGCCACATCATCGCTCATACATTCGATTATTAACCCAAGCCCATACTAACAACATTCAAGAATATTCTAAACAATTCACACAATATTTCCAACGATCCGAAAAATTTTCCACTGTTGGCCGAAAACAGTCCCCTTTAGTCGAGCAGCCCTCTTTTCATTTTTCCTCATTTTCAAGTCATGTTTTGCGTCACAATCCACAATATAACGATATGATTTTTTATAAAATATACAAATTACGTCAACGCACAATGACTCTCCAATCAGCCCGCACAATCTCAATATTAATCTTAAGTCATTTAAAGCTCATTTCCAAACTAGAATTCGTATCGACGATAACTAAAATACCAAACGATAGTAAAGCGATCTTCGACACATTATAAGACTCACATTCGTCCACGCTACACATATACATATGTTAATGATTCTTATATATAAGGATTGCATTAAGTGCACCAAGTCCTCCAAATCAATCCGCGACGCCTACTATATCAATTCGGGACATTTAACTCTCATTTGCAACATACAAGTCATCACAACAACCATTACGACGCTAAACGACACTAATTAATTCCTTGCCAATTATTTGGGGGCTATACACAGCTACATTGCACACATATATACATTTATTGACGATTTGTATTCTCTTCTCCATTCTACAACACTTTAACATGCTACAAGGATAAATTCATCAATTCAATTCACACCCATATACACGGCCAACATACCAAACACATAACCCCACTTCAACGTTCCATATTTCATGATTTCTATCCATTTTAGCATACTACAATAGGCATACAAGATTCACAATGCATAAACAAGATGAAATCTTACCTTTGTTCTTCACTTCCTTCAATAGCTAGGGTTTGCAAATGGGCACTACTAATGGTTGGATGACCCAAACAACTCTTCCACGCTACTTAGGGACCTTAAATTAGTGGGTTAACACCAAGGAAATAATTTTAGGGAAGCTAAAAATGGGGGTTGGATTTCCCCTTGGCTGGCCGAAACAGTGGAAAAAAAAAAAGGCTCTCAATGTCTTGTTTTCTCTTCTAAGTGTTGAAATGAGTGAATGAGAAAAGAAGACTTGGTTTCATCTTTTAAGTCCCCTAAAGAAATATCTTCATATTGTCTTTGGCCCACACAATGTGTTGGACCAATTAAAATTGGCCACACAAGGTGTGGGACCATATCAACTTACATGGCCACCAAGGCATTTTTGCACCACATTTTTAATTCCAATTTTATAAATTCTGGTCCCAATTTTTTCTAAGTGTTCAATGCCATCAATTTCATACATAACTTATATCTCAAAATAAAATCAAATGGTCAAAAGTCCCGACTTCAAATCCCGAAATAATCTTGGCCTTAAATTATCATAGTTCATCTGGGTTGTACCAATATGTAAAAATACGGGACGTAACAATTTTGTTGGTGGATAAATCATAACATTTATATCCTCTATGATTCAACGGATAGCCCAAAAATACACACGGGGTGGATCTTGCTTGTAACTTATGAATAGTTGTAGATGGGAAAAGTGGATATCATAGACACCCAAAAACCCGGAGATGAGAATAGGAGGGGGTTCGTTGATAGAGAACTTGCGTTGGTGATTTATACCCAAGGACTTTGGTGGGAAGTACATTAAGGAGGTATGTGGCCATTTGGAGAGCATGATGCCAAAAAGAGGGGGGCATGGAGGAGTGGACAAGAAGAGTGCGCACTATGTTGTTAATGGATTTAATTTTTCTTTCCGCTTTGTCATTTTGAGGAGAGGTATGGGGGCAAGAAAATCGAAAATTTAAACCATTTGAGGCGCAAAAGGATTGAAAATGCCCATTGGCGAACTCCCGCCCATTATCACATTGAATGTTTTTAATGTCTCTTTTGAATTGAGTTCGTATTAATGCCTTAAAAGATAGAAAAGTGGAATAGACTTGGGACTTGTTAGAGATTGGAAAAGTCCAAAGAAAATTACTATAATCATCAAGAAAGAAAACATAATAGTGGTGCCCATTAGAACTTAAAACAGGAGATGTCCATAAATCACTATGAATGATATCAAATGGCATAGTAGTAAATGACAATGAATCATAAAATGGCAATTTAACATGTTTCCCCAAAGGACAAGAGGTACAAAAAGAAGTTCGGGCCCTATTACATTCAATTAAGGCATTACTACGAAGAGAACTAAGGATAGCATTTCCCGGATGGCCGAGTCGGGAATGCCACAAGCTAGGTGATGCGGCAATGAAGGTGGATGGTGGAGTGGTCCATTTTGTGGCAGTGATAGGATACAATTCCCCGGTGCTCTCACATCTCATTAGGCGGCTCCCCGTCGGTAAATCCTTCACAGAAAACCCAAGAGGATCAAACTCAACAGAAACATTATTGTCCTTAGTGAATTTACGTATGGAAATAAGGTTTTTGATGCGTTTTGGAGCATGCAAGACATTTCAGAGACGTAATTGGGGATTAGGTGGGGGTAGGGATGTATGACCATAGCCTCGAATTGGAATAGTGCTACCATTACTAACAATGATTCCAGAATTATTGCTCAAATTAAAATAAGACGTGAGAGTACCTGAGTTGGCAGTCATGTGGGAAGTCGCTCCGGTGTCCATGTACCAATTATCATCCGGTTGATGCATGGACAGAGTGTGCATGGCTGCCTCCACGTCTGTCAGAGTGTACCCAGAATAGGTCGGACCATGCATGGAATAGGCCTGTTGAGGTCGTGGACCCGCACCGAGAATGCCACTGCTGGGCCGCGGTGTGGTGGGACGCTACTGCCACAGTCTCGTCGGATACGGGCAGGGGGACATTGGCCACTGCTGGGGCGGCCAGGCAGGCCAGTAGTAGTCCCCTTTCGGTGGCTGTCCCGTCGGCCACTGGCCGTGGCTGGTCTGTCCGTCGCCGCCGCCGCCGGATTTCCCGCGGTTGTTGTTGTTGTTATTGTTCCCCTTTCCCTTGTTCCTGTTAGAATTCCTGCCACGATTATTATCACGACGGTTAGTTGAATTATTGTTGCCACCAGGTGGCGGGGAGGGAGTATCATTATCAACAAGTAGAGCCACGGGACTAGAATCGCGGGCACGTTCCTTGGCTGCGCCGTCTTCGAGCTTGAGTCTGGAGCACACTTCAGAGAAAGAGGGCAGCACATCCTTCTACTGGATGGTGGTGACAAAGTGTGCATATGTCTCCGGTAAGCCTGCAAGGAAGCGCAAGACCATACGTTGGTCGGACACCGGCTACCCCACGTTGGCAAGCTGATCTGCGAGAGACTTGAGCCTATTATAATAGGCCATAACCGAGCCGAAGTCGGCCATTTTGTGGTGGTGAATTCAGTTTCAAGGTACGCTGCCCTTGAGTGCTTGTTATCTTGGAAAAGTTGAGCAACTCGATTCCAAGCCTTCTCCGCAACATCATCCGCCACGAGAATAGAGGTAAGAATATCATGGGATACGGTGGTGTATATCCATTGAAGGACCACCGCATCTAGCCGTTTCCAGAGCGGAAGGTTAGCCGCCTTTGTTGCGTTGTACGCGGTGAGTTCAGTGGTGTCAGTTGGTGGTATGATGTGTTCAAGTACGGAGTGGACGCGGGCTAGAACTTTGAATAGTGTCGCCCATTCGTGATAATGGCCGGTTTCCATGTCTAGAGTGATTGGGATTAAATATTTCACATTCGTGACGGTTAAAGCAGAATGGAAATTTTTGTTGTCAGCCATTGAAAAGAGAAGAGGGAGGACGAAGGGGTGGCGGCTACGGCTAGGGTTAGGAGAGAGGGAGGTGGACGGCTAGGGTTTAGGATGCTAGGGTTTTTAGGAGAAACCTAGTCTGATACCATGTAGGAAATCAATCTGTGATCTGTATTGATGTATGAAAGTCATTATATACAAAGTAGGTATCTCACTATCATAATGATACTAGGCTAAATTATGGGACCTAATTACTATACATAAGGAAGAGAATATTTACAATATTTACGTCATAGTCTATCAGTCAATATTTCCTCCACGAAAACTGCCTCAACGCTCCTCGTTTTCTCAATCATTCTTCTCATCCTTCTCACCACTTGACCCTTCTCTCAGTTCCTGCTTACTCAAGTGGTTCCTATACTTGCAACGCTTGTGGCTCTGCTGGAAACAGATTTTGCTTTAACTCTGCTTGTTGTTAATTTGATATCCACTTGCAATGCACATCTTGTCCAATCTCGATACTTGTTGACAAACACCCACATCAATTGGGGCTCCACTTCGGTTCTCCTTACGAAGATAAGAGTATCATATACAATTGTGATATGTGCAATGTGATAATGAACAAGAACGATTGGCTGTACTATTGCTTTGGTTGTGATTTCGGGTCACACTTGCACTGTGCAAGAATTATTCCTGAAGTTGGTGCTTTCCCCCAAACAACAGCGTCTAATTCCAAATCCAAGTCCAAATCCAAATCGAAATACAAATGCAATGTTGGAAATGATAAATGCAGCAAATGAAGCTCATGAACAGATTATTGCAGCTCAAATTCGTTCTCAGATTGAGGCACGAGGAAGAGAGGCCGCGCTGGATTTAATCTGACCATCAGGATCAAGAAGATACAGTTATATCTAACTGTATTCATGATCATCAAAATGCATCCGCTCTGAGACGTTCAGTTTTTATTGCAAAATAAATGTTTTTTTATTACTATGTTATTTCTCTTTCAAGTACCCTCTTTCAACTTTCTATTTGTGATCTTGATGATCAAGTTTCTCTATGGTTCCTATGTTTCTAGTCCAACTGTTTGATTTTCGCATTTTTTGTGTTTTTCATTGGATCGAAAATCAGTGTCTTTGTCAGATCAATGATATGACCATATCAGTTCTCACGTTATTAGTAAATGAGATCAAAAAACAAAACAAAATTTCAGAACTTTCATTAGATTTAATATCAAAGCTATAGCCCCAATCACTAGCATCGATATCTCATCAATCATCATGTATATGACGAAATATATAGAAGGGCTCAAATGCAATCAATGAACCTTTAATAACAAGCCTTGGTCACTCGAAGAAAATTAATTTATTTCCATTAGGAAGAATCTAATATCGACCAAAGTCCTTAACCTAAAAAATCATGCATTATACGGGCGCTTGCATAAAACATTGCAGAAGAAATTAAACACCAATTTTCAGTCGGAGGCATATGGAATTCAAGATTACCAACATTTTAGTCAATCCCAAATTTCCTCCCGATTCTAATTTTACACATTTCAGCAGAAATTGATACTATGATGTCATGCCATAATTAGTTCGAGTGCGATGGATATAAGGTGAAATTTGAATAAAGAGATCAAAAGAGTTATAGATTTGTAATGGTTTAAAACTTTAAATACACATTCATGTAATAATTTAACCATAGTTACATAATGTTTACTCCTACATCAAGTTAGAATACGTACTAATTACTGACTTGACTTTTCCTTGTTGATCAGTGATCAAAATAAACTAAAAGAGTTGTGAAAATTTAGGGATTCTTTTATATGTTCCAACTCTTGCATCATAAATATCAATGAAGAAATATATACGATTACAAATTAAGGGTTACATTTCCATCATATACGCCTTTGAGTTGAGGCTTAAAGTTTTTACCCACATTAATCATTGTTCAAACTTATAATATATAGATCATCCTAGTTCAAAGGTGGAGTTTGTGTATATCATGTATTTATCCGTTTCTAGACAAGAAAACTAAAATTGTAGCCTACAAGAATGATCAGATGAATCTAAACATTTTAGTGTTGACACTATCACAATGCTAAATCATTTGCATATAAAGGTTATGATAACTGCGCTAAGTTTTTCCATTTTTCAATTTTCATGCAAGACAAAACTGAAATAACATGTAAACTGAATTTTTGATATTAACCAAAATGATAATTTATTCCCCTGAAGAGGCTACTAATATTAGGCTAAAGTTAACTTTAAATATATCGACTAATTTTGAAAAAGATAATCTAATAGTGCTTCTTGAACATCGAAAATATGTGAAGATATTAAACCTATAGTAAGACGAGGTCAAGTCTTTCTCCATTTCAATCTCTCTCTAATTAGTGATTTAATACATAGTCAAGTCCTCTCCCTCTGTAACTCTCACTCCTAAAGAAATAAGTGATTCAGCATATTAGTTCTTGATTGATGAAAAACTTATAGCAAGTTGCAAATCAAAGTCGAACCAGCCCGTGTTACCCCATTCACAATATTAAAGGACTTGCAAAAGATTTGGCAAAAGTAGTAGTCAACTCCAAAATTCTTTACAATCATATAGTAAAAAATATCATCGGCTGGATATCCGTTGCTCTTTTCTTTTATTTTCCAATTTTTGGATTTCAAAGTCAAAGCAGCCATATTTTCCAATATTCGGAATAACAAAGTCAATGAGAATAATTAAGATCTTTATAAACTCCTTATATGTTACGTGGAAAGCCTATTGTACTTGTAACAACTAGCTTACACTTTGATTTGATAGTCTAAATGGAGAGCCACGTTGCAATGCCAAACACTGCTCCATGTCGTTACCAGACCCCTTAAATTTGTCTTATTTTTTCATTTAGACACTTAAATTATATCTTGTTCTTATTAAACACTTAACTTAATAAAAAATGTGTCAATCAGACACAAGCTGCTGACATGTCACAATGAATGTAATTCACCTCCTTTGAGAGTGTGAAGAGTGTACGATTTTTCTTTAAAATTTTCTCTCTTATATACACTATTCCATTACCGTCTCCTTGCCCATCTCCACCATTTTAAACCACGAAAAGGTCACCATCCGGCAACCATGGAGACGACTGCCCAACTTCACCATTACTATTTTCTATTCATTATGTATCAAATAAATATAAAAAAATAAAAAAAAAGTGAAAAAGGCAAAAGCAGCAAAATTTAATTTGCAAATAAGTTCGAACTGGGTAAGCCACATATGTCCGATTTTAGTACATTTTCATTTTCCAGCCTAATGGAAACTTGAACAGAGATAAAGTTAGATACACTAAATTCCAACTTTATAGGAAGACCAACAACCAATTGGAGAATTCAAACAAAAACTTATTTTGTTAATTGGGATCTCAAAACCAATTCTTCTTCAAGGTTGGTCTATGCTCTTGTGATTTGATAATTGGGTCTTCTGTAAATAGAAAAAATGGGTACGAAGTCATACAATTGAGGGTTTGTATCTCCTGGTGAAGAAGAGCCACATTCTCTTTCTTTTCTTTTTCTTTTTTTTATTTTTATTTTTTGCTCACATGCCTTTTTCTAATTGGTCTCTCTCCATGTCATCTGCGTGTATACTTCACGCGTTCAGATTTTAAGCTTGGCTATTTTTTAGGGGTTTAATTAATAGGTATAGTTTCTAACAACATAAAGTCTCCAATAGGAAAAAAAGTAAAATTTAAGTATCTAAATGAAAAAATGAGACAACTTTAAGGGTGGCACACGCATTCAGCCTACTTTTATATGTATGTCATCTCTTCAGCATCTAAAAGTCAGAAGTTGACATCCAGAAGAAGAAATACTAAGTAAACTTGAGGAATAAATTCACATTATTCATTTTCAAGAAATCTATCACCAAGAATATTGTTTTGACTCTAACCTTAGGAACCAATTCGAATTTGAATCTTGACGAATAGGTGGTTTTTAACGTTAGGCATTTTGTGAGGAAGTTGGTGGGCATATCATGAATTAGGTCGGGGTGGCTAGTGGTTTCAGGATCCCGTATTTACTCGTATAAGACTCTGCCGCTGCCACTGGCTACTTCCTTGTCATTTATTTTCTTTCCAATATTTGGATAAACAAAGTCGAACAAGCACATCATGTTACCTAACAGGGGCGGACCCACGTGGCTCTCCATGAGTGCTCAAGCACCCACTGCTTTGACTAGAAATTTATATTTTTACACAGAGAATTGATAACCAAGGAACAAATACTAGACGTAAGCACCCATAGACAAAACATGACTGGTGGGTGCTTTTGTTTTAAGCTGGATATGGGAGCTCATTCTTCAATGAAAATGCAGGATCGAATCCGACTTAACCTTTCTTTTGTCATTTTCTACTAATGCCTTCTTTCTCCCTTGCTTTGTCTTTATTTTTTTCCTTTTTTATTTTCCTTTCCAATTTCCATATTCATTCTTTTTCATAACAGAAATGTTTTTTTTCCTTCTTTTCCCTTCCTTGTTTTCTTTATTTGCCTTTTCTTTTTATCTTCTTCCTGTCCCCCTAAACTTATTTTTCCAAAAAAGACAAAACTACTTTTTCCGCAATAATAGAACTAAACTAATTCTCCCCAAGAGCTTCTTTTTTAAGCAAAACTTGTCTTCTTTCCTCGTTTAGTCTCAACAATTTGGCTTTCTTGCCAAGATAATTGCCCCTATTCATTTTCTTTTGTATATCTTCTGACATAGACTAGCTAATTGGGAATAGTTTAAAATTATTTTGTGTAAATAAATAGAAATTTTCAACCTAAATCTAATATATAATTTTTCGTGGAATTTGATTTTAAAAATAAATCTAGTGAAAGCAATGATGATATAATATATTAGCTATCGTATACAAATACTGAGGATAAAATAAGTAAATAATAGTATTGTAGTTTACTTGTTAAAATGTTTTTTTAGGTCTAATTTTAATTAGTCGTACATTTATACATTGTGCTCGCGACAACTTCAGTTAGCCTGTCTGTTGAGCACCCACGACTTCAATATCCTGGATCCGCCACTGTTACCTAACGTGGTGGTTGAAAATTTCCAAAATGAAAATTCTCTTCAGATTCTCTAAAAGTCAGAGGCTGATCACTTCCAGAATAAAAAATTCTAAGTAAACTTAATGGTGGAGCACTAAATTCACATAATTCAATTTCAATAAGTCCATATAAACCATTTCTATATAGAGGAAATCACACATTGAGAACGTATTGACTAAGCAAATTGAGAGACATGAAATATCAGCATAACCAACATTTCAGCCACCATCATATTTTGAAAAAACTTGTTCTTGATGACAGTGAGGAACTTCAATGCCAAGCCTGCGAGCAACCCATACTTGAGCCCTTTCATGGCTGCATCTCTTGCAATTTCTACCTCCATGACAAATGCCTCAACGCGCCCCGTTCTCTAGTGCACCCTTCTCACCATTCTCACCCTTTAACCCTTCTTCCAACTCCCACTTATTCGAGCCGATCTTTTACTTGTAATGCCTGTGGATCTGAAGGAAGATCGTGTAGTTTAAGTTGTGCTCATTGCGAGTTTGATTTGCACGTGCAATGTGCCCTTTTGCCTCGAACTGTCTTACTTGGCCAACATGACCAACATGAACTTAAACTTATATTTGATTCCCCTGTTGATCATGAGGACAAAAGCACCATTTTTGTTTGTGATCTGTGTCATGGCAAGACAGAACAGAATTATTGGTTGTATTATTGTGCTGAATGTGATTTTGGAACACATGTCGAATGTGGCATTTCCAAATATGTGAACAAACCAAAAGAAAATGCGGTGATCCTAGAACCAAAGGAAGAACCGGTCATTAGCATACCAACAAAAAGTTCAGTCAGGAAAACAGAGAAAAAATCAGCCAAGAATCCTAAAGAAAATCCCAAAATGAGGCCAGTAACAGAAAATTCAGCAGATACACCAGAAGAAAATAAAGAAGGAGAAGAAAATGCAGTGATCATGAAACCAAACAATGAACCAGTCACTAGTACGCCAAGAAAAGGTCGAGTTAGGAAACCAGAGAAAAAATCAGCAAAGAATCCCAAAATGAAGACAGTATCACGAGATGAAAAACTTGCAGAAAGTTCAGCAGACAAATCACCAGAAGAATATGAAGAAGGAGAAGAAAATGCAGGGATCCTGAAACCAAAGGAAGAACCAATCAAGACAACAATTAATGAACAAGTAATTAGTGCACCAACAAAGAGTCCAGTTAGGAAAACAAAGAAAAAACCAGCCCAGAATCCCAAAATGAAGCCAGTATCGGAATTGGTGCCAGACGAAAACTCAGCAGACAAATTACCAGAAGAAGGAGAAGAAGAGGAATCGTCAGAAATATCAAATTATGAAGCACAGCGCAGATTGAAGGAAGAACATATGGAACACATGCTCATGCTTCAAGCTCTGGATAATGCTGCAAGCTACATTGGCCCCTCACGGGATTATTACTATTATTAATGAAGATGAACGTTCAGTAATCATGCCAAAACAGGATTTCCCTTTATTTGAATATTGGAATTACATGTTGCTTTGTATTGAATATTGGAATTATATGTTGTTTTGTAGTGTTATTTCCTCTGTTTGAATGGTGTTATGTTTGTTATCATTCAGTATAGAACTCTTTTCAATATTGCTGCGAGCTGTTATATCACTATCTACGGAGTCATGATTTTTTTTCTATCCTGATAGATCATAGATGTTACTGAGTAATAAATTTGACCGGCAGAAAAATGAGAGGGAAGAGATCAAACACAAAGATGTCATCTTTTTGCTTTTCTCTATTCTTTTTTAACAACTTATAATATGGTTATTTCTTCTAAATCAGATAATTAAGACTGTTGGCAGGTTTGACTACTCTCCTCCCGGCCCCAAAGAAAAAATATTGACATATACAAAGTTTTAATATATATCATCAACTTTCTCTGTCTTTATATTTCATATTCAGCTCACAAATTTAGCCATATTCTATTTCAACCCAATATTGATCAAGCTGGCTAACAAAGCGTAAAATAGACCATAAGCATAAAAGTGGATGATCACATAGAATGTACAAATATTCTTTCAAAATTGAAAATAAAAAATAACACAGCAGGCAAAGGGATAAATGGTAAAGGGAAGCTTCCTTTACTAGCTGTGATGAGAGTCTCGTCATTTCCCTCATCATGAGACTCAAAACAATAAGCGAGTTGTCTTCTATTCTAAATGGAAATATCCACACATAGATTAATTTAATATATTAATTTGATTTATATATTAATTTTTAACTAAAGACGAGTTCTGTATATTCGGCTGTTTGGAGAACACAATATTTAGACTTTAATACGTCTTAATATTCAAGTACCAACAAAACAAGCCATCATACAGTAATTATTTACTCCTTTCGTCCCAAATTATGTGATATAGTTTGACACAACAGGACTTTAAGAAAGAAAGACTTTTGAAACTCGTGGTCTAAAACAAGTCATAGATATTTGTGTGACTGTAAATCATTTAATTAGGTTAAAAGGGGAAGTTTCAAATTAAATTATTTCTAAATATAGAAATATATCATTCTTTTTTTAACAGATTAAAACGGAAAGTGTATCACATAAATTGGGAGAGAGGGAGTGTATTTATATGGTATTTATATGTGTATTCATATTCTAAACATTTGTAGAGCTTTATCTAAGTTTAATAATGGGCAAAGGGTCAAATTTACCCTCCAAGTATGGTTTATAATTTAAATTTGCCCTCCCCGTTAGAATACTTGATAAATTTGCCCTTATAGGGATGGAAGTATGATTTGGACTCCACAAAACAAAAAAATTAGCCATGTCAGTTCCACGTAAGCTTCCAACCCTAATTATTTTAACCCGTAACTCGTAACCCGTTTCCCAATTATTTTTACCCGTAAGCTCTCTGATCGGGATTTTTTTTTTTTTTAACGATGTATACGAATTGTCAGAGACACCCTATGGCACACAGGTATGATATTCTAGTTGCACACTGCTACCATGGATATTTCAGGCAAGATACATACTGGATACGAATGGGATGAGGTATTTATTGTTTCATTTTTGGGAAGAGCTTCATGATTTTCAGATTCAAATATCATCCTAAAATTGGTATTCGGTGGACAAATTTAAGGTCACAATGCAATTGTGAGAAGAAATAACAGTGAGGCTTAATTCAAATAAGAAAATCCAGGACTCAAATTAAACCAATACTTCTTGGGCAAATCTTAAAGGGCTGCTAGCAGTTCGTGAAAGGGGTTTCTGGTTGAAAACTCACTTATATCAGGTAAATTGGAACTTCAATTGCCCTTCTTATGAATAAGAAAAGGAAGATTTGTGAACATGAAATGCCAAATTTTCTTCGAAAGATGTGCTTGCAATCTATCCTCGTGGTTTCTTCGAAATGATGTGCTTGCAATCTATCCTCGTGGTTAAGCACATTGCTTCATTGTCTTCTCTTCCAAACAATCATCTTTAGCAGAGAGCTTACGTGGGAGCTTGCGAGTTAAAATAATTGGGAAACGGGTTACAAGTTACGGGTTAAAATAATTGGGATTGAGAGCTTAGGTGACTACTTTTTTCATAAATTTGTCATTGAACATGGATTATTTAGGACACTCAAAAAACTTGAAAGATATATCTTGATCAAAATTCACTGGCAAAAATATTTTCTTTTCAGAAAAGATGAAGCAGAGCATGTAATATATGAACTTCTTCAAGACTGATACTTGCAATTAAACTAAGCATGTGACTACTGACTAACAAAAAGAATCAGCTTAATTGAGCACTCAAAGTTGATCAAAATCAACAAGTTTTATTAGTCAGATCAAAGGATTACTACTACTACTACAACTACTTCTACACATCAAAAGTTAACAAGCAAAAGAAGTTTAATACTCCTATCTAAACTCTACACTTCTTAGATACAAAACAAAACTATACACAAGAAAACAGTTCACAACAATTAATCTTCTTCTTCATGGCCGGACTCTTCAAAAATATTAATGAGTGCGTGCTAGATACTCCAAAAGTAGTACTATATTTTTTGAGGATCCAACACGAGTGCAGTGCGGCAAGATAGACCTCAATCTCCTACACTTTTCTCAGAACCACCTTCATTATCCGACCCATTTTCACCTTCCAAATACCTAACCCTTTTCCTCAATTCCACCAACTCCCTTTCCATTACATACACTCTCTCCTTCAACTCCATATTCTCTTCCTCCAATCTCTCTATATGTTCCTCCACGTCATCAACTCTGCAACCCGACCCGCCATTTCCCGGGTCATATATCATCTCAAACCGGCTCAAATCATGACTCAACCTCTTCTCAACTTCCTCAACATCACTATCCCAAGATACAATAACCCCTTCATCCGGATCATTCTCAGGTGACCTGACCCGGATCAGCCCGTTCATTGACCCGTACCCGTTCACACCCCACTCTTCCTTTGCCACGTCAGCTAAAACGTCCCTTGCCGGAGAAAACTTGGGTGTTGGTAGGACAGCTGGCGTTACCGGATAAGGAGAAACCAAAGAGGCGATTCCACCGGATTTCTTTGCTCGGATTAGAAACGATGTCGTGTTGTGTGGAGTGAAAGGGGTAAAACGGTAATTTTCTCTTTGTTGTTTCTTTTTCTGATGAAAAAACCGGCGTGGTTTGTTGTTGGACCGGTTTGGTTTCCAATTACTCCGGTTCACGCTAGTAAAATGAGGTGTTTGTGAAACTTGGAAAGTTTGTTGATTTTCCAGCCGTGGTGGTGGCCAAGGGTGGTAACTCCGGTTCAGTAACTGAGACTGGTTCATGATCGTTGACGGTTCAGTACCAAATTTTGAAGGGGGAAAAAAAATAGAGTAAAATTTGATTGGAAAATTCCTAAGGATACTTTTTGGTTTTGTGAAGTGAAATTTTGGGGGTTATGTGGAGAGAGGAAAAAGAGGTGGGAGGGAGGCACGTGGAAATCACGTGGGATGACGGTAAAGTCTGAGATAAGTATGGAAACATGCTGGGGCCAAAGTATGATAATGATAATTAGACGGATTGCACGAATTATAATTATGATATAAGATATATTCTTGTGTCTTCTTTACTTTTTTTTTTCTATATTATTTATATTTATAACAATATAGAAACATGATTTTAGACCCATTCTTCATCGTTCGTAAAAAAAAAAAATGTAGGCCTCATATTAAACATCAACTAATATTAAAAAAAAAAAAAAAAAAAAATGGAACCCACCATCTCTAAACTCACGGAAAAAAAAAGTAGATCCCATATTAACAAAATCAAGCAATATAAAAAAAAAGTGAATCTCATATTAAAAAAACAAATAATGTAAAAAAAAAATGCATCCCATATTAAAAAATCAAACACTAAACCCATGATTGGTCGTCCGTCGTCCATTAAAAAAAATGTGTGGGCCTCATACTAAACACCAACCAATATTATTACTACTGTATAGAAACATGAGTTTCTATACAGTAGTAAAAGTGGATCGTCGTCCGTTCCCGAAAAAAAAAAAGGGGTGGCCCCATACTAAACACCAAGTAATTAAAAAAAAAAAAGTAGACCTCATATTAAAAAAACAAACAATGTCAAAAAAAAAAGTGCACCCCATATTAAAAAATCAAACAATATTTATGTAATTTCCAAAGTATCCCATTAAGTCAATAATGATGGATTCATTGCCACATGCATATCAACTCATTAATGGGATCAAATGAAATTATTGTACAGCCAAAAAACATGGATCTCATATTATTGCTTTTCTTCAAAAGGCTAAGTAGCCAAACCATACAATTTTTTTTTTTTTTATATAAGCCTGAGATCTAATCTAGATATTGAACTGTTGTAATTGCTATTTCGCCATGTCATTTATTTGTTATGTTTACTAAAATAAATATACTTAAAATATTTATATTTTAAAATAAGATAGAATTTAATTACTTTTTCATTTTTATTCTTACTCTATTGAATGTGAAAAGAGATTAATGTCGTAAAAGAAAAAATAATATCAAATGGAGATCAAATAATGAATAAGGTAAATTAGTCAAATTATAATTCTAATTGACGTTTCCTTAAAAAATCACGCAAAAGACAACATGACAAGTAAAATGAGCTAAACCGAGAATATTTACCAAAAATTAAAAAATAGTAGTTCTTCATTTAAATAGAAAATCAATTTTCTACTTTGTTTCGTTTTAAACATGTAAAATTAATTTAACAATTTGAATTAGAATTATCCAAATCAAAATTTGATAAAAAAATAATTAATATTTTACACCTTTAAATTAATCGAGTTAAAATTGAAAGTATCAACTGATGCTTAAACATTGCTATTGTTTAATCTTAAAGGGAGGAAAATAGTTTCCTTTTAAACAAGCCTTCTCTTTTAAAAAGTATTAAAAAAAATTTGCAGACTCTGTATTCGTAGCAAACACTAATATAATAAAGTTTTGGATACGGAGCACAAATTACAATGTTATATTAATCGTGTTTATCAAATTTCTACTTTGTTTCGTTTTAAACATGTAAAATTAATTTACCAATTTGAATTAGAATTATCCAAATTAAAATTTGATAAAAAATAATAAGTATTTTACACCTTTAAATCAATCGAATTAAAATTGAAAGTATCAATTGATGCTTAAATATTGCTATTGTTTTATCTCAAAGAGAGGAAAATAGTTTCCTTTTAAACAAGACTTCTCTTTTAAAAAGTATTAATAAATTTTTGCAGACTTTGTATTCGTACCAAACACTAATATAATAAAGTTTTGGATACGGAGCACAAACTACAATGTTATATTAATTGTGTTTTGAACATAGTATGTATGTAGATATATATATATATATATATATATATATATATATATATATATATATATATATGCATAAAAACAGTGCAAACTAATAATGTCAAAAAAAAAGTGTACCCCATATTAAAAAAGCAAACAATATTCGTGTAATTTCTAAAGTATCCCATTAAGTCAATAATGATGGATTCATTGCCACATGTGTATCAACCTATTAGTGGGAGCAAATGAAATTATTATACAGCAAAAAACATGGACCCCATAGTATTGCTTTTCTTCAAAACGTTAAGTAGCCAAACCATACAATTTTCTTTCTTTTTTTATATTAGCCTGAGATGTAATCTAGATATTGAACTGTTGTATTTGCTATTCCGCCATGTTATTTATTTGTTATGTTTACTAAAATAAATATACTTAAAATACTTATATTTTAAAATAAGATAGAGTTTAATTACTTTTTCATTTTTTCCTTACTCTAATAAATGTGAAAAGAGATTAATGTCATAAAAGAAAAAATAATATTAAATGGAGATCAAATAATTAATAAGGTAAATTAGTGAAATTCTAATTCTAATTGACGTTTCCTTAAAAACCCATGCAAAAGACAACATGACAAGTAAAATGAGCTAAACCAAAAATATTTACCAAAAATTAAAAAATAATAGTTCTTCATTTAAATAAAAAATCAAATATCTACTTTGTTTCATTTTAAACATGTAAAATTAATATAATAATTTGAATTAGAATTATCCGAATCAAAATTTGATAAAAAATAATAAGTATTGTTTAGGCCCAATCTACATACATTAAAAATAGAATATTTTACACCTTTAAATTAATCGAACTAAAATTCAAAGTATCAACTGATGCTTAAATATTGATATTGTTTTATCTCAAAGACAGGAAAATAGTTTCCTTTTAAATACGTCTTCTCTTTTAAAAAGTATTAATAAATTTTTGCCAACTTTGTATTCGTAGCAAACAATATTATAATAAAGTTTTGGATACGGAGCACAAACTATAATGTTATATTAATCGTGTTTTGAACATAATATATATTACTTCACTACTATATAGAAGAGCCGGTTTATAAGCAAGATCTTCGTTCGTCCTTTGGTCTCACTTTTTTATTTAAGGGCAAAAACATTCTTTGTGGTCCCACACACTTTTTTATTTAAGGGCAAAAAAATGACATTTTATACTTCATATTACCAACTCTTCTAAAAAGTAGATAGAAATACTTTATTATATTTCTATTTTTTCTACTATATAGAAGCATCGGTTTACTCATGCTTCGTCGTCAGTCACTCTTAAAAAAAAATAAGGTGGACTCCATACTAAAAACACCAAGCAATATTAAAAAAAAAAGATAAAAAGTGGACCCCACCCTCTCCAAACTCATAAAAACAAAGTGAATCCCACCCTCTCCAAACTCATGAAAAAACAAAGTAGACCCCATATTAAAAAATAAAACGTGCACCCCATATATTAAAAAATCAAACAATATTCATATAATTTCCAAAGTATTCCCATCAAGTCAATAATAGTGGATTCATTTGTCACGCCCCAAAACCCACCCTAGACGTGACTGGCATCCGACGTCATGAACAACATCGGAAGAACCTAACAATACAATAATAACACCTGAACCCGCCAGGTTCAACATTCGCTTCCAACAGTTTATAAAATAAAGGTACACAATTCATGCATATAAGAATTAAATCAGCGGAAATCTTTATTCACCAAATACTTAGTCAAATGTAATAACGTGCCCGAGAGTTAATCAACAACTCAACAACTACCCACAAGAACGTATACTATGGAGCTTCTAAGATAATGATGAATGTCTAAATCATCGGGACGCAGCCCGAAACTAAAAGACGAAGAGTAAAGATAGAATGGTGCCCCACGAACAATCATGTGGGCTCACCGAATAGTCTCGAAGCAGCAAGTTCTCTTAAGTCGTAGGCGTATCACGAACCTGCTCCTCAATGATACCTAACATACCATAAAAAACAACAATGGTATGCCTGAGTACTGGGTACTCAGTGAGTGTTTCGGGGACAATAAATATTATTAAAATAAAATATAATAATACATAAAGAAATCAGTTCAGAGAAGATGGCATAAAAACAGTCATTCCACTTTTTGATTCTTAATATCATTTGTTAAACAGTTTACAAAACCATTAACCATTATAAAACAAGTATTCAGCAAGTGTATCTCAATAAGAATTATCAAAACTGATTATAAAGTCTTTTGTCAAGTTACAACTTTCAATTATGCCTTTCAAATTGATCATGATTGTCAACAACAGTTCCATGAGAGATTACGAATATCACGCATGCCAATACAGGCCCAAGAATCAATCACATCGAGGGGATCACCATAGGGTTCCCTTGTCACAGCGCACCACATTATAAAATCCTCGGTGACCACTCATCCTCCCGAATGGATAGGCATAAACACACCAGAATATGAAATCCTCGGTGACCACTCATCCTCCTGAATGGCTAGGCATAAACACACCGGAATATGAAATCCTCGGTGACCACTCATCCTCTCGAATGGCTAGGCATAAACACACCGGAATATGAGATCCTCGGTGACCGCTCATCCTCCCGAATGGCTAGGCATAAACACACCGGAATATGAGACCCTCGGTGACCACTCATCCTCCCGAATGGCTAGGAAAAATCACATCAACAGAGTTCATAGCATAAAAGCCGAATTACAATTCATCTCAAGGTAGTCACATCACCATTTACCATTAAGGTTCGTTATGCCATATCGTAAAGATGAATCTTTTCAAAGGATGTCTTGAAAACATTTCACTTCTTTAAACAAGTTTCAATTTCCACAATTCGTAATAACATACTTTTATGAGTCAACAACCTTTCAAGTAACTAGTTAAATCATCCATCAAGAGAATTCCAATATCATTACCAATCGTTATCCTTCATTATCAATCATCTCTTATAGAGGAAAACATTCATAATATCATATACATATATAGGGTTTGTTACAATCTAGGTTTAATGTGGGTTTGTCCCCTCACACACATTAACCACCATTTAGACATGAATTGGAGTTCAAGAACCATGAGAAGAATTACTTTTCCTTTCATTCATTAAAGAATCTTCAATAAAATTAATACTTCCAACAATGGTTTCAAAAGTGATTTTAAAAGAGACATACAAATCACAACCAAAGAGTTCGTAAAAACCGATAGAAACAGTATGTTCAAAAGAGACATACAAATCACCTTTATAGTTAAAAAGGATTTTATTTTTAAAGAGACATACATTCAAAATAAGGTTTTTAAAAGGGAGACATACCTTAATTTGTTAAACAAGGTTTAACAAATCACTTTTCTAATGAAGAACACCCAAACCCTAGCTTGAATTACTTTGGAAGGAATTATGTTGCAAACCCTAGTTTTTTGTCACAATAATCATGTTAGAAAGGGATTAGGAACTTGAATTCAACCTAGAATCATGGTAACACTTACCTTGTATGGTTATTGAGGCTTGAGACTTGTTCTTATTGACTTTAGGGTAATTTTTCGTGAATGGGGTGCTGGGGAAACAAACCCCAAACCTTAAATATAACTTAAAACGCGTAAACCCGGGTTAGGCCTGTGCACGAGCCCGTGCACGGGCATAGGCCATCTAGTATTATATAGAAAAGCCAAGATGGTCGTCCAAAGGCAAAGTTGTCATTTTGCTCAAGTAAAAGTGTATTCTTGTACAGTGTTTTCTCAGTGCTCAGCCCACGTGGCTTTTCTCAATGTTTAAAAGTGTGGCCTTCTAATTTTATACACCTCTGACGAGTACACTGTACACCTAACATAAGGTAAAAGGCAATAGAAATTGGGACCCACATATTTTTTCTTCTTTGTTTGTACAAAAGCTTTATAAATTATACACGCAATGAATACTTGTACCAAAAGCTATATAACTTATACACTTTAACCAACTACTTTTTTATCTCACGAGGACATATGTCATATTACTTAATATTTATTTCCTTCTAATGTATAGACGTATGCACTTTAATTTTAATTCTCCAACACATTTATTTCCTCCGTGCGTTTTTACTTGTTTACTTTTGACTTTTCACGTTCTTGCTGAATATTCATTCTCTTCTCATTTATAGACGTATGCAGTTCAATTTTAATTCTCCTACACAAATTTATTTCCTCCGTGTACTTTTACTTATTCACTTTTGACTTTTCACGTTCTTTAAGAATTAATAAATCCCGTATGGACATATGTCATAGTACTGAATATTTTTTCTCTCCTCATGTATACACGTATGCACTTCAATTTTAATTCTCCAACACATATTTATTTCCTTCGTGCACTTTTACTTATTCACTTTTGACTTTTCACGTTCTTGCTGAATATTTGTTCTCTTCTCATGTATACATGAATGCACTTCAATTTTAATTCTCCGACACATATTTGTTTCCTCCGTGATCTTTTACTTGTTCACTTTTAACTTTTTACGTTATTTAAGAATTAATAAATGAAGTACTCCCTCCATCCCATATTACTTGGCTACATTACTTGACTTTTCACATTCTTTAAGACACTGCGGACCCGTGAGGACTTAAAAAGTAAACACACAAGAGGTAGAATTAATGTTCAACTTCTGAAATATACATATGTTATGATAAGTAAGAACCAAACATATACTTCTATAAAATAAATATTGTGTCCTTGGAGGTGGACCCCATATTTCCCCACCCGCAACTCTCCCAATAAAATTTACATTGGGTCCCACATAGACAAATGGAGACGTGGGTCCCATATTACTAGCTTATTTACGTTTAACTAATCTCATATCTCCTTTCTTGTTTGTACCAAAATAATTTTGATTTCCGTTAAAATTTTATTCTTTACCTCCAGCATTAATTAATTTTGTAAATCATATAATAATACTAAAATAGGATTGTTCACTAAAATTTTCAAATAGTAATTCTTCATTAAGCAGAAGTCAAATTTGTATTTGTCCATTTTAAACATTTGAAATTAGTTAAGATATTTGAATAATCTAAGCTTGAAAGATGAAGAATGGGACGACCAAGGACAAAAAGGTAATTTCAGAGCTAACATTTGGGCAATTTCTATTGTTATTTTGCTTGAAAGTTGTTGTACTAAAATGCTTTGCAGGTGTATGTTTTTCTCAATTGGACAAAAGACCCACATGCCAATTACTTTTCTTCATCTTGGTCCTATTCTGTTAACACCCACATGGCTATTTTAAACTCCTATATCTTTAGTTTTTGTTTTCGTCCTAAGTAATTTAAATTTCAACCAAAAACAAAATTTGTTCCTAATTTCACAAGGAAGACTTAAGTAACATTGAGATGGAAATCCTATCCAACCAAACCAAATTACAAGCAACTCTGATGCTGGGGCAAATGTTGTCCAGATATGTGAGTGTTAATTCATTTTGATACTGTTCTTCTCCAATTTGGACTTACTTTAGGCAATTTTTCTTTGTGTCAGCTGAGTAACTTTTTGATCTATTTCCATAGGCTGAGGGATGAGAATAGACACACTATTGAGAACATTCAGGTAATGTTTGAGATTTTTAAGGCAGAATTTTGCCTGAAGTTAAGGCAAAATTCTTGTTACACCCCGCACTTTCAGAGCATGAGCATGCCACGTACTTTACCGTAGTAATGGATTATCGGAGATGTCCCATGAAGTTTTGGAAGGTACAAGCCATGGGAAGTACGTAACAATGAAGTAAAAGACGAATTATGACCTTGTAAGTCGTAACCAGGAAGGACAGCCTTGAAACCAAAGGATATGACCATTATCAAGTATGATCAGTGATAAATATCATGTAATCAGAGTTTCAGAGGATTTTGGGACCAAGTAAATCAACGAAAATAAATTTGTCGAAAATTTGGAACAAGTTGGCAGAATTAAGGACAGAATTTTAGGTCACCTTTGGAGGGGTATATCTCCAGGTATATGGGGAGTTTTAAGGTGTTTCAAAAGCCTAAAATGAAGTTCATCGAGTCTAGTTTCTAACGCAACAAGCAGAAACGCGTGCCACAGTATTGCTACAGTAACCGACTTGCTACAGTAACTGCTACAGTGAACCCGACCCGAATTTGACCCCTATATAAAGGGTAATAACCCCTTTTTTTCACCAAATTTTAGCCCAGAAATTTCTAGAAATTAGAAGGGAGAGTGAGGGTATTAAAAATGTGAGCAATTTTCAAGTAGCGGAGTAGTGGTTTAGGTCCGGGTAACGCATGGTTGTGAATCTAGTATTGTTTTGCGGTGAATTTTAGCGTGGATATTGAGGATATTGCTGTATTAACAAGAAAAAAGGTATGAATCTTTCTCTTTTGGTATTATTTAAGGCTTATTTACGGAGATAAAGTCGTTAAATAATTGTATAATAAGTTGGTTAGTTATAGAAGTTGGAAAACAGTGTGTGGGCTGATTCTAGTATTGTTCTATTTTCGGCAGAATATAGAGTAGTTTGACTTGAAAGTCTAGTATAACTATACTATGATAAGTCTAATGATAATGTGAATCCTCTTAAATGTAGACTCACGAATTCGGACGAATAAGTGTGGATAACTGGAGGTTGAAAAGGTATGTTAAGGCTATTCCTCTTTCTTTTAAAGGCATGATTCGTTTCCTACGAACGCATACACGCCTTTCATAATACCTTATTTCTGAAAATACTGGCAGTTCATGATTCTCAAAATCCTTATGATGCTAAAGACGACTGTTTTCTATAAGGACCATGATGAGGATTATGATGATCCCATTTCTGGAGATTCCAAAGTTATGGTTTTAATGTCATTATGAGATTACTGAGCTGGTTTCAAGAGTTTGATTATGTTTGTTGATGTTGATCTCATCTTATGATTTTGCTCAAAAGGCATGATTCCTATTTTATGATTCCATATATGTTTCCATAATTCTCTTACCTCCAAAAGTTAGAAGTTCATGATTCTTAAAAACTTCTTATGATACTTAAGATGAGATATTTTCTATGATGAACATGATGATTATGATCTTAATTCTAGAAATTTCAAAGCTTATGATTTTAATGCTATTATGAGATTATTGAGCTTATTTCATGATTTTCTCGATTTTATTAATTGTTGTTGATCTCACCTTATAATAATTGTTCCTCCAAGGTGGGATAAATGATGATGATTGATCCATAATATAATCGGAGGCTACCGACCTTACGTCACTCCGATATAGTTGTGGCTTTTGATTAGACTCTCATGCATGCTTTATATATATATGTATGTATTTTCTCACACCGCGCCGCGCTATAGTAGGCCGGGCATGGCACGTAGATGTGCACACCACTGCAGTGGGCATGTTATGATATTGCCCCGGACGCGGGCTAATGATGATAACACCGAGCCTTAATGGCCGGGCATGATACTATATATATGACACCGAGCCTTAATGGCCGGGCATGGTACTATATATATGTATAAGAATATTTTTTTTAAAAGGCTAAGCATGCATGACACCGCCTTATGAGGCATCCAGATGTACAGGTTATCCCTCATATTCCATGTTATCTTTCATATCTATATTATGTTGTTATTCATACCTTACATACTCAGTACATTATTCGTACTGACGTCCCTTCTTGTGGGCGCTGCGCTCATGCCCGCACGAAGGCAGGGAGACGGATCAGACCCGTAAGTGTTCTATCAGCGAATTCTCAGGAGCACTCCACCTACTTCAGAGTTGCAGTCTATTTGTTATTGTCCTTATGATCATTTGTGTTCTATGTAGAGGCTCGTAGACGTGTGTGTACAGTTAGATGTTTTATAGCTCCACCGGTTCATAATGTTGTATAATATATTGTGGCCTTGTCGGTCTTATTTTGAGCTCTTGATACTTTACTGTTAGCCTTGCCGGCTTTATGATATACGTTATGTTGTGGCGACTTTGTCGGTCCGCATATGAACATATGTGCTGAATGATCGGATATTTCTATGTTGGGCCTTTTCTGCGTGCAGGTGTTCTTTAAGTTATGGTTTATAATGTTCAAAGCAACGGATAAGTCAGGTGGTTCCCGGCCTACGGATCGGAGCCCGTCATACTCCAGATAGGGGTGTAACAATTCTGCCTTAAGGCAAATTTTGCCCAAAACTCTACCTTAAGGTAGAATTTGAAACTCTGCCTGAAGCATTGGAAACTCTGTTTTGCGAATCCAAACTTTTCCTAGCGATTTTTTCTTTTTAATTTTTGACTGAGCAGGGGTTCGAACCCAAAATCAAGAGGTTCTAACTATGGGCAAAAATTAAAGACCACCAATTTAATTGGCAAAAATTAAAGACCACCCAAAATAAGGGTATTCCTGTGAATTGCCCGAGGCAATATACAACATAAAATTTTGGGCCCATGAAATGACATCTAGTCTAAAATAGAAGATCTTAATTTATACGGGCAGTTGGCGCGGATGGCCTCAGACGCGCTGGTCTTTAATTTTTGCCTCTGTATTTCGTGATCTTTAATTATTGTTGTTGCCATCTAACATAATAGAAGAAAATGACTGACATAATCTTACCCCTTAACATATAAATAACGAAACCCAAACCCAAACCCAAACAAAAATGAAACTAAGACCTCCATTGATTCCAAAGGCGATCTTCATTGTTCCAAACGCAGAAATCTTTATTGATTCGTAATACAACGTCGGAAAAAGTTAAATACAAAACATTTAGATTCTAATTTATTTATGGCTTTGATTAAGTTTAGATTTGTTTATATTTGAAAATAACATCAAATCATCTTCGTTGAGTTACTATGACCTAATTGTTCACAAACGGCTGATATTCAACTGAAAATCAACATTGCGAATGAAAAAATTACTAAACAACAACGAATTCATAAAATCTATTTGTTTATTCTAATTTTGATTAGTTTATATGTTACTTTTGATTGTTATACAATGCTTATCGAGTTACTATATTAAAATTGTAGTAACTTCAGTTGACATAAAAAAGTTAAGCAAATCAGGCAGAGTTTTGAACTTTTTTTTTTTTTTGAAAAAGTTATGCCGTAGGCATAAATATAGCAAAAACTATACCTAGTAAGGCAGACTTTTTCCTGCACAGTGTTGAACAAAGTTATACCTAACGGTATAAGTTTAGCATGAAATTCAACAAAGTTATTGTCACGCCCCAAACCATGGCCTGGGCGCGACACGGCACTCGGTGCCTGACTGTCTATGACCGAGCGAACCCATGGCTGCTGAATCTAACAGTTATATCATGGAAGCATGCAAGATATAACATGAAGCAAGAGAATGCTCTAACTCAAATATAATAATGAATACAGAAATAAATGTTGTGAGGTAAAACCAACATAACTGACTAAAGTTTGTGTCTATGAAACCTCTATGATCAAAATACTGAAAGAATAACTAGGTCAGGACAAGACCGATAACGTCCAAATCCACTCCTTAAAGAGAAAGTGTACACGGTCGTATGCAATATAATTTACCCAACTATGAGTCGGGGTCGATCCCACAGGGAACAATGTACTAGGCGATTAAGAAAGTAAGGAACTTTCACTTACTAAGCTAAGCCAAACGATAGATAATATTTTGGTTTTTTGAGAAAAATTATAACTAATGCGGAAATGTAAACTAACCTAGAAAGCAAGTAAAATGACCAATGGCCACAAGCATGGATAATAGGAGATTACACTCATGTAACGATCCAACGTATTTTACAATTTTACAACTAAGAATGAGGTTATGTTAATAGATAATGATTTCTAAATTTCATCGAAAGTTTCTCAACCAAATCAATGAATTTCACTTTAAGCTTTCTGAAGCCTTAAAGTGTGATATTAGGCACAATCAATATAATCCCAAGTGACTTTCCTCTCTCGAGCTCAAGTCATTAGATGAGGGTTATGCCTCAAATCCTTTTTAACTAATCTTTCCCAAATCGATTTTCCTCTCTCGATCTCAAATCAAATTAAATGGGCGAGTCTTAGGGTTAGCTAATCCCTTTGGAAACATTCAAGAACGAGATTAATTAAAGAAACAATAACCCACTTCATTAGAAATAAAATCATTCAATACATAAGCAAAACAAGAGTTTCAAACCAAACTTTAATCAAGAATATTTTCATAAACAAGATTCAAGTAATGGAATAGAAAGCTACACACTTAGATAATCAATACATAGCAAGGAAAAGAAGAAATGAGTAAAGGATTAAGAAATTTCTTATCAAGATCTTTAAATCTTCAATCCCCAAGAGTGGGTGCAAAAACCTAGCTATCCAAGCTTGATGAAAATGGCCAAAGATAATCCATTATAAAACCCTTGAAGAGTTTTTATACATCCCAAAAACGTGCAAGAGAATTGGACAAAAATACCCCCGCATGCCTCCTCTGTGATTCGTGGGATGAGCCACAGGTGCAGCGTGCAAGTCGCGCGCTTCACACATGTCTCGCACGCTGCACGTTTCAGCTTCTTAGTCTTCGGGCAGAGCGCGTGACAGGTTCGTGATTCACGGGCAAGACGTGCGAGTCAATCCCGTGATTCACGGACGATGCTTTTCATTTAAAGTTCCTATTTGCCTTTGCTAACAAGCCGTACGTCAACTGTGCGAATCACAGGACATTCACGCGAGTCACACGCCTTGCTATCCTGTGTCCTTAGCTCATTTTTGCTAGTTTTCACTTCGTTTGATCCCAATTCTCTCCATGACTCAATGCGCCTGAAATAGTAACAATACACACAAATAATAGCCTCATATCATAAATAAAGAACCCAAAAACCAAAGCAAAGAGGTTGTACTAAGTGGTAAAATTGTCACTTATCAACACCCCCAACTTAAAGTCTTTGCTTGTCCTCAAGCAAATCAAAACCAAAATCTCAATGAGGATCCATCAATACAAGCTTAGGTAGTACTACTATTATTTCAAAGCACATTCTTCAATTTAGCACAACTCTCATGGCTTTGGTTGGTACCAACAATTAGGCTCCAAGCTAGTGACCTTTGACCAAATAACTCTCTCATTTCAAAATACAATTTCAAGAATGCAATAGAGATTCAAAACAATCAAGCAACAACTCTCAAGCCTCAATAAGTGACTCAAAACCACTAGCTTACTAGATATGCTCATTTGACTTAACGTAGAATTTTTCAACATCACCAATCTTTCACAATCCATACGCCCTCACAAGCAATAAAGTCCCAAAATCAATATATTCACAACAACAACAACACAAGGGACATATACACAAAGTCACTCACACTCAACAAAGAAATTCTAGTGCTAACAAATGTTACACCATAAGCTTGCCCTTATTTTCATTCATCACTAACTCATGAACATTCGGTTGAAGATCACATAGGGACTTTTTAAGCTTGTAATGTAGGCTTAGGAAAGGGTAGGATAAGTATTTGAGATACAAGTGACTACGCTAACACTACACAATACCTTTTGTCCACTTTCCTCTTCATTTCAAAACATCACTCCTTCTTGTGCATACTAGTTTCCACAATTATTCCAACTTCTTTTTGTGCAACCATTTTCTTGATTTCTAATGTTTTTGTTCTTTTCCAATTCCTTTTTCACAAAGATACATTTTTTTTGCACAAAAAGTTTGCAACCTTTTTGTATTTTTCAAATTTTCTTCATTTCTTTTGACTTTTCCACAACACCAACCCTCACCACTTCTCAAACGACACTAACACCCCCAACTTAGGATTTTGGCCTCAAATTCACAATTTCATGTTCAAAGAGGGAAAGGTTCAAAAGAGAGAGACTTTTCATAAAAAAAAGTAAAGACTTGTAATGTGGCAATCAAAGAAAAGGTCATAGACTCAAATGGGGTTAATAGTGATATTATTTATGCAATGGTAGGCTAGAAAGGCTAATGAGGCTTTTTCAAAAATCACAAAGATAGCCCAAAGTCATCTCTCCAACCAACATAATCAAAATTAGCATTTAAAGACTAACCGGGCAAGTTCTAGATGATAAAAGTAAGCACAAGAATTATTCAACAAATACTCACACACATGGCCTATGAACTAGTCAAGATGGATCAATTTCACTTCCTAAGCAAGAACAAATAGAACAATATCTCATAATTCAAAGTAAACCTAACTAGTAGGTAAAGAGTCACCAAATGAGTCAAAAAGTTGTCACAAAGATCATTCTTTCCTATGCACCTTGATTTTTAACTTTCACAAACAATTTGGAGAGGTATTCGCATTTCAACATTTCACATGCAAGAGACTAGCTCTATTAGTATCAACAAGCCAAGAGTTTCCACATTCTTCCTCAAAGGAGTACCTACACTTGAAATTTTAAAAACGACTTAAAAAAAAATTAAAACGATGGGTTGCCTCCCACCAAGTGCTTAATTTAACGTCGCGGCACGACGGTTACTTTTACCACTTTTCCCTCCACTTGAAGGATATGAATTTTCGCCCCAACTTTGAATCAAGGTTCCGGTGATGCTCGTGAGGCGGTGGTAGGAGAGCAAAAAGGCAAACTCTCGAATGTCGCATTTTGCACTTCTTGGACTTTAAGTGAGGAATGTCATTTTGTTTTCTTGGCATTGCAAATTTCAAAATAAAGGCGCTTTCTTCTTCATCTCCACAATCCTCCATAGGCTCGGTTAGTTCAACTTCCATATCATCAACCAGGCACAAATGTGATCTAACTCGCCCCAATTCCCAATTTGCCTCATCTTTGACATCTTCATCCAAAAATGAACTAGAGTCTTCAAAAATTATTTTATGAACTTTTTTATGCAACTCTAGTATCATTTCTTCAACTTCGGCATCATTCACTATTTTTGGGTTGGTCGGTTGGCAATTCACCATTAGCGCATGAAAATCAATCTTGACCTATTTTTCATTGGAAACCAACTCAAAACTACAATCCATGGCCCTTTGATATTGAGCATCACATGCCTCAATCTTTGCATTCAATTCGACCTCCAATTTCCGGATAGTAATTTCAAGTAGCTCCACTTCTTGACTTTGCTCAACATGCATTTTTTGAAATTCTTCCATCATCCGTGAAATGCCTTCATGTTGATCCCCATAGGCTTCAATTTGTTGAGCTTGATTCATTAGCTAATCTTGGCTCAAAATTTCCATTTTGTCAAGGTTTTCTTCATTGTGAGAGTCGTCCAACTCTTGTAAAAATGCATCCATGGTAAGATACACCTTTTGGATATTTTCATCATCTCCATGTTGAACTTGTTCCCACAATTTGGTCAAGACTTACCCATATTTTTCATTCCTCCCCATTATGCTTTTCAAAATTTCCTCAACTTTTTTTTTTAGAATTGGAGATTTCTTCTTCAAAGTTTTGCTCTTCTTGAAGTTGAACCACTTCTTCACTTTCACAAATTTCGTTGTCGTCACAAGAATTCTCGGACTCATCTTTTAAATTTGAAATCTCTTCTTCAACCATTTCATTTTGAGAAGTCAACACTTCCATGACAATTGAGGGATTTGCATCCTTTAATGAATTCATTCTTTTCATAGCTTCTCCATTTTCTAAAATGGATTGTTGGATGAGTTTTCGCTCTTCTTCCATCTTAGCTTCCCGATCTAAGTATGTTTGGAGCATTTCTATGATACCTTCAAATCCGGCACTTTGTCCTTCACTTGTCATGTCATTATTCCTGGAAAACTCAAAAGCACAACTAACATTTTCGTTAGAACAACTTGGGGGAGGGGGAGAAAAATAATTGGGACAATCACCCCAATGTCCACCTTGACCACCACATATATTACAAATATTCCCATCATAGAATTGAGACGGTGCACACATCTCTCTCCCGGGAGCATTTTCACAATCTTGCCAAAAGTGGGGTTCTCAACAATATGGACATAGGTCATCAAAATATGGGTTGCAACCATCAAACCCATTTTCATTCCATGATGCCGTAGTGCACAAGTAACAAAAATAATTTAAAAAAAACTAACACAAAGAAACACAAAAAATCACAAACACATATTCACAAGTTTGGACCAAAGCATGCAAGCTTAAATCACAAACTAACCCAAATATGCTAAATTGTTCCCCGGCAACGGCGCCAAAATTGATAACGTCCAAATCCACTCCTCAAAGAGAAAGTGTACACAGTCGTATGCAATATAATTTACCCAACTATGAGTCGGGGTCGATCCCACAGGGAACAATGTACTAGGCGATTAAGAAAGTAAGGAACTTTCACTTACTAAGCTAAGCCAAACGATAGATAATATTTTGGTTTTTTGAGAAAAATTATAACTAATGCGGAAATGTAAACTAACCTAGAAAGCAAGTAAAATGACCAATGGCCACAAGCATGGATAATAGGAGATTACACTCATGTAACGATCCAACGTATTTTACAATTTTACAACTAAGAACGAGGTTATGTTAATAGATAATGATTTCTAAATTTCATCGAAAGTTTCTCAACCAAATCAATGAATTTCACTTTAAGCTTTCTGAAGCCTTAAAGTGTGATATTAGGCACAATCAATATAATCCCAAGTGACTTTCCTCTCTCGAGCTCAAGTCATTAGATGAGGGTTATGCCTCAAATCCTTTTTAACTAATCTTTCCCAAATCGATTTTCCTCTCTCGATCTCAAATCAAATTAAATGGGCGAGTCCTAGGGTTAGCTAATCCCTTTGGAAACATTCAAGAACGAGATTAATTAAAGAAACAATAACCCACTTCATTAGAAATAAAATCATTCAATACATAAGCAAAACAAGAGTTTCAAACCAAACTTTACTCAAGAATATTTTCATAAACAAGATTCAAGTAATGGAATAGAAAGCTACACACTTAGATAATCAATACATAGCAAGGAAAAGAAGAAATGAGTAAAGGATTAAGAAATTTCTTATCAAGATCTTCAAATCGTCAATCCCTAAGTATGGGTGCAAAAACCTAGCTATCCAAGCTTGATGAAAATGGCCAAAGATAATCCATTACAAAACCCTTGAAGAGTTTTTATACATCCCATAAACGTGCAAGAGAATTGGACAAAAAATACCCCCGCGTGCCTCCTCTGTGATTCACGGGATGAGCCACGGGCGCAGCGTGTGAGTCGCGCGCTTCACACATGTCTCGTGCGCTGCACATTTCAGCTTCTTAGTCTTCGGGCAGAGCGCGTGACAAGTTCGTGATTCATGAGCAAGATTTGCGAGTCAATCGCATGATTCACGGACGATGCTTTTCCTTTAAAGTTCCTATGCTCCTTTGCTGACAAGCCGTGCGTCAACTGTGCGAATCACCGGACACTCATGCGAGTCACACGCCTTGCTATCGTGTGTCCTTAGCTCTTTTTTGCTAGTTTTCACGTGGTTTGATCCCAATTCTCTCTATGACTCAATGCGCCTAAAATAGTAGCAATACACGCAAATAATAGCCTCATATCATAAATAAAGAACACAAAAAGCAAAGCAAAGAGGTTGTACTAAGTGTTAAAATCGCCACTTATCAAAGACACTGACATGCCTCAAATACCATTGAACTAACTAATGCACGAAAAACTGGGAATAGACGGGAAGCCCTGGATGAGAGGGGCTCACCAACTAGCTGATGTACTCAAGCGCTGGAAGCTAAGCGGCTGTTGTATCCTCCTGAAAGTCAGACTATGCACCGAGCTGGAATGCGTTATAATAAAGCGAAGGGCATAATTTAGTAAAAGAACGTTTAAGGAAGTATTGGAAGTGCAGGATTAGTTTAACATTCGAGGACGAATGTTCTAAAGGGGGAAAGGATGTTACATCACGTGTTTTCATGTGTTGGAAAGCGTGCGAGTTAAACGACATTAGTAACGGAAGCGAGGTTATCTCTCAATCTTATAGGTGGCTAGAGTGATGGTACAGATATATTCAAAGGATTAGAAGTCAAATGAATCGGATAAAATAAGTTTCATCAAGGTTCGAAATTTATTTAAATGAAATACAGTCCAAGATATAATAACTCATATTTTTGGACTAGGAAAATTGAACTGTCCAACATGAGAAAATTTACCCGAGCCCGGAGAAATTAGTCATATTCAAGCATGAAAAGCAAGAACTTGGTGTATATATGGAATGAAGTCCCGAAATGGTTTAAGACGAAAAAGTGTGACGACGGTGATTGAAAATAATATTTTGCGTGTACCAAAATGAGTTATGGACTAGTGCTATGTCACATAAATAATTGACAAGTGGCGCAAGTGGGATATGCATAAGTGGAGTATACATGTACAAAATAATAAGGTAATGAAAACACATTTGATGACAAAATGAATTTAAGTATACATGTGCAGCTACATGGACTACACGTATCACATACATTTGATGACAAAATGAAAAAGGGCCCAACAAATGGCATATGTCTACAGTGGGGGGCCCCTCTTAAAACACTTATTTGTTAACTTATTATCTAGATAAATAGGATGCTTCACGTTTTTATAGATGAAAAGGACATTTCATACATATTGCATAACATCCAAATATGGAGGATAATTTCATTACAAATATGAGCAGCAACGTTTTGGAAACATTTAGGTATAAATATATATATAGATATTCTTTCAACATGTATAGAAAGGGGCAGCAACGTGGGGAGGAAAAAAATGAATCTCTTTCACAGGGGCAAAAACGTGAAGAATGATATAGAGATTATACCCATATTGGTTTCCTCCGGATCCTAGCAAATCGGAAAATTTCTTCGTAATGAAGTAAGGTGGAAGAAGAGTATTTCTTGGAATATAAGGTAAGAATTATCCTCTCCTAAGTATACTTAAATTCATTGAAGTCATAGCTAAATTGTGGGATGAGAAATACGAAAATTATACCGTAGATCGTATTTGATGTTGTTGTTGGCTTATGGGCTGTTTTGTGGATTATGTAGATGTTGTTATGGATGGAAATTATGGTAAATAGCATGAATAATACGTTCTTGATGTTGCTATATATGTCTATGTGTTTATAAAGAGAATCGATGGAAAATTTATCGATATAGATTTGGACTAAAACTCGAGGAAAGAGATTTTGTGTTCTTGAATTAGTTGAAAAGGGATTAAGAGAGATTATTGGGTTGTTGTCGTTGTTGTTGGTATTGTTGTGATAATCAGAGATTAACTGTAAGTTCGGGTTAGGCGAGTTATATAGAGGAAATGTTGCCCGATTTCCGTTAAGTCCTTAACTAGTCAAAATACTAATCAAGAAGTATGAACTAAGAAGTGATTCCCATAAGTAATTGGTGGTGGATTTATAAGTTTGGGAAGTCGTAGTTTATTAACAATAGTGTTACTTTCATATTAAAGGGGCGACGAAGCAAGCTTGGTTACGGTTGATCTACGACAGGTATGTAAAGCTAACCCTTCTTTCTTTTTGGCATGATCTTTATGAAACAAACAGACGACGTATATATATGGCTCCAAAGAAGCTCCTATTCTTAGAGCCACTAGGATGGCTACTTTTCTTGACTTCCAGAAGCTATTTCATTATGTCTTGATACATGTATATGATTCCAGAAGTTCTATTTTAATATAATCCATAGTGACATTCGAAAGGTACTTGATATGACTATCGTCTAAATTCTCAAATGATGGTTCATTTTGATTATCTTATTGAGTCTCAGATATGATTTAATTTGCATATGGTTGCTCACTACTCTACTCGTGCTTGCCTCAATACATCTTTCACTGAGTCCCGGGCCAGGATACGTTCTCGTGCACAGTTTCACTGCATTGTTCACCGAGTCCCTCACTAGAGGGTCGGGATACGGTATATATATATATATATATATATATATATATATATGATGATGTTATCGTGTGATGATGTGATGATGTGAATTATGGCGCCAAGGATGGTATGTGGCGACCTTATTCACCGAGTCCCATAATGGGCCGGATATGATATATGATATTGATATGCATGATTTTCATTTCATAAGGCAAATGTATTGATATTTTAAAAGTTATACTTGTTTCCGGTAATCTCTATTTCAGTTATGATCCTCTTTATTGTATTTCATGCTTTATATACTCAGTACATATCTCGTACTGACCCCCTTTCTTCGGGGGCTGCGTTTCATGCCCGCAGGTACAGATAGTCGGTTTGGGGACCCTTCAGCATAGGACTTCCACTCAGCTGTCTTGGAGAGCTCTGTTGTTCCGGAGCCTAGACTTTTGGTACAGATCTTATGATGTACGTATATGTTTACCCAGGGGTACGGCGGGGCCCTGTCCCGTCATATTTCGCTATCGATACTCTTAGAGGTCTGTAGACATATGTGTGGGTTGTGTATAAGTTTGTTAAGCTGTGTCTATACGATGTGCTATGGATATGTTCGTATGTAGTGACAGCCTTGTTGGCTTGCGCATGATATTGATATGTAGTGGCAGCCTTGTCGGCTTGCGTATCATTTTATGATTTGATCAGTTGTGACTCCTCAGGAGACAGTTAGCTGGACATATATATATGATGACGTTATGAACCTTCAGAGTTCTTTTGCAAGTTTCCATATTGTTCATAGTTTCAATTTGGCTATATCTAACAGGTACGTATATGAGTGTCCAGCTCGGGCACTAGTCATGGCCCATGGGGTTGGGTCGTGACAACAATATTAGGCCTTAAAGCAGAAGTTGGGAAGTGCATTTGACTAGTAGTCAATAAAGTAGTCAACAACCTTATTTATTTCAGTCATACTAGTAGTCACATTAATTCATGGTGTTCAATATATTTGACTGAAAAAAATACTTTACACTATAAATAAGGACTTCTTTGTTCATTATGATATCACTATATTCTCACCTGAAATTCTTATCTAATTCTTGCAAGATAAAAAAAATGAATGCATATTTTGAGAAAACTTTGACCAGATCCTATGTCCAAAATGATGATTTTGTTTGTGTAAAATTTAGCATTTAACTTTTTTATTCATCTGATTTTTTATTCAAGTCTTATTTAATTTTAGTAATTTTTTAAAATTTTTTGTAGATTCTTCTCAACCACATCTTAGATAGTCTTCCTGATCATGAATGTGAATCCATTGTTTTCATCCCTATGCATTCAGTATGACATACAGACTTGGCTCTTACAGGTACCTTTGTCGGGGCTGGAAACAGCTTGTTGATACCATCAGACTGAGGGAAGGAGACACCCTATGTTTCCAAGTTTGCCCAAGCAACACTGGTGTTGGCTTTGTTGTTAAAAAAAATCAGGAGATGTAATTGTAGATTAGATTTGTTTTTCAAGTAATTCATGATCCTCATTTTATTATAGGATCATCATTTCTCATATTATTATGAATGATTTTTTTTATATATATATTTGTTGTTTCATTTTCAATTTTTATGTTTGAAATTTTTGTTATCCTTGCCATTTTTAGTATGTAAAATAAATTAACAATAGAGTAAAGAATACAGTTATGCCTCAAGGCCTAAGTTGTATTAAACTTACGCCTTAAGGCCTAACTTGCCTTACTAGGTTGTAGTCTTTGAGATAACAATTTTGTTTTGTCCTTTTTCTCCGGCAAAAAGCTATTATACCTGCCACAGGAGACATAAATTATAAAACTGAATAAGTAAAATTACTTTTTTTTTCCTCTAATGTTTTTATGGAACACAAGTGCTGGAAGATAGAAATTTCATAAAAAAAAAGAAAAGAAGCAATAGAGGAAAGTATAATTATGCAAAAAGGTATAAGTTCCTTTGAGATTATGCTGATGTGAGTCTTACTTATAGCAAATTTTGCTTTTTTAGGCAGAATCAAATTTCATATCATCTATATTATATTCATAAAAGATTTTATATAGCATTTTCAATGGTGTCATGTGATCATAGCAATTTTCTTTTTCCAGTATTTTCTTGCGTATGGATTGAGAGCTGGACCATGGTTACATGTTTTCCTAGAGTGTCAGAAGAACTTGCATCTACCACATCTGTACATGTACTTTGTTGTTTCTCCTCTTAGGTGGTATCTTTTTGTTTGTTTTCTTCCAAGATTGATTTTGGTAGCAGGTAGTGTTATTTTGATATCCTTGATGTTTTCTGGAACACTCCACAAGTATTCATTTCCAAATGATAGGATTTCACTTTTATATGTCTCTTGCCATGTTTGTTTCTTGAACCAGTCCTAACAGTATATAAATTTGTTGAAACTTCTCTTATCTATAACTGCCACGGCATGTGTGCATGGTAACTCGTCAGTTTGAAATTCCAAGCAGTCACAACTCATGTCCTTCAGGTTTACGTTATATTGATAACCGTAATCTTTCACGACAAATTTGACAGCAGTGATATTTTCTACCTATGGAAAGTAGTAATATAAATGAGTAAATTTAGGCCTGGAGTGTTCAACTTTGAAATCTAAATTTAGGCCTTAAGGCCTAACTTGACTAACTTTGAAATCTAAAGTTATGTCTTACGGCCTAACTTGACTAACTTTGGAATCTAAGTTAGGCCACTCACTTTGAAAAGTAAAGTTATGCCTTAAGGCCTTGACTTTACTAACTTTGGAATGACATAACTTTGTTGTTGCTTTTTTTTTTTGGCATGAGTCAAGTGTTGGTAAAGTAAACTTACTTTCATTGTCAAGCCTCTACTTATCCTTTCAAGCAACATCTTTTCAGCCCAACACGTCAGGTCACGGGATGGGCCTGCTGCATTCAATCTTTTCTGGTAAAACTAATTTTGCAGCTTGTTTTGTATGTAATCTATACATGCCAATACTAGCAGCTTCCTTGCTTTCCTCAACATAGAATTTATTATCTCTACATTGTTTGTTGTAAGCATGTTGTAACGCCTGTTGGTGTGAAATGAATATGCCCATCTTTCTTGTGGTTCTTCTTCTATGTATTCTGCAACTTTTGGGTCAATTTCTCGTATCTATTTCATGTAGCTATCGAAATCTACCCGTTTGTATATAGTTGCTGCATTGTAGAATAGGTCTAAAATCGCTTCAGATGGAAAATATTTCTGCAAGTTTTTCTCCATGTGGTAGATGCATATTCCATGCTGGCAATCTAGATACACTTGTTTGATTGCATTTGTAATTTCTAAGTGGAAATCAGAAAGAATTGATAGGTTTTCTTGCATGCCAGACACCAACTTTAAATGTCTGAAGAACCACATGTAGGATTTGTTGTTCTCGGAGTCTGCAATTGCAAATGCAGGAGGGAATATGATGTTGTTACCATTCTTTGCTACTGCTATCATAAGGACACCGTGGTATTTCGATTTCAAGAACGTTGCATCCACCATCATTACCGGTCTGCAGTATTTCCAACCTTCAATGGATGCACCATAAGCTAAAAAGGCATACTTAAACTTATTTGTATTGTCCCATTTGTTGTTAACGTTATGCCTGGATTTCTTTATTTCATCATGTGAAGATATTATAGTAGTAGTTTGTAATTATTTTCTGGGCACCTCTTATCACATCGTAAGCATGTTGGAGGGAACTCTTTTCTTTGTGGTAACCAATGTGCAACCCATATCTGCTCCACATTTCTTCAATCACAAATTTGGATATTATCTCTTGCAGTGTATGGCGTACTAGGTCTGTAATGTACTATGCTATGGCCTTTGATGTTGCATTTCTGATGTCAGAGGTGATGAAATACATGGAACAACTGTGTTTCTTTTCAATTAACCACTTTGAAAAGTCTTGATTCTTTCAAACTTGAACTGTGGAAACGCCAAATACAGTTTGAGTCAAGACATCTGATGTAATACCGTTGTCTGCAAGATTTTTCGATCGTGTACTGTTGATGACGTGTAATTGCAATGGTATTCATGCACTTCTTGGCAGCATCTTCGTCTCTACAAAAAGTACCAACTTGTATTTGATCCAATGATGCAGTAGGTGTCAAAATTGTTGTTACAGTTTGTATTCTCTTCCTTTTTAGTATGTTTCTTTGGTTGGATGGCTGTATTTGTGTTTCTTGAACTGTTGGGCTTGGAGTCAGCAATAAAATCTCCATTGAATCTGGATGTTGAAAGTGTGTAGGCCGTTATTTTCAATTTGTGCAATAGTGGGTAGCTGTATTTGTGGTGGTTCGGGTGTTTGGTTTGGAGTTAGCATTTCAATTTAGTAATGTTGAATCCCAAAGTTTTGCTCATTACGGTTGGGTTGTTCCTCATGAAAGTCATCTACAGATATGTGTTCTTCATAAGCAATGCAGAGTTGTTTGTCAGTTTCTTCTATGGTCTAACCTTCGGCATCAGTTGTATTGAAATCTACTATGAAACGGGAATTTCTGAACTTCTCATTGTTGTTGAGCAAGTACGAGAAAGTGCTAGGCTCCTTATCGTTTGTTACCCGCATCCCTTTGCATGTTTTCTCATTAGTGTCAAACCATATGTTGTCCTTTTTCTGCTCACTATACTGTGTATGTGTCTCAAATATTTATTGAGTGAATTCCTTAAAGTTACACAATCGTTTACAAGTATTAGCTTGGTCTCATGATTCACATAGTTGTTGGCATCCCATTTTCCGCTGAAAGCTATATAGATGTAACTTGACGCCATTTTTATTAAATTTCTTGCATATAGAGAAGATGCACTTGTCAAAAAATCAATTGACTTATTAGTCACACAGGTGCAAGGCATAATTGTTTAAAACTGTCTATGTTGATTAGGCAGAGTTGTATGCTAAACTATGCCTTAAGGCAGAATTTTGCAATCTAAGTTCTGCCTTAATGTAGAACTTGACTTACTTGGAACACAAAATTGTGTTTTAAGGCAGAACTTTTCACTAACTTTGTTGTACTTGCATTTAACCAGGTATGACTACTCATAAATGTAGAACTTAACTAACTTTGGAACATAAACTTAGGGCTTAAAGCAGAATTTCATTAACTTTGGAACAGTTACTCTAATTCAAAATGGAGTAACTGGTTTTTCTTATTAAAAAAAAAAAAGTGAAAAACTGCATATATTCTTAACCAAATTGAAATCCAATCGGTTCAATAGGTACTCCAACTGTCAGGACCCTAATTACCAATCGTGCGGGCAACTACCTTATTATCACTAGTAGGCGAATCCTTACCCATTGACCCATTAATAAGTAGCCAATTTCAACTTATTTAATCATTTATGCTCTGACAATCAATAAATAAGTGAATAAATAAATAGTCTAACCAAGTCATAAATGATAAATGATCCAAGTGCGGAAGTCTAACTATTAAATTCCTAAAATCTGAAAGTTATCGTACAAGGACTCTAACCAACAATGTCTAAAGAATGAAATATCTGTCAAATATAATAATAAATAATGTCTGCAATGAAAGTAGACATCTGGAAAGAAAGATCTTCAGGTGAATGGCATAGATAGAAGCTCACCCTCAGATCTGATCAAGCAAACTAGCTTAAAGCTAGAGATGTGGTCTGGGTGAAATCTCTAGAACACAATTTGCACTCAAAAAGGGTGCAGCAAGAGTAGCATCAGTACAAACAACACGTACTGAGTAAGCATCATAGGCCGACTAAGATTAGTTCACGCATATAAACATAAATTCAGCAAGATAAACAGATAGGCAAATAATACTAGAATCAACGTCGCAGAACATTCCATAACTGAATCACAGCCTATGATGAAACTTCTAAACCACAAGTCTGTTGAGTCTCAATACTCTCACACAATATTCACAAGTCCAAGTTCCGACCTTAAGAAGAGTCACTAATCCACAAATTAATTCAGTCAATAATTATATCTATACCACACAACCGTTTCAACAAACCATACCAAAATCAAAACTAAACAAGCCATATAATAATGCAGAATAAAAGGTAATGAAGTACAATGCAAAATCTAATGATGTGCAATGCAATGCAATGCACTGGCCAGATACCTCAAACTTGTACACACATGCTAAATGGTAATGTTTTTTCCCAAATAATCATGACCTGCAGGGAACCCATCATGTCCATGTACCACTCGTTCCGGAACGAAACTCGGACCACGAGTTCACACCAAGGCCACATCGCCACCCCGTGTCAAATGTGCGTTACGTAGATGTATATGTTACATCTTCAATTATTATCAGTATTATCCATCACAATGTATGTCTCAGCGTAATCCAATTCATTTGTATGTATGTATTATGAGCAGTTAACAATGTTAATGTCAAACACAAGGCATCATGACACGAGTCTTTCATGAATCATTTCCGAACCAGTTCCATCATGTATGAGTGAATGAATGCAAAATGTTTAAATCAATGTAATCAATCTTAATGAATATACTATGGAAGTCACAACGCTATAAGCCATATCAAGACTTATATAAATCAACTCAACAGTAAGCATGATCAATCAGTGAAATCAAATGCAATGAAAGTTCAAGTCACAATACAATAAGCCATACCAGGACTTTAGATAAGTCAGTTTAACCATGGAATGAATCATACAAACCATCTGAATCAACACAAAGAGTCTATGTTCCCCTTTACTTTCACATATAACGAGTACACCTCACAACTAAGTCTTGTTTCACCAAGGTGTTCCATTTTATTATATATCATCATCAACACCAAGTCATAACTCAATATCAATATATGTATATAATGAGAATGTATACCATGCACAATATCATCATCAACAGTAAGTTATACGTCAAGTTTCCATCTTAGTACTACCAAAAGTATATATCACAATTTAGGTCTAAACTCATTATCCTTCCTTTCTCCGATGATATTTGTCACAATAAGAGAGAATGGAGTACAGTGTATCACAACACAACAATTCACGTAACAGGTCTAATCATAATAATAGAGAAACAAGACACCATCAACAACAACCATCCTAATAGAAATCCGTATCGAATCACCACAGTATGAATACAATAACACCTTCAGAATGCGTAAATAACGGCGACAAGTCCACATAATCAGAAGTCATACCAACCTAGATAATATCTAGCCATACATCTTGTCTGAAGACCTAGTCATGCTTTCTCCCGTTAGTTCTACACAATATATATGCTTTACTAATCAAAGTCCAACTAAAGTAAGTCGTAACCTATCTCGAATGCAGAACAGGAGCCACAAACTTATCCCCACGAGCCTTCTATTTCTGAAGCGCCTCAGAACGATCAAAGTCCAGCAATATGATGCTAAGTAAGCGATAAACCTTCTATTCAAACAAGAACAACAATTGGGAAAGAAGACCCAACTACTTCTACCCTTTTCAATTGGTTAATTAATTCTTAGGACCATAATCATCCTAATTCTAGTCTCAGTCTTCATATTGAACCAGTTAATGGGTTTTCTAATCAATTTAACCCTCCTTACATAGTTTTTAGGCCAAAGATTCCATTTTTATACGAACCCTAGGTTTCATTTAAACAATTTCACCATTTAATAGCAAATTATCATGCTATGAAGCGATAATCCCTACTCTAAGATAATTAAACAATAATAAACAACAATTAACAATACCCATTAATATTCTAGGGTTTCCTTGGTATTTTTATTCTACCCTTCAGTTCCCATTAAAGGTCCTTTGATTGAAACAAGAATCAACTAAGAACATTACGCGAAGAAAGTTAGTGATTAAGGCTTACCTTCTATGGAGAATAGTGCCCTAGCCTTAGAAAGTCGCCTCTATGCTCTTTGGAACTGTTTTTGGGATTATGTGAGGAGTGGGGTCGAAATAAGGTATTTAAATCGGGTTTTTGACTTAATGAGGACTACTGCAGCGGTCCCCGCGCCGCTGCAGAGCGACATACCTTCGATGTAACGTGCCCTCGAGAACCCACCCTTCGCTGCAGTGGTACCATTGCAGTGGAAATCCTTCCGCTACAACAGTGGGTTTTAGGCAGTGAGCACAAAAAAAATTCTACTTTTACACTTAGTCTCTCAAAATCATTCTAAGGCCTTGCTAACACAGCCAACAGACAAACCAAGTTAAAAACACATCACATAGTCACTTATGAGTCACAAAACACAACATAAAACATACCCCAATTTACTTAGGTCCGCTCATTCCTAACCTCGAAAAAGCACTGGCAAGGGTAGAATGGTCAACGCACGCATAACGACCAAGCGAGTCATTACATCCGATACCAATTGAACCACCGTTCGTCCCTAAATGGACAAGAGGGAAGGAAACAAGGGAAAAGGTGTCTGACTCAGTGAAAAGATGGGGATACTTATTACCCATATCTGACTCGGTCTCCCAAGTGGCTTCCTCAACAGGACGATTCTTCCACTGGACCTTAACAGTCGCGATTTCTTTTGATCTCAACTTACTTACCTCCCTATCTAATATAGCACTAGGCTCTTCTTCATTGGAAAAATTTTGATCTAACAGAATCGAATCCCAACAAATGATATAGGACCCATCACCATGATACCTCTTCAGCATGTAGACGTAAAACACTAGATCAACACCGGAAAAACTTGGGGGTAAAGCTAACTCATACGCTACCTCCCCCACACGATCGAGAATCTCAAACGGGCCAATATATCTAAGACTAAGCTTTTCTTTCTTCACAAATCTCATTACACCCTTCATGGGTGAGACTTTCAACAACACTTGTTCCCCCACCATGAACTTAAGATCCTGAACCTTCGCATTATAGGGATTTTCAGAAATCCTCTCCTTTAACCCATACTAACTCATTCCATGTAGAGTGCTACAAAATTATTGGATAATTTTGTATCACACAAGCCACTTCCATAAGCCCTACCACGTCGGTTACCTGAAATTTGCTTCTCACTAGTCGCTGATCAAGAACCCTCACGAAACTATGTCATATCACTTAGTCCTTTTTTGTAGACTCCCTTCCTTAAGCATACTCACAATCACACCCGTTTTAAATATGTGAGACAAAACCTCCACACATACACTGACCTAAGTAATTCCGAAGATGTACCTTATTTTTGTCGATTCTCGATCAACCATTTTTTTTCTCTTGATTCATCAGTTCCCCAACTCCAATCAAATCACAATCATCGTTACCATCTAATTATTTCTCGAACCCACTCAATAGGATACCGCAACATCACAAGTCTTGCAAACTAGCTAAGTCAATCCTGAAGATAGTAGCATATCACACACCTTACACCCTAGAGTTTCCCTTAACTTACTCAATTCTAAATCGAAAACTTTCTAAATCCAGCGTACCACATATACCATCCTACTATTGCTCTGACGTATTTCCATCAAGGTGCCTTTGCTCAAATTCCTTTAACTAAAATTCCAAAATGTTCTTTATAACTCGAATTAATTCAAACCTCATCATCAATTTACCATTACGATGCCTTACTTGTCTAACCAGAACACCCTTAACCATTCGCGCGATTATTCCTTTTTCTTCGATTAACTCAACCTAGTAGTAACACTAGTAGTAGTAGGAACTAGCTGAACTTACACGATAGGTACAAGGCTCTCAAAATCACCCAAATATGCTTAGAAAATGATGAAGGGAAATGACAAGGGTTCTAACTTAGGAAGTACGAAGAAAAACTGTACGCCGTTCACTACAGTGGTCATACCTTCGCTGATGCAGGCTCGCTACAGCGGTTGAACCACTGCGGCGGGCACCAGTCACCAGAATGATTCCTGGTTTTTGACATATCTCAACCTGAAATTTGACTATCGCACAATATTTCCTTGAGTACTAAAAACTTTATACTTGACCATCACTAAGTTATCTAATTAATCAATCACTGCTCACGACATAACTAGCATAACCACTCAACAGTAAACCCTTATGTCTATTGTACCATGTATGATCGCAACATAATTCTCAAATCAATTAGCTCTCGATTCCATGATATTCTTATCATTCCTCTAAGTAAGAAAACAGATGAACTTATCCTTTACTAAAAGACTAGGACCCCAACTTCCCAACATCATAAGTCTCCACTCGTCACACATAATATCGCTTCCCGATCTAAAATCGATAACCACATTCCTGAAAGAACCCACACAATGAACGAGTCTCAACCACCATCCCACACAATGGAAGCCTCAAATCATAACTGAATACTGAACTTAGTGATGTGTCCAAATCAGGAAAACACAGCTAGTACCATATCAAGTCATGTCATAACAAAACCCGCTCGCATAAGAGTTTAGGAACTAAGTCTCCACCATTCCTGGAAGAATAAGACAGGAAAGGGCAGATACCAATTGGAATCGACTAGATACCAATTTGACTGAAGTAGCACGAAAGAATAAAAAGGGTGGAAGTTTCCAAAATGTCTGATAGCCTCCCGCAGATAAGTACGGAGCTCTTCGGACCCATCCGCAAGACTTTCCTAGACACGTCCTTGTACAACGAGATTCAAGAACCTAAATCTCGGATACCAACTGTCACGACCCTAATTACCGATCGTGCGGGCACTTATCTTATTATCACTAGTAGGCAAACCCTTACCTATTAACCCATTAATGACTAGCCAATTTCAACTTCTTTAATCATTTATACTCTGACAATTAATAAATAAGTGAATAAATAAATAGTCTAACCAAGTCATAAATGAATAAAGATATAAGTGCCGAAGTCTAACTATTGAATTCCCAAAATCTGAAAGTCATCTTACAAGGACTCTAACCAACAATGTCTAAAGGATAAAATATATGTCAAATATAATAATAAATAATGTCTGGAATGAAAGTAGACATTTGGAAAGAAAGATATTCAGGAGGCATGACATAGATAGAAGCTCACCCTCGGATCTGATCAAGCAAACTAGATTCAAGCTAGAGATGTGGTCGGGTGAAATCTCTGGAACACAATTTGTACTCAAAAATGGTGCAGCAAGAGTAACATTAATACAAACAACACATACTGAGTAAGCATCATAGGCCAACTAAGATTATTTCACGCATATAAGCACAAAATCAACAAGATAAACAGATAGGCACATAATACTCAAATCAAGGTCACAGAACATTCCCTAATTGAATCACAGTGTTTCAAGTGTCCATGTTGAGAAAGTGTGTGGGAGACCCGTCATTGATTGTCCCGATTGATAGCATAACAGTCAATGATAATTTGACTTATGAAAGAGTCCCAGTGAAAATCCTTAATCACCATGTTTGCAAGTTGAGGATTGAGGAGGTAGCCTCAGTGAAGGTTTTGTGGCGAAGTCATAAAGTTAAATAGGCTACATGGGAAACAGAAGAAGACATGAAGTCCATCTATCCCTATCTCTTTGAAGAATCAGCAGAAACCGGTGAAGGTATTATACCTTCCCCTCTCAGATCTTTCCTTCTACAGTTTCTACATTATCAGTATTCAGCCTATTAGACAGTCAGCTTAGTAGTTGTTCAGTTCAATAAATAATTCAGTTCAGACCCTTTTCAGTTCAGTTTTCATGTGCTCATGACAGTTAGTGTGCACATATCTCGACGGTCACTCTTTATCAGAATCCATCATTCGAGGACGAATGATCCCAAGGGGGAGATAATGTAACCCCCCGTATCTTGGAACTAAGTTTAGACTCATATCATTAGAGTTTTAGTGGAAAAACTGAAGATTTGAACGTTTTGCGAAAATGGTTGATAGGCCTACTTCGGGGAGAGATAACTCCTTGATTAGTTGGGAATTCGGGAAAGTACCCTTAATGAAAGTTGTAGCATGTAGAAATACCTTTCTAACGATATAAGGACCAAGACAATCAGAGATTGGAGCAAGGAGATATGATCGTCTCAATATGGCTAATAGTAAGGCACTTAAAATTCGATAGAATCGGCTAAATTTTCGATACGTCTGTCTTCCAGTCCAATTTGGTGAAACTCAGTTGGTAATTTGAGGAAACTTAAAACATGAAAGTTGTATCCCTTTGAAATAGCTTTCCAACGGTATATTATGGAGCCCAAACAGAGCTCTGTACAAGAAGTTATGTCCATTTTACCGAACGCTGTGCAGAACCGACACCCGTAGCTCTTTCAAGCGCGTGGAGGCGCGTGCGATGTCCCCGCATCGCGGGCCGATCACGCAAGTCTGAGTATTTAGCTGCAGACCATTGCGCGATGGTCCCGCATCGCGGACCAATCGCGAATCGGGTCAGATTCGGGTCAAAAAGTCGGGTTACGCGTTTTTAGTTATATCTAAGGTTTGGGGTTTATTTCCCCAGCACCCCATTCACGAAAAATTACCCTAAAGTCAATAAGAACAAGTCCCAAGCCTCAAGAACCATACAAGGTAAGTATTATCATGATTCTAGGTTGAATTCAAGTCCCTAATCCCTTTCTAACTTGAGTAAACCCTTCTAATCAATAGATTTGTGAGTGGAGCATTATTGTTGGGCGTGGAAACCCTAGAACTTGAATTCAAGAGGATTGAACGTCAAAAAGGTAATGTTTCTAGACTCTAATCATTCATAATAGTGAATTGATGAGTTCTTGGGAGAATAGTAAATGGGTTTAGTAAAGAGAATTACACGAACTATAGTAGGGTTTTGAATTGTTGACTTGAGATTGTTATAATGATATGGGTGATGGAGAATGATGTTAATTACATCTAATTGAGATTGTAGAATCACCTAGAAGTAATAGACTGGGAATTGGGTGAAGAAACACCATTAATGGAGATTGTGGTGCTTTATGCCCACTAAGAGTTTGATAAAATGCTTAGATGACCAAAGCATGAATATTATTGCTAATATAGAATCCCTTTAGCTTGTATTGATATAGATCAAAGTTGAAAGGGGTGACGAACATTGTATTACGCTCAAAGGCTGGAATTAAGGTATGTGAGGCTAACTATCTACGTTTGGGAATGTTCATGATTCTCCCTACGCCTCATTCTTCATACTTGTCAGCAATTTGACTCAAAATATAGTTAGCCCTAGTTTCATGATATGATATAGAACTGTTATCTTCTAGGGTTGCAGTTACAGAATTCGTTCATGGTTGTCACTTTGAACATCATGAACTCAGCACGTAATCTTTATGGACTTATGCCTTATTATCACATGAGTCTCAGTCAGTGTATAACCAGTTATTTACAAGAGTCCCATAATCAGAAACAGTTATCATGCTATCAGCTATAGCCAGTCTCAGTTTTGTAAATTGTTAATGTTGAACACCTGTATCTGTATTTTTGGGCCCTAGGCCACAGTTTATGCATACGTATTGCTTGGGCCTGAGGCCACAGTTTTTGTGCACATTATTTGGGCCCTAGGCCACAGTTATATTTACAGTTTTACAGGTGATTCTTCTTCCAGAACAGGGAGTACTTCAGCTTTTTGCTTTCCTGTTTAGTTCAGTTTCAGTTTCAGTTCCAGTATTTTATTGCTTCAATTGCTTTACATACCAGTACAATTCAAATGTGCTGATGTCCCTTTTTTATGGCTCGGGGGCCTGCATCTCGCGATGCAGGCAACGATATACAGGTTGACGACTCAGCTATTTAGGAGTGCACGTATCAGCTACTGGTGAGCCCCAAATTCCTTCAGGGCATTGTCAGCTATCCAGTTATTTCAGTTTATAGACAGCTCTATTATTCAGTACACTTAGAGGCTTCATAGACACAGTTCAGAAAGTCAGATATTTATTATGTTTGCCTTGTTGGCAGTTGTTCAATTATTTTGGTTTAAGCCATGTTGGCTACGTTCAGATATTTCAAATTGTCTAAGTATTTCCGCATTATGATTTCAGTCAGACATTTAGTATATCAGCATGTGTTTAGTTGTTTCCACATTCAGTTATGTTTTTGATATCACATGTTGATCCAGCCAGCCAGTTGGTTCGCTCGGTCACATGCAGTTAGGCACCGGGTGCCGTGTTACATCCAGGCCCAGGTTCGGGGCGTGACAAACACGTACTGAGTAAGCATCATAGGCCAACTAAGATTATTTCACGCATATAAGCATAAAATCAACAAGATAAACAGATAGGCACATAATACTCAAATCAAGGTCACAGAACATTCCCTAATTGAATCACAGCCCAAGATGAAACTTCTAAAACCACAAGTCTGTCGAGTCTCAATACTCTTACACGATATTCACAAGTCCAAGTTCCGACCCTAGGAAGAGTCACTAATCTACAAATTAACTCAGTCAATAATCATATCTACACCGCACAACCATTTCAACAAACCATACTAAAATCAGAACTAAACTAGCCATATAATAATGCAAAATAAAAGGTAATGAAGTGCAATGCAAAATATAATGATGTGCAATGCAATGCAATAAAATGCACTGGCTAAATACCTCAAACATGTACATACATGCTAAATGGTAATGTTTTTTCCCAATTAGTCATGACCTGCAGGGGACCCATGGTGTCCATGTACCACTCGTTCTGGAACGAACCTCGGACCACGAGTTCACACCAAGGCCATATCGTCATCCCCTGTCAAATGTGCCTTACATAGATGTATATGTTTCATCTTCAATTATTATAAGTATTATCCATCACAATGTATGTCTCAGCGTAATCCAGTTCATTAGTATGTATGGACTATGAACAGTTAGCAATATCAATGTCAAATACAAGGCATCATGCCACAAGTCTTTCATGAATCGTTTTCGAATCATTTTCATCTTGTATGAGTGAATGAGTGCAAAATGCTTAAATCAATGTAATCAATGCAAATAAATATACTATGTAAGTCACAATGCTATAAGCCATATCAAGACTTATATAAATCAACTCCACAGTAAGCATGATCAATCAGTGAAATCAAATGCAATGAAAGTGCAAGTCACAATGCCATAAGCCATACTAGGACTTTAGATAAGTCAGCTTAACCATGGAATGAATCATACAAACCATCTAGTTAACACAAAGAGTCTATGTTCCCCTTAACTTCCACATATAACGAATACACCTTACAACTAAGTCTTGTTTCACCAAGGCGTTCCATTTTATCGTATATCATCATCAACACTAAGTCATAACTCAATATCAATATACGTATATAATGAAAATGTATACCGTGCACAATATCATTATCAACAGTAAGTTATACGTCAAGTTTCCATTTGAGTACTACCAAAAGTATATATCACAATTCAGGTCTAAACTCATTATCCTTCCTTTCTCTGATGATATTTGTCACAATAAGAGAGAATGGAGTACAACGCGTATCACAACACAACAATTCATGTAACAGGTCTAATTATAATAATTGAGAAACAAGACACTATCAACAACAACCATCCTAATAGAACTCCATCCTGAATCACCACAGTATGAATACAACTACACCTTCACAATGCATAACTAACGGCGACAAGCCCAGCTAATTAGAAGTCATACCAACCTAGATGATATCCAGCCATACATCTTGTATGAAGACCTAGTCATGCTTTCTCCCATTAGTTCTACACAATATATATGTTTTACTAATCAAAATCTAACTAAAGTAAGTCGTAACCTACCTCGAATGCAAAACAGGAGCCACGAAATTATCCACATGAGCCTTCTATTTCTGAAGCACCTCATAACGATCAAAGTCCATCAATATGATGCTAAGTAAGCGATAAACCTTCTATTCAAACAAGAACAACAATTGGGGAAGAAGACCCAACTACTTCTACCCTTTTCAGTTGGTTAATTAATCCTTAGGATCATAATCATCCTATTCTAGTCTCAGTCATCATATTAAACCAGTTAATGGGTTTTCTAATCGATTTAACCCTCCTTACATAGTTTTTAGGCCAAAGATACCATTTTGATACGAACCTTAGGTTTCAATTAAATAATTTCACCATTTAATATCAAATTATCATGCTATGAAGCGATAATCCCTACTCTTAGATAATTAAACGACAATTAACAATACCCAATAATATTCTTGGGTTTCCTTGGTATTTGTATTCTACCCTTCAATTCCTATAAAGGTCCTTTGATTGAAACTAGAATTGACTAAGAACATTACGCGAAGAAAGCTAGTGATTAAGGCTTACCTTTGATGGAGAATAGTGCCCTAGCCTTAGAAAGTCGCCTCTATGCTCTTGGGAATTGTTTCTGGGATTATGTGAGGAGTGGGGTATAAATAAGGTATTTAAATCGGATTTTTGAATTAATAAGGACCGCTGCATCGGTGTTACCCCCGTATCTTAGGACTAAGGTTAGACTCGTATCGTTAGAGTTTTAGTGGAAAATCTGAAGGTTTGAATATTTTGCGAGAATGGTTGACAGACCTACTTCAGTCAGCTGCAACCCCTTGATTAATTGGAAATTTGGGAAAGTTCCCTAATGAAAGTTATAATATGTAGAAATACCTTTCCAACCATATAAGAAGCAGGCCAATCAGAGATTAGAGCAGGGAGATATGATCGTCGCAAGATGGCTAATGGTAAAGCGCTTAAAATTCGATAGAATCAGCTAAGTTTTCGATACCTCTGCCTTCCAGCCCAATTTTGTGAAAATACGTGCAGAATTGAGAAAACGCAAAACATGAAAGTTGAAGCCCATTGAAACTTTCCATCCATATAAGGCCCACGTCAAACGGAGTTCTGTACAAAAAGTTATTGCCGATTTACTGAGGACGAGTAAAATGGAAATCCAAATTCTTGTAGGATTAGATTTTAATGCCCAAGCCTTTATGATAACCTATAAATACAACCCAAAAACGTTTTATGTAAGGTTTTTCGACCAGAGCTGCTACCAAACACCTAAGGTGAGTTCTTATTCAAATCCCTATGTCAATTATATTAAGTTAACAATAGATTAACACCAAATAATTATTTGAAGTCGCTAGATTTTGGAAAGAATCTATTCAAGGTCGATTTGGAAGGAAGCTTTGGATTTCTTCAAAACGTTAATCCCCTCAATCATTAATGGATTATATGGAGTTATTATTATGTTTTAGACATCTAATGGTTGGTACAATCATGAAAGAGTGTTGATTTAGATGCACTCCATCAAACGCAAAACCCTAGTAATTTTGGTGTAGATTTTCCTTTGACCAGCCAGTTTCCTTTGGTGTTTCTCGCTAATCTAACCGTTGGATCGAGCCAGACGGACTGGTAGAAGAGTTGGAAGAATTGGAAGAGAAGAAAGAGCCAAATATGGATTAAACTGAGGTGATCAACCTCGGTGACGGAGAGGATATCAAAGAGACGCGAATCAGCTCTCACTTAAGAGCCTCACAAAGGGGAGAGCTCATAGCTTTGTTGAAAGAATATGTGGATGTGTTCGTTTGGTCATACGCAGATATGCCAAGGTTGGGCACTGAGACAGTGGCCCACATATTCCCCATCAAGGAGGGTTTTGCCCCAGTCTAACAAAAGACGCGAACATTCAAGCCAGACATAAGTATCAGGATAAAAGATGAGGTAGAAAAGCAGATCGAGTCAGGAATAGTGGAAGTCACATCCTACCCCACTTGGGTGGCCAACATAGTACCAATGCCCAAGAAGGACGGAAAGATCTGAATCTGCATAGACTACCGAGATCTCAACCGAGTCGGTCCAAAAGATAACTTCTCTCTCCCGAACATCCACATCCTGATAGATAACTGTGCCAGGCACGAGCTGCAATCGTTCGTAGATTGTTTCGCTGGATACCACCAAATACTCATGAGTGAGGAAGACGCTGAAAAGACAGCCTTTATCACCTCTTGGGGAGTCTATCAACTGCTACACATAACTTGTTTTTCTCTAAACCTTCAACAACATTAATCATGCCAACAAATTTTTATCCAATTCTTCAACACGGCTATCCAAAGAATCAAATCTACTGCCCATATCCTATAAATAGAAACAAAAACAAAAGTTATTCCCGAAGGCATAGGTTCAATCAGCTACCTGCAATTCTATAGCATTTATAGATAAAACTACACAACAAACTCTATTGGATAAGGCAAAACATAAACTAGAGAATTTTGAACAAGTTAGGCCTGAAGGTATAAGTTGTTCCACAGGTAGGCCTTCAAGTTAGGCCCCAAGGCATAACTTTAGATTCTTAAAGTATTCAAGTTAGGCCGTAAGGCATAACTTTAGAATCCAAAGTTAGTCAAACTAGGCCTTAGGGCAAAACTTTAGAATCCAAAGTTAGTCAAGCTAGGCCTTAAGGCATAACTTTATAACAAATTAAGCTTTCGGGCCTAGGTTTGAATCACCTACCTAAACGTCTATACATGCAGAGATAAAACAACACACAAACTCTACCGGATAAGACAAATATAATAGTAACAAATCCATAACTCAGAATTCACTCAAAAAAAAATATTACAACTTATATTAATCATTCGAGATGCCAAAACAACACTGAAAGAACAAGAGCCTGAATCAGCAGGAAATTAAAGTGCAACAAGATAATGGTCCCACTCTTGTTCCGTAGCAACAACAGCGTTCACATTAAAATGCTTGAATCTCTGTGACACAGTGCAAACACATGATGAGTACAAAAACAAAAAATAACAAAAAAACATAAAAAGAGAAACAACTAAAACAACAACAATAAAAAAAACATACTTTTTCATTATGGAAGAAATTGTCAATAACAACGCGATAAGTGTCACGGCCCGAACCATGGCCTGGGAGAAACACGACACTCGGTGCCATACTGCATGTGACTGAGCGAACCACATGGCTTGCTGAATCATCATGAGGCATACATGAGCGGAAATATAACATGAATGTGATGAGCTTTTATAAAACATGAGAATCATAAAATTTATAAAATACTGGTTTAAAACATAAATGCGGAAATAACATAAGTTGAGCCAAAGATGGCTGAAAACCTTGCATGTCTAACATAACTAAACTGACTAGTCTATGAAACCTCTAATCATGAGTCTTGACTGGAGAACGTACTTGCTGGGACAAGGCCTCCAGCATACCTTTAAATGCATAACTAATAAAATAAAGATAACTGACTAAAACCCCGAAGGAGATGGGGCTCACTAATAAGCTGATACGAGCGAATCCTACTGAGCAGATGTGGCGTCCTGTAAATCCGTACCTGCATGAAATGCAGGCCCTCGGGAAATAAAAGGGGACGTCAGCACATTGAATGTACTGTTATGTAAAGCAACTGAATGAAATAACATGGGACATGGAAATAACATAATAGAGACTGAACTGAAACATGATCATGAACATGAGTACATATACATATATAACATGTGTAAAGTATCGTGAGTAGGGAGACCAGTAAATATAACCGACAACATGGTCTGGTACTTGCGTCCTACCAGCAGAACACTCATACCTTGTCAGGGATATGAGATTTAATAATATTATGAAAGGATCCAGTCAGTATGAGAGATCGTCCTAAGCATGGGTGGAGCGATCCTCATCCTACGGTGGCTACGTAGTTTCAGGCTATTTGAAACCTTCTCGGTAATTAATGCAACTCCCAAAAATGTGAACATGGAAAATAAGTGGCACTTGCTGCCCATGGCTTTTCATGAAATCATAACTTGCATGTACATGGATATCATTCGTATTATTCTTGCATGAACTTAATAAACATATATTGCTTTTCTTGAAAATATCATAATAGTTCATAGAATTGCATGTAAGAACCCATGGAATGTAAAGTATCGGTTTTCATGGATTACGGATAGATTCTCAATAATCACAATGATGTATCAAGAACACAATGAAGAATTTATAATAATTTCATACATATTATAATCATGGAACATGGGCCTAAGGTTATCATGATCATGATTAAAAACCCTAGTTTTCATAAAGCTTCATACTTTATGGAAGAAGAAGCATGGGGAAGAACAATAATATTCCCACACGTAGATAGCAACCCTACATACCTTAATCGCTCCAAAACTTGAATTAAAGACTTGAACTTTGAAGAAAATTTCCAAAATCTTGAATCTTGAACCTTGAGATGAGTTTTCTTGAAAACCCTAGGTTAGGAACAATGATGTCACTTAGAATTCATGTATAATCATTAAAATTCACTTGGGAACACATAGGAGGGACTTACCTTGATGTATGAGGATGAGGAGAAGAGAGAATGGTCGTTCTAGGGCTTAGGGATATGAAGAATGAAGTGAAAAAGCTTTAAAACGAAGTTTTAAAGTTGTTGTCGGACCTGTTTTACGCTCACTTTAGGCCTATTTTATGGCCGTAAATCCGTAACAGTTTCCTGAATTTTTTTGACAATTTTACGGCCCAAATTTACGGCCCGTAAATTCTACGGTAAATCGGCAAAATACTGTTTTAGTAAAATGGGCATAACTTTTTTTACAGATGTCTGTTTGACCTCCACAATATACTGTTGGAAAGAAATTTCAAAGATCTATAACTTTCAAGAAGAAAGGTTTCCCAAATTCCTTATAGATTTTTCCATATACTCATTTAAAGTGAGACATGGTGCAAACTCACTTGAAAACACGTTCCGTAGGGTAGCTTTCGACTTTCGTTTACTCAAGGAGTCTTCTCATGTATTGATTGAGTTTCAAACACCATTTCTACACTACTCATATTGGGTTCATTATACCCTCGTCTTACGAGTCAAATCTTAACTCGAATGCACGAGGTGTTACAATAAGAAGATTGCTTTGCAGAACCCCGAAAACATACAAGGAAATTTACGACCCTTGTAATCTGAAAACCCTTGAAAATAGGAAAAAGCCTCCAACGCCCAGACATTTAAAGCAACAGGGAACCCATTAATCAGATAACTCAAACGACCACGAAATGGTGTGCTCTTGAAAGTTCTCAAACAACCACGAACGAATCGTACCAACCAATCAAAACCAGCAGTAGCCCAAGGATAAGACACCCGAAGAATATCATCATCAATTATCTTCATTATATGATCTCTAACAAAACATTGCTCATCACTATCCAACAACACCCTCTCAACTATATACACCTCAGCAAGCCTAACAGTATCACTATATTTTGCCCAAACCCAACCAGGTCGACTAGATGAATGAATCTATAAGAAACTTCCGAGATCAAACAACGTCATTCTTGCCTGATTTGGGAAATATCGGTTCAACTATATGTTTCGTAGGCTAGACACAACACTAAAATCACCAGCACTACAATCCAAACCAGTAACAAGATGGTAACACTCGCAATCAAATACACACTCACGACCAAAAACATTAAACTTCAACACACAATCAGTACTACATGCAAGTTGGGATAAAACCAAGCAATGGAAAATATGATCACACGTGTGGAAATCCCCCAACTCCATAAAATGTCCAAAAACACCCTTCTTTGACCACTCCAAATGAGGTGCACTCAAAAAGGACGTAATCAAATCCTTATATTGAAAATCACCACTCCACATACAATGAGCTTCAAACTAATGTTCAAACTTAACCAAACGATCTTCTTCCTATAAAACAAAAATTAATATCAACATAAGTCAACAATTTATATAAGAGTAAACCAAAATGAAAACAAAACCATTCAACTTTAAATTGCAGACTGCAAGATAGGCTATGCAGTCCAAGGTTACACAAGTTAGGCCTTCAGGCACAACTTTAGAATGCAAAGTTAGTCAACTTAGGCCTTAAGTCATAACTTTAGATTCCAAAATTAGTCAGTCGGGAGAAAATACTCAAAATACCCCCCAACGTTTGACCAAAATCTCAACTACACACCTAACCTTTGCGGGGGTCCTATTACCCCCCTGGACAAATTTTTTCAGTATCAAAATGCCCCTTTTTTGCTGATGTGGCAGTCCAATCTGCCAACCTCCAAATATTAAATGGCGGTTGTCCACACGCGCCTGGCCCACGTGCCACGTGTTTAATTTCGCCCCATTTTTTTTTATTAATTTCCCCCTTCCTCCATCCATCTACTCTTCTTCAAAAAAAAAAAAATCTCTCAATTTTCCATACTCCATTTTTAGTAAGGATCCGAAAACCCATACCCAATTCTTCTTCATCTTCATCTTCATCAACATCATCATCATCATCATCATCATCATCATCATCATCTTCATTAAGAGTTGAAAAAAAAAATCACAGCAACTTGAAAAAAAAAATCACGCCAACTTCCTCAAATCTAATCCAAACAAACCCAAATGTGAAAGGAAGCTTCCTAACACCAAATAGAATAAAGTTCATCCATTAATTTGATCAAACAATCAAGAATTTAAAGAAACTCATTTGGTGTTCTTCATAGCTTTCTCCAAATTCCTAGCAATGGAGTTTAATTTTCTCCCCAAATCAACTCAAAGAATTAGTGCTTAAACAACTCCAACCAAGCAACAAGTAACAACTCCAAACAAACAACTTCCAATCAGATTTTCTTTAACAAGATTAGATTTTTCAACCTTGTTTTTTTTTCCCAGATTTTTCATTTTTTTTTCCTCAAATTTTTCGTTTTTTTTCCTTCAGATTTTCGTTTTTCGTTTAACAAGATTAGATTTTCGTGGGGGGTATTATTTTTTATGTTTTATGAATTTATAATGGATATTATTTTGACAAACAAAATGGAGATGAGTATTAAATAGGGTGAAGAATAAGATGAAGTAACCTAAAAATGGAGGGAGTTCAAAATTTATCTACGTGGCATCATATGTGACAGCTTAGTTGGCGTCCAAAACAAGTCAGATGCAGATTTTTGAAGTCCATAACGCGCCACTGAGCGGTGCAGTCACGCTCTCTGCCACATCAGCAAAAAAGGGGCATTTTGCTACTGAAAAAATTTGTCCAGGGGGGTAATAGGACCCCCGCAAAGGTTAGGTGTGTAGTTGGAATTTTGATCAAACGTTGGGGGTATTTTGAGTATTTTCTCCAAATTTATTCAAGTTAAGCCTTAAGGCATAACTTCAGAATCCAAAGTTAGACAAAAGTTAGGCCTTAAGGCTTAACTTCATAATCCAAACTGCATTTATAAATAATACAAAATAAACAATTAACATGTACCATAATACAATCAGTTACTGCACTGTTACACAAACCAAAAAATCACCTGCATCATAAAACACAGAGATCAACAAATACTCATTGATCAAAATCAAACATTATTAGCAAAATAACACCAAAATCCTAAAGCTAATGGTAAGAAGACAAACCTTAGAAAATTCAACACAAACAATCCCAAAAGCACATATAAAATAAACAAAAACAGAGCAGCAAGATGATACAAATTGAAAAAACAACAATTACGGGCAATGAAAACAAGAACTAAACATAAAAAAATCATACATAAACGTTGAAAAAACATTCAAACAATAGTTTACAATCAGAACACAATCAATTACACACGAAAATTATAAAACAAAAAACAAAAACGGGAAAATATACATACAATCTACAAAAACGAGTCCAAAAGAACAAAATTAACGGCTATTAATAATGAAACGTTGTTGATCAAGGCGTGTAGGAGAGAAGAGTTGATGCCCGTTAATAGTATGTCATCAACATATAGCAGGAGCAAAAGGGTACCTTGGGAGCGCTGCAAAATGAAAAGGGAAGAATCGACCTTGCTGCAAGTGAAACCAAGGTGCAAAAGATGAGAGCTAAATTTGTGAAACCAAGCCTTGGGCTCTTGTTTCAATCCGTAGAGCGCTTTATTCAACCTGCATACATGGTTAGGAAAATGGGATCGATAAACCCCGGAGGTTGTTCCATGAACACTACTTCCTTGAGATCACCATGTAGGAAAGCGTTCTTGACGTCTAGTTGGTTGATAGGCCAGTTGAGAGTGGTAGCAACTGCAAGAACAATATGGATGGTTGAGTCCCAGCGATCGGAGCTACGGAAAAAGAGGCATTGATCACGCAAGGGTACCGAAGTTCGAAGGGGTACCAAAGATCGAGTGACAGCAGGAATAAATGATGAAGGCGTTACTAGGAAAATTGGTATCATCTCCACTACAAGTCAAAATGGAAGAATTCTAGTGTGACGAAAATTGGAAAGAAAAGATTGAGCAAGTGGAAAACAAAGAGATCAAAGTATCGGAAGGAGGTGAGAGGTAAGAAACCTCAAAGAGATGAGGGATAAGGGATAGACCAAGATTTCATAGAAGGACTGTTGGCATATAAGGAGCCCCCTAAAGGGGGGGAGGCCATATTATAGTAGACCTAAAAAGGAATTGCAACACTATCAAGTGTCAGCAAAGGAAATCTATTAGCTTGGAATCAGAGTTTAAAATATGTCGGCGTGTCGCAAGAATACTTGGGAGTAGAGTAGAAGCGAAATAACAATGAGTATACTAAGAGATAGACCTGAGGATAAAGAAATAGCCTACGGCTACATTGAATCGTTAAGTAAGGATTGTGTACTAAGACATTGCTTCTGTTAAGGTGCGGTGACGAGACAATACTAGAAAAGGAAGGACCCGGAAAGAACAAGGATAATGAGGTGACACAGTGAGTTAGAAAGACCTATGACATGGAGCGATGACTCATGAAAGGTCAAGGAGTTCGATTATAAGGAAAATAAGGTAAAGGATAAGGAACGGGCATAATGGAAAGAGCAGCTATAAAAGAAACCCATGACGTGGAATGAGGACTCACGTAAGGATCCAGGAGTTTGATAGTAAGGAAAGTAAGATAACATATATGGAATGGACATGGAGGAAAGGGCAACTATAAAGGAACCCCCTCTCGAAGTGCTACAAGACCCCACAAAGTCAGTTGAACATTCGAGGACGAATGTTCTAAAGGGGGAAAGGATGTTATAGCCCGTATTTTGCACGTTTGGATATTTCAAAGTCGTCGTGGAAAGTTAAAGGCGAGACCATTTTCAAAAAAAAAATTGTGCACAAGTTAGTTATGAATATCATTTATGAATATTATTGGACGAAATATTGAGAAAGGTTAAGGGCAAAAAGGAGAAATTTCAAAATGGTAATGGTAATATTGAGAAAAGTCGAGGGGCAAAATGGGAATTTCACAAGGCATTCAAGAAAGTTCTTGAGGGACCAAAGTGTACATGGTAAGATATTAGGTCATCTTTTATTCTAAGAAAAATTCAAAAAAAAAAAGGGGGAATTCTCTAGAGAAAGAAAGGATGGCCAAGTGTCCACATTCTTACTTAAGGGGCCTAAGTGTATATATAAAGAAGTGGTGGCTAAAATGAAACAAGTAAGTCATCTTTTATTTAAGAGAATTCAAGAAAAAGGATGAAAGCTCTAGAAGAAGAAGAAAAAATGAATAAAGAGAGCATGTGCTTCTCACATGCTTGAAGAAGCCAAGTATATATATAGATAGGAGAGGTCATCTTTTTAAATCAAGAAGTTGTAGAGAAAGGAAAAAAAAAATATAGAAGAAGAAGAAAGAGGAGGGGCCAATTCGGCCAAGAAGGAGGAGAAAGAGAAGACCAAAAATCTTGCCCCAAAAATTTATTTCTCATAGTATTTCTACTAATTCAAAGATGCTCTCCAACATGGTATAATTGTTGAAGCAAGAGAATTATTCTTTGGTGCAAAACTCCAACCTTAGCTAAGTTGAGAAGTTGTGAAGGAAAGGTAAGAATTCATCTCCTTGATTGTGTTATGAATGGTTTGGTATGTTGTAGTATGTGGGAAAGAATAGAATTCATAAGAAAATATGGATGTTGAAATTGTAGCCGAGCATGGTGTGTGTGTGGCCTTGTATGTGTTGTTGAATGTAAGTATAATGAACTAAATTTATGTAGTAGGTTGGTTGTTGTTGTAATGCATGAAAAAAAAATGAAAATCCATGGAAATATGCATGATGTAGTTGTGGCCGACTAAGGGGCTGTTTTGGTAGCTATGGTAAATTGATTTTATTTGATATTCTAGTTGTTGTTAATGTGGATTCTATGATGAAAATGATGGTTTGGTAGTTTGAAATGAAGTCGTCGACGTGTAGATTGTTGATGTGGTTCTTGAAGTTAAAGGTAAGAAATGTGTTATTGATGTTTCATTTAATTTGGAAGGTTGCGGATTATGTTGTGGTAGTTGGTTGGAATCTAAACAAAACGCCGTTGAATTATGTGAAACGAGTTATTAATGTTAGAAGGTGTTTTGAGTAAAATTATTGAAATTGTTGGTATGATTGTTGGCATTGTGTTGATAGTTTGGCCGGGTTGAATTCCCGGATTGTTGTTGATTGAAATTGGCCAAGATAGATTCTTGGGGACGATGTATTTACAGGGGAAATGCTGCCGAAATTTCGGCAGACAAATGTTACTTTAAAATCCCACTTCTAAATGCTCTAATTAAGGTTTGGTAAATGTGACCAATTTGTAGATTTTGGTGAATTTGGAGCTTGAGTTTGGAGAAGCAAAAGGAGCGGAAAAGGTATGTAAGGCTTCACCCTTCCTTCTTTGGCATGTCTTAGACATAATAGGTCGAATACGAGCCTCGGGGACAACTCTATTCTCCGGAATCCGCGCCTAAAGTTTCCCTTTTTTCATTCAGTAGAATTGAATTAAAAAGTGTGCAAAATGTTGGAAGAATTTCCTAAACCTCTAGAACTCGCATAAATAGGACCCGACTACCCTAAAACCCTCACAAGTAACGCCATGACATGTAACATATGCAAATTTGGTACGCCGCCTCATTTGATCCGAGGTGGGCCCACTGGTTCTCGGATTTACCTTATTGTTCCGCTTGACTTACTTTGAAGCTGAATCCAAAAGAAACCTTCCATCCTTATTCCATTACCAAATGACAAGTACTGTACCTATCCCAACGAGAATACTTCCATGACGATAATGATAACGATGATGTCAGAAAAGAGAATATGCCTATGATAAGTACGACAAGAATGATTCCACGACTAAGAGCCTTGAGCTAAAAATCCAATGTGAATATGAAAGTGTTATACTAGTTCTTGAACCTTAATTTTATTCCGTAGCTATGACACTAGTTTCTAAAAGACTTCAAAGCATATGAATTGACGGATATAATGCCCATGATTTCATTTTATGCTCTCTCTTAAGGCTATTTTCCGTTGGTAGTCTCGCCTTAAAATACTCGTTCCTTCAAGGTGAGACAAAGTGACCATGATTATTTCATAACGTAATCGGAGGTCACCGACCTTACGTCACTCCGATGGACACATGACTTTCTTTGGGCTCTCATGCATGCCAATTGTATGACATATGTATATGAATGTGAATATGTATGTGTATATGTATATGGGAAAAGGGGAAGGGCCACTGTTATATCACCACCTGATTTAGCTGGATTTCGTCCCGGACGCGGGATGCCCGGACGCGGGATGCCCGGACGCGGGATATGGGAGAGCCGGATACGGCGTCTGTATATGTGATATATATATATATATATATATATATATATATATATATATATATATAATATGTTGGGACACTGTTGGGGAGGGGGTGGGAGAGCCGATGTACTCGGCGTCTGTGAATGTAAATAAAGGACACCGTTTTCTGAAATGTTCTGTTTTCTGTACATGTAAATAAGAAGCACCGTTTTTCTTAAAAAGAAACTAAGCATGCATGGCATCCGCAGAAAGGCATTCATATGTACAGGTTACTTCTGTTCCAAGATAAGCTCCATATGTCTATTCCGTTATTATTCATACTGCATATTCCTTTATTATGTCACTATTCATGCCTTACATACTCAGTACATTACTCGTACTGACCCCTCTTCTTCGGGGGCTGCGTTTCATGCCGCGCAGGTACTCCCAGATGATTAGAAGACCTTACTAAAGATGTTACAGCGGAGATGGCGAACTCCACTTGTCCCGGAGAATTGCCAAGTCCAAGTATATGCTATGATGTTCTGTTCTATGTTAGAGACTTTGCAGACAAAGCAATGGGTATTGGGTTGTCAGTCTGTAAGCGGCTCCAGCAGCCGATATGCTATTATGTTTTATGTCACGAGTCTTACATGATGTAAGAGCTTACTTATGAAAAGAAAAAAAAATATTGGAGAGCTTACTATGTATTTCTTTCTTTACTGATTCAAGGGTTTCTATACGTAACAAGAGTCAGCGGGTTCGCCCGGCTCCAGATATGGGGTCGGGTGCCCATCACACCCTAGTAAAGTCGGGGTGTGACAGGACAAGGCTATTTTTATGGTATTGGGTTCGGCGGTATCGGGATGTAGCGAAGCGACTAGTGAGAGTGACTGAAAAGAAGGGTCAGTTAAGGTCGTAGATTTTTCTCGAGTGAGCATATGGTGTGTATTAGAGGGGCTAGGTGGTCTGGAGAATATAGAGGGGAGAGCTTGGTGTAGCTGTGGATTATGAAGGGTAAATGGAGTATTATGTGATGAAGAGGAAACCTGGCGAAGATCCACGGTAGGATTTATGGCTTCATTGGCAGTAGGGTTAAAAGCAATGGGGTTTGAGGTAGGTGTGTTTCTTTGAGAGCTCGTTGATTACAGGTAAAGCATCATGTGATGCTAGATAAGGGTTGTTTGCTGAAGCTACATGTGAACGATCATCCCTTGGCAATGAAAATACATGACCAACAGGTGCAGTTATTCCATCTATTGGATCGTGAGGCAGTGGCAAGGCAGCAACACCAGTGTTTTGTGTCTCGGAAGATGCAGCGGGTGTTAAGGCTATAAGATCATTTTGTTGCGACTCACCAGGTGCAGCGGTTGGAGTTACTTCCGGGACAACATGAAGGTGAGTGTCTGGCCTCGGTGATGCCAAGAACTCTATATATGTGCCGAGTTGAGAGTCGGATGAATCTGCATTATCACTAGAGCTACAAGAAGTATATGGTAAATTAGATTCATCAAATATAACATGCCTTGAAATATAAACCCTTTTAGATTGAGGATGGTAGCATCGATATCCTTTGTGAAGTGGACTGTAGCCGATAAAAACGCATGGAAAAGTCTTTGGTTGAAACTTGTGCTTGTGATAACTCTTGAGATAGGGAAAACAGCGACATCTAAAGACTTTTAATGAATTATAATGTGGTTCACGTCCATATAACTCCGAGAATGGGGATTCCATGCTTAAGGTCGACGTAGGCATCCTATTAATCAGGAAAACATTAGTCATAAAGGCTTCAACCCAAAGAAACATACGTAAGTTGGCATTAAACATCATAGTGAGACCGGTTTCAACAATATGCCTATGTTTCCTTTCAGCGACTCCATTTTGTTCCGGTGTATGCGGACAAGAGACTTGTTGTTGGATGCCATTATGGGCTAAAATATTGGACAAATTTAGTGCTATTGAATTCCCCTCCTCCATCATTCTGAAAGGTCTTAAGCTTCTTCGAAAATTAGTTTTCGACTAATTTGTGGAAAGTCACAAAGTTAGAAAAGAAATATAATTTCTTCTTTAGGGGATATAACCAAGTAAATCTTGTACAATCATCGACAGAAATAACATAGTATTTTATTCCTTGAGAAGATGCGATGGGGGGCTGGACCCCATAGATCACTATGTGTTTTTGCTAAAGGCTCAAACTCTCTCTTATTAGATACTTGGAAAGGCAACTTACAACTTTTTCCCATCTGACAACTACTACATATTGAGAAAATTTTATTCCAACTCCTAACATCAATGGATTTATTACTATGCAAATTGAAGTGTTCTCGAGTTTGGATGTCCTAATCTTTGATGCCAAATGGTATCTGAATTCTTCTATGCCCTCGTAGCTGTTAAAACTTTGTGCAGGTCCCCTTCCAATGTGTACAAGTCGTCTTGCTTACTTCAAATGGCCAGAATTGTTTTTGTTTTCTTATCCTTAATAACAAAGCCACTGTCAGTAAACTTTAAAGAGCAAGGATTATCTGTCACAAGCTTGATAACTGAAATGAGGTTCTTCTTGAGTTTAGGCACAACAAAAACATTTCGAAGATGTAGATTTCTTCCAACATTCATGTCTCCTATGTGAGTGATTTTAAGCGTATCACCATTTCCTACCATTACTGAGTCATTACCTCTATAAGGAGAAGGATTTGGAAGGATACCTGCCGATTGCACCATATGATTAATAGCACCCGAGTCCACGTATTAGTTGTTGTCAGGTTGGTCACTGAAATTCATTGCTGCAAGTGCTTTGGGCACCTCTTGTTGTGCTTGATAGGAATAATCCCATCTATAGAAATAAGAAGGAGTGGTGTGGTTATTTCTTCCACAAATCTGACAAGGACTTGGTTTCGAACCATCCTTCTGTTGATTGGTTCCATAATTGGTGTTGGTTTCTCCAAGTTGGCGTTGGTATGGTTACTGCTTATATCCCCTTCCTTTTTGTTGTCCTCGTACCCTAGAATAGGTACCTCGACCTTTTCCTTGGTTTTTCTGTGCCATAAAGGCAACGTTGGGATCAAGGGGTGACTGTGTCTCTTGGTCCTCATTATCCTCTCTCATATCATATCCTCGAAAAGCATTCACAAATTGTGTGAATGTAGGATAAGGAGATTTCCCTAGCATCACCGTACGCAAGGTCTTGTATTTGCTGCCGAGACCTATAGCAAAGTTGATAACTTTGTCATCTTCATCTAGCAGCTTGTGTATATAGCCATAAGGTTATCACAAATTCCTTTGAACTCTTTGATGTATTCATCGACTGATTTGGTGCCTAACTTTATGGTTTGTGTTTCAACTGAAACTCCTTGTCCTTGCTAGCTTGTAGGTAAGTATCCTCAAGGCAGGACCACATTTGTTTAGCAGTTGAGCATCCGATAATGAGGAACATGAACTCTTCGGTCATTGTTCCAGAGAACTAGCTTCTAACTAGAACGTCTCGTTCTTCCCATTCCGTGAATTTGGGGTTAAGACTTGGATTTCCTTTCTCTGTTTCTATGGTTTTAGATGGCGAGTCATCTTTGATAATGTCCGAAACTTTCATTGTCTACATCAGTTGGAGAATTTGAGTTCTCCAAACTAGATAATTGGTTGGTTTCAGTTTTATGGGACAAATAGCAATGAGTTGGTGAAGAGAGGAGGGTGAAAGGATGAGAGCAGTACTATTTGAGGAACTCGCCATGGTGCTAATGATAGGCTAATACTTCATAATCTTTTCTTTTGATTTAGCCAAAGCTCTAATACCATGAAGAAATATATGCTAACAGTGAAAGAGAGAGCAATTCTCTGATTAATTCTTTCGGTGTACAGAGGATGCATATATATTTATGCTTGCTGGACATTCAGTCCTACTACTCTTCCTATTCCTATATGGTTATAGGTTAATATAATACAAACTCTTATATTACAACTATCAACTCATACAAACTCAATCCTATACAAATACTTCGATGTTATCCGCTAATCCTTGGAGTCTAGATGTTGTATCTCTAACAACTAGATCTCTGTTAAGAAAGAAAAAAAAATAGGGTGTATTTGGAAGGAAGAAAAATACTTTCCAGAAAAATACTTTTCCTCAAAATAAATGATTTTCTTAATTATTTTCATTATTTGATAAATATGAAAAAAAAAATTGTATTATAATCTAATCAAACACTGAGGATTGGTGGGGTAGGGTAGGATGATGAGGTGTGTGGGGGTAGGGTGGGAACAATTCACTTATGTGAACCCATTTGACTGAATACAATTTAAGTAAGAAGAGAAGACTTTTAAACTTGTGGTGTTAAATGAATCACATATTTTGTTACTATAAATAATTGCATAAAGGTAATTTGTGTCCAAATAAAGCAAGGAATCATTCTTTTTGCACGGACTGGTCAGGAAATAAGTTCACATAAATTGAAATGGAGAAAGTATTACTTATGAAACCTATTTCCCCTAGAACATGAAAATTATTTTCCTCAATTTAAAGAAACTTCACTCTTTCAAAACATATTTTCCAAAATTTTAACTAACCCAACATGGAAAAGTTGAAAAAATTTCCTCCCTACCAAACCCAACCTACCCGGATCTCTGTTTGCGGGGAAAATGTCAGTAAGGGCAAAGAACTGTTTCTTTGCAGTCTACTAGTAGATGTTGACGTGAAGTAAGAATAAAATTAAGTTTTACAAATCACCATGCTGTATGCCCGTTTAAAAGTATAATCAAACAAATAATAAATGATTATTGGCATATGAAATTAATAGAATAGATTACCTCATTCACCAAGGTACAAGGACTAAAAAACTTTATACAACGCTCTCTCAATTCATTTACGAGGGGCAAAGACCTCCCTCTTAAATTTCCATTCACAAGCTTTTAATAATTGATCCGGTCGAATACATAACAAACCCTCTCCTTTTGATTTCAAATATATCCTGTACAAGTCTACAATTCATCCGGACAAATTGTATAAACTATATATACACAAGCTTAACTGAAACTTTATATACATAATTTAAATTAAGTTCCATATATAAATATATTTACAAGAATATTGTAAAATATTCTTCAGTCCATATATCCTCAAGATGTCCAACGAATTCAGCAGGATCGATCCGGAAAAGAGTATTGCAGCACTGAAAACTACTCTTTGTCGCTCGAGGAACGACCTTTCTTTGGTCCACCAAGAATACGAGAAATCTGCAGACCTCTACTGAATGCTTGGTTGAACAACATTCGGGTTTGGAACTCCGAAACAAAAGGAAACCAAGCCAAGAATGCAATTGGTGTGAACAAGAGCAACCCCATTATAATTTCATAACCACGGGCAAGTGTCCTGACCGATCCCCAGAAGCCAGCACGTCGAATCCAAGGCTTCAAAGCTTGAGCAATCTGAAATAAAACAGGATGAAGAGTCAAAACTGCATAAAGAACCAAAGAGAGTGTTTGATTCACAAAGAAATTGGCACTCACCAAAAGCATTCCCCATCCAGTAGGCATGAACGCAAGAATGCAAACAATAATATCACGAAATTTCAGGTGTAGAATAGCAATCAAACTAATGAGTAGGGAAACAAATGAGAGGAAAATGAAGCCTTTGATCAGACGAAATGCGAGCTGAAAATCAGCACTGAATCTCCTCCTTCCGACAGACACAACCTGCAACGAATGAAACAAGGCAGGCCGAAACTTTAATCAGCATAGGCACCAGAAAGTGCAACAAGCAAAATTGGCTCAACTGACGGAGGGAAAGCAAGTAAACTACTACTTCCCATGATTGCACATGCCTGACCTTGGGTTGAGGGCATGAGTCAAGAAGTAAAGAAATCGACTGATTTAAATCAGATATTAACCATGCTTTAATTAAACTGACGATTGTTAATCTCCTTTTATTTAAATCATCTGAACTAAGAATTTACCGATAATTGGATTATTTAGGAAAGCATTGTTATAATGTAGGTGAAGTTACTTACCATGCCTCAATAACATAACGTTCAAGGCAATACTATTATGCGAATAAACACCACTGGCGCAAAAAAAGAGATTAATATACACAGGGAAATATGTCAATTGCAGGAAAAAACTAATCCAAAAGTTAAATCTCCTACAGAAGAAAAAGGTCAGTATTTGTAACCATAAATTATAGCTAAAAACTGGTAGCCGTGACATACTACGTCATGTATTCTTTTTACGATTTTGTGATATAAAATTGTGTATCTCTATAACTTCTGAGATTTTTGGGGACTTATCAATGAATTAATAAGAAAGTGAAATTTCTTGGAACTCACCTTCATTACTGCTAATATCAAGAAAATGACGATCCATGACATACCGTACACCTGAATATGCAACACAAACAGGAGTCAATACTTGAATATTTTAGCTGATCATTTCTGCAGATTGAAATGCAAACTAAGGACGTACCAGAAAACTTGTTTCGTTATTCAAAATTGTGATGTGATATACAAGTCCGTATTGATATATAAAAAAGCGCAGTGATAGCAATATCTCGGCTATAGTTCCACGGACCCCTGAATGATAAAGATGATCTTGTTCTTTCTCCCACCAAGATTCCCAACTTTTTTCTGGCGATACACCGATACCACCACGATTGTTTATCCATTTATTCCAGTCTGTCCAGTCATCGACAATCTTTTGCCACTCGAATCCGGAGGGATTGAACAGGAATGGGGCAAAGAGCCATGTAACGACGAGGAACCATATAGATACGGTAATAAAAACAAATGCCACCATATCTCTGTATGATCTACCAAATATATGGTAGACAAGAAGTAGAATCATGAGCTCAATTCCCTTGACAAAATGGGTTCGGGAGTACAAACGATAGTTTTCAGCAAATTTGGCATGAAATACAACAAAGCCACGACCAGTGCCTCTATATTGAGCACCCCCATGAAGCAATGTCCTCCCATAATAGTGGGTCCTTGTTCCAAGAGAAAATGTAAAGAAAACAGGAGCAAGTTGTAGTTGCATCAGCACAAAATCAGTTAAGGCATTGCGGAAGCCCCTCTCGAGGCCTATCTCCATCATCATGGGCAACGCCATCAATAGCCCAATTTGCACAAAGGACTGAGAGGCAAGAGCAACTTGAAGAGGCTTATTATTTCGAATAGCTGGGTGTGAACTCAATCCTTCTTCAAGCCCACTGAGGACAAGATACAACCGACCATAAAGAAACACATATACAATAATGACAGTTATCTGCCAAAGAAGAGACATTCAATTAGAATGGACTATAAAGAGAATAAACCCGGTTAGGATCATGAAAGTTTAAACTGGAGAAGCAGTTGGGCAGTACCAAGGTAGTAAAGTAGAATCCTACAGTAGTGAAGAAGCATGATAGCATGCGGAAGAAGTCAAATCGATGTCCAAGCCGGTAAATATCACGACTCATTGTCTGCTCACCATTTCCATTAGCTATCTTTGCCTCAAACAGTGCAATTTGGTTAAGGCCGACATCCCTTCCTTTACCAACTTGTATGTACTCATGGTGTGTAACATTACCCCCACGTAGGGTAGAATTAAAACCTAAAAGATGCATCAAAATTTGTAAGAGTAGGCAAAAACTATAAGATTTTAGGTGTTAAAAGTTTGTGGGTTTTCAAATACCAGCAAATATGTCTTCACTTAGGTTGATGACTTTGGAAGCCTTGCTCACCCCACCTCTTGTTAGATGAAACAATCTATCGAATACATCAGGATGACCATAGTGGAAACGTACTCTGAGAAAAAGCATCCACAATAGACGAGAAACTTCAAGTCAGTAAAACCCTTTTGACCCACTGAGATGAAAGTAAAAGGCATATCTAAATTACTAAGATGCGGAATCCATGCAACTACAGCTTGAAATAGGATGTGACAATCACTTTATCCTAAAATTTCAGAAAGGCAATCAGACCTTACTAAGTAAAAAATAGTCACAGGACGAAAAGAAGGAGAACGTAGAAGACGAGAAAGTTCATTAATTTTCATTAGTGCACCAAGGAAGCTAGACATGAGAAGGAGTTCAAGTGCTGAATAACAGACATTTAGCCTCTGCCTACACAGGGGAGGATGGAAGAAACATGCTAAGAACAAGGAGAAATGGAGATTAACTGGCACACACAGAGAGAGAGAGAGAGAGGGGGGGGGGGGGGGGGGGGGGGACTTCAGTGCATTAGCCAAAAAAAAAAAAAAACGTGTTATCAGTAGGATACTTACAGAACAGAAAACAAAAAAGAAGAGGGAGGCAGGCAAAATACTAGTCGCATATAACAGTTCAAGTTGGCACTCGATGAAAGACTCAGTACTTTACATCCTAAGTAAGTCTTGGCTACTTACTTCAATGGATTGGCCAACAATCTTTGCCCAATTGTGACAAAGCTGGTTTCCTGATTTGACATAAACCATGCTAGTGAAGAAACACTGCACAAAGAAAACAAAATGACAGCAGATAAAGAAAATATATTTCACTGCCAAGACGAAATTCCCATGCACAAAGTCAAAATCTTTCTCCAACACCATCATAGCAACAAAAAGTTATTGGTTCGCTAGAAGGGCGATCTCCATACCTGCCAGTGAAAATATGCTCCCGCAGTCCCAGAATAGTCGGATTTCTCACTCCATTCTTTTTCAAAAATTCTTGCAGCAAATTCCTCATTTTGAGGGCTTCTTCCATGTAGTTATCCTTTTGATTGAAAAAGTAATAATCTGGCATCAAACCAATCATGCCAACTTTTTCTTATGGTAAATGAGAATCTTATCATACCAACCTGGTTCATATCTATTGTTTGCAATCCTTCCCCACGAGTAAATATGATCGCATGATTTTGATTCTCTGGCTTTCCTTCTCCCAATATAGCAGGCCCAGGAAGTTTTATTCGATAAATATCCTAGACAACAATATTTCAGAAGTTGATTGCAGAGAACTAAAAGTAATATGGACCAACAAATGCAGATGTATCTTCAAAGTAAAGGCCGGTTAGTAGCTGATCAATAAAGTTTGAGATTGTTCCTTGTTTTTGTAACTGAGAACCGACATATGGCTATAATCTCAGCAACAATCGTATGAATTTTGAACAGATATATAATTATAATCTCCAGCATCAATTGTGTGGATTTTCAAGTATCCAAGCACAAACTCTACGTAGATTGACCAAAATAATTTGCAGAGATGCAATCCAGCCAGAACTAAACGATAAAAGGAAGGCCACAAACCACATGCAAGAACCAAAATAGAACTTAAGATGAACTCCTGTTATGACACTCTTAATAAAAGGCAATGCCCCAGAAAAAGAAAACGCAAACTAGAACCAGAAAAAGTGCTTTGTTTTAGCTGCAAGGTGATGCATAATGCTCTAATAATTCAACACCTGCAACAGGTACCTGATCTAACTTCTGATCTGGCTCTGCTGAGTCCACAGACCTTGGTACAGCCTTCACAAGGGCAGAGTAATAAACCTTATCACCAGTCCTTTTTGATTTATCTTTGCTACTAGTGTCTTCAATCTCATCAATGTAAGCTACTCGAAGAGAAGGGTACCTTACAAAGAACACAAGGAACAAAATTTGAAAATTAAAAGTAGACACTTAAAGCAGAAAACAAACCAAAGTTGTGGATTATGGATTATACTTTGTCATTAGTCTCAAAATGTCTTGAGAACGATGATCACCAGACCTTTTCTGAATGCCATATTGCTGGCAAGACACAACATAGGTAAATTTCATGTCAGTAACTGCCTGACATTGCGACATCAAGGACCTCTCATTTTTTGGCTGTTCGTCAGTATTAGATTCAGCAGCCTTGTAGCCTTTCATTAACTCTGCAAAAAATGTAGAAACTGCAATTCATGAAAAATTCTACTCTTCAAGATGATGGGAAGAACAACAATAATTCTTGTAAGCACCTTCATCTTTTGCCATATCAAGAAAGGCCTGAAGCTCCAAAGCTTGCCGATAGTACATCATACCCCGAACTGATTTTACAGTTGACCAATTGCATGCAAATTAAGAAAATTGTCGAGAAAAAAATATGCTGCTGCTAAAGGTCAAAAGAAGCATAAAGATAACCATACCAGTTTTGGTCAATGTTTGACCTCTATATGATGCCCATAGACGAAGTTCTTCTTCCAATCTAATGTTGCCCTTAAGATCCTCTTCACTGCTACAGCCAACCCTTTCAAGGAAGTTCTCCCATTCATCTTTAAAGGTTTTACATATTGTTTTAGACACGAAGAACGAATTAGAATCATCATATATCAAGGTAAGTCCATTTCATGCTTAAGGTTACAAATATAATACTAACCTGGGTATATTTTTTGCAAATAAAACAGTATAGAAACACCATCTTCATTTGGCCTTTCCAGGGAATTTATTGAGAAAAGAACCTCCTCATTGAAGTAAGGTGTCAAAATACTAAAAAGAGAGAACAAAACATCACATATAATAGTTAAAGCAAAAGATGTTAATTTGTACAAGTTAAAAGTAATTGACTTTTATACATGCGCACAGATAAAGATGTACATCGAAACCATGCTACAGTACTCTGAAGTGAACTAGGTCCTGATGATTGCAAGTTCATTGAGAACAATAAACTATTATTCTTGTAACTAAGTATTTTTATTACGTGAAGCTAATTGAATAAATATACCAGGGGAAAGACCACTCATTTAACTGACTGAATAGCTACATTCTGCTAACACTTGGGTTTTTCTGTTACATCCAGAAAACCACAAGCTACACTTAACTAACATCCCTACAATGGTATCATGATGCACTGTGATTACAAGTCAATTGAAAACTAATGTTTTAACCAAAAGGCTTACGAAAAGGAAAGCATATTTCGAACTTTGGGGGCGTGAGGCATGTCCATAAACAATGAATTTGAGAAGAATGACATGCGCCGTCTAGCTTCCAAATTGGTTGGCACATCCATGGCAGATTCCTTAACAGTAAGCAGCATGTGAAGCCTTCTAATCTGAAGAAACGAGAAACTTCATATGAGTGTGGCTCAAAAGAAGATAACTAATCACCCTTCTTCCCCAAATGTATAGCGAAGTCACTGAAAGGGTTTCACCTAGAAACAAGAACCTGGCACAAGATTTTGATACTTTTTCTTCCAGCCTTAGCACTCACTCACTCACTCTCTCTCTCTCTCTACGCGCGCGCACACACATATCATTCTTCACTCCAAATCTCACTGTATGCCTTGACGGCATGTCAAAGATATATACACACACTCAAGCGCACACATGCTCGGATGTGTACACACACAGACACATATAGTGATCTTCATTCAAATCTCGCAGCAAGGTTTAATAGCTTGTTATAATAGAAACTCACTACATTTGGCTGAAACAAGGGAAACAAAACCTGTGTTTAAGTTCTTCCACTTGCTGATTTGAGTCAACCTTAGTTCCATGGTATAAGAAAATGACCTGTCATCTCATATTTTCTATTGTATAATTATAGTCCAGTGATTGTCTAAACCTATATCATGCAACAAAACTAACAGTAAACTTTTACTATGTTCACATGATTTAGTTGAAGAGATATACTCACCTTTTCCTTCCATGCCTCTGTTTCGGTTACAGGAAAATTAAGGGTGCCAAAGAGCTGATATTTTGCATTTGGAATCATTCCACCATGCATCCCATAGGAGCCACCATGTGTTGTTTCTAACAAACTACAACAGGGATTTATGAAAATAAACAAAATGATAAACAATTAAACAAAGAATAAAGAAACTTGCTCCCACATGATTTACCTAGGAACAGAGTCGTCCATTATGTCACGGGTCACAACTTCTAACATATCAAGCAAGAGAATAACTACATGATCCTTGTCCTCATTTTTGTTTTCTTTCTGTGGAATTTAGAAGCCACTTAAGCAGAACCCTATGAAATGCTCAATTCCTTAGATGAAAATTTCGTATGGCGTATATTACCAGAAAATCAATAAGCCGCACAAACTGTTCATAGAGGGTAGGTAGAGCACTCATGGCAAAATCCTCTGTCAGATTACCCTGATCTATGTGGTCATCGACTTTTGAGAAAATTTCTTTAATCACCCTGAAAATTATTGATTTCCAATTAAATAATTAGAAACAGCTCAAGAAGTAAACACTTTCTAAGTGTGCCAGATAAGAAAATGTAACAGATGGAAACTTACAGCTGTTCACGTTCACCCAAAACCAAAACATTTATAATGCTTTTACATGAAGCATAGCACTCACGAATGGCACTGCGCATATAACTGTCCGCATTCAATCTTTTGTTCAGCTCACGATCTCTTCCATTGCTATCTTTAGCCATATCCAATGCAATTGGAAGCTAATAGCAGTCATGTGAGATAAACACCACTTAGTAAGGCTGTAAATGGAATTCCTTCAGGTTTACAAAATAAATAAGCTTATAAGAGCCTAAACCTTGCTAGCTAAGAGAAATGGAGGCCACTGGATAAGGTCCAGATCAGGGTCAGCCCAATATGGGACAAGCAATAAGCTCCTTTCCCTGTAAGCACAGCAAGTTAGCTCTGGAAGAGTAATATTTCTAAGGGAGAAGAACGGGATAGCAAAAGGGAAAAGAAGGAAAATTGGAAAGGAAAAAGAAAACAAGAAACTGGATAAGGAGGAAAGCAGCCCATCCAAGCTCTCAAGAAAGGATTGTTTTCCACTACCCCCATTACCATGGTACCTATTATTTATCAGATCCTCCTCCCTGAAACTCTCTATTATTTTGTTCCACATTTGAGCAAACCTTGCAGCCTCCTTTCCTTTACTAGAGGTGACCTGCAAGGACCAATCAATAAACAAAATCTTAACACTGATCTCTGCGAATTCAATGCAAAGAAATGCCTAGGACTTGACCTCATCAAATTTCTTAGATAATGTAGCTTTAAGTCCCTTTTTTCGCTTTTCATCCTTTTCCACTGGGATCAAGCAGGCATTAAATGCTCCTGGAAGTGACTGAAACCGCGATCTAAGCATTCCCAGCGTGCGAATCTGAAAGCAGAAGGCAGGATGCGAACTTATCAGCCCAAAAGAGAAACTAGTGAACTGTGGAAAGACCAATCGAATTCAAGGTGGAAGGCAGACTTTGGGGGAAAGGAAAATCTTATCTTGATTACCTCACATGCTACCAATCTTTGAGCAGCATTTATCAAGATCACAAAATTATGCATCTTATAGATTCTATCAACAGCAATTACTACATGCATACTTTTTGCATATCTATGTGATACCTCAAGTCCTCAATGCTAGTGCTAGTTTTGTAGTTTCAGTTTGATCACTGGTTCCTGGGACAAATGTGTCTATGGAATGCAGCTGCTTTGTAAGTATTCACTTTTGGTAAATACAGTATGTCAGTTATCAAAAACAAATGTGATACCTCAAATGACGCATAGGCTTCTGGTAGATAAATAAACCTAGATCTGAGATTAAGATGTTACTACAAACTAACAAGCATGTAGGAAAAATTTTGAACGAGCAACCATTTCATAACGTCCAACATAAAGCTTATAAATTGGATGGGGAAGTTACAAGTTAATAAGGTCAACTAGTGGGTGGAAGCTCTACCAACCTCTCCAAGACGCCGAAACGCGCCATATATGCCTCCAAATATGGTAGAGAAAATAGCATACCAAATCTGAGTGTCCATGAAATAGACCTGAGATAGTCTTCAATTTAGATGTTGTAAAGAAAAAGTGAAACAGAGAAGCTGAAAGAATTGGAAGGCATGCAAATGGATATGCATACAAGAATGATAGGAGCCCATAGTGCAATCACGACACCAATATTGCTTTTTGCTGCAAGTATGCAACCATAAGAAAGAACAGTATTAATTAACAAATCTTTACTTTAGTGCATAAGTGTATCCACATGTATATGTTGATATTCAATTACTTCCCATTTATATACCTCGAGGGAAGAACTCATGCCATCTATAAACGCTGACGTGAACCTTCATGATATCTTTTGTTGGACCTACAAGAGGTTTTATCTGCAAAAGTAAAACGCTTCAAGTTTTTCATCATGTGTTTTGAGGGCCAATATTTGACATCTATGTAGTCAAAAAGTGATATCAAAATAAATTAGCATGAAGATCATTAAACAACAGCTTATTTTTCAACAAACAAACTTATGCTACCCATGGAGTATGAATAATGGCCTTGGACAAGGGGAAACAATTGAATAATGGCCTTGGACTAGATGACAAGATATTCAAGTTTCTGATTAATTCATACAAGTACCTTAGGTTTCTTTCCTCGTAAACTATTACATGGAAATACAACTAGAAAGAATCTAAAAGAGATTGTGTCGTTATAGTACAGTTCATATTACAGCTGTCTTCCTAAATTTTAGTTTCCAGAAAAGAAATTGACCATCTTAAAACTAAAGAGAACCTACGACAAATAAAATATAAGTCTCTTCCCGGTAGGGGCGTTCATCGGTCAGTTTGATACGGGTTTTAGACATTTCGGTTCAGTATTCGGTTTCTTAAAATGCTATGCCAATACCATACCTAATTAAATTTGGCATGTTTCGGTTTTTCTCCTTTTGATTTGGTTTATTCGGTTCGATAACTTCGGTTTTTTGGCTTAGATAGAGAATAGTGACTTTTCTGTTTTTGCTGCGGACAACCTAGTATCAAAGAAAGTGCCTTTGGGAACTTGTAATTTTTCTAGAGAGAGTCAGAGGAAAGAGATGCGTGATCATGTATGAAATCTTGAACTGGACTACAATCAGTGCCGAAATAAATATAGGTGGAAACTGAAATTGTATGATTTCTGCTTTCTGATCTCTAAAGCTTAAAGGTGGGAAAACCGGAAAGGTAAGTAGGTACATGAAAATGGCGGTAAAGGTAAGTAGGTAGCGAAAAAAAGGTGGAAAAGGTTAAAAAAAACAATCCTACTGGTCAAGTAAAATTTTAGGTCTTCTATATTTATGTTATAACCTAACATATGTGTCTTCTATATTTATGTTATAACCTAACATATGTGCATAGTGTAATGTAGTATGTATTTCAGAACGGTATCGGTATTTCAGTAAAAAAAAAATCTAACTATCAAATACCGTACCAAATACAAAAAAATTGAAGAACTTAAACCAAAAACCATACATAATACCGAAATTTTAAGTTTTGATTCGATAATTCGGCATATACCAAGTTACACACACCCCTATACTTCCTGGTCATCAACTTCTATTACTTTAAGTATCTTAATTTATTGAAGTGTTAATATTGGCTAAAACCTGTATAAATATCCAAAAGATTTTACAATTTACTTAAAATTGATTAAACACTAAGTTAATTGGATTTTGAAAGTTTACTGAGATTGCATGCTTGCAGAAGGATCATAAAGATTATCTAAGTGTAAATATCTTAAGTTGAAACATGACCGGTTAACCTCAGGATTCAAAGATCCTACAAGTAATCTAGAAATTATAGTATTCACTACTTCTTTTTGGCTTTTGCTTTTTCTTTTTTTGATAACTAAAAAATCTCTGAATGCTAACTTTTGGATGTAAAAGATCCATGTGCATTGCTCATAATCCGTTACGTCAGCATTTTTAATGGCTCAAAGCCTGTTTACACTTATTTATCTATTAATTTTTTTGAGAATAGAACTAGTTTGATGTCAAACCTCTAATATGCATACAGATCCTCAGTCATCCTCTTAATAATATTTAGTTTATTTTAATTATAACAATAACAACAGTAAGATTTAATGCTTTTTTTTAGTTTTATGTAAGATCAAATTTTATCTCAAGTAATTAAAAAATCTTGAATTCTACTACCCCAGAAACATAGAAAATTTCATTTTTTATAAACTTCTGTGGCATTTTAAGACATAAAGTATTGGAATTAGCCGGGAAAAGAAAGCCCGACATAACATATAGAAGTAAAACTGCTAGTCGTGGTGGATTTTTCTTCTCTTGTTTTACTATACCATGTGTTAAATAGTAAAAAAAAAAGTTTTACAGGCATGATCCTGAGTATTTAAAATTAAATTAAAATTAAAGAACCCTTGAATTAATCGAGATAGAATTTTACTTTTACATATAAAAACACAAAAAAAAGAAGAAATAAATTTTATCATAAATGTTTAAAATAGAAAACTAATGTTTAGTACCTACTGAAATTTATCCACACAAAACAAAACAGATAAATAAGTGAAACTTTTTAGATCTTCAAAGGCAAACAAATGAGTCATGTTCAAGGTGCATGACTTTTTTCATCCAAAAGTTGACTGTAAAATTAGGTCCCACTTGTGCACATAAATGTTAAAGTTAGGTATTATTTGCACCACTTCCAAAAAGTAAGATGAAAAATACACAACCCCCTAAAAACTAAATACTTGCAATTTGGCCATCTAAGTATGTGTTCTCTTATAGCATTTTGCTTTCGAAGCAAATAGTAGCAAAATAGGAATCCCGTTAACAGCAATCAGACGAGCATAATGACAGATTTAGAAATGAGGGAAGCACCTCTACGTAGAAACTGAATGTCAATTTTGCTGCCAGGAGGAGAACCCAAAACAGTGTGTATCTGGAAATAACAGCATTACAATCAACATTATAATCAATCGTAAAGAATAGCAGAACTAAATGAAAGTTGAAATCTAACATTTCAATGCATTTGCTTACTTGAAAAGAGAAAATGCATCCTCATGCATACCTCTTCCTACATAAAGTCGAGGCTGTAATAAAGAGCATATGAAAAGTAAGAGAATATATCCAAAGAAGGGAACTCAAAATCTGAAAAAAGACTGAATAACAACTAAGATAAGAGATATGTTTGCATACCTGGGACCACCACATTACCAAACTCACAATCTTGAAGTCTGACCTCTCAAGATAACGGCGGATGAAAGGGAACACAAACAACAGTGCAGATAGCATGTTTGGTGACAGGTAAAACAGAACTGCTATGATGAATAAAGAAGGCGAACTTGAACCATTGCCAAACCAGTTTTTAATGGTCTGCGCAAACTCTGGAGGATTTTCTAAGCTATATGCATAAGTTACTGGCAACACTACCACCCATGCTGCTGCTGCAACAGCTTTGAACACATATCTTAGCTTGACATAGAATGGCATGCTGTGTCTCGATTTCCAGCTCATGATTATATCTAGGATCGCTGCATACACAAGGTAGTATTGCCAACAAAAGAATCATAGTTATAATGATTTTTCATAAACAGATAAAGATAAAATATGAGAATAACAGGACTTAGTTCACAACAAAACCCCTAGACGCTTAGGCCAATCAACATGTGCTTCCCTCCTAAGCAATCAGAGAAAATAAGGATAGATGTAGACATCACTGGAATGTCACAAGTTTATTTAAGGTTTTAGTTAGGAATAACAAAGTCCAAGATCAGTTCAATTATATTTAACCAATGTGATCAATAATTGGTTGTTAATATTAGCTATTAGCTTAGATTAAAAAGTTACACCATTACTTGCAGCAAAGTAAAACAATGTGACAAATAATCGGTGGATGCTCGAATTTAGTGCAGAGGTACTAATCATATTACTCACTTTTAACCCCTCAGCATGATGACATCCAAGGTGGAGCAAGAGCTAAGTCTACATGTTAGCAAAACCCAGTAGCTTCAGCCCAAAACTCATTACGTTTAAAAAAACCACTTAGCATGCATTAAAAAAGTTATCAAGAACCCAGTACGCTGCATTTCTAGAATTCAGAACCCATAAACTCAAAATTCTAGCTCTGCCTCCGATGACATCCAGTCTCTCTTATTGCATGTCCATTTTAGGTTTCAATCATCTTATAACCTCTTTGATAAGTCATATCGAATGTTAACCATTGGTCTAAAACAAGGGAGAGTGCTACGAATAAAAGAGTCCAACAGTTATACAATTGGCTTAAACAAGTCGGTGACATTTCAAATAAAAACGAAAACTAGATGAGTACTTCCCCACACCATGAGAGATGGCATTTCATATTGACAGGATAACACAACCTTCATTTGAATGCCCTCCAAGTCATTTACTTCCACAATATCAGAAGTCACATAGCAAGAAACGAGGAAACTAACCACAATAAAAAGGATATTGAATTATAATCTAGCCAGTCTTTGTCAAAAATAAACCCTCACCTTGAGCAAGCTTCAGTATGGCAGCTGTTATAAAAATGCTCATCACTTTCTTGAACACATCTCCTTCAAAAATAGAACTCAGTTGCCCAGATCCATTCCATGCAATAATGATCATTGCCTTCAGTAAACAAGGTGAATCAGCATCGGAAGACACTCAACATGTCATACAAATAATGAGAAAATAAAAGGAAAAAAAGAGACTAACCTGTAAGCATAAAATAAAAAAGCCCCACATCCTATCAAAACTCCTATAGATGTGCCAATATGAGCGTGTCTCGACAAAATTGATTTTCCCCATCCAATGGTTCCTTTTAATTGCTTCATTTTCCTGATATGATCAATATTTAGATTAAATGTACAACACTGGTTGTAACACATCATTTAACACTCAATATTACAAAAGATCATAATTAAGGAAATTATGCATGAAATCTCAACATTAAAACACTGGCCGGGGGGGTGGGGGTAGAATGGCAAGCGGAAAGTAATGAAATTCTATCATCTCAAAACTGAAATCATGTCAAATTTCCATACCATGACCAAGTCAATAAATGAGTACCGCTGTGCAACTATTCTCCCACATGAAGAACAAGAAGCATACTTTTTGCCCATCATAGGTGTAGATGGTCAGGCATATTTATCATCTAAACGTCCTCATAGATGACCAAGCTATTATGTAATGAAAAGCTCATGTACCACCTCTAAGAGAAAAATAATTTAGTTAATTTTCTGTTTGATAGTTCATCGATACTCTATGGGTTCATCTATTTTACTAGACCGCATGCAACAGTATGATGGGTTTGATACCTTAATCTTATGCCTAACAATACACAAAATTACTACTTAAGCACTGAATCTACCCCAGATATATACTTAATAATGTTGAAGGGTTTTCCGCTATCATCATATTCAGCTTTCAAGAAAGACCTTCCCGAGTGTAGTACCTGAATGAATAGCCAACTCCTTATTATCTAGCTATCTTCACACGTAGGGACATTGGTTTATCCTTCATGAGTTCAAGTTATACCTTTACAGCTTATCATGAATGAAGATGATATATTTTTGTACCTTAGTATTATCCTTTTTTAACCACTTATTTCTCTTTACTATTAGTCACCGGGGATATAACCACAGGCACGAATAAAATCTAGTCTCGTCATCTGTACCTCTATGTGGTGAAATTTGTTTTCTTTGTCTTTTATGTTCTACGTGAAGATTTATCTTTACAGCCTACTGTCAGGCAGGAAGCCATCATCTTCTCAAGACATCACCTCCCCATTAATAGTTGTGTATCAGTTTTTTACCCATTGCCAGTCGGTCTCTGGTCCTAATAGATATGCCAAATGAGGAAACAGCAAAGTCTATTGGGACTACACCAAAAAGACGATCTTTGAAGGGGTTAATATTCCATACGAGGTCTGACTTGAGGTCATTGTTTTCAAGGACTCTGGAATTCCAGGCGCTTTACTTGGCCATAACTGGCCCCATGCTATATAACCTCTAAGATATTCATAGCAGACCAGAACCATAACATTATCAAAGGCCTACATGAAGGGGTTAATATCACACATTCCAGATCTTCCAGTGTGCCTCAAAGAAAATATCCATCATCTCCCCTATATTCATGTTGACTAGATTACGGAAAAATTAGTAGGTGATATTACTTACATCATCTGGTTGCTCTTCAGGAGGAAGATGGAAGAAATCAGCATCCGCACGCATTGGCCAGCCCAGCTTGAAGCAGTTGACTGACCTGCAATGCCACGCAAATCATCAGTGTATGTTACAAAAGAGAATGGAGATCCAGATAAAGTAAAAGAATATACCAGAAATACTCATTTAAATCATCATAGTTTCTCCACTGAGAATGCTTTGACTTTTGTTTGCTCCTTTTAGCTTCCTGTTTGTTCAGGCAGAAAATAAAATAAAGGTGCATCTCAAAATAAAATCTTGCTTTTTGTGCAACAGTGCAGGGGGAATACCTTTGCTATAGTGTTATAGATGGGAGTCACTACTTTCCTCAAGAAAGCCTCATCTTCACCACCATAAGCAGGTTTTACAGTTTCGCCTGTCATGGGACTAACACTTCCGGCCAGCATACCATAAAGTTCAAATGCCATCTGAATCAAGATTTGCAATTAGTAAATGTACTGGAGAACTTAAAAAGTAAAAGCAGCATATTGGATAAACAGGTCTGAATCTAACAACATAAGAATATGAAGTCAGTTTCATACATAAAAGCTAGACATCTCTAAGAAAGAACGGAAACTGCACCCATGGAGACGTCTTTGGACATGAAAGATAAAAGATATGACGACTGATTTCTAATCCTATGCCACTTCTAAGAGAGTCTCTAGCGAAAATGTGAAGACAGTGGATATGATTCTCTCTAGATCCCGACATGGCATTTTCAAGTCCAATGCTCCTCTTTACGTTATAATGATATGTATTCAATACCGAGATAAGGGTTAAATACATATTTTGTAAGAAATGCTATTAACTTTCAGCTAATTATTTCTTTTTTTCAAAAAAATGTCAACTGACAGAGCTCACAATCTTGAATTTTCAAACATCCAAATGCCAAGTTCAATAATGATACGAGTGTCAATCCACAAAATGGTCACTTTTCAAAATCAAATGAGCAACTTGATGAGCTCTTTATATTATACACTTTGCAACCTTGGATAATCTATTGAGTTAGAGATGATGATTAGTTAGATACTTGTATGATTAAATGTCTCGGAGAATTGATAACACGATGTAAAAGATTAATCAAGTTCTAGAACCTAAAAGCAAAATAACAGAAACTGACACAACCAGTTACAGACAAACACTTAAAGCTAAAAATAATTACTCCATACATGATGATAAATATAGCATAGGCACTCAGGCATGAATCTTAAATTTGCAGCTTCTCCCCATATAAGAAGATAAAGACCCATGTATAGTAATTTCCGCTGTTGCACTTCTTGCTGGATAGTTGGCAGCCTGCAAAACAAAAACTAGAAGAATTAGTGAAACTAATAGACTGGACAAAATTTAGAAGTCATAGGCAGAGCTATAGTTTGTAGGATACTTGTCATGCCAGTCGCAATTGAGAGTGGACGATAAAAGAAATTCATATGTTCATCAGAATGAAAAGTATCCATTAAGGTATATTACTAAGTGAACTCCCAAAAAATATGATATAACAATATTCTTTACAAAAATAAAGGTTCTTACTTTGATCTTTCTATCAATTAAAACACCAAAGTTACAACTGCATGACTATCAGTTAACAAAGCTGCCAGTACTAGTAAAACTCAATATCAACAGATTCATTATAAAGAAGATTAACTTACCAAAGACTGCTCTTACGACCTAGATACTTGCACCATTTTTTGTAGTTTTTGAAAAGTTTCTTCATAACATCAGTCAGTGCCCGGTCATCCAGCTAGTGAGAGTGATGAACATGTCAATGTCAGAAACAAAGACAAAGAGATAACAAGTGCTATTTCATATGAAATATCCTACAAAGAACAACCTTTGGTTGCTGATCAAGCTTTGGAAATTGTCGGATGTGAACATTTGCCAACAACAGAATCAGATGCTCCCGCTGATTCGCCACATTATCTTTCTGCTTGTCAATTCCAATTATAAATAACATTGTGAAAAACAGAAACTCATAATGTTTACATAACTCATCTGATGTTTGTTCCCAGAATATTGTAGTTCTATACCTGAAAACCAAACATAGCTTGAAGCCAGTCCAGGATATCTTCATCAACTTTCTTCTTATGGCTTTTTGGCCATTGAAGACCTCTTGTATTTCGAAGAGCAGTGACAGAAGCTTGAATCTATGAAATATGAAAGATAAGCATATGATAGAAGCATCATCAAAGTAAAGTCTAGAAAACAAGAAAAGGGGCTAGAACCAACCTCAGGGTATCTCATAATTGCTTGATTTGAACTATCAGGGTCAAGTGGAAGTATATTATAAGGAACTAATATCTGAGTCTTCTCGGCAACCTTTGTATGAGCTTCCAAAATCTACATGTGAAATGCATATAACATGGAGGATAAGCCAGTATGGTAGACAAAGATCTGAAGCATATACACAAACATCCGGTCCGCAACACATCTACTTTCAACAATAATATCTCATATTAGCAAACGCTAGTCTACCTCATCAGCCACTTCCACAGCTTCTGTCAGATTAACAGCTTTCAAGACCTCAAAAAGAACAGCAGCTGTTTGGTATGCTTTTGTAAGTCGGGCACTAAAAGAAGGTACAAAGAGAAACAGCCAAAAAGAATCAGCATGAAGAAACCTAGGAGCAAATTAAAGTAGGAAGTCTCAGTATGCGTTGAATATACCGATCAGCTTTATCAGCAGCATTCTGCAAAGCCTGAATATACTTCCTATAGTAATGCTGGTAGAAACTCTGCATTTCACGAGCATCACTTTTTGTCCTACCAGCCAGGGTTGTTTCATTTTCCTGCATAATGGTGAAAATAAACAAAGTTCCTCAATGTACACATTGATATTTTAGAACCCCTAAAAGTGATGGAAGCACAGAGAATATAGAGTACTAAGTTGCAGATGCTTGTAGGATCTAATGAACAGAAGGCAATAAACATCAAAAATACTGGATCAAAGATTTAAGTGGACTATCCAATTGTTCATGTCTAAGACTGAAGTTTGGATGATAGCATTGAGCAGTTGTCCAATGATCACCCCATTGAATCAACTTGGGGACAGTTTCTAGATTTAATATTTGTCCCAAGTAACCCCAAGCTAAACAATTACAGCTTCTCATGGCTTTCAAAATCTCTTCTTCCTCATTGTCACCCCTTCCCGATCTTTTCTTAGTCTACCTATCCCTTCAACTATACCTTACGTTAGGTGTTGTACCTATTAAACTTTAGCTACATTAAGTTCCTCACGTGGAAAAAGGTTTTCTGTGTGCATAACCAACAATTCTGCGTGCAAGTTATGGTTCTACTAATATGCTTATGTGCTACTGACATTGCATATGGAGACTGCTCTCTCCACTTATTCCCTCCATATAGTATAAGAATAAAGCTGCACAGAAATCTAGATCACAGCAACATGATTTGACTAATACCAGCACACAAAAAATATTCATAAGTTGAAACATCACCATATTAAACAGATTCCATTACAAGCATATCAATAGTGGTGGTATAAACAATTTACCTTTTCTAACCGTTGAAGAAGGGAAGTTTTGAACTGGCGAACTCCACGTCCACTTGATGTTGGATCTAACCTGTGAGCTTTTTCAAAGGCATAGAATCGACCTGATTTGATTGCAGGAAGCAAACTGCATCATATAGTTGCACAATCTGCAGGTATCATTTCATCCACCACTACTAAAGAAGGAAAAGAGGAACTTTGGTTGCATTGGAGGCTAAAGGAATCCTAAAGATGTTAATAACCACGCAGCAGAGTTAAGCTGATTGAACAAAGAAGATAACTAAACTATTAGCTTGACCATTCAATTGATCAAGGAAATGGAGTAATCCAGTATTTATCATGATAATTAGCTTCAATTATAGTCAAAGGCGGATCCAAGATTTAAAAGTTATGGGTTTAATCTTTAAGATTCTTAAAATTATGGGTTCAGACCTATTATCTTTTGCAATTATACTAGATTTTACGCATAAATTTATGCTACGCGTCGAAAGTTTTGGGTTCAGATGAACCCCGTGAATGAACGTTGCATCAACCACAATCATTATATGAGAACAAATTTCCTTATATATAAAACAAGTTGTTAAACCTAATTGTCACTTCTACCACAGTTCTTCCGGTTGTCCACTAAAGGAGCAGAGTAAAAAGACAGCATATATATTGTAAAAACAAAATGCAGAAAACCTCCCATTGACTCAATTTTCCATAATCTGCGCATTGCCATACATTCTCTAACTGCATACCAAGTTATAACATATTTTAGCAACAAAAGTTTTGACACATATACAGTCAGACCTCTCTATAACAGTCATGTTTTCTGTGGAGCCTATCTTTCATGATATGTTATATTTTATGTTCTCTGTAACAACATTTAGCTATAGCAACAAATATGAGCAAATATACAAGTTCATGTGCTTCAGCACCAAAAAGTTGACAGGTAAACTTACATAAATAAGCTACCCTGGGGTTGCTGGGCTCGACCTCATTGGCGACACGAAGAATTGGTGCAATTTCACTTAGAGATGATGGGACTACCTCACTGTCCATCATTGTCTCCCCTAAATTACCAGCAGTCTGCGTCCGCAGAATACGCCTCTGCGGTTGCAAATCGGATCCCCTCCTCTGGTAAGCCATTTTTCTTTGAGCCCTCAGAGCTCAATTGCAGCTTCCTCTAACTTGCCTGTCAAAAAATAATTTGATAAGACTATGCTGAGCACCAACCAAACCCTACACACCAAGAAAATAGCCACCCCATATCCATTATTACTGAAAGAACAGAGACTGAGAACCAAGACACCTAATTGAGGACATATTTTGGTATTCAAGAAATTATAGACAAATCAAAGTTAACAAGGAAAAACAATAATCAGTAAACATAAAAAACTTACCTTACCTACACTGATATCACAGAGTCACCATAATTACTTTCCTTTCCACAATTCTCCTCTCTCTCTGATATCACAAGCAATCGGCCGAGCAAGAACAGAAAATTCAAGAACGCCAAACAACAGAATTTCCCTTTATTTCCTTGATCATAATCCAAACTTCAAAAATTTCTCAAAACACTTTTGCTAATTACTTTTAGAGTAACATAAAAAGATAACTTTTTTTGTGATCAAAACAAAAAGTACCAACTTTATTTCGATTCCCGCACTTTCTTGAACAGAGCTCTTTTTACTTTCTTGAAAGATTAATCAAACAGAGCAGTTTCCAGAAAAGGGAGTGCAAAGAAGATTATAAATTTTACCGAAATTTAAGCAGAGTAAAGAGGAAAGTGACTAATGATGGTACTGAGATATAAAATTCTTGGAACTGCTGCTTACTGTGCTTTAACAGAGGATGAATAGACGACAAAGGAAGTTGTAGGCGAATAATGACTTTATGTGGTGAGTGTTAAAAGCACTACTACTACAAGACAGAGTAAGACAGTGACATATGTTGAAAGAGGAAGTCTCACAAGATAAGAGCTGCCAAACTGACACTGTTTCTTTAACATGAAAGTACGAAAACATCATTGTACCAATCTTAAAATGTCCGAAAGGCCCATCTTAGTTGTACTTAATTCTTGCTTTCTCGTCACCCCCCAGGTTTCAATTTGTAAGTGGTCGTTTGGTTGACAGGCGGAATTTATTTATGTATTAAATATTGCATAAGTAATAATATCATATTTTTATTTTCTCCATCTCGATATTTTTTACTTTTTGAGAATTAATTTGATTAAACTTTAAAGTTAAATTAAATTAAGTTCATTTAATATTTTAATATTAAAATTTATATATTTGAAAACTACATAAAAAATACTATACTATAAGTTGTAACTCTTCTCATAGCATTTTGGTGAGAAAATACATTTTAAAATGTTTAACAAAGTTTACACAGTTTGAATCTGAAAAGCGAAAAGTGTCACATAAATTGGGATAGAGGGAGTAGCATTCTTTTGCTATGGAGTATAATATTGAACACATTTAATATAATATTTGGTTTGCAATTTAGAAACTCGCATAACTAATATATGCATAAATTATGAAGGAATCTATATATTATTTTTATATTAGATAGAAGATAAAATAACTAATACATGAATAACAAAACTCTACATAATCCCCGCATAAAATAATACATATATTCCCTCATAACTAATCCCGCATTACTAATATTTGCATAACTCTAACCAGCTACCAGACAAAGTGATATACTTGGTTATTGTGAGTCAGAAATTTTTTAAGTTAAATTGGATTAGACTAATTTGATATTTTAAAATTAAAAGTTTGATATTTACAAATTATGCGACAAGTAATATAAGTTGTATCTTTTTCATGTTAATATGATGAGAAATATATTTTAAAATAATGATCATAATTTACATAGTTTAAATCTCAAAAGGCAAAAAATATTACATAAATTTTGAGCGAGAGAGTAAAAATATTAGGATTGTAAAACAGAACCTGATAGTTGTTATTTTTGTCTCAAATGTGAAGATATGCTTGCTAATGGCCACGTAAACAAATTACTGTATATGATAAAAGATATTTTACTATCCATAATCGTTGATTAAATGAACTAAAAAATATTACCAGCTCGTCCTTTTTTCTCACCTCCAAACACGTATGTCTGTTTATATTTCATAGTTAAATACACAAGCAACTAACTAGACTATGAGGCATGAATTAGATAAAGGTTAAGATGGAAAACAAATATTATTATCGGTATATATTACTCCCTCCTTTCCAATTTATATAAAGGTGTTTGATAGAGCACGGAGTTTGAGAAATAAAAAAAGCTTTTGAATCTTGTGATCTAAAATAAGTTAAAGAAATTTTTGTGACTAGAATTTAATATAGAAAGATGTCATTCTTTTTTTGACTGATTACTAAAAAAAGAATACCATATAAATTGAGACCAAGAAAGTATTAAACAACCATAAATAGGACTAAGAAAACGAAATTATTCACTAAGTGGTCGTTTGGTTTGAGGTCAAAATAGTCCCGGGATTACAATCCCGGGACTAATTTATACCATCTGTTGGTATTATTTTATACCATCTGAAAGATGGTATAAAATAATACCAGTATAAGTGGGTTAAGAAGGTATAAGTTGAGTTATTCCAGCACTAATTTTTATACCACGTTTGGTACAAGGTATAAAATAATCCCGGGATAAATCTATACCTTATACCAAACGTGGTATAAAAATTAGTACCGGTATAACCCATGTTATACCTTAAACCAAACGACCACTAAGGGTAGAATAGTCACTTGACCTTAGAATATTCTTTTAATAGCTTAACAAAGGGGCATTCCGACCCCATTTTTAATTTTTCACACCGAAGCACAATCTTTATTGGTTTTCAGTGGGCATATTATAGTTATACACTATAATCCAATTCAAATGGCCCACTTTATTAGTGAGAATGTATTGTTTAACACATTAAAGCCATGCATTATATTAAATCTATATATAATATAAAGCTAGGCATAGACAATCCTATGTGGCACCTCTCTATGACCTCCATTGGCATTTATCTATTTTTTCCTTTTTTTGCCTTTTTCTCTATTATTTTATATATTGTAAAAATAAATGTCTCAATTAATGCTAATATTCCTATTCCTTACGGTAAAAAAACTAAAGAGCCAATATTTGTATGCTTCAATTAAATGCCTCATTTACTACTACAACCTTTCATATTTTTTATTGGATCATTTTTATATGCTGCCCAATTATGTTTTACTATGGAGGCTAACACGAGGTTGATGAAGAAGAGAACGGAAGTTAAACTCGAGATATTGATTTGATTATGGCACAAGCAAATGTGTCAAGGGCAAGGCAGTCTATTGTTTCTATGTCACCAACTTTTCAGGTTTTGCGCTTAAATCATTTTATGATTGCTCAACTACCCTGGCAGGTCCCCTATTAAGCAATTGGATGGTACTTTGTTTTATTTAACCCAAATGAGATTTACTGGAAATATGTGCTCTGTTTATGAATAATGTGAAATTTGATTTTCTTCATTTTGCGAAAGAAGGTGCATTCACTCTCTTGAATCTGAAATAGGCTTTTTAGATCATATCATGTCATTTGTTTTAAACACATACTTCTAAGAAAAAACTATGTTGAGGCATATTTTCAGAAATATTTTTACTTATCTTAATTCATTGTAATTATACACTTTGGACTTTTAAATATAAGGTAACGGAAGAACGGAAGTAAAAAGCAAAAGAAAAGAATAACAGGAGTTCTTTAGCCAAAAATAAGTGTCCTAACTTTTTTGCAACATATAAAAGGATTAAGCTTTTAGATCTTCATAATGCTTTGCCTCGCCACACAGTGAATTAGACTAAGTAAAGTTATCTCTGAAAATATTAGTTTAAATTTAGAATTTTAACATCAATTTATGTACTCCCTTAAATTCTCTTTTCATAGTATTCTGCGATGTTGTTTTTTTATCTATAGAATAAATGTTAACTTCTCCTAAATTGAGAATATTGTTCCTCAAGAGCTATATATGTCATTGTAAAACTAAAAAGAGGCAAATGATATTTTATCTATTTGCATTTGTTTTATGTTTAATTGTTTACATATGAAAGTTTTCCTTATTAGTATATGAAATTTTATTTTCGTCTATGCATATATATATGGTTTTTCAATTTTGGCAGTTCAGATTTTATCTTTTCTTTATTAACTAAATTCTATTTATCTTCTTTTTTGATTCTTTTAAACCCTTTTCCCTCATTGTTTGGTTTTTCCTCTTTTTTATAATTGATAATTCTTTACTGCTATAATGAAGGAAGAGAATAAAGAGTTGTAAGAGCAATGAAGAGTTGTAACATATGAGCATAATCAAAAGTTACAGTATAGGAATTAATAACATTTATTATATGTTACGTTGTAATGAAGGAAGGAAAATAAAGAGTTGTAAGAGCAACGAAGAGTTATAAAATATGAGCACAATAAGAATTTTACAGTATAGGAATTAATAAAATTTCCTGCTATTCCACTACTTAATTGGTTGTATTTCCTTCATATCTTAAACTAACGAGAAGCTCATGAAAATGTGATTGGACTGCTCTAGGTGGTGAAAAGAAGTGAGTTGCATGTTAATATATGGTCCAAAATTTTGATTTTGATGTTGTTATGTGTTTTTTTTTCTTTATTTAACGTGACCGTGAATATAAGATGTTCAATATTTTTTTGTTTCAAAATCAGAATGGTTAAGGTCTCTTTATGTTTAACTTTTTTCGTTTTCTCAGTAATAATATTTTTCTTAGATTCTTTAGAATTTTTTTTTGTGCCATTGTAAAGCAATATAATTAATATTTCCATGACAAGACTTTTGGTTAGTTTTAGAAAAATAAAGATGTTGCGAGGGAAATGTCTTTGGGTTGAACTTATCAACGTGTATATTTATATTTTTGAAAAAATTAAAAATATTTTTAGCTTTTCAAAAATCATATCCCACTTTAATTATTTTAATATTCATTCAAGCATTAAAATAATATTATTTTTTAATTTAAAGAGGTTTCATGACTGCGCGAAGCGCGGACAAAATTCACTAGTTAGAAATAAACCGTACAAAATTTCAATTATAAAAATCATCTAATCTAATATGGGGTTGGGAATGTAATAGTAGAAAAATAAACTCGTTTATTTTTAGGCTGCTCTTTAACTTGTAACAAGATAAATTATCTTATAACTAAAAGAAATTTACAGTTCATCCTAGTTCGGTCCTTTATTCGGGTTGAACTTGCAGAATGAAACGGAAGGATCCGGTCCCGAACTTTTTTTTATTACAAAGGAAATTAGAGAAATAGAAACAATTTCGTACGAAGTATATATCTCAATTTATTTATTTTTTTCAAATAACTTACGAATGAAGAGAAAAGGATTACAACAAGAAAGCAAACAATTACTATAATTTAAGTAACAAATAGTTAAAGAATATGATGGAACGAAGATATACACGGAAAAGAAAGAAAAAATAAAGAGCAAGGCGTCAAAGAGAATTTCTATCATACCAAGTTACCAATCCATCAACATAGCCAGTCAAACAAAATTAGGCTCCACATCTCCAATAATCAAACAACAATCATTCAACGAGTTAATAAGAAGTATTAAGGATGAGTCATTTTAGCAAATTATTTTTTACATATTAAAGTCAATGACATTTGTCGGTTTATTAACCCTTTTAAAACACTATCCCCTCCATTTCAATTTATATAACACTATTTGACTGGATATAAAATTTAAGAAAGAAACAAATACTTTTGAATCTTGTGCTTGAAAACAAATTTTAGAAATTTTAATGGCATAAACCATCTCATTTATAAAATTTTAAAATTAAATTATTTTTAAATATTAAAATATGACCTTTTTAATAGACAAAGGAAACTGCCACGTAAATTTGAGACAGAGGTCGGTAGTACAAATTAATTTATCACTTTTGTGGTGACTCAACCGTATGGCTACTTGATTCTTGCTGCGTCAATTAGATGTGTACGTATGAACAATTCTTTATTTATCTGGAATAATTTCTTAGAACCTGCCAGGTTTCACCATTTGGTGTCAAGGAGGGAGTCTATTGGGAAAAGCAAAAAAAAAACAAAATATCTAGTCTACGCAAAAGTTAAAAGTTTTTTTTTTTTTTTTTTTTGGCAATAAAGTTAGAAGAAGTTGATACGTCAGTTTCGCAACAAAGAAAAGAAGACTGAACTATTTTTATTAAGGAAAAACATGACTTAGAAAACTACTACGAACTTGCACGTCAATTTGTTCACTACTTCACCTGAAGGGTTTCGACACGATATGTTTAACTAAAGATACATGAAGTGAGTGGAGCAGTACTTTATTAAAATAATAGAGATCCTTTGGAAAAAATAGGATTAAATGGAAAATGTTATAAAATATATATATGAATGTCCATATAGTCTAGGTTTTCCACATGTCCTAAATAAGAGTAGGTACATGTACATTTGGTGGCATGTATGAAATGAAGAAAATGAAGCAAGGTACATGTACATTTGGTGGCATGTATGAAATGAAGAAAATGAAGCAACACAAGTTTGATTTTAACTCTTGGTGTTGTCATTGATGACTTCATCAAGAGATTTACCATCTCTATAAATAGATGGTTAAGTTCTCAATTTGTGAAAAGATATCAACAAGAAGTGAAATACAATCTCTCCCTCATTTCTATAAAGTTATTAGTTTGCTTCTCTTGTTTATTTCCAATCATATAGTTTTATAACACGTTATCAGCACGAGTCTCTAATCTTTTATTTGAGTTCAGCCCATATCGGTACTACCGTCTTTGTGTCATCCATGCCTTACTGAAAATCAAGGTATTGTCCTATCCATCTAAAATAATATACTTATGCAGAAGTTTTTGTTATTTAAGGGGTTGCAATTATAAATCATTCGGGAAACGGTTCACGACGGTGTATGTAATCAAGTATTGTTTGCAATTCTTCATGAGGTTTGGGTATCTAGTAAGTTATACTTGTATCTTATAATAAAAACAGTTTCCATCACAGGTAAAGTGATTTGAGCCTTTTTGCTTATTATTGTTGGTTTAATATTTTTAATTCACTTCTAATGTTACATGTTATGTTTAATTTGGTACTTGTTTTTAGAATGATCCCAGAAGTGACATTCATACTTCACAAGTCTAAAGTATCACTAAATTTATTTATATTTATGGATCATGATCACTGGAAGTGATGATTCATATATTGGCCTCCATATTGTGATTTATATTGAAAATATGTTAGAGAAAAATCTCTACATTATATGCATATCTCGATTTGCTCCTGAAGTAGCAATATCTTAAAAGAAATTTTAAGCTATCACAATTTGATATGCTTAAGGCCTGCACGTTCAGATGATTGTGTTCCATTTTTGAAGAATGAGAACTTTTGATATAAGCTATAAATATAGATCCATTCCCTGAAGTGAATGTGATAATATGTAGTAAAGCTATAAATATAAACGTGCATTTGATTGTGAAAATATCATGATCCATCTCCAGAAGAGATAATTATTTATTTACAAGTATCATGACACTAGCAATGTCCAAATAATATCTGATTATGATAAATAAATTGAAGTCTCTTGAAGATGTTATATATGATAACACCATTCATCGTAGATCATAATTGGTACGATCGGAACACTGTAGTAGACCTGAAGTTTACTAACAATAAAATGGTTATCATATTGAGACTACAAATGATCGGAATATTAAATATCTTCAAGTTACTATGGGTAAGAAATACACAAGTGCAATGTTACTCGAGCATGATGAGATCACATACCACGATAAACCAGAAGTTTATTGATATAAAATTTCATGCAATAGTAAACCAGAAGTTTATTAAAAGAAATAGCACTCGTCATAGTAAACTTGAAGTTTACGGGTACAGATAATTTTATCAATTGACAAGACCATTTTGATCGTCCTGATTTAAATCTGATGTGCTAATTGAGTAATAAAAACATATTGAAGAACTAGAAGATTCTTTAAGAATTTGTTTGTGTTGCTTGTTCTCATGATAAGTTGATTACACCAGCTAATGTTGGGACTGAATCCCCAAAATTCTGAAAAATATAAAGGTGAATGTGGGCCCCTTCACCTGTAATGTAATGTCTTAAATAGATGCATCTATGAGACGGTCTCATGTATGTTTATTGTCAACTGGCAGTTTGACATTTACGAAGTTGCTTGCTCAAAATGATTGAGTTGGAAGCACAATTTTCAGAATATGTAATCAAAACAATATCTTGATAATGCTCGTTTATATCTAAGTTGGTTTGGCATTAGATGCCTCCATAATACAGCCAAACCATTGCTTATGAGAACAGAGTTTCAGATGTTGGTCTGAGATATGATATATTGCATACAACAGCACTTGTGTGCTTCAGATCAATAAATTATGATAAATTCTCCCCTCATATTTGGTTCAGGGTCAGGAACTAGATATTTCCATCTTTTAGCATTTGATGTGCGGTACATGATATACCATCATGCACACAGATGGATTTTCCCAAAGAAAATGGGGACATATGTCACTAAAATAAGGGGGAGAGAATAAGCAGCTAAGAAATATGTTGTGAATTATCATCAGTATGATCCTCAGATAATTCAAGTCAAATGCTAGAAGCATTTGCTGACCCAACTATTTCATATTTCATCTGCAAAATGCTCCTAATGTCCCTGAAGGACAGAGTCTACAACATGCATGGAGCATGGTAGACCAATCGGTTCCAAATATAATAATCGTTGAAAAAAAAGGAGGAGCAAATGATCATAATAAGGAGGCAAAGTGCTCTTGAAGAGCCGACGACATAAGACTTCATGAAACCTTATGCGAGGTTCAGGTACCTGAAAATAATGAAGTGATGAGATCTCAGTAAGTTATGTCGAATTGCGAACCGATACAACATGATATCTTGTCGACAATATTTTGATACAATATAGCGCAATATTGTAAAAGATTGTGAGGATCTAAATTCTACGTCTATTAAAGCATGCTGACTTAGAAATTATTATCAAGTGAAATGACGCATCTTGGTAAGCATAAAGCTTATTTGACCTGCTGTCCAGACACCAGAAGATGTCATATCATTTAAATAGAAATAGATGTTTTCACATCCTATATGAATTACTTGACAAAATTTATATGAAAATTTCTGAAGGATTCAAAATGCCTGAAGCATATACAAATTCTTGGGAAACTTGTTTATAAATCCTTAAATGGATTAAATGAATCAAGGCTGATGTACTGAAATCGCCTTAATGAATATTTATTGACGAAGGGTACCAATAAGATCATGTTTACCCTTGTCTCTATATGATAATCAGAACCTTTCATATTATTATGCAAGTTGATGACTTGTATATTATTGGAGCTCTTGAAGAGTTTCCAAAAGCACTTGATTATATCTGCTGAAATGAGAAAATTGAAATGGTCCTGAAGTACCATATATTTGTGGAGTTGATACAGGCATGATATAATTTACTCCAACATGGAGTTATTGAAATAGATCAACTGCACATTGCAAATGAAAGCCCTGACATGAATGTATTTGTCCTAACCAATACTGTCAAGTGTTTTTGGACATACAGGGCATTCATCTGATCGACATAAGAATTCAATCCAGATGTTTTATCTATTTCCATGAAGGATTATTGTCATGACAGTCAAATCATAGAAAGACAACAAGAGATTATGAAGCAAGTCATGATGTACTTGTCATAATTGCAACAGTATTATACGGCGATGATGCAACTCTATCTGAGAAAGGAAGATGCAGATCATCAACCAGTTCGTCAAATGATCATTTGACAGATCTGATAAAAGCTCTGTCAATCTCAAGATATGATAAGTTGGTATACAAGATTTGTTACATCATCGTCAAGAATTATGTGATGCTTTAATCAGGGGGAGCAAATACGCACTGTACTCTTTTTCCCTTGACCAAGGTTTTGTCTCATTTGGGTTTTCCTGGCAAGGTTTTTAATGAGGCAGCTCTCAAAGCGTATTATTAGATATGTGTACTTTTTTTCCTTCATTAGGACTTTTTCCCACGGGGTTTTTTCCTAATAAGGTTTTAATGAGGCACGTCATCTATTAATGGTTTAAAGCAATCTGGGCGCATGTGGTATAACCGCCTTAGTGAATATTTGTTAAAGGAAGACTATACAAATGATGCAATTTGCCCATGTGTTTTTATAAAGAAAGTAATATCGGAGTTTGTTGTACTTGTTGTATATGTTGACGACATAAACCTTATTGGAACTCCTGCAGAGCTCAAAAAGGCAATTGATTAATTAAAGAAGGAATTTGAGATGAAAGATCTTGGAAAGACAAAATTATGCCTTGGTTTGCAAATTTAACATTTGACAAATGGCATTTTTGTCCATCAATCTGCCTATACAGAGAAAGTGTTGAAATGATTTTATATGGATGAAGCACATCCATTAAATACTCCGATGGTTGTTCGATCACTTGATGCGAATAAAGATCAGTTCCGACCTCAAGAAAAGAATGAGGAAATTCTTGGTCCAGAAGTACCATATCTTAGTGCAATTGGTGCACTAATGTATCTTGCCAATACCACAAGGCCCGACATAGCATTTTCAGTTAATGTGTTAGCGAGACATAGTTGTGCTCCTACAAGGAGACACTGGAACAGAATTAAACACATATTGAGGTATTTAAAGGGGACTATCGATTTGGGCTTATTTTATTCTAGCAATTGCAGTCCCGATCTTGTTGGTTATGCCGATGCAGGGTATTTATCTGACCCACACAAAGCTAGATCTCAAACAGGCTATGTATTTATTTGTGGGGGCGCTGCCATACCTTGGCGATCTACAAAGCAGTCTATTGTGGCTACCTCATCAAATCATGCTGAGATAATAGCTATTCATGAAGCGAGTCGTGAAGTTGTGTAGCTGAGGTCAATGATACATCTCATTCGATAAAAGTGTGGTTTGAAATGTGATAAAATACCCACAATCTTATATGAAGATAATGCAGCATGCATTGCCAATTAAAAGGAGGATTCATAAAAGGAGATAGGACAAAGCACATTTCACCAAAGTTGTTCTTCACACACGAGCTCCAAAAGAATGGTGATATCAACGTGCAACAGATTCGTTCAAGTGATAATATGGCTAATTTGTTCACCAAGTCTCTACCAACTGCAACTTTCGAGAAGATGGTGCACAAGATTGGAATGCGAAGACTCAAATATTTGGACTGAAGTTCTCATCAGGGAGAGTTAATACATGTTGTACTCTTTTTTCCATACAAGGTTTTGTCCCACTGGATTTTTCTTGTAAGGTTTTTAATGAGGCAACCAAATGTATATTATTAGAAATATGTACTCTTTTTCCTTCACTAGAATTTTTCCCACTGGGTTTTTTCTAGTAAGGTTTTAACGAGGCATATTATCTATCAATGGACATCCAAGGGGGAGTGTTATAAAATATATATATATATATATATATATATATATATATATATGAATGTCCATATAGTCTAGGTTTTTCACATGTCCTAAATAAGAGTAGGTACATGTACATTTGGTGGCATGTATGAAATGAAGAAAATGAAGCAAGGTACATGTACATTTGGTGGCATGTATGAAATGAAGAAAATGAAGCAACACAAGTTTGATTTTAACTCTTGGTGTTGTCATTGATGACTTCATCAAGAGATTTACCATCTCTATAAATAGATGGTTAAGTTCTCAATTTGTGAAAAGATATCAACAAGAAGTGAAATACAATTTCTCCCTCATTTCTATAAAGTTATTAGTTTGCTTCTCTTGTTTATTTCCAATCATATAGTTTTATAACAGAAAAAGATTTATTGATGGGAAACTCTGAAAACTCCTTTTTGGAAGCTGCAAGAGAGTTCACGGGAATATAGGATGATGGCGTTGGATTAGCAATACTTAAGTTAGATTGCGGCAACTTTTGGGAAGATACGGAAAAACCTGTAGTTCAAGATTCAATGGATTTCATAGTTTTATACCTTTATGACGAGGGTTCAGATATCTTTTTTATAGTCTTTTGCACGTCATTAAGTAAGGAGTTAATTTTCTGAATGGTCATCCAACTTTGGAGAATTGTTTAGAAATATCATTATTATTTTTCTCAAAATATACTAAACACTTTCAATATTTTTTTTCTTTTAATTGGCATGTCATGTTATTAAAGCTCATATTTTTAATAATAAATCTATTTAACTCATTAAATCCATTTAACCAAACTCCGTCTTATACCCGATCAAATATGACCCGATTAAAAAGCAACAAAGGAGCGAACTAGCATGTAATAAAAATAAATTTGAATTAAAAGATGAAGTTTTTAAATATGTAGATAAAGTTTCAAAATTAAAGTTAAAATTAAAAAAAAAAATGAATTTGAGTTACTTTTTAATATATTGAATACCTTAGGAATATACTTAGTTTAATACATCCGAGCTCATTAAAGTAAGCCATTACTAGGAAACATGATATTTTTTCTTTCTGGAATTTTGTAAGCTTCTGGCGAATTTGCTGCTCAAATTTTATACTTAGTTTAATACATCCGAGCTCATTAAAGTAAGCCATTACTAGGAAACATGATATTTTTTCTTTCTGGAATTTTGTAAGCTTCTGGCGAATTTGCTGCTCAAATTTTAATTTAATATATTAAACTAAAGTCCTAAAGTAACTCAAATTTAAATTTTGCATATTTTATTTTTTAAAACTTTATTTAAACTTCATCTTTTAATTCAAATTTATTTTGATTACGTGCTAGTTTGTTCCTTTGTCGCTTTTTAATCTGGTTATATTTGATCAAGTATAAGACATTAATTTGGTTAAATGAATTTAATGAGTTAAATAGGTTTATTATTAGAAAGATGAGCATTGATGACATGGCATACCAACTAGGAGGGAAGGAGTCTTTTGAAGTATTTAGTATATTTTGAGGGAAATAGTGATATATGAGTGACTTTGTTGTTCTAAAAGAAACAAAAGTGATAATTGGAGGCAATTCTCCAAACTTGGGTGACCATATAGGGAATTAACTCTTAACACTTTGTTTGGATGGTTGTTTCCCGTGGTTCATTAATTTACAATATGGTGTTGTATTGTATTTGTTACATCCGACATTTTTGCTTATTCGAAAATTCAAGGTAAATTGACTTGCAATGAATAAGGCCACAATTGGACCTTACTTGGCATGAATGTGTAGGTAATGAATACAATGGTGTGGAATTACGAAAGGTGGCCAAGGGCAAAAATTGGAATTTTGGAAATTTGCCTTATGGATTGCAATATGTAGCTAACAAGTTGGACTTAAAAAAAAAAACAATAAAACAAGGCCCAAAAGGGAAGGCCCAACCAGCCATGCTATGTAAAAAAAAAGGGCCCAAGTCCATGATTTAATTAGGTAATATTATATATGGTTATACATATCCATAGAAGGTTCAAGAAAGCAAGAAAAATCAAGAAAAAGAGAACAAGACCATTTCGGGTTTGAGAGGAGAAAAAGAAAGAAAAGAAAGAAAAATTTTGGAGCCTAATCCTTGAGTTTAAAATTCAATTCTTGTGGGAATACTACTAAGTGCAAAGTCCTCTACAACTTGGTACAATTAGTTTGGCAAGAGGACAAGTTTAGTGCCAAGTGAAGAACTTGAAGAAAGGTAAGGATTTTATGCTTTTGATATGTTATGGAAGGTATATGTATGTTGTAGTATGTGTGAATGAATGAAAAACATGGAAATTTTGTGTGTTGAAAAGTATGCTTGTTGGCCGAATACATGTACATGTATTACATGTCTTGGATGATTTGAATTCATGTTGTAATTTAGTTGTAGTATGGTGGAAATTGTATTAGAAATGGAAGTGGAATGAATTAGTGAAAATTGAAGAATGTAGGAGGTGGCCGTGTGGTATTGTTAGGTGTTGATGGAGTATGAATTTGATCTTGTTTGTATGTTAAGTATGTTATGGTGAAGTGAATGGAAAGATAACAATCTTTATTGTCTTGGAAAAATGGTTATCAAGTTGTTGTAGGAAAGTATGCAACTTTGTTATGATTTATGTAAAAATGGAAATGAATGTATCAAGAGGCAAATTATGATTATTGTTGATGAATTTGGAAGATGGAAATGTATAATGAACTTGTATGTTGAAGGTTAGGAAAAATTGGAAAAGTAGTGGCTTAATGGAGAGTTTGAATGTTTCCATATCTTATGTATATTGTGTTAAAATGGTATGATATGCCTTCGACGTATGTTGTAATGGTTTTGTTGGATGATGAATATGAAAATGATAATTTTGGTTTGGAAATGTAAGTTTGAAACGAAAGATGTTTCGTTATGTCGAAAGATGGCTAGTGATGCCATAGTGTATGTTTTAATGCCTATTGTTGTTTTGATGTCATTCTGGGTTGTTGTGTTGATGAATTGAGCCGAGCTAAGTCTCGGGGAGGTCTTATATACAGAGGAAATGCTGCCGAAATTTCGGTAGGCAAGTATGTGTTAAGTTGGATTATTGAAAAGTTTGAAACTAACAAATGGTAAACTTGACCATTTCTAGATTTTGGACGAAATTGAAGTCGACGCCAAGCGAGCGTAAGGCGCTATCGAGGTATGTGAAGCATTTCCCTTTGTTCCTAGGCATGTTCTGGATGTGATAGGCTCGACCGCGAGCCTTAATTACGACTCCGTTCCCCGGAATTCGAGACGGAAAACCGCTCCAATTCCTTCAATTCAATTGAAGCTATTTTTTTTACAAATTGCCTTTAAAGTGAATTTTTGGACAAAACTTCCCTAAACGGAGTCGGAACACTTCCAAACGATTATGGATGACCTCATAAGGTCTATTAGCGATAATTTACATATGTTTCCTCGAGTTGGTCCGAGGCGGGCCCGCAAGGCCCGATATCTTCTGTAATACTTTAAATACTTCCGTTTTGTCCGGTTTTCTCAGAAACCATCTGAACTATTATTTTGATCATGATACTACTATTTTTATGAAATTCTTACAAAATGATTTCTGAACATCTGAGAATCTGATTCTGATAATAATCTGTCGTGCCTTCCCAAGTAGGATATCGGCGCGTACTATGCATACTATCCGTATACTCTGATTTTGACTTGCCGTTTGGCACCCTTCAGTCTGATTGAGTTTGTATGTGAGTCTGTATGTATGTGGTTACTCATGGATCTGTTCGTGGCTGTCTCAATGCATTCCTTCACTGCGTCCCGGGCCAGGTTCTGTTATCGTGCATATTTATCTGCATTGTTCACCGTGTCCCTCGGCGTACGGGCCGGGATCTGTTATATCTGTATGATTTTGATATATTGATCTGTGTATGGGGATGGCGGCCAGGATGGCATCTGATCTGATCTGATTCTGTCTGTCCACCGCGTCCCGTACTAAGAGGGCCGGGTTCTGTTTACCGCGCCCCCAGACAGGGCCGGTATTTATATGTCTGTATGCATGTGCCATCAGTATGTATATAAGCACATGCCTCTGTATGATTCTGTATGATTCAGTATGACTCTGCACTACTCTGCATGCATAATTCTGTCAGGTATACTTCTGTCTGTCCGTCTGAACTACGACTATGTCTGTATGTCCGTATGGATTCTGACTCTGTATGTCCGTATGGATTCTGATTTGGTACGTCCGTATGGGTTCCGATTCTGTACGTCTGTATGGATACTGATTCTGCTCGTCTGTCCGGATTATGATTTCGTCTGTTTGTCCGAACCATAATTCTGTTTATCTGTATGGACCACGATTCTGTATGTCTGTCTGGATCATGACTCTGTCCGTCCGTCTGATTTATGGTTCTGTCCGTTATGTTTCTGTGACTCCGGTTCGGACTATGATTGTATCTGTTATGTTTCTGCTTTACATACTCGGTACATTTTCCGTACTGACCCCCGTTCTTCGGGGGATGCGCTACATGCCCGCAGGTACAGACGCACCAGGTGATACGCCGCCAGCGTAGGGTTCTAATTCTGCTGTTTGAAGAGCTCCTTTGATCCGGAGCGTATACTTTTGGTATATATCTTCTGTCTTCTGTATACTCTGTATGTATGGATATTCTGGGTACGGCGGGGCCCTGTCCCGTCATATGATTTTGTATGTCTGTAGAGGCCTGTAGATAGATGTGTGGGTTACGGGTTTCGTCTGTATGTTAGCCTTATCGGCTTATATGTAAAAGTCTGCATGTTCAGGTATATATATATATATATATGTTTGCGCGCGTGCCGTATCTGTATCGGCCTACTTCTGTAATATCCGTTTGAAAAAAAAAAAAAAAAACTGTACGATACGAAATTCGGTCAGGTAGGTATGTACGGGTACCCAGCTAGGGTGCCAGTCGCGGCCCACGGGGTTGGGTCGTGACAGTATTGTACTGTATCAATGAACACAATTTTCGGATAGACTGTATCGTTTGTTGTGGTTTAATAACATTTGTATTGTTTGGTTTGATTGTACGGTATAATAACTTGTAAGGTTACTAAAATATCAATAACTCTTAATTAGAAACTAGTTTATATATATCAATAAAACTCAGGTAAAAGATAAAATAGGAACTTTAAATATAAGTAGGTGGTGTGTGGGGGTGGTCATTGCGTGGGTGTTGGGGGTGGTGGAGGGGTGGGTGGTGTGGGTGGTTGTGGGATGAGCGTGGGTAGTAAGTGGTAGGGTGGTTGTGGGTTGGGTTGCGTAGTAAGTGGTAGAGTGGGGGTGAGTGGTTATGGGGTGGGGTTGGGTAGTGGGTGGGGGTGGTGTGAAGGGGGTGGTTATGGGATGAGGGTGGGGTACTACGTGGTAGGGTGGGAGTGAGTGGTTGTGGGGTGGGTTGGGTGGTGGTGAGGGGAAGTGGGTGGGCGGTAGCATGGGGGTGGGGGTGGGTGGTGGGGTGGGGGTGAGTGGTGGAGGGTGGGATATAATGAAAAAATGAAATACGTAACCACGCAAAAACCATCAAATCCGTGATTACAAAAATTGAACTTTTTAATAGTTATATAATCACGTAATTACAACGGTTTTACAACATCATATCACATAATTTTAAAAACGATGAATACAAATATGATTTCATAGAAAGCCATATATTAATGAACCACGGGAAACAACCATCCAAACGGGGGGTTAAGTAAGCGATAAGATATGAGCTTATGTGGTTAAAAACCTAATGAGCTCTCCTAACAGACGAACTTTGTAAATGACCTGGGGACTTAATTACGAATCATGTTATTAAGAAGATGAAATTGACAAAATTGTTTCGTATTCTCATGACAACTTTATTTGTTATTTGCAATTTTGCATCATACTCTTTTTTTCGCTATTTTTCTGAAAGACTGTTCTTCCTCAACTGACTTGTTAATTACGGTTTTCTAGAAGTTTTATCTTTTACCAGCTCTTCTGTCCAAAACTAGATGGTCTATGCCCGTGCTACGCGCGGGCTCAACACTTTAAATTATAGTGCATCTATATGTATGTAGTTGTCTTTGAATATATATATATATATATATATATATATATATATATATATATATATATATATATATATATATATATATATTATGTTTAAAACACGATTAATATAACATTGTAGTTTGTGCTCCGTATCAAAAATTTTATTATATTAATGTTTGCTACGAATACAAAATCGGCAAATTTATTAATATTTTTTAAAAGAGAAGACTTGTTTAAAAGGAAACTATTTTCCTCTCTTTGAGATAAAACAATAGCAATATTTAAGCATCAGTTGATACTTTCAATTTTAATTCGATTAATTTAAAGGTGTAAAATACTTATTATTTTTTATCAAATTTTGATTTGGATAATTCTAATTCAAATTCTCGGTTTAGCTCATTTTACTTGTCATGTTGTCTTTTGCATGATTTTTTAAGAAAACGTCGATTAGAATTATAATTTGACTAATTTACCTTATTCATTATTTGATCTCCATTTGATATATATTTTTTTACGACATTAATCTCTTTTCATATTTATTAGAGTAAGAATAAAAATAAAAAAGTAATTAAATTTTATGTTATTTTAAAATATAAATATTTTAAGTATATTTATTTTAGTGAACATAACAAATATTTTAAAATATAAATATTTTAAGTATATTTATTTTAGTGAACATAACAAATAATGACATGGCGGAATAGCAAATACAACAGTTTAATATCTAGATTAGATCTCAGGCTAATATAAAAAATAAAAAAAATAAAAAAAAGGTTTGACTACTTAACTTTTTGAAGAAAAGCAATTTTATTTGCTCCCACTAATGGATTGAAACGCACGTGGCAATGAATCCATCATTATTGACTTAATGAGATACTTTGGAAATTACATGAATATTGTTTGATTTTTTAATACGGAGTGCACTTTTTTTTTTTGACATTATTAATTTGCACTATTATTATGCATATATATATATATATATATATATATATATACTATGTTCAAAACACGATTAATATAACATTGTAGTTTGTACTCCGTATCTAAAACTTTAGTATATTAGTGTTTACTACGAATATAAAGTCTGCATTTTTTTTTGTTTTTACATTATTTCTTTTAATATGGGGTTCACTTTTTTTTTTTTTGATATTGTTTGATTTTGTTAATATGGGGTCCACTTTTTTTACAGTGAATTTGGAGATGGTGGGTTCCAATTTTTTTTTTTTTTTTTTTTGTATTGCTTGATGTTGTTTAGTATGAGGTCCACCCTTTATGGGATGCACTTTTTTTTTTTACATTATTAGTTTGTACTATTTTTATGCATATAATATATATACATATATTATGTTCAAAACACGATTAATATAACATTGTAGTTTTTGCTCCGTATTTAAAACTTTATTATATTAGTGTTTGTTACGAATACAAAGCCAACACTTTTTTTTTTAACATTATATTTTTTTTAATATGGGGTTCACGTTTTTTTTTTTTTTATATTGCTTGATTTTGATAATATAGGGTCCACTTTTTTTTCTCCCATGAGTTTGGAGATGGTGAGTTCCACTTTTTTTTTTTTTTTTTTTTGTATTGCTCGGTGTTATTTAGTATGGGGCCCACCCTTTTTTTTAAGGGACAACGGACGATGAAGCATTGGTCTAAACCCATGCTTTATATAGTTTCTTCTTTTTTTTATTTTTATTTTTTATATTGCTTGGTGTTGCTTAGTATGGGGCCCACCCTTTTGGAACTATATGCATATAATATATATATATACATGGGATACTATGTTCAAAATACGATTAATATAACATTATAATTTGTGCTCCGCATTTAAAATTTTATTATATTAGTGTTTGCTGCGAATACGCACGTGACAATGAATCCATCATTATTGACTTAATGAGATACTTTGGAAATTACATGAATATTGTTTGATTTTTTTATATGGGGTGCACTTTTTTTTTTTACATTATTAATTTGCACTATTTTTTTAATATTAGTTGTTGTTTAATATATATGGGGCCCACAACTTTTTTTTTTTAATTGGAACGGATATATATATATATATACCATAGAATTATGGGGCCCACAATTTTTTTTATATTAGTTGTTTTGTTTAATATATATGGGTGGGGCCCACATTTTGTTTTTTAATTAGTAAAGTAAAGTAAAGTAAAAATGTGATGGTTCTCACATTTGAATTAACTCTCTAAAACGAAGAAACATAAAAGCAGAGAACGAGAGGTTCATTGCATTTCCAATTGTGGGACCCTTTCCCTTCTTTGCCAATGCATCAAAAGAAAAAGAAAAAGAAACGAGAAGACTACAGTCAAAGTGAACTAACAAGTTTTGACTCATCAACTTCAATTTCCCCATTTCTTGAAGGAAAAAATGCAAAATAAATTGAAGTAATGGAATACTTCAAAACCGGCAGTTATAAACTACACATACATGAGAAGCTGCACCGTCATCTGAATTTTACCTCTACATTGGCCTCCAGTGAAAATGTCTAAAACTTACTACTAAAAATGGACCGGCACTTTATTTCCCATAAAGAAAATTAAAAATCACGGTTACTAATAACCCAACTTGGATCATAGCTTATAGTCATTCTGTACAAAAACTGCATTTCTGAGCTAATGTACTGTTTGAATGACCAAAACGAGTCCAAAAATTGGAAGGTGCACACTAGGGAAAAGGTAGAAAACACTTTGATAGCCATAGCAGAGACACCAAAGCTGTAATATGCAAATTCTCGAGTAACTAAATTACCCAAGAAGAATCTGTGAAATTGCACGGTTCATAATATCAGATATTGGTGATGCGAACATGAACTGCAAGAATTCGCAAGTTTAAGAAACTTCAAAATTGCAGTTTATTGCGTGAATCAACGGATTACTAACTTTCTTGCCACCAAAAGGCATTCGTTCACAAGTTTAATGGCAATTAAGAATGCGGCTAGTAGCATAGACCTATTATTTTTACATGCTGGATCAACGTGAATTCTGAATGAAGAGAATTAAATCCACTAGACTAGGTTCAAAATTCGGGGACAAGGCTCGAGAAACCACACACTTCACACAAATTAAGTGAAGTTTGAACTAAAGTCATCAACCATGCGACCTAGCTTGTCCCCAAAAAAAGACTGCTTATTCAAGCAATTATTGATAGGATTATACACTCTGTTTTATGCTCACGGAGATTTCAAATAATTCAAGCTTTCTTGCAATGGTTCTCAAGCCACTCCATTGTGACACTCTTCGGCCTCTCTAGCGGCAATCCAAGAGCTCGGTCCCAAATTAGCTGTAAAGATCGAGAAATAGTATCAGTAGAAGTTCAACGGAAGTTAATAGAAAGACTAGAGAAGGCACCATTAAAAAATAACCGTAGTACAAAGTACCTGAGAGCAAATGCCAAGAGCTCTTGACACACCAAAGAGGACAGTATAATATCTGTACGAAAAAAATGGAAGGAAGAAGACATCAGCTTTTTTCGATCCATATATATCCACTCAAATTTGTGAGCAATATGAATTTGTAATACCTTGCTTCAGTTAAACCATAATAGTTCAACAACACACCACTGTGGGCATCAACATTTGGCCAAGGGTTTTTAACCTGCAAAAGAATCCCCAGTCAATATACAAAAGCATTCTGCCGACAGTAAAGACACATGAAATGTCAAATCTATAGCAGCTGATGAAAGAGCATCAACAAAAGAAGACAGCAGCTTACAAAATCATCAGAAAGCAAAGCATAACTAGCTTCTATTGAAGTTTCATATGAAACAGGAAGACTGAGGAAAAAATCCAAGAGAAATACAATTATAATTTTTTATTTTTTTTTGAATAAGAAGATACAATTATAATTACCTAACAACCAGAAAGATGCATTTAAATTCTTCTAAAATCTTAGCCCATATATAAGTTCTTCCAAAATTTTAAGTCAATCAGCTTACAGGTGATTTTGGATAATTAGTAAATAAACTCAAATGCCCACCCCCTTCCCCAAACCGCCAAAAAAAAAAAGGAAGAAGAGAGAGAGACGTATTAACAATCATGCTAAACTGCTATTACAGTCTGAAATAATTTTAGTAACAATGTAGATGAAAGATTTACTTTGCCAAGTTCTGTAAGAATTGGAGGAACAACATCATAGAGCTTTGAAACCTGCAAGAACGAAAAACCAAAAGAACGTGATGGGAAGATCAAACGAAGAACATTATTAATTTACAGCTTCAGGCTTCTAAGTACTAACCAGTTGAAACAGTGGATCTTCAGGCAAATGCTTCATAGCAAACTCTCTCTGGCATGTATATCTTGGATCAGTCTTGCGCAGAACTCCATGTCCAAAACCAGGGACAACCTGTGTCAGAATGATAAAGCATGTCAAACTCAGCAATATGACAATAAAGTTTTCCATCATCTACCCAGCAAACATCCCAAATCCTCCTCCAAGAAAAGGGGGAGAAGGAGCGAGAGACACACACACACACAGAGGCAAGAGAGAAAGAGACTATGAATGTACATACATATGTACGCATGTATAATATATGTACATACACACACGCACACACTATATATAGAGATTGAGACCTAGAGAGAACAGCTTTTGAAAGAATTAACAGATTAAGATATGAAGAATAAATGCTAAAAAAGCTTTTATTTGAGACAAGGTCAACTACCAAATCTCATTTCAGGAGTAAAGTTCAGTAACCATGATGATTCATGAGGAGAGCAGTCGATGAGACAAATAGAATGTGATAATCATTTGATATTTTCGAACACACTATAAATTATAAAAGATATGGTGAACGGAGAATTAACTATTTGAACCTCAATAACATATCATGGCAAGTCAAAGCCTTCATCTAAAGTGAGCTCCAATAGGTTGAAATATAAAAACTAGCTCAGTCACATAGTAATACGAGGAGAACTTAATACACTACCTTGCCACTCTTCAATGTTTTCCAAACGTAGTCTTTCAACTGCTCTTTGGAGATGTTCTCCCCACACTCTTCTACAACAGATTTGATCCATAGTAGAACTTCCTGATGGCAAAGCAGAAAATGGCAGCTGGGTCAACTTAGGATCAAATAAATAGACTAAAAATTATATCTAAGGAACTGCAGCTTGCTGGAATTTTCTGAATATAATAGAACTAGACAAAAAGACATACCATCTGGAGATAGTGAAACTTTTTAAGTCATGGTTTAACATAGCTAACAGAAACAAATATAATCTTTAAACAGGAGGGTAAGTAAAGCATACTTGACTATTGGGACCATATGATGAACAAATGTAGTTTATTTGGACGAGTGAATAAATTTACTGAACAGTTGGCCAAACAAGCAGAGATTTTCCATCAAATTATAGTCTATTTTGGTTTTTTATTCATATTATAGTTGGAACATTACTCATTGAGGCATATAGTGCACTATATGTAGCACCAACCATGGCATGACAGTAGTGAAGAATATTAGTTAGAGAATAGAGCTTGTTCATCTAGTAACTAGAAGCTTTGTCCTCCACGCTCATTGGAATTTGACGTAATTTTTTTCCATCTTAAACCGCACACCATGTCATTTCAGATTCTCACCCCTCCACTTATTTGAGCCTTGGGCTATGGAGAATTGGGGATAATATTAAATACACAGATGACAATACCCAATAGGGACTTTCAGCCACAGAGAATACCTAGTTTGCAATTATTTTTTTTGATAATTAAAGGATACCTAGTTTGCAATCAAAGCAGTATAGAAAGAAACACCAGCAGTAAAGCAGACAAAGCACCTGATTGGCTAAACCATGAAGTGGTCCGGCTAAACCATTCAAAGCAGCAGCGAAGGAGAGATAAGGATCTGACAAAGCACTAGCAACCTGAATTTAAGTTCAATTAGTGCTACCGAAAATCCTGACAAAAGAGTGCTGATTTATGAAAAATCATTGATAAAAACGAGGCTTAAGCTATTGTATATGCATATTCCCACCAGAGAAAGAACCCCATGTTAAGAGTTAAGACCATTAGTAAATACTTAGTTTGTCCATAAACCACAGACTGAAGTACGTACCAAGTGACCGGTGTGAGCACTGACGTTACCGCCTTCATGATCACTGCAACACAAAAGGATATTAGTGCCAACTGATTATAGACATAAACGCAACTAAAAATCCTGATTGTCAGAATAGACGTTAAATATTCAGAAGCATCAGAGTAGTTATCATAATCCAGGTGTAAATTAACCTGTGTATCGTGACATAGAGCCTCATAAGTTCATGCATATCAGGGCTACTGAAACCAAGCATGTGAGCAAAATTTGCACCATAATCCAGGGAGTCATCCTTAGATATTGTCTCGCCATTCTTGTACATCCTTCACAAGTGCAAGCAAAAGAGTCAGTCTAAACAGTTTCATAGGCGAATTTTCATGTAAGCATTAAAACCCCAAACCAAGAGTTGCTAAGCCAATCAAGTAGATTACAAAGTCATCCTCTTCTAAGTGCAACATATATGAGGATAAAAGAGAATAAGAAAATGAAGACTAGTAAATGCCACACAATAATCTGACCTGCGATAAATATAAGCAGCAACAAGTGGAACTTGAGCAATCAGACTCATGGAATCCTCATAGGTCGGTTCCCAAAACCTAAAGATACAACAGTGTTAGTGTTCTCACAGAAAACAAATAACCTGTTTCAAGAGATGGCTTTGACGAGGCTCACTTTGATTTGTGAATCCCTTTCTCGTATGCCTTCTGAAATTCACTTTGAACCTACAGAGAGAAGAAGGTAGTGAATTGGGGTTTGAAATCTCCTAATAATACTGCAACAGACAAAACCACCATTTTCTTGAGTTAGACACAGATGAAACTCCTTCTTTCATCTTTTAATTCCAAGGTTTTCAATGATCCACAAACAATAGGACAGTAGAATATGAATTTCAACGACTCAGAGCTGCTTCGTGATGCTACATATCTCTTAAAACAATTAATATCTCCCAATACTCACTTAAAGGAGAAGAAAGTATGGATTGTTCGCTCTTCAGAGGTGGAAGAATATCAATGGAAGAAAGGACAAGTTATCAATGTGCATGCATGATATCATCAAATTACAGACGAGCACCGAAATAGTTGGTAGTGAAGATCAGCAAGGTCAGACTCAAATCAAAGTATCTATGTGCAATCATGCATGAATGATAATTAGGAAATTACCTAAAGCAGAAACAAATAGAATAAAATAATTCAAATTTCACCTGAAGTGCCATGACTCCAGTTGCAAACTGAGTCATAGGATGAGCTGTGACTGGTAAGGCATCAATAGTTTTGTATACATGATCTGCAGCGATAAAGTTGCTGATAAAAAACCTCAGAAAAATAACAGCATCAAGTGGTGCGATGAATGAAAATTATGCAACTGAATTGATAATAAAAAGGTTCAAATTAAGGATAGCTGTGACTTGTGAGGCATAGATAGTTTTGTATACATGATCTGCAGTGATAAAGTTGCTGATAAAAACCCAGAAAAATAACAGCATCAAGTGGTTTGATGCATGAAGATTATGCAACTGAATTGCTAATAAGAAAGCTTCAAATTTAAGGATTTATAGCTCTATCGTAAAGCCCAACGACAACCAGCAACAGCATCCAATAAAAGAATGAATAAGAAAGTACATAGACAGCTAACGTACCGGGGACAGTAGCACGACTCTGCAATTCCTGGGACAATGAAGTCACTTGCTCTTTTGATGGCACCTTCATAAGATTATGAGAGAGAAGATAAGTAGTTTTAGCATCTAAGCATTTATAACCAAATCGTGGACTCCTATAACATTGTTTTCTAGATGAATCAGACTTAGTTTTGCAGATTTCTTGCAATATCCTATTATTAGATTAGTCCAGATTGGTGTGAATGAGAAAAACAAATCTATCTACTTGCAGTAGAGACTAGAGAGGCAACTAAATCCAAACCCAGGGCTTAAGAGCCATTCAACAGAGAATCTTTGAAGTTCCCTTACCAACTGATACTTTGAACTCAATGACAATAAAAGCCAGTGCAGCATCGTGAAGCAGTTTAATGGAGGTTATTTCGAATTCCATAGGTTAAACGATAAATTAAGCACTTGAGAGCTCACCTTTCCTGTTAAAAGAAGCCAGAGAAGACCTTCAGGCAAGGGCTCTCCCCCAGGCTTTGCTGCAGGTAATACCTTTTGGCATTCAGGTATAGACAAGCCCCTAAAGCGAATTCCCTGCGAGAATACAGCAAAGGTAATGAGTGGAGCTCCAGCAATCGGCTCGAATTAATATGTTCTTTTTGCGATTGACTTGCATTCACTGTGGGAAAAAGATTAGGTAGAATGTAACCTCATCGGCGTCAAGTAATGAGGTTTCCCACAGTAATCCTGTCATTCCTCTCATTCCACCAAGAACCTTTCAAATTAAACAACAAATATTAATCCAGAGTTACATCATTTTTCCAAACATACATTTAACTTAAAAGTTAAAACTGTTATTTACCATATCAACTGTGATGTTTCCCAATTGAACCTTTCCATGTTCTGACTTGAGCTTTTTTAGACGATCCTGAAATTAAAAAGAAAATAGTCACTAGAAGTAGAGAATAAGAAAATCATAAACATGGATATATGAGATACATATCTCACATGATAGACCTCACATCTCCACAAATGAATTTTGTAGAAAAATGTGAAGTAAATACTGCCCTAATGTGTACAAACTCAAACTCTAGAATCAAAGGTAATTAAAGAGGTAAGAAACAAATCTAACTATACCTGTTGTTCTGGAATCAATTCTTGCAGCTCAGAACGCAGATCCTATATCAAATAAAAAATTTCTATGAATTATATGTGGACATTACGAACCAAATGCAAGAGGAAGTAATAAAAAAGTTGAAGGGTAAAGATTTTGCATTTATCATTTCAAGTTCACCAAAGTACTTTAAATAAGACATCACCTCTATACTCTTCCGCCTTAATAATTTTTCCTTTGGAGTGGAAAAATAGCAAACAAGGCAGGAGAGGTTCAAGTTGAAATTTGTGGAATGGCTATTACAAATCAAAGTTGAAACGAAAGAAGGTAAGTATCAACCATACAATGGCAGTTTCTCTTATCTATTTTTCCTCTATGGAATAACAATGAATACTAGCAAAGTTTCACACCAAATAAAGGGAGCATTAATCTTGTAGAGATTTATGCTTCACTAGACTAGTCAATTGCAACAATAATTCAGGTGACATCCGAAATTCCAAGAAAAAAAATGCTACAATTTGAAAGCCCTATAACTGCATTACAACCACGCATGAACCATCGCATTCAAGAGTTTGAAGAAAATTAGTTGGTCAAACACATAATTTAGCTTCGTACCTCAAATGCGACCTCTAAATTAATTTGTTTACACGCTGTCAAGACTAGTCAAGTCTCAAGTGGCAGACTAACTTAACCCAAGAAAACCATGCCCAAGAAAAACCAGTAGTTTCATTATCTTGGGAGTCATTTGTTAACAAGATGTCAAATCTTAAAAGCCTTGATAGTGTTTATGCAGTGTCTTCACTGAAAAATCTGTCTTTCCATAAAGGATGTTTTACAAGCTAGAGCCCATGTGCTTAAATGTAATGATGGAGGGAAATTAATTTAAAAACACTATCGATACACTCAAACCACCATCTCACACTCAGATAATGGTCACTAAAATCCAGAAAATAGAAAATGAAAGGAAAAATAATAGTTCACTTATGAAGTAGCAAAAACAAAGCTGGTGGTTTCGGAGTAAGGAACTTCAAAGTTCAAAATGACAGTCTCCTTAGTAAATGGTTATGGAGATCGAGATTCATAAGGGGGGATCAAGCGCTATGGAGAAAATTCATAGAAACCAAGTTCGGGATGCTCAATAAGTGGATAACAAAGTTCCCATCTAATTCTTATGGCTTCTCTGTACAGAACACAATCAGGTCACATTGGGAGGATTTTCTTGGCAATACCTATTTTCAGTTGGGAGATGGATGGAAGATAAAGTTTTGGCATGATGCTTGGCGTATGACCCCTCTCAAACAACAATTCCCAAAACACTTTTCTTGGTACAATTCCCAAAACACTTTTCTTTGTCTTCCAATCAGGTAGCTCTAGTTGCTGATTACTACTCCAATCATTGGTGGAATTTAGATTTTCAAAGTAATTGTACTGATAGGGAATTGGAATGAGGCTGTCTACATCACACCCCTTAGGGTGTGGCCCTTCCCTAGACCCTGCTAACGCGGAATACTTGGTGCACTGGGCTGCCCTTTTTTTTGTACTGATTGGGAATTGGACAGAGTCTGCGTATTGGTACAAGAGATAGGATCCCTGTCCATCTGTCCTAAAAAACAAGACTGGCTATGCTGGTAAGGTACAAAAGAAGGAGTTTTTTTCTGTCAAGTCATGACTCCATCATTCAGGACAGCCCTATCACAGACACATTTTGGCCTTGGCAACAAATTTGGAGAAGCTATGCACCATACAAAATCCAACATAATTTTCATCTCATTCCTAACGTTTCACTTACTAATATGAACTTCTTAAGTTGAAAAAATAAATACTATTCCCTCCGTCCCAATTTATGTGATATAGTTTGACTCGGCACGGAGTTTAAGAAAAAAGGAAGACTTTCGAGACTTGTGGTCTAAAACAAGCTATAGATATTTGTGTGGTTCTAAATCATTTCATTAACGGTAAAAGGGGAAGTTTTAAGTTAAATTATTTCATTTCATATCATTCTTTTTGGGACAGACTAAAAAGGAAAGTGTACACATAAATTGGGACGGAGGGAGTATACAATAACATTGATGTCCTTATGATATCAAGATGCTCCACAACAAACAATGTTTAGTTACTTCTTATATTTTGATTATTTAACAAAATCATAGAACCGATCCCAACTAGCTTGGTAATTGAATCATATGTAATCACTGACTGATCCAAAAGCTCATTAATTATTTACAAACGAGACGTTACAACTTACAAGACCAGAAGAGGTTTGGACTTGTAGCCAGCGCACAGAATTGCTGATATTTGACTGTTGCACCTATAATTCAATAATTAGTTGAATTTAAGTCAGGAATATCCAGACTTCAGTAAAACAAATCAAAAAAAAAAACTATTAAAGTCATTAATCCATCACAAGAACAAGATATTTGTTTTTCCCTTTGCAACTTACGGCTCGAGAACGCAGCTTTGACAGCAGTGAAACGCCACGGTAGAACACCATTGCTCTCAAAAACCAAAATATTAACTGCACCGCAAAGTTTAATTGATAATTAAAAACAAAAAACAAAAACAAAAACAAAAAAAGACGCCGTAAAATCACAACTATTGTTCCATAGAAAAACAGCCAAATGTCGAAATAGATCACCAATTGATGAATTGAAATAAGATGGTGAAAGCAGATTAATTGACTGATAAAATCGTCAAAAGCATATAATAAAGATCAATAGATTGAAAGAAGGATGCGTACCTTTTAGATCTCAAAGTAGGGTGATTGAAAGAAAAAGAAGTTTGCTCTCTGTGTTGTTTGGTTGGCAATTGGCAAAAACGTTCTTTTTACTCTATTATTATACTGGAATAATCTTTTTCTGCAGGAAAAAAGAAAAATTTTAGAAACAAAAATGATAATAGTCAATCCAAATGGTCTCTGACTTCAACTATTGAAGGCGTGCAAAAGGCAAAATAGTGCTAATTTGAAGACAGTTGTTACACTAGGAAAAGTTCTTAAAAAGTACAATTAATAGAAAATAATTATTTTGGTACAATCTTAAAATCAAATTAAAAGCATGTGAATTTAGTAACACAGTAAAATGAAAAAGAGGAAGCACAAGTAAGACTTTAGGGGTCGTTTGGTCAGATAACTTATTTCGAGATTAGTTATTCCACCTTCTACAGGAATAAATAACACTACGATCTTGAGATTAGTTATGCCACCATTCTATCTCAACCAAACGTGGAATAAATTCATCTCAAATATAATCTCGGGATTATTTATCCTTATCCCTTGTACCAAGTCGTTTGGTTGGAAACAAGTTATCCCAGGATAACTAATTTCGGGATTATTTATTTCATCCTCCCATAGGGATAAAATAACACTACAATCCCGGGATAACTAATCCCGGAATTAGTTATATCACCATTTTATCCAATCAAATGTCGGATAAATTTATCTCAAATATAATCCTAGGATTATTTATCCTTTTCCCTTGTACCAAACGAGCTAAGTCTCGGTTTTCCTTTGTAAATCTTAGATATTTCAGGCGCTTTTTTTTTTTTGAAGAGTTCCATTTTCTAATAATTTTGATAGTACAATATAAGTATATCTTTTTAAGCAAAACAAAAATCAAATGCAGCAGACTAAATTTGTGTCCACATACCACAAAACTTAAACATTGCAAAGTTTAAAATATGAAGCAGCTTATGAAATATTTATAAGAAATGATCAGCATTTTAAATGTCCCCCGATACTACTGTTGTCAAAACAAAATTAATGTGTTGTAAATGTAAAAACTATTAATCTTTTCTTGATTTAGATTGTTTTTTTCAGCCAAACCAATCAACCCTATCTTGCATATTTTAGTTAGTTTTGTTTGTTAATGGAAAATCAAATACAATTTTGACAAATAATAAACCTTCGAGAAGAGGTACCATTATTTGGGGCTCGAAAAGGGGGAAAAGAACCAAATATAAATGGTGAATAATATAATGCAAAAATAGGCTGCGGGATAGCCGCAAGAATAGCACTTCATTATGACTTTTCGATGTCCCAAACCCGACAAAGAATAATGACTTTTCAATGATCAACTCTCTCTTTTGAACTTTAATTAATCGAACCACTAGTTGTGCCAAATTTAGTGGTATTCCTATTTTGTGCCCACTAAAGTGTTTGGAACTTATACGTATGTCATTTTATCAATTTTTAAAGAACCAAAACCAGTGAAGAAATTTCCTTTTCTGCTAAACACATCCTTCTATTTTTTTTTTTTTTTGTACTAGTATTATGAGTTCATCCTTGCATTGAAAAAGAAAAACAAATGAGATTTTCATTCTTTTTCATATTCAGTATTTGATATTCTCTTTGAAATTTTGGTTAATTTGAATTTAGGTTGCATAAGATCCATTAAAGGAGGGGATACGCTATCTATAACAGTTTTTTTTCATTCACATAATCTAAACTTAAAATCTATAATTAAAAATGGAAGAACTTATTCATACCACAACCCCATGACATGTGTGAAATAAAAATCTTACCTACACTCCTCTCTCCTACATTCCTTTGTTTGAAATCATGAAAATAGCATTTGTAGTCCTTAAATTATTAGTTTATTTCGCTTTTGATCCTTATATTATTTAGATTGAGTATAATTGCCCTTTAATTATAGATTGTTTGTTTGAACTTCTATAAAATTAGAAGTAGTTTTTCAAACGTTAAAGTGTTTGGCCAAATTTTGGATGGAATAATGAAATCTAATTATCATGAACAACAACAATACACTGAAAAGAAATAGTAGCAAAAGTAATTTATCAGTTGTGATAGTTGGTGAGGAAGCATAAGTTTGTAACTTCTCATTATAAATGAAATCAGCGAAAAGCTCTCCATACAAAAGTGCTCTTCCGTTCTCTCTCTTCTCGTCTAACAGCCATTAACGACTATTTTCTCGCCGAAAACGGCTAGTTCCAACTGGGATCAAACCCGACTATGAACCTTTCAGTCATTTCTCTGGTCTCCCTCTTCTTTGTCCCCCAGACACCCCACCAACCCCCCGCCCCACCCCACCCCACCTCGCAGCCAGAGAACAATATCTACAATTGGCACCCAAAAACCCAATTTACCTCAAATCCTAAATCTTCAAACCTAATTTCCATTGCTGGAAAAAGGTGAACCGAGCGAGCTTGTCGCTTCATATGCGACACAAAAAGGATCATATGTTGGTGCTCCGAACATCAATACGGGGAACACACAAAAGAGAAGAATTCGGCTTAAGCCTAGACCGCACGAAGTTATTGAAGGAAAAATAATTGTGGTCTTCACCGAAGAAGAGAATAAACTGCTTGTAGAAACCTGCAAATGGCCGATTAAAGGTAAGTTCAATTGTAACTGTTTTGCTATTGAGAAAATTAGGACTGAATTTGACAAAATGATTCCTGATGAGTCGTGAAATTACGCGATATTCGACGCCAACTACTTAGTCTTTTGCACATCCCCAAGTACTTTTGATGTCGTTTCTCGTGTTTTTGTGACAATTTGTAGAATAACATGTGCCGAAAGTAACTTAAAGCAAAATGAAGGAAAATGAAGCAAAAAGCCAGCTGAACTGAACAAGGGCATCACATACGAGTCGCATATGCTACATGCGAATCGCATGTGATGCAGCATCTGCTGACAGAAAGAGGCTAAAGAAGAAACCATGTGTGACACCACATGCGACACCACATGCGAGTCGCATGTTGCACATGCGAATCGCATATGGTGTCGCATATGCTGCTCAACAGACGACTGAATATTGTCACACATGCGATAATTTGGTGCAACATGCGACTCGCATGTTGCACTTGCGACACCAAGTGCGAGACGCACCTGATGTACAGGGGCATTTTTGTCTGGAAATTGTTCTCGTTTTGGACATGCTATAAATAGATTTTCTAGGGTTTTGGATTCATTATCCTGCAGTTTTTGGCATAAACTCTTGTGGAGTCATTTACTGTTGGTTGTTGAAGCATTTAAGAGATTTCTTTTAGCTTTGTCATTTTCTTCATCCAACACTTTTGTAAGATTTATGAATACATTTTACTTGATTGCTTTACTTTTAATGAATATTAGTAGCTAATCTTTCAGCTAAGGTTGTGGTATCCAATGTGTTAGTTATGTGATTGGGTTTCATATTCATACTATGTTTGTATGCTAATGGTGTCTTCTATTAACTCTTCAAGCATCAATGTCTTGTGATGGTGTACAACATTACTTGTGCCTTAATGCCATTACTTTGCTTGGAAAAGAAAGTAGAGGTTAGGAAAAGAGTTAATAGCAACAATTTAGGTCATTAAATCCATCTAATAGCTTGAGCTAGGAATAGGAAAGCTAGTTGAGGCTACATGGGAGTTCTCTTAAAGGAAACATTCTAGGGCTGGGAAAAGCCTAGGATGAAATTTGCTGATTTGGTTGGAAAACTTTTGGCAAGAATCATGTAACCCTTGGCTTAACGCACCTAGGCATATAAATAAGTTGAATTGACACCCAATCGTATTACTTTCCATTTGAACCACAACCTTAGTCCCATTTACCAATTGTTTACATTCTATAACCATTCTCAGTTTTTAATGAACAAACTACAATCAAACTTTTATTATATGTCCCTTCCCCTGAAAATATAGACTAACAGTCGGGTGTTACACTTATTAAGTATTCTTCTTCATCGTATTCTCTGTGGGATTCGACCCCAACCTTGTTGGGTTCTATATTTGACAACGACCGCTTACTCCTGATTTTTAAGGTGTAATTTGGGCGTATCAAATTTTGGCGCCGTTGCCGGGGAAAACGGTCTAGAAATTTACTAACTAGTGTAAAACTTTACTTTTAGTCTTTATTTTCTTTTCTTATTTCCTTTTTGTTGTTGTTTGTTGTGCAGGAAATATGGATGAGAATGGTATCCCTGTCCAAAATCCACCAGCAGCGGTTGGTGAAGAAGCTGCGGGGGCAGGCTATGCAGCTGCAATTCAGCCCCCGCCTTTAATTGGAAACTCGAGTTTCCATATAACCAACACAATGCTGCACCTGCTCAACACTAAGGGCCTGTTCGGTGGTCTACCCAAAGAAGACCCGAATAGGCACCTTAGGAACTTTCTTGGGGTCTGTTCTACCAATGTGCATCCGGGCGTCTCACTTGAAGCAGTCAGGCTACGGCTCTTCCCGTACACTCTAACGGGGGAAGCCACAGCTTGGTTAGATGATCTTCCTTCCGGATCCATCACTACTTGGGAGGAACTGACTAAAGCATTCCTCAATAAGTTCTTCCCTCCATCGCGGATGTTACAACTCCGTGACGAAATCAACAACTTTCGTCAACTTCCTGATGAGGCTCTCCATGAAACTTGGACTCGTTTTAAAAAAAAAAGTCAAAAGCTGTCCCAAGCATGGGTTGCCCGATGGTGTGCTTCTACAAACATTTTATAGATCTCTAGATTCGGTCAACAAATCAATGGCAAACAACATTGCAGAGGGGTCTCTTATGGATAATTCTTATGCCACCGTTTGTGAATTGTTGGATAAATTGACCGAGACTAATGAAGCATGGCACACTAGGGATTCGGAAGTGGGTGGAGGAAGTTCCTCCAAACATGTGCTCACTCGTGAGATGATTAAGAAGGAGGAAGAGAGAGATGAGTCCATGGCAAAACTTGTCACCCAAATGGACCTTCTGACAAAACATGTCATGGGTGGCGGAAGCAAAAAGGTGAACGCTGTAGAAACCTGTGAAGGGGGCCCTTCAGATGAGCAATGTTTTCAAATGTATGACGAGGAAGCAAGTTATGTCAACAATCTAAGGGAGGGTTCCCGTCCAAACTACCAAGATCCGAATCAAGGATCTTGGCGGCAAGGTCAAGGGAATCAAGGTTGGAACAAAGAACAAGGTCATTCTAATTGGAGAGATAATCGTGACAACAATCAAGGGGGTTACAATAGAAATTACAACAACCATCGGAGCACAAATTCGTATGTCCCTCCAAAGGTAAATCAACCAAGCTCTGTTCAACCGCCCAACAGCGACCCCGCTAGTTCAAAAATTGAAGATATGTTGTCAAGGGTGTTGAGGAAAGTGGAATCCACCGATACCTTTTGCAAGTAGACTAGAGATGAGGTCAAATCCATGGGCCAAGTTGTAAGTTCACACTCCACCTCCATTAAACAATTGGAGTCTCAACTTGGCCAAATCTCGGCAATCCTAAACCAAAGGCAGAAAGGCTCACTCCCTAGTGACACGGTTGCAAATCCAAGAAATGATGGTGATCATCAATGCAAGGCAATTACTACTAGGAGTGGCAAAACAATTGGGGAAAATGCGTTGGTGAAAGAGAATGTGTTGGGTGATGAAGAGAAAATAGTTGAAGAACCCATGGTTATTGAAGAAGAAGCGAACCCAAAGAATATGCGGGCTGGTATTGAAAAGACTATCATTAACGAGGACCTGCCGGAAATCAATGATGCCTCGGAAAGCAAGGAAGAGGCGGAGGAGGTACCAAGGGCTTCACCGCCCGTTATGAGGCCTCCCCCTCCTTTTCCCCAACGATTGGCAAAGAAAGCGGAAGATGGAAAGTTCCTCAAGTTCATCGAACGATTAAAGGATCTCTCAATAAATATTGCATTGGTTGAGGAACTTGAACAAATGCCAGGTTATGCGAAATTCATGAAAGATCTCGTGACCAAAAGAAGGAGTCCTGGCAGTGAAACATTGGGGGGCACTCATCATTGTAGTGCAATCGTCACCAAAGATTTGGTGCACAAAAAAGAATACCCCGGAGCATTCACAATTCCATGCACCATCGGTAAATACAAGTTTGCTAAAGCTTTATGTGATCTTGGAGCAAGCATCAATTTGATGCCGCTTTCTATATTCAACAAGTTGGGATTGGGCACCCCCCGTCCTACCACAATGAGATTACTTATGGCGGATAGAACCGTAAAGAGGCCCATTGGTATTCTTTATGATGTGCTTGTAAAAGTGGATAAATTTATTTTTCCGGCCGATTTTGTGATCTTGGATTGTGAAGTTGACTTTGAAGTTCCCATAATCTTGGGAAGACCATTCTTAGCCACAGGGCGTTCCCTCGTGGATGTGGAAAGAGGTGATATGAAATTTAGAATGAACGATGAAGAGATCACTTTCCATATTTGCAAGTCAATGAAACAACCGGCGGATATGAGTGTTGTGTCGGTTATTGACACAATTGATGAAGCAATGGAGACAACCATAGAACAAGAGCATATAGGTGATATGTTGGCGGCGGTGATAATGAATTATGAATGGGACGACGAAAAAGAATTTGAGGAGATGGTCAATGCACTGATTGGAATGGGGTCTTACCACCTCAATCCAAAGAGACTCGATCTTGACTTGGAAAACCGAGCAACTCCTCCTGCAAAACCTTCAATTATTGAGCCTCCTACTTTGGAACTCAAACCTCTTCCTTCACATTTGAGGTATGAGTTTCTTGTACTCAACAACACATTGCCTGTGATTATATCTGCCCGGTTGACGGATGAGAAAAGAGAGAGGTTGATGGTGATCTTGAGAAGATACAAAAAAGCTATCGGGTGGAGTATTGCGGATATTCAAGGGATTCCACCCGGTATTTGTACACATAAAATTCAGCTTGATGAAGACTGTGAGCCAAGCGTTGAACATAAAAGGAGGTTAAATCCTCCCATGCAAGAGGTCGTAAAAGTTGAGATAATCAAGTGGTTAGATGCCGGGGTTGTGTACCCCATTTCGGATAGCTCATGGGTGAGTCCGGTTCAATGCGTGCCAAAAAAGGGTGGAATCACCGTGGTTGCGAATGATAAAAATGAGTTGATTCCCACTCGCAAGGTTACCGGATGGCGTGTTTGCATGGATTATCGGAAGCTGAATAAGTGGACCAAAAAGGACCACTTCCCAATGCCATTCATGGACCAAATGCTTGATAGGCTTGCGGGCAGAGATTATTATTGCTTCCTTGATGGGTATTCCGGGTACAACCAAATCACCATTGCCCCCGAGGACCAAGAGAAAACTACCTTCACTTGTCCTTATGGGACTTTTGCCTTTAAAAGAATGCCTTTTGGGTTATGCAATGCGCCCGCAACATTTCAACGTTGCATGATGTCTATTTTCTCCGATATGGTTGAGGAGTCCATTGAAATCTTCATGGATGACTTTTCCGTAGTTGGGGATTCCTTTGATGAATGCTTGCAGAATCTTGCCCAAGTATTGAAACGATGTGAAGAGACAAATTTGGTTCTGAATTGGGAGAAGTGCCTCTTCATGGTTAGAGAAGGCATCGTCTTGGGGCACAAGATTTCGGAAAAGGGGCTTGAAGTCGACCAAGTTAAAATTGAGGTTATTGTTAAGCTTCCCCCTCCAATTTCCATTAAAGGTGTTCGTAGCTTCCTTGGACATGCTGGGTTTTATAGAAGATTTGTCAAGGATTTCTCGAAAATATCCAACCCGCTATGCAAGTTGTTGGAGAAGGAGTCGAAGTTTGTATTTGATGATGCTTGCTTGAAGGCATTTGAGGCTCTGAAAGAGAGACTCACATCGGCTCCTATCATCATTGCCCCGGACTGGTCTCAACCCTTTGAGCTTATGTGTGATGCAAGTGGCTTTGCCATGGGGGCTGTTCTTGGCCAGAAGCGTGATAAGATCTTTCACCCAATTTACTATGCAAGCAAGACTCTGAACAGTGCCCAAATGAATTACACTGTCACAGAACAAGAGTTGCTGGCTATTGTATTTGCTTTCGAGAAGTTCCGGGCTTATCTTTTGGGCACTCATATGATTGTTCACACCGATCATGCAGCCCTACGTTACCTCATGACAAAGAAAGATGCAAAACCGAGGTTGATACGTTGGGTCCTTCTCTTGCAAGAGTTTGACTTTGAAGTCAAAGATAGAAAAGGGTGTGAAAATCAAGTGGCGGACCACTTGTCTCGTCTTGAAGAAGGTGGGCGTCCATTGGATGGCCTAGAAATCAATGAGTCATTTCTGGATGAGCAAGTAATGGCGGGGTCGCATGACATGATCCCTTGGTATGCCGATTTTGCTAACTTCCATGCAAGCGACATTATGCCGGTGGATTTGAGCTTCCACCAAAAGAAGAAGTTTTTGAGTGATGCCCGGAAATTCTATTGGGACGAGCCATATCTATTCAGGGTTTGCGCCGACAACATCATAAGGAGGTGCATACCCGAAGTAGAAATGGTGCCCATCATCGAAGCTTGTCACTCATCACCGGTGGGTGGACATCATAGTAGCTCAAGAACGGCGGCTAAGGTTTTTCAAAGTGGTTTTTATTGGCCGACAATCCATCAAGATGCTCATGACTTTGTGAAAGCTTGTAATCAATGTCAAAGGCATGGGGGCATATCAAGAAGTCATGAGCTACCAATGACACCGATTCTCGAAGTTGAATTGTTCGATGTATGGGGCATTGATTTTATGGGTCCATTTGTAAGCTCCTACAGCAACAGGTACATTCTTGTGGCAGTAGACTACGTATCCAAATGGGTGGAAGCCGTCGCGCTCCCCAACAATGAAGGAAGAAGTGTCACTGCATTTTTGAAAAGGGTTATCTTCTCAAGGTTCGGAACTCCAAGGGCAATCATTAGTGACGGGGGCTCTCATTTCTGCAATCGATTATTCAAGACTCTTCTTGAGAAGTATGGGGTCAAGCATAAAGTTGCCACCCCGTATCATCCCCAAACAAGTGGCCAAGTTGAGGTCTCAAATAGAGAAATTAAGAGCATCCTTTCCAAAACAGTGAATGCTAACCGGACTGATTGGTCAAGGAAATTGGATGATGCCCTATGGGCATACCGAACAGCCTACAAGACACCAATTGGCATGTCCCCATATCAACTGGTATTTGGAAAAGCCTGTCATCTTCCGGTAGAACTCGAACATAAGGCATTGTGGGCCTTGAAAAAGTTGAATCTAGAATGGGGTGATGCCTCAAACTTGAGGTTGGAGCAGATGAACGAACTCGATGAATTTCGACTTAAGGCATATGCGAGTTCTTCACTCTACAAGGCCCGCATGAAACACTTCCATGACAGGAAGATCTTGCAAAGAGAGTTCAGCATCGGAGATCGGGTATTGTTGTTTAACTCCAGGCTCCGGTTGTTTCCCGGGAAGTTGAAATCCAAATGGTCTGGCCCGTTTGAAATCACACAAGTGTTCCCATCTAGAGCAATTGAACTTGTTTGCCCAAGTGGTAATAAAATCAAAGTGAATGGGCAACGGGTGAAACATTACTGGGGATCTCAGAATGAAGCAAAGATTATCGAGGTCTTCATCCTCAATGAGCCATAAAAGAGCTAAACAGGTATCAACGTCGTGCTGCGACGTAAAATCAAGCGCTTCTTGGGAGGCAACCCAAGTTTCATTTTCATGTGATTATTGTTCTTACTTTTATTATGTTTTGATGTGTGTCCAAGTGTGTAGGAATAAAGTGTGCACAAAGAAGAAGAATTGGAAAAATGCCAAATGACATGCGACACCACATGCGAATCGCATGTGGTGTCTGGCATGGAAAATGCGTCTGGCATCTGATGCCAAAATTCAGTCATTGAGAACAAAAGTTTTTGTCATCATATGCGATGGAGTGTCACGACATGCGACTCGCATGTCACACATGCGACATAATGTGCGAGTCGCATGTTGTGCAGGTAAGTCAAAAGACGCAGGTCGACCCGACCCGGCGGGAACCAATCTTGTTTTAAATAACAAAATAACGGTGTTTTTTCAGTTACAAACTTCACGATTCCCTCTCCTCCCATTCCTTCTTCTCCCCTACATCATCCCATAATTCCATTTCACTCTAATCATCTTTAATCACTTCCCCAAATCCTGACTGGTATTTACTTCTTTTCCCCTGAAAACAAAGGATTTCAAGGTTTCCTACTTTCATTAACTTTCAAGGTATGTCGACTTTTCTCTCCTGTACATTAGTGGGTATTTACTACTTGCTCAATTCCATGTCATTATCATACCGTAGTACCGTACCACTCGTTGTATTTAGTTAGTTGGGTAGATCTATTTTATGTGATTTTGTGGGTTGATTCTTGAGTACCCATGATTGTGTAGTCCATCTAGGAATTGGTTGTTGGTGACGAATGAGATAATGACTGGGGAATTCTTGAGTACCCAGTTGTTGTCAGAATTGTTAGTTTAGGATCGCTCGCAACTCATGTGATTAAATGCCTAAATGACCCTCTGAATGCTTGAATGTTGCGGAAATATGATCGTTCGCCAAAATGGAGAATTCTTGAGTACCCATGGCACCTTACCTGTGAAATAGGACCCGTGATGTTTTTTGGATTACAAAGTGTCATTGTCTGTTGTGAAGAACAATCATCGAATATAGATGTGTGTGAGTAATTGAATAGCATTTTTCCAATGATAGACGGGGGAAAATGATCTTAACGGAAACAGTTACGTAAACATGTTTTGTTTGTGTGCATCTGTGTTGTAAAAAAAAAAAAAAAAAAAAAAAACCTCAACTCAAGTGACTCACATGCGAGCATCATATGCGATGCGCATGTTGCACATGCGAATCGCATATGCTGCAGCATGTGGTGACAGTGAGACACTCACAAGTAGTGATCTCACTGGCATCATATGTGACACCATATGCGAATCGCATGTCACACATGCGACTCGCATGTGGTGCCACCATTTAAAAAATATATATATATATATTTGTTTCTTTATCGTTGTTAAAGGAACACCATAAATAATGGGTATATTTTTGTATGTTGTGCAGGATGGCTCGATCAAACCAACCTCAAGGTGGAGGAAAACGAGCAACACGAAGACGAAAAGACAAGGCACCTGCTGATCCCGTCCCCCAGTCTGAAGAGGGGACACATGGGGCTTCCTCTCCTGAGCCCGAGGATGCTATTACCAGAGGTCAACGGAGGGAAGCAATGGAGCAACGGTTCACCATGCCTGGATCTAGGGAACTATATAAGACTTGGAATACAATTAAGCCTGATGGGAATCCAGTCCGGGGCTTCATTGTCGAAAAGAGAGTCACTCTCCAGGGGCTGCACGACCAATGTCCGGGCATCATTCGCAAGCTTGAAACCTTGAGATGAAATTATTTCATGCAGCCCGCTGTATATTGCCCGGCCCTGGTAATGGAATTCTACGCAGCTTATGCTGCCACACTGAATGCGAAGATGTCGCGCCGCCAACCAAAGAAAACCTTGGCACATTTGTGTTGGGTTCCGGTTCGGGGGAAAGAGATTGATTGTGCTGCCGATACCATAACATCGATCCTATATGAGCAACGCAGCGAAACAGACCCTGTTGAAGGTTGGCCTCCGGTGAGTTCGGAATATGATTTGAAGATGGAGAACCCGGAGGAGCATCGAGAGTGGGCTGCTTCAGTGATTGCCTCTGGGACTCCACCATGGCTAGATCCATCGGTCACAATTGAGAAGAACACTTTCAACCGCGAAGCCAAGTTTTGGCTATCTCTCGTATCATCGCGGGTGATTCCTTCCAAGAACAACACCAACATACCTATTGCAAAGTGTATTCTCATTGCTTCGCTCATGTCGGGGCATCTTGTCAATGTGGGGGAAATTATCTGAGACCACATCAAGAATTCGTCCACTCAGAAGGGCACATCTCTCCCTTTTCCCTGTTTGATTACTGAATTATGCCGCCGGACAGAGGTTCGTGATATTCCTCGGGTGGACAGAAATGTACCGGCTGATCAATTGATTGATTACACCAAATTGGAACCGGGAACTAGAAAGCGAAAGCGGGTGAGTACAGAGCCGAGAGCTTCGGGGACACCACTTGATGTTCATATTCTTGAGTCCGAAGACTTGGCCACCGATGATGAGGAGACCACTCCCAGCACAGCCCCTCGAGCACCGAGGTCTGACCTTCCGAGTTCTTCCACTACAGTTCCTACTGATACGGTTCCGCCATCCACCACAGCAGCTCGTGGAGTGTCTGCCGAGGGTATGCGAGTGCTCCGGGCAGCAGATGCTAAAGTTAATTGGTTGGTTGAGCGGCTCCCCAACTTTGTGAAGGAGGCGATTGAGGCAGCAATGGCACCCTACACTCAGGCGATCACAGATATTAGAAAAGAGCAGGACAGAATTAAGGAGCATGTTCGCCACATTGATCGTCGGTTGGAGCAGATTGAGGGGGGCAGTGCAGACGGCCTTCCTGCCATTCGGGCGGACCTAGCTAAAGTCAAGAAGGACATTCAGGTATTGAAAGCCCATGACATTGAGCTCAGTGCACCCATTCTACCATCCGGTGCCTCCTTATTCTCCACTGGGCCCACAACGCCTGCCATGCCTTCGGACAAAGGGGTGGAGGAGTCAGCTGGGGAGGACGAAGAAACTGAGGAAGAAGAGGAAGAAGAGGGGGAAGAAAGCGAGGAAGAGTTTGATGAGGAGCTGGAGGTTGACCCAGCTGTTGAGGAGGCACGTACTTCCGCCCGAGCTGCTGGTATCGCTGAAGACGAGATAGACACATATGTGGCCATGCAGCAGGCCCTTGAGGCGAGCAGAAAATCCAGGGGGGCCTCTCGACCCCGGAGGGCGGGTGAGGCCAGTTCATCCACCGCTCCTCCTGCTGACACACGACTGCCCCCGTCTGTGGGACCTGAGATATTGACACCCGAGAGGGAGGGTGATGCTGCGACGCTCCCATTGATAATACCTTCGTTGGAGGTCCTCCCTGCTGATCAGACACCATCGGACGCCAGACGTCCATCGTGAGTTACTCATCCCTTGTACTACATTTGATGCATTGGGGACACTGCATATTCATTTTGTTGGGGGTAGGACAGCTCACGCGGCATATGTTTGTTTTTATTGTTTTAGGATAGCTCATGTTTAAGTTTGTACACTTGTACTTTGTCATTGCCAAGTATAATAGTGATGGTTGATCGGTTTATAAATTTTTCTTGTTTCGTTTTTCCATCGTATTTTGATAACACCCCTCCCAAAATTCTTGTATATGTACTCAGAGGGGAGGAATAACACTAACATGACTCATTTGGTGACACACAAATGTTTTGCAAGTCTAAAATGATGGGTTGAGAAGTAGTTAGAAGTTATCAAAGTAATCCATGTGCCATGTGTGTGAAAGGTTATTGTTCTAGTCTTGTGCATAATTGTGATCTAGAACTTGCCCGGAAAGTATCTCAAGGCGAAATACTAAACTACACTTGTTTGAAAAAGGATATTAGGCTCTCTTTGTACCGCCATTAAACCTAAAAACTCCTACCCATAGCATTGATATCCTAGTTAACCCATTTTTGAGCCGTAACTGTGTTTTTCTTTTCTTTCATTACAACCATGTGACAGGTCCCATTCCTTTTACCCTTGTTTACCCATCTTTTAGCACCCTATCTCCCTAAGCAAATCGAATATGCTACAACAGGTTAAAACGCATAAGTTTGGGGGTGGTAGTTAACCAAAAAAAAAAAAAGTATATGTAGATATTTGTGTAAAGAAAGATGTGTATATGTACACATAAATCGTAGGTTTAGCAGTGAACGCAAGGGTGTGAATAATGGTTGTGATGTAAGGAATAAGTGGGGAAACTAGAGAAGCAATAACGATAATGGAAAAAAGAGTCACAAATTGGCGGATAATGCTTAAACGCTGAAGAAGGTACGGATTAGGTGAAGGGAGCGTGCTCGAAAATGCTTAGGGAGACGTCAAGTCACTCTTACCCAAATTTCACCCCACCTTAACCCCTAACCTTAACTATGACCCGCAAGTCCTAATTGATTTTGAACAAAGTGTGTTTACATTAGTGGAGAAATACTTAAAGGGCAAGCTTATGGCACCACATTTTTTGTACTTGTACATTTTCTTTTCTGAGTGTGAGTGTTTCTCTCCTTATTCGTCTTTTGTCCCAGTTGCTATTCGTGAATATGTGTGTGTGGGACTTTCTTTGGTCTTTTTGTGAGGGCATGTGAATTACTAGGCTCAACGAAAGAACTACTTCTTGACGCTTCATTTGAAGCCATTTCTCTTAAAGATAGAGTAACCTTGTGTCATCAAATGCAGCAGTTGGCTAATTCCCACCTTTTGAGGAAAGGCACCATGTCTCGCAACAAGAGGGAGGGGAACTCGTATTTTGAATAACTATGTTTTGACTGATCACGATCATCATTGTAGTACCTAGCAATTGGCATATGTTGTAGTTCTGTTTTAAATGCTTGAGGACAAGCAAAAGTACAAGTTTGGGGGTGTTGATGAGTCGTGAAATTACGCGATATTCGACGCCAACTACTTAGTCTTTTGCACATCCCCAAGTACTTTTGATGTCGTTTCTCGTGTTTTTGTGACAATTTGTAGAATAACATGTGCCGGAAGTAACTTGAAGCAAAATGAAGGAAAATGAAGCAAAAAGCCAGCTGAACTGAACAAAGGCATCACATGCGAGTCGCATATGCTACATGCGAATCGCATGTGATGCAGCATCTGCTGACAGAAAGAGGCTAAAGAAGAAACCATGTGTGACACCGCATGCGACACCACATGCGAGTCACATGTTGCACATGCGAATCGCATATGGTGTCGCATATGCTGCTCAACAGACGACTGAAGATTGTCACACATGCGATAATTTGGTGCAACATGCGACTCGCATGTTTCACTTGCGACACCAAGTGCGAGACGCACCTGATGTACAGGGGCATTTTTGTCTGGAAATTGTTCTCGTTTTGGACATGCTATAAATAGATTTTCTAGGGTTTTGGATTCATTATCCTGCAGTTTTTGGCATAAAATCTTGTGGAGTCATTTACTGTTGGTTGTTGAAGCATTTAAGAGATTTCTTTTAGCTTTGTCATCTTCTTCATCCAACACTTTTGTAAGATTTATGAATACATTTTACTTGATTGCTTTACTTTTAATGAATATTAGTAGCTAATCTTTCAGCTAAGGTTGTGGTATCCAATGTGTTAGTTATGTGATTGGGTTTCATATTCATACTATGTTTGTATGCTAATGGTGTCTTCTATTAACTCTTCAAGCATCAATGTCTTGTGATGGTGTACAACATTACTTGTGCCTTAATGCCATTACTTTGCTTGGAAAAGAAAGTAGAGGTTAGGAAAAGAGTTAATAGCAACAATTTAGGTCATTAAATCCATCTAATAGCTTGAGCTAGGAATAGGAAAGCTAGTTGAGGCTACATGGGAGTTCTCTTAAAGGAAACATTCTAGGGCTGGGAAAAGCCTAGGATGAAATTTGCTGATTTGGTTGGAAAACTTTTGGCAAGAATCATGTAACCCTTGGCTTAACGCACCTAGGCATATAAATAAGTTGAATTGACACCCAATCGTATTACTTTCCATTTGAACCACAACCTTAGTCCCATTTACCAATTGTTTACATTCTATAACCATTCTCAGTTTTTAATGAACAAACTACAATCAAACTTTTATTATATGTCCCTTCCCCTGAAAATATAGACTAACAGTCGGGTGTTACACTTATTAAGTATTCTTCTTCATCGTATTCTCTGTGGGATTCGACCCCAACCTTGTTGGGTTCTATATTTGACAACGACCGCTTACTCCTGATTTTTAAGGTGTAATTTGGGCGTATCAATTCCTCTAAAAAGCAACGTCAAAACTGGGGCAAAAGACTTGAAGCATGTGTTTATTATGTTACAAACGAAGAAGATTATAACAATGTTTATGGGAGAGACTTCATTTATTTTGAAGGGGGAAACACTTTGAAAATTATCAAATGAACTTCAAATTTTAAACCAGAAGTGGAGACTACACTGACCCCGGTTTGGATCAATCTCCCGGATCTGCCATGGATGCGATGCCCTCTGTCGAATAGTCAGTCCTACAGGATTCCCCATAGTAATGGACAAAGCAACAAGAGGTAAAACCAGGCCAACTACTGCAAAGCTCAGAGTGAAAATCGACCTCATAAGGCCCCTCAAATCAGAAACAATTAAGGAAAGTTGGAAACTTTTAATCAAAAAGTTGAGTTACCTGAGTATTGCTTCCACTGCAACATCCAGGATCATCTCATTGCTAATTCCAATTTTACAAACTCTCAAGCAAACAGAGAAAAGAATAAAGAGAACAACAACAATAATGTCGACACAAGGGCCAACAGAGGGGTTAAAAGAGACCAACAAACTCACATACAAAGCAAATGACATGTCCAACATCAAGGAGCAAAACAAAACTCAGTTTGGAGGATTCACTGTCAACAATGTGAATATCAAAGAAGGGTCAACAGAGGGGTTCAAAGAGACCAAGAATCTTAGCTAGCTTTTGGGGTGTGAGTTAGCTCAAAGGGTGGATGATTGCTCAAGTCTTATAAGGAGCACATGATTCTTATCCGTCACCGGTGTGATATATTCTTTTCAAATTTATTTGATAAAATCGCTGCTTAAAATAAATAGATGTTTAAAAGTTTGGTCAAGTGGGATCAAAATAAAACATTTTAATTCTCGAACCTAGTTGAAGCTAATAGGTCTAACTCAAACTTATTTTTCTGTCTTTTACAAAAAAAAAAAATCCTCATATTTGCATAATGAAATTAAAGAAGGGAGACTCCATATTTCTCAAAACTATTTCTAAATGTCCCAATATTTGAAATATATTCCCATCCAAAAATCATGTCTTGGGAAGGAGAAGCGATAAGCCAAAAATCTTGTTGTGATCTAGTGACAAATTTTCCGAGAATCAGAAGCGGATTCAGAAGTGGATTCATGATTTAAATTAAAAAAAATTCTCAAAAATGTATAGCTCAACACAATAAATTACACCTACATAGTTAGATTCTCAATTTACACTCACATAATCAATTTCGCAATCGTGATTATAAATTCGGTATACAAAATAACATAATATTATAGAAACTTATACATAAATTGAGTTTCATCTTCTATGAACTTCAACTACGAAACTCCATCCGAAATACGTCAAAAGCATCATTAAATAACTAAAATTTTCATCGAATAACTTCAAATTTTAACCACAACTTCAAAATGACATTTTCAACAAACTCCAATCACCAATTTACTGACAAGAGGGCGTTGTTCATATGGTAAGCACCCTCCACCTCCAACCTGAAGGTTGTGGGTTCGAGTCACCAAAAGAGCAAAAAGGAGAGCTCTTGAGGGGAAGGGTAAAAAAAAGAGAGAGAGAGAGAATCATCAACTTGTTAAATAATTCAACAACTCACAAATACTCATTTGTGAATTTTCAAGCTTTTGAAAATTCTATTAATAGAGCTTTTATTTTTTTCACTTTAATTCACCCAACAATGTTTAAGAATGTTATGAGAAACACTAATAGCTCTCTCAATCAATTTCTAAGCATAAAAAAATAAAAATCATAATCACAAAATTACCTTTTCTAAGCATGTTTGGACACTCTTCCAGTAGGTTCAAATATGTCTCTTCCAGTAGGTTCAAATATGTTTGAAATGATTTTTTTCAAAATCATATTTCATGTGCAGGGGCGGGTCGATCAGTGAGAGTCTTTTGTCTTTCACATGTGACAAAAAAGAGTTGGAAAAAAGGAACCCCACATGAATTCTTTATTGGTTGCATTATTAAAAAAAAATGCCACAAAAATAAATGGAGTTTGTTTATATTATCTGCAAATAATTTTTCATAACAGGTGAAATTTATATGTTAGAAAGAAAATTGTTATAATAAGTAAAAATAACATAATAAGTAAAAATTATTTACACGACGGTGTGTCTAAAAGTTAAAATTAAGTATGAATTCTTTTACACGAAGGTGAAAGAGACGAATACAAGTATGAATTCCTTTTCCATGACGAAGCACCAGATGTCCAGATGCCTTATTCTGGTCATGACAAATAGAGAAGCATGTGCAATGATAAAGTGCTCTGTCCTTCAAATTTGGAATCTTACTCCCGACAAATCACTAAACCTCATTGACATGTTAAAGAAGGGACGTGGAAGTACGAAAAAGGACAATTAGAAAGATAATTATGAGAGCATTTTGATACTGCTCCTAACTCTCTCTTTGTTTTAGTTCCATGATCATTTGTCCTCCTTTATATAAAAAAGATATAATTGTAATATACATTCTTAAAAAATAATCTAAGAAAATTTAAGTCATTTTAACTGTATCTTTTTTATCGAATAGCAACAATTGTTATTCATTACTTCCTTCGGTTCAAAATAAGTATTTATTTAGTCTTTAACACACGCCTTAAGAAAATACTAACTCTAAGAAACAAATATGTATTTTCACTAAATTACCCTTAATTAATAACACTGAATTATTTATTGCCTTAAGTAAATAAGGAAAAATCTGGAAAAAAAATAAAGTTAATATCTTCTTAATTATGTGAGTGCACACTTATTTGAACCAAAATAAAAAGGCATGGACACATATTTTCAACACTTTTATTTTATTTTTAAATATGTAATTACATGGTTATCTATCAACATGATATTAAAGGCACGAAGCACCTTGGCGAAATATCGTTCGTCTTTTTACCCTCTAAACCTTATTATTTGAATTGCAAAATAGATTGCAAATAATTACTCATTTCTCAATTTATGTGATACACTTTCCCTTTCTATATAAAAAAGAATGATACATTTCTATTTTTAGAAAAAGATTTAACTTAAAAATTCCCCTTTTAACCCTTAATGAAATGAGCCGCACAAATATCTATGGCTTATATTAGACCACAAGTTTTAAAACTCTCCATTTCTTTCTTAAACTTCGTGCTTAGTCAAATTATATTACTTAAATTAGGACGGATGGAGAAGTACTTCATAATAAAAGTACAATAGGTATAAAATAACAAATTATTTCTTGATTTTTCGAACTGAACAAATAGAAGTGAACATTTCACTTCTTTCTATACCTTGTTGGAATATTTGAATTCCTCTTTTTTTCTTCTTTTGTCAAGTAAAATTTTTAGGGGCCGTTTGATTACAAGAATAAATATAATAACATAAAGATAAAAATTAACTATTTTATCTTGCGTTTGATTAAATTTCAACTTGATATAAATAATTATGGCACAAAATAGTTATTTTTTTTTTTAATCCTTGTAACCAAATTTGTATTAAAAAAATATTTATCATCCCTTGCTTATATGACAGATCGACGAAGTGTTTCAAACTAACCTATTGAAGTGATGCCTAGTGGAAGCTTAGGTTTAGTTTGCATCAATGATATTTACCTTCATGCCGAATGACTTTTCTGAGTATAGTGAGATATCTTGTCATACATTTTTTTTTAACATGTAAATGTAAATTAGTAGTTGCACCATCATATCAGCTTCATAAAAAAATATTGGAAAAAAAGAAGCTTCGTTTTGCACGGGGAATTTCAGAAGGTAGGTGTAATTTGTAAATTGGAGAAAAGAGTGAGAAATCTATATCTATATATTATATTAAAAAGAGGGTAGTCTAGCTTAATATTAAGTCAAATAGTGTAATGTAAATAAGCCACTTAGCAATAAATTCTATCTGTATCAATTTTTAAAAAGAAATGAATTAACATTATTAAATGAACTCACCTAATTTAGTGTATTTGATTAGAGAAATATAATTAATTGATATTCTTGGATCTAATTTATAGTCAAGAATACTCCTTTAAATGGTAAGATTGACTCCTCTTTTCATAGTAAATACTAAATAGATTCCAAAAGCTGTTGAAAAATAAGTTTTTCTTTTTTATACGGAGGATTCCTATAATCAAGTACAGTTATAATTAAAATTAGAATATATTGTTTCTAAAACACGTCAAAAAGTATTGGTGATTGGTGAAGGATAATATTACGAAGATCAGTTTGAATTAATAAATTTAAAGTTTTTCTAAAATCATAAATGTATTATTACACTTATACATAAAAATATTGTGAAAAATTCTTATAAAGCAGTCAATATAATATTTAACTTCTCAAATGATAACATAGTATAATTTATTTTGGTGCACAAATATGCAACTTTAGAGATTATCGTTGCAATTTAGTTGTTTTAACTACACCTATCAGAAAGTGGAAACATCCAACGGAAATGCAAAATTTTTACCTAATAATGATGAAATATAAAGTTAAAATTAATGTTTGTGAATATTTAAATAAAATCTCAGAAAGATCGGCTAAGTAAAAATGTAACATTAATATTTCTAATCTGATTATCCAATTTAAGTTTTGAAAGTTTAAATTGAAATATAGAATATGGTTTAAATTTGATTTGAAAGAATTAGTTATCAAAGAAGCATGGTTAAAAGTCAATTTAAATTTAACTTTGAATTGAAAGGTAAAAGTACCGTAATTGAAATTATATACCGTAACCACTTCCATTTTTTTAGCTAAAATATTCTACTACTTCTACCTAAACAATTTGTTCCTACTTTGTCGCTCAATATTCGAAAATACCGCATAACATCTACTATAATTATGTAACTAGTATAAGTACTCGTGCAATGCGTGGTTGATAGTTAAGAAAAGTAATCACAGTATAATTAATCGCGAGCTACCCTAATGAACAAAAAAAAATAGTTGTAAGATAAATGTGATAAGAGAAAATAACATAAAGTCCTTCAAATTGGTACAGTTCAAAATCTTAGCTCACTTGAAACAAATCAATTCACTTAAAATATGTACCGCTAAGCACACGTCAAATCTATCATTCAAATGGTACTAAGATAAATGTATGAATTTTTATACTTGAAACAATGCCGCACCAAATATGGAATGGATATAAGTCACATAGATCCAATAGCGTAAGATCGTGAAGGAAGATACATAAATGGGAAGTCGCATGTCCGACCTCCCTCCCTAATCTAATATGCCTCTTAATAGAAAAAGTGATAGAGGAATAGAGGATAGCAGCTATCTCTCTGCATAATATCAAACACGTTATCAAAACTTCAGAAATGGATGAGACAAACATGCGATTACAATGAAGGCAATAAGTCATGAGCAAAATCATGTTAGATTTGTCTGATAAAAACCTCTTAAGTTCGCCGTTGATTCACCATAACATCCTTTTTCAATGCCACATAAAGTTCATTAGTTAGCAAGAATACAATTATGGTAGAAACAACACCAAAGGTTATTTCATATTAATTTTACATGTCTCCATCTTCAGTTATTTCGTATACTATAATTTTACCTTAAGATAATATTGTAGAAAATTTCGCAATCAATATATAATACAGATTACCAGATTTTTAGTGGGCTTCTGCCACTATATGCACGGTTAATTCTTTTTCCTCTCCTTTTAATAATAGATAGATTTCCTATTCTTCATTTGTATATGAAGAATTTTAATGAATCCTAGATTTTCATAAATTCGAATCTAATTGAATGTACTGTATCCATCCATAATCTAGTTTATCCATATCAAATTATATAAAGAAACCAAAAGTTTTGAGATTCAACGTACCTCTTGATGCCTAAGAACCCAAAAATCATGTTATTGAGAAATGCCTTCTTTCCCGAAAGTTGAAACTCTGAGTAAAAAGTAATTCCAATGGTGGAATCCCTCTTGGAACATTCACATATTGGAGCAATTTAGCTGTCCTACATTTTTCCCTTTCGGTCTAAATTCAAAGGGCTTTGATTTTCCCTTTTATTGCCGCCATTCAAATATTTTTAAAATTTGTCCAGTTTTTGACCCTCCGTATGAACATAAACAGTTGACAACATCCATAGTTCTTTATCCTAAAGTTTACCCACCTCTATTTTGCAATAGCTTCCTTTAAAAACATCATAAGCTTTAAAATGGCTCATGCATGGTCCCTAAATAATTCAACAGATCACGAAGTTCTAAGCTTGTTAATCTTTCAATTGAATGTAATACAACTCGTAATGTAAATGAATCATCATCCTCTTTTCCTTCTTCTTATTTACAGAGTAGATCAAAGCTTTAGATTTTCTTAATGAGTAATAACGCATTACTAAACAAATTAGAACTCTTCTACCAACACATTAGTTACTAAAATGATATAGTAGGTTTGCTACTCAGTTTTCCATGATAGACATGAAACATGGTCTAGGATTTTCAACTTTCTAAATTGTTCTATACATATACATAGGTTCGGCCTCGAGCTACTCGTTTGCATATTACCATTTTACGCTATAATTGTCATAGTTCCATGCTAGTAATTTCAAAATCACATTAAATGTAAAGGAAAGGTACCCCTCCCTCCTTTTTCTTTACCTTGAGAATGTATTCGAACAAAACCAACAACAAATGACGACATGTTGAGGCCGTAATCATGTGCTTTACCAACGAATATAATGGATTCCACCATATATGGGGGAGCGAGCGAAGACATGCAACTTTCATCAAATATTATGAGAAGTCGTAGCTAGGGATCAATTGATTTTTTTTTGGGTTTAAACAATAATCAATCACACTCACGATAAAGGAAATCTTTTTTCACACCAAAAACGTCCCATAAAAGAAAAAGGAACTTATATTCCCTTTACATTCATGACATCTTTTGTTCCAAGTTTTGAGTTTTAATTCTCACACCATCACTAACAATAGTTATAAATAAGTTTCTTAAATCCTTTAATTGCTTCAATTTTGTCTTTATTTTCATAAATCTACCCAAAACAGATATATACATATGACCGAAAATTGAATAAGCAACCAAGAAATAGATGATACCTTAATAGATTAATTGAATGAAGAAGCAGAAGGTCAAGTTGCTATTCCATTGTCATCAATGAAGGAGCAGGAGGTGCAATTACTATTTTATTGTCGTTAATTCCTGCTGGTGTTGTCAATATGACCAAGCTTCTAGGTGAAGGTAATAATGGTTCTGGCTCCCTGAAAAACACACTCATATAAATGAAGATATTCACAATATAGATGAAAACTTTCAGGTAGCAAAAGGGAAAACTTCTAATGTAGATAAAAATGAAACTTGCAAAAGTCCACATCCATTTCAAAAGAGGCAAATAAAGGAAAAAGCGAAAAGTGAAATTGAAAGAGCATAGCACTGTAATTCCACTGATTCCACTCAATATTCTTGATCAATTCAAAGCAAAAAAACTCTAAAGCTTCTTCCTCTTCTTTAATTCAGAAACATAAAACATCTTCATAATACTCAAACCAGATTAAATCGATTTTTTCATTATGGAAAAAATGCTTAATAAAAAAAGGTAGCTTGGCAGCTTAAGTGTTGAACAAAAAAAGGTAGCGTTTTTACCTGAAGTGCATTTCATAACCAAGTGGATAGAACAAAATGGCTTAATTGTTTTCATACGAATGAGAGTAACTGGACTATCTCCTTCTTTTTTGAACCTCTCCTTTAGAAAGTGGAACATACTCTTCTGCCTCGAGCTCAAATTCTGTAGCAAAAAGCACCACTCCTACCCACTCTTTTTTAACTGCTCCACTATTTGTTTCAATGTATATCACATCGTCAACAATTACCTGGGAGAAAGGAGATGAGAACATAAAGGTTACGAATTAAAGCAGTACTATGAATGGTGCCAAATTAAATTATGAATAATGTGCAATTCCCTCTCAGATGCCTTCTAGAAACATTCACCAAAAAATTACATTAAATAAACTAAATTGACACCATCAAAGAAATGGTCCAACCTTAGATCTAGCATTTTGATGCTAAGGAGGGAAAGAAAATATTACTATGCCGTAATCATCCACTATTTCCACAACGGCTAAAAACAACAAAGAACATGCACAGTTACTCACTCTTGCACGAGGGCTCGATAACAGTCATCCCGTGAGTTTTAAGCCATATAATCAACTATCAGCATCCTTCATTGTTTTCTGCAAAGCTAGAATTAAGGCGACATTTCTTTGGGGCATTTAGTCAACATCTATTAGACACTTTTCAACTAAACATAAAGTGGTAACGCGGTTACCTGTGGAAGTTTTAATTCAAATTGATTGAAAAGATAATTGCAACCACACAATTATAACCGGATATATATATCAAGCAAATCATACAAAAATAATTTTAAAATATTACTAATAGAGATGGATACAATTTCAAGTTATTTTAATATAAGAAATTCGGCAGTTAATTTACTTCTAATAAGTAACTTCTCCTCACCGCTTAAGTCCTAAGTCTTAACCAACCGTCACGCCCAAATTCTGGTATTGTGACTTGCACTGAGATGGAAGATCTACTAAGAAAGAATTTATGAAATGATTTCACGAATATAATATTGCCAATTTAATCTTCACATAAAAGTAATTGAAAAATTAAAGAGCATGTTTCAGAGCCTGATCGTCTGCAGCAAAATTACTTAGAGGATAAATATTGAACTCCTTAACAATTTTTATTTTATTTTTTATAAATGAAACAGAAAATATGTACTTGATGGTTTAAATTACATAAAATTTCATCTCACACCAAGCCTTCCGCTTCATCTTTGCTGCTTCTAGATGCTCACTGTTGACATCTTTCTTTTGCTTGAATTTTGACAACCAAGAAACAGGGAAAACATGAGTGATCAATGAAGATGAAAGTTCTTTTGCCCACATCATCCTTCACTATATAAAAAAAAACAAAAGAAATGAAAGTCTTGGAATTATGGAGCCTGTTTGGATGGGCTTATGCCTATAAGCTGCAAACAGCTTATAAGCTAAAAAAAAATAAGTTGGGGTAGTCTAACTTATTTTTTTTGGCTTATAAGCTGTTTTCAGCTTATAAGCTGCTTTAGATAAGCTAAGTCAAATGGGCCCAATTATTTTTTTGACCTTATTTTAAGCACAAAATGACTTTAAGCTGGCCAGTCAAACACTCAAAAAAACTGAAAACAGCTTATAAGCAACTTATAAGCCAATCCAAACGGGCTCATGTGGTAGTAGAGTTTTTGCTAATGATTTTGCATTGAAAATTCGAAGCAGTTTTTGTTAAGACGGTTTCGTTTTTTAATTTGTGAGGAAAAACAAAATAAGAACGTGGGTGATATCGTGATAGGGAGTTTTAGGTTTTGGGAATACGTGGGCCACTGGGGTTAGTTTTTCCTATTCATATGCTAATGGAAGTTTAGGGAATTTGTTAGTTACCACATTTAAAAAAAAAAAACAATGCACGTACAAAAGAAGCCTCACGTGAAATTAAATATTGATATGTAATTATTTTTAAATTCAAAACATTAACTAATAACTAACTAATTAACTACTTTTTGTCCTAAAACTATCCTCTTTTTAATAATATATAGATATAGATTTGTCTAATATATGAAATATGATTGCAGAAAATAATTACATTCCTAAAATAAAGCTGATGCACAATTTGCAATCAAAATTATATTACAAAAAGTTAGTCACATAGTAATTATAAGGATTCTATTGCCAAACAAAGGTTTCTAAGTGTTGCTACATAAGGAAATTAAAATTAAGCGTACCTTGAATCCAAAGTTAATTGGATCTGCATATTGTTTACTCCATTTTATAATTTTTACTTTGTTTAGATTTTCAAGACAAATATTAAAATGAAAAAATTAATTCAAATTATAATTTCCACATTTATTACATGAAAGTGAATAATTGATTAACAATCAAGCGACGTCTATGTTAAAAATAATATTGTGATCAAGAACTATTCCAAAATAAAAATCCCTACCTAGAATACTCTATATTCGGATTCTAACCCTATAATACAATGCAAACCTTCATCCTAGTCTCTCTGGTTTTCTTATCTGAATAATTTCTATAAATAAAATTACGATATCCTCAAACTAATTCAGCATTTGAAAAGATTTTTGGGTTAGAATAACAAAGTCTATGCCTTTGTAGTTTTGTGCTAGCAAGCAGAACAAATAATATTTGTTTGTCAAGCCATCCATTTTGGGAGACCTCATTTGCTCAATCTATTGGAATACGTTGATGATCTCCTACAAATTTCACTACTAAAAGAAATCAAGCTTTATATCTTTCTTCTTTGGTTTTCACTTTTCAGTTCTTCACGAAAAATTGTGATCCATATAGTTTACCAAAGTTTTCTCCAAACGAGGAATACGATGCTAAGGTTAGAGATCACGAATCAAGAAGGTATACTTTGCATATGCACATTTTTACTGCTCAGTAATGTTTTCTGAATCCAAATATGCTACTCATAAGTTACATTAATATAATAAGAAGAACTCCTTCCATCTTATTCTACTTATATTAATTTAAAGTTGTCACTTATTTTTTTCTCAATTTTCTTTGTTTTATTATAATTATGATTATTTATAATTAACATTATATTTATCTTTTGCTATGTAACTAAACAATCTGAAGTTTTCATAAATATGACGTGTACAAAATGATTCGAAATCCATCGCATCTGTCCATGTGCTACTAAACGATTTGGTATAGGCTCTCCAACTTCCATGGTGCTTTTGCTTCCATGGAGTTTGATGCGAGTGGTGGTCTCTTTTTTCAGTTAGACTTTTTATTCGGATCGGATTAGTGTTTAGGGCGGGTTAATATGAAAAATGGGTACATATGGGTGGTTCATTTTAATGGAATCATGTATTTTAATTCGGCCAATAAGAAGTTGCAACGTGGAATTTAAATATATATATATATATATATATTTAATTCAGCGTTGATCGTTAGTCAAAGGACATAAGTGAGCCAAAAAGGCGAGCGAAGGGGTTATTTTAGCCAACTAGATGAACAAAGAGTATATGTATACCTTTTCTAATAATCCGAAGGCATTTTTGACCCCTTTTTCGAATTTTATACACAGGAGGAGTAGTCCAAATTGACTTATAAACAGAAAATAATGATAAGTTTAAATATTAAAGCAATTAATTTTAATCTGATATTTATAAATAAGATATGTGTACTAATTTATTACGTTTCCTTTGATTTGACGTATACTTGTAAGTAGGAGAAAAAAAATTAAAAAAGAAAGGGGGGCATGAGTGTTGACCTTCAGCGGATCGCAAGAGACAAAGATCCTCTCTGCTTAGCTGCTACCTATATCCCTCCATGGCGGTTCACAAATTGCAATATACAGGCGTCTCACTGCCCTTGGTCCAACTACTTCACAAATAACCTCAATGCTCTTGTCTTTACCCCTTTCCTATTCTTTCCCTCTCCATTTTTAAACTCTATATATATAAACTATTTCCAATTCTCTCCAGCCAAATTCAACTGAACGATAAGGTTTATTAACTGATTCATTCATCAAGAAAGGTCGAATTATTCTGCTCTTCCAAATGCGGCCTTCTATCTTTAGATTCTTCCAATGGCCTCTAACCTCTGTATGTTCCTTCCCTTTTACCTTTTCATCTTTAATTTACTTTTCACAGGAAAAACTATATTCTTGATAGGTTTGTGATTTTAATTGGTTTTGTTATATTGAAGTTGAACACAGCTATTATGGTAATCAGCTATTGATAGCTGCACCTACATCATTTTGTACCTTCGAATTATATTTATCTGTTTCATGATCAGCCTCAAGTTTCTGTTACATAGTCAAGTTATGTGAGTTTTGATTATAATAAAATTTGGAGTTCCAGATAAATTTTCTAGCAGTCTGATTATTTTTCCTCTGGAACTACTCCAAATTTAGAACTCTAATTATCTTAGATCAATAATTTTTTCCTATGCTGCTTTGAAATTAAAACTATGTCAATTACTTATGAGTAGGTTTCTCATATTAGGTGGATGGCAGAGCCCTTGTTGAGTGAGATATCTATCTGTCTGGTCTAAGAAAGTCCCACCTGCTATTCTTTTATGGATTTGGGCTTTACCAACCATTTTCACATATAACCACTATTGTTTTGAAGAAACAAATTTGAGTTTGAATTAGTCATCATTTAAATGTAGAAAAATTATTGTTTCAAATAGAATTTCTAGGAGTTTTAATAACGCTTACAAGTAAGATTTTGGTAATTGAAAAAGCAATCATGAATGTGAAACTAGATAACAGAAAAGGGTGAACATGCCATATCTTCTTTGGTCCTTGGAAGCAGATGACTTCCTGAAAGTTGAAACCATGATATCAAAATTGATACTGTTAGTACAGAAACCAATGAACGAGATCTTAAATCTTTAGATGTCCCAGTTGGTCTATATTTACATTTCCATGTTTGCCGTGGATTATTAAATCATATCTAGAACTCTCCCTGTCCAAATTTCGATATCTATTACTACTCTTGTCCTTATTTATTTGGTAGTATTTGACTAGATAACGATTTTAAGAAAGAAAAGAAGGCTTAACATATAACGTTTATACGCATAAAACTCCAAAAGTAACCTTAGTAACAGTCTTGTACATTTGAGGAATAACCTTTCATTCCTAATTTCCTTTTGGTGCACCCATGAGGTTCCAATGTGTATGGAATAATGAGTGTCGTGTTATAGATACTCCACTTTTTGGTATAATGCTTGTATATCCTAGAGTTTTCCATTATCAATATATGAACTGAAGTACCGGTCTACTTGAATCCAGAGGACCTATAACAAGTCTTGTCAATTCCTGTAAGAGCATGTTCTTAAGGACAAAATGAGAATGTGAAAAATGAAGTGTTTTTTTAAAATAGAAATGTTCTAGGTGTTTTAGACATACAAAAAAGAGAAAAGTGCCAAATAATTGGGACCTCAAGCTGATGAACTATTCCACAGGTTGCAATTGAGAGGGTGAGGAGAATTTATTACAAAAATCAATTTGTTAGGTTACTATGGAAGAGGAATGAGAAAAAGAAAGGAATACTTTATACGTTAAGATTTTGAGCAAAATTGGGAAATAAGGAGCTGTAGCAGCTACTGTGCGTGAAACGAAGATGGTGAAGCAGCTAGTGGCTATTTATGTTTCGGTTTGAAACAATTAGCTTAGTGTTTTATATCAGAGTGATGGAAAATCAGTCTATTATACTATTTTGTTATAAATGTAGTGCTTAACAGATATGTTTGGTAGAGAAGCCACTGGTCAGCTCTATGCTGCAAGAGCAGGCGTTAGTGCCTCACAGTGTCTCAACTGCTTGTATTACAGATTGAGCTCTTTGTAAGTTGATTAATAATGGACAAGTTGAACTCAGGCAGCTAACAGAGGTGTTTCATGTGCCTCCTGTTTTTTTCGACATTTAGGAAAATAAACATTACAGCTAAATATATTTTACTTCTAGCTGCCAGCATCCAGGCCCTTTTCTTTGTCCTTCACTTTTGTTCTCCATTTGTTTGTGCAGTTTTAACTATTCCTCCAACTACTCGTCAATTGTTTACTTGCAACTGACTGATAGTTAATCTACAGGCTGGCTTTTCATCTAGAGCATCATTACTATCTGCAAGCAGCAGTGGTCAAAGTATAACTACTAGTCATCTCAATGGGTCCTCTTCAAAGATGTATTCAACTTCATGTGAGACATTGACCGAAAATCCATCCAAAGATAGACCTATTTCTGACATGTTGATCGATTCATTTGGGAGGCGGCACACATATTTGAGAATATCATTGACTGAACGTTGCAATTTACGATGTCACTACTGTATGCCAGCGGAGGGTGTAGAACTCACTCCTAGTCCTCAAATTCTATCTCAGGATGAGATTGTTCGCTTGGCAAGTTTGTTTGTTAGCTCTGGAGTGAATAAAATTCGTTTGACTGGTGGGGAACCAACTATTAGGAAAGATATTGAAGAACTTTGCTTGCAACTATCAAACTTGAAGGGCGTTAAAACCCTGGCGATGACTACAAATGGGATTGTTCTAGGAAAAAAACTTCCAAAGCTGAAAGACTCTGGACTTAATTTGGTAAATATAAGCTTAGACACATTGGTTCCAGCAAAATTTGAGTTTATGACTAGGCGCAAAGGGCACGAAAGAGTAATGGAGTCAATTAATACTGCAGTAGAGCTGGGATATAATCCTGTCAAAGTAAGTTCTCTCTAGCATGATTATGTTATTGTATTCTCCGTCAAATGATACTCCTTCCTGTGTCAGCTTACTTAATTTGAATCTTGAGGATTTGCTTGATCAAGTTTTTGGTTTAGTACCAGATTTTGGTAATTTATTTATTCGATCCGAAATTAAAGATTTAGAGACTGTGGAAATAACTAGAACTACCAATATAACATAGAGAACTGAGAAGCAGTACAAAAGAAATTTAGAAATCATGGTAAATGTAGGATATGTTTGATTTTCTAAATTGTAAAAAGTTGAAGAAATGGGACTAAGGCAGCAATATCCTGTTTTGCGTCCTGATGATTTCTTAGTGCTACTTTATGTATGTAAAATCTACAGCTTTTGCTTGAGATTCTTTGAATTGTACCTGTGGAAATGGAAGATCTTAGTAAGGACTTGATTTGAAAAACTAGCTTCCTGATGATAGAAGTTTTCAACTCTGCCTGATAGTCTGCTTTGTGTTACATTATTTATGTTTTCTTTTGGTGTGTGTTCTAAATCAGGTAAATTGTGTTGTAATGCGTGGATTCAATGATGATGAAATTTGTGATTTCGTTGAGTTGACGCGCGAAAGGCCAATCAATGTCCGTTTTATTGAGTTTATGCCGTTTGATGGGAATGTCTGGAATGTCAAGAAGCTAGTACCTTATGCTGAAATGTTTGACAAAGTGGTACGGTAGAATTTGACAGATGCTTCTCCTTTAAGTCAGTTTTCTACATTACCTAAGTCACTCAATAACACGGAGCAGGTTGAAAAATTTACAGGGCTTCAGAGAATTCAAGATCATCCGTCAGAGACCGCTAAGAATTTCAGGATAGATGGGCATCAAGGCTCTGTTTCATTTATTACATCAATGACTGAGCATTTTTGTGCTGGTTGTAACAGACTGCGACTTTTAGCTGATGGAAACTTTAAAGTTTGCCTGTTCGGCTCCTCAGAGGTGAATATCATATCTTCCTTTTCTCAATATGAGCACATAACGCCTTGTAATTTTTTCCTTTGGTCTCAAGCTCCTAATACTTCAGATAACACTTGTAGCTCCCTTTCCTTTTGAACAAAAAATGTAACGGCTGGATTTTAGATTCGCCACTATTGGAGAAGTTTACTAGATTATACGTTTCCTTGTCTTCACTTTACTAACCAAATAATTCCTTCTTCTCTTCTAGTGGTTCCTACTATCCTCTTCTTTATCAGCTTGATTCCTTTCGTCTAGCATTTGTTCTCGCTGGTGAATTTGGCAAGGAGGAGTGAAAAAGTAGGGGAGAAAGAAGATGAATTTGCAGTGGCCTCCAACCATTAGATGCAGGAGATGAAAAGTAGTAGCTGGTAAGAGAAGGGAGACATTAGGCAAGCAAATAAGCAGAGTGGAGTGATGGAGCTTGGTGTAGAACTTTTACTCTGCTGCTGTAGAAAATAAAGAATAAAAATTGGGCGAAAGAGTCAATAAAGAGAAAAAAAATGAGAAACTAGGGGAGAGAATAAGGTGTTTTTCACCTTTCTGCTACTAGTGAATGAGAAAACTAATGGTCTTTACTATTTAGGCCAAACTGGAGGGAATAAAGTGTCCAAAAAATCTAAAACCTAGAAGGACTACAATTCCTGTCACCAAAAGATCCACCAGTACTACCAAGTCCTATCTTCCACAGCTGAAAAAAAAGAAAAGGAAAAAAGAGGCAAGACAGGACAGAGTGGTAGCACTGATGCAGGATGTCCCTTTCTTCCCTTTTGTCTATGCTATCCTTTTCTGGATTTCTTCCACAAGAATATCAACTGGAGTTACTTGTTCAATTCCAGTCACTAGGGATATCCTAGGCAGAAAAAAGGAGTTATAAAACATAAGTATGAAGATCCATAATTGACTATCTTCGATTATTCCAGTCTCATGGAATTTGTAGAGTTTTGTTTGAAATTAAGTGTTCAAATAGCTGTATAATTTACCCCTAGGTTTGTCCTATCAACTATATATTTGTCATATCTGTAAACCTCATTTCAAATAGTAAAAGTTGCATCGTCTTCCCACACGACTTACTAGTTTGAATATAAGTTAGTATTGTGATTCTTATTTTTCTTAGATACAATTCATCATCTATGCAGTACCTTTTCCTTATTCCTGTTCTATCTATCCCGATCAGTTGAAGAGCTTACCAGAAGGAATTATTTGGTTAGTTGAACCATGTTATTCATATGATGTAAATGCAGCTTCGTGAAATTCCACTATAAATTAGCCCCATCAGTGCTCCCTATATTCCTTTGTTTTAGGCCTTATATTTTCCCATTCATATTAATACAAGGGATCCAATTTCATAGATGAGATTAGACTGTAGCTTCAGTAACTACTGGATTCATGGTCTCTACCTCCTTCTGTTGTTTGAGATTATTATTATGGCTTATTACTATGACTTAGACATAAATTTTTAGTAGATATCATTGTTTTTATGAGGTAAATAGTTTTATTAATGTTGGGGGAATCTGCGTACACAAGAATTTTACCTAACAGTAGGGAAACCTACACCAATTATGGTTCTCCACAAAAGTCACCCACTCATCTATACAAGCAAGGACCTCATGGGTGCACCAAAAAGAAATTAGAGACAAGAGGCTATTCCTCACCTGTGCAAAATCTCTTTTGACCCCTTTAAACGCTTCTCTACTCCTCCGCCTCCATACAACCCACATAAGAGCTAGTGGGACTACATCCCATGCCCTGGGTCCTCTTTTACTCCCTTTGAAATTCCACTATGCAATCCCTTTGAACTCGGCAGACTCGTAGACAATGTAATGAGAGATGATCCACATCTTCTCCTGAGGATCTACACATATAAAATCAACTGACATGTATGATCATTCTCTTCCTTAGATTCTCGGCTGTCAATATCGCTCCCTTTGCTGCCAACCCCACAAAGAAGCATACTTTGCTAGGCGCCCTAGGTATCTATATTGGAAGATGCGGAAAATCCACTTCAACTCTCACCAAAAGAAGCTTCTGGTAATATGATTTAACTGAGAACTGTCCATTTCCCTGTCTCCTATCACGCTGCTATGTGATACATTCTGCTTGCAGAGTAATTCTACAAGCGCTAGTACTCACCCACCTCCCAATCATGCAGATTTCTTCTGAATGTGAGATTCCAGATCACCCCCCCCCCCCCCCCCCCCCCACACAACAAAACACACACACACAAATGTATTCTCCGAATCTGTTGCACTGTCGATTCTCTCTAGCTCGAAATTCTGTTTAAGTTGGGGAAGGCAATTCTCAACACCTTATCTCCACACCACTTGTGTCCCCAAGATCTAATTTTGCTTCCACCATCCACCTTGTTTATAATGTGGCCACTGAACTCTTCCCATCCCATCATAATACTCCTACAAAGCCCACATTCAAATGAAATTGTGATTTTTCGAGTCCTCCAACTCCATCGCTGGTACCATACTTTTCTGCAACCACCTCCCTCCAACAAGCATGCTCCTCATCCATCCCAAATCTCCATAACCATAGGCAAAGATTTGTTGAACATCCTATGGTCTTTCACTCTATGTCCTCCCTACTTCCTCGGGGATGTGATGGCCTCTCAACTGGCAACTGACTAGGTGATATTACTTAGTTTCATCTGCGGTGTCCCAAAGGAAATTCCTCCGAAGTGTTTCCAGCTTTTTAGTCACACTAGCCGGTGCATGCATCAATGATGAAATATATGTGCTTCCTTGTATTACATCTATTTTTTTTACTTTCTCCAGGTGAGCTTGAGGGATCCTCTTCGTCTTGGTGAGGGTGATGATAAACTCAGGGAGATCATTGGGGCAGCGGTATGTAGCTAGTAATCGACTCCAACACTATTTGTTGCTTGCATCTTTGCCATTTGTATCTTTTTTCTTTGTTCCACTTATTTTCTAGCCGCATGCCTTCATCAGGCTAAGACTAACTTCCTTCCATATCGTTTAGCATTTAAGACTCATGCTATGTTTGCAATATTATCTGCATTTCTTTTGATTCGTTCGTCCTTTTTCAGGTCAAAAGGAAGAAAGCTTCTCATGCTGGGATGTTTGAAATCGCCAAAACTCCAAATAGACCGATGATACATATTGGTGGATGATGGATGAAGTATATTGGGTTTCGATGCTCATAGTCGAATTCTACAATGATGTACGTATGCTTTCTTTTGGGTCAATTGAAGCATCTTCCCGTAATTTCTGCTTGAGAATACTTCATTTGGAGTTTTGGTGTCCTCATCTGATTTGAGTCATTTTTAGGTTTCCACTGCATGCTAGAAATGCAGTTTGCTGACTACAGTTGTAGTAAATCATAAATAGTGAAGTTTGCCTGCATAAGGTCTCGGCAATCTTAGAGGTTTTGTAGTTATTTGATTGTGATCTATGTCTTAAACTGCTCTTAAGATTTTGCTTTAGTTGCGGTTGTAGATAACTATTTCTTGGAAACTTGAGAAGCACTCTTATTTCATGAGTCAAGTTGTCTCACTCAATTGGATATTAAGAGCTTGGCATTAAAACAAGAAAAATGCAATTCCATATTTCCAATATCACATTTTTGATGCTCCTTATTGATTTGACCAATTATATGAACTGGTAAATTGGAAATATTAGAAAATTCCTTTCTTGGCCGGCGTAGTGAATTGTGAGATGCTTAATTTAGAGCCTTCTGAGCCGAGAAAAGGACCAAAATCATCCATAATGTTTGGGTTTGGATCAAAATCATACATATTCTTTTACATGGTGCACTAATAGTACATTATGTTTGCATAAGTGGTGCACTTTTAGTCACAATCCCAAATAAATTTAACGGAAAAGAACAAAAATGCCCCTGAACTTTTAGAAAAGGTATAAAAATACCCTTTATTCATCTATTTTGTTAAAACTACCCCTCAATTCAACTTTTTGGCTCATTTATTCCCCTTGACTAACGGACAACACTAATTTTTTTTTTTTTTAAAAAATTAAATTGCACATGACATTTTATTACTGAAAAATTGATTTATTCTTTTAAAAAGAAATCTGAAACCTTGAAATTTTTTTAAATTTGGAAAACTTTTTTTTAACGATTAAAACCTTGACTAACGGACAACACTAATTTTTTTTCTTTTCAAAATGTGAAAAATTGGATTTTTATAAAAATCTGAAAAAATTAAATTTTTTATGGAAAAACTGTGTTTAAAAAAAAAAACCAGAAAACTATCTTTTTTTAAATCTAGAAGAAAATTATGGAGTATTAGTTTTGCACATTTTACTTAAAAAAACAATCAGTTTTTCAGATTTAAAAATTGAATTTTCTAAAAAAAAAATGGGGTTTCCACCCGTTAATTTTTTTTTTCCAAACTTAAAAAAATTCCACATGTTTTAATGAAAATCCAATTCTGTTTTTTTATATATATATATATATATATATATATATATATATATATATATATATATATATATATATAAAAGGCTTACTACATTTGTTTTTTTAAAGAAATGGATGTTGAAAAATTATTTTTCCTTATTCTACAAATAACGATTTTTCAGATTTCTTTTTAAAAGAATAAATCAATTTTTCAGTAATAAAATGTCATGTGCAATTTATTTTTTTTTTAAAAAAAAAAATTAGTGTTGTCCGTTAGTCAAGGGGAATAAATGAGCCAAAAAGTTGAATTGAGGGGTAGTTTTAGCAAAATAGATGAATAAAGGGTATTTTTATACCTTTTCTAAAAGTTCAGGGGCATTTTTGTTCTTTTCCGTTAAATTTATTTGGGATTGTGACTAAAAGTGCACCACTTATGCAAACATAATGTACTATTAGTGCACCATGTGAAAGAATATGTATGATATTGATCCAAACTCAAACATTATGGATGATTTTGGTCCTTTTCTCCTTCTGAGCCTGTCACCCGAGGTTTTATGTTTGCATTTATGCTTGTCCAAGTGAGATAAAGATAGTTGAATCTCAAGGAAATACATGAATGAATGGGTTTGGTGGATTTAATTCTTTGCTTATGTATGAACATATTTCTTTTTCATTGGCATTTTTTACGGTGCTGTGTACATTATGGGTGCTTAAGTAGAAGGGCTTTCCCAACTTGGCTCAAAGAATAGCGCCCCAGGGGTTTGGTCTAGTGGTACGAGCTCAACATATGATATGTGGATTAGGCACACGTCATGGGTTCGTACCCCGCCACACACTAAAGCCCGTTATTTAAGTGGAGAAAGATAGAGGGAACCCATCATCTGCTGAGTTTTGAACCACGCACTACTGACCCTCGGGGATTTTATTACTAAAAAGACTTGAAGTGTATTATATATTGCATTTTTATTCTGGGGTGAAGTGAGTGAATATTATCCATGACCACGGTTAACAGCACTATTTGGACAATGAAGTCTGGGTGCGAACATATGAAGTCTGTCAGAAATATTTTATCGTGCACTTATTCTTTCTCTTTCTTTTACTAATATGCGTTATCCATTTCAGATTTGCTCTTTTTCTCTTACCAAACATCTTTCAACTTCCAATAATGATGCAGTTTTTTCACTTTACTTTTCAGGTACGTGGCTTCAGATGCACCTGGAAAAAGAGAGACAGGAGAAGGGCCGGATAAAGAAAGAGGAAGGCGACCAAATTGGTGCAGATGCTCGACTTAAGCAAGTAAATATCAATTGGATTTTTGACGCTGTATATGAGCATGTTTCAAACACCACCACAATTAGTAAAAGCCTACGCAGAAAGAACCCGTGTATCCGTAAATTTTAGTGTTTCTCTTGTATGCCATGTTGAAATAAGATATATATATACCTGTGCCATAACATGTACCACATCTGAACAGGCTATTGTGATGTAATCCTTCTGATCTCAATCGTGTCTCCGTCACTGATTTCTTCGCAAAAATTTTATGCTATTACTTAAGAAAAACGAAAACATAACACACGTTTATTGCTGTTGTCAATAACGAAAACATTGGACATTTATACTCTGTAGCAGTTCTGTCATGAGAATCTCTTTCCTGGATGAATGCATATACTGGTCATGTTTGATTGAAACATTGTTTGTTCTCTAGGGACAAGGATTTTTTTTTATTTTATATAGTTTTGTCTCGTATACGTTTTGCAATTATTTTTTCCAGCCCCCTTTATTTTCCCAATATGATTGAATTATTAGCACTTCAAATAACACTTTTACACCAAAATCAAACCATTGCTTTCTCTCCAAATCTTCATTATCGAGCAGCCATGAGCTTCCATTTCATGAAGCTGATCCGTGATCCCGAGATAACCAACCCATTTTGCAGTGAAGTTGAAGAGATCGGCAAAATCGTTCTTTAAGGCATAATAAAATTAGTTTTTTTTCTTCTTAAATTTAAAATAATTCTGAAGAGGGTATTCATAATGTTAAAGTATAAGCATTGAGTGTATTGTTAGAAAATCTCGCTTAGTTAGATTGCAAAAGTTCTATCATAATGATAAGAATAATTAACTCAGTTAACACCCCACTATAGTAATAAACTCAAAATAACCATACTTTTTATCAGATACATATAGTAGCCATTCGGGTCTTCCTTATCTATTTTATTAACTCCCACGTCCCTTTTCTCTTTCTTATCTCCAAAAAGTCTCAGACCCCCTTTTACTCCCCCTTCATCATCTTCAGTAGTCCTTCAATGGCAGCCAACAACGAAAAAATTTATCTTCCTTCCTCAACGTCGCAGATTGTCATAACATCATCAGAGAATTCTTCTTCCTCTATTTTTTAGATCTGCATTGAAACTTTTTCCCCAGATCAGTGCTTATTTATTTTTTTGAAGTGTAAGTAACAGAGGTGTAGAGAGAAGAGAATGGAAAAGAAATTTTGACTTTTTTTAAAAATATACTTATTTGGGTAAGGTGAACTCAATGATAATAGAGTATAATTAGTGCATAATAAGTGTATAAACCGTGTATAATGAATACACACTGATTATACATAAATTATGCAGTGATTATTCATCAATTATACACTGCATATTCAGTATATAACATGTATAAGTAATACATATTGGCTTTAGACTGAGGTAATGTGAAAGTTTGGGGGATTTCTGAATTGGTGGGTTTTGGTCTTGTATAATGTTGAAGCTGACTTTTAGTCTTGTGATTCTGAAGTTGAAGAGCAATTTTATTTAGTTTGATTTGCCCTTTTCAAGTTTTTGAGTGTTGGAAAGAACCCTCGTAGAGAGTTTGCCGATGCTGCCGACTTTGTTTTCATTTTTGTTGGCACGAGGTTATATGTTTTTATGGCTATTGTCAGTAAATTATATCTTACGGCTAGGGCGGGTGCAAAATGTAAATGACCGGTTAATTTTGATTTTTTCCCTAACTAAAGATAAGTAGGTATGCCTGGCAACCGGTTCCAACCGGAACCGGTTATGGAACCGGTTAAGGAACCGGCCGGTTCCGGTTAAAAAACCGGTTTAATCGGTTTCGGTTTACCGGTTTTAAACCTCAAACCGGAACCGGTCCGGTTTGAAGTGGTTAAAATCTATTTTTTTTTGTTTTTTGTATTATATATATATATATTATAGTATTTATTTGTATATTGTAGCTATATTTTCATATGTTATACAACTTTATAATTAAAGTTTAAATATTTACTGACTAACAGCCTAACAGCAAGTCAGCAATACAGAATAGTATTTTTCATATACATATATATGTATAACTTACATATACTTATATATATGTATAACTTAATATATATACTATACATACTTATATATATGTACTATATACTATATATACTTATATATATATGTATAACTTATTATATATACATATCTACTATATATACTATATATACTTAATATATTTGTACTATATACTCTATGTGTATAACTTAATATATATACTATACATACTTATATATATGTACTATATACTATATATACTTATATATATATGTATAACTCAATATATATACTAAATATATGTATAACTTAATATATATACTATATATATGTATATATATGTATAACTTAATATATATACTAAATATATGTATAACTTAATATATATACTATATATACATATCTACTATATATACTATATATACTTAATATATATACTCTATATATTTATATACTATATATACTTATATACTATATATACTTATATATGTGTATAACTTAATATATATACTTATATATCTACCTTAATATATACTTAATATATATACTCTATATATTTATATACTATATATACTTATATATGTGTATAACTTAATATATATACTATATATACTTATATATATGTACTATATACTATATATACGTACTTATATAGTTTTTTTTTTTTTTTTTTACCGGTTTAACCGGTCCGGTTCCGGTTTTACCGGTTTAACCGGTTCCGGTTTCCAAAATATTGGAACCGAACCGGTAAACCATTAAACGGTTAACCGGTTCTACCGGTTCCGGTTCCGGTTTAACCGGTTCGGTTACCGGTTAAAACCGGTAATGGCAAACCGGTTGCCAGGTCTATAAGTAGGTTATGTTATCTAGAGAAAAGACATCATTTGATTCCTGAACTTGGCACGAAAACTTAGTTTAGCAACTAAACTTAAGTTGTATTTATTTAACCCCCTTAACAACTTTCAAGTTAATTAAATACCCCCTTAACGGCCTGGACCAGATGAGATCTAGGTGTTGTTCACCACTCGCCTGATGATTGGTCCACGTCATTAAATATTTTTTTAATTATTTTTATTTATTTAGTTTTTCTCTTTCTTCTTCATTCTTTCCCTATTTTATTATTTTATTAAAAATGGACCCCATGACCCCTGAACCCCCTTCTCCTTCTAACCCCCAACCCCCGCTCCCTCTCCTTCTTCCCCCAAATCGCTGCTGCTATCTTCTTTTTTCTTCAACAACTTTTTTTTTTTTTTTTTAATATTTCTTCTTGAATTTGAAACCTTGAATTCTTCAACAACCCTATCAACAAGATTCTTTTTTTATTAGTTTTCTTCATAATTCATAAAACATTTAGAATCAAATTTATGTTTTGTTGCTGGGTCAATTTGTTGTTATGGTTAGGGTGGGCGTTCGGTTTTTCGGTTCGATTTTATCAAATTTCGATTTGGCTATTTCGGGTTCGATTTTTTGAAGGTGGACACCGAACACCGAACCAAACTAGTTCGGTTCGGTTCTTTCGGTTTCGGTTTTTTAAAGTTCGGTTCGGTTTCGATTTTTTCAATTCGTTTTTTTTGATATAATATTAGAAGCGATTCCATTGACACTAATTCATATTCTCAAAAGCAATAAAACATAAAACTGATAAATTGAAATCAAAATCAAACAAACAGGATACACAAAAACAGGAAACTATAATCATGATATAGGATTACTAGGTGTTATATATATACCGTAAGAATAATTAAGAAAACACATAAAGGACATACATTAATCCTAAAGACACATCCTAGTTACCTTTCTTTGTTAAGGATATTTAATTTTCTCAATTGAAGTGGAAAATTAGGGATACAAATGCAAAAGAGGACTTATTACAATTGGGTTTTTTTGCTTTAAACTTAATGGGCCTGGACTATTTTAATTTTTTTTGGGTAATGTATTAAATTTCGGTGCGCGTTCGGTTTTTCGGTTCGGTTTTATAAAACTTCGGTTCGGCTATTTCGGTTTCGGTTTTTTTACGGTGAACACCGAACACCGAACACCGAACCAAACTAGTTCGGTTTGTTAAAATTTCGGTTCGGTTCGATTTTTCGGTTTTCGGTATTTATGCCCAGCCTAGTATGGTGGTTCGCCGGTGGAAGGAGAACAGTGATTGTCACGACCCAACCCCGTAGGCCGTGACTAGTGCTCGAGCTGAGCACTCAAACGCATTCTAGCATGACAGAAGCCGACGAGGCTTTATTTCAAATTTAGATAATTTCCAAAAAAAATTCGGCAGAGTTTCCTTTGTTTTACGGACTATCCCATATACCCTGCACGCAGAAAATACCAACAAAGGCCACACGGGGCCAACAAAGCAACATTTAAATATATGCGGACCGGCCGCCGCGGCGAATGGGATCGCCCAAACACAACATGAGCACACAACTGTACAGAAAGACCCCAACCCACAAACATGTCCACAGACCTCTAAACAGACTGACAGAATCATATGACGGGACAGGGCCCCGCCGTACCCATGAACGAGAATATACATATATAGAAGTGACAGACTATACCAAAAGATGGCTCTCAATAAAAGAGCGCCCCAAAATAGCAGAATAAGATCCTAAGCGGACGGATCAGCAAACCTGTCGTCGGTACCTGCGCGACATGAAAACGCAGCCCCCGAAGAAAGGGGGTCAGTACGAAATATGTACTGAATATGTAAAGCCTGAATTACAGAAACAAGATCATAACTGGTACAGAACATACATAAAGTAAACAGAAAATCCAAAGTATCAGATACAAAATTTCAAAACATGCAGAGTGTGTACAGAAACATATGTCATATCAAATCCGGCCCCTGCCAAGGGGCTCGGCAGACAGAACGTGGCCACCCTCCCGACGCTGGTGCCACAACACAGAAGAATCAGAATAGGGGCATAACCCCGTAGCATAATATGTCATATCAAATGGCCATAGCAAATCATATCAGAACAAGCGGACATGGCACATCATACTCCACAAACCCATGTACGCGTATACCTGCCCCCTCACATCGAGGCACGACGAACAATGCAGAGGATCACGCTTGACAACATATCCTGGCCCGGGCTCAGTGTGGGAATCATTGGGGCATCCACGAATGGAGTGGTGAGAGAGTAATGCAATTAAAATATCATAAATGTTTTCAAGGACTCAATGAGGCATGTCAAGGGCAAACAAATCCAATTAAGTCGGACGAGATCATAATGAAAGCATTTCGGACATCATAATAAATCACAGAAGTATAACCTTCCTGAAGTCGTTCCGAGTGTCAAAATAATTTATCAGACTTAATAGAATATTTAAAACCATATTCGTTAGGTAATTAAAAGGGTAGTCAAAACGTTTCTTTCAAAAATCGCTCGAAAGGAAGACTTTAGTACATTAAGGGCAAAACCGGGAATAGCGGGCCCGCCTCGGGACAAACAAGGCGGCGGGCTCAAATTATGCCCTCTAAGCTTATGGGGTCACCTAAAAAGGTTCTACGACATTCTATGGCTTTCCAAGTAATTTAGAGCAAATCTGCATATTCTTACGAAAAGCATACCAAGATGGTTCAATTCTACTGAAGGAAAAGACGAGATTTTCTCTTGCGGATTCCGATGGCCAGGAAATCTTTCGAGGCCCGAATCCGACCCTAACACACCAAGGGCATGCCAAGGGAAGAATTGGGGTAGCTTTACATACCTTTTGAGCTTTTTAAGTCTATCCAAGCTCACTTCCCGTTTCGTCAAAAATCTGCAAATGGTCACATTTACCAATTGTGAGTTATGGATGCCATGATTTCAACTTAATGCATATTTGTCTACCGAAATTTCGGCAGCACTTCCCCTATACATATAGCACTCCCGAGAATTCAACTCGGCTAGAAACCATCAACAACAACCCAAACAACAACATCAACATCAACAACAACCATTAAAGACACAATATCCTTCAACTAGTCATCTTTCTAACAAGTTGACATAACCTTCATTCCAACCCAAACTTTCAAACTAATATCAATGATTTCACATTCATTATCACTCAAGATCATCACAATATAGATTTAGAAATATTTCATATCATTTTCCTTAAGTTATACACTCGATATACATATTATACAACTTTCCGTCAAAGTCATAACTTATGCAAAACATCAAACCTTTGGCATACAACTTCATAACATGTTTCCAACTTCCGAATTCATCAATGATCATCACAATTAACGACCAAACAACTTCGTTTTCTCAATGTCGGAAAATCATACTAAAACGACATAAGTTTTTACATTCCAATTCAATACAAACTTATATCATTCTAACTTCATTTACATTGCAAACATCACAATAACACACTAAACAACTTAATTCCTTTCTATCCCAAGCCAAACACACCCTACGGCCAACATGCCCATTTTATCAATATCAACTAAATTCATCCAACTTTCAATTCCCATATGCATTTCATCACAATCACAACTAGAATATAACATGAATTCAACACATTGTGGCTATACAATTTGTACATACCCACGGCTACACACTTACAACACACACCCACTTTACAAACTTCCATTTCTTCATACAATCAACACATTTCTACATACTACAACACAACCAAGACTTAATAACACAAAGATAAGGGAGAAATTCTTACCTTTTCCTCAAGTCTTCTTCACTTGGAGATATGATTACTTTGAAGAATCTAAAGCTTCTCCCTCCAAACCAACTATACCAAGTTACAAAGGGACCTTGAATTAGTGGAAATCCAACAAGAGAAAATTTTTTAAGACAAGATTTTTGGGGGCTAATTTTTCCTCCACAAACCCGAGACCATCTTTCTTCTTGCTCTTGTTCTTGGCTTTCTATCCTTGTCGATTTTCTTGAACCTTCTAAAGAGATAAAGACTAGTATATATAATTAGCACATGGGAAAATTAAATAAGGCCATGGGTTTTGGGCCATAGATGGCCGGCCACCCTTCAAATAAATGGGCCTCATTTTGCTTCACATTTTACAAGCCCAATGACTTATGAACCATATTTTGTAATTCCCGAAACTAATTTCTAAAATTCCAAATTTGTCCTTGGCCTCATTCGACACTTTCACATTAATATTCTTTCATACACAACTCCTATGTCAAATAAAAGTTAGTTATGGCCTTATTTCTTACAAGACAAGATTATTTCCAAATTTTCCAAAGGTGTGAAAACACGGGATATAACAGTGATGGTGGTGGTTAGCCGGTGGAAGTCGTTCTCCTCCTCCTAAACCCCCCACCTCCGCACGCTCCTATCCCTCTACTTCTTCCCCAATCCCCATTTGGGGAATCCATAAATCAACAACATCAAACTATACCCAACATCATATACTTCTCTCCAAAACGTCATCTTTTTTCACCCATTATTATTATTATTATTTGCAACTCCATTTCTTCCATAACCATTTTAGAGGCTCTTCCTCAAAATTAAAGACCATCCCATTTGAAAGACAAACTGTGCAATTTCTTCATTTTTTGCTATTGCTGCTGCCCCCATCCCTCCGCCCCCACTCACCCCTCATCTCCCTCTCCTTCTTCCCCATCGTTTCAAGCATACCACAGCAATTCAAATGATTTTTTTGCTTTGTGTGCTTTGTAACTGAAGATATGAAGCTTCAAAGGACGAAATTGTAACAAAAAGTGGAGAAATAAGTGATTTTGATAAGTGGGTATTGTTTAAATTGGGGAATTTTCAGAAATTGGGTTTGAACAACAACAACAACAACAACAACATACCCAGCAGTGTATTCTTTCTTAGTGGTAATAAAGTAAAGGTGAAGGAATTGCAAATGGCATTAAAATCATTACTCGATTCTTCAGTTATTAGGGCAGAGTTCATTAGTTTCCCCTCTTATATTTGTTATTCAATGGCATTTACGTTAGCTTATTTTGTTCTTCAATGGCATTAACGTTAACTTATTGTATCTGCTCTCTTCATTTATCTAGAAAAAGAAAGGAAAAACAATTAAAAAAAGAAGAACAAAGAAGATGAGGATAGAGAGCAGATACAGCGAGAGGATGGGGAAGAAGGAGATGGATGGCAGGTTTGCGAGGGGGGGGGGGGGGGGGGTGTTGGAAAAAGGAGAAAGGGAAAAGAATAAGAAAGAAAAGGAAAAAGTTAATTTAAAATTGAAAATAAAATATTAAGAAAATCTTAATATATCATCCAATTAGAAGATGACATATCTACAGTTGGGATCACTTTTAGTGTTATTTTTTTCCTCCCACGCGCTTTTAAGAAATTGGGTACACTTTCTTGCCAGTCATCCGCTAAGGGGGGTATTTAATTAACTTGAAAGTTGTTAAGGGGGGTAAATAAATACAACTTAAGTTTAGTTGCTAAACTAAGTTTTCATGCCAAGTTCAGGGGTTAAATGATGTCTTTTCTCTATTATCTATTACCCGGAAAAAAGAGAAGTAAAACGAGGGAGGTGAGATCGTCTCATAAACCACAAAAGAAAAATATATAAGGCTTAATGCATATGCGGCATCCTAAACTTGTTTTTTTTTTTTTTTTTTTTTTTTTTTTTTTTTTTTTTTATCATTTTGACACCTCAACTAAGTGTTGTTCCTATTGAACTCCTGAACTTGGCCTCAAGTGTGTCTATCAAACACAATCCGACATACATAACACATATGGTGAGTTTTATTTTTTTTAGCCTTGCGCGATAGTATCAATTGCATCCTACGTGGAAAATTCAACCAATTAAAACACCTCGCCCATTTTAATTATACACATCAGATATTAAGTTTGGTTTTGGTTTTTTCGTTTTCAGTTTTGGTTTCCAATTTTGGTTTCTTATTTTTCAGTTTTTGATTTTCCAGTTTTGGTTTCTTATTTTTCAGTTTTAGTTTCCAATTTTGATTTCTTATTTACCAGTTTTGTTATTTGATTGGTTCAAGTGGTGGTTCTTCACTTGTATATGACACTGGAGCACATTTCTTCCTATCTGATGAGTATAATTAAAATGGGTGCGATGTTTAATTGGTTGAATTTTTCATGTTTGATAGACACACTTGAGGTCAAGTCAGGGGTTCAATAGGAACAACACTTAGTTGAGGTGCCTAAATGGAAAAAAGAGACAAGTTTAGGGGGCGGCATATGCATTAGAACATGTCAAGTTCCCATGGATTTGATGTCAGCATCAAACAGACAACATTAGAACATTTGTCATGTATAAATTGATGTGATGTAAACATCAAGCAAATAATATTAAGCTCCCATTTGGCCATAGATTTTGAAAAGTTGAAACTTGAAAATTTGAAAAAATTTGAAGTTTTGTGAGTGGAAGTCCCAAAAACTCAAAAACTGATCTGGACTAGTTTTTGGAACTTGAATTTTTTTTGAAAACAGATTTTTAGACTTTGATCCAAAATATATGGCCAAACAGATATTTAAAAATAAATTTTCAAAATTTGATCCAAAATGGCCAAACGCTAACTAAGTTACGTTTTTTCTTGTCCCGTAAGTTTGTCATGTCACAAGAAGGGATAAAATATGAGGAATTAAACCATATGAATAGGTAACGTGTTAGATAGCATATGCCATTCAAGGAAAATAACACTGTCAAATAGACAACATGTTGCAAATTGTGATGGATCCAAATCACTATCGGACTTGTTTGTATATTTGCAAATTGCAACTACTGCGTACAAATCATCTTTCGCACTCGAAGAGTTGAAGTTGAAGTTAGAATCCAAGTAAAATATACATCAACTTTAGCTGGTTGATGAACACTTTTTTTTTTTTTTTTTTTTGATTTCCCTCTGGTGTCCGGTACCCGCATTGGCACCTAACTAATCCAGATTCGTGCCGGGTAATCCCACACTGGGGGGCAAAGCGCTCCCTAATAAGGGTGACTCCGTACCCAAGGGGCTCAAAGACTTCGGAAACAAAGTCATCTTTAACTTTCTCATATACCAAAATATACCTGATCTCCAGGTTTTAAATTTACAATATTACTTCATGCTCTATTGTTGTTACATTTACCTAATCCACTTTTATTCATACTTGGAAGCAAGAAAAAACTTATGTTCATACTTCTGCGATGCTCAATTATTTGAATTTTCTATAGAGAGAGGAACTAAGATTTAGTTTGTGGTTCTTTTTTCTGTTTTTATTTGTCTTTGAAATAAGACTAAGCAACCAAAACCCTCTTCCCTTAATTAGGATATTCCTAATATGAAGACAAAAGTTTAGAAGAGCTAAAGATCCTCATCAGTGAACACCTATACAATGCAGCAACAAGCCATTCAAGTGCAACCAGAAATTACAATATACAAGGGACGATACATAGAGTTTTGTAGTCCATAGTTACATAATTACTACTATATATTACATAATGGAGAATAACAATTTTTTAGTCCTCGCATAAATTTTTTTGTCTCTTTTTATCCCTAATTGAAGTTTTTATGTCTTTGTGCATTCTCACATATTTTGATAAATTTTAAGAACTTTAAGGAATCTTTTAATGCCAATAAAAATGATGATGTCATGAGAAAATATTATTAAACTTTTTTTAAATTGTAGTTTACCTTAAGAATTTATTATAGACACATAAAGAATTATCCTATTATTTAAATTCTATCCTAATATAGGCTTGATTATTGAATTAAGATATTTTTCTTATAATAATATTTATTATTTCTTGAAGTTATTTACCAATTTTCATTTGCTATTTTAAATTTTTATTCGTATGGTTAAACGTAAGTTTTTTCTTATTTTCTCCTGTAATTTTATGTCGTACATGCTCGCAAAACTAAGTTATTGATAAAGGTTTCACTTAAGATAGGATTAAGTTTTAAATTAAAAGAATAAATATACTTAAACTTATACATTGTTAAATACTTTAAAAATGTATCAAAAATGTAAATTATAGTCATTTCGTCTCAATTGAAAAATGAACTCCGAAGTATGGTATAATCAAATTTTACATGCGCACGCTTCTAACATAAATTTTATCTAATAAATTACTATATTAAAAGAGGAACTATGAAATATTATTTTTATATAAATTCTGAAAATATTTGAAAAAATACTGTAGTTAAAGAAAACACTATTTCATTTCCAAACAATAACAATATAGACAATTTCAAAAAGTTTTAAATATTAAAATATTTTACAAAATACGGATAATCAATGTTTTATGTAATTTAGGACAAAATAGCTAATTTCAACATAAAAAAGTTATTACAATGTAAATTTCATAAAATGGTTCATTAAAAAGAAAAAAATGTTATTTTTAACATGCATCATTTGGAAGGAAAAAAGAAAGTTTAAAGTAAGAACAATTTAATTTCATTAACTTTTCAGTATTTTCTATGTGATTTATTTTGAAAGAATATCTACAAAAATATCTAGTAATCAGAGGCGGATCTAGGATTTAAATTTTAGGAGTTCAACATCTTAAATTTTAGCACTAAACCTTTATATTTCTAAAGTTATGGGTTTATATCTACTATTTATTGTAATTTTATTAAATTTTTACATATAAATTGATACCTTGCATCGAAAGTTTGGGGTTCAATTGAACCCTAATCTATAGTGCTCCATCCACCTCTGCTTGTATTATCAACGCTTTTAATTATTTATATTTATTTATAAGTTGACTTTATTGATTTCATCATACAATAATATTTTTGCATTAAATACTTTTGACTTTAATTTAATTGAATGCTGTAATATCTTTTGGTAAAAATTAAGTTAGCCAATGTGGGTTCAATTCAAAGAAACAAATGAAATTAACTTAACATATGAAAAGCTCATCGGAGACTTTAATCTCAAAAAAAAAAAAAATAAAGTAAAAAGAAATTAGAAGTGCTTTCAATTTTTTTATTTTTAAAAACACATCTAATATGTAAACTAAGAAAAATGTTTTCCTTTCACTTTCAGATACGTTTTTGTACTTTAATATTTTAGAAGTCTTTTAAAAGTGTCAAATTGATGTTACAAAAACAAAGAACCAAGAGCGAACTTTTTTACAAAAATATCTACAAATTAAAATTTTGACGTTGGTTTGGGCCCGGACAAAAATTTTGAGGTTTATCTTGTTTATTATTATTTTAAATTAATCAACCTTTTCTTCTTCTGCTTTTCCGCCCAGAAATATAGTACATGGACTTGATGGCAGTCGACTTTGTAACTAATAGTGATGTTTACTTAATAGATTGTTAATCTCAAGTCAACTTATATTAAATCAGCTAAATTTTCATCTTTATCCTTTTTATTTATTAGTATATCTTTAATATGTCATGGAACACAGACTTTTATAATATCTTTAAAAAAATTAAAGCACCGCCAAGAAGGTGATGGATTTTCCCTCCTCAAGAGTCAACTTAAAATGGCACGAGGGAGGAATTTTACCATCTTCTCAACTTATTACAATTTTTTACATTTTGTTATACCATTTAATGATTATCTCTTGCTTATGTGGAGGAGTAGGTGGTGTTTCCTAATTCAATTATCATGTCAATTAAGTTCAAAAGGATTATGTTGCAATGTCTTTCTCATATGCAATTAACTTACATTTAATAGCTAGACTTAATTGTATTATGAAAAAAAAAACTTGACTAGGATTATACATTATTGCTATTGATTAATCTTAAACTCTTAAATAAATGTTATCTTTACTATCTGAACCCCTAGAGGTTAAGCTCAACGTAACGCTTATATTGATAGACAGATTTTCTCGTCTTATATATTCATTCTTTATTTTTCATATTAGAGTGTTGCAAATTGTAGTAGAAGCTATAAGCTGGAATTAGGTTTAGTACTTAAGCTCTTAGCTGGAAGTTGCTCTTAACTAATTGATTGTTTAGGTTTAAGCAGAGTGTCCGGTTTGCGAACACTTGACTTTCTGTTATAAAATGCTCTAGAAATTGTAGTTATAACAATTAAATCCAAAAGTCGTTGTTTACACATTATATATTATCCGCATTATTATGTGGTGGAACCCCTTGATTTCCATTAATTTAAAGTCTTAACGAACACTCACACAACTAAGTTTCTTAGGAAAAAGAAATGGATGCTTGAAACACTCTTTTGCCCATTTATCTACTTAATTATTATTCCCTTTTCCCTCCAAATTACTCAGGATTCGATCCAAATTAAAGATCATTATAGTAGCCTATGTCATTACATTTAGGCGTGACTAACTCTGACATTTAGTTCTTCCCCTAACATTTTAAAGTATCAACAAACAGTAGATTAATTTATAGTTATATACTTCACCAGATTTGCATTAGCTATGTCATCAATTTGCATTAGTTAGGTCATTATTAACTCCTGGATTTTATGGATGAGAAAATTCCAAAGTACATTTTCATGCATCCACATTTACTGACTCTAGTTGTAAATTTGAAAATAATAATTAATATAACTTAACTCTAGTTGATGAAAATACTTAATTAGTAATTAAGGGATCTTAAATTTTTAGCTAGGCGGTTAAAAAAAAAAGTCACCCGCCACTAGTCAGAACGGTTTGTGGTCGCCGCGGATGTATACTCAATATATAACAAGTGTATAATAAATCCATAAGCAAGAAAGTTCAACTACGGGTGGACAAGAATTTTAATAATTCTCTTCCTCCAGGTCTGCGAGCATTCCATATTTTTCTTACTTGCACATACTCGTGAAAGGGAAAAAGCAGGCCAATTCACGCATCTTCCGCAAAGTATGAATGAGCTGGAATGAATACTACACAGAGTAATTAAGACCATGACACCTAATGGAATGTTACGTTTAATCGATCCTATCAAGATATATTGATCTTGTTCATGAATTAACGAAAATGTGCAAAAGCTCTATTAATTTACCTCTGCTATTCTAGGCTAAAATTTACAATAAAAAAATACGCGATTATTCTTTATTGTAGATTGTGTTGGACTTTTATATATGTAGCGTAAAATCTTAATACTGTAGTAACTGACTTGACCATCGAAGATTTAAATCATGTAAAATTTGGACCATGATATGTAATCATTAATTCACTGAACGAGCATATTTCCATGTACATTGCCAACCCATGTAATATGCGAGGATTCCTTGTTAAAGGTTCTTTATATAGGAGAAAGAACATGCTAAAATCCCAAGTTGCTTCTAGAAAAAGGTCCTAAAAACCTTCGGCATTAATAAATGCACAGATTAGTTTATGTTTCAGTTTTCACCAACATCACTGCATTGAGTGAAAAATGCTATATATGCTCAATAGTACGAAATTACATTATCAATTTTTTCTTGTTGATTCTTGAAATAGACAATAAAATATCGAAACCCTCTGCAGATTTTTTGGGGACGTTCTTGCTGAAACATATCGTCGATAATCTCTGGAATTTTCAATAAACGAATTCCATTGGAAATTTCTTAAGAATACGCGTGTTTCTAGTAGTTCTTGCCAAGACTAGGGCATTATATAACAAGAGCTTTTAATGCTTCAAGAAAAAAATAAGATTTAAGAAGGGGTAATGAAAAAAGTATATCAAAGAATCACAAAGATGTAAACAAAAATACAAACAATTGAAGAAACACTATATTCACATGTATGAATCTTCTCTACAAAATGGAGAAAACAAAGTCAATCAGCATCTGCCCTCACACTATATGTCTATATCCCCACTCCAAATCCAACCAAAAAAAAATATAATCAAGAAGTCGTCATGGTCACCCAATTCCTGCACACTATTCAGTTAAAAGAAATATCATAGAATTTAAGAAATTTTTTCTTCTTAGCAAAGGGGCATCTCACCAAACATATTAATCTGAGTAGGCTTGAAATTAGGAAATAGAGGATATTCACCTAAGTCTTGAATAAATCCTTCCATTGATCCAAAACCACTCAAAAACCCATTTGATGAATTTTCAACACTTCCATATGTATCTTCACTTACTTCCTCTTTCATCCTGTAATTAGTATCTTGTAACATGTTCATGTGTTGATGTTGTTGATGATGATCTTGTGGTGATGATTCTATGTTCTTTTTCCTTTGGCTTATGTCCTTTTTCGTCTTTTTTCCTTTGACTTGTTGTGCAGCATTCTTCCCCGTGAGCCTTTGTACAAGATCGCGAAAATGCTCAACGTCTGTTTTGATGATCTCTGGTGCTATTATATGAATTATTCGGATTTTCGGCTTCAATTTGGATATTGTGTGTGAATCTCTATGTAGACTGTGCTTAGAACAACTTGGGCTCATGGTTGCACTTGTGATCACTTGCTTCATCTTCCCCCTTTTGAGCAAAAGGAAAAATTGGAATTTAGAGAGAGAAATTAGAGGATATTGTTGGAATTAATGTTGGAAGAATAGTGAGAAGGTATTTAAATAGGAGTAATACTTGAGGGTTGAAATTGGTTTGGAAGAAAAAATCCAAGTTTTGCCTTTTGGAAGCATGAATTGGACGGATTCTCTCATTGGAGAGGCTAAAATATTGCACCTAAGTATTATACTCCCTCCGTTTCAATTTATGTGAAGTATTTCAGAGTACGAGAGTTAAACTTCATAACTTTGACCTAAAATTTTGACTTGAATTTTTTAAGTTTGTAAAAATAAAATTTATATATTTAGAAACTATACTTTAATAAAATTTATATATTTAGAAACTACATTAAAAGTACTATAAGTCATGGTAATTTATAATTAAAACTAGTAAATTTACCCGCGCTTCGCGCGGTCAATAAACTTCTTTTAATACATGCAGACGAAAAAATGAAAGTAACAAATATATGCAAGATATACATATGAAAGATCTTTTAGAAAAATTAATATATAAGAGAAAAGATACGAAACGGGAAAAAACCTTCAATAGAAGCATCTCATATGTGTTTTATAAGTTTATAATAGAGTTCTCAAGAAATAGTCCTCCACTCATATAGGAATAACTTTTCATATATATGCATATAAAAGTTAGTTCTATGATCAATATTGCTTAAATTATGTAGGAGTATATATTATTCTTATAAATTTGATCGATATAGAAATAAATTTTCTTGTATATGCATGTTAAAGTTAATGACTTAATTGTATCATACATATCCATTTTTTCTAGTTAGCTGCAGCACTTTCCATATAAGCAGTTTCACACAAAGATTGGAACGAAAACAAACATATGCTTAAAAACGTATGATTATAAATTTTTCATAAGCAAATTCTATTTAGAAAAAAAAAAACCATATCTTTGAGTAAAAGAAATCAAATTGTTGGTAATTCAACATTTTAAATGCATGATTAATATTGTGTTACCGTGTTGAGTTGGACCTTGATTAATCGGAGCGTCAATGCAAGTATCGGACACCGCGTGAGAAGCCAGGAAAACAATAATGTTGTATTACTGCAAATAGTGAAAGAAGTCTGTAAAACGCGGGTTTGTGTAGGTTGGATTATCAAAGGAAGTGCAAAATGGCTTACCTAAAACAATAAAAATCAATGCTTGTACATGTATAGTTTTAAAACCAAATAAATTGGTTCCGGAAACCAACTTCGAGTGGCTCTAAATAACAAATATATTATAAGGTTGTCTTGTTTGACAATATGGGTGTTGGAACTATCAATCCCGATTACTTTAACTTCTATAGGTTGTCAATCTTAAAAGGATACATACATATGTGAGGTGATCGTTCTTTTGGAAGAACTCCAAATTTGTCCTTGCATTTAAGTTGGACACTTTGTTTCTGCCATGATTGGTGCTATCACTTCCGTTGCCCGCCTCGTTCTCTTCACACAACTTGTTACCGTCTCCAGTGTCGTCGGTGTATCCGTGTTTAATTTGATGGCTTCTCCGAAATTAAAGAGCACATACCATATTAAATGAAACTCGTTTAATTCAATACGTGAGCAACGAAACAACTAATAGACAAAATACTGAGTAGTACAATTAACATAAAATGAGGTGGAAAAAATATATGTTGAAGAGGAAAAGAGAATTTGCTGGCCAGTGGGAGGGAGAGGTAAAGGAGAAGGACGGAAAGTGAAGAAAAATAGTTTTAGTTGGAAAAGGGAAAGAGGAATAGTAATTAACAGAGGGAGGTTTTAAAACTGCCAATTTAAAAGGCGCGTCCTTTTAATTTTCTTTAGCAAATTAAATGGCAAAAAAGGAGTAAGAGGCAAAAAAAATAGGAAAAAAGATAAATATGATTTCTGATTTTTTAGAGCGCCACGTAGGCGAGCCTATTGCCTGCTTTTATATATATATATATATATATATATATATATATATATATATATATATATATATAAGATAATTTAGAAAAAATGTAAGGAAAGTGTGGTCAAAAAACCACCTCGTAGACTCCCAAATAGTAAAAGGTTTAGATAAATTGAAACGGAGGGAGTATTAAATAGGATAGTAGTAGTAATCTAATAATCAATGTTTTATGTATAGAATTGGGATTCTCTTAGTTCATTTTTTTTTTAACTTTCCAACTTTTTGGTTCTTCTCCTTTCCCCCAAGAAATATAATTTGTTGAGTTTACGTGCGTTGCCATGTAATTGAACTTTTGAGATGTAACGATCGAGGAATATAGTAGAATATATGGATATGATTCCTCTACTCAAAAATCTTAAATTCAAGCTTTAAAAGTGGAAAAAGTCTCGGATCTCTCAGAACTCAAATAAAGATCCCTTTTGTGGTTCTACAATTTTGTATGTTATCACCCAAGGTTTACGGTTTAATGGTGTCGGTGAGAGTCTCGCGCATATTGGACGATGCACATGGTGAGTTTAACTTTCATAGTGTCTTTTTATAATACTCCAGCCTTCATTCTAAATTATGTACGTTGTTAATAAAAAAAAAATGTACATAGCAATATATTCTTTTTAGTCCGACCCAAATTCGATAATGATAACTCTCTAAAATTTAAAAATAATTTAATTTAAATTTCTCATTTCCCGCTTAATGACAAAATTTTATATTTACGTGCACAAATATTGGTGGCGTATATAAATACCACATAAATTTAAATGGGGATTCTCACTTAATGATAATGATAGGTTCCCCTCTCATTTGACATGTCGACGTTATCGCTAGCTAGCAACTTCGATAAAGAAAAACTGAATCATTTTCATAGCTTAGGGTACATTAATTTCTATTGGATAAAAATGAATCATTTTCTTAGCTTACGGTGCCATAAATAGGAAAGAAGGAAGGAAAATATTTGTTACAACATCACGCGCAACGACTTTATTAACTGATAGGTTTACTCTTGAGTTTTCACAACAACAATGGATGAAATAATTATCTGAAATATAGTTCTTTTTTTTTGCTTGTAGGTAATACTCCATATGTTTCAATTTATGTGAATCTATTTCTTTATTAATCCGTACAAAAAAGAATGATCTCTTTCTATATTTAGAAACAATTTACCTTTATGCAATGATTTACAACCACACAAAATATATGTGACTCATTTAACACCACAAGTTTAAAAGTCTTCTTTACTTTCTTAAACTCTGTACCCAGTCAAATGAGTTCACATAAATTGAAACGGATGGAGTAATTAAATTTGACAAATTGATTTATAATATTATTTCCACGTCTTGTGAATTCATTTCCCTTTTCCACATTGGAGAGTATTACAAGCAACTTGTAGTATAGCTGTCAGCTATTTATATTAGGGTTTAGCAATTAAGCTCTTGGTTGCAAATTGCTTTTATTTAACTAATTGACTTTTTAAATCTCAAAGACTTAATGCTACTTATAATATATTCAGTAAACTCCTAGTGTCAAAAATTAAATCCCAAAATTCCTCTGCTAACACATTATTGTTCACATTATGCTGTTGTGGAACCCCTTGATCCCTAAAGTCTTACAAAGATTTACAACTGGAAAACTTAAATATCATCTTTAATTGCATCACATGTTCTAGTAAAACACTTATTTCACCATTTCTCAGCCTATTAGTATTCCATTTTGACCCAAAATTACAAAATTGGTGGAACTTAGGGCCAATCTAACTTAATTACAGATTTTACCTTTCTTAAACAGAAATTCCCTCATACGATAATTAATTTAGTTGAAATCCTAGAAGTTAGAATACCTACCTACTGTTGGAATAACACCAACATTGTTGACGAACAATAATTGATCATCAGATTTCTAGATTCTCTTTTTATTATTAGCAAACATTATTAATTTTTCCTTTCTTTATTATCTTCCCCGTTCACGTAGCTGGATAAGATTGGATCAATATAATCAATATTTTAGATGACTAGCTAGCAAGTGGGAGACAAGAACTGCTCCTACTTTGATAATGCATTTGATATTGATATTGTATACTTACTGATATACGAAATGCCTGCTGCTTCACCATGATATCAGATAAAAGATCAGAAGTGTTTTGCACCTCCAAGTAGGGAATAATGATAATAATAATATATAGATAATATTGTTTACCCCGGTTTTGGATAATCAATTGAATTTGTAAGTGGGTATAGGATATGTGCTTGAATCTCAATATGTACCGTAGGGAGTAGAGTGTATGGACGTTATGTAGCAATAGCGATTGATGAAGAGTATTAATGCTTGTTAAATGACATGCAACACTTATTTGAAGAGATACAATAAAAATGCAAATGATCGCTATGAACCGAATCAGATCTTAGAGAGAGAGAAATTGTATCTATGTTTTGCTATTACAAGTGCTCTAGGAAAAATAAAGAAGCCAACCCCCATCAAGGAGGGGGATGAGCTCTATTTATAGTGTTGCCTCTATGGGTCTCCTACAATACAAATCATTAAAATAATAATAATAAGGACAACTCTGAACGGATTTGGTGGGATTAGGTTGGCCGTACAGTCTGACACACGCATGGTTGGTTGTTGACCATGGCGGGACGCTACTGACGCGTGGCTTTTGTGCAACGCAACGGCATGGATACTCGGGGTAACGACCTCGAGCAACTCGGTGATGAAGGAACCGGACCAAATGGTCCCCCCGATTAGCTCCGGACAAGCGTTCCTCTGGTTCAGAACGAAGGTCTTCACGTATGTTCTTGGTCCCTCCGGTTTCTCGTTTCACTGGTTCGACTCACATCCGGTTTTTACCGTATACAGATAGTCCCCACACTTCTCGGATCACCGATCTTTCGGAGTAACGGGAAGTGGATGAATCACGATCCGGTGGTTCTAATGGCTCATCGTTATCTTCTCGTTTTGGCGGGAACGGTTGCATCACGTCCCCTCTCCGGCCACGTGTCTCATGCCAAATGGCCGGTCCTGACAACCGCCGCATGCACGTCGTTTCAAATCATTCCACATTAATTACGGGACACGTGGCGCTCCCCGGTTGGCTGGAGAATCGTAACCGTCACAGCCCTGTGCCTATATAAGGCTCTTTCCCTCTCCTTTCCAACATTTTCACGATCCATCTTCTCTTCATCTTACACTATTTAATGCATTTCTTCATCTTCACCATACACAGTTATCTTCATAGAAAATCTGCTGTTGATCCATTGCCTTATATTACGTGAGAAAGAATCAACTTTGTCACCGTTTCTGCTAACTATTCTTGTTCGAGTGTTGCTTGCTTCGTACTTTGTCATCATTCGAATCATCAGTTCCCTCATTCTTCTTGAACTTCTCTTCTGAATCTTCATCCTCTCATATTTTCGAAATGTCCGAAACCACCTCTTACGACATTCCCTCGGTTTCATCCCCAGGAGCCGAGGCTGTATCTCCGGCTAAAGCAAAGAGCTCCTTCGAGCCTATGGCTTCGGACATTATACCGGCTAAATTCAACTTCAACAAAGACCTCGAAGTTGAAAAACCTTCGTCGGTGTCCGACAGGGGGTTCGATGTGAGGCGATACCCCTCCTCCGTTACCGAGGATAAGCTCGAGCTGGTCCAGGATGACTGCGGGTGGAACACACTCTCGGTTCAAGTTTTCGCCCCCGGGCCTGATGAATTAGTTACCGACCACCGGAGAGGCTTTTTGTATGTTTACACCTACCCCTTTACTCTCAAACTCGGCCCTCCGATTGACCCGGTCGTCCTAGACATGTGCCGGACTTACGGCTTGACCTTGGCCCAAATCGGTCCGATCGTTTGGAGGGTCGTGGCATGTCTCCGGCTGCTGGCCAACAACGCCGGGAAAGAGTTCACGTTGGCCCACTTGATACGCCTATTGTTATGTCCCGGGATAGAGACAGGAGGCCGCCCAAGAGGGCCAGGTCCGCGGGGTATTCTGGAGATTCTCGAGGCGGACAGCCTCAGCAGCAGCCGTCAGGCAGATATTTTCCTCCGTCAGGCCGGGGTACACAGTCAGCCAGCAGACGATTTGATAGTGCAGGATCATTTGGGGCCGGTCAGAGTTCCAGAGCATCAGGTTCCCAGACAGTCAGAGGTTCCAGCCATTCCAGACCACCCAGGCCCCGTTGTTCTTATTGCGGGAAATCACACCCAGGAGAGTGCTATCGAGCTACCGGAGCCTGTTTTTCTTGCGGCCGTCAGGGCCATATAATGCGTGATTGTCCGATGTCGAGTGGTTCTGGTAGTGCAGTTCAGCCGACGGGATCAGCCGCAGGTTCATCTTCTACTCCCTCAGTTATGCACCCTGCAGGGCGAGGTATGCCGGCACAGGCGGGTCGCGGTCGAGGCCGTGGCAATGCTTCAGGTTCTAGCGGTCCTTCGAACCGCATATATGCATTGGCTAGCCGCCAGGATCAGGAGGCTTCGCCAAATGCTGTTACAGGTACTTTACTGGTTTTCTCCCGATCTGTGTATGCATTGATTGATCCCGGTTCTACTTTATCATATATCTCTCCACTTGTTGCTAATGAAATTGAGATAGAATCTGAGCCGATAGATCCTTTTGAGGTAGCTACACCTGTAGGGGATTCTGTTATAGCCAGACAGGTTTATCGAGATTGTTCTGTTATCATATATGATCGTTGCAATAAAGCTGATTTGGTAGAGTTAGATATGCTGGAATTTGATGTTATTGTGGGCATGGACTGGTTAGCTTCTTGTTATGCTAATGTTGACTGTCAAAAGAAGGTAGTCCGTTTCCAGTTCCCAGGGGAACCAATTCTAGAATGGTCCGGGAGTACAACATCGCCGAGGGGTAAGTTTATTTCATACCTCAAGGCTAAGAAAATGATTCAGAAAGGTTATATTTATCACTTGGTTCGTGTGCACGATACTACAGCCGAGACACCTACTCTGCAGTCAGTTCCGGTTGTCAATGAATTTTCAGATGTATTTCTAGATGAGCTTCCGGGTCTTCCGCCTGAGCGAGAGATAGACTTTGCTATTGATTTGTTACCAGATACGCAGCCCATATCTATTCCTCCGTACAGAATGGCACCGACAAAATTAAAAGAATTGAAGGAGCAGTTGAAAGATTTATTAGACAAAGGCTTCATCAGACCCAGTACCTCGCCCTGGGGAGCGCCAGTATTATTTGTGAGAAAGAAAGATGGGTCACTGCGGATGTGTATTGACTACAGGCAATTAAATAAGGTGACTATAAAGAATAAGTATCCCCTCCCCCGGATTGATGACTTGTTTGATCAGTTGCAGGGTGCTAAATACTTCTCGAAGATAGATTTGCGTTCGGGGTATCACCAGGTACGGGTACGAGAGGCAGATATTCCGAAGACTACTTTCAGGACCCGGTACGGGCATTATGAATTCAGAGTGATGTCTTTTGGGCTGAGAAATGCTCCAGCGGTATTCATGGATTTGATGAATCGGGTATTTCAACCGTTTCTTGATATGTTCGTGATTGTGTTTATTGACGATATTTTGGTTTATTCACGATCAGCAGAGGAGCATTCGGATCATCTGAGAACAGTGCTTGGCACTCTTCGGCAGTGGCAATTATATGCTAAATTTTCTAAATGTGAATTCTGGTTAACCTCTGTGGCATTCTTGGGGCATATTGTCGGAGCAGATGGTATTCAGGTTGATACGCAGAAAATTGAAGCTGTACAGAATTGGCCCAGGCCTACTACACCTACAGAGGTACGCAGTTTTCTGGGGTTGGCCGGTTATTACAGAAGGTTCGTAGAGAATTTTTCTTCTATTGCGGCGCCATTAACAAAGTTAACTCAGAAGGCAGCAAAATTTCAGTGGACTGATGCCTGTGAGCGCGGCTTTCAGATGTTGAAGGAAAAATTAATTACAGCTCCAGTGTTAGCTCTTCCAGAAGGGTCAGATGGGTATGTGGTTTATTGTGATGCCTCTGGTATGGGTTTGGGTTGTGTGTTGATGCAGCACGGTCGAGTCATAGCCTATGCTTCCCGGCAGCTCAGACCGCACGAGAAGAATTATCCCACTCACGATCTGGAGTTAGCCGCGGTGATTCATGCTTTGAAGATTTGGCGGCATTACTTATATGGGGTCCACGTTGATATTTATACGGACCATAAGAGCCTCCAGTATATTTTCAGACAGAAAGAATTGAATTTGTGGTAGAGGCGGTGGTTAGAGTTGCTGAAAGATTATGATGTTGATATTCTATACCATCCAGGGAAAGCTAATGTCGTAGCAGATGCGCTTAGCCGCAAGTCCATGGGCAGTTTGATTGATGTACAGTCTGGTAAGAAAGAAATGGTTCGTGATATTCATCAGTTAGCCAGCCTTGGAGTTCGCTTAGCCGATTTTGGAGATACTGGGATTTCTGTTCGAGGAGTGGCCTAGTCCTCTATTCTGGGTGAGATAAAGCGGCGTCAGTATGAGGATCCTGTTCTGATGCAGTACAGAGACACAGTCCGTGACAAAGAGGAGACCCCGTTTGAGATTTCATCTGATGGTGTACTATTATACAGGAGCAGCTTATGTGTACCTGACGTCGCGGGACTGCGATGACAGGTTATGGGTGAGGCACATCATGCCAGGTATTCTGTTCATCCAGGGTCGACGAAGATGTATCACGATCTGAGATGCCTGTATTGGTGGGACGGTATGAAAAAGGACATAGCAGAGTTCGTTGCCCAGTGCCCTAATTGTCAGTAGGTGAAGATTGAACATCAGAAGCCCGGTGGGTTATTGCAGGAGATGGAGATTCCGACGTGGAAGTGGGAGATAATTAATATGGATTTTATTGTAGGTTTGCCTCGCACTCCACGCGGGTATGACTCCATATGGGTTATCATTGATCGGTTGACAAAATCAGCCCATTTCCTTCCAGTTCGGACTACCTACTCAACTGAAGATTATGCCAGGCTATATATTAAGGAGATTGTGAGACTGCACGGAGTTCCAGTGTCTGTTATTTCCGACAGAGGTGCCCAGTTTACAGCGAATTTCTAGAGATCATTTCAGGAGGGATTGGGGACCCAGGTGAGCCTGAGTACAGCATTTCATCCTCAGTCCGACGGACAGGCCGAGCGCACTATTCAGACATTAAAAGATATGTTGCGTGCCTGTGTTATCGATTTCAGGGGTAGCTGGGATGATCATTTGCCGCTTGTTGAATTTTCTTATAACAACAGCTACCACTCCAGTATTCAGATGACACCATATGAGGCTTTGTATGGCAGGAAATGCAGATCTCCGATCGGTTGGTTTGACGTGGGTGAGATTCAGTTAATTGGTCCAGATGTGGTCCAGCAGGCAGTCGATAAGGTGAAACTGATTCGAGAGCGACTACTAGCGGCCCAGAGTCGACAGAAATCTTATGCTGATAAACGACGTCGACCGTTAGAGTTTCAGATTGGCGATTGGGTGTTCCTGAAAGTGTCGCCTATGAAAGGTGTTATGAGATTTGGCAAGAAAGGGAAGCTCAGTCCGAGATATATAGGGCCTTATCTGATTATTCGTAAAATAGGCAACGTGGCCTATGAATTGGATCTGCCAGCTGATTTGGGAGCGGTACACCCGGTATTCCATGTTTCTATGGTTCGTAAGTGTATTGGTGACCCTTCCAGAATTTTTCCTACAGATGATATACAGGTCACAGAGGAGCTATCTTACGAAGAGCGACCTATAGCCATATTAGACCATCAGGTAAGAAAGTTGCAGAATAAAGACGTGGCTTCTGTTAAAGTGCTGTGGCAGAATAATAACCGAGAAGAAATGACCTGGGAGGCTGATGAGCAGATGAAGAAAAAGTATCCTCACTTATTTCCAGTACCTTCAGGTAATTCAAATTCTTTATTTGACTATGTCGATATGTGAATGACTTGTATGTGATGGCTAAAGAAGAAACTCCCCCGAATTTTTGGTAAGACCCGTAGAATTAATCCAACATTCGAGGACGAATGTTCTTAAGGGGGGGCGGGGGGGGGAGGATGTTATGTCCCGTATTTTTATACATTGGGACAACCCGGATTAATTATGATAATTTAGGGCCAAGACTATTCCGGGATTTGAAGTCGGGACTTTTGACTTTCGATTTTATTGTGAGACATAAGTTGTATATGAAATTGTTGACATTGAACACTTAGGGAAAATTGGGACCCAATTCATAAAAATTGGAATTAAAAATCTTGCCCACAAGGGGCCTTGTAGCCGTGTGGTCCATTAAATGGTCCCACACATTTGTGTGGCCAATTTTAATTGGTCCACTACATGTGTGGGCCATGAACACTTGGACACCACATATAGACTTAAAAAGATGAAGACCAAGTCATCTTTCTTTCATTCCACACTTCAACACTTAGAAAATATCAAGACTTTGGAGAGCAATACTCCCTCCAACTCTCGGCTAGGACCATGGAAAATCAAGATCATTTCTAACCTCTCTAAAAAAATTTCTTTGGTATAAACCCACTATTTTGAGGTCTCTAAGTAGCGTGGAAGCATTGTTGGAGCGATCAAGTCATTCGTTTAAGAGATCGCAAACCCTAACCCATTGTGGAATTGAAGAAGAAAGGTAAGTTTTGATCTTTTTTTATGTGTTGTGAATATTTTATTCATGTTGTAGTATGTTGATATGGATGAAAATCATGAAATATGGCATGTGGAAGTTGAGCCGTGTATGGTAGGAGTGGGCGTGTAAATGGGTGTTGTGTAATTGAGTTGATGAATAAATTCTTGTAGCATGTTTGATTGTTGTAGAGTGGAGAAGAGAATAAAAATCATCGATATATGTATATGTGTGTAGTGTGGCCGTATATAGCCCCCAATGTATGTTGAAGATCGCATTAATATCGCTTAGCGTTTTAGTTGTCGTCGTTATGAATTCTAGTTTGGAATTGAGTGTTTGATGATTCAAGAATGATGTTGTAATTGTATGGGCTGATTTGAGGCTTATTGTGTGTTTGATGAAATGTGTATATTTATGAGAATTATATCGTTATATTGTGGATTGTTGATACAAATCATGAATTGAAATTGAGAAGTGTGGCATAGGGGCTGCTCTCGGTTTTGGGGACTGTTTTCGGCCAAAGTGGGAAAAATTATTGGGTCGTTGGAAATGTTATGTGAATTGTTTAGAATGTCTTTGAATATTGTTGGTAAAGATTCGGGTTGGTAATTGAATGTATGGTGCGATAATGTGGCTTGAATGTAAGCCGTCGAGTTAATTATTATGAATGTTGTTGAATGATGAAAAATAGAGTATTAATGTAATATTGTCTTTCGGATTGGTTATTGGAGTTGCTAGGTTGGTTGGTTGTTGTTGTTGTTGTTGTTGATTTTGGACGAGTTAAATTCTCGGGTTGGCCTATTTACAGGGGAAATGCTGCCGAATTTTCTGTAGAATTTAGTGCTAGTTTGAAATAAATTGCTTAAGTGCCTACGTTTAATATTGGATATTCGTTGGCATATTTGTAGACCTTGGGGAGCCCGAGGCGTAGATTGGGATTAACTTTAGATCGGCTATCTTGGAGTGTGTACGAGGTATGTAAAGCCCAATCCTTCTTTCTTTTGGCATGCCTTAGTTTTCAATAGGCTAGATTATAAGCCTTGAGGAAAATTCTAAGATTCGAAATCCGAGCATGTTATGATCCTTATACATTCCTTGGCACTCTTATGTATGATTTGATGAAATATGAACCATTATGTCTTTGAAATAATCGCTTTCCGAACTTTGCATAGAAAGGTTTCACTTTAAAGAATTTCGTAATTTTTGAATGCCATATCTTTTGCATAAAGGCTCGGATTGCTCCAATATTCTTATAGGAGTTTGCATGATGTATAATGAGTATGTTTTCCATAGGCGGGCCCGACTCGGGTCAATACCCGTCCGTGGGTCCCGCGACTTTCCTTTATGTAATTCGGGAACTTTTGAAAGACTTCGTTATGACTATTATTTCGATTTTCAAGTATGATCATTTTACTTATGTTTGAGTTCATGATAATGATTTTATGCATATGACTACTCACGACTCTACTCGTGCATTCTGTTATCCCTTTCGCCGAGTCCCGGGCCGGTTCTGTTGTCGTGCGCACTTTGATATACTCCGGAGTTATGCTGTGTTTATGGTTCACCGAGCTACTCGCTAGAGGGTCGGGTTCCACTTATATTTGGTGTTATGCTGTGTATGGTGTTATGCTGTGTATGGCGCTATGTTGTGTTATGATATGTGACGGGGATACGGAGATTTGAAACCTTCCGGTGTTATGCTGTGTTATGGCGCCATCGACGAGCGGGCGACCATATTCTTCTGTACCCTATGCATGACTTACATATTTTTAAAGTAAACATTTTGATATGTCGGATTTGTACTTACTCTCTGTACTACTATTTCGCTTATGCCTCAGATTTGTTTTTGTATCTTCTGTTTTGCATACTCAGTACATATTTCGTACTGACCCCCTTTCTTCGGGGGCTGCGTTTCATGCCCGCAGGTACAGACGCACAGTTTGGTGACCCACCAGTTTAGGACACCCTCTTCTGCTGTTTGCAGTGCTCTTCTTATTTCAGAGCATATATTTTGGTATATATTCGCTCGCTGTGTATGTATATATTTGTTCAGGGGTACGGCGGGGCCCTGTCCCGCCATATGTTTCTGTTGGTCTGATTAGAGGTCTGTAGATGTATTTGTGGGAGTGTGTGCCTACTTCTGTTCAGATGTGTTTGTATGATCCTACTCGTTATGGCAGCCTCGTCGGCGTGCATTTTGTATATGTTGTGGTTATGGCAGCCTTGTCGGCGTGCACTTTGTATATGTTTTGGGGCCGTTGTGCCATTTGATAGCTTTGCCGGCTTTTGATATATATATATATATATATACGCATATGGTTGTGTTGAAATGCGTTTCCAACAGTTTGATACAGTTTGAGACGGCATATAGTATTTATGGTCGTATATGCTATTTGTATGTGATTCGATATGGATAGGTACGTTTGGGTGCTCAACTCGGGCACTAGTCACGGCCTACGGGGTTGGGTCGTGACACCTATATTCCCCGAGGGTATTCCGGGGCGGCGTAATAAAATTGACCAAACGCAGCCGGAACCCCTTTTTCTCGAAGATGGACGAGGACAGAGACCGAGGCTGGCTGGAGCGGTTCGTCCGGGTACGGACCTCGGACATCATCCCGGAAGATTACATGCAATTCCCTGAAGAGTGGAACAACAAGCGTAAGCCTGAACTTCGAGCTATTGCCTTTGTATGTTTTGTCTTTCTTCGGCCTCATTCTCTCACCACTTTTCTTATTTTGGTTAGCCAACGGATACGTTCCTCCGGTAGTCCGCAATCTTAATGAATGGGTCACGACACTCCTCAGCCAGTATGACCATGACAATCGGACATGGACTCACCTTTCACGCGGCCGATGGGTCGCGCAAAACCACGGTAGTATTTTGTTTTTACCCGAGTCTATCACATCTCTTGTTATCTGTAGCCGTCGCCCCCTCCAACTTGCGCTAACTTCTTCAATTTTCAGGTCTGCCAAAGGGCTCGGTGGATCCAAGATCGGAATTTGGGGGTGCGCCCACAGCATTGGCACCCGAGTTTGACACAGCGGGCTCGTCTCGTATTCTTGCCGATGCTGCAAAGAGGAAGAGACCCTCCGAAAAGGGGCAGAAGCCTAAAAAGAAGGCGAGGAGTGTCGCTCGGTCCTCGAGGGACGAAATAGAGCCCGATATCGTCATTTGGAGGGTCGGCGCAACCCCTTCCGTGGCTCCAATACCGGAGGAGGCTGTCTCCGTTCCACCCCTACCTTCTGTTGGCGAAGGTCTCTTGGTTCCTGCTCCATATCCAGGTGCGGAAGAAATTCTTTCCCTAGCTCCTCTTCGATCGATTGACTTTGTTGACATTTCAGGTGAAACTTCTTCGGAAGATACTCCCCTGCAAAGGACAAAGAGGCCCCAGGAGACAGCTGCTGCTGAAGCCGAACAAAGGACTGGGCCGGAGCCGGAGGCCGAAGTCCCCGTAGATGCCCATCCGATCCCCGAGCACGAGCCTGCTGCAACTGTGGAGCCCTTGATCTTTACCGAAGATATTGAAGCTATTCCAAGCTCATCTACCCTAGTTCCGTGGCCTAATGATTTCGATGATATATTCTCGGGCACCCCTCCTGCTACCGGTGAAGCTGCGGGATTCGGGCATCTGCCCATCCCTCGGGCCACGAGGTCGGCCAGCCGATCCTCCGAATCTGGGGCCAGGGACGGTTTGGTGCGTATTTTCCCAGCGCCAAGCGTGGAATCGAGGAGGACAAAGTCGGTCATGGTCACCGTCCCCGAGGACTGCAGCTTCCTTTCTCGCCCGGTGGGCGAAGCGAGCTATTTGAGGCCTCTTGTCTCAAATTTGGACAAGCGAAAATGACCGGGGTCACCTGGAAATGCCTCATTAACAAGGGCATGCACGCGGGCAACCGGGTAGGATTTTAAGTCGTTTATGCTTACCTTTACTGAGGGTTTTAACCTTGTCCCATTCAAGTTTTTTTTTTTTTTTAACTTGCCCTCTTTTACAGAGTGTGGTGCTTGTAAACGAGGCCTTCGTCCGCTCCCAGCAAGAGATGGATGATCTTAGGGGCCAATTGGATGCTCAAGGCCGGGAAACGGAGAAGTATCTCCACCTTCTTCGGGAGAAGGAGGAGGAGTTGAACCGAGCAATGGCTCTTTCCAATCTTCAGCCCGAGCTTGATGCAGCGAAGGCCGAGAACCGTCAGCTGAGGAGTGAACTGGTCGCCATGACCGAATACAATCGGAGCCTCGAAGCTGAGAAGGTCGGCCTTAACCGGGAGAATGTTCGATTTTTCTCGAGGCTAGATGAGCTCGAGATCACTGTTTCTCAACTCCGGGGGGAGCTGGATACGGTGAAGGCTGATGCTACAGGCTTGGTCGAGAAGAACTGGCTGCTCGAATCCGAGACTGCCCTGTACAAAGAGCGCATGAGGACGTTCGAGGAGAAAGCCGAGAAAAGGGCCCAGATGTATGAGGACCTGAAAACCGAGCTTGCGGAGGCGGTTAATGCCAATGATGCTCTCAAGGCCGAGCTCGAAGCGGCCACTCAAAGGCAAGATGCCCTTGAAGAGAGCCGGGGTGATCTGGCTGCAAAGCTGGCCAAGGCCGAGGCCGATTTGGAGGAGGCTTTGCAGAATGTGGAGGCCACTGAAGCTCATACTGCCATTGTTGCCGAATATGAGAAGTGGAAGTCTCGGAGGATTACCCTCGAGTAAGCTGAGCACGGTTTTGAGGATCTTCCGGCCCTGATACTCGAAGCCAAAGGGATCAAGGAAGAGGCCAACCGTGCTCTCGGGTCTGAATCAGATGACTCCGAGCGGACTGAGTCCGAACACTCCGCCTCCAGTCACGCCGGATAACATGGGGCCTGTATTTGGCTTTTATTTCTTTATTTTTTGCCTTTGTGGGACTTTTGTTTTTTATGTAAAAATATCCCTTGTATAAATGAAAATTGCATCTTTCTTGTTTCATCGTTTGAATGTTTGCCATTATTTTTGCCATAATCCTTGGTCCGTTTTTAGGACAAGTCGACTCGTAGTCGTTAGTTCACCGTGCCCGTAGGACTTATCCGATGCTTCATAAGTTTAGATGTCTCCAAATTACGATTGGCATTTCCTTTAGGGTCGGTATTTTTTCGGCCTTGGCACAATTTTTGACGTAGCGGTTCCCGCTTGGGGGAGTTTATCAAATTTTGGCTCGGATCATTGTGACCTTGTTGCCTTTGTGGAACTTCGACCACAGTACCCGGTATAGGGTATGTGAATGAGGCAGTGCCGAAATATGGCGGTTATTATCGGGGTAAAGTCCGTTTAACAGAAAGACACCCGTGGTTTTGTCATCCCAACTTTTGATAACTTTGTGTTTGCAAAATGTTTGCACATATGAGAATTTTAATTCCTTCTTTTTGCCGTAGCAAATACTAAGTGGGACACGATTCATTATGATCGTTTGGTCCTTACATCGAAGGTCATGGCCGATGGCCGGGCCTTTGTTTTGCCGTGGCAAATACTATATAGGACACGATTCATTATGATTGTTCGGTCCTTACATCGAAAGTCATGGCCGATGGCCGGGCCTTTGTTTTGTCGTAGCAAGTGTTGAATTTCTCCGTCTTCTCTGACCGAGGTCATCTTTGATGCGGGCATAGTATTCCCCTAGCACTTATCCGAGCTGCAAGGTCGGGTGAGTGCTATTAAGTCCCCAATGTGACCTCGGATTTCCGGGCGCTGGTTTTTTATCTTTGTCGAGTAACACGTTGTACTTGTTGCCTCATTAAAAACCTTGTCGGAAAACCCATTTTGGGATAAAATCGTACTAAGGAAAAGAGTGCAACACGTGTTTTCAGGCCTAAACTCTAGTTTTATCCCGTTCTTGATTCTCTACAAAAGAGAAAGGTTAATAAGAGAACACGGGGAGCCCATACCTTAGCAGTAGTATCTTTTCAGATGAGCCACATTCCAGTTATTATGCTGCCGTTGCCCGTCCATGGACTCCAACTGGTACGACCCTTTGCCCGTTATCCCGGTTACCTTATACGGGCCTTCCCAGTTCGGACCCAGCTTCCCTTCGTTGGGATTCTTGGTGTGCAAGGTAACTTTTCGAAGCACCAAGTCCCCGACTTGAAAATGTCAAAAGTTGGCTCTTCGATTGTAGTATCTTTCCATTCTCTGTTTCTGGGCCGCTATACGGGCTAACGCGTTCTCGCGTAGCTCATCTGTGAGGTCGAGCTTCACGGCCATGGCCTCCTCGTTTGATTCCTCGGTGGTATATCTGAACCGGAGGGTCGGTTCGCCAACCTCCACAGCGATAAGGGCTTCAGCCCCGTAAACCAATGAGAATGGGGTCTCCCCAGTGGTCGATTTGGACATGGTTCTGTAAGCCCACAGCACCTCCGGCAATATTTCTCTCCAATGGTGCTTTGATACTTCGAGTCTTTTCCTTAGATTTTGGATTATCGTCTTGTTGGTGGATTCCGCCTGTCCGTTTGCACACGCGTGATATGGGGTCGATACAATTTTCTTGATTTTCAATCCCTCGAGGAAATTGGCGACCTTAGCACCCACGAACTGAGGGCCGTCATCACAAGTTATCTCGGCGGGGACGCCGAAACGACAGATGATGTGATCCCAAATAAAGTCAATGACTTCCTTCTCTCTGATTTTTTCAAAGGCCTACGCTTCCACCCATTTAGAGAAATAGTCAGTCATAAACAAAATGAAACGAGCCTTACCTGGTGCCCAGGGTAACGGACCCACGATGTCCATTCCCCACTTCATAAATGGCCAAGGTGAGACCACCGAATGGAGCAGCTCCCCGGGCTGGTGAATCATCAGAGCATGTTTCTGACACCCGTCACATTTTCGGACAAAACCTTTCGAGTCTTCGTCCATCCGGTTCCAGTAATAACCGTCCCTGATAATCTTTCGGACCAGAGCTTATGCACCGGAGTGGTTGCCACAAGTTCCTTCGTGTACCTCCCTCATCACATATTCCGTTTCACCGGGGCCCAAACACTTAGCCAGGGAACTGAGGAAAGAGCGTCGGTACAAATGGTCGTCTACCAAGCAAAAGCGGGCAGCCTTGGTCCGTAGTGACCGTGATTCCTTCGGGTCATTTGGGAGCTTACCATCACGCAAGTAGTCAATGTACTTGTTGCGCCAATCCCAAGTTAAGCCCATTGTGTATATCTCAGCGTGTCCGTTTTCTATGGCTGTGTTTGATAAGTGCACCGTTGCCCCGGGGTTGATTTCCTCCCCCTCGACCGAGGACCCCAAATTTGCTAATGCATCGGCCTCGCTGTTCTGCTCCCTCGATATGTGCTGCATGGTCCATTCTTTAAACCGATGAAGCACCACTTGGGTTTTTTCGAGGTACCTCTGCATCCGTTCGTCCTTGACTTCGAATACGTCGTTCACCTGGTTTGCGACCAAAAGCGAATCGCACTTTGCCTCGATCATTTCGGCTCCCATACTTCGAGCCAATTCCAAACCTACAATCATAGCCTCATACTCGGCTTCATTGTTAGTCAATTTAGCAGTTCTAATGGACTGTCGAATGAAGTCCCCGGCCGGGGTCCTAAGGACAATCCCTAGCCCAGAAACTTTAAGGTTCGAGGCCCCGTCCGTGTGTAGAGACCAAATGCCCGTGGCCTTTCCCGAGGTCAGCAGAAGTTCTCTTTCAACCTCGGGGACCATAGCCGGGGTAAAATCTGCCACAAAATCTGCCAAGATTTGGGATTTGATGGTCGTTCGAGTTCTATACTCGATATCGTAACCGCTAATTTCTACAGCCCATTTTGTTAATCTTCCTGACAACTCCGGTTTATGCATGATGTTTTTCAAAGGGTAAGTGGTCACTACCCATATTGGGTGGCATTGGAAATAAGGCTTGAGCTTTCTGGAAGCGCTTACCAGTGCTAATGCCAATTTTTTCAAATGGGGGTAGCGGGTCTCCACATCCCCCAAAGTTCTACTTACGTAATAGATAGGGAATTGCGTACCTGATTCTTCTCGGACCAAAACGCCACTTATTGCCACTTTGGAGACAGCTAGGTAGAGGAAAAGCGGCTCGTCCACCTTCGGTGTGTGCAGCAACGGGGGGCTAGACAAGTATCTCTTCAATTCTCGTAGAGCTTCTTGGCACTCCGGTGTCCAAACGAAATCGCTCTTCTTCCTAAGCAAAGAGAAGAAACGGTGACTCTTGTCCGAGGACCTCGATATGAAGCGACTCAGCGCCGCTATTCTTCCGGTGAGCCTCTGTACCCCTTTTATGTTGTTCACAACCTCGATGGCCTTGATCTTGTCCGGATTGATTTCAATTCCCCGGTTCGACACCATGAAACCCAGAAATTTACCGGACCTTACTCCGAAGGCACATTTTTCCGGGTTGAGATTCATGTTGTATTTGCGGAGCACATCAAAGGTTTCCTGCAAATGCTTTAAATGGTCCTCTGTTTCCAGGGACTTAACAACCATATCGTCAACATAAACTTCTATCGTTTTCCCTATTTGTTCTTCGAACATTCCATTAACTATGCGTTGGTAAGTTGCACCGGCATTTTTTAGTCTGAAAGGCATGACGTTATAACAGTAGGTCCCATATCGGGTGATGAAGGATGTTTTCTCTTGATCGTCTGGATACATTCGAATTTGGTTATACCCGGAGTAAGCATCGAGAAAACTTAACATCTCGTGTCCGGCCGTCGCATCGATCATTCTATCGATGTGAGGCAACGAAAAGGAGTCCTTCGGGCATGCTTTGTTTAAATCCTTATAATCGACACACATTCGAAATTTATTACCTTTTTTGGGCACTACTACCACGTTAGCAAGCCAATCCGGGTACTTCACCTCCCGGATAGAACATATTTTTAAAAGCTTTGTTACCTCGTCTTTCACGAAGGCGTGCTTTGCCTCCTCCATGGGCCTTTTTTTTTGCTTCACCGGGGAAAACTTACCGTCCAATCTGAGCTTGTGAGTTGCTATTTCCGGTGATATACCTGTCATATCTATATGCGACCATGCAAAGAAATCGGCGTTAGCTCGAAGAAACTCAATTAATTTGCGCCTGAGCTCCGGGGTAAGCCCCGTGCCCAGGTATACCTTTCTGTCCGGTAGGTACTCGAACAGGATGATCTGCTCCAGCTCCTCTATAGTTGACTCGGTTGCATCCGAGTCGTCCGGCATGACGAATGATCTGGGTACCTCGAAATCATCCTCTTCATGCACTGGATCCGACCTGGTATACTTTGATTGCTATTGGGGGACCTCCCCTCCGGTTACATCCTTTTCCTCCTGAGCCGGCTCCTTGGGCCGAGGCACCGCTTCCTCTACCGTGAACATTTCCCTTGCTGCGGGCTGCTCACCTCGGATGGTTTTCACCCCTTCATGCTATGTATCTAGGGTCTGCCCAATAATGCATTATATTTCATGTCCCCTTCGATCACATAGAACACCGTTTGTTGAATGGTGCCATCCACGTTCACGGGCAATGAGATCTCCCTTTTCGTGGTTTCTCTCGCCATATTGAACCCGCTGAGTACCCGGGCTATCGGTACGATCTGATCGAGCAGTCCTAGCTGTTCGACCACTCTCCATCGGATGATGTTGGCCGAGCTACCTGGGTCAATCAAAATACGCTTAACCTTAGTTTTAAAGATAAGTACAGAAATTACCAATGCATCATTGTGCGGTTGAATGATGCCTTCTGCGTCTTCGTCGTTGAAGAAAATAGAGCCCCCGGCTGAGTGATCTCGGATGCGCTTTTCACAAATAATAGAAACCTTTGTCCGTTTCATTACCGGCCCCCGAGGGGCGTCAATACCCCCAACTATCATGTTGATTGTATGCTGGGGTTTGACCAGCTCGGCCCTTCAATGAGCTTCCCTTTCCTTGTAATGGCTTTTGGCTCGCTCGCTCAGCAGATCTCGGAGATGACCATTTTTCAATAACCGGGCTACCTCTTTTCTCAACTGGCGACAATCCTCGGTTCTATGGCCATGGGTCACCATGCTCGGATCCCGCTGGCCCGGATCTGACCTTAGAGGTTTCATCCATCTTACATACGGGACGCGGCCGATGGCCGAGACGAGGCCCGAAGTACTAACGTTGAAATTGTACTCCGAAATCTTTGGTGGACCCTTATTATCGGCAGAACTTCCGGTATCGCTCCTGAACGAGAGCCCCCGGCTGTTTGACGGGCGCTCGACCCGCTTGCTACCCCGACCTGAGAAACGGCTTGGGCTCTCCCTTGACTTTTCCGACCTAAAATTTTGTCTCTCTGAATGGGAGTATGGTCGAAACCTTTCTTTCGACGATTCGGCCTTTGTTTCATAACCCTTCCATGGTTTCTCAAAACTTCTATCCATTTTTACCGGGATTGAGGGGAGCTCGAACTGATCATCCTCCACCCGAATCTTCGATTCATACCGATTATGGACATCGGCCCATGTCACAGCCTCGTATTCCAACAAATTTTCTTTTAATTTGAACGAAGCAGTTGAACTTAGCACGTTGAGCCCCTTTGTGAAAGCTTGCGCGGCCCATTCTTCCGGAACCGGCGGGAGTTCCATCCGTTCCCTATGGAACCGGTTGACGAACTCACGCAGTAACTCATCATCCCTTTGGGTTATTCGGAAGATATCGGCCTTGCGGGCCTGTACCTTTTTGGCACCGGCATGAGCCTTTACGAAGGCATCAACGAGCATTTCGAAAGAAGTGATCGAATGCTCGGGCAGGTGGTCATACCACGTTAACGCTCCCTTTGACGGAGTCTCCCTAAATTTTTTCAACAACACTGACTCAATCTCATCTTCCTCCATATCATTGCCTTTTATAGCACAAGTGTATGAGGTCACGTGCTCGTGCGGGTCCGTTGTGCCGTCATATTTCTGTATATCAGGCATTTTGAACCTCTTTGGGATCAGTTTCGGGTCTGCGCTCGGAGGAAAAGGCCTTTGGATGTACCTTTTCGAATTCAGCCCCTTCAGTAAAGGCGGAGCCCCCAGGATATGATCCACCCGAGAATTTTCCAAAGTTTCGAGCATATTTAGAACCTCGGTAGAAGATCCGGCTCCGGAGCCGTCGCTCTCAACCATTCGTGCCTCATTTCTTCCAGTTTCGGCAACACCCTTTGCCTTCTCCGGCTCTGCCTCACATTTTCCGCTCTGCAACCGGGCAATTGCGATTCCTTGCTCGGCGATTGCCGCTCTTTGTTCCTGTAACATTTCGAAAATTAAACGTAAGTTAACATTGTCGTTTGGTGCATCCGGCTCTCTCCGACCCTGGGCCCGAGACAATGTAACGGAATTGTGAGTATTTAGAGGATCAGTGGCCGGTAGGGCGGCATTCTCCTGGTCAACGGTATTTTGCCGGTTGAGTCCTTCCCTCGAATCGACGAGGTTCGGGTCAGCGGGATTTGGCAATCCCTGTAGTCTGTTGCCTTCATTTTCCGCCACAATCTCGGTGTTGTTAACATGGCCAGATTGTTCGATGCCGGCCATTTAGTCCGTTTTCGCAGAGACGGGCAGGAGATGCTTTTGATTTTGATGAATATGATAGAAGTCAAGACCAAAGACCACTATTATCCTAGCCCCACTGTGGGCGCCAAACTGTTTACTCCGGTTTTGGATAATCAATTGAATTTGTAAGTGGGTATAGGATATGTGCTTGAAACTTAATATGTACCGTAGGGAGTAGTGTGTATGGACGTTATGTAGCAATAACGATTGATGAAGAGTATTAATGCTTTTTAAATGACATGCAACACTTATTTGAAGAGATACAATAAAAATGCAAATGATCGCTATGAACCGAATCAGATCTTAGAGAGAGAGAAATTGTATATATGTTTTGCTATTACAAGTTCTCTAGGAAAAATAAAGAAGCCAACCCCCATCAAGGAGAGGGATGAGCTTTATTTATAGTGTTGCCTCTATGGGTCTCCTACAATACAATTCATTAAAATAATAATAATAAGGACAACTCTGAACGGATTTGGTGGGATTAGGTTGGCTGTACAGTCTGACACACGCATGGTTGGTTGTTGACCATGGCGGGACGCTACTGACGCGTGGCTTGTGTGCAACGCAACGACACGGATACTCGGGGTAACGACCTCGAGCAACTCGGTGATGAAGGAACCGGACCAAATGGTCCCCCCGATTAGCTCAGGACAAGCGTTCCTCTGGTTCAGAACGAAGGTCTTCACGTATGTTCTTGATCCCTCCGGTTTCTCGTTTCACCGGTTCGACTCACATCCGGTTTTTACCGTATACAAATATAATTGTTGGATGAGCAAGATATGCGGAAGATAGGAGGCTTTCCTCCTCGTTCTATTTTTTTTTCTTGGGACGTATATCACTAAGCCCAGGGGCGGAGCTACCTGGTCTCGAGGAGTGTCAAGCGACACCCCTTCGCTGGAAAATTACTTTGTATAGATATGTGAAATTCTGATTTTATACATATATGTACTACTATTGACACCTCTTGTAATAAGTTGAGGGTTTAGCCGAGTGGTTAAGGGGTGTCAAAGGTTCAGGCTAACAAGGTTGCATGTTCGATCCCAGTTCGCGACATGCTTATTTTTTTTTACTTCAGTCATTGGCCTTTTAAAAAAAAAAAAAACTGAGCTGAAATGACGACGTGGACTATATTTTTAATATAAAAACGTGACTACTAAGAGTCAGTAAGGGATTAAACAAATCCCCAATTCTAGAAAACAAAAGTGGATTGAATTAGGGATTAAACAAATCCTCAATTTCTAAAAAATGTATTCAAGTGGGGGAACTTGTATTATTAGTTTCAAATGTTTTGAATGTGTTGGGAGCTTCTTTTAAGCGTATGGATGAATTTCGAGAATCTCAAAAAGAAAGAATTCAAGAGGCATTAGATATGGGTGAAAGAGCTTCTACCAGTTGCCACTGCATCCGTTGAAAGAGCGTTTTCGGCAATGAAGTTTATTAAGAATGACCTGCGGAATCGGATGAATGACGGACTTTTGAGAGGCTGCTTAGTTCCTTATGTAGAAAAAGATGTATTTATTAATATTTCTAATGATGCTATTGTAAAAACATTTCAAGAGATGAAACCTCGTCGAGTACAGTTGCGATAATGCAATTACATTCTGCTTTCATTAACATAATTTATTTTGTTGGCTTTTTCGCGTGTTTACTTCTTTATATTTTGACACCCCTTAATAAAATTTCTGATTCCGCCACTGACCAAGCCATTCATTAAGTTTTTTTCTGTTTGCATAATTATAGTTTCGAATCAAGTCAGAGCAGGTCTTTTAACTGAATAATTACAAAGAAGTACCCGGCATCGGCTATCTTTCTCTCTTTTTATTACATCGTGGACGGGAGAAAGAAGGGAAATTAGCTAGCGAAATAAACAGCAAGCAGCAGGCAAGAACTTCACAGCTCCTAACCTTTCTATATTGTAATAATATTTATCATGATCAAAGAAGTGCGCTGCACCTCCAAGTAGGAAATAATAATATATGTAGATCATAAGGAATATTTAATCATGATATGCTGATTCCTTTATAGATAAATAATTTATCGATTTGTTTACTAATAAAGTTGTAGCTGATGTTATATACATGACGTTCTTGCCTCGCTGTATTTTAATTAACTAAACCCACATATCTATTGCAAGTGTCGAGAACTGTAGAGTGATGGTTGGAAGGTCTACACGTTCTAGGAACTAATTTTATATGGAAAAAACCTTTTTGGGAAAGATGTACCAAAAGAGTAAGTTGCATTTTTATTTTTATTTGAAAAAAATAACTTCTTGTTGGCCTATATCATCAATTAGTTCATTTGGGGCAAGGGTCGTGATAAATGAAAGCTTAGCTATTCTTAGTTGGTACTTGGAATTTAGAGCATTAAAAATAAAAAAAATAACTTTCCCAACAGAATTAGAGAATACAAGTTTCATATAAATGATGTTCCACACTAATTGTCTCCTCTCCATCCCCAACATCCGATCTCGAACGCCAAATCATCCATGTCCCAACCCCACCCTGCACCCTTCATCCCACCCCATCCCGACCCTATAGTGTTTGCTAAATTATATATAAATGTTTTTAGGATATAGTTTTTAGTTACTTATCAAATGTCATAAAGTCAGCAAAACATTAGTTATGTATTGTAAGATATTTTTCCTTTCGCCCTTCGGTACCACATACATCTAGTTTCACAAGGTAATATAGTTGGGGCAATTTGCACGATTTCCCTTTGTTGGGGGTGGTCTTAGTTTTTGCCCCTCAAATTACTGGTCTTTAATTTTTGCCCTTCGCCTAAAATATCCCGAGGTTCTGGGTTCAAACTCCGGCTTTGTCATAAAAATTAAAAAAAAATCGCAAGGCAAGACTTTGCAAAAAGTTCTGCCTTATGAGACAGACTTTGCCTTAAGGCATAACTAAAAGTTTGCCGGAGAGGGCATAACTTTGTCTTATAAGGCAAACTTTTACTTTTTTTATTTTTATTTAAAGTTCCCAGTAGCATCTGGGTTTTCATACCAATACTTAGAATTACACCTGAGCAGGGGATGGCCTAACTCAGTATATCAAAGAAAATGACTCTGTTGCATTACAAATACTGTATTAATTACCTGCATATGCACAGTCTCAACTACACAAAATAACTTACTAATAACATTAAGGGCCTGTTTGGAAAGCCACCCAGGTAATTGGAATTGGATGTAATTTAGTGTAATTACACAGTTTGACCTGTTTGTTTGACCAGGTAATTACACAGTTAGGTGGGAATTGGGTGTAATTGACAGGGTGTAATTACACTCTCCAATTCTCAAGGGGGGGCTGAGAATTGGGTGTAATTACACTCTGTAATTACAAAGTTACTTTTTAGTTTATTTCTTTTTTATTTTATTTTAATTTCTTTGCTTTTCTAATTTATTTTTTTATTTCTATTAATTAATTTATTTTATTATTTTTACTTTTAAATTATTTTTATTTTTTAAAATATATTTTTCTTTTTATATTATTTATATTTCATTTCCTTTCTTCTCATTTTCAACATTTACTTCTTGTGGTTCCATGTAATTGCTCGTTTTTTTTTTTTTTTTTTAATTTTATTCATTTAGCATAACAGTATTATTATTCTAATTTTTTAAACTACATCTCTTAATATTAGAAAGAATGAGTCATTAACAAACTTGACATATAATGAGTGACGTTATTAAAGTATAATTTCGTTGTGAATGTGGTTATAGACTTATATTTTCCCTTTCTTTTGAATTATAGGAGTATTTACTTATGTTACGTTGGAACTTACTTATGTAATGTTGGAATTTGACATAAGAGTATTATGTTAAAAAAATTTCTTTTGAATTTTGAATTTAGGTTATATTTTTTACTTTAATTTATTTGTTTTAATACTATTGACGGGTTATTTCACATTGCTTGTTGTTTATTTTTCAAACATTTGAATAATATTGTGGCATTATATTTATAAATATTCCTTTTTTTTCTCAAACATCAAATCCCATGATGTTCTCACACAAAAAGTATTTATAATCAATTAAAATAAAAATATTATTAATTTGAATTATATATCAACTATTTTTTACAATATTAGTTACAAATATATGATTATTAATTAACATATTTTCAATAAATAATGTGTTATTAAATAGTTAATTTAATATCATGTATAAAGGCACATATTTTAAATATTAATTTTAATTTTTTTATAGTGAAATTTTATTTTAAAATTAAACTAACTGTGTAATTACACTTGTGCAACCAAACAGCACGCTTGTAATTACATTATGACAAACAAACAGGTCATTGTAATTACAATACTGTGTAATTACTAGGCTGTGTAATTACTAGGGTAGTAATTACACCAATTCCAATTACCAGGTGACTTTCCAAACAGACCCTAAGACTTGTCATATCTTTTTTTTTTTCTACAAACCAGAGAAATATTGTTATGACCAAATTGAAGATCTGCAACTTAATCAATGGTTGCAACTTGGTGCAAAGGCTGCAAGTTCCTTGTGCAAAAACTTCAATAACCTTGTTAGCCATTGCACTTGCATACATTGTAGAACCTCCACACATCTTGGAAGAGATAGCTATAGTGATCACCAATCAATCCTCCATCAATATGTTGGGGATCCATCTGAACTTCATCAGGGGCTTTTGAAACAAACAGATGCAGCATGAAAAACAACACTACTAGAGCAGTCCAACATCAAAATTCAGTAGTAACAGCATAAAAAACAGTAGCATTTATACAAAAATATTCTTTCTCTGCCTATGCCTTAGAGACTCCATTTGCACGAGGTCTAGTCTATAAGATCCAGTAGCTGTGGATGGGAGACTCGTTTGCACAAAAATAATCAGTTCGTCGTTTGTAATACTCCATTTAGCTAAAGCATCTACGACTTGGTTGGCTTCTCTAAAGCAGTGTCTAACCTCTCAAGTAATAGCACTTGAGATATTTTGAATACGAATAATAATGTTCTTCATTTGCCGAGGGATATTATAGTTACCTTTGATCATTTCAACCACAATCTTAGAGTCACACTCCAAAATTACTTTGATATGCCCATTTTGAGAACACCATTCCAGGCCATTTAGAGCAGCCTTGGCTTCGGCCATATTACTATTATCCATTCCAATACTTCGAGCAAATGCCATGATAATCTTTCCTCTGTGATCTCTACAAATTCCTCCAATTCCAGCTCTTCCATTTGCATCCCTACTTCCATCCGTGTTGATCTTCACCCAATTTTCCGGGGGCTTCAACCATTTAACCACATTACATTCAATCTTGGGAGTAAGACCCACAACCTGTTGATACATAAATTCCCACCTGGAGCTGCATTCAGTATTACTCTTTGCTTTGGAGACAACCCATTTCAGATGAGAAAGAATCTTATATTGAATCCTCTTAGTATATAGCATTTGTTACCTCCATATATGACTGAGCATCTTGCTTTCCATATCTCCCAACAAATTACTACAAGAGTAATTTGTAGAATAGTCTGATGAAGTGAGTTTTTTGGTTTGATATTCCACCACTTTTGAAGCATACACCTTATAGGTATATACTCCCAAGAAATTCCAACAGGATTTCCGAAGAAATTCCACATTTGTTCAGCAATTTTCCCACCAATGAAAGTATGGTGCATAGTATCTCTTTGATCATTAGGGCAACAAAAACACCTGGCATCACTGTCAATTCCAAATCTAGTACCAATAGTGTCATTAAAACGAAAGTTTCTTTTTAAAAATCTCCACATTAAGGACATTTTAAAAGGTAAATGCTTATGCCAAATCTTCTTTAAAAAATAAGAAACCTCATTTTTCTGTCTAATATGTCTCCGGGCAGAAGCAGTAGAAAAAGTACCATTACTGTTAGGCATCCAAATAGGAGTATCAATTAGATCCGGATTACCTATTTCAATGGAGTTGATGTGTTCAGTAAGATATTCAGGAAGCTGTAACAGATCTATATCCCAATTCCCATTAGTAATAACGGCACTGACAATTTGGGCATAATTAAAATCATTTCTATGAATAATCTGAGCTACAACACCCATTTCACACCAGTTATCCCACCACAAATTACTATTTCCCTTATTGATTTTCCAAATTAAAAGTTCTTCCACTAGATCTCTAATTTTGACCAATTGTTTCCAAGCAAGGGAATGAGTAGGTTGAATAGTAGAAGCAACAGGATGAGTAGAACAATACTTAGCTAAAACAAAAGTACCCCATAGAGATTTACACATTCTAAGCCTTCACCATCTTTTCATAGTTAAACTCTTACTAACATCAAAAATACTTCTAAACCCTAGACCACCTTCCTCTTTTGGAAAAGACATGTTATCCCAAAAACTCCAATGATATTTATTTTTACCCTCAACAGAACCCCAAAAGAAATTAGCAAAGTAACTTTCAAGTTGCAACAAAACAGTTTTAGGAGGTTCTAAAGCAGACAAAAGATAAATTGGTTGAGATTGCAAGACATGCCTGATTAAAGTAGCTTTGCCCCCAATCAAAAGAAGTTTACCTTGCCATCCTGTAGTCCTTTTCACCAATTTGGATATCATCTCACTATAGTAAGCAATTCTCTGTACCCCTACATATAAAGGACAACCCAAATAAGTAATGGGAAAGTTAGAATGTTTGTAACCAGTTACCTCTTTAATTCTCTGAATGATGTTGTTAGAAGCCTTGGGTTCCACCAGGAAGCAACTCTTGTTGATATTTATCCTTTGTCCAGAGCACTTTTGATAATTTTGAAGTTGATGCATAACCAATTCAAGAGATCTCTTACCGCCAGAGGTAAAAATAATAACATCATCTGCATATGCAAGGTGAGTAATGTGTGGACCATTATAGGGCAAACCGAATCCCCTATATGGATGAATGTGGGGCAGTTGGTTCAACATTATATATAAGACTTCTGCCCCAAGAACAAATAAAGAGGGGGATAGAGGATCACCTTGCTTAAGCCCCCTAGTAGAGTCAAAAGAATCCTTTTCTCACCCTATTAATAATAATAGAATACCAGACATTAGATATTAATCTTCTAATCATAGCAATCCATTTATCTGAAAAACCAAATTTCTTAAGAGCATGAAGAAGAAATTTCCAATTAACCATATCATAAGCCTTAGCCATATCCAATTTAATGACCGTGTTACCTCCAAAATTATTCTTTCTAATATCATGAATAATCTCCTGTGCAAGTAAAACATTTTCAGTAATAGATCTACCTTTAAGGAAACCTGTTTGATTCTCAGAAATAATATTAGGCAAAATATTACTAAGCCTAGAACTAATGATTTTGGAAATAATCTTGTTAGAACAATTACTGAGACTAATAGGTCTCATTTCGTTAAAAGAGTTAGGATTCTCAATTTTAGGCAAGAGAATAAGACAAGAACTAGTAAAGAATTTAGTTCAAACCTGTCCCTCCAAAAAATTGTTGAATCGCCTCAATCAGCTCATGTTTGATGATTTCCCAACAACTTTGATAGAAAGAACCTCCAAAACCATCAGGCCCTGGAGTGCTGTCAGCATTGAGTCCAAACACAGCATCCCTGATTTCATCTTCATTTGGAATAGCCTCCAGCATATTGTATATTGTTGTCTTCCTGATTAACTCTTCGATTTATACAGTCTAAGTGGTGAAGTTCAATTTCTTGATCATCAGAGAAAAGTTTACTGAAGTAATCAACGGCCTCTTTAGCAATCTGTTCTTCCCCTATGATCCTTAGACCATTTTCTGACTGGATCCTCTGAATCGTAGCTTTCCTTCTCTTTTCGTTAATAACAGCATGAAAATATTTAGAATTGGAGTCTCCATCCTTTAACCAATTGATATTTGCTCTTTGCCTGAGAATGGATTGTTCACAGTTCAACCACCTAGTATGTTCAGCCTGAGCTTTATGAACTTGAGGTCTCAAATCATCATTATCATTGTCAATATAATCAGTTTCAAGATCCAGCATCTTAGCTTCCCATTCTTTAACTTTATCAAACACATTCCCAATTTGCTTTCTGGACCAAATGCTAAGCTTGCGACTCACGTTCTTCATTTTGAGTTGTAGTCTTCTCATACTGTTACCCTCTACTTCTTCATTCCATGCTTCTTGTACCGCATCTTTGAAGTTCGGTTGATCAATCCAGAAATTCAAAAATTTGAAATACCTGATTTTAGATTGTTCTGAGGCAGAGCATTTTACAATCATAGGAGTGTGGTCAGATCATGTGCTTGCTAAATGTTCAATGTCAATAATGGAAAAGTTGTCAGTCCAGTGATGATTAATAAAACTTCTGTCCAACCTTTTCCAAATTCTCTTGCTTCTTTCTCTAGCATTACACCATATGAACCTGAGGCCCTTATAACCGGCATCCACCATACCACAATCATTCATACAAGAAATAAAATCCCAACTCTTCTCCATTCTGTGTGGTTTTCCCCCTTTCTTTTCATCAGGACTCATAATAGCATTAAAATCCCCACAAACGCACCAAGGTTCATCAATGAAGTTGTTACAATTTCTAAGACTATCCCAAAGGGGAAGTCTCTGATGTTGCTTGGATTTAGCATATACAGCAGTGAACCAAATTACCTCAGCATTATTCTTATTAGTCATTTTGATAGTAAGTTGTTGCTCATCATCTTTTGCTACATCCACATGAAATTCACTAGACCAGAGAATCCAAATCTTACCATTGCAATTTGAGCTACACCCCTCAAAGCCTCTTCTGTATTTGTCAATATGGCAAGCATCAACAAAAGGTTCCTGAATAGCTATAATATGAGAGTTGCGAATTTGGGATAAGAATTTTAATCTTTCAAAAGCCCCTCTAGACTTTACTCCTCTAATATTCCAAACAATTGTACTAATCATTAAGACTATTAGAGGATGTTCCACCTATTTGAGATGCTTTCACCATTGCCCTTGTAACAGGGCCTGGTTTTATCAAATCTTTGTTAATTTCATTGCCATTCCTGTTTACTGATCTTGGAGATAGATTGCCATTGTTGATCAAAGTCTGTCTATGTTGAGACACTGCATCTTCCATCTTTTCACCTTTCCATGAAGTTTTGGGAGCAAAGGCATTAATAAGAGCCTCTTCATCAGAAGATTCACATTCTTCAAACTCTTCATCAAGATCTTCCTCAATGTCACTTTCCTGCTCTTCAGCATAATCAGAATCATATTCACTCTCTTCATCTTCATTGATGTCTTCATTATTGACTTGCTTCCCATTAGGATTCTCATCAAGTGGAGCACAAATTTGAAGTGGAGCATCAACTAAAACACTAGGACTCCATAATTGAACTTCACGGTTAATACCTTAAACATCATTGTGAACCTTTTTTGGTGGAGTCCCGGATATACTGGGAAAAAAACTGTTAAGTGTAGAAGGTATTTCAGTCCGTATCTTGTTGGCAGAATCATTATCAAGCTTAGGCTTTCCAGCAAAATCTTTAGTGATGGCAATTGTATTAACATCTGCTGATGAAAAATGAAGTCCAACCCTTTTCTTGAACAAATTGGCCCCAGAAGTACTGTTAGAGGAAGCAATATTTGAGTTAGTGTTATTTTTTACCATACCCTCAGAAGAAATTAGCTCCCTTTCCATAATATCCTTTTCAAGAGGCTGAAAAGAATTGGAAGTTGAAACAAGCTTAATTGCTGGAAAATGAAATTCAGAGTGCACCTTACCAACCTCAACCTCTTTACTACCATCGGTGGTTCCCTGATCCACTATTACAGCGTTATAGTTCTGCATAATATCCTGAATAACCTCAGTAGCTTGTGCCTGATTCTGTTGTTGGTTGTTGTCCTTAGGTGGCCTTGCAACCCACTTCATCACAAGTTTTCTATTCAGCTTAACCTTTATGCCTTGTTGTATCCTCTGTCTACTTAACAAATTCTTGAGCCTGAAATTCTTATGATAATAGAAATTTTGTTGGTTTTCATGTTGCTTCAACTTGTTATCAGCTAGGGGAGCTTGCGAACTAGTATTAGTAATAGATATATTAGCACTTGATTGATTCACTTCCTTCTTTACAGAATTTCCAGCAAACATAGAAATTGAGGTAACATCTTTTGGCTTAGCAATTTCAGCAGGCTTGGAATTGTTCACACCAACATTCTTCATATTCAGATTACCAGTAGCAACTACATCACCAAGAATTACCTTAGACCCAACCTTATGAGTATTGAACACATCAGTAGGAGCCTGTTTGGATGGGCTTATGCCTATAAGCTGTTTGCAGCTTATAAGTTAAAAAAAAAAAAAAAAAAAAAAAAAAAAAAAAGTTAAGGTAGCCTAACTTATTTTTTTTGGCTTACAGCTTATAAGCTGCTTTAGATAAGCTAAGTCAAATGGGCCCAATTATTTTTTTGAACTTATTTTAAGCACAAAATGACTTTAAGCTGGCCAGCCAAACACTCGAAAAAGCTGAAAACAGCTTATACGCAACTTATAAGCAACTTATAAGCCAATCCAAACGGGCTCTAGAATTATTGCTAGAAGAAGCAATATTTTGGGTAGCATTAGTGCCAAATGCCCTGTTATGATCTTTCTTCCCATAGGCTAAGCATACATCTTCAATGTGACCTTGGTGTTTGCAAGAAAAACAGTAATCCGGCACAAATTCATACTCAATCACCTGCGAGAAACCTCCTATCTCTTTGCCATTCTCCCCTTTGAGGCCAACCCAAATAGAATCCCTTCTTTGTACAGCTAAATCAATCTCCACCATAACCTTAGCCGAACTAGGTCTAGTTTTAGCATCAGTAGCTTTGTCAATCTTTAGAAGAGTACTAAAAGTGGATGTAATACGAAGCAGAGCATCCCAGTTAAAATAATGCCATTTGAGGCCTGGCAAAGTAATCCATACAGGGGCTAACCACGTTTCTTCTTCCGGATTAAAATCTATGGTCCAAGTAACCATTCTCATTAAACAGCCCAGAAACCAAATACTTTTTCTAGAATATATGTTCAAATAATCTTCTTCAATAGAGAAATCCAGGAAAATGTGTTTAAGATTGTAATGGCCAATGGTTACCGTACCTTTGAGAGGAAATCTCGCCTAATATCAGCGAGAATAGGTTTGCCATGAGAGAATTTCCCAATTATTGTGAATCGACAGTCTTTGGCTAGTTCCTCCTCTTCTTGAGGGGTGAAGAAAGCAGCCGATTTGCCTTTATAAATCTCCGGAGGTTTGATTTGAAGCCTCGTCTTCTTCGGTGCTAATGATAAAGAGTCAGCGTAAGTAAATTGGACATTGTTCGGGTTAGGAATCTCTCCATTTGGCCGAATTTGTCCAGCAGAAAGTGGCGCATTCATAGCAATTGGGTCTAATTTTGGGAATCTTTAACCGCTCGTGAGGCGCTTTCTCTTTTTCACAATGGTCACCTGCTTACAGAAAGGTTTTAGGAGTAGCTGTTCTCTTTTGTTGGACTGAAATGGGGTTGATTATATTTCTAAATTCTCAGAGGAAATAAATCGAACACCTTGCATGCTTCTGCTATGAAACTTATGTGTTGAGGCTTATCTCCATGGAACTGACCAAACTGAACTTAAAAAGATGTATTAACAATATGGGAGAGACCGCAAACATGGATCCTTTGGTTGAGATGATAAGGCCTCAGGTCCGGTCAGCAATTTCCGGCGAGCTTAGTTACGTAGGCAAACTTTTAATTAAGCTTTTAAGTAAAAGTTGTGTGTTATGTGCATAACTTTTTACTGCCTTAACTAAAAGTCTCCTCTAACGTAAATTTTTTTATTAAGCCATAATTAAAAGTTTATCTTATAAGGTAAAATATATACTTTAAGAAAAAGTTTCATCGTATAGGACAAACTTTTAGTTATATCTTAACTAAAAGTCTGCCCCATATAACAAAACTTTTCCATAAAGCGTAACTAAAAGTTTGTCTTATAAGACAAAATTTATGCGTTAAGGAAAAGTTCTGCCACGCCTTATGGAAAAGTTCTGTCATATAAGGCAGACTTTTAGTTATGTCCGTCCACATAAGGCAGAATTTTTTGCAAAGTCTTGTCTTGCGAAACTTTTTTTTACTAAACGGGAGTTCGAATCCAGAATTTCAGGATATTTTCGGCTAGCTTTTTAAGCGCAAGGCAAAACTTAAAGACCAGTAATTTGTGGGGCAAAATTTAAAGAACAGAAGGCCAATCCGCACAAAAAAAATGATACAGTTGTAGAATTTTTTTTTTTTTTTTTTTTTTTTGGAAAATATCCTTGACTCAGTAACTCTAGACAACTGACCACAACTCAAACTTCTTTTTTTTTTTGCGCGGATTACCCTTCATTTGGGGGTGGTCTTTAATTTTTGTCCTTTAAATTAATGGTCTTTAATGTCACGACCCAACTAGGGGCCGTGACGAGTACCCGATACTTATACCGAGCACCCCTTATCTATCATTTTACCTTTACTTCTCAGCGGGCCGTAGGAACTGTGCCATATATTATTTTTTTTTGCTGAACATTAGCGTTAGTAGCATCATCGTAAACATAGACTAGTAAACTTTGCTATCACGTTATACAGCGACGTGAACATTCCAAAATACAACACATCTAACTGTACATATCTGTCTACGAGCCTCTAGACATAGTACACATATACATAGAAAGGGCCGAGTACTGCCGTGCCCGAGTATATACACAAAAATAGTACCAAGGGACTGAAGCTCCGGAACAACTGGAGCGCTGTCAAATGCCGCTGGTAGAGCTCCTAAGAATCAAACCCGCCTGTCTGCTGACCTGCGCGGCATGAAACGCAGCGTCCACAAGAAGGGACGTCAGTACGAATAGTGTACCGAGTATGTAAGGCATAAAAGATAATACAAACAGGAACATAGAGTATGATTAACAATATCATGAGGTCATAGGACATATAATGAGGCTAGAAAGTGACCTGTACGTAGGAACGCCCCTTTCAGGCCGGATACCGTGCATGCTTGTCTTTCCCTTTTTAAAACGTTCCTTTTTCATAGGCATAGAAAATAGGGTTTATATCATGTCATGTTTTATCATATTATATCCTGTCATCTCATAGCGTGTCGTATCATATCATGTCGTAGCATATCATATCATAGTATATTATGTCATAGCGTATCATGTCATAGCATAGCGTGTCATAGCGTATCATGTCATAGCATAGCACCGAACAATTTCGGCTCGCCTACATAGCGCCGAAATACCGGCTCGCCCATATATCCCGCGTCCGAGCATGATAAGCCAGCTGACCAGGTGGCAATGAAACATGTTTCCCTTCCCATTCCCCATGTATCCCTTCCCCCACCCCATGTACATATACAAATCTTATATACATATGTCATGTAAGCATGCAGGAGAGCCCAAAGAAAATCATGTATCCATCGGAGTGATGTAAGGTCGGTGACCTCCGATTACCTTATGGAATAACCGTGATCGCTTTGTCTCACCTTGAAGGAACGAGTATTTTAAGGCGAGACTATCAATGAAGAATAGCATTAGAAGTAAACATAAAATGAAATCATGGGCGTCATAGACGTTAGTTCATATGCTTTGAAATCTTTAGAAAATAGTGGCATAGCTAAGGAATAGAATTAAAGATCAAGAACTAGTTTAACACTTTCACATTCACATTGGACTTTTAACTTAAGACTCTCAGACATGGAATCATTCTTGTCATACTTATCATTGACATATTCTCTTCCTTACATCATCATTATCATTATCATCATAGAAATATTCTCATTAGAATAGTTACAGTACTTGTCATTTGGTAACGAAATTAGGATCAAAAGTTTTCTTTGGATTCGATCCTCAAAGTAAGTCAAACAGAACTATAAGGAAAATCCGAGAGCAATGGGGCCCACCTCGGGCCGAATGAGGTAGCGTATACGATTTGCATATGTTACATGTCATGGCGTTACTTGTGAGGGTTTTAGGGTAGTCTGGTCCCATTTATGCAAGTTCTAGGGGTTTAGGAGGTTTTTCCAACATTTCACACACTTTCTAGTTCAATTCTACTGAATGAAAAAGGGGAAACTTTAAGTGCGGATTCCGGGAAATAGAGTTGTCCCCGAGGCTCGTACCCAACTTATTACGTTTAAGACATGCCATAGAAGGAAGGGTGAAGCCTTACATACCTTTTCCGCTTCATACACGTCTCCAAAATCAAGTTTCAAGTTCGCCAAAATCTACAATTTGGTCACAATTACCAAATGTTAATTGTAAGGCTTTAAGATTTCAATCTTAACCAATACTTGTCTACAAAAATTTGGGCAGCATCTCCCCTATAAATACACCATCCCCAAAATTCAACTTAGCCAATTTTTAATCAACAACAGTCCGGGAATTTAACCCGGCCAAACTATCAACACAATGACAACAACCATGACTACAAAACACAATATAACACAACTAGTCTTCTTTCCAACATAATGCAATAGCTTTCATTCCAACTTCACATTTCCAAACCAATTTCAATGTTTTTACATTCATTACTAATCAAGATCATTACAATATAATTCGGAAGCATTTCATATCATTTCTACCAAATATTCACAAGATATACAAAATATACAAACTTTCCACCAAAACCATAATCCATCCAAACTTCTAATCTTCAATCTACATATTCATAACATATTTCCATCTTCCAATTTCATCAACCATAATCATAATTCACATCTTAACAACTTCATTTCCATAATATCACAAAATCATTCCAAAGTGACATAATCTTCTACATTCCGTATTTTCAACTTCCACCAAATTTATTCAACTTTCATTTCCAATATAAATTTCACCATAACCACAACTAGAATACAACATAAAATTCAACTCATATTATTTATACAACAATATACATATATGTCCACTTACATATATGCACACCCACTTTGTAAACTTTCATATTTCCATAAATTCTACTCATTTCTACATACTACAACATAAACCAACCTTCATAACATAATAAAAAGGGATTAATTCTTACCTTTTCCTACAATCTTCTTCACTTGACCAAGTTGTCAACTTGAAGAAACAAGTGCTCTTTCTTCCAAAATAATTACACCAAGTTGTAAAGGACCCTTGAATTAGTAGAAATACCACAAGAAAATAATTTTTGGGATAAGATTTCAAAGGGTCAATTTTTTTTCTCCATGGCCGTATGGCCTTTAGTTCTTTTGCTCTTGTTTCTTTGTTTTGTTCTTGTTTTCCAACTTGTGTTATTTTCTTGAATCTTCTAGGCTTTATATTATCACATGAGAATTAATTAAAATTCCATGGGCTTGGGCCATTGTTGGCCGGCCACCCCATCTCCTTTGGGCCTTAATTCGTTTTTATTTTTTTGGGCCAACTCGGTTGATCCCGAGTTGGGCCTAGCCCACTGACCTTTCGACCTTAAAACGTCCATATCTCCTTGTACCGATGTCACCTGGGAACCCACGACCTATGGTTGGAAAGCTAATTCAATTATCTACAACTTCTATTTCTTGGTATCTTTCCAAATTCCAAACTTATAATACCGTTTTTGCCCCTAAAATTCAGATCACCCGAAAACGTTTTCTTAAAAATATTCGTTTGGAGGACTTCCACTTTGATTTGGCCCAAGGGTCCTTCTTGAGTTGTGTTTAACTTCACATATGTGATTCATATGACTTTTCAGATGTCCCAAAAAAAAATCTCGATGTGTGGGCCCCACCTCAGCTTACAAATAATCCGACGTTCAAAAATACGGGATATAACATCCTCCCCCCCTTTAAAACATTCGTCCTCGAATGTTCAACTGATCTTATGGGGTGTCATAATACTTCGGGAGGGTCCCTTTTATAGTCGTCCTTTTCCTCATGCCCATTCCTTATCTTTTACCCTATTTTCCTTTATCATCGAACTTCTTGGTCTTTACGTGAATCCTTATTCCGTGTCATGGGTTTTCTAACCCACCATACCAAGTTAGTATCCTTGTCCTTCCCAAGTCATCTCTTCTCTGTTATTGTTTCGTCACAAGGCTTTATCGTTCTTTTTCTTACTTCACATTCCTTGTCGTAGTCACTATTTCTTTAGTCCCATTTTTTTTTTTAAATTGGTTGTCGAACCTCACACATTCCTGTTTGCTCCATATGACCGCTTCTTATCCTTTTCATATGCCTATCTTCGAATTCTTATTCAAATAATCTCGTACCTAGCCAATAATTTCTCTCGGGCTTCCCTTACCAGAATTTCTTTCCTTTTTCCGACATTTTGGTCTCTTTGTCTTCCACTTACCCACACTTTCCTTTCATATATATATACATATATTTATTACCAACTAGCCCAGAAAACACTTTCAGACGTCATTCAAGCCTATCCAATTTCCAAGTTGTGGCGTACTTTCTGTCTCTCTTCTAGTCTAGTCTGTCGCGTGTTGTGTGGCCTTCCATGGTCCCCAACCATTCCATATACTCTAATTTCATTCAGACTATCCTAACTTTTCATTCGTCTCTTGTGGCTGAATCTTCGAGATTTCTTGCATACTTCCCAGGGGGTCACCCATCCTAAAATTACTCCCACCTTAGCACGCTTAACCACGAAACTTTGGCGGAATCCGGTGCCTTAATACTGATATAATCGCGTCCGCTTTCTCATACGGCCTTTATTACATGATTTGAGGCCAGTCGAGATCTCACAGGTTCCGAGACATTTTCGTATTACGTCCTTCTTTGTACAATTACTATTTTACCCTTTTCACTGATGTGTATGATTATTACTTGTCTTGGGTTTCCAGATTACTAATGGTGGCGGACATACCTTCGTCGCCATTACCTATAAGTACTCAGGTATCTGTATGTCCAGATTGTTTTTCTTTTACCATCCGTACATACTAATCTACAGTAAAACTGATTGTTAACTTTCTCTAAATCATCCAACAAACCTTGTTCTTACTAACCTCGAATTTTTTGTCCCTTCTTAACTCTTCGGACTGTTAATCATCTTTCTTACAATCGTTCTTCACATCGTGCCCAAATCTGTAGCTTCCCCAAAATGTCACATCCCACTTATCGTCTATTTACGATGTTCCCATTCCATACTTCTTCCTGTTAGGTATACGTAGTTAAATGACCACATTTTGAATATTTGACCGAGTCTCCTTTACCATCCTTACTATTCAGAATCTGTACGCGACAAATATCAACAATATCAACAATACCTTACAAAGCATCTCCTTTACCATCTCCTTTGGGCCTTAATTCGTTTTTATTTTTTTGGGCCAACTCGGTTGATCCCGAGTTGGGCCTAGCCCACTGACCTTTCGATCTTAAAACGTCCATATCTCCTTGTACCGATGTCACCTGGGAACCCACGACCTATGGTTGGAAAGCTAATTCAATTATCTACAACTTCTATTTCTTGGTATCTTTCCAAATTCCAAACTTATAATACCGTTTTTGCCCCTAAAAGTCAGATCACCCGAAAACGTTTTCTTAAAAATATTCGTTTGGAGGACTTTCACTTTGATTTGGCCCAAGGGTCCTTCTTGAGTTGTGTTTAACTTCACATATGTGATTCATATGACTTTTCAGATGTCCCAAAAAAAAAAAATCTCGATGTGTGGGCCCCACCTCAGCTTACAAATAATCCGACGTTCAAAAATACGGGATATAACATTTAAGTTTTACCTTTCGCCTAATACCCTGAAGTCGTGGGTTCGAATGCCAGCTTAGTAAAAAATAAATAAATAAATCGCAAGGCAAAATTTCGCGAGGCAAAATTTTGCAAATCTGACCATATAAATTCTGCCTGAAGGAGAAAATTTAAAGACCACCATTTTGAGGGGTAAAAATTAAAGACCACCCCAGCGAAGGGTAGTCCTGCAAATTGCCCCTCAAACTTCACAATTGGGCTTGAAAATTCTTTAATCGTCCTTAATTTGTTGTGCGGTGAGCAACTGGGTCATTTGCACTTTTGTCCCATCCATAATTATTTTTTTGCGCGGATTGCCTTTCTTTTGGGGTGGTCTTTAAATTTTGCCCTTCAAATTTGTAGTCTTTGCCCCTCATATTTGTAATCTTTAAATATGAGGGGCAAAATTTAAATACCACCCCAAAAAAAGGGCAATTCTGCAAATTGCCTCCCTAATTTTGCCAGTCTTTAATTTTTGCTCCTCATAACAAATATTTTTTATAGGATATAAATTTATATTTTCGCATCATAATATTTCATAAGTGATGTCTCGCCTTTAAAAAACTTGTACCCAACTAGAAATAAATTCGATGTTGAAGGGAAAAAATTAAAGAAGGAAAACCCGTGCAAATTCGTACAAATGCCATATTTCGGGTGGTCTTTAATTTTTTTGTGAAACCACCCGAAGTGCCCCCTCCGCCTAAGCCAATTACCCGGATATGCCCCCCACATAAAATATCTACCATAATATTCACACTAATAGCCTGTTTGGTTAAGCTTATTTTTTCCCCCAAAAATATTTATTTTTTCAATAAGTGCTTGTTTGAAAAAAAGTGAGGTGTTTGACCAAGCTTTTGGGAGAAAATAAGTGCTTTTGAGGAATAGCAGAAACAGTTTTTCAGAAGCTAAAAAAATAGCTTTTGCCCAAAAATACTTTTTTGAAAAATACTTTTGAGAAAAATACAAATAGAAGCACTTTTTAAAAGCTTGGCCAAACACTAATGACTGCTCAAAAGTACTTTTTTAATTAATTGGCCAAACACAAACTGTTTTTCACTAAAAGTGTTTTTTGAAAAGTACTTTTAAAAAAAATACTTTTAAAAATAAGTAAAATTTTAAAAGCTTGGCCAAACAGATTATAAATAGCTAATTTACCCTGATATCGACGTAGCAGATTCCCGAAATTGAGGCTCAGTTTCAGTTCTCATTTGTCTTACTTTCCTCCTTTTCTCTTAATTTTCCCAATTCCCACGTTCTCGTTCTCTGTTAATTTTCTTTTCATTTTTGGTAAGATTATCTTCTTCTTCTTTTTTGTCCCTTTTTTGTTTTTGTCCTTTCTTCAGTATTTCTTTTTAAAACAAAAATAAAAATATTAACTAACAATCTGTAGATTAATAATATATAGGAAAATTTAAATAATTATACTACAACAAGAACTAATTAAGAAAAATACTAAAGTCACTAGCTTATTTATTATAACCTAAAAATTAATTTGCTAAAAATGATATAAAAATTAAGCTTAGTATTTGTTGTATTTTTTTTTTTTGAAGGAATGAACATGTGAATATCATAAAAGACTAAGGAGCTTTTTGAAGGAATGAATCAGTGCTTTTTGAAGGAATGTATCAGTCTTTTTATGATACGTTGTCAATATATGATATATATCAAATAGGTATTATAGAGGACTGAGAAATATTTTTCTAGTTGATAAGGAATGAATTATATATATAATACCATGTCAGTATATGATATATACTATGTGGATATCATAGATGATTGAGTTGTGTTTTTCTTAAAGGAATGAATCAATTTATGTGATACCCTATCAATATATGATATATACCATGTGGGTATCATTGAGGATTGAGTTGTGTTTTTATTGAAAGAATGAACCAGGCCCCTATGATACCTTGTCAGTATATAGTATATGATATATACCATGTGGGTATCATAGAGGACTGAAGAGTGTTTTTCTTGAAGAAATGAACTAGTCCTCTATGATACCCTATCAATATATGATATATACTGTGTGGGCATCATAAAAGACTGAGTAATATTGTAATGAATCTTCCATCTATGATACTCTATCAGTATATGATATATACTAAGATGGTATTATAGAGGACTGAGTGTTTTTCTTGAAGGAATGAACTGACAGTCCTTTATGATACCCTGTAAGTATATGATATACCATGTGGGTATCATACAGGGCTGAGTAGTATTTTTTGAAGGAATGAATCAATCTTCTATGATATCTTCCCAATATATAATATATACCATGTGGGTATCATAGAGGATTGAGTTGTGTTTTTCTTGAAGGGATGAACCAGTCATCATGATATATACCAAGATGGTATCACAGAAGACCAAGTATATTTCTTGAAGGAATGAACTAGATACCCTGCAAGTATATGATACACCATGTGAATATCATAGAGGACTGAGTAGTATTTTTTGAAGGAATGAATTTGTAACATCCCGTAAATCCGAATTAGGTATAAATGTATGAATCTAGTATAAAGGTGATATTTTAGCTATACGAATCTATTTGGGATGAACTCGGGTGATAAACAGTCGTTTTGAAGTCAAACCAAAAAGTGAAGTTCTTAACGCCTTCTAAATTCGTCTAAGTCTAGGACAGTCTGTACTTATGGCCTGTTTTCGGGTACTTGTGTTAGGAATTTGTGAAAATTTCCTTCTTGAAAGTTGTAGCCCTTTTAAATACCTTTCCAACGGTATATTATGGGGGTCAAGGGGACATATGTACAAAAAGTTATAGTCATTTTACTGAAGGAGTACACAGCAGTCCGTTCACTGGTCATGCTATACGAACTATTTATACGGCCCATACAATTTTATACGGACCGTATAAGTCGTCTGTACTTCATGACGCTCCAAATAGACGTTCTGTTCAGCCATGATGAAATATGGTCATATTATACGGACCGTATAACTTTATACGGACCTTATAATACGTCCATATAACTTCCGTCCCACTTTTGTATAAATTCAAGCCTTGAGTTCTTTTATTTCATTATTCACAATTCCAAGCCCTAGCAACAATCCAAAACATCAAGGTAAGTCAATCCAAACCCTTTCAACTCAATTCTAACATATATTCTAATAATCTAAGCAAGAAATTATTGTTCCTAATCTAGGGTTTTCAAGAAAACCCGCTTGAAACCCCATCTCAAGGTTCAAGAATCAAGATTTAGGAAATCTTCTCCAAAACTCAAGTCTTTAATTCATGTTTTGGAGCAATTAAGGTATGCAGAACTTCCATCCACATGTGGGAATCTCTACGTTCTTACCCTCCGTTTCTTGATATTCATGAAGTTCAAATCCTAGGGCATTAAACCCAACATATTGGTAGCCCGTATTTATGTACATGAATTTTGTATCTATATTCGTTATTGTATTCCTAATCTTCCATTACGATTATTAGGAACCCTAGCTTAATCCATGAATCATGAATTCTTCCTCATGTGTTCTCATTATGTTTATATGAAACCTTATGATTTTATCTAGCAAGTTACAAACATGTTTTCAAGTCAATTATATATAGTTATGAACTATTGTTATTACTCATGAATCAAGAACATGTTTGCAATACTTTGACAACTTATCTCAAGAAACCATATTACAAGATATTTCATGAAACCATGTTACAAGTTATTTCGTGAAATCATGATTACAAGTTATTTACAAGTTATTTCACGAAAATCATGGGCTTCTTAGCCAACTATATCATGTTCATGTTTTTTGGGAATTGCTTAGTTAACCGAGAAGGCTCAGATAGCCTGAAACTACGTTGCCACCGTAGGATAAGGGTTGTCAGCAAGGAGGCAACACCTTCATTATGCAGTTTGGATCCTTACATGCTTATTATTACTTAAATCTCATATCCCTGGCAAGATGTGAGTGTTTTGCTGGTAGGACGCAAGTACCAGATCATGTTGTCGGTTATACTATAGCGTTCCCCACGTTACAAGCAGTTTTACATACATGTATTTCCATTGATTTCCTGTTTTCAGACTTTACTCACGTTTCATGCTCATGTTCAAGTTACATTCAGTTTCAGTTCATGCCCTATACCTATGTTGTGCCATGTTCTTCATTTCAGCAGGTTTTACATACTAGTACTATTCACCATGTACTAACGTCCCTTTTGCCCGGGGCCTGCACTTCACGTTGCAGATACCGATTTTCAGGAGCATACACCTGCGCAATAGGATCACTTCAGTTATCAGCTTATTGGTGAGCCCCACTCCTCTCGGGGTTCAACATGGAGTCTGCATTAGTATTCAGTTTATATTAGTCCAGGGCCATGCCTTGGTAGCTAGTATTCAGACATGTTTTAGAGGTTTCATAGACAGATGTTAGTCCACAGAGTCAGTTATGCTTTCATGTTTGCAGATTGTTATGTTTTCATGATATTTCATGCTACAAGATAATTTCAAGACTTTATTCCGCAAATTACATTTTCATGATTCATTTAAATTGCATCATATAAATTATATTGTTTTGATGCCCATGTTGACAAGCAAGCCATGAGGTTCGCTCGGACACATGCAAGCAAGGCCCGAGTGCCGTGTTACGCCCAGGCCATGGTTCGGGGCGTGATAGAATCAATCTTCTTTGATACCCTCTCAGTATATGATATATACCATGTGGGTATTATAGAGGATTAAGTTGTGTTTTTCTTAAAGGAACGAATCAGTTCTCATGATACTTTGTCAGTATATGATATATACCAAGTTGGTATCATAGAGGATTGAGTGTTTTTCTTGAAGAAATGAGCCGTCAGTCCTTTATGATACCATGTGGGTATCGTAGTATACTACAACAGTATACTTCAACTGCTATTGATTTGATATACTACATGTTAGAATAAATTATTTTTTCAGATATATATATAAGTTATCCTTTTGAGGGACGAAAATTAAAGACCAGTGTGTTTGAAGGGAAATCCACGCTAAGACTTCTCTAGTTTGCCAAGAATGTTGTTATAAGCTTAAAGGCCAAGCTCTCAAATTTATTTATTTTGAAACGTGATTTTTGGCATAAATTCTTTGGAAAAGTATTTATAGAGAGTAATTGTTTGTGTTTAGTTAATCAATTTGGAATAACTTTTATCAATATTAGAAAAGTAATTTGTGCTTAACCAATGTCTAAAAAGTGCTTATTGGAAAAAGTTACATTTTTTAACTTTTGAAAAACACTTAGTTTGTTCCTAAAAGCTTGGCCAAACATCCTAACTCTCTACGATAAACATTTATTTAAGAAAATAAGAACCTTTATCTTCCCAAATACTTGATCAAACGGGTTAATAATTTTCATGTCATCAAACTGCAAAGTACGTACTAGGAATAAAAGTTAAGAGATCAGTAACTTCTTCCGTAGAAAGAAATTGCTCATTTTAGAAGATTGTATAAAAGTTAAAAATTTTGTGGTAATTTTCACAAATTGTGGGATTTTCATGTTAATGAGAAAACATATAACTTTTGAGATCCAAATAACATGTTCAAGCAAAATTTCTACTTCAAATCAACCCTATAGCCAAACGGGCCCTAAGAATTACACCAGCAATTATCCAAGTTCCTGTTAGGATTGGAAAAGTCTTCTATTCATAACTGGAACAAAATTACAATAGGAGGAGCAACTCTCACACTCAACTATTACAAAAAATCAATCCTATACTGAATACATATCTCTCACTCAAGTGTTTTCCTTACAGTTTTTTTCTCTTGCTCTTGGTGATGCTACAAATGATAGAAGGCTTCGCTATTTATAGGGATGAAATGAACCTATTGATGTCATTTGTGACGCAATCAAGCACTTGACAATTTTCCAAATACAAGGAAGATGTTTTATTCCTTAAAACAAGGAATATGTTTTCTTCCTCAAAACAAGGGAAATGTTTTCTTCCTTGTTTTCTTCCTTAAAATGAGGGAGATGTTTCCTTCCTCAAATTATGGGATGGACCCAACAAATCTCCCCCTCCAGTCCCATACACCTGAAGGAGGGTACACTGGCTTTTAGTTTGAGTGTATGCCGACAAGTTCTTTGCACAATTCGAACTTGTCTCTCGGTACCACCTTGGTCAGCATGTCTGCAGGATTGTCGTTTGTGTTGATCTTGGAGAACTTCAGTTCATGTTGCTCGACTGTTTCTCTGAGCCAGTGATATCGAACGTCAATATGTTTTGTGCGTGAGTGGTACCTCGAGTTTTTGTTGAGATCCATAGCGCTTTGACTATCACAATGAACTGTGTATTCTTATTGTCGGAAACCCAGTTCTTGAAGGAAACGTTTCGGCCACATAAGCTCCTTCCCAGCTTCAACTGCGACAATGTATTCGGCTTCTGTGGTTGATAGTGCTACACACTTTTGTAACTTGGATTGCCATGACACAGCTCCCCCTGCAAATGTGAATATATAACTTGAAGTTGATTTCCTGCTATCATAATCTCCTGCCATGTCAGCATCAGTGTAACCTTCCAAAATCGGCTTAGCTCCCCCATAGCACAAACATAGTCTGGATGTACCCTTCAGGTACCGTAGTATCCACTTGACAGCTTCCCAATGTTTTATTCCTGGATTTGATAAGTATCTGCTCACAACACCGACAGCATGAGCAATGTCTGGCCTTGTTCACACCATTGCATACATCAAACTTCCAACTGCTGAAGAGTAGGGCACTGCTTTCATCTTCTTCTTTTCTTCTTCGGAAGAAGGACAACTTTCCTTGCTCAACTTGAAGTGATTTGCTAGTGGAGTACCAACAGGCTTGGTATTTTTCATGTTGAACCTTTTGATCACGCGTTCAACGTATTCCTCTTGTGACAAGAACAACTTCTTTGCCTTTCGATCACGAATGATTTTTATGCCCAAGATATGTTGTGCAGGGCCTAAGTCTTTCATATCAAAGAACTTAGACAAATCTTTTTCAAGTTGTTGATCATAGTTGCATCCTGGCCTACTATCAGTATATCATCCACATAGAGCAGAAGGATGATAAATTTTCCATCGGGGAACTTCTTCAAGTACACACAATGATCTGCAGTTGTTCTTTTGTATTGATGTTTCAGCATGAATGAGTCGAACTTTTTGTACCATTTCCTTGGGGCTTGTTTGAGACCGTAGAGACTCTTCCTTAACTTGCAAACGAGATGCTTTTTCTTTGGGATTCGGAAACCATCGGGCTGCTCCATGTATATTTCTTCCTCCAAATCACCATGCAGAAAAGCTGTTTTCACGTCCATCTGCTCAAGTTCAAGATCCATACTTGCCACCAATCCGAGAACCACTCGGATAGACATCATCTTCACAACCGGCGAAAAAATCTCATCAAAGTCGATTCCTTCCTTCTGTTGGAAACCTTTGACTACGAGCCTTGCTTTGTACTTCACGATATTTCCGCTAGCATCTTTCTTGAGCTTGAAAACCCATTTGTTCTTCAAGGCCTTCTTTCCCGGAGGAAGTTTCACCAACTCATATGTTTGATTCTTTTGTAAAGAATTCATTTCTTCCTCCATGGCCTGTCGCCAATTGGATTTTTCACGATGAGATTGAGATTCTTGAAAGCTCTCTGGCTCCCCCTCGCTGGTAAGAAAGATCCATTCTGTTGGCGAGTATGACCTTTGAGGGATTAACCCTCGTGCAGAACGTCGAACTTGATTATTTCCAGCTGCGTCTTAGGGTGAAGGCTCCCCCTGCTCAAGAATTTCTTCGTTTTGACCATCATCAACTTCTGCCAGATCAATGTTTTCTTGTTCATCATGGACATTATCATGAAGTTCCTCGTTGTTGAGAGGAATGTGTGGTGATTCAGGGACATCATCTGGAGCATGATAACTTCGTTGCTTGTTGACTGTTGGAGCACACTCATGAAACTGGTTTTCATGGAACACAACGTCTCTACTTCGAATCACTTTCTTCATTTCGAGATCCCACAGCCTGTATCCGAACTCTTGATCTCCATAGCCGATAAAGATACACGGAGTTGATCTGAGATCAAGCTTCTGCCTCAACTCCTTGGATACATGCACAAATGTCTTGCACCCGAACACTTTCAAGTGAGAATATGAAATATCTTTCCCAGACCATATCTTTTCTGGAACTTCAAAGTTCAATGGGACTGAAGGTGACCTGTTTATAAGATAACAAGCTGTCAGAACAGCTTCGCCCCATAATGGCTTTGGCAGTTTAGCCATACTGAGCATGCATCGGACTTTCTCAACAATAGTGCGGTTCATTCTTTCAGCTACACCGTTATGTTGTGGTGTTCGTGGCACCGTTTTCTTATGTCTGATCCCATGTTCAGCACAATATGCCAAAAACTCCCGGGAAGTGTACTCGCCTCCATTGTCGGATCGGAGGCATTTCAGCTTCTTTCCAGTCTCCCTTTCTACCATAGTATGGAATGTCTTGAAACGATCGAATACTTGATCCTTCGATTTGAGACAATAAGCCCAAACCTTCCGTGATGCGTCGTCGATGAATGTCACGAAGTATTTGCTACCACCAAGAGATTCTTCTTCAATGGGTCCACACACGTCAGAGTGGACAAGGCTCAGCAACTCGGAACGATTCTTTCTGGTGGAACTGAAAGAAACTCTATGTTGTTTCCTGAATAAACAGTGATCACAGGGATCCAAAGTTACGTCTTTATCTATTAAGATGGCTTCTTTCTTTGTAAGAGTCGTCAATCCCTTCAGACTCATGTGGCCCAATCGTCTATGCCACAAGTTTGGCGATGTCTCTTCTTCAACTGCATTGAGACTCGGTCGATACAACTTTACATTGGTTTTGTAAAGAGTACCACAAATATGTCCTCTAGCAATAACCATAGAGCATTTGGACAGCTTCCACGTACCATCCTTGAACAGATTTCCATACCCCTTTCGATCCAGAGCTACTCCTGAGATGAGATTCAATCTCAGATCCGGAACATTACGAACCTCTTTTAACACAAGTGAGCTTCCATTGCTGGTTTTTATGTGCACATCACCAATGCCAACAATGCTCGAAAAACTGGTGTTGCCCATCTTCACAACGCCGTGGTCTCCAGATTTATAAGTACTGAACAAATCCCGGTGTGGAGTGGCATGGAATGATGCAGCAGTATCAATCACCCACTCAATATCATTTGTGCCCACGTGTAGGCATGCTTCCTTTCCGCATGTAACAAGTGCAATGTCTGGTGACACAGTGACCATGGTCTCACCATCTTCCTTGCTCGAACTCTGGTTAGTTTGAGGCTGCTCCCGTTTAAGCTTTCGACACTCCACCTTCTTGTGGCCATAGTTGCCACAATAGTTACAATAGCCCTCGAACCAAGTGTTGGTATCAACGGACTTTCCCCGCTCTCGTGATCTCCCTCGAACTTGAGATCTTCCTCTACTTTGACCTTGACCTCTACCTTTGCCTCGGCCTCTTCCTCTACCTCCGCTTCTACCTCCGTTGCGTCCACTATTTTCAGAAACAAGGGCATATGATTGATCTACCCCGGCTTCTTTTCTTCGCGACTCCTAGTTTATTAAGGCGTCCGTGACCATCTGCATGGTCACCTTACCATTGGGGGCGGAATTACTGAGAGTGACGACAAGAGTCTCCTAGCTATCAGGTAGAGAACTTAGGAGCAAGATTGCTTACTCCTCTTCTTTGAGAACCCATTTGGCTGCACTTAGCTGGTTCACGAGATCTTGGAACTGACTTGTGTGTTCTGTGACGGAGGTACTACTACGTAGCTTGTGATTTACCAATCGCCTCATCAACAATTTTTATTTCGAGCCGTTTTTGCTTGGTACAGGCTCCCAAGCTTTTCCCAAAGTTTGTAAGCACTCGTTTCCTGCGCGACATGATGGAATACACTATGGTCAATCCACTGTCGAATTTGTGCGACCGTTTCCCTATTCATTCTTGCCCATTCTTCGTCTGTCGTCTTGTCGGGTTTGGCACCTTTATTTTCGAGCGGCTCGGCTAAATCCTTCAAATTTAACAAGTCCTCCATATGAGTGTTACACCTCGGAAATTTTTTCGTACTTGTGCGATGAGTAGAACGATGAAGGGATTGAGTGTGTGATGTTTTACTAAGTCGGGAATGGCTAATTATGAATTTTTGGAAATAAGAAAGTCGCGGAAAATTTTCTGTCCAGTGGTCGTATATGGCACTATATGGCCCGTAAAGTGATTTACGGACCGTATAGTGAAATCGTCCTTCAGCTTGCCAAAAATCTGAGTTTCTGTCAAAGTGTTGATATGGTTAAATACGACCCAGTTTACGGCCCGTAAACCAGGTCGTAAACTACCATGTCCATAAGCCAAAACTTTCTGTCTTTGAAATGGTTAAATACGACCAAAGTGGACGGACCGTAAATCAAAATACGGTCCGTATATGGTGGTTTACGACCACTGTTCATCCTGACAAGAATTCATTAAAGATCAGTTTTTGTGATTATTAAAAGGGACTTGGACTTCAATTCATTTCATTATTCATCCATACAACTCAAGAACATTCTAGAACTCTCCAAATATTTCCTCCACAAGAATTCAAGAGAATCAAAGGGAATATCAAGATCATCACCACTAAATTCATGAAAATAAGTGTAAGAACACATCAAAGGATCTTCTAAATCAAGAAATTCCCAAGAAGGTGGAACTAGGGTTTTGGCTAATTGAAGTATTTAAACTTAAGGATTGTTCAACCATCATCCAAGGTAAGTTTCATGATTATAACATGTTGGTTGAAGTATTGGAAAGCTTAGACACTTGAAATGTAGAAGAACATAGAAATGGGTCATTATTGAGTGAATAGTGACATAAATGAATGATAGTGGAATTGAACTATGAATATTGAAGTGTTGTGAGTACAAATACGTTATAAATGATGTTTATATCATGAAACAAGCATTAAATGCATGAAAACGCAAGGATGAGCTAGAAGTAGAAATAAGGCAAAATTGGAGGAAAATGGTGGATTTTGCCAAATGTACGTAAATGACGATTGTCGATTATGATATTGCGAATAATATTATGAATGTTGGGAGTCAATATAAAACATGAGAAAAGTAGTATGAGCGAAGGAAGCGTTGTCCGACTTCTCCTAGAATTAGCGACACGTTCTTATAGTTAGTTTACTAATGTCGATGCGAATTCTCTTATGAAGGTAACGACGTGATATCGACGGAGAACAAATGAGCGATATCTTAGCTAAACGACCAAGGTATGTGAGGCTAGTCCTTCTTTCTAATGGCATGAATCTTTTTAGCTTGAATCCTATTCCATTCATGAATTCTTACATTTTAAGAAGTTAAAAGCTTATACCTATGAATGTCTATATGAGATAAGTTATACGATATGATGACACTAGAATGATGATGATGATGTTATTCCTTTCCTACACTCACCTTATGTACTAGTCCTTTCAAGGTGAGGCAGAATGTCCATGATGGTTCCATAATGTAATCGGGGGATCACGACCTTACGTCACCCCGATAGAGTAAAGTTGATCATGAGTCATATATACGCATTATGATAAGATAAGTATTTTATGATAAGCATATTACTATGAGTATTTACATTAAGCATGTCATAATTGCATTCACACCGGGCCTAGTTGGCCGGGCAGACACCGCTTCGGCGGGCGGCGATACGGATACACCACGACCTACGGGCGTGGGCAGACACCACTAGTGGGCGGCATGAGATGGTACCCCGGACGCGGGAGGCTTGGACGCGGGCTAATATTATTGATTATCACACCGTTCCGACATGGACGGGCAGCTTGTATGTGATGCATACATGTTATGATGATGAGTATGAGTAAGATAACATGCATTACTTCATTTATGATTATCAGTCAGATCCAGATGTCTCATGTTGATGTTATTCCCATATTATTGATGTCTCATTTCATTATGTATGCCTCTCATACTCGGTACAATATTCATATTGACGTCCTTTCTTCGGACGCTGTGTTCATGCCCACAGGTAGACAGGGAGGAGAGCTTGGCCCAAGTTCTCAGTAGTTGTCAGCTGATAGATAGCACTCCATTGTTCGGAGGTGCTTATGGCTATTCTTTTGATGTACCTTCATACATGCATATTTTGGGCATGACGGAGTCTTGTTCCGTCTATGTATTCATTATGTTAGTAGAGGCTCGTAGATACGCAGTGTGGGTTAGATGGTCTCACAAGATGTTTTCATATGTATGTATATTATTTTGATGGCCAAGAGGCAAATGTATATAAAGTATTTATGTTTCGATTAAATATGATTTTCCTACAATTGGTATGTAAAATTGATAAAAGAGTATTAAATGAGCAAGATAAGTAATAGAGTGAGCGGTGCTCGGTAACTAGCTCCGGGTACCCGTCGCGGCCCCTAGCTGGGTCGTGACAGAAGTGGTATCAGAGCAGTTCGCCCTAGGAAGTGTCTACGAGTCGTGTCTAGTAGAGTCTTGTTTATGGTGTGTTGCGCGCCATGCTAATAAACAAGAGGCTACACGGCATTTAGGAAAATGACCATCCTTCTTCTCATAAGATCGTGCGATAGAGCCATGCCTAGGATTATGTTCTTCCTAAAAGTGCATTATGGTTTCAGAAAAATGCCGCCGAATGGGAAAGCTACAGCTGCCCAGAAAGGAAAAGCTACGACAAAGAGGCAGGCGGAAAGAGAGCCTCCGACAAATGTAGAGGAAAGTGAATCGCAAAGTGAGGTCGCGCCCAATGTAGAAGAGCAGGGAGGAGCCTCAGCTCCGATTCCTCCACCGGGTGCTTCGGGTCAACAAGTGTCCGAGGCCATACATTTATTGACACAGTTGGTTGCCGCTCAGGCACAACGACAGAATACGGGCCCAAGTGATCGTTCGGCTAGTACAAGAGCCCGTGATTTCCTTACTCTAAACCCTCCAGAATTTTTCGGATCGAAGCCGGATGAGGACCCACAAGGTTTTATCGATGAGATGTTGCGGACGCTGAAACTTATGCATGCTTCTGAGACCGAATCCGTGGAGTTGGCCTCATATAGACTTCGCAATGTGGCGGTACTATGGTATAAGAATTGGGTGATAACAAGAGGAGAGAATGCACCACCTCCCGTGTGGCAAGAGTTTGTAGATGCCTTTATTCGTCATTACTTGGCACCTGAAGTCCGCCGAGCTAGAGCGGACAGGTTCTTGAATTTGAAACAGAGAAGCATGAGTGCCCGAGAGTATAGTATGCAATTCAATTCATTGGCCCGGTATGCTCCGACTATGGTGGCTGACATGGGAGACCGAGTCTATAGATTTGTGAGTGGTTTGGGGCCACATCTGTACAGAGATTGTTTGACAGCCTCTTTGCAAGACGGGATGGATATTACCCGAATACAGGCCCATGCTCAGAACCTCGAGGAACGACAACGACAGCAGAGGAGTGATCGTGAGGGTGACAGGAGACAAGGTAAGAGGGATAGATCTATGGGGGAGAGCAGTGAGTACCGAGGGGGACCAAGACAGACGCATTCCAGGCACTCAGGTCAGTCAGCGACCAGTGCACCTCCCAGATTCTCAGATAGGAGATTTGATCATTCTACTCAGTCAGGCTAGGGACAGAGTTCGAGGGCCTCAGATTCGCAGTCTAGGGGAGATTTTAGTCAGAGGAGACCTCCAGTACTGCGGTGCAGTCAGTGCGGTAGACTACATTCCGGACAGTGTCGTCAGGGTACGGATGCTTGTTATACCTGTGGGAAAATTGGTCACATGATGAGAGATTGCCCCTCATCGAGAGATAGAGCTGGGACTCAGCCTACCGGTTCAGCAGCGGGTTCTTCTTCAGTGCGCCCGACAGCACAGACTCCTCAGACTACAGCAGGCAGAGGCAGAGGTAGAGGGGGAGCATCCACTTCAGGTGTTGTTCAGCCCCGTGTGTATGCCTTAGCTGAGCGACAGGATCTTGAGTCTTCCCCAGATGTTGTCACAAGTACCTTGACTATATTTTCCCGTGACGTATATGCTCTGATTGATCCGGGTTCTACCTTCTCATATATTACTCCGTATATCGCTGATTGTGTTGGGGTGAGACCTGAGTCACTTAAACCTTTCGAGGTATTCACTCCAGTTGGTGATCCTGTAATAGCGAGGCAAGTATATAAAAACTGTGTAGTCATTATATGTAATCGTCAGACAAGGGCTGATTTGATTGAACTTGAGATGATAGATTTTGACGTAATTATGGGTATGGACTGGTTGGCATCGTGCTATGCTAATGTTTGTTGCCGGACAAAGGTAGTTCAATTCCAATTTCCGGGAGAGCCCGTACTTGAGTGGAAGGGTAATACAGCTTCCCCAAAGGGTAGGTTTATTTCCTACCTTAAGGCGAGAAAGATGATAGCCAAAGGTTATATTTGTCATCTAGTTCGGGTTCATGACACGGAAGCGGAAATGCCAACTTTCCAGTCGGTTTTGGTAGCAAATGAATTCCCAGATGTATTTCCAGACGAACTTCCAGGTCCTCCTCCGGAAAGGGAAATTGATTTCGCTATTGATGTATTGCCGGACACGGAGCCCATTTCTATTCCCCCTTATCGAATGGCTCCAGCAGAGTTGAAAGAGCTAAAGGCACAGCTGAAAGACTTGCTCGAGAAGGGTTTCATTAGACCCAGTTCATCGCCGTGGGGAGCGCCGGTCTTGTTCGTGAGAAAGAAAGATGGGTCACTACGAATGTGTATTGATTACAGGCAGTTGAACAAGGTGACGGTAAAGAACAGATATCCCCTCCCCAGAATTGACGACTTGTTCGATCAATTGCAAGGTGCTAAGTGGTTATCCAAGATAGACCTAAGATCGGGTTATCATCAAGTGAGGATCAGAGAAGAAGACATTCCCAAGACAGCCTTCAGAACGAGGTACGGCCATTATGAGTTCCGAGTAATGTCGTTTGGGTTAACAAATGCCCCGGCAGTGTTTATGAATTTAATGAATAATGTGTTCTGGCCGTTCTTGGACCTTTTTGTTATAGTGTTTATCGATGATATCCTGGTGTATTCTCGCACAGAGTCAGAACATGCAGATCATCTAAGGATTGTTCTTGGCGTTCTTCGAGATCGGGAATTGTATGCAAAGTTTTCGAAGTGCGAGTTTTGGCTAAACTCAGTGGCATTTCTAGGTCATGTTATTTCAGATGATGGTATCCGAGTCGACACTCAGAAAATAGAAGTTGTGAAGACTTGGCCAAGACCTACGACGCCTACAGAAGTTCGTAGTTTTCTGGGTTTTGGCAGGTTATTATCGAAGATTCGTAGAGGGCTTCTCATCTATTTCATCCCCATTGACAAAGCTAACCCAGAAGTCGGCTAAATTCCAGTGGAGTGATGCCTGTGAGCGTAGCTTCCAAGAGTTGAAAAACAGATTGACCTCAGCACCAGTGCTAACACTTCCAGAAGGATCAGATGGCTATGTAGTATATTGTGACGCCTCCGGTGTGGGATTAGGATGTGTATTGATGCAGAATGGGAAAGTTATTGCATATGCTTCGAGACAGTTGCGAAAACATGAACAGAATTATCCCACTCATGATCTTGAGCTAGCTGCGGTCATTCATGCATTGAAAATATGGAGACACTACTTATATGGTGTGCACGTGGACATCTATACGGACCACAAAAGCCTTCAATATATTTTCAAACAGAAGGAGTTGAACCTGCGACAAAGGAGGTGGTTAGAATTACTGAAGGATTACGATGTGAACATTCTATATCATCCAGGGAAGGCGAATGTAGTAGCAGATGCACTTAGCCGCCGATCGATGGGTAGTTTATGTGGAGTTCCTTCGGAAAAGCGAGAAATGGTTCGTGAGGTCCATCGGTTAGCAAGTCTCGGCGTACGGCCAATTGATTCAGGAGATGCGAGTATTAGCATCAATGACCCCACAGTTTCATCATTGAATCTAGAAGTGAAGGAACGACAATATGAAGATCCTCAGTTAAGCCACTATCGAGATCTATCTCAGGAAAAAGAAAAGTCTCCATTCGAAGTTTCCATAGAAGGGGTTCTTAGATATCGAGACAGGTTATGTGTACCGAATGTAGCAAACTTGCGCCAACGGATTTTAGAGGAAGCACATTATTCCCGGTATTCTATTCATCCAGGTGCAACTAAGATGTACCATGATCTTAAATCAATATATTGGTGGGATGGCATGAAGCGAGGCATAGCAGAATTTGTAGCACAGTGCCCAAATTGCCAGCAAGTGAAGGCCGAGCATCAAAAGCCAGGAGGCTTATTGCAAGCAATGGAAATTCCTACGTGAAAATGGGAAGAAATTAACATGGATTTTGTGGTAGGATTACCCCGTACGCGAGGGAAGTATGATTCTATATGGGTGATCGTGGATAGACTCACGAAAGCAGCTCATTTTCTCCCCGTTAGAACCACATATTCAGCGGAAGATTATGCTAAATTGTATCTCAAGGAGATTGTACGACTTCACGGTATTCCTTTGGCCATTATCACAGACAGAGGGGCACAGTTCACAGCCAAGTTCTGGAAGTCCTTTCAAGAAGGTCTAGGTACCCAAGTTAAGCTCAGCACGGCGTTGCATCCGCAGACTGACGGACAAGCCGAGCGCACTATTCAGACCTTAGAAGATATGCTACGGGCATGTGTATTGGACTTTAGCGATAGTTAGGATGAGAATTTGCCTCTTATTGAATTTGCCTATAATAACAGCTATCATTCCAGTATTCAAATGGCCCCGTATGAAGCCTTATATGGAAGAAAATGCAGATCTCCAGTTGGATGGTTCGAATAGGGAGAAGCACAGTTGATAGGCCCCAACTTGATTCAACAGGCAGTCCAAAAGGTCAAGGTGATACGAGATCGATTGTTAACAGCCCAAAGTCGTCAAAAATCTTATGCGGATAACCGCCGACGAGATTTGGAATTTCAAGCTAACGATTGGGTATTCTTGAAAGTCTCGCCAATGAAGGGAGTAATGAGGTTTGGCAAGAAGGGGAAATTGAGTCCAAGATATATCGGACCCTACCAAATCATTCGCAAGGTGGGTCTAGTAGCCTATGAGTTAGACTTGCCTTCAGGGCTCGAGTCGGTACATCCAGTTTTTCATGTGTCGATGCTCCGCAGGTGCATTGGAGACCCAACAAGAATAGTCCCGGTCCATGATGTCCAAGTGACAGAAAGATTGACATATGAAGAAATATCGATTGCCATTTTAGATAGACAAGTGCGGAGACTCCGGAATAAAGAGGTTGCTTCAGTCAAGGTTCTATGGCGGAATAACAACAGGGAAGAAATGACTTGGGAAGCGGAGGAGAATATGAAAACCAAATATCCGCATTTATTCCACTCCCCGGAAGAGACTCAAGAAGAAACGTTGACGATATAAGGTATGTATGCTTTAGTTTATGTTTTTGGTCGTGTGTGGCCATAGATATGTTGATATTGTAATGTAGCCTTGTGAGGCGATGATATTGTGGGTTGTTGTGACAAATTGGTAACGCCAAATTACAAAGGAAACTCTAGCGAAATTTTTCTAGAATTCTCAAGTGTCGAACATTCGAGGACGAATGTTCCAAAAAAGGGGAAGAATGTTACACCTCGAAAATTTTTCCGTACTTGTGCGATGAGTAGAACGATGAAGGGATTGAGTGTATGATGTTTTACTAAGTCGGGAATGGCTAATTATGAATTTTTGGAAATAAGAAAGTCGCGGAAAATTTTCTGTCCAGTGGTCGTAAATGGCACTATACGGCCCGTAAAGTGATTTACGGACCGTATAGTGCAATCGTCCTTCAGCTTGCCAAAAATCTGAGTTTCTGTCAAAGTGTTGATATGGTTAAATACGACCCAGTTTACGGCCCGTAAACTGGTTTACGGTCCGTAAACCAGGTCGTAAACTACCATGTCCATCAGCCAAAACTTTCTGTCTTTGAAATGGTTAAATACGACCACAGTGGACGTACCGTAAATCAAAATACGGTCCGTATATGGTGGTTTACGACCACTGTTCATCCCGACAAGAATTCATTAAAGATCAGTTTTTGTGATTATTAAAAGGGACTTGGACTTCAATTCATTTCATTATTCATCCATACAACTCAAGAACATTCTAGAACTCTCCAAATATTTCCTCCACAAGAATTCAAGAGAATCAAAGGGAATATCAAGATCATCACCACTAAATTCATGAAAATAAGTGTAAGAACACATCAAAGGATCTTCTAAATCAAGAAATTCCCAAGAAGGTGGAACTAGGGTTTGGCTAATTGAAGTATTTCAACTTAAGGATTGTTCAACCATCATCCAAGGTAAGTTTCATGATTATTCCATGTTGGTTGAAGTATTGGAAAGCTTAGGCACTTGAAATGTAGAAGAACATAGAAATGAGTCATTATTGAGTGAATAGTGACATAAATGAATGATAGTGGAATTGAACTATAAATATTGAAATGTTGTGAGTACAAATACGTTATAAATGATGTTTATATCATGAAACAAACATTAAATGCATGAAAACGCAAGGATGAGCTAGAAGTAGAAATAAGGGAAAATTGGAGGAAAATGGTGGATTTTGCCAAATGTACGTAAATGACGATTGTCGATTATGATATTGCGAATAATATTATGAATGTTGGGAGTCAATATAAAACATGAGAAAAGTAGTATGAGCGAAGGAAGCGTTGTCCGACTTCTCCTAGAATTAGCGACGCGTTCTTATAGTTAGTTTACTAATGTCGATGCGAATTCTCTTATGAAGGTAACGACGTGATATCGACGGAGAACAAGTGAGCGATATCTTAGCTAAACGACCAAGGTATGTGAGGCTAGTCCTTCTTTCTAATGGCATGAATCTTTTTAGCTTGAATCCCTATTCCTTTCATGAATTCTTACATTCTAAGAAGTTAAAAACTTATACCTATGAATGTCTATATGAGATAAGTTATACGATATGATGACACTAGAATGATGATGATGTTATTCCTTGCCTACACTCACCATATGTACTAGTCCTTTCAAGGTGAGGCAGAATGTCCATGATGGTTCCATAATGTAATCGGGGGATCACGACCTTACGTCACCCCGATAGAGTAAAGTTGACCATGAGTCATATATACGCATTATGATAAGATAAGTATTTTATGATAAGCATATTACTATGAGTATTTACATTAATCATGTCATGATTGCATTCACACCGGGCCTAGTTGGCCGGGCAGACACCGCTTCGGCGGGCGGCGATACGGATACACCACGACCTACGGGCGTGGGCAGACACCACTAGTGGGCGGCATGAGATGGTACCCCGGACGCGGGAGGCCTGGACGCGGGCTAATATTATTGATTATCACACCGTTCCGACATGGACGGGCAGCTTGCATGTGATGCATACATGTTATGATGATGAGTATGAGTAAGATAGCATGCATTACTTCATTTATGATTATCAGTCAGATCCAGATGTCTCATGTTGATGTTATTCCCATATTATTGATGTCTCATTTCATTATGTATGCCTCTCATACTCGGTACAATATTCATACTGACGTCCTTTCTTCGGACGTTGTGTTCATGCCCACAGGTAGACAGGGAGGAGAGCTTGGCCCAGGTCCTCAGTAGCTGTCAGCTGACAGATCATAGCACTCCATTGTTCGGAGGTGCTTATGGCTATTCTTTTGATGTACCTTCATACATGCATATTTTGGGCATGACGGAGTCTTGTTCCGTCTATGAATTCATTATGTTAGTAGAGGCTCGTAGATACGCAGTGTGGGTTAGATGGTCTCACAAGATGTTTTCATATGTATGTATATTATTTTGATGGCCAAGAGGCAAATTTATATAAAGTATTTATGTTTCGATTAAATATGATTTTCCTACAATTGGTATGTAAACTTGATAAAAGAGTATTAAATGAGCAAGATAAGTAATAGAGTGAGCGGTGCTCGGTAACTAGCTCCGGGTACCCGTCGCAGCCCCTAGCTGGGTCGTGACAACGAGGTTTCCACATGTTATAATTTGAGGATGTTAGCGGAATCATGGTATCCGATGATGATTTCTCCATGATAAAGTGCACCTAATCTACTTGTACTGGACTGTGGAAGCAGAGTCAGGCAAAACGGGACTCACGGTTGAATCCGGAATGGTCGAAAACTTAGGGAACCGGTCTGACCAAACTGAAAACCGGACAAAAACAGAGTGAACAGGGCTGCACTAATTCAAACTGAACCGGGCCGGTTTAACCACTGGCTGGTTGAAAGAGTCAACAAAAAGATGATGTGGCAATTGGACTTTGACCAGATCTGGTTCTGGTCAAACGGGTTGGCCTGGACAAAACGGGTCGGGTCGGACGGGTTACTGGGTCGGATCGGGTTTCTCCGGCCATCTTCTCCGGCGAGCTGGTGGCCGGAAGGTGGCGGAGCGGCAGCGGCGATGGCGATGGTGGACAGAGAAACTTTGACTGGACTTTTGGAGGCCTTCCGGTGGTCGAAAAATATATATTCGGAATCCTCGGAACGAGATCTTTCTAATGGTATACTCAGAACACAATTTTGGGACAAAAAATTTTTGACTGAAAATTTTACGAAACTTTAAAAGATTGGCTTGGAAGATTAACCAAGCTCTTGATAACATTTGTTAGGATTGGAAAAGTCTTCTATTCATAACCGGAACAGAATTATAATAGGAGGAGCAACTCTCACACTCAACTATTACAAAAAACCAATCCTAAATTGAATACATATCTCTCACTCAAGTGTTTTCCTTACAGTTTTTCTCTCTTGCTCTTGGTGATGCTACAAATGATAGAAGGCTTCGCTATTTATAGGGATGAAATGAACCTATTGATGTCATTTGTGACTCAAGCAAGCACTTGACAATTTTCCAAATACAAGGAAGATGTTTTCTTCCTTAAAACAAGGAATATGTTTTCTTCCTCAAACCAAGGGAAATGTTTTCTTTCTTAAAATGAGGGAGATGTTTCCTTCCTCAAATTATGGGATGGACCCAACAGTTCCATGCTTTGTAAGGTAACTAGATGGTGGTTGCCCGTGCGTGCACGACCCCAATCTTTACCTTCATGTCTCTGTGTGAAATTGTTTTTGAATGCAGTTTCAAAAGGTGTGAATGTAGTGTAAGCTTATCAATGCATAATATAAAGGCAGGTGAAGAAAGAATATTTTAAACTGTTGATATATGCATCCATGATTACACCATCAATATATATATAACCATGATTACACCATCAATATATATGTGTGCGTGTGTGTGTGAACACATTATTTACATATACAGCAGTCAGCTGCTATGCCATTGAAAATCATCTTGTTTTTGCTGTTATCATTGTAGCAGTATTGTTGCCGTACTTGACAAAATAATTGTATAGACTAAAAACACCTGCACAGCTGGTGAAATAATGTTAACAATAGACATTTGCCGAAGTGCTCGGTGAAGGAAAAAAATAAGCATATTGACATTAACATGTTCTTTCATAGTAAATGTGCTTAGGAAAGTTCCAAAAAGAAATAACGGAAGAGAATAAGCCATGGTAAAATATTATAAAAGCATGATAGAGCAATCTGAAAAAAGGAACAGTAACTACCACCAATTAATACGATAATTAAACTACAAAAAATAACAAATAATAACAGCAATCGAAGGATATAACACTATAACATAGACCAATTAAATGAAATCATACTGATTACTTATTGAGAAGGAATAACACCACTTGGTTCAGATCAAACACCAGATACCAATATATGTATTCACATCCCATGTTCAAATTCATTTGTTTAAGATCCAAATCACTAACCTACAGAACTAATATAAGCCACAACCAGTCACGACCAAAAATCAAGACCAAACTTATCCCATATCCTTCCTTCATCTTCAAGTCTTGTATACAATATATGAGCAACCCATGTGAGCTACTCACTTCCATCCCAATTCCCTAACTACATCAAACGTGAGAAATATATAGCTGGTTTTTCTTGTGTGCTATCAGCGACAAAAACAGTTGAGAAAATCCAACAGAAGTTTCCGACCTTTGACTTGATCCGTTCTGTTGAAAGCCAAAAATCCAATCAACTGTCAGTCAATTAAGTTGGAACTAAAATCCAATCAACTGTCAGTAGCAAGCTAAAGCTCATTTACATTATAAGTAGTATTTCGGCCTTTAGTTGGTGTAACTACTACAGTTCATGATTCATTCAAACTCATGCTTATCTAATACTTGAAACTACTATAGTCCATCGTTCATACAAACTCATACTTATCTAAGACTTGAAACTACTAATTATCTAAGACTTGAAACTACTATAGTCCATGGTTCATTCAAACTCATGTTTATGTAAGATTGAAAATCAACTGATAAGTATCCACAAATACGTAGCTTATTTAACAAATTAGAGGTGCAATATAGCAACAACATAAATAATTTATTATTTAGTTCAGATGACCCAAAATCATATAACACAACACTATAAACCAAATCTGGAGATATAGCTTACTCTTGTTTAGTATTTCATTGTTTACTCTTTAAAACATTTAACTTAGATTACTGCTATACATACTTCTGGTTAGTTCAAGCTACATCTACAATTATATAGCCCCTATAACTTAAATGAAGTTTAATAGTCCAGCAACTCCATGAAAAAGAAAAAAAAGAAAAAAAACACTATAGTAAGACCAAAAAACTAAGAGCAAACAATGGGAAGACATGACCCAAAAAAAAAAACTGGTTTTTGTTCATGTTTCCCCTCGAAGGCCCTTCTCATCATCTATATATATAGAGCCTGTTTGGATGGGCTTAAAAAAAACAGCTTATAAGCCAAAAAAAAAAAATAAGTTGGGGTAGCCCAACTTATTTTTTTTTGCTTATAAGTTATTTTCAGCTTATAAGCTGCTTTAGATAAGTTAAGTCAAACAGATCCAATTAATTTTTTGGGCTTATTTTAAGCACAAAATGACTTTAAACTGGCCAACCAAACACTCAAAACAGCTTATAAGCAACTTATAAGCCAATCCAAACATGCTCATAATCTATATACTCAAATGCTTAGCTCAAGAAGACAATAAAAGAAGGCATTGTGCTATCCCTGTGCTAAACAGAGAGCAACTTTGTAACTATTCTTTGATAACACTAATCTAAAGCAATAATACCCAAATTGCTAAGATTAAGGACCAAGAGATCAACCAAAAAAAAAAATCCTACTAATAATGCGACAAATCAAGAATAAAAGACTGTTGCGTAAGGTTAACTCGTTCGTCTTCCTCAAAATTGTCAAGTGAATCTCTAAAGTATACAATAGAGGGATTAACCAATCCTTGTTTATCAAGATAGATTCAGATACACAAATTTGTAGAGGAGTTCATTAACCTGAAAGTTTTCTATATAAATCTCACAGTCATGTTATAGCCATCAGCCCATCATTGTAACACGATTACGCTAGCACTTTAAGCTATGTATGACTAATTACTAAATCATTAAACACAACAAAAAGAGGAAAACCTATGAACACATTAAAGCCAGCATTGATATTTTTCCTCAGCTCCCACTTCGTATTGCATGATCATTGAAGCACGAAATCCTTATACCTCAGGTTATATTTAATTATAAAACATTTGTACGTGGAGATCAACATCTCTAGATACTAAATGAGTTGTTGCTGCAAAAATAATCCAATTTCACAATCTTAATTATACTAATGAGTTGTCGTCATTGTTACCTTGCCCAAAATTGAAACTTTGACGTAGGATGAGTATCGAGCTTGCTGCGGATGCCACACGCAAGAGTAATTCTTTCTTGCAAATCAAAATAAATGGAGGATAAAATTAATTTTTACTTCTCCTGATTTTAAGAGATATGGGGGGAATTGAAAGAAAATTGCACATATGCAACTATATATAAGAGAACTTCCAGACAAACCCATCTTTTTCAATTTGCCGACTTCGAGAAAATACCTTCAGTTTTTATAAGGAAACCCATTTTTTTTTTTTTTCAATCTTTCCTTCCGTCCCCATCTCTTTTGCACTTCTCCTCTTTGTTACATCATAGATTTTCACTGAAAATTTCATCACTCTTTTTCTTCTCTATCTGAATCAGAATTTCTTGCTCTTTGTTTTCAGAAGCTTCATTGTGGTTTATGCTAAGGGCAGCTCGTATGACCGAGAGAGAAAGAAGAATGGAGAAATTTCCAGATATGCAGAGATTGATGCGGTGACTCTTCAATTTTTAGGGACATAGAAAGTCTGAAATACCCTTAAAAATAAGAACAGAAAAGCAGAACCGTACGTGAAATTTTCACCCTCATACGATTTCTCCTTTATGTGTATAATGAGAATAATACATAGAATAAAAAAAGATTCAACGATAAAAATATTCTCATTATGAACTCAGCAGGACTAGTATTTTTACAGGAAATCTCTAGCCAACCTTCCAAGGAAAATAGCTTTTTTAGTCCATATGTTATTGTATTATTCCTATTTTAGTCTTTGTGATATTCGATTGAACGCATTCGACCTTCAATTAAACAATGCGTGTGATTTTAGTCCTTCAACTAACGGACATCAAATAAAATAACCGTCTGTTAAATTGCAGAGGGGCAAATAAGATCTTTCATGTTATTTTGAATGCATACATTTAAAAAGAAAAAAGAAAAGAAAAGAAAAAGACTCTTTCTTTGCGTTCTCATTCTCCAGTTTCTCTGATTCTGGTTGTCTACCCCAATGGACAGTTTCTCTCTCTCAATCATTTTCTTTCAAGAAAAAGTAAATATTTGCAGTTGAGATTGTTATCCGCAAGTGGGGGTAATCTCCATTTCTTCTTCTTTCTCTTTTGGATCTTGCAAAGAAGGTTGTTACTATCATACTAATAGTTGCCTTGGCATGGACCCTTACACACGGTGCAGCCCTGCACCCCAATACCCCGATTACTAGGACACCCTTATAGAGAAATTTGAGATTAATGAGAAACATGTTTGTATACGGTGGAAAACCGAATACGGATCGATCCGGGGTAGCTATGGATCGGAGAAAGAGAAGGGGCGAGAGTTCGTACGGGGACATCGCCTTTCCGGATGAGCATTTTTATCAAGGCCGAGTAGAAGCGCCATCTGACCCGGTCTCCAAGCCACCGAGGGTTCGGGATCTCTCCCCGGTGTCTCATCACCGTTGGTCCGGTCCCCGTGAGTCCGTTGGTCCGAGGCGACCGTTGCTAGGATGCGTCAGAGGTATCACGTCATGGTCAGCTGCCAACTGTGCGTGTGTCAGACGGCGCTGTCAGTCAAATCCCACCAAATCCGTGCAGAGGCTGTCCCTTTTATTACTATTTTATTAAACCCACATTGGAGGAGGCCCATGGGCTCATGACTATAAATAGAGTGCTTCCACCTCCCTTAAGGGGTTGGTTCATCTTTTGCTTTCAAATATACTCTGTAACACAATATATATATTGATCCAGTTCTAGTTAATCCATTATTGATCTTGTTCATTACAAATTTGATCGTTTATGATTGAACCTCTCAAATCAACTCGCGCATGCGTAGCCAGCCGGTGTTTGTGCTCATTATTTGTGTATTAAAAGGCGCTCTTATCAACTCTTTGTAATCCGAATTAAGGCCCAAGCACATATCCTATATCCACACACAAATTCAATTGGTTACCAAATTCGGGGTAAACAGTTTGGCGCCCACCGTGGGGCTAGGATAATAGTGGTCTTTGGTCTTAACTTCCACCGCAGTCACCAAAACCAAAAACTCCTTCTTCGTCTCTGTGAAAACGATCCAAATGGCTGACGTCGAGCAATCCGGTCATGTCAACAATACTGAGATAGTGGCGGAAAATGAAGGGAGCGGACTGCGGGCACTGCCGAACCCCGCTGATCCGAACCCCGTTGACTCGAGGGAAGGACTCAACCGGCAAAACACCGTAGATCAAGTGAATGCCATTCCACCGGCAACCGATCCTCTAAACACCCGCCATTCCGTTACATTATCCCGGGATCGGGTCCGGAGAGAGCCGGGCGCGCCAAACGACAGCATTAACTTGCGTTTAATCTTTGAAATGCTGCAGGAACAAAGGGCGGCAATCGCCGAGCAAGGGCTAGCGATTGCTCACCTGCAGAGCGGAAAGGGTGAAGCAGGGCCGGTAAAGTCAAAGGGTACGACTGAAACCGGAAGAAACGGGGAGCGAATGGTCGAGAGCGATGGCTCCGGAGCCGGCTCCTCAATTGAGGCCCTAAAAATGCTCGAGACCTTGGCGAAACGGGTGGATTCGACCGAGAAGAGGGTCGAGACGTACAATTCTCGGGTGGACCAGATACCGGGGGCTCCACCTCTGCTGAAGGGGCCGAATTCGAAGAGGTACATCCAAAGGCCTTTTCCGCCAAGTGCGGCCCCGAAACTGATCCCGAAGAGGTTGAAAATGCCCGACATACAGAAATATGACGGCACCACGGACCCGCACGAGCACGTGACCTCGTATACTTGTGCCATAAAAGGCAATGATATGGAAGAGGATGAAATCGAGTCAGTGTTGTTAAAGAAATTTGGGGAAACTCTGTCGAAGGGAGCGTTGACGTGGTATGACCACCTACCCGAGCATTCGATCACTTCTTTCGAAATGCTCGCGGATGCGTTCGTGAAGGCACATGCCGGTGCGATAAAGGTGCAAGCCCGTAAGGCAGACATCTTCCGGATAACCCAAAGGGACGATGAGCTACTACGGGAATTCGTCACCCGGTTCCAGAAGGAACGGATGGAGCTCCCTCCGGTTCCAGAAGAATGGGCCGCACAGGCCTTCACAAAAGGACTCAGCATGCTAAGTTCGGTGGCCTCGGCCAAATTGAAAGAAAGTTTGTTAGAATACGAGGTCGTAACCTGGGCCGACGTCCACAATAGGTATGAGTCGAAAATTCGGGTGGAGGATGATCAATTCGAACTCTCCCCGGTGAGGTCCAAAGTAAGTAGAGGTTTCTAGGCACCGAGGAAGGGATATGAAGTCAAGTCTGAATCATCGAAAGAGAGGTTCCGGCCGTATCCTTATACGGAGAAGCAAAATTTCAGGTCAGAAAAGGCAATAGAGAATCCGAGCCGTTTCTCGGGACGGGGCAGCAAGCGGGTTGAACGCCCGTCCAACAGTCGGGGACTCTCATTCAGGAGTGATACCGGAAGTTCCGCCAGCAATAAAGTACCTCCAAAAATTTCGGAGTACAACTTCAACGTTAGTACCTCGGGACTAGTCTCAGCCATTGGACGTGTACCCGATGTAAGATGGCCTAAACCATTGAGGACGGACCCGGGTCAGCGAGATCCGAGCGTAATGTGCGAATATCACGGGATCCACGGTCATCGAACCGAAGATTGCCGCCAATTGAGAGAGGAGGTAGCCCGGCTGTTGAAAAATGGTCACCTCCGAGATTTGCTGAGCGAGAGGGCCAAAAATCACTATAAAGAAAGAGAATCCTATCAAAGATCCGACCCTGTTGAACCCCAACATACGATCAACATGATAGTGGGGGGCACTGATGCCCCTCGAGGGCCGGTAATGAAACGGACAAAGATTTCTATTGTCCGAGAAAAGCGCAGCCGAGATCATTCGACCGAGGGATCTATCTTCTTTAATGACGAAGACGCGGAGGGCATCATCCAACCCCATAATGATGCATTGGTGATTTCTGTGCTGGTCTTTAAAACTAAGGTCAAACGAATTTTGGTTGACCCAGGTAGCTCGGCCAACATCATCCGATGGAGGGTGGTCGAACAGCTGGGGTTGCTCGGTCAGATCGTGCCTGTGGCCCGGGTATTAAGTGGGTTTAATATGGCAAGCGAGGCCACAAAGGGGGAAATCTCACTGCCTGTAAACGTGGGTGGCACCATTTAGCAAACGGTGTTCTACGTGATCGAGGGGGACATGAAATATAATGCACTATTGGGCAGGCCTTGGATACATAACATGAGGGCGGTACCTTCAACACTACACCAGCTGTTAAAGTTCCCCACACCGGAAGGAGTGAAAACCATCCGAGGCGAGCAGCCCGCTGCAAGGGAAATGTTCGCAGTAGAGGAAGTGGCACATCGGCCCAAGGGGCCGGGAGAGAAATGTGCAATAGGAGAGGAAGTTCCCAAATAGCAATCAAAGAGCGCCGGGTTTAATCCGGTGCATGGGGAGGAAGATTACGAGGTACCCAGGTCGTTTGTCACGCCAGATGATTCAGATGCAAGCCAGTCAACAGTGGAGGAGCTGGAGCAGGTCATCCTATTCGAATATCTCCCGGATAAAAAGGTATACCTGGGCACGGGGCTCAGTGCTAATGCCGATTATTCGAATTCCTCCGTGCTAATGCCGATTGTTTTGCGTGGTCGCATATAGATATGACAGGTATATCACCAGACATAGCAACTCACAAGCTCAGCCTGGACGGGAAGTTTGCTCCGGTGAAGCAGAAAAGAAGACCCATGGCGGAGGCTAAGCACGCATTCGTGAAGGACGAGGTAACAAAACTTTTGAAAGTAGGCTCCATACGGGAAGTGAAATACCCGGAGTGGCTGGCTAACGTTGTGGTAGTGCCCAAAAAAGGTAACAAATTTCGAATGTGTGTTGATTTCAAAGATTTAAACAAGGCATGTCCGAAGGACTCATTTCCGTTGCCTCACATCGATAGGATGATCGACGCAACGGCCGGGCACGAGATGTTGAGTTTTCTCGACGCTTACTCCGGGTACAACCAGATCCGGATGTACCCGGAGGACCAAGAGAAAACGTCCTTCATCACCCGGTACGGGACCTACTGTTATAACGTCATGCCTTTCGGATTAAAAAATGCTGGTGCAACCTATCAACGCCTAGTTAATGGAATGTTCGAAGAACAAATAGGGAAAACAATGGAAGTTTACGTTGACGATATGGTTGTTAAGTCCCTGGAAACAGAGGACCATTTAAAGCATTTGCAGGAAACCTTCGATGTGCTTCGAAAATACAACATGAAGCTCAATCCGGAGAAGTGTGCCTTCAGAGTAAGATCTGGCAGATTCCTGGGTTTCATGGTGTCGAACCGAGGGATCGAAATCAACCCAGATAAGATCAAAGCCATCGAAGAGATTGAAGTGGTGAACAACAGCAAGGGTGTTCAGAAACTCACCGGGAGAATCGCAGCACTGAGTCGCTTCATATCGAGATCCTCGGACAGGAGTCACCGGTTCTTCTCCTTGCTCAGAAAGAAGAACGATTTTGCCTGGACACCCGAGTGCCAAGAAGCTTTACAGGATCTGAAGAAATACTTATCTAGCCACCCTCTACTGCACACACCGAAGGCAGGCGAGACACTATTTCTATATCTAGCTGTCTCCAAAGTGGCGGTAAGCGGCGTTTTGGTCCGAGAAGAATCAGGTACGTAATTCCCTATCTATTATGTGAGTAGAACATTGGGGGACGCGGAGACCCGTTACCCCCATTTGGAAAAACTGGCATTAGCACTGGTGAGCGCCTCCAGAAAGCTTAAACCTTATTTTCAAAGCCACCCCATATGTGTAGTAACTACTTATCCTTTGAAAAATATCATGCATAAACCGGAATTGTCGGGTAGGCTAACGAAGTGGGCTGTAGAGGTTAGCGGTTACGACCTCGAATACAGACCCCGAACGGCCATCAAATTCCAAATCTTGGCCGATTTCGTAGCAGACTTCGCCCCGGCCATGGTTCCCGAGGTCGAAAAAGAATTCCTACTGACCTCGGGAAAGGCCACGGGCATTTGGTCTCTGTATACGGACGGGGCCTCGAACCTTAGAGGTTTCGGGCTTGGTATTGTCCTTAGGGCCCCGGTCGGTGATGTCATCCGACAGTCAATCAAAACTACCAGATTAACTAACAATGAAGCCGAGTATGAGGCTATGATCGCAGGTTTGGAATTGGCCCGGAGCATGGGGGCAGAAACTATCGAGGCAAAGTGCGACTAGCTTTTGGTCGCAAACCAGGTGAATGGCACGTTTGAAGTCAAGGACGAACGGATGCAGAGGTACCTCGAAAAAACCCAAGTGGTACTTCACCGATTTAAAAAATGGACTATGCAGCATATACCAAGAGAACAGAACTGCGAGGCCGATGCATTAGCAAATTTGGGATCCGCGGTCGAAGGGGCCGAAGTCAACCCTGGATCAACGGTGCTACTATCAAAAACGGCCATAGAAAGCGGGCACGCCGAAATATATTCAACAGGTTTGACTTGGGATTGGCGCAACAGATACATTGACTACTTGCGTGATGATAAGCTCCCAAGCGACCCGAAGGAGTCACGCTCGTTACGAACGAAAGCGGCCCGTTTTTGCTTAGTGGACGGCCGATTATACCGTCGCTCTTTCTACGGACCCTTGGCTAAATGTTTGGGCCCTGGGGAAACGGAGTATGTGATGAGGGAAGTACATGAAGGAACCTGTGGTAATCACTCTGGGGCGGAAGCTCTGGTCCGAAAGCTTATCAGAGCCGGATATTACTGGAATCGTATGGATGAGGACGCGAAAAGTTTTGTCCGAAAGTGTGATGGGTGTCAGAGACATGCCCCAATGGTCCACAGGCCCGGGGAGCTGCTGCATTCGGTGGTCTCACCATGGCCGTTCATGAAGTGGGGAATGGACATCGTGGGTCCGTTACCCCGGGCACCAGGTAAGGCACATTTTATCTTATTTATGACTGACTATTTTTCTAAGTGGGTCGAAGCACAGGCCTTTGAAAAAATCAGAGAAAAAGAGGTTATCGACTTCATTTGGGATCACATCGTTTGCCGTTTTGGCATCCCGGCCGAAATAACTTGTGATAACGGTCCTTAGTTCGTGGGTAGCAAGGTCAACAGCTTTCTCGAAGGGTTGAAGATCAAGAAGATTGTGTCGACCCCATATCACCCATGTGCAAACGGACAAGCGGAATCCACAAACAGAACAATAATCCAAAACCTGAGGAAAAGGCTAGAAGCATCGAAGCACCATTGGAGAGAAGTATTACCCGAGGTGCTATGGGCGTACCGAACCACGGCAAAGTCTAGCACGGGTGAGACCCCCTTCTCATTGGTATATGGAGCCGAAGCCCTTATCCCTGTCGAAGTTGGTGAACCGACTCTCCAGTTCGGGTACGCAACCGAGGAATTAAACGGGGAAGCCATGGCCATAAGACTCGACCTCGCCGATGAGATGCGTGAAAGAACATTGGTCCGGATTGCGGCCCAGAAGCAGAGAGCGGAAAGGTACTACAATCGGAGAGCCAACTTTCGGCATTTTCGAGTTGGGGACTTGGTACTTCGAAAATTTACTTTGCATACAAAGAACCCAAACGAGGGAAAGCTAGGACCGAACTGGGAAGGACCGTACAAGGTGACCGGTGTAACGGGCAAAGGCTCATACCAGCTGGAGTCCATGGACGGGCAATGCCTGCGCAACAACTGGAACATAGCCCACCTAAAAAGATACTACTGCTAAGGTATGATCCTCTCATATTTACCTTCTGTTAACCATGCTGCCTTTTTTACAGGAAATCGAGGACGTCACAAAAATAGAATTTAGGACTGAAAGCACGTGTTGTACTCTTTTCCTTAGTGCGGTTTTGTCCCGAAATGGGTTTTCCGACGAGGTTTTTAACGAGACAATAAGTACAACGTGCTACGTGACGAAGATAGAGGGCCAGAACTCGGATATCCGAGGGTACACCTTCCGAGTGGGGGCTTAGTAACACTTACCCGACCTCGAAGCTCGGACAAGTGTTAAGGGGGCACAGTACCCACATCGGAGCATGAAACGATAAAGAGAAATAAAGAAAGAAGCTCATCGTTTGCCACGGCAAAAACAAGGCCGGCCACTGGCCACCTCCTTCGATGTAAGGACCAAACGATCATAATGAATCGTGTCCCATTCAGCATTTGCCACGGCAAAAACAATGGCCGGCCACTGGCCACCCCCTTCGATGTAAGGATCAAACGATCATAATGAATCGTGTCCCATTTAGTGTTTGCTATGGCAAAGATACAAGAATGAAAATTCTCATATGTACAAACACTTGCAATACAGAAAACATTACGATGACCGTATTGCGGCATTGTTCAATTCATACGCCCTACACCGGACACTATGGCCGAAATTAGACAAGGCCAAACCGGCTACGAAAAACGCCGGTCCCAGAAAAGCCCCTACCATGGGCACAGAAAGATCCGAAGTCACAAAACATTCGGTGAGTCCCACGGGCAGAGTTAACCAATGACTACGGATCATCTTGTCCGAAAACGGACCAGTAATTCGAGGAAAAATAAAAATAAGAACTCAAACGAAGACACAAGAGAAGTGCAACTTGCATGTACGCAAAAGATACTTTTATAAAGAGTACATTTACATCAAAAGTTAAAAGGCCGGCAAAGGCAAAAAACAAAAGCCGAGTGAAAATCCTATGCTACTCGGCGTGGCTAGAGGTAGAATGATCGGACTCGGTTCGTTCGGAATCATCCGTATCGGACTCGAGGGCATGGTTTGCCGCCTCCTCCATCTCTTTGGCCTGGTTTATCAGGGCCGGAAGATCGGAGAATCCGCGATCGGCCTCTTCGAGGGTGAGTCGCCGAGACTTCCACTTCTCATACTCAGCGACAATGGCAGTATGGGCCTCGGCCGCTTCCACGTCTTTCCAGGCTTCTTCCAAATCGGCCTCAACTTTAGCCAACTTAGTCTCCAGCTCGGCCCGGCCGGCCACAACAATAGTTCTCATATGGACAGCAGCTTCTAGCTCGGCCTTAAGTACATCGTTGGCACTCACCGCCTCCTCCAGCTTGGCTTTTAAGCCCTCATTTATCCGAGACCGCTCCTCGGCTTTCTCTTCGAAAACTTTCATGCGTTATTTATACAGAGCGGTATCAGATTCCAGTAGCCGGTTCCTCTCGGCTAAGCTCGCTGCATCGACTTTCACCAAATCAAGTTCCCCCCCGAGTTGAGACACGGTGGTCTCCAGCTCGTCCAGCCTCGACGAAAATTGAGCTTTGTCTTGGCTAAGGCAAATCTTCTCAGCCTCGAGGCTTCGGTTATAATCGGTCATGGCAGCCAACTCACTTTTCAGACGACGATTTTCGTCCTTGGCCTCATCAAGCTCGGGACGAAGGTTGGCGAGGACGGCGGCCCGACCCAACTCCTCCTCCTTCTCTCGAAGGAGATGCTTATATTTCTCCGTTTCTCGGCCCTGTGCATCCAGCTGGCCTCGAAGATCGTCCATCTCATGCTGGGCATGAATAAAGGCTTCGTTTACCAGTACTACGCTCTACAAGAGAAGCAAACATAAAGAGTTAGAAAGCATGAAGTCTACTGATGTACAAAGATGGCCGAGAGTCTTACCCGGTTGCCCGCGTGCATGCCTTCTTTCATAAGGCACTGCCAGGTGACCCCGGTCATTTTACGCTTGTCCGAGTCGGAGACAAGAGGACTCAAATAACTTGCTACTCCTACCGGACATGATAGAAAGCCGCAATCCTCGGGGACGGTGATTACGGCCGACCTGGTCCTTCGTGGTTCTGCGCTCGGGGCTGGAAAGATGGTCACCAGGTTATCTCTAGATCCAGATTCTGACTGTCGGTTGGCCGGCCTTGTGACCCGAGGAATTGGAAGATGACTGAAACCCGCAGCGTCACCGGTAGCAGGAGGAGTAGTTGAAAACATATCTTCAAAGTCTTCAATCCTCGGGCCAGGAGTAGACGAACTTGGCACAGGCTCGATGTTCCTGGCAAGAACCGGGGGCTCCGAAGCAGAAACAGGCCCGTGGCCGGGCGACGGACGAGCCTGAACGGGGGCTTCGGTCTCCGGGATCGGAATAGTCCTTTTATGGGTTGCAGTGCCAGCCATTTCCCCGGATCCTCTTCTCTTCTGCGGAGGAGTGTCTTCCGGGGAAGTTTCACCTGAAATGTCCACAAAGTCAACCGACCGAAGAGGAGCCGGGGAAAGGATTTCTTCCGCACCTGAAGGAAGAGCGGGAATCAAGATACCTTCGTTGATAGAAGGCAAAGGCGGTTCGGAGGCAGTCTCCACGGGCATTGTGGCCGTTGACGGTGCCAGGTCGACCCTTCGAACTATGACGTCGGGCTCCGTTTCCTCTCTCGGGGTCCAGGCAACGCTTCTCGCTTTCTTTCGTTTGGACGGCTGCCCCTTTTCGGAGGGCCGTTTCCTTTTGGCGGCTTCGGCAAGAACACGGGAGGAACCCGCCGTATTGAACGCGGACGCCGGTGCAGGGGAAGCGGCCCCCGACTCCGATCTAGATGCCACCGAGCCCTTTGGAAAACCTGAAAGATAAAGACGTAGGCGGGTTAAGAAAACTGACGGCCTCGGATGGCTAAACCTGCAGCAAGATCAAAGGAAAGTCAAATGTTACCATGATTTTGGGCGATCCATCGACCGCGTGACAAGTGGGCCCAAGTCCGGTCTTCATAGGGAAGCTGGTTAAGGAGCGTCGTGACCCACTCGCTCAGATCTCGAATAACGGGGGGAACAAACCCATTTGCTGCGAAAATAAGGAAAGGACGGTGAGAAAACGATACCATAAGCGACTGAACAGGTAAGGGCGATTGCTCAAAGGATCGGACTTACGTTTGTCGTTCCACTTCTCCGGAAAAGGTAGATGAGCGGCCGGGATTATGTCTTCAGTTTTTACCCGGACGTAGCGTTCTAACCATCCCCTGTCCCGGTCTTCGTCCATCTTCGAGAAGAACGGGTTCCGACTACGCTTGGCTAGTTTTATGATGTCGTCCCGGAATATTCTTGGGGAATACAGGCGTATAAGGTGGCCCAATGAGAACTCTTTCTCAGCTCTGTTGGCCAGCAACCGGAGGCAAGCAACGACCCTCCAAACAATCGGGCCGATCTGTGCCAGAGTCACGCCGTAGGTCCGGCACATATCCAGTATGACCGGGTCTACCGGGGGTCGAGCTTAAGGGTAAAGGGGTAAGTGTATACGAACAAAAACCCTTCCCGGTAGTCTGTGACGAATTCGTCTGGCCCGGGTGCAAAAACCCATACCGGGCGTGTGTCCCACCCACAGTCTGCCCGGACTGTGTCGAGTTTATCCTCGGTTATGGAGGAAGGATACCGCCTCACGTCGTATCCCCGGTCCGAGACGATAGAGGGCTTCTTTGCCTCCAGGTCTTTGTTAAAGTTAAATTTGGCCGGTATAATATCCGAGGCCGTAGTTTCGGGGGTAATCTTTTGTTGAGTTGGGGACGCAGCCTCGGCCCTCGGAGATGAAACTGAAGGGACTTCGGTAGAAGTGGTTTCGGACATGTTGAAGGAATGGAGGGAAAAGGATTTTGGGAAATGACGCAAAGGAAACGAGGGAAGTGACGATTCGAGAAAGCAAAGAGCGGTTGACAAGAACAATGACCAAATTAATTCCCTCTCTTTTTCGTATAGATAAGAGAAGATTTGGCAACAAGTTTGTAATAGAAAGGACGGATCTGGAACACAGAAGGAAGAGGAAAGGAAAGAACAGATCGCAAAAAGTGGAAAAATGAGGAAATTAAGGGCTTTATATAGACACAAGGAAGGGAACGGTTATCGAGGACGGCCAATCAAGGATCGCCACGTGTCACGACATTAATGCGAAGTGATGCGAAACGACGTGCAAAAAGCGGTTGACATGAACGGACCATCCGGAGTGGGACACGTGGCGGACAGAGGGGAAGACGTGGCGCACCCATTCCCGCCAAAATAAGGAGGTAGGATAGGTCGTCCGGGCGGTCGAATGCATGACTCGTTCACTTCCCGTCACTCTGATAGATCGCTGGTCCGGGAAGCGTGGGGCTATCTGTATACGGTGGAAAACCGAATACGGGTCGATCCGGGGTAGCTATGGATCGGAGAAAGAGAAGGGGCGAGAGTTCGTACGGGGACATCGCCTTTCCGGATGAGCATTTTTATCAAGGCTGAGTAGAAGCGCCATCTGACCCGGTCTCCAAGCCACCGAGGGTTCGGGATCTCTCCCCGGTGTCTCATCACCGTTGGTCCGGTCCCCGTGAGTCTGTTGGTCCGAGGCGACCGTTGCTAGGATGCGTCAGAGGTATCACGTCATGGTCAGCTGCCAACTGTGCGTGTGTCAGACGGCGCCGTCAGTCAAATCCCACCAAATCCGTGCAGAGGCTGTCCCTTTTATTACTATTTTATTAAACCCACATTGGAGGAGGCCCATGGGCTCATGAATATAAATAGAGTGCTCCCACCTCCCTTAAGGGGGTTGGTTCATCTTTTGCTTTCAAATATACTCTGTAACACAATATATATATTGATCCAGTTCTAGTTAATCCATTGATCTTGTTCATTGCAAATTTGATCGTTTATGATTGAACCTCTCAAATCAACTCGCGCATGCGTAGCCAACCGGTGTTTGTGCTCATTATTTGTGTATTAAAAGGCGCTCTTATCAACTCTTTGTAATCCGAATTAAGGCCCAAGCACATATCCACACACAAATTCAATTGGTTACCAAATTCGGGGTAAACAATGTTGCATTACACGACGAAGAAGAAATGATGAATTAAACCGGCAAAGAAGAATACCGATACCCTACATGATCTATAGATGAATCTTGAAGATAACAAATGGAAGTTAGTGTGCGTAGAGTGTTTTGTGATGTTTTCAACTTTCTGCCATGCGTAATGATTAACCTACTAGAATATATTGCTAGAAAGAATTCGATGGAATTGAACCACATTAGAAATTTAAATACTCAGATTTGCCCCTTTGCAATTTAACAGACCGTTATGTTATTAGATGTCTACTAGGTGAAGGACTAAAATCACACGCATTGCTCAATTGAAGGTTGAATGCGCTTAACCGAATATCACAAGGACTAAAATAGAAATATCGCAATAACACAAGGACTAAAAGTGCTATTTTCCCAAAAGGAAAATATAGAAGGGAAAGGCTCTCAGCAAGAGTGACAGTTTTATCCTAAAAGGAAAACTCGTAGCAATTTGTGATTACTGTTTTTTGAGTTGAGAGGTTAGTTTTCAAATCCACAAATTTAATCAATCATTTGCATCTATATATCCATCGTAAAGTGAATGTTCGTCTTTGATTAATTATTCTTTCGAGAAATTAATTAGAGAAACTGATGACTAATTAGTTTCGCCTTCAACCCAGGAAGCTCTAAGAATGGAAGTATCTTTAGAGATAATCTGGGTGATGTGATTACAATATTTGCTGAATATTATGGCCAATCCAGAAATAATATGGCTGATGAAGCCAAAGTTATGTTACAAGGAATTAACTGTGCAATAGTAGGGGTAGATTCAATGTGGTAGTAAAATCTAATACTGATAGTCAACACGATTAACAATGAAATGAAACATCTTTTTGTAAAACTAATTGCATTTAAAGTGTAATGGAGGAGTATGTCCAACATAGCAAGTAGCTATCTTGATCAACTGTCCATAAAAATAATTTGTACCTCCATCATATTGTGGAAGCAAAGGTCTATATATGTCTTGCTCCTTATGCTTATTTCTTTTCATTATCTACAGGTTGAGAACTTGAGATCATTGTCAAACCCCCCTTATAGTGGTGGATATTTAATTAAGGAAACAAAAATTAGTTTCGCCATCTGTAAATTTGATAAGCTTTAGAAATTGTCATTTCAGGTTTCCTTTGGGATTCGCGCAGCCGCACGGATTAACACGTTGAAACAAAAATTTTGACAAGAAAATAATATGGACAAAACTCAATTAATATACAGTATATAGGTTTAACAGATATCTATTTAAACCTTCAATTAATTAAAATATTTACAACATACAACGAATTTTGTAACCTACACGTACGAGGTAAAAGGAAAAAAAAAACCCAATATCAAATTCACACCAAATAATCTGGTTTAACTATGTCCAACAACAAATCAAAGAATATCTAATATTATAAGCACACAAAATTAAACATAAAATAACATCGAGGCCATATTAATATTTGAGACCATTAAAAACTAGTTGTCTTGGAATAACTTGAAAGAATTTGAAGATGTCAAGTCCTTTGAAGTAGGAGATGGTTCACCACCGGCAGGTAAGTCAGCGAGTGAGGCGGCGATCCGGCGAATGCTGACTGAACGAGCCGTTTTGAAGCTGTATGATCTTTGTGTCTTGGAAAATACGTTTGAAGACTTAGATAGAATCAAATAAACTAAAGCTTGGACCAAAACAAATAGACCTACTTTTACCAACATATTTTCATCAATCTCCATTTCTTTTTTCAATTTCTATAGGGTACGTACTAGGTTCTTGAATAAAAGTAGGAGTATATATGAATTTGGAGAGAGTTGAAGGAAGAGGAATTTTAGAATTGAAAGGAAAATTTGAGAAACTTGTTATGTGGGAGACTTGTATATAAAGAGAGACAAAACAGAGCTATTGAAGCGTGTGACTTTCAAATTAGGCGACCACTTCCACCTGGCTTTGCCTTTGACATGGCTTCAAGAAGTACCTTATCAAGCAAATTAACGGCTGCATGGAATTTTCCATCTATGGTTTTATGTACTCATCACACTTCTGCGGCCCATACATATAATATTGTAATACTACTAATTAACTAAAAATAACATGGTTATTTATTGTGTATGAATTCGAGGAGCATTAGTAGTATAAAATTTTTATACGTAATTTCTTAAAAAATGTCCTTATTAAAACTTTGAGAATTTGTTAATCCAGGAAATAAGTGAATTGTGTTTATTAGATTTGTCATAAATTTTTTACTAAGAGCCCGTTTGGACGGGCTTATTTTAAGTGTTTTTAAGCCAAACTAGATTTTAAGCCATTTTGTAGTGTCTGAATAAAATAAAAAATATTTTTAATCGCTTATTTCTAAGTCAAAATAATTAAAATAAGTCAAAAGCTACAAATCCTAATTTATGACTTATGCTTAAAAGCCACTTAAACTAAGCCCGTCCAAACGGGCTCTAAAATATGAATATCGAGAAACATGAAGATGTCCAAAAGAGGATTCTAAGATTATCTGGTACATTACAAATTTTTAATGATTTGGAAATTGTTAATTATCTCAATAATTATCAACAATCTAGAAATTGATTGGTTGGACCTTTATTACACCAAGTAGGACTACTAAAAAAAAAGAAAATATGAAAGGATACTTCGTGAAATTAAAACAATGTTTGCTTAGCTTTATGTTGGTCATAAATTATTAATCCAATTTAGCAAGCACCGTTCCCTTTAAAATAAACCACATTATAAAAATAAGAATTAAAAGATAGCAAGTTCAAGTTTCACTAATTTATCATGTCGTTTGTAGGTCCTTTCTTCCCCTTTTCGGGAATAAAATAAATAATTACATTGTTGAATGAATTGAATGGGAAATCAAGTTATTTCGATGAAATTGGATTGCTTGACCCTCACAATCAATAACAGAAAGGCCCTTATTATTATAATACTTTTTAACGGACATTTGTTGCTTTAACACCTAATTGCCAAATTGCTTAAAATTGTTGCGTACCAATCATCTTACGTGTCACCTATGCAGAAGAATTATCACGTGAACTTAGTTATATATGGAGTATACTTTACCTTATAAAACTGTCCGGCTTCAATGAGTCGATAAAATGAAAGTTTCCATGAACTTCCATGCATTTCGTGACAATCAAGATGAGTCATGTTTTAGGCAGCAGCTGCAAATTATTTAAGCTTAAGATATTGTTTTATAGTGGCCAAATGATCTAATTTTACTATTTTAATTGTATGGGTGTCAAAATTGAGTGGTTTGGATCGATTTATTAGATATGCGTAATAAAATAATTTGATCAAATGAATACGTAAGGACCTAACTAACCAAAACTTTGTTAAGAGCCCGTTTGGATTGAATTATAAGTTGCTTATAAGCTGTTTTGAGTTTTTTTGAGTGTTTGGCTGGCCAGCTTAAAGTCATTTTGTGCTTAAAATAAGCTCAAAAAAATAATTGGGTCCATTTGACTTAGCTTATCTAAAGCAGCTTATAAGCTAAAAACAGCTTATAAGCCAAAAAAAAAAAGTTAGACTACCCCAACTTATTTTTTTTAGCTTATAAGTTGCAAACAGCTTATAGGCATAAGCCCATCCAAACAGGCTCTAAGGGTCATAACGCTATCAATATGTCACGCTCCAACTCCTGTTTGGAGAAATTGAATGTACGTATTACAAATTATTGGTCAAAATTGACAAATTCATAATACTGTCATGGTCGAGTCAAGTTTAGAAAGTTAAATTGAATCTATCAAGAATAGAGTCGCGATAACGTTTAAAGCTTATTATTTGGATCAAAATAAGTTGAGGACGAATTCAAGCATCAAAGACAGATTTAAAATATATGTCAAAGGAAAAAAAAAAAAAAAACACCAAGAAATATTATCAAAAGTCCCGTATTCTCCTTGTTTGAACGAAATGGATAGATTTTAATTCATATATATGATCTAAGCAGTTTGGCAGTAAATTATGATACAATAGTACTTTTTACGTTGTTCTAACATGGTTTAGCCTAATTAATTATCAGACAAATTAATTGTTTGACTAGTCAGAACAAAGAAAAGTCCTATACCAATTATCTAGTCAGTAGTTCATCAATGACACAATTTTGGTGTCCTGATTGAGCCAGCGCTTTGCTTCGAATGTGATATGGTAGTCGTGTTAATTAACTTTTGTCCACGACATATTAATTAGACAGAACATCAACATCCTGTTTGGAGGAATTGAATGTACGTATTACAAATTATTGGTCAAAATTGACAAATTCATAATACTGTCATGGTCGAGTTAGTTTGACTAGTCAGAACAAAGAAAAGTCCTATACCAATTATCTAGTCAGTAGTTCATCAATGACACAATTTTGGTGTCCTAATTGAGCCAGCGCTTTGCTTCGAATGTGATATGGTAGTCGTGTTAATTAACTTTTGTCCACAACATATTAATTAGACAGAACATCAACAACAAGAAATAGGACACATCAATCCAATTTTAAATGATTAAGGCGTGTAACATATCCAACTTTTGAATTATTTCATCTATTTCAAAATCTTTCACGTTTTTCATTTCTTGAGAATATTCAAATAAGTAAAGCTGATTATTATTTTATAATTTATTCTTTGTTTTTTTGTTGCAAGAAAATTGTCTTACGGCGGACCCATGTGGCTCTCTATGAGTGCTCAAGCACCCATTGCTTTGACTTGAAATTCATATTTTTACACAGAGAATTGATAACCAAGGAACAAATACTAGACGTAAGCACCCATAGACAGAAGATGACTGGCGGGTGCTTTGGTTTTAAGCTAGATATAGGAGCTCATTCTTCAATGAGAATGTGGGATCGTCCGACTTAACTTTTCTTTTGTCATTTTCTGCTAATGCCTTCTTTCTCCCTTGCTTTGTCTTTATTTTGTTTCCTCTTTTATTTTCCTTTCCAATTTCCATATTCATTCTTTTTCATAACAGAAATGTTTTTTTTTTCCTTCTTTTCCCTTCCTTGTTTTCTTTATTTGGCTTTTCTTTTTATCTTCTTCCCGTCCCCAGGGGCGGAGCCACATTGGCTCCAGGGGGTTCATCCCTCGACGAAAAATTACAGTGTATTTTTAAAATTAAAATTATTTTATTATGTATATATAGTAGATGTTGAACCCCCTGACTTCTTCGTATATTTACCTTTTAGAATTTTTGAACCCCTTGGATGAAAATTCTGACTCCGCCACTGCCCGTCCCCCTAAACTTATTTTCCCAAAAAAGACAAAACTACTTTTTCCGCAATAATAGAACTAAACTAATTCTCCCCCAGAGCTTCTTTTTTAAGCAAAACTTTTCTTCTTTCCTCGTTTGGTCTCAACAATTTGGCTTTCTTGCCAAGATAATTGCCCCTATTCATTTTCTTTTGTATATCTTCTGACATAGACTAGATAATTGGGTATAGTTTAAAATTATTTTGTGTAAATTAATAAATAGAAAATTTCAAAAAAAAATCAACCTTAAGCTAATATATGATTTTTCGTGGAACTTGATTTTAAAAATAAATCTAGTGAAAGCAATGATGATATAATATATTAGCTATCGCATACAAATACTGAGGATAAAATAAATAAATAATAATATTATAGTTTACTTGTTAAAATATATTTTTAGGTCTAATTTTAATTAGTCGTACATTTATATGTTGTACTCGAGGCAACTTTAGTTAGCCCGCCTGTTGAGCACCCACGACTTCAATATCCTAGATCCGACACTGTGTCTTAGATAATTCAAAGTTAAGTTCCAACTACTGTGCTCAGTATGAGTCCATTCGTTCGGCCACCATGATGAAGTTTACTAGAGGTACATGTGCTTGTAAGTTGTATCTAGGGTGTTATCCTATTGATAAGTCGATGTGCATATAAATTTGTGTGAACACCTTGCAACATCATAAAATATATCTATAATTCAAGGAAAGGTGCAACTTATATAATTTAACATGTAGTAAAGAAATATCTAAATTTTAATTTTAAAAGACAAATCAATCCAGTCCAATTCAGATCTGAAAGTTTTGCAATACAACAAAAAAGTAAGAGCAATATGTTACCACGTAACATGAAATTAACCACAAGAATTTTCGCATCCGAGTTTCTATTTCTCGTTTAAGCTGAATAGTTACTATATAACATATGCTAAACGCTTAAAAATCTTGAGAAGACCAACACAAATTGTACTTCAATAGTGATGACATTTTAAAAATTGAGATAATGACTAGTACAATCCCAACCTCCATAATTACCATTTGCTAATTAAGAACCAGAACCTGTAGGCCAAGGGTTTTTTTTTTTTTTTTTTTTTTTTTTGGGGGGGGGGGGGGGGGGGGGGGTGATTAGTGGTCCTTTTGAGATATGTAGTCTGTTTGTCAAAGTCACAAATTAGCAACCATCTTCCTTGTGAGGGGAAAAATACAACCATCTGTATGTCTTGATTAAAATAATGTGTTTGATACTCAAACCTTATTGAGTTGCTATTAACCTTATAGACCTTAATTATCCTATCATAGAAGGGGGGGGGGGGGGGGGGGGGGGAATTAAGACCTTAACTACTACTCGTATAATTGTGTATATTAGATGGGGAACCACCCCTACCGACAATATATTATAATAGAATAAATAGTTTATGTCGAACTGAAGAATTTAAGTTTGGATCTTAATAACTCAGTTGGTTGGCTACCTGAATTTTCACTTTGTTGGTGAGGGTTCGATTCACCACCTTATAATTCCCTATCCCTTATGTAATATTCATAAATAAATAAAGAATTTAAGTTTTTATACTATACCGTGACATAATTGTGATTACCAAAGTGGTTTATAATTTTTTGGCTTGAAACTGCCACATGTTAGCTCTACCTTATTTCTGAGACTAAAAGATACAGAGTTAAGCGTTTGGTTACGTGCTTGGTATGTGGAGAGTTTAATTCTAACTTCTTCCATGTTTCCTTTTCTGGATTTTGGTGCCTTTAGTCCTGTATAATTTGGAGTAAAGAATGATGTAATTTAAAAATAAAAAGAAGGCTTTTTTTTTTTTTTTTTTGGTATTCAAGCTAGAGATCATACATATTTACTGATTTTAAAATTTGCATAGCTAGCTTTAAAAAATTGGAATTGCAAATTCACCTAGAGAAAGGGGCTTGACATGTAAAGATACTTTTTTCCATTCAATGTGATGAAAGTGAACAATAGTCCGATATCTAAATATGAAGGAATTTGGCCTTTTACCAAGTGATTTTACCAATTGTTCCCTTGACATACAGTCGAAACTAATGGCGAGGTTCAATCTTTACACGATTTTCAGGGCCAACCTATGCCTTCAATGCCTCATCCCCTACAATATGTCCAAGGGTGAGAGCAAGGCGAGGACAAGCTGTTGATCCGCACCAGCATTGAGGACAGTATTATGAAGTTGTGCAGATTATTTAACATGGGTCATATTTTTGTGCGGGTTCTAGCATTTGGACAGCAGAGATAGTATCCATTCCTTTTATTCGACTGCACCTGTTCACTGTAAATTAATCGGCTTGAATTAAGCTCCTCGAAGTGAAGTTTTTGCTGGAGATCATCTATCTTTGAAGACCTAAAGGCGTAAACTTGCTCAACATCAGCAATATGTATTGTTGTCCCCTTTTTTATATTACAACAATTGTATTTTGGATATCCAGAATCTCTAAACAATGAGAACCAAACACGGTTAAAGGGTTAATTGTGTGACATGTGGTTGTCTAGGTATACACCAAAGTTCGACGGTTTAAAGATATCAAATTTACCGATTGATCGAGTATATCCGACATGTTTTCACTATGGAAAGTTCAAAGAGAAACCTACTTATCCAGATGCGATTAATCCTTGCTTGCAAATCACACAAGTTTTTCATGCATGTTTTCATGATATAGCCATTCCCATTCATGTGGGGATTGTTGGGATATAAAGTCACTAAGTAGTAAGCTTTAAAGCTGAAGTGTGAATTGAGAAATGGAGGGAAGCAAAATTGGAGGGAAGTGAAATTTTGGGAATGTAACTTTTCCAAATGAGCATTCTCCAACATTGGTGGTGGAAAGTGATATGTGTGTGCTTATATAGAGAAACACTTCTTCTAGCTCTTACAGAGTGGAGAAGAGGGACTCCTCTCGCGCCGTTGTCCTTCGAATTTGGATTTGGACTTAGATTTGGTCAAATGATCTGATTGATTGATAATTTTTTTGGACCAAATTTGTTTTCCATCTTCATCACTTAAGTTTCCTTTTCTTAATATTAATTCGTGTGTTATTTAATTATTTAATTAACACGCGAAATAAATTAATATTAAATTCCCAACGGAAATTAACTGACCAAACGGTCATCTTCTTCCCGAACAAGTGCGTTCAATGGCTATGAGTTTTTAGAGGCTTCGCCTCATTTCAGATACTGAAAATTTTCCAGAAAAGAAAAACTGCGCTTTTACTCCCCTCTCTCTTCTGCATTCTGCATAATTTTTTCAAACAAAAATAGTAAGTGTCCAGTGTGATTTGTTGTCGATCTTTGAGTTCACCGAAATTCTATAATTTGCATTGCCGCTATTACAGAATAGTTTTTTCGTTCTATCCTGGAAGAAATTAATCCAGTAACCTTTGGCAACTGTGAGGGGACTAGATTTCTTAAGGACACACAAGAAACTTGTGGGCTCAGAAATTTCTACTTATTCTATTTTTGTCCTTAACATTTTTTTGTCTTTAGATTCTTAAAACAGAAACTGATTTTGTTAAAATATTGTCTTGAACACATAGATATAACATTCGACTCCTCTCCATTTCTCTTTTCTCCATTTTCCCCAAATTCTAACTTAGATTAGAGATACATGGCATAGGTTAGAATTAATGGCTAATATTTAATTAACTAAAGAAAGGTCCTAACCATGATTAAAATCATACTTATTTTCTTTATTTACTTTCAAAAAATGAAGGCAGTTGTTCTGACATGTGGATCAATATAGTATTGAGACTTGTCTCTGGGAACTGGTACTCCATCTTGATTAATGGTCACAGGAGGGGCTTCTTTCATTCTTCCAGAGGATTAAAACAAGGGGATCCTCTATTCCCGTCTCTTTTTCTACTAGGGGTCGAGGTTCTTTCCAAGTTGTTAAACAAACTCCCTTTGCATCCCCAATTCTCTGTTTTTCAAATGCAGCCTCGTAGCCCTCAGATTACGCATCTTGCTTATGCAGATGATCTGATCATCTTCACATCTGGAACTCGGCCTTCTATTGAGCTGGTCCTTCAACAGCTTAGGTTCTATGAGGAGTGTTCGGGTCAGCTGATCAATGCCAACAAGAGCTGCTTTTTAGTGGCTCAAGATACTGCTGATAATCTAATCCGGGCGCTCAAACTCTCTACTGGTTACAAACATTGTGATTTTCCTATAACTTAGCTGGGGTGCCCCCTTTATGTGGGAAGAAAGAAGATTGTTTTATTCAATGACGTGGTGTCCAAAATTGTAAGAAAAAACAATGGTTGGCAAGGTAAACTCTTATCTATATGGGGAAGGGCAGTGCTCATCAAACATGTTTTGCAATCCTAACCCCTTCATCTTTTGGCTGCTATTAATCCCCCCCCCCCAAAACTGTCATAAAACAAATTGAAGCTTACTTGGCCAAATTTTTTTGGGGATCCTCTGATGGGAAAAATCGTTACCATTGGTCTTCATGGGACAAATTATGTTATCCTACAAAGGAAGGAGGGTTGGGGTTTAGAAGAATTAAGGAAATATCGAAGAGTTTTGCTTACAAAAGATGGTGGAGATTTCGATCGGTCAGAACCTTATGGTCAAATTTCCTACTTGCCAAATATTGCAAAAGGGTTGGACTAGTTGAGAGAAAATATCAATAAAATATCAATCTGGGCAGTCTCATTGTTGGAAGAAATTCAAGGAGATAAAAGAGGAAGCTGAAAAACATATCCTCTGGAGAATTAATAGGGGAGATATTAGTTTATGGTGGGACAACTGGACCGGTCAAGTGGCTTTAGCACTTATGGTCGAGACAGGAGGGGCAAACTTAAAGTTACTAGTGAAAGATGCCAAAATCGATGGAGAATGGGCCTTTCCTGAGCTTCAACAACTTCCTGAATATATTATTGAACTCATTAATTCCATTGAGTTTGGTGATCTTGATATTCCAGATCTTGCTATTTGGATGTCGTCAGTGTCAGGTAAGTTTTCTACTAAATCTGCTTGGAACTTGTTGAGGCAGTCCAGAAATAACATGAACATTTTTGCTAAGCTTTGGCATAAATTTCTCCCCTTTAAAATTTCCTTCCAAATATGGAGAGCTCTTAAAAGAAAGTTGCCTTTCGATGACATTTTATTGCGATTCAACATTTCTCTCGTCTCTAGATGTCACTGTTGTTTTGTGCCACAAAGAGAGACTTTGCTGCATACTTTTGTAAATGGGGACTGTGCAACCAAAGTGTGGAAATTTTTTGGGGCCCCTCTCGGGATCATTTGGGAGGATGTTTCTATTATTGCTATGTTGTTGAAATGGTGGAGCGCCAAGCATTTTAGTTCGGTCCACAAGGAAATTCTAACAGTCTTACCATTGATCACTATCTGGGAGTTGTGGAAATCTAGGTGTGCTGCTAAATTCGGTGAGAAAAAGATGTATGTTTCTAGAACTGTCTATCAAATTCTCTTTCATCTCAAATGGATCCTGGCTAAATATGATTTGAACATCAACTGGGCCTCTAACTGGCCAGAGATTTGCAATACTCTCATGAACTCTCGAGACGAGTTCAAATGTACCATTATTAAATGGGAAAGGCCCGAACTGAATTGGGTAAAATTAAATACGGATGGTAGTAAATACAATGATGGTCACATCGGGGCAGGTGGTGTTATCAGGGATTATGCTGGCCATATGTATATGGCTTTTGCAAAAAGTTTAGATATGGGCAGCCACAACCACGCTGAGGCAAAGGCTGCCCTCTTTGGGCTTAGAATGGTTTGCATAATGTCATTTTAGAGTGTGACTCTAAGTTTGTCGTAGATATGTTGAACTATGCTTGTGTTGTACCTTGGCAACTGTACCATATTATTGAGGAGACTAGAAAGATTATTTCTCAGATAAATGTGGTGGCACAACACTGTTTTAGGGAAGGGAATCAAGTAGCGGATGCCATGGCTAAAGTGAGCACAAGGGGACAAGATGTGATCGTCTACAACTGTAATAACCTCCCAAAAGAGGCCCTCGGCCCCTTCAGACTTGATTTAATCCAAATGCCATCGTTCAGGCGCAAGCATGTTAAGATACAATTTAGAAGCCGCTAAGGATTTCTTCTGTATAGTGCTTATTCTTTTGCTACATATGCCTCCTTCATCTCTTTTCTCTTTGTTCTTATAGGAAGGGACATATGATTCTTTTGTTGCAACTTCTCGGGTAATGGGGAATTTTTTTGTAACCCCGTTTAACCCCAGGAAGGGTGGTAGCTAAGCTCCCCCCTGGCCTCTTTGCTGTATTCTATGTCTTTATCAATACAAGGGAGACGCCACCTATGGCGGAAAATTAAAAAAAAAAAAAAAACTTTCAAAAAATGACAATCCCACAATTCTACCTAAAACATAATCTCTTCCATCAATATATTAAAAGAATTATATTACCACTGGATTTGAGTAATTCTTAGAGCTAGGTTGCGGGGGAAGCTTTGGAGGTAATTTTTTTTTTTTTAACTTTTACTAATCATATAGCTGATTATGAATCACTTTGTAATTTTCAGAACATGTAGGCTGGAGTTCTAACCATTCTTTATTAATTGTTAATTATAATTAAGTCTAATTCTCTTAATCGTAAGAAAAGGAATTATTTCGTTTATTGGATTAATTACTCAATTGAAGACTTGAAATGGATCTTTTAATCAAAGTACCCAACAAATATATCCCATGTAGTAATATCTCAAAAGAAGTAAAGAAATATGTTTTAAAAAAATCAGCAAGGACGGAAAAGAAAAAAAACTTAGTATTTAATAGATAGAAAATAGTCCCATGGGACTAAAATTTACTTTTAAAAAAAAAAAAAAAAACGAAGTATAAAATCCAGTGGTTGAATTTTTTTAATATATTGATGGAAGAGATAATGTTTTAGCTAGATTTGTGGCATTGTCAAAATTTTGAAAGAAAAATTTATTATTCTAATCATGGTTAAGTCCTTTCTTTAGTTAATTAAATCTTAGTCATTGATTCTAACATATGTCACGTGTCCCTAATTTAAGCTAGAACTTGGGGAAAATGGAGATAAGAGAAATGAAGAGGAGTCGGACCCATCTAACTAAGACATTTAAATTGAAACGAAGGAATAAATAACTTTTTAAGGTAACTGGTCAACGAGGGCCAAAGTAAATAAAAGATAACTGAGTAAGTATTCACAAATTTGAGACAAAATTTAATCAAGAGTAATCGAAACACGTAGTAGTAATTTTTACAATGACCATCCAACTAATAATTTACAATACTTAAAATAAGAATATTATGTTGTAATTCTTAACACATACACACAGAGTCATCGCAGCGGAATATTAAACAGGAACTTACCTTCAGCCATAGTTGTTCAAGTGTGAGAATCACCTTCTTTATTTTACTACCGAATTGTAACCCTGAAAGGAATAGTGAAAAAACCCTAGAGCCTTCTAGCCTATGCCTATCACAATTTCAGAATTCTGGACTGATGGAGTCACAAGCGTATTTATAGGTAGGCTAGGGACTCTTAGGCAATAACTTTAACCCTAGGGACTTTTCCATAAAATATGGTTACCCTAGGGACACCTAATAAATGTTTCCTCCCATCAAGGAAACTTCCGGATATGCATAATCAAAATTATTATCTGCTATATTCATTATTTACTTGGAAGAGAAGGTAAATAATTTGTTACTATAATTGTGGGCCACATTAAATGTCTCATTAAAAAGACAATATTCTTACATTCTCCCACTTGGCCCGCATATTATAATCAGATAATTGTTTGAGTGATAATCATGGCCATAAACTTGATTCACTCATCTAAATTGTTATGCAACAAGCACTTCAACTAGAACACATTACTACACGAATCATGGCGGTCATGCTTTTAAACAAACACTTCCTACCATGTATTACGATGTATAATATATTCTAACAAAGTGTCCAACATCTTTATGAATAACTTAATATAAGTCATTCAGAGTCCAACTTTATTGATTCAATGATCACAACATAATACATGAAAACCAAAATGTGCACTGTCATGTATAACAAAGAAACGATAATGTCTAGACAAAGTGTTAGAAAACAAAAGCAAGACTAAACTGAGTTACTAAGATCCATACGGGTTACATGATCCTTGAAAGCATTAGCTGGTAAACCTTTAGTCATAGGATCAGCAATCATCAAAGTAGTACTAACATGTTCAAAACTCACATCTTGCTTCTTGACATAGTCTCTAACCATCAAATACTTTATGTCGATGTGCTTGCTTTGGCTGCCACTTTTATTATTCTTCGAAAAGAATATTGCAGCTGAATTATCACATAAAATTCTCAATGGCCTTGCTATAGAATCGACAACTCTAAGGCCCGAAATGAAATTCTTCAACCATAACGCCTGTGATGTAGCTTCATAGCATGCAATAAACTCAGCTTCCATTGTGGATGTTGCAACAATGGTTTGCTTAACACTCCTCCAAGATACAGCGCCTCCAGCAAGAAGGAAAATGTATCCAGAAGTAGATTTACCAAAGTCTTTGCATCCACCCAAATCAGAGTCTGAATATCCAATGACATCCAATGAGTCAGAATATTTGTATGTGAGCTTAACATCCTTGGGTCCTTGCAAATATCTCAAAACCCTTTTACCAGCTTTCCAATGATCAAGACCAGGGTTACTTTGATATCTGCCAAGCATTCCTACTGCAAAGGCAATATCAGGTCTAGTACAGACCTGTGCATACATAAGACTCCCAACAAGCGAAGCATAGGGAATGCCTTTCATTTGCTCTTGTTCCAATGCATTTTGTGGACATTGATTCAATGAGAATTTGTCACCTTTAATGATGGGTGCTGCAATAGGTGAACAGTTCTTCATTCCAAATCTTTCCAGAACTCTTTCAATGTAGGCCTTTTGAGATAGTCCAAGTAATCTTTGAGATCTATCTCTGTGAATCTCTATACCAATGACATATGAGGCTTCACCCATATCCTTCATTTCAAAATTCTGAATAAGAAAATGTTTCGTCTCATGCAACAATGCCAGATCACTACTAGCAAGTAAAATATCATCCACATATAGGACTAGGAAAATATATTTGCTCCCACTTGTCTTAAGGTATATACACTGATCAATGATGTTCTCCGTAAATCCAAATGAAGAAACAATATTATGAAATTTAATATACCATTGGCGGGAAGCCTGTTTTAGTTCATAAATGGATTTATTCAACTTGCAAACAAGGTGACTATTATCCTTATCACAAAAACCTTCAGGCTGACGCATGTATACCTCCTCTTCAAGATCTCCATTCAAGAAAGTTGTTTTCACATCCATTTGATGTAGCTCTAAATCAAAATGAGCTACTAATGCCATAATTATTCTTAATGAATCCTTCTTTGAAACTGGAGAGAAGGTTTCATGGTAATCAATGCCTTCCTTTTGAGTGAAACCCTTGGCTACAAGTCTAGCTTTATATCGTTCAATATTAACAGATGAATCTCTTTTGGTTTTATAAACCCATTTGGATCCTCTAGTAGAGACTCCTTCTGGTAATTTAACGAGATTCCAAACTTTATTCTTAGCCATAGATTCCAACTCTTTTTTCATGGCATCATACCAAAGTGTGGAGTTCTCTCCACTCATGGCTTGTGAAAAAGAGCATGGATCATCTTTAAGTCCAATATCATGATCAGACTCTTGAAGGTATACAACATAGTCACTAGAAATTGCTGGCTTGCGAACTCTTGAGGATTTTCTTACTCCCACTGGTTCAGACACTCCTTCAATAGGTTCAGGTAAAGTGGATTGATCTTCATGTGGCTCCTCATGTGGTGGTAGCTCTCGAACTTGTTGCTCTTCAGACAGTTCATGAGAATTTGTCTGAACTACATTCAAGTTCCCAATATATAAAGGTACCACAGGTGGTTCCCTTATCTCTTGCAATTCCACCACTTGAGTCGAACCACTCCCACTTACTTCATGTTCCTCAAGAAATTTAGCATTTCTAGCCTCAACAATTTTAGGAGAATGAGAAGGACAATAGAACCTAAATCCTTTAGAGTTAACTGCATAGCCTATAAAGAAACCACTTATTGTTCTTTCATCCAATTTTTTCAAATGAGGTTATAAACCCTCACCTCAGTTGGACATCCCCAAATGTGTAAATGGCTTAAACTAGGTTTCCATCCTTTCCATAATTCAAAAGGTGTCTTGGGAACAGCCTTGGATGGAACCCTATTTAAAATATACACAACGGTTTTTAAGGCTTCACTCCATAAGGATAAAGGCAAACTCGATCTGCTAATCATGCTTCTTACCATGTCCATTAATGTTCGGTTCCTTCTTTCTGCCACACCATTTTGTTGTGGTGTTCCTGGCATGGTATATTGGGAAATTATACCTTCACTTTCAAGGAACTCAGCAAATGGACCCTTAACTTGTCCCTTATCTGTGTACCTACCATAATATTCGCCACCCCTGTCAGACCTTACAATTTTGATCTGATCTCCTGTCTGTTTCTCTACTTCTGTTTTGTAAACTTTAAAAGCATCAAGTGCTTCTGGTTTGTTAAACAGAAAATAAAGATACATGTACCTTGAATAGTCATCAATAAACGAGATGAAATATCTTTCACCATTCAAGCAAGGGGTAGGAAAAGGTCCACAAATATCTGTATGTATGATCTCAAGCAATTGAGAACTCCTTTTGGCACCTTTAGTGGATTTGTTGGTCTGCTTACCCTTTATGCAGTCCACACAAGTCCCAAAGTCAGAAAAATCAAGAGCTTCTAGAACTCCATCATGAACTAACCTTTTGATTCTGTCAATTGAGATATGTCCCAATCTTTTGTGTCAAAGACTTGATGAGTTCTCATTGATAATACATCTCTTAGTGCCAATTTCTTTATCATGCAGAGTTAAAACATTACATTCAATCGTGGGGTCTAGCTCAAATTTAAATAATCTTCCATCCAAATTTCCAAAACCAATAACTTTATTATCTTTCAAAAGTTTAACTGAAGAATAATGAAAATTGAAATCATAACCAGCAACTGATAGTCTTGAAAGAGAAATTAAATTTCTAGAATACGATGGAACATAAAAAGTTTTTTCTAAATCTAATTGAAAACCATCTTTTAAAATAAGCCTATAAGTCCCCACGCCTTCCACAGTTGATGGCATCCCATTTCCAGAATAAACTTTTTGTTCACTTCCCATCGGCTTCCTTAGAGTTAGAAAACCCTGCATGGTTTTAGCAATATGAGTCGTGGAACCAGAATCGATCCACCATGTATTATCAGAAACTTCAGTAAAATTAGATTCATAACATACAAAGGTAAAATTAACTTTCTTCTCAAGCCATTTCTTGTATTTCAGGCAATCTTTCTTCCAGTGTCCCTTCTTTTTGCAGAAACGGCAAGAATTTTTATCAACAATGCCTTTCTTCTTCATAGGAACACTTTTGCCCTTCTTCGCATTTCTTTTATCATGAGTCACCAAATTAACACTTTCAGGTATCTCATGCTTCAACCTCTCCTCTTTTTGAACACACATGGTCAGGAGTTCATTAATTGACCATTTATCTTTATGCGTGTTGTAAGATATCTTGAACAGACCATATTCCGCAGGAAGAGAGTTGAGGATAAAGTGCACAAGAAATGGCGCAGACATATCAACCTCAAGGGACTTGAGTTTAGCAGCAATGTCTATCATCTCCATAATGTGCTCGCGCACTGTACGACTTCTATCAAAGGTCATACTTGAGAGCCTCTTCATAAGGGTGCTGGCCAGCGCCTTGTCAGAGCTTACAAATTGTTCCTCAATTGCCTTCATATAAGCTTTGACCTTATCGCTATTAGGGATGGAACCCCTAATGCTTTGGCTTATATGAGCATTTATGAGCATCAAGCTCAAGCGATTAGATCGTTCCCACCGCTCATAATAAGCCTTAGCATCTGGCGTACTTGATTCCGTGGGTTTAGGTGGTTCTTCCACACGAATTGCCAAATCCAAATCCGAGCACCCTAAAGTGAGAAGGACTTTCTCCTTCCATTCAGTAAATTTGTCACCAGACAACATCGGAATTCGAGCATTCTCATTAAAGATAGTAGTAGGAAAAGCTGTGAAAACTGCAAAACAAGGATGCACACATAAGCTATGAAGTACAAACCATCAAAGTGAATCGCGTAAATACCGATTCCAAGTAAATTCAAGACCTTCCTGTGGGTAGAGGTTGCAACACATGCACAGAATTTACTTAACTTTATTAGACTAGTAAACCAAAATAAAACTAGAAAACAATCCGTACCTGTGGGCATAGGAAAATTTTCAAACTAAAAGGTTTACTATCTCCTTCCAATTAATCTCACCAAAATAGTTACCTCCCTGTGGGGCCGAGTTACCATTTTAATGAAATAACTGAACTAAATAGATGTCATTATAATTTTAATTACTAAACTTTATGCAATTAAATAGCTTAATTTCTTTTATATCAAGTACTCAAGGTGCTGTGGCTAATCCCGTGCACAAGATATAAAGAAAATTTAAAAATGACATCTTTCTGTAATTTGATCTTAATAACCAACTTAAACCATGTGTTGATTAGTTTCATAGTAGATAGATAATATGTAAGCAGAATGCTTATAAAACCTCAATAGTACTTAGCAAAGTAATTCTTATAATTATTATAATCAGAATATTATAAGAATTTATTAGAATAGTAGCAGAAGTTACGTATAATCCCAAAGCATCTATAAAACAAATAAATATGTCCAGAAGTAACATGATTGCTCAAATCTTTAATTAAACAAGTAAATTTGTTATTACGTCTAAAAAAAGATCAAGCAAATAATGACTATGAATCTGGACAAAATCTTTTAATCGATTATGGACTGAATTAACATTAATCAGAATAAGACTCATGTGAATCCGAACGTTAAAAGCAATTGGACCAGAAGAATACAAGCAACAGTAACATCCCATCCACAATTGAATATTCTATTACTTGACAAATAGATACAAAATTTAGACAATTGTAGTGACAACTAATTCTATTATACGAAGGCTTGATCTAATAGGCAAATTACTACTAAACATGAGCCATTCAGTTAGTCACGATACAAACTTAAAAGAAAATCAAAACTTATCAAGTATTCACGAAAACAGTAGACTTACAAACAAAACATATCAATCTGCCGCCACAAAATTAAAGGACGCCATTCGAATTTTACTCCAACATAAAATTGTGGAGCTGAAACATATACTGGACAGTTTTCGAGCAAACATAAAACTTTACGGTGGCAGAATTTAAAGCCATATTTATCCTATCCTTCGGTATTGATCTTAATCTGAATACAGTACTGAACAATACAGCTAAAGAAAGGCTCTGATACCACATGTTGTAATTCTTAACACATACACACAGAGTCATCGCAGCGGAATATTAAACAGGAACTTACCTTAAGCCATAGTTGTTCAAGTGTGAGAATCACCTTCTTTATTTTACTACCGAATTGTAACCCTGAAAGGAATAGTGAAAAAACCCTAGAGCCTTCTAGCCTATGCCTATCACAATTTCAGAATTCTGGACTGATGGAGTCACAGGCGTATTTATAGGTAGGCTAGGGACTCTTAGGCAATAACTTTAACCCTAGGGACTTTTCCATAAAATATGGTTACCCTAGGGACACCTAATAAATGTTTCCTCCCATCAAGGAAACTTCCGGATATGCATAATCAAAATTATTATCTGCTATATTCATTATTTACTTGGAAGAGAAGGTAAATAATTTGTTACCATAATTATGGGCCACATTAAATGTCTCATTAAAAAGACAATATTCTTACATATTATCCCAAATTCACACCAGCTAATTTATCCATGAACAAATCAAAGAATACGTAAAAGCTCACAAAAGCAAAAATATAAAAAAAGAAAAGAGGAAGCTAACTATTCCAAGCCATGATCTTTGAGGCCATCAAATACTAGTTGTCTTGGAAAGACTTAGAAGAGCTCAAGTCCTTGAAGGAAGAGGGAGATGTGGCTCACCACCCACAGGTAAGTCGGCGAGTGCGGCGGCCATCCTGCGAATGCTTAAAGAACGAACTGTTTTGAAGCTGTGTGATCTTTGTGTCTTGGAGAATATGTTTGAAGACTTTGATAGAATCAAATAAACCAAAGCTTGGACTAATGCAAAGAGACCTACTTTCACCAACATATTTTCATCAATCATCATTGTTGTTGCAATTCCTATAGGGTACGCACAAGATTCTTGAAAAGGATATGAATTAATTACCGATGAGAGGCAAAGGAAGTTGTTGTAAGAAGAAGAATATGAGAGAAATGAAATGGATGATTTTAGAAAAAATGGCACGTGAGGCAGGTATTTATAGGAAGAGAGTGAAACTTGTGACTTTCAAACTTGGCAGCCTCTTTGACTTGGCTGGTGCCAGCTCAGCTATATCATTGACATGGTGAAGAAGCAACTTATCAAGTAAAGGGTAACGCAGAAATTTCCATGCTATTTGACCACATGTTTTTTCAAATTAAAGAAAGTCACAAGTTCAATTAATTTAATTAATTGAGGATTTTAACTTCTGTGTCATGTCGTGGGTAGTTTTTCCTTCTTTTTTTATTTTTGGAGGGGGAAGGGTGGTTACTCTAGAAGTCCAGTTATTTCTACGAATGGTATTACTTGACCATGACGACCTATAACAGTGCCGTTTGTTGCTTTAACGTCCAAATGGCCAAATTATTTAAAATTGCTTCAGAGAGTGGATAAGATCATGAAGTCCTGCCATGAACATGCATCCATTTCGTCATGTATTACGGTTAGCACTAATATTATTAATAGCTTAAGATATTGGTCTAGTTGCCAGGTCTGACTTTTCTTTTTCATTTTCTTCTTTTCATTATTAAGCACATATAGTGTCAAATGGGTGCAGTAGTTAGTTGAACTTTCATATATTTTCTCCGTTCCAATTTATGTGTCAATGTTTGGCTAACTTGTACTTTAAGAAAGAAATAATTTTTTTTTGAAACGTATGGTCTAAATTAAAACAAATTATAAACATTTGTGTAACTATATAAATCATTCTATTAAAGGTAAAATAATAAATGTAAAATTAAATTATTTTTAAATGAGAAAGCATGACAACTTTTTTAGAATAGATTAAAACAAAAAGTATATCATATAAATTAGAACAGGTGCAGTATATTTTTTTAACAGAGTACAAAAGTCAAATTTAAACGAGTAATAACGGATAAGGATAATAAAGATATCATGACCATTTTCCAACATTGGTCTTTGGCAAACTAGATTAAACACTTAGTCACAAAGAAACAAGATAGGGGTTCTCCTAACATCCAACATCCAATGGCATACGTCGGCGTACAAATTATAATATGCGCGAAAGGGCAATAATTCACCATAAAGCAACAAAAATGTCGAAGGTGTGGGTCAATGTGATTTCTTCTAAAGAATCTCATGTAAATTCGTTTTGAATTTAAGATGAGGTTGAAATTAATATTTTGTCTTTAATTAATTCTGAAAAGCAAGTTAACCCAAATATTATTAATGAATCAACCATGTGTCATCTACGAGAGGCATGGACTTATAATGCACAATCCATTGAGTCATTGATATTCAGTTGGGTTGAGTTTTCGCCTCAAATGCATTTACAAGTAATAAATAATTCATTCTCATTGCCTGTACAATAATAACGATTAATATAAGAACCACAAACCGTTGGTTCAATGGTCACAAATCGATCCAAAGTCATCCAGAATATCGATTTCTTGTCCCCATCCCTTCCCGTGGTGGAAAGACAAGAGCTTTTATTTTTTGGAAAAAATATATATGGTAGTAGCGCAAGGAATAGCTTATGCCCTTCGAATAAGAGGATTCAATAAAATATAAAAAAATATAGTAACATTTTGGATTCGAACTTACGGCGACCTGAAAAAACTTGAGCCACATACATTTGTTACTACACTAAGAAAATTCTTAAGTCAAGAGAATTCAACAAGTTTAATTTATACTAACACAAATTTATTTTTATCCTATTTCTATATATAGTATGTTTGATTTTCTGATGATCATTCAATTGAATCCCCTGTGAACCATGCTTCTACTGAGGAGAACACTCCGTCAAAACATTGTTCCATAATGGCAATAGGGCTGGTTTATAGCTAGAGCACAGGTGACTATGAAATAAATTTGAACAATTAAAGACTCATGTACCAGTAACAGTGAAGGAAGCACTAAAGGAAAGAAACTACAGGTATAGTATGTAGGAAGTTGCAACAAGAGACCCTGAGTTTGCCATATATAGTTGGCACTATCACGATCAAACCCTTAGGGGTCGTTTGTAGCTGGTTTGGAGGTGGCTTATGCAAGTATTAAATCCTCCACAAGTAATACCACATCTGGTAGCTGGTTAAAAAGTAAGTTATTGATATATAAAATTAATCGGGTGTTTGGTTTGCAATTCAGAAACCCGCATAACTAATACATGTATAAGTGATGAGGAAATCTACGAATTATTTTATGTAGGGTAGAAGATGAAATAATTACTACATGAATAACTAAAATTCTATATAATTAAACCCTACCTAACCAATCTATGGATAACTAATATTTGCATAACTCTAACTAGCAATCAAAAGACTCCTTAAGCTACAATCTTGATTATGGCACAATAGTAATTCCATCCAACCAACAGACATCAACAGTCGCTTTGGCCGAGTGGTTAAGGCGTGTGCCTGCTAAGTACATAGGGTTTCCCCGCGAGAGTTCGAATCTCTCAGGCGACGTCAAATGTTTTGTTTTCTTTTTCTTGAAATACATATATATTAATCCTTTTTAATTTTCTTATTACAAAACTTAATGATAATAATTCTTTCTTTTCCGTCAAGAGTCCGTTAAATGTGTAAATTTTTATGCACATCTTATCTAAAGGTATGTCTTTTACGTACAAAATGATATCTAAATTTTGATTGTTGACTTTTCATTCAATTTATTTGTTAATGACGTATATCTTGTGTCTCCACAAGGGTTTCCTTGCTAGTTAACAAGTTTAATAATGAATTGTCTTTCTTTTTCAAATTGAAAGGAAAATACAACTTTTGATTTTAAAAAGTTAAGACGATAATTTATTTGTTTGAAAAGCAATGGATATATCGATTACTTTTTATAGTACCGTAGTTTAGGAGGAAAATATCTTACATTTAGCATTCAGATTTCATCATTGATTATAAATACTACACAAGTTTTTCCTTTTCATTTGACCGCTCCAATAAATTACTCATTCTTTTCTATTTTTTTTTTACTTTTTCTCCCATTGGGATAAGGCTAGCATGCGCCACTCTCTCCAAACCTCATTTATACAGATCCTACTTGTAAAATTACACTGCGTATAACACATGCAGACCCCACTTGTAAAATTACACTGAGTATAACACGTTGTTGTGGTCGAATAAAGGCATCTGACTAATCTAAATTCACACAGGAAAATCAAGTCCAGACTAACTTAAATTCACACGGAAAAGTTAACTCGAGGGAAAAATAAACAAATTTCATATTTAAACTGCTCCTACAAAAGACAATTCTATTTTTAACACAGAGAGAAATATTTGCCGCAACCTTGGCGGTAAATTCTTTCCTATGTTGAATTAATATAGATGCTAATCTATACCAAGCTATTCCTACAGCACAGTTGTATAAATATTGTTACTCCCTCCGTATCAATTTACGGATTACAAAATTCAAACAAGTATTTCACTGACCGTAATTATTTTATCTATCTTTTAAATATTTTGAATTATAATTTATTATGACTTATAGTACATTTTATATAATTTTTAAATATATAAATTTTTACTTTTTAAAAAATTTAAAGATTTCAAACCTGAATTCACAATTAAAATTAAATTATTTGACTCTTAAAATTTTAATGGTAAAATCGGAACAAAGGCAGTTTAACAGGGAGTGTTACTTGAAACTAAACCAAAAAGCAAAAATTGTGTCATTAGAATTGCTTGGTCATTTCAACTGTGAATACGAAGACATATTTATCTGCAAACCAACTTAGCAAAATTAGGACGTAAAAATACAGATTTAGCAACACCACACAAACTAAGGTTCTTACACACAGAAATTGAAAGTTGAAACAACAGAAAAAAAAAAAAAACTTATTGCTCAACAAATCAAAAGCGGTAATATATAATTAGGCAGGAAGCTTAGAAGCTTCTAGATCAGCAGCTTGCTTGATCAAACTCTGGTCACCATCATCTAACGCCATTTGAATCGGTGACGAACCAAGTCCATCAGCAATCGCCATCATAATTTTCCTCATCTCATTCCCAAACTCCTCTCTATCCACAGTCCCATTATGATCATAATCGAACTTGTCGAATATCGAGTCGTAGAGTTTGCTCAGTTCTTCCGGCGTCGAGGCCACGTCAACGCCGAAGTGAGATTCGATTAGCCTCAGAGATTCGAACGCTTTACGAAGCTCGGATTTGGATAAAACGCCGTCGTTGTTGAGGTCTAAATCGGTAAATCCTTTATCTATTGCTTTTGTGAATGCTGCTTCGTCGTTAATGAAGTCTCGAATTGTTGATCCGTCTATGATTACTACTCCCATTTTTTTTTTTTTTTTTTTTTGAGGGTTTTGAGAAATTGTTCAGTAATGCTATAGTGATGTGGGAAATATATGGGAATAGGATATGTGGTTTGGGGAATTTTGACGATTTTTTTAAAATTAATTAGGATGTAAAAACTACGCTAACGTTATAAGATAAGATATTTTTTCGACAGAATGAACAGTCGGTGGATACCTTGTCATTGGGGTTTGAATTTATCATTTTATGGCACGTGGTTGTCATTCAGGAAATATTTGTTTTATGAACTAGCAAATTATGTCACTCCCATTAGTTAATTTTTATGGTTTAACTATTTCTAATACATAATTAGTGATAATAGCTATCTTTTATTTTAATTACTAATAATAACTAAATATTTTTCTAATTTAACTATTATAGCTACACAGTAACTTTCAATTACCATTTCACAAATACACCTAAAAATTAGCACCTCCAATCCCATATCCCCTTTTAATGGTAACAATATTAATCACTTAATATACATTACCATTCTCTTTCTTTTTTCATAAATTCTTACCTTTTTAAAAAGGGAAGAATCTTTGAATGCCCAGTGAAATAGTCGTCTTCTTCCTCTCTTCACCCTTCTGCAAAATTCGATTTTCCATTTTGGGATATTGCAATCCGAAACGGTATTTTCAGTACGGTTATTTCGATTCAAGACATAAGTGGGCCTCTTTCACGTTCTATCCCATCTCCTTTGTTTCGTGAAATTTTCACTATTTGTGTTATTATTCTTTCACAAAATCAACTTGGTGGAAGTGATTGTTTTTGCTCCAGGCCGTGGTGGTGGTTATGGCGACACACATGAGAGAAGGGGAGAGAATTTTTTTTTTTTTAGGGTTTTGAGAAGATGAAAAATATATGTATTTGTGTATGTTCTATGATATAACTACTAATTGTTGTGGTTGGTGGTATATTTTTGTAAGTTTTTCTATATATTTGTGTATTTTTTTCAAATTAATTCCATCAGTTCATCTAATTTCAAATACACGGGTGACACAAATACATGGTAAGTTTTCTATATATTTATGTATTTTGTTTAAAATAATCCATCAAATACATGAGTGATGCAAATTGTCACTCACACAAATACATGAGATTTAATATAAAATACATGGGGTTTGATTGGAAACTTCAAATACATTAGTTATGCTATCAAATACATGGGTAAATAAAAAACGAAATCAATATTGAAAACTTCAAATACATTAGCTGTTGAATGTTTTCAAATATTGAATTTTTGATTTGTTACATTTGAATGTTGAAGATTGGATGAAAGAATAGAAAACGGTTATGGAAAAGAAATCTAAAATATGATTTTGTGGAAGAGTATGGTAAAAAAATACCAATTAATAACTAATTAAATGATCTCAACGTTATGGCCTAAAATCAAGGGATAGACAAGTGAGGGATGGCTCAGTGGTTAAGCACTTCCACCCACGACCGGTAGGTCCTGGGTTCGAGTCACATTGGAGGGGAAGTGTGGAAACACTATAAATCCTGCTAAAATGGGAGGGGGGAAAGAAAAAAAAAATCAAGGGATATGTTTTTTTTTTTACTGTGTTTCTATGAATTTACACGCATCAAATACATCCGAAAAAATACCTTAATTTGGGAAAACATAGTTACAAATTGTAATATTTACACTATATAGAAGAGCCGGTTGGGGCTCATGTTTTCGTCGTCCGTTCCACTTTAATTAAAAAGAAAAATTATGGGCCCCATCTCTTCTATATAGTGTAAAACTAATATTTAAAAAAATTGTGGGCCCCATAATTTTAATTTTCCTACACAAAAATAAATTGTGGGCCCATATATATTAAACAACAACTAATATTAAAAAAATAGTGCAAATTAATAATGTCCAAAAAAAAGTGCACCCCATATTAAAAAATCAAACAATATTCAGGTAATTTTCAAAGTATCTCATTAAGTTAATAATGATAGATTCATTGCCACGTGCGTATTCGTAGCAAACACTAATATATATATATATATATATATATATATATATATTGGGCACCATATTAAACACCAACCAGTATTAAAAAAAAAAAAAAAAAAGTGGAACCCACCACATCCAAACTCACGGGAAAAAAAAACTGGATTCCATATTAACAAAATCAAGCAATATTAAAAAAAAACAAAAGGCGAATCCCATTTAAAAAAAAACAATGTTAAAAATTGTGGGCCCCATATATATTAAACAACAACTAATATTAAAAAAAAAAATTGGGCACCATATTAAACACCAACCAGTATTAAAAAACAAAAGAGAGAAGAAAAAAAAGTGGAACCCACCACATCCAAACTCACGGGAAAAAAAAAAGTGGAATAGAATTTAATTACTTTTCCATTTTTCCCTTACTCTAATAAATGCAAAAAGAGATTAATGTCATAAAAAAAATATTAAATGGAGATCAAATAATTAATAAGGTAAATTAGTGAAATTATAATTCCAATTGACGTTTCCTTAAAAAACCATGTAAAAACCAACATGACAAGTAAAATGAGTTAAACAAATATTTATTAAAAAATAGAAGTTCTTCATGGCCCCATATTAAACACCAACCAGTATTTAAAAAAAAAAAAGTGGAACCCACCACGTCCAAACTCACGGGAAAAAAAAAGTGAACCCCATATTAACAAAATCAAGCAATATTAAAAAAAATGTGAATTCCATATTCAAAAAACAAACAATGTTAAAAAAAAGTGTTTAGAAAATCAAACAATTAAATCAATAATGATGGATTCATTGCCACATGCGTATCAACCCATTAGTGGGAGCAAATGAAATTATTGTACAGCAACATACTTAAAATATTATATATTAAAATAAGATAGAATTTAATTACTTTTTCATTTTTTCCTTACTCTAATAAATGAGAAAAGAAAAAGTAAGATAGAATTTAATTACTTTTTCATTTTTTCCTTACTCTAATAAATGAGATTAATGTCATAAAAGAAAAAATAATATTAAATGGAGATCAAATAATTAATAAGCTAAATTAGTGAAATTATAATTCTAATGGACGTTTCCTTAAAAAAACCTTGTAAAAAACAACATGATAAGTAAAATGAGTTAAACAAAAAATATTTACTAAAAATTAAAAAATAGAATTTCTTCATTTAAATAGAAAATCAAATTTCTACTTTGTTTCATTTTAAACATGTAAAATTAATACAATAATTTGAATTAAAATTATCCAAATCAAAATTTGATAAAAAAATTATATGTATTATTTTACTATTACTGCTATATAGAAGAGCCGGTTTATAGAGACAAGATCGTCGTCCGTGTTCGGTCCTACTTTTTTATTTAAGGGCAAAAAAATCTTTTGTGTACCCACCCACTTTTTTATTTAAGGGCAAAAAAATGACGTTTTATACTTTATATTACCAACTCTTCTAAAAAGTAGATAGAAATACTTTATTATACTTCTATTTTTCTACAAGTAAAATGAGCTAAACCGAGAATATTTACCAAAATTTAAAAAATAGCATTTTTTCGTTTAAATAGAAAATCAATTTCTACTTTGTTTCGTTTTAAACATGTAAAATTAATTTAATAATTTGAATTAGAATTATCCAAATCAAAATTTGATAAAAAATAATAAGTATTTTACACCTTTAAATTAATCGAATTAAAATTGAAAGTATCAACTGATGCTTAAATATTGCTATTATTTTATCTCAAAGAGAGGAAAATAGTTTTCTTTTAAACAAATCTTCTCTTTTAAAAAGTATTAATAAATTTTCATAGCAAACACGAATTTAATAAAGTTTTAGATACGGAGCACAAACTACAATGTTATATTAATCGTATTTTAAACATAGTATATATATATATATATATATATATATATATATATATATATATATATATATATATTATCACTATCTAAACACAACTATATATACATAAATACACTATAATTCGAAGTGTTGGGCGCACGGGCACAAGCCATCTAGTTTAAAAAGATAGATATAAATGATAGGACACTAGCATAAGGTAGTCATTTGAGTAATTTTACCTTTGGGTGTAATTTTTTTTAATCAATTTAGACAGTGCTTTGATTGACTGATATATGATGATTATTCAATGAAATTAGTAATGTATAATTTTTTTTAATTATCATACATTATTATAGTGTTGGAGGAGATTTTTTTTTCTCTTTTTCTGATTTTTGTATTGTTGGCTCCCCCTTATAATTGAGTAAATAAGGAAACAAAATAAATAGATTTACTCTTTATTTGGATACATAAAGAAACAAATAAACTTACTTAGTATATTTCTACATGTAAGTTACCAACCTTTTAATCTATATCTAATGTCATTAAAAGTAAATCAAATAATACCTGAAGGCAAATGATTTACACCATTAGTCATTAAAACAGCATTAGTCATAGCAACGTGTACAACAAAGAGTCAGATGGGACCCACATCTCTAGAAAAGATGTTGTATGATGTGATGATGTATGCTGAGATAAGCAAGGGGTAGTTGGTCAACTCACTCAAATAGCTATATTGAAGCAACAATCGGATACCTTTTCAGCCAATCACATTGCTCCACTTCGTCCGAAATGACCAAGATGCCCCTAAGATGCCAAGAAGGCATCTTGACGTCCCGTGTGCTTATCCGCTTTTATTAGATAGTAGAAGAACTTGCAAATATTGGTCTGGCCATAATTTATTGAAAAGTATTTCAAAGTGAAGTAATAATTGTTACTTCTAGATTTTTAGCTTTCTTTTCAAGTAATTTTTTTTGTTCAAGCACAATTTAAATTTCTAGATGCTATTCTTCAAGCTCAAGGTCAATTTAATATTTCATTTTACTTTATCAAATGTTGTTCAAATGCTCTCAACTTTGCTACTTACTTTTCTTCTTGCGTATATGCGCTTCTGTCTAATTCATTCTCATCCACTATTGTTAAGGCAAAGAAAATATAAAACAATAGCAATTTGGGTTGTAGATTATTCAGCTTGAGCTTCCTCCGCAAAAGGTCTTCTTAACATGGATTGTAATCCAGTGAGTTGCCACACTATCAAATACTAATGAGCCAATATCAGCGAAAGCAGACTTATAGGGACGTCCTTTTTTTTTTTTTTTTTTTTTTTTGTTGAGTGTTTTGGAAATTGTTCAATATGATGTGAATAGTGTTGTGGGATATATACGGGAACAGGATATGTGGTTCAGGGGGATTTTGCGGATTTATTTAATTAATTAGAATGTAAAAACGACGTTAACGTTTTGAGATAAGATATTTTTTCGAGAGAATGAACAGCCCCGCACCTTGTCATTAGAGCAAGAATTTATCATTTTATGGCACGTGGTTCTCTACATTTTGATTTTTTTGTTTCTTTTATCAAGAGGAGACTAGCGTCAAAAATTTAATTTGCAGATATTTTTGTAAAAAAGTTCGCTCTTGGTTCTTTGTTTTTGTAACATTAATTTGACATTTTTAAAAACTTCTAAAATATTAAAGTACAAAAACATATCTGAAAGTGAAAGGAAACATTTTTCTTAGTTTATATATTAGACGTGTTTTTAAAAATCAAACAATTGAAAGCACTTCTATTTTTTTTTTACTTAAATTTTTTGAGATTAAAGTCTCCAATGAGCTTTTCATATGTTAAGTTAATTTCATTTATTTCTTTGAATTGAAACCACATTGGCTAACTTATTTTTTACCAAAAGATATTACAGTATTCAATTAAATTAAAGTCAAAAGTATTTAATTAAAAATATTGTTATATGATGAAATCAATAAAGTTAACTTATAAATAATTAAAAGCCTTGATATTACAAGATATTTTTGTAGATGTTCTTTCAAAGTAAATCACATAGAAAATACTGAAAAGTTAATGAAATTAAATTGTTCTTACTTTAAGCTTTCTTTTTTCCTTCCAAATGATGCATGTTAAAAATAACATTTTTTTCTTTTTCTTAATTTAATGAACCATTTTATGAAATTTACATTGTATAACTTTTTTATGTTGAACACTTAGCTATTTTGTCCTAAATTACATAAGACATTGATTATCCGTATTTTGTAAAATATTTTAATATTTAAAACTTTTTGCAATTGTCTAGTATTGTTATTGTTTGGAGATGAAATAGTATTTTCTTTAACTACAATATTTTTTCAAATATTTTCAGAATTTATATAAAAATAATATTTCATAGTTCCTCTTTTAATATAGTAATTTATTAGATAAATTTTATGTTAAAAGCATGTGCTTGTAAAATTTAATTATACCGTACTTCGGATGTCATTTTTCGATTGAGACGAAATGACTATAATTTACATTTTTGATACATTTTTAAAGTATTTAACAATGTATAAGTTTAATTGTATTTATTCTTTAATTTAAAACTTAATCCTATTTTAAGTGAAATCTTTATCGATAACTTAGTTTTGCGAGCATGTACGACACAAAATTACAGGAGAAAATAAGAAGAAAAAAATACGTTTAGCCAGACGAATAAAAATTTAAAATAGCAAATTATAAATGATAAATAACGTCAAGAAATAATAAATATTATTATAAGACAAATATCTTAATTCAATAATCAAGCCTATATTAGGATAGAATTTAAATAACAGGATAATTCTTTCCGTCTATATAATAAATTCTTAACGTAAACTATAATTTAAAACAAGTTTAAAAATATTTTCTCATAAAAGACTTAAATAATTATAAGTGTGCTTTGTGGGGCCACTATAACCTTTTCCATGACATCATCATTTTTATGGGCATTAAAAAATTCCTTAAAGTTCTTAAAATTTACCAAAATGTATGAGGATGCACAAAGTCATAAAACTTCAATTAGGGGTAAAAAGAGACAAAAAAAATTCATGTGAGGACTACAAAAATTGTTATTCTCCCTTATATAAAGTAGTAATATTTGTTCTAAGAAGATGATGTGCAATGATGGTACAACCAACACTATTACAAAATCACTATTTTTCCACTGGTTTCCTATTGAAAAAATTTCAATGGCTATTTCCTACTGAATATCAGTAAAACAAACATAAATGGTAGAATTTTCTCATAGAAAAATCATGAAATTTTCCAGCGTTTCAATGGAAACCTATTTCCCACCATGCATTTACCAGAGAAATTGTTCGGTGGGAATAAAGTGGTAAAGTCATGTTTTTATAGCACAAATTTCCTACTTAATGTTGGTGGGGAAAATCTCTTTTTCTAGTAGTGCACTACTTTTTCATCAATACGTAATTGCCTCTAGTTTTTAAATTTTGTAATTTGCGTATTCTAGTATAGGTACTCTTATAACGCTTGATAGTAAGGGTTTCTTGCAAATATTCGTCAGGCCATAATTTGTTGAAAAGTATAATTCTGATTTTGTTATAAATATTAGTAATGGATATCCATTTAATATACTTGAAAACCATGAATACTTGGTCACCAAGGAAATTTGGCAATCAAGAATATATGGCCTCCAAGCTATTATCTCGTGCTTGACCACCATTTTCCTCCTATAAATAAGAGGTCCATTTGTAGAATTGAGAGAGCAATAAATCTCTCTCTCTCTCTCTCTCTGTCCCAATTTTTTTGGCTATATCTCTTGTGTCGTTTACTTTTAATATTATTTCATAACACGTTATCAGCACGAAGCTCTAACCAATTGAGTATTTAATTTGGAAAGTTGCAAATACTTATGGTTGGGAGAAGATTTGGACTCCGAATTCGTTGTTTATTTGCTCGCCAGGCAAGGCTTGTTGGCAACTACTATATGTAATTATGTATCCTTGTCAACTATGGAGATTGTACCACTGGTCATCACGGTAGGTAACCCAATTTAAATATGATCATTGAACACTTCAATCTCATGTCCGTGGTACCAAAGTTGCCGAAAGCTTTTATACTAATATTCTGCAACACTAAGGTTAGCTTGCAAATGAATATTTAAATTATTTAATTTATGCTTTCACACAATAAGCATAGCCTCACAAGGAGTGTATATGGCTATCACGAGTTTGCTACTAATAGTACAACTCATTGGGTTCATTTGATCCATGGCAACTTAATTGGTTCTGGATCATTTATGCCTCAAATTTGTTCCTGAAGAACAATTTTGTTAAGAAGGATTATGATGTTAATTCCGTACCTCTTAATGGCTAAACGAAAGTTTGCAAGAAATATATGGTCACCAGAAGTGAAAATATTTCCTATATATTGTTGTGGCTACAATTGAAGATGTGTTGGAGAAAAATTATTTATATCATATGTATGCCTCGATTTTCTCCTGAAGTAGCAATATCTTAAAAGAGATTCTAAGCTATCACAATTTGATATGCTTAAGGCCTGCACGTTCAGATGATTGTGTTCCATTTTTGAAGAATGAAAACTTTTGATATAAGCTATAAATATAAATTCATTCCCTGAAGCGGATGTGATAATATATAGTAAAGCCTATAAATATAAACGTGCATTTGATTGTGAGAATATCATGATTCATCTCCAAAAGAGGTAGAATAATTGAGAAGAAATATTCTGAATATTATATGCTTTACTCCTGAAGTACTAAACTCATAAATTTGCTCCTCGAGTAGTAAATTTTGAACTCTACTCCCGAAGTAGTAGAACTTTGAGCTCTACTCTTGAAATAGTAAGACTCTGAATTCTACTAGAAGTAGTAAAACTATGAATTTTACTCCTGAAGTAGTAAGGCTTTGAATTATACTCCTGAAGTAGTACAACTCTGAAATCTACTCCCAAAGTAGTAGAATTCTGAAATTTTCCTCCTGAAGTAGTAAAACTTTGAAATTTACTCTTGAAATAGTAAGACCTTGAAAGTTACTCTCGAAGTAGTGAATCTTTTAACTTTACTCCCGAAGTGATACAATTTTAATATTCACTCCTGAAGCAGAAAGAACGGGTAAAATATCTGAGAAATATTCTGAGCAATGTCTTTTTGTGCTTGAGCAAAATAACGAGCTATTGATGAACGTCGTATTATAAGCACATTTGAATAATTAGGTTTCATTTCCCGAAGTGAATGAAGAAATATCACAACCTGTCTCCGGGAGAGATAAAATACAAGGAATATACATGTTATTTTTGTGGTATGAAATTAAGACATAGGAACATGTACTTGTCGTACGCAGAAATATCTTAAACAATTTTATCAAAGTATCTTTTTAAGAAAAAAAAAAAGTAAAATAGAATGTTTCTACTATATTCGTTATGGTTAGTTGTTATTGATTTCCTTGAAGGAAATAACAATTAATGTATCTCTTTATGAAGGATGTGATTATTATGTGGTTGACGCTTAGATACAAAATATTCAGTTAATGATGAATCTCCCTGAAGGAGATGTTTGAAATATTGAAGTTTAGAATTCAATATTTATTTCATGACACCAATAGTGTCGAAATTTGCTTTCATGGTACCAGAAGTATTTAAGAAATATTTGGTAATAGAAATTAATGATCTAAGGCTCCAAAAGAGCTAATTATTTATTTACAAGTATCGTGACACTAGCAGCGTCCAAATAATATCTGATTATGATAAATAAATTAAAGTCTCTTGAAGATGTTATATATGATAATACCATTCATTGTAAGTCATAATTGGTACGATCGGAACACTGTAGTAGACCTGAAGTTTACTAACAATAAACATATTTATCATATTGAGACTACAAATGATCGGAATTTTAAATATGTTCAAGTTACTACGGGTAAGAAATACACAAGTGAAATGCTACCCGAGCATGATGAGATCACATACCACGATAAACCAGAAGTTTATTGATATACAATTTGTGCAATAGTAAACCAGAAGTTTATTAAAAGAAATAGCACTCGTCATGGTAAACTTGAAGTTTACGGGTACAGATAATTTTATCAGTTGACAAGACCATTTTGATCGTCCTGATTTAAATCTGATGTGCTAATTGAGTATTAAAAACATATTGAAGAACTAGAAGATTTTTGAAGAATTTGTTTGTGTTGCTTGTTCTCATGATAAGTTGATTACACCAGCTAATGTTGGGATTGAATTTCCGAAATTCTGGAAAATATAAAAGGTGAACGTGGTCCCCTTCACCTACAGTGTGATGTCTTAAATATATGCATCTATGAGACGGTCACATGTATGTTTATTGTCAACTAGCAGTTTGACATTTACGAAATTGCTTACTCAAAATAATTGAGTTGGAAGCACAGTTTTCAGAATATGTAATCAAGACAATCATCTTGATAATGTTGGTTTATATCTAAGCTGGTTTGACATTAGATTCCTCCATAATATAGCCAAACCATTGCTTATGAGAACAGAGCTTCAGATGTTGGTCTGAGATATGATATATTGCATACAACAACATTTTTATGCTTCAGATCAATAAATTTTGATAAATTCTCCCCTCATATTTGGTCAGGGTCAGGAACTAGATATTTCCATCTTATAGCGTTTGATGTGCGTTATATGATTAATGGAAATACCATTATGCACACAGATGGATTTTCCAAAAGAAAATGGGGACATATGTCACTAAAATAAGGGGAGAGAATAAGCAGTTAAGAAATATGTTGTGAATTATCATCAGTATGATCCCCAGATAATTCAAGTCAAATGCTGGAAGCATTTGCTGATCCAACTATTTCATATTTCATCTGCAAAATGCTCTTAGTGTCCCTGAAGGACAGAGTCTACAACATACATGGAGCATGGTAGACCAATCAGTTTCAAATATAATAATCCTGGAAAAAGGGAGGAGCAAATGATCATAATAAGGAGGCAATGTGCTCTTGAAGAGCTACGATATAACACTTCATAAACCTTATGAGAGGTTCAGGTACCTGAAAATAATGAAGTGATGAGATCTCAGTAAGTTATGTCGAATTGCGAATCGATACGAGATGATAACTCATCGTCAATATCTTTGATACGGTATGACGCGCAATATTGTATAAGATTGTGAGGATATGAGTTCTATGTCTCTTAAAGCATGCTGACATAGAAATAATTACTAAGTGATATGATGCATCTTGGTAAGCGATTGGACTTGTAGTCCAGACATTAGAAGATGTCACAATTTATAATGATGGAAGTTGTCACAGCCTATATGGCTTACTTGACAAAATTTATATTCTGAAGGACCCAAAATGCTTGAAGCATATACAAATTCTTGGGAAACTGGTTTATAATCCTTAAATGGATTAAATGAATCAAGGTTGATGTACTGGAATCGCCTTAATATATATATTCATTGACTAATGGTAAAAATATACTATGTTTACCCTTGTCTCTTTATGATAGTCAAAACCTTTCATATGAATATTATTGGAGCTCTTGAAGAGTTTACAAAGGCAGTACATTATCTGCTGAAAGAAGTTGAAATAAGAAAATTGAATTGGTCCTGAAATACCATATCTTTATGCAATTGATGCACTCATATATCTTGCTATAACCACGAGCATGATATAATTTACTCCCATATGGAGATATTGAAATAAGATCAATTGCATACTGCTAATGAAAGTATGGCATGAATGTGTTTATCCTAACAAATATTGTCAAGTGTTTTGGATGGACAGGGCATTCATCTGATCGACATAAGAGTTCGATCCAAATATGTTAATCTCTTTCCATGAAGGATTTCTGTCAAATCATGTTATTATACATGACAGTCAAACCATAGAATGATAACATCAGATAGATTATGAAGCAAGTCATGAATGTACTTGACGTGATTTTAACAATATTATATGGTGATGATGCAGCTCTATCTAAGGAATGAAGATGCAGATTATCAACCAGGTCATTTGACAGATCTGATCACAAACACAGTTCCAACCTCAAGATATGATAAGTTGGTATATATAAGATCGGAGTACATCATCGTCAAGAATTATTTTATGCTTTAATCAAGGGGAGCAAATACACGTTGTACTCTTTTTCCCTTGATCAAGGTTTTGTCTCATTTGGGTTTTCCTGGCAATGTTTTTAATGAGGCGGCTCTCAAAGCGTGTTACTACAAACTTTTTTCCTTCATTAGGACCTTTTCCCATAGGGTTTTTCCTAATAAGGTTTTAACGAGGCACATCACTTATTAATGGACACCCAAGGGGAAGTGTTGTAAATATTAGTAATGAATATCCATTTAATATACTTGAAAACCATGAATACTTGGTCATCGGCAACCAAGAATATATGGCCTCCAAGCTATTATCTTGTGCTTGGCCACCATTTTCCTCCAATAAATAGGAGGTCCATTTGTAGAATTGAGAGAGCAATAAAAATCTCTCTCTCCCAACTTCTTTTGGCTATATTTCTTGTGTCGTTTACTTTTATTATTATTTCATAACAAATTTCTAATTGTTAACTTCTTTTCAAGGAGATCTTTTTCTCAAACACAACTAGATGCTATTCTTCAACGTCAATTTAATATTTCTTTTTTACTTTATTACATGTTGTTCAAGTGCTCTTAACTTTTAAACTTAATTACTTTTCTTCTGGCATATATTCGCTTCTGTCTAATTAATTCTCACCTATATTATTCTCATTAAGGCAGGTAAAATATAAAACTTGGGGGTCGTTTCGTAGCTGGTTAGAGTATTAAAATACATGAATTAGTTATGAGGGAATCTATTTATTATTTTATGCAAGTTTTAGTTATGTAGAGTTTAGTTATTCATGTATTAGTTATTCATTTACTAGCTATTGCACCTTTTGCCATGCATAAAATAATACATAGATTCCCTCATAACTTATACATGTATTAGTTATGCGGATTTCTAAAGTGCAAACCAAACACCGTACTAATTTTATACATGAATAACTCACCTCATAACTAGCTACCAAACACAGTATTACTTAAGCATAATTTTAATACATGAATAACTTACTCCTAATCAACTACCAAACGACCCCTTGGTGTTAACAGGAACACAATTGCACTGTTTGACCTTCAAATGCACTGATCTTTAATTTTTGTCTTTCAAAACTGAACTTATGCTTAGAGAGACAAAAAAATTTAAGGGCACGGAACATAACTCGTGGGATATTATGATATGAAAATATAAACTTATACCCCCACGAAAAAGTTGTTTGCTTTGAGGAGCAAAAAAATAAATACCACCACAAAATAGGTAAAGCAATTTGGGCTGTAGATTTTCAGCTTGGGTTTCCTCCCCAAAAGCTCTGTTGCACATGGTTTGTAATCCAGTGAGTTATCCACTATCAAATATGAACAATATCAACGAACGTAGAAGTATAGGAACGTGAAATTATCAGGCTAGTTCAAAACAAAGCCTCAAAATGCCAAGTATTTCTTCCATTCATGTTTAAAAAATTACTTAAAATTTAGACAGATAATCACCTTTCCAACACAATACATTTTGAATTTTGTCATTTCCTCTATATTTTTTTTTTGGCAATTAAAAGAATTTGTATTAATCACCAAGTAACAATTTACATACCAGGGGTGGATTAACCAATCCTATCCCCTCTCAACAGACCCCTATACCATTAGCAAACAAAAAAACTATCTAGGAACCAACCTAAGTATCCAAGAACTGATATTGAGTTTTTTTGTTTTTTTTGTTCTTTTTTTTGTTTTTATTATATAGGGGTAGGGGAAAGGGATTACAATGTGGAGATTCGAACCCTTATCAACTAGGTGAGAGTTCAGGTTAGATCCCTACAAGTAGCCTTGAGTTGTGTCTCACTCTAATACATAAATTGAGCTTCATCTGGCGTAACATGATATCTCTGGTAGTTGTCTTTTGTTAGAAAACTCTGAGATTTCTCTCTATCCAAATCCCATATATACCGCAGTTGCCAAGCCAGCTTTCAGAAGGACTTTCCGTGGATGTTTATTTCTGGACTGTTGCTAAACCCATAACCACTCTAGCTGTCTAGCATTTCCTCTAAATTTATTAAGTAGGAATTTCAATTCGTTCCAATTTATTAACAACTTCCTTTTTTTTACCCTAACAAAATTTTCTAAGCATTCACAACTTTTTCTCAATGCCAGTGCCCCGTTAATCTCGCTAGTAGTACTAACAGTAACAACTTTATTTGCCTTTAAGCGAAAAAACTCGTAGCTTTTAGCTGCTAATTTTAGTAAATCTATATATTCATAATCAAAGAGAGTAAAATCATTTACTCAGTATATGTATTATTATCTGACAATTTTGATAGTGAAACTTACATAAACAGCTATCTTTTAATAGCTTCTAACAATTTATAGCTACTTTTTCTATATTTACAAATCGTAGCTAATTTTTGTTGTATTTCGCGATTTTGAAATACACGGAAATACAAAATCCGGCATATTTCGCATTTTTGAAATACACTGAAATACAAAATCTGGCAGAGTAAAAATAGGCTGTATTTATGGAACAGATTCTCTTCTTTCATTTTAAATGGTAAGTCAAATTAAATCAACCATGTATCACGCATAACTGTTGAAGTTCCATAACAACCCACGTTTCTCTCTCCAAATTACTTCATTCCAAACTTTTAGAAATACTTCCAAATACAGAAAAATATACACTGGAATACAATGAAATTGTTATATCCCGTAATTTTGTACATTGGATTATTTGTGAGCTAATGGACATAAATTCAAGGACAAGATTATTTTGGGATATGAGACAAAGACTTTTAATCCCCGATTTTAATAAGTGCACGACTTGTTAATTAATTGCAGTTAGTGTAGAAATATTCGTGGGGATTAAGGATTAATTAGGCTAATTAGTGTATTAAGTGGGCTCCACCAAGCATTATAACAAAAAAAAAATCTGATCTTGAAGACATTCTATAGTGGGCACGTGTGGGAGCATTATGCTGCCCATAAACAACACTTTGATGACTAAAATAATTCATTCATCACATTGTCATCTTCCACACTTCATTCCCAAATCTGAAAATTTAGAGAGATGAGACAACATGTGAGGTCTTAGTGGATGACTCACACTTCCAATACTCATTAAATTCGAAATTTAGAGAGAGAGGGGGATTTCCTCTTCAACCACAAATCTGAAAATCTAGAGAGAGGCACTCATCTTCTCCACAAAGTGAACTAAAGAAAGAGGGAGAGAGCTACACGGCCATGGACATGGCAGTAGCTTCAGGAAGCTCACGGCTAGCTCCTCTTCTTCCCCCCTTCTACACAATTAAGTTGATGATTTCCAAGTCCAATTAGAGGAAGAAAACAAGGATTACAACAGTTATGACAACTCACGGCCATGGCAGATTTTTTTTGGAACAACTTAAGCTTCTAAAGTGTCCTAATTTAATTTGAGGTAAGATTTCGGTTTTTTGTTATAAGATTGGAGTTAATGATGTTGTAATGGATCTATTAAGTTGTATTATGTGAAGTTGGAAGTAAGAAAAACTGTTTGATTAAAGTTGGCATTAAAAGTGGGCAGATTTGGAGTTGTTTTAATTGGGTTGAGTTTGATTAGTGTTGTCATAATTATGGTATGATATTTGTAGATAATTTGTTTATGTTGAAGGGCTGGAAATATGGTTATTAACATGTATAGGGGCTGTTGTCAATGGTAAAAATTACACTTGATTCCATGTGTCTGTAATTTTGTGGAATAAAGGTCGAAAATTGTATTTCGATGTTGTAGTGTTGATGGACTGTTTTGGGTTTGCTATTGAAACGAAATTGAAGGAATTTCTTGTACATGGATGGTTGTTGTTATTAATTTATGGATTACGTGTAAAAGGTGAAAGGAAAGTTTAAATCATGTTAGAACTTGTTGTGAAATTAGAGCAGTTTCCTTGCATATAATAGTCGATGTTGTTGTTGTTGTGGGCTGTTTTGATAAGGTTTTTGGTGGAAAATCTCATGTGATTATATGGCTATTTGAGGTTGTCATTGTTATGGTTAAATCGTAGTTAGGGGCTGTTCTTGAGGAATTGGAGAACTAAGGATAGTTAAGATTTGTATTGTGACGTCATAATGGATGGGGCTGTTTTAGAACTTGTTGTAATGTTACGATAGTTTGCTTGCATATAGAGGTTGATGTTGTTGCTGATGTGAATCATCAAACTTGGAGGAAAGAGGCGTATAAAATATCGTATGCGAAGTGTGTGCGATTTGCTTGGTATATTCTTAGATGTTCGTGAGATTATCGGTCATTGTTATGTGGTAAATAAGGGCTGTTTTGTAATGAATTTCATGGCTGTTTTGTGATGGATTTTGTGGCTGTTTTGGGGCTGCTTGTTATAAATTTCGTGGCTGTTTTGTGGTGACATTTTGGGGGCTGTTTGTTGTAATTTTCGTGGCTGCTCTTGTTGAGTCGAAATGCTGGGATTATAGTTATGATTATGTACAATATATGTAGTATATTTGCTGGAGTGTGGGTTGTTCTTGATGGCTGGTCTAACATTGTTAAAGGGGCTGGATAAACATACATAATTAGTGTATTAATCACTTTGTTGTTGTACTCCATGGATGTAAAGAGAAAGAATGATAACAATGGTGTAGGTAGTGCATATGGGGCTGATTTTGTTATGTCCTTGAATATTGTTGGTAAAGATTCGGGTTGATAATTGAATGTATGAGCGATAAGGTGGCTCGAATGTAAGCCGTCGAGTTAATTATTATAAATGTTGTTGAATGATGAAAAAGAGAGTATTAATGTAATATTGTCTTTCGGATTGGTTATTGGAGTTGCTAGGTTGGTTATTGTGGTTGTTGTTGTTGATTTTGAGCGAGTTAAATTCTCGGGTTGGCCTATTTACAGGGGAAATGCTGCCGAATTTTCTGTAGAATTTAATGATTAGTTTGGAATGAATGGCTTAAGTGCCCTTAGCTAATGATTGGTATTCGTTGGCGTAATTGTAGACCTTGGGGAGCCCGAGGCGTAGATTTGGATTAGCTTTAGATTGGCTATCTTGGAAGTGCGTTCGAGGTATGTAAAGCGCAACCCTTCTTTCTTTTGGCATGCCTTAGTTTTCAATAGGCTATATCACGAGCCTCGAGGAAATTCCAAATTCGAAATCCGAGCACGTTATGATCCTTATATATAATTCTTGGCATTCTTATGTATGTTGTGATGAAGTATGAACCATTATGTCTTCGAAAGCATTGATTTCCAAACTTTGTACAAAAAGTTATTTTAAAGAATTCCGTAACTACGAAATGCCATATCTTTCGCATAAAGGCTCGGATTGCTCCAATATTTTTATAGGAGTTTGCATGATGTATAATGATTATGTTTTCCATAGGCGGGCCCGACTCGGGTCAATACCCGTCCGTGGGTCCCGCGACTTTCCGTTATGTACTTTGGACGACTTTTGAAAGAATTTGGTATGATTATCATTTCGAATTTCAAGTATGGTCATTTACTTATATTTGAGTCTATGATAATGATTTTATGCATATGGTTACTCATGACTCTGCTCGTGCGTTCTGTTATATCTTTCGCCGGTTCCCGGGCCGGTTCTGTTATCGTGCGCGCTTTGATATACTCCGGAGTTATGCTGTGCTTATGGTTCACCGAGCTACTCGCAAAAGAGGGTCGGGTTCCACTTATATTTGGTGTTATGCTGTGTATGGCGTTATGTTGTGAGGTGATATGTGACGGGGATACGGAGATTTGAAACTTTCTGGTGTTATGCTGTGTTATGGCGCCATCGACAGGCGGGCGACCATATTCTTCTGTACCCTATGCATGACTTACATATTTGAAACTAAACATTTTGATATGATTGGATTTGCACTTATGTTCGACAATTCTGTTTCGTTTATGTCTCAGGTTTGTTTTCTGTATATTCTGCTTTGCATACTCAGTACATATTTCGTACTGACCCCCTTTCTTCGGGGGTTGCGTTTCATGCCCGCAGGTACAGACGCACAGTTTGGTGATCCTTCCGTTTAGGACATCCCCTTCTGCTGTTTCGAGTGCTCTTCTCATTCCAGAGCATACATTTTGGTATATATTTGTTCGCTATGTATATGTGTATTTGTTCAGGGGTACGGCGGGGCCCTGTCCCGCCATATGATTCGTTTGGTCTGTTTAGAGGTCTGTAGACGTATTTGTGGGTGTGTGTGCCTGCTTCTGTACAGATGTGTGTATATGTCCCTATTCGCTATGGCAGCCTCGTCGGCTTGCATTTTGTATATGTATATGGCAGCCTTGTCGGCGTGCGTTTGTATATGTGTTTTGGGCCGTTGTGCCATTTGACAGCCTTGCCGGCTTTTTGATATATGTCTATGTATATGTTGCGCTGAAATGTGTCTGATGCAGTTTGATATAGTTTGAGACGACATATAGCAGTTATAGCCATATATGCTATCTGTTTGTGATTCGATTTGGATAAGTGTGTTACGATTTGATATGTTTGTCTGTCTGGGTGTCCAAGTAGGGCACCAGTTGCGGCCCACGGGGCTGGGTCGTGACAGAAGTGGTATCAAAGCAGTTTGTCCTTGGGATGTCTACAGACCGTGTCTTGTAGAGTCTTGTTTATCGGTGTGTTGTGCACCACATCTATAAACAGGAAGCTACAGGACATTTAGGATGTTACATTTCTTTCATATCTTAGATCGTGCGATAGAGCCCAGTCATAGGAAATGAAATTCCTTATACTAACCCTTGATTTCAGCAGTAGAACGGCATCGACCGAAGAAAGTGACTGATGATATTGGAAGTTACAAAGTACGCAGGTAAGCAACGGTATGAAGAATGTATGTCGGGTAAGGTATTTGAAGTACGATTGAAATGTAAAGTTAAAGATTGAAAGGGAAGGTAAACAGGAAAGTGTAACAGGTGCAGTTTGGATTAGACATACGAGGTAAGTCCATCATTTTCATACTGTTGTTAATATTTGGAGCCCTGCATGGCTATGATATGATATGATGTGTGTATATATATATGTTGGCCCTGTGAGGCATTGTTGGTATTTCCTGCGTGCAGGTTCTGGGATAGTAAAGAAATACAGAGGGAACTCTGCTAAAATTTTCCACAAGTATAAAAGGAATGAGATATTAGTTCGTAATATGTATTGAAAGGCCGTGTCAACGGTAATGATAAGAGTTGACTAAGTGGTGAGTGTAGTTGACTGCGAGAAATAAGTTAATCGTTGAATTGATGTTAATAGTAATTATGAGATCGATATCGATATAGTAAAAAGGAAATGCTAGGGCAATTTGGAAGGGTTTGTGATAATAAGAGATGATTTAGAAAAGGCTGGCAAACTTAATAGGGTGTTATATGAGGTACCGACTGAATTGATAAGCAGGGATAAATTATGACGAGTTTATAGTTAAAAGAAGTAATAGTATGATTACGACAAAAGTACAGAAGAAAAAGAATTGTGACGGATGCAAATGTATTGGTAAGACAGGCTGTGAAGTTGTGAAGGATAAAATTGACTAGGAAGGGTGAAAGGTTAAGTTTTCTTATACAACACTAATGTAACATTCGAGGACGAATGTTTCTAAAGGGGGGAAGGATGTTATATCCCGTAATTTTGTACATTGGATTATTTGTGAGCTAATGGACATAAATTCAAGGACAAGATTATTTTGGGATATGAGACAAAGACTTTTAATCCCCGATTTTAATAAGTGCACGACTTGTTAATTAATTGCAGTTAGTGTAGAAATATTCGTGGGGATTAAGGATTAATTAGGCTAATTAGTGTATTAAGTGGGCTCCACCAAGCATTATAACAAAAAAAAAATCTGATCTTGAAGACATTCTATAGTGGGCACGTGTGGGAGCATTATGCTGCCCATAAACAACACTTTGATGACTAAAATAATTCATTCATCACATTGTCATCTTCCACACTTCATTCCCAAATCTGAAAATTTAGAGAGATGAGACAACATGTGAGGTCTTAGTGGATGACTCACACTTCCAATACTCATTAAATTCGAAATTTAGAGAGAGAGGGGGATTTCCTCTTCAACCACAAATCTGAAAATCTAGAGAGAGGCACTCATCTTCTCCACAAAGTGAACTAAAGAAAGAGGGAGAGAGCTACACGGCCATGGACATGGCAGTAGCTTCAGGAAGCTCACGGCTAGCTCCTCTTCTTCCCCCCTTCTACACAATTAAGTTGATGATTTCCAAGTCCAATTAGAGGAAGAAAACAAGGATTACAACAGTTATGACAACTCACGGCCATGGCAGATTTTTTTTGGAACAACTTAAGCTTCTAAAGTGTCCTAATTTAATTTGAGGTAAGATTTCGGTTTTTTGTTATAAGATTGGAGTTAATGATGTTGTAATGGATCTATTAAGTTGTATTATGTGAAGTTGGAAGTAAGAAAAACTGTTTGATTAAAGTTGGCATTAAAAGTGGGCAGATTTGGAGTTGTTTTAATTGGGTTGAGTTTGATTAGTGTTGTCATAATTATGGTATGATATTTGTAGATAATTTGTTTATGTTGAAGGGCTGGAAATATGGTTATTAACATGTATAGGGGCTGTTGTCAATGGTAAAAATTACACTTGATTCCATGTGTCTGTAATTTTGTGGAATAAAGGTCGAAAATTGTATTTCGATGTTGTAGTGTTGATGGACTGTTTTGGGTTTGCTATTGAAACGAAATTGAAGGAATTTCTTGTACATGGATGGTTGTTGTTATTAATTTATGGATTACGTGTAAAAGGTGAAAGGAAAGTTTAAATCATGTTAGAACTTGTTGTGAAATTAGAGCAGTTTCCTTGCATATAATAGTCGATGTTGTTGTTGTTGTGGGCTGTTTTGATAAGGTTTTTGGTGGAAAATCTCATGTGATTATATGGCTATTTGAGGTTGTCATTGTTATGGTTAAATCGTAGTTAGGGGCTGTTCTTGAGGAATTGGAGAACTAAGGATAGTTAAGATTTGTATTGTGACGTCATAATGGATGGGGCTGTTTTAGAACTTGTTGTAATGTTACGATAGTTTGCTTGCATATAGAGGTTGATGTTGTTGCTGATGTGAATCATCAAACTTGGAGGAAAGAGGCGTATAAAATATCGTATGCGAAGTGTGTGCGATTTGCTTGGTATATTCTTAGATGTTCGTGAGATTATCGGTCATTGTTATGTGGTAAATAAGGGCTGTTTTGTAATGAATTTCATGGCTGTTTTGTGATGGATTTTGTGGCTGTTTTGGGGCTGCTTGTTATAAATTTCGTGGCTGTTTTGTGGTGACATTTTGGGGGCTGTTTGTTGTAATTTTCGTGGCTGCTCTTGTTGAGTCGAAATGCTGGGATTATAGTTATGATTATGTACAATATATGTAGTATATTTGCTGGAGTGTGGGTTGTTCTTGATGGCTGGTCTAACATTGTTAAAGGGGCTGGATAAACATACAGAATTAGTGTATTAATCACTTTGTTGTTGTACTCCATGGATGTAAAGAGAAAGAATGATAACAATGGTGTAGGTAGTGCATATGGGGCTGATTTTGTTATGTCCTTGAATATTGTTGGTAAAGATTCGGGTTGATAATTGAATGTATGAGCGATAAGGTGGCTCGAATGTAAGCCGTCGAGTTAATTATTATAAATGTTGTTGAATGATGAAAAAGAGAGTATTAATGTAATATTGTCTTTCGGATTGGTTATTGGAGTTGCTAGGTTGGTTATTGTGGTTGTTGTTGTTGATTTTGAGCGAGTTAAATTCTCGGGTTGGCCTATTTACAGGGGAAATGCTGCCGAATTTTCTGTAGAATTTAATGATTAGTTTGGAATGAATGGCTTAAGTGCCCTTAGCTAATGATTGGTATTCGTTGGCGTAATTGTAGACCTTGGGGAGCCCGAGGCGTAGATTTGGATTAGCTTTAGATTGGCTATCTTGGAAGTGCGTTCGAGGTATGTAAAGCGCAACCCTTCTTTCTTTTGGCATGCCTTAGTTTTCAATAGGCTATATCACGAGCCTCGAGGAAATTCCAAATTCGAAATCCGAGCACGTTATGATCCTTATATATAATTCTTGGCATTCTTATGTATGTTGTGATGAAGTATGAACCATTATGTCTTCGAAAGCATTGATTTCCAAACTTTGTACAAAAAGTTATTTTAAAGAATTCCGTAACTACGAAATGCCATATCTTTCGCATAAAGGCTCGGATTGCTCCAATATTTTTATAGGAGTTTGCATGATGTATAATGATTATGTTTTCCATAGGCGGGCCCGACTCGGGTCAATACCCGTCCGTGGGTCCCGCGACTTTCCGTTATGTACTTTGGACGACTTTTGAAAGAATTTGGTATGATTATCATTTCGAATTTCAAGTATGGTCATTTACTTATATTTGAGTCTATGATAATGATTTTATGCATATGGTTACTCATGACTCTGCTCGTGCGTTCTGTTATATCTTTCGCCGGTTCCCGGGCCGGTTCTGTTATCGTGCGCGCTTTGATATACTCCGGAGTTATGCTGTGCTTATGGTTCACCGAGCTACTCGCAAAAGAGGGTCGGGTTCCACTTATATTTGGTGTTATGCTGTGTATGGCGTTATGTTGTGAGGTGATATGTGACGGGGATACGGAGATTTGAAACTTTCTGGTGTTATGCTGTGTTATGGCGCCATCGACAGGCGGGCGACCATATTCTTCTGTACCCTATGCATGACTTACATATTTGAAACTAAACATTTTGATATGATTGGATTTGCACTTATGTTCGACAATTCTGTTTCGTTTATGTCTCAGGTTTGTTTTCTGTATATTCTGCTTTGCATACTCAGTACATATTTCGTACTGACCCCCTTTCTTCGGGGGCTGCGTTTCATGCCCGCAGGTACAGACGCACAGTTTGGTGATCCTTCCGTTTAGGACATCCCCTTCTGCTGTTTCGAGTGCTCTTCTCATTCCAGAGCATACATTTTGGTATATATTTGTTCGCTATGTATATGTGTATTTGTTCAGGGGTACGGCGGGGCCCTGTCCCGCCATATGATTCGTTTGGTCTGTTTAGAGGTCTGTAGACGTATTTGTGGGTGTGTGTGCCTGCTTCTGTACAGATGTGTGTATATGTCCCTATTCGCTATGGCAGCCTCGTCGGCTTGCATTTTGTATATGTATATGGCAGCCTTGTCGGCGTGCGTTTGTATATGTGTTTTGGGCCGTTGTGCCATTTGACAGCCTTGCCGGCTTTTTGATATATGTCTATGTATATGTTGCGCTGAAATGTGTCTGATGCAGTTTGATATAGTTTGAGACGACATATAGCAGTTATAGCCATATATGCTATCTGTTTGTGATTCGATTTGGATAAGTGTGTTACGATTTGATATGTTTGTCTGTCTGGGTGTCCAAGTAGGGCACCAGTTGCGGCCCACGGGGCTGGGTCGTGACAGAAGTGGTATCAAAGCAGTTTGTCCTTGGGATGTCTACAGACCGTGTCTTGTAGAGTCTTGTTTATCGGTGTGTTGTGCACCACATCTATAAACAGGAAGCTACAGGACATTTAGGATGTTACATTTCTTTCATATCTTAGATCGTGCGATAGAGCCCAGTCATAGGAAATGAAATTCCTTATACTAACCCTTGATTTCAGCAGTAGAACGGCATCGACCGAAGAAAGTGACTGATGATATTGGAAGTTACAAAGTACGCAGGTAAGCAACGGTATGAAGAATGTATGTCGGGTAAGGTATTTGAAGTACGATTGAAATGTAAAGTTAAAGATTGAAAGGGAAGGTAAACAGGAAAGTGTAACAGGTGCAGTTTGGATTAGACATACGAGGTAAGTCCATCATTTTCATACTGTTGTTAATATTGGGAGCCCTGCATGGCTATGATATGATATGATGTGTGTATATATATATGTTGGCCCTGTGAGGCATTGTTGGTATTTCCTGCGTGCAGGTTCTGGGATAGTAAAGAAATACAGAGGGAACTCTGCTAAAATTTTCCACAAGTATAAAAGGAATGAGATATTAGTTCGTAATATGTATTGAAAGGCCGTGTCAACGGTAATGATAAGAGTTGACTAAGTGGTGAGTGTAGTTGACTGCGAGAAATAAGTTAATCGTTGAATTGATGTTAATAGTAATTATGAGATCGATATCGATATAGTAAAAAGGAAATGCTAGGGCAATTTGGAAGGGTTTGTGATAATAAGAGATGATTTAGAAAAGGCTGGCAAACTTAATAGGGTGTTATATGAGGTACCGACTGAATTGATAAGCAGGGATAAATTATGACGAGTTTATAGTTAAAAGAAGTAATAGTATGATTACGACAAAAGTACAGAAGAAAAAGAATTGTGACGGATGCAAATGTATTGGTAAGACAGGCTGTGAAGTTGTGAAGGATAAAATTGACTAGGAAGGGTGAAAGGTTAAGTTTTCTTATACAACACTAATGTAACATTCGAGGACGAATGTTTCTAAAGGGGGGAAGGATGTTATATCCCGTAATTTTGTACATTGGATTATTTGTGAGCTAATGGACATAAATTCAAGGACAAGATTATTTTGGGATATGAGACAAAGACTTTTAATCCCCGATTTTAATAAGTGCACGACTTGTTAATTAATTGCAGTTAGTGTAGAAATATTCGTGGGGATTAAGGATTAATTAGGCTAATTAGTGTATTAAGTGGGCTCCACCAAGCATTATAACAAAAAAAAAATCTGATCTTGAAGACATTCTATAGTGGGCACGTGTGGGAGCATTATGCTGCCCATAAACAACACTTTGATGACTAAAATAATTCATTCATCACATTGTCATCTTCCACACTTCATTCCCAAATCTGAAAATTTAGAGAGATGAGACAACATGTGAGGTCTTAGTGGATGACTCACACTTCCAATACTCATTAAATTCGAAATTTAGAGAGAGAGGGGGATTTCCTCTTCAACCACAAATCTAAAAATCTAGAGAGAGGCACTCATCTTCTCCACAAAGTGAACTAAAGAAAGAGGGAGAGAGCTACACGGCCATGGACATGGCAGTAGCTTCAGGAAGCTCACGGCTAGCTCCTCTTCTTCCCCCCTTCTACACAATTAAGTTGATGATTTCCAAGTCCAATTAGAGGAAGAAAACAAGGATTACAACAGTTATGACAACTCACGGCCATGGCAGATTTTTTTTGGAACAACTTAAGCTTCTAAAGTGTCCTAATTTAATTTGAGGTAAGATTTCGGTTTTTTGTTATAAGATTGGAGTTAATGATGTTGTAATGGATCTATTAAGTTGTATTATGTGAAGTTGGAAGTAAGAAAAACTGTTTGATTAAAGTTGGCATTAAAAGTGGGCAGATTTGGAGTTGTTTTAATTGGGTTGAGTTTGATTAGTGTTGTCATAATTATGGTATGATATTTGTAGATAATTTGTTTATGTTGAAGGGCTGGAAATATGGTTATTAACATGTATAGGGGCTGTTGTCAATGGTAAAAATTACACTTGATTCCATGTGTCTGTAATTTTGTGGAATAAAGGTCGAAAATTGTATTTCGATGTTGTAGTGTTGATGGACTGTTTTGGGTTTGCTATTGAAACGAAATTGAAGGAATTTCTTGTACATGGATGGTTGTTGTTATTAATTTATGGATTACGTGTAAAAGGTGAAAGGAAAGTTTAAATCATGTTAGAACTTGTTGTGAAATTAGAGCAGTTTCCTTGCATATAATAGTCGATGTTGTTGTTGTTGTGGGCTGTTTTGATAAGGTTTTTGGTGGAAAATCTCATGTGATTATATGGCTATTTGAGGTTGTCATTGTTATGGTTAAATCGTAGTTAGGGGCTGTTCTTGAGGAATTGGAGAACTAAGGATAGTTAAGATTTGTATTGTGACGTCATAATGGATGGGGCTGTTTTAGAACTTGTTGTAATGTTACGATAGTTTGCTTGCATATAGAGGTTGATGTTGTTGCTGATGTGAATCATCAAACTTGGAGGAAAGAGGCGTATAAAATATCGTATGCGAAGTGTGTGCGATTTGCTTGGTATATTCTTAGATGTTCGTGAGATTATCGGTCATTGTTATGTGGTAAATAAGGGCTGTTTTGTAATGAATTTCATGGCTGTTTTGTGATGGATTTTGTGGCTGTTTTGGGGCTGCTTGTTATAAATTTCGTGGCTGTTTTGTGGTGACATTTTGGGGGCTGTTTGTTGTAATTTTCGTGGCTGCTCTTGTTGAGTCGAAATGCTGGGATTATAGTTATGATTATGTACAATATATGTAGTATATTTGCTGGAGTGTGGGTTGTTCTTGATGGCTGGTCTAACATTGTTAAAGGGGCTGGATAAACATACATAATTAGTGTATTAATCACTTTGTTGTTGTACTCCATGGATGTAAAGAGAAAGAATGATAACAATGGTGTAGGTAGTGCATATGGGGCTGATTTTGTTATGTCCTTGAATATTGTTGGTAAAGATTCGGGTTGATAATTGAATGTATGAGCGATAAGGTGGCTCGAATGTAAGCCGTCGAGTTAATTATTATAAATGTTGTTGAATGATGAAAAAGAGAGTATTAATGTAATATTGTCTTTCGGATTGGTTATTGGAGTTGCTAGGTTGGTTATTGTGGTTGTTGTTGTTGATTTTGAGCGAGTTAAATTCTCGGGTTGGCCTATTTACAGGGGAAATGCTGCCGAATTTTCTGTAGAATTTAATGATTAGTTTGGAATGAATGGCTTAAGTGCCCTTAGCTAATGATTGGTATTCGTTGGCGTAATTGTAGACCTTGGGGAGCCCGAGGCGTAGATTTGGATTAGCTTTAGATTGGCTATCTTGGAAGTGCGTTCGAGGTATGTAAAGCGCAACCCTTCTTTCTTTTGGCATGCCTTAGTTTTCAATAGGCTATATCACGAGCCTCGAGGAAATTCCAAATTCGAAATCCGAGCACGTTATGATCCTTATATATAATTCTTGGCATTCTTATGTATGTTGTGATGAAGTATGAACCATTATGTCTTCGAAAGCATTGATTTCCAAACTTTGTACAAAAAGTTATTTTAAAGAATTCCGTAACTACGAAATGCCATATCTTTCGCATAAAGGCTCGGATTGCTCCAATATTTTTATAGGAGTTTGCATGATGTATAATGATTATGTTTTCCATAGGCGGGCCCGACTCGGGTCAATACCCGTCCGTGGGTCCCGCGACTTTCCGTTATGTACTTTGGACGACTTTTGAAAGAATTTGGTATGATTATCATTTCGAATTTCAAGTATGGTCATTTACTTATATTTGAGTCTATGATAATGATTTTATGCATATGGTTACTCATGACTCTGCTCGTGCGTTCTGTTATATCTTTCGCCGGTTCCCGGGCCGGTTCTGTTATCGTGCGCGCTTTGATATACTCCGGAGTTATGCTGTGCTTATGGTTCACCGAGCTACTCGCAAAAGAGGGTCGGGTTCCACTTATATTTGGTGTTATGCTGTGTATGGCGTTATGTTGTGAGGTGATATGTGACGGGGATACGGAGATTTGAAACTTTCTGGTGTTATGCTGTGTTATGGCGCCATCGACAGGCGGGCGACCATATTCTTCTGTACCCTATGCATGACTTACATATTTGAAACTAAACATTTTGATATGATTGGATTTGCACTTATGTTCGACAATTCTGTTTCGTTTATGTCTCAGGTTTGTTTTCTGTATATTCTGCTTTGCATACTCAGTACATATTTCGTACTGACCCCCTTTCTTCGGGGGCTGCGTTTCATGCCCGCAGGTACAGACGCACAGTTTGGTGATCCTTCCGTTTAGGACATCCCCTTCTGCTGTTTCGAGTGCTCTTCTCATTCCAGAGCATACATTTTGGTATATATTTGTTCGCTATGTATATGTGTATTTGTTCAGGGGTACGGCGGGGCCCTGTCCCGCCATATGATTCGTTTGGTCTGTTTAGAGGTCTGTAGACGTATTTGTGGGTGTGTGTGCCTGCTTCTGTACAGATGTGTGTATATGTCCCTATTCGCTATGGCAGCCTCGTCGGCTTGCATTTTGTATATGTATATGGCAGCCTTGTCGGCGTGCGTTTGTATATGTGTTTTGGGCCGTTGTGCCATTTGACAGCCTTGCCGGCTTTTTGATATATGTCTATGTATATGTTGCGCTGAAATGTGTCTGATGCAGTTTGATATAGTTTGAGACGACATATAGCAGTTATAGCCATATATGCTATCTGTTTGTGATTCGATTTGGATAAGTGTGTTACGATTTGATATGTTTGTCTGTCTGGGTGTCCAAGTAGGGCACCAGTTGCGGCCCACGGGGCTGGGTCGTGACAGAAATATGGTTGATTGTTTAAGATATATAAAATTGTAGTATGCGTATATACAATGAAATACAATGAAATATATCAGAAACTGTTTCATAAGTTAGAAATACAACGAAATATACTGAAATATACTGAAACAACACACTGAAATATACTGAAACGTTTTATCAAACACTTGGAGAGCATGAAGCTCCACAACTCTCATCGGAGGTGGAGTATGCGTTGGATTCATGCCAAAGGGCGGTAGAATAGCGCCGTTATCAATGAGAAGAGATTCAACAATTATTAACGAAAAACATAGAGCAATTCGATCAAAAGAGCGGTTTAATGGTGGACGGGCGTTGGAATTTGAGGGCGTGTTGATGCACTGCACTTTCTTCGCCTTCACTACTATCCTTACAGTAGAAATCCCATGGCCGGTGAACCACCGCTGCCGCCGCAGAGAAGAAGTGGAAGTGTCGGAAAAGTAAGAAACAAACCAAACAAAATCAGCTGTGTAACTAGCAGGAAACTAACACCCAAAACAATATCTAAAACCGAGTTGTTTCCACCCAATAAAAATCGCCGCCGTCACCTCCATTTTCGACGGCGAACAAAACAAGTAGATCTGGAAATCTTTTGAAATAAGATGAAGATGGGAAGAGTAAAAATGAGAAAAAAGTCATCGTCGCCGTCGTCACCTCCAGTCGTAGCTGCCTGTAATGCTGGAGTCCATGACTTTTTCTTAGATCTGGATTTGGTGTATTTTCCGATGATCTGCATTTGGTGTAAAAATCGAAAATATCTCATCAACACTTTTATATTTCTCTGGGACCATCACTAATTAGCTTTTGTTCAACGCCGATCGAAATCTTTCTGTGTTTGGAGAGGGAACGAAGAGAGAGAAAGAGAAGGGTGAGGGAGAAATAGATTTGAGAGGTGGGAGAAAATCAATTTAAAAGAGAAACTTGTGGAATACAGGACACTAGTTATGATGTGTAAATCAATTTATTTTCTCCATGCACTTTAATTTGTTCACTTTTGACTTTTCACATTCTTTGAGAATTAATAAATCACACGTGGATATATGTCATAGTACTGAATATTTATTCTTTTTTCATGTATACACGCGTGCACTTCTATTTTAATTCTCCGACACATATTTATTTCCTCCGTGCACTTTTACTTATTCATTTTGACTTTTCACGTTATTTAAGAATTAATAAATGAAGTACTCCTTCCGTCCCATATAACTTGGCCATATTACTATACTTGACTTTTCACGTTTTTTAAGAATTAATAAAAATGAAGTACTCCCTTCGTCCATATTAACGTAGACATGTATCATAGTACTTAATATTTAATTCCCTTCTCATGTATAGACATATGCACTTTAAATTTAATTCTCCGACACATTTATTTTCTCCGTGCACTTTTACTTGTTCACTTTTGATTTTAGTGTTCTAGCTAAATATTTATTCTCTTCTCATGTATAGACATATGCAATTCAATTTTAATTCTCCTACACAAATTTATTTCCTCCGTGCAGTTTAATTTGTTCATTTTTGACTTTTCACATTCTTTGAGAATTAATAAATCTCACGTGGATATATGTCATAGTGCTGAATATTTATTCTCTTCTCATGTATACACGTGTGCACTTCTATTTTAATTCTCCGACACATATTTATTTCCTCCGTGCACTTTTAGTTCATTTTTTACTTTTCACGTTATTTAAGAATTAATAAATAAAGTACTCCTTCCGTCCCATATTACTTGGCCACATTACTATACTTGACTTTTTACGTTCTTTAAGAATTAATAAAAAAAAAGTACTCCCTTCGTCTATATTATTTGGCCAAATTACTAAAAATATACGTCTATTTTTCTATTCTATATTTATCTTCTTTTCTATTTCTATTGTCCCCGTTTTCCTTCTTTGTCAATATTTTAAACGTGAAGAGAAGACGAACAATAGCAATGCAAATTTGCACCAAAAGTTATTTTAATGCTCCTACACATAACTTGTTCACTTTTGACTTTTCACGTTCTTTGAAAATTAATAAATCAAGTATATATTTTATCATAATATCCATATTTATTGGTATATATTCTCAATAGCCTCAGAAAATGATTTGAAAATGAATAATTAATGTGAAGGGTAAAATAAGAAGAAGAATTGTTTCCCTTAATATGTTAACATCGACAAGTAAAAGTAAAGGGAGGGAGTGACATTTATCCCCGTTTTCCTTCATTGTCAATACTTTACTTATTTACTCTCCTTTGCAGTATTTGATTATTGTTTCTTTACATTTATAAAATGTATTACTTTATATTTTCATTTCAGAATTAAAATTTGGTGATTAATGATGTAACATATATCTTTCTAATTTTGATTTCTTTGTAACAATTAATATAAAAAATTATAATATATTTTTAATTAATTTAATAAAAATATTAAAATGGTTTTTATGTTTGGATCTGAATAATTACTTTATTAAAATGGATATCAACCTGTCGGTATACATATAAAATATTAAAGAATTTAAAAGAAAAAATTTAGAATCAAAATATTAATTTTTTCTCATATTCTTACTATTTGTTTTTACATCAATGAACAACTTTCATTGTCATGATAACGATAAAAAAGTCCGACTCTTTCCATCTCAAAGACTTTTAATTACAACTAAAGTAAAGGTACATAAAATACATTATATATATATATATATATATATATATAATAACAATTAGAATGTTTTTAAAAGTTATTTTCAAAATACAATCCTTAAAGACTGACTAATTAAAGTGAATAGACATGTTCGGCCCGTGCATCGCACGGGCATGTATTGCTAGTATATATATATATAATACTAACAAATATATAATTAGTATTAGTACAAACTAATTGTTTAGAAGTTGGAATTGCTTGTAGTTTCTTTTAAATATTTTCATATGTGTAAGATGTTAGTATGATATAATTGATTGAAATGTCCTTTTTGTGTACCGAAATATATATATCTTGGTTGAAATGCCTTTTTGTGTAATTGATTAACGAAGGGCATTGCTTGTACTTTTTTTGAATATTTTTACACGTGTAAGGTGTTAATATAATATAATTGAGACGTTTCTTGAATAGTCGATGTCTTAATTTTTATTATATGTATATATGTAAGTCGTAGTCGAACAAACTATGGTTACCGAATTATCGTACCGCAAAATATAGAAATCAAACTTAAAAATAACAAATCATACCAAATTAATTTAATATAATAATGATATAATATTTTTAAATATCGAAAATCGAAATTACCGAACTAAAATTTTAAATACCGTATCAAATCATACTATGCCCACTCCTAGTAGTAGGACTTAATATTCTCTGCCTCTTCTTAATTCTTAAAATGACCGCATTGTACTTCTCTGCAAAAATAACCATCTAGGATCTATATATGTTTCTTGACCTTTAGGTTCAGCTAAGGTCAAGGTTCTTTGATCTGTTATCCACATGGTTTTAATTTGTTAAGATTTGGACGGTAGCGTGATGCCTTTCCAGTGACTACTAGGTACTTCTTTATTAATAATTTGACTTCTACTGAAATACAATATCTGAATGTTCCCTAAAGTGAACACCACATATCTAAACAAAATAAAAATAGGGTAGGCAAATCCAGCCAAAACTTCCATTTCAAATAGGCGTAGAACGTACTGGATAATACTTGAACATTACAATTTAGCCACTGATTAACAGATTAACCTAACTTAAAATGAGTTAGATAATCATCCATTAGTTACATTTTGGACTTGAAGAATCAAACATTATACACCCCTTCTTCCTGAGTCAGACTTGGTCAACGATTTAAGCCTTACTAAGAATTTGACATTTTTATCCCAAGTTGACCCGTCCTTCTTCTTCTTTTTCTCCGGCGAACCTGCCGGCCAATTGTCTGGCGACTCCATCAAGCTCCGACCTATTCTCTCCGGCGTCCTTGTCATGTCATCATACTCGTGTCCGCCCTCCGTTGCATCCACATCAGCACCCAAAATCTTCGCTTGCATGGCGGTCAACGCAGCTTTTACTGCCACATCAGCATCCCTCCTATTCCTCAACAAGATCTCTCCAATATGAGCTGGCGTGAGGGTCCCACCAGACCTTATGCAACTCTCCACCACGTCGAACAGCACGTGCGAGTCCAACCCTAAGTAATTCTTCACCAAGACCTTGAAGGCATGCATCCCACACGTGCCAAGGCTAACGTGCATGTCCATGCGCCCACATCTAAGCAGCGCCGGGTCTACATTGTCCTTATGATTTGTAGTGAAAACTATCACCTTCTCTTCTCCACAACACGACCATAGCCCATCGGTGAAGTTCAACAGGCCCGATAATGTAACCCGTCCGTTATCTTCTGTATTATCGCCAATGACATGATGGCGATTCTTCTTGTGCATTGATTGGTTATTCCTCATTTTTGTCCGCCTATCGCCCGTTAAGTTAACGGAACAATCGATGTCCTCAATGACGATGATGGACCGATTTGTTGTTTGTATAAGTAAAGCTCTGAGTTCAGAGTTGTCTGAGACTTTGCTGAGCTCGAGATCATACACGTCGTAGCAAAGAAAATTCGCCATGGCAGCAATGAGGCTCGATTTACCTGATCCTGGGGGTCCATATAGCAAGTAACCACGCTTCCATGCACGTCCGATCTTGTGGTAGAACTCTTTTCCTTCCGAAAATGCAGTTAGGTCATCCATGAGTTGTGTCTTCAGCTCCGGCTCGAGGGCGAGTGTTTCGAATGTGGAAGGGTGGCGAAAAGGGACAGAGGACCAGCCAGATTCATACGAACCATGACCGTTGTTCGTGAAGAGTCTCCTCTCACGAGAAACCCTCTCGAACTCCTCCGCTCGAGCAGTTACCTGCTCGAGGTAAGGGTTGAGGAGTTCAAGGCGGTGGCGTTTGGGAAGTTTGAGGGTGAAGCTACGCTTCTCTTCAACCGAGTCCTGAACGTTGTCGACCTGATGTGTCCAAGAAAGGTGGTGACCACGGAAAGTGTCGTGGACCATCTGATTAGGGGCCACGGTGTAGGAAATGCGGTTGGAAGATTTAGAGCGAGAGAGAGTAAGACGACGGCAAGTGGAAGAGGAGTTTATGGAGTTCAAGTAAAGGTTTACGTGTCGATAAAGATCGTTAACGTCAACTCCACAATAGCCGTTGAATTCGGGGATTTCGAAGTAGGAATAAGGGCTAATGAAATCTTGGATAGATTCATAGAAAGAGTGAAGCAAGGATACAAGCTGAGTGGGCAAAACGTTTTGGAGAACTGTTAGAAGGCCTAAGAATGACCAGATTTGTGACAATATCTCCATGTTTGACAAAGGTTTGGGAAATATTGGAAGAAGATACGAAGAAATGGAGATGAAGTTTGTGGAGTTATGTAAGGGGAAATGTTGGGAGCTAATTACTGGGGGGTGTGATTTGTGAATATAATTATGCTAAAAAGGAAACCAAAGTGACTGTTTGAGAGCTGAAAAGAGAGTGTAAACAAAAGTAAAAGCAAAAGATAGGCATGAAGCCGATACTGTTCTTTTACTTTTACTTTTCTCTTTCCGTGCAGAGACGAATATATGCAACTCATTCTTCATAATATCTCTCTTTTTTCCTTCCGTCCTTGGCTAAGAAGGCAGGTAAGTAAAACACAATCTGAGTAAATATAATTAAAATTTAAGTTAGATACATTTTTTTCTTACACTATCATGTCACTCAAAAAATAATTATAATCGTTAAATATAAGACGGGTTACCTACTATACAAGGTAAAGTGACCCGATAGTATAAAAATTTTCTTATACCAATTCCAATATATGGCTAGTCATATGTACAAATTTTGTCCTTTGACCCATTAAGTTTTGACTTAGTTATGTTTTAAAATTTTCCATTTTTATTACTCTGGATCAAAAAGAGTGTTCACTCAGTCATTTGCACATCCTTAAGAAAATACTAACTCTTAAATATTTTTTAGATAATTTGACTAAACTGCCCTTAATTAAATAGGTATTGAGATTTGATCACATAACACTTAATTAAAGAAATTTGAAAAAATAAGGTTAATTCTTTCATAAGTGAACACTCTTTTTTATTAAAAAAAAAATACTAAGTCAACGCTCTTTTTTATATGAAGGGAGTATTAGTTACGTATAGCATTTGTTTCAAATTGGTAGGGAGTGTGGGTTTTCCCTGACTTTTATTATTATTAATAATTAGTACATACTAATTCCAATAGATAACGCGCGCTCACGAAGATATTGGAATGTGATGTGAAGAAGAGGGGCCCTTTTGCTTTAGACAATGCCTTTAATTTGTTTTCCAACTTTAATTTGCCGCTTTAGCTTTAGGTTAAGTTTCAGTAGAATTGGGTCTTTATATGTAAGAGAATGTTCTTTGGTATAGTCCTATAATTTACTCATCAAGTAGCTCATCATGAGACAACCTAACAATATCCTGATTCATTTTCTCCTAATCATATTTTTGCTTTTAAAAAAAATAAAAATAAAATCTTCATATTCTTACTATTTCTTCAATCGTGTCCACAAACAAGTACTCATTGTAAGATCGATAAATGTTTCATATTTGATTAAAGTTTGATATGCAGATGACTACAGCTAGCTGAGGCTAAACAATTAAATATACCATCAGTGCATTTTTTGTTAACAATATTATGTCATTTAATGAATATAGATTTACATACAAATAAGCTCCTTAAAATGTGAAATTTGTAAAGACAAGTTACCTACTACAACACAGGTAAAAGATCTTACTCAAACATATATATATCAAGGTAAACAAATTGAGAAAGTGGTTATTTTCCCATTTCTATTACCATAATGAAACTGATGTCTATTACTTGCGTTTGGACCACATTCATCTTCATACCGTTGATAGAATGAAGGAAAGTCGACTACCTTCTTTAAGTTATTTGCAGTTGAGGATCTATTATATATTGGTAATTATGTTTAACTGAGACGGTACTTTCTTTCGATTAACATTGCAATTTCTTTAGATTAGTAACTAGATTAAATTGCTCTATAACTACATAAAGAGGTTTGAAGCTTGTTTGTTTCAATTACAAAGAAAAGAAATTAACTAGCCTATTTTAGATGTGATCGAGTTGACAAATGAGGGCGGCAGGTCCAGTTAATAAAAAGCTCAAGACTCAACCCGTCCAAAATTTTGCTTGGGTCAAAGTGAGTTGGATCAAGATGAATCAAATAAGGGTTCATAATTCAACCCATCCAAAATGACTCAACCTCCAATCAATTAAAAACTCAAATAACAAAGTTGTATTTTATTATTTGGTGAAGAAGATATCATATATATACACGCAGGATAATTTTGGTTGTCCATTCCCATTGAAATATATGCCAATTTCTTGCCTTTGTTCAGGTTCAATCTCTTTTGATTGTTCAAACTTAATCTAAAGTTTATTCCAAAAAAAAAAAAAAAAAAACAGCCTTTCAAACAAAGTTTCTTTGAGGTAAATGTATTTTTTGAGCTTGAACAAAGGCAAATATATTTGAGGTTTCTTTTTCACGTACTTCTTTTGTGGGCATGGAGATAGGGAAAGAGGCATTTTTGCTTAGCATTTTACCAATTGCTACCTTATATTAATATGCTTGAGCCTTTTTCCTTTTATGTTTTTTCACTTTCACAAAAGAGAAAAAGAACCAAGGGAATGGGTGACAGTAAAAGCCAAATTTTCAAGCGTTTTTTAGGAAGAGAAGGGGGATTAGAATATTAGTTGGAGGTCAGCCTTGTCGAGACTATGAAAGTGCTAACGACTAAAGCCAAAAAAGTGATTTGCGGCACTTCATGGATTGACACATAAATTGTCTTTTGTACCATAACTTGTCTTTTGTGCCTTTTGATGAATACTTATCCACCATTTCCCACACTAAAAAAGTTGTGAAACATCAATAAAAAACTTAACTAAAAAGTTGAACAAATCTAAAACTGGCTAATCCGCTCAAGACTAATGTCTCTAATTTGGATAGAAATCTAGGTTGTTTTAGCATATACTCCACTTAGCTTGATCCCTACATATACGGGTTGAAAAATATTAATCGTTGAATGAAATGGAATGGTGACCAATGATGCATACTATACGTTGAATGAAATGGAGTGGTGACCAATGATGCATACTATACGTTGAATGAAATGAGAGATGGTGGTCAATTATGCATAATACACCATGAACATCGAGATAAAAAACTATTTAGCCACTAAAATTATGCAATAGTACTATTGTGAAGAAGTACATGATTTTGTAAGAAAGGAGAAATTTTTGATAAGGAGTGTTTTCCTTTTTAATGAGTTTTATGCATCGCGAACCTGGATGCCCAGTAATTTTCGGTTACCAGATGATTATAAACTTCTTTGTGGGATTCCTCCCCCCTAATTAATTAGAATTTGATCATGGGCACACATCTAACATTCCACTACTAAAAAAATTATATTTTCCCACTGATTTTCCATTGAAAAATGTTCAGTGGCTATTTCTCACTGAATGTCGGTGGGAAAAACTTAAATATTAGTGTTTCACACAGAAATAGTAGGAAGTTTTTCAGCATTTTAGTGGGAACCTGTTTCCCACCATGCGTTTTCCCAGTGAGCTGGTTCGGTGGAAATGAGATAGGAAAATCATGTTTTGTAGCACAAATTTCCCACTGAATGTCAGTGGGAACAACATCTTTTTCTAGTTGTGTTCAAGTGCGCATGCATGAGTCTTCTTGACCACGTTAGTTAGTTAGATGCCAAAAGGAAAAGAAATAAGGTGGGCACAAGTATGGAGGAATTGAAGGGGAATAAATTTAGTTTTAGGTCAGAGCTTTATGTTAAATGGAGATGGAGAAAAGGAAAAGCTTTAGACAAAAGACATTAGCAAAGGCCAGCACTAAAAAACGCTTTGGACCCCCTTTAGCATGTACAGCCAACATTAGGTTACTCACAAGAAGTTAAATAGGAGTATTTTTTTTTTAATTTTTTATTTTTTTATGACGGTGCTTGACTTAATTGAGTTCGACTTGTGCATATCTCTCATTCTCTCTTAGTTTTTCTATTTAATGTTATAAGATGCTGTTTGTGACTTTGCGTATATCTCTTTATTTTTCTATTTTATTTTATATGAAGGTGTTTGTGATTTGTGTGCATATTTATTTGTTTTTTCTTTTTATTTTATACCACGGTGTTTGTGACTTGTGTGAATCTCTCTCCAATTTGTAAGTAACACTCTATCACATGTTATTAACAAGAATTGTACATCTTAAATTTCCAAACCCCATAGGCTTGATTCTCATAAATACCAAACTAGATTGATGTCAAATATCAATCCATCATTTTGTCATTGAGTTGATTAAAATCGAGGAGACGTAGATGGCGAAGTGGCAAAGACACTAGAGAGAGGGCCGAGGGACCCTTTTGCTTTAGCAAAATCGCTTTGTTTCCAAACTTTAATTTGCAGCTTTAGCTTTAAGTTTCAGTAGAATTGGGTCTTTTTATGTAAGAGAATGTTCTTTGGAATAATTTACTCATCATGATTCATGAAGATGTAGTCAAAACCAACAATGTCCTGACTTACTCCAGTCTTAATTACTCAAATACTCCGTAGTACTTATTTGTCATATTCTTACTATTTTTTCATGTCCAAAATTACATATGTAATCGTAGTAAGATGAGGTTTTACTTCCCTACGTTTATATTGTGAGTGAATATTTTGTATTATTGCAGCCATGTATGAATCTCTGATGTGAAAAAATAGATAACAATTTCATCGGTATCGATCTTCTCTATGTTACTAACGTAGCAAGACTTCTCTTTTAGTTTTACTAAATTACTTTTAAATTTTAAAGATTAGTAACTGGATAAGATGACTTTATAACTCCATAAAATGGTTAAAACCTTCTTGTTTGTTTTCGTTTAGAAAGAGAACAAATCAATTAGCTAATATTGAGGTTTGTTTTCTTTTCTTCTTCTTTCTTCCGTACCTTTTTTTGGTTGGAGGTGCATGCAGGCGGGCATCTTTTTTCTTTGCACTCTGTCTTATCTTTCTATGAGTACTCATGTATATTTACTTGAATTTGTTGCAAATAAAAATTTCTGCAGAATGTGAGGAATTAAGAGATTCATCAACCACCATAACATGTTAGAGCGTTTTGCCTTTCACTTTAACAAATGGTTAAAGACAAAAAGAACCAAACTAAAGATAGCTAGGTTGACAAAAAAAGTTAAATATTCAAGCATCTTTAATTTGGGTGGCGTTGGAAAAGAGAGTGGAGGTCTCCCCTATTAAGACTTCAGAGTACTAAAGAATAAAGCCAATGCAAGAAGAGAAAAATATCTTTTGATGAATATTTACCTAAAAGGCTAAAATTAGCCTCATTAAAGCAATTTCAAATATAACTAGTTATTTTTTATCACTTCTGATAATGGTTAAAGTACTGCTCACAACTAATGTCTCATTGGACATTCTTAGTCGATTTTATCGCGTATCTAATCCAAGTATACATATTTCAGAAAAATGCTAATCGTCGAATGGAAAAACGAATAAAGATGCACCTATGAAATTTGAGGTTAAAAAAATTCCAGGACTGGAACTATATTATGTGTGTAGATGTGGTTTAAGACTATTAATTTTTATTAACCTGTACGCTTACTTTGAATATCTTGTGAGATTGATGTTTTTTTACTTTCAATTAGAAAGCTAGTCATGCTCATTTTCACAACTACCCCTCAAGTGGGTAGGAGTCTTGTTGATCAAGTCAGTTGCTGTAAATGTCAAAAAAGAGGAAATAAGGTGAATGAATTAAAGGAGGGGGAATCAATTTTGTTCTTAACAAGAGCTTTATATAGATATTGGAGATGGAGAAAAAGCAAAAGCCTTAGACAAAAGACAATAGCAAAGGCCAACAAAAATTATGAAGCTTTGGATTCCCTTTAGGCATATACTAAAATTAAGTTTTTTCATCATACTAAAATAAAGTTTCTCTATGGGCAAAGTCGTACCATAATATTGAGCGCACATGTGACAGGCACGTAGAGAAACTACAGCAAATGAACAAAAAGAAAATATGACACGAGTTTCGCAACTATCTGGACTGAATCTTCTAAGTTCCCCAATCCTTCAAATTACTTCACCATCTACTGAGTTTGACTTCTATATACTACCTACTATAACAAATTATAATACACTAACAATATAGATTTTATTACACTATATATTAATGTATATCAGTTAAATCGTTGTATATATAACTTACAGGAATGAGAATATCTATTTTTAAGAGGAATGTGTAACATAACTCTTTACAAATTGAATAGGAGAAAATGATCTTGTAAATATTTTTTTACATTATTTTTAGATCTTCTATGTGAAAAAATAAAATATTATTCTAAAAAAACTTAAATTTTAAAATAAATTTATAAAGGACTACAACACCCATTAACTCCCTAATTTGTTCTTCTTGACTTTCTTTCCGTGTTTTTCTTATATACCACGAAGATGGCTACTTTTTATTAAACAAGAAAAATAAAGAAGTGCATAGCATGACAATTAACATAATTCAGCAGCTTTATTGTTATACGTCCAAACTCCAACTTAATTCTAATAACCTTTCGTTCTTCAACCTCTATTGTTATTTTACCAATCACATTGAAAATGACACTATAGAAATATTAACAATATTTATAATCACTATTTAATAATATTAGTATTAGAATTGTTATTAGAACTGTGATTTTCTTTCTTCAGTTAATCTCCTTCACTTCTTGTTTTCTCTTGCGACTCAAGAGTCCTTTCTCTTCATTTCCTTGAATTCCTACAAATGGCTTGGGATGCCAGACTACAATTTTGAGAAGTTCCTAATTTGCAATCCAACTCAACTTCAATTGTTCCTAAAATCACATATTTAATGTAGAATCGAGATTTTATTAATTTAATTGATCATATGTAATAAAAACAAAACACTCAAATTAAGGACCGTATAATTTGAAGTGTATATATATATAATTTGTTAATTTACATCTTTACATTGAGCATTTCTTACAAAACCTATCAATTATAGTGTCTAACCTAAGCTGTAGGGGTGTGCATGGATTGAGTTAGTTCGAATTTTTTAAATATCAAACCAAACCAATTACGTCGGGTTTTTAAATTTATACATCCATCAAACCAAACCAATATAATTCGGATTTTTCAACCTCGGGTTATTCGGTTTTCTAGGGTTTTTCGAATTTTTTTCGGGAAAAGTCTTCATACAAAACATATAACTTTTACTTCAATTTGTTTTTCGTCCTAGTAAGATATAACTATATGATTAAGGTGTTTCTTAAGAAAATAACACAAAATGTGAGATAAGTGATGACATTGTATTAAAATTTCAACAAAAATGATAATAAAATCAGTTAAAATAAATATTATTAATTAATAAGCCATAAAGAAAATGATCATAATTTAAAAATACTAAGTCATGCTAAAATAAGTACGACTAATAAGTATTAATTACATGACAAAGAAAATAAAATTAAGTTATGTATTTTCACTCTCTACACCAATTATGCAAAATTAAAGAATAGATATCCAACATTATTGTCATTCCTAATGGTAGAATTGAATTTCTTTTGTTAGCATTAGCGTTGAGTTGGTTTTGGTTTGGACTTTATTTGAGTTATTAACATCAATGGAATATAAAACTTATTGACATTCAAGACTCTAAGTTCAAGCTTAAAATAATATGATAAAAGACAAAAAAATACGAAAAATTTAAGAAATACTTATAAATTACATTACAAATAAATATTTTTATATATAAATTATTTTAAAAATTGAATACATGTAATGTCGGGTTGGTTTGGTTTGGTTTGACTTTTTTTTTTTAGCTAAAACCAAACCAATTATGATCGGGTTTTTTTTTCCATCACCAAACCAAGGCAAATCAAACCACTAATCGAGTTTTTTTCTTCAATTTGACTCAATTTATCAATTTGGTGTGATTTGTCAGTTTACTTTTTACACCCCTACTAAGCTGTATTAGTCAAGAATCACATTTGCCATTTGTCGCACTAATTTATTGCACCCTCACGAGTCATGACTATGACTATGTACATTACACCTTTAATTTTCGCCAAACACATGTATGGCCCCTTAAAGTTGCCCGGAAATCACATTTAGACACTTGAGCTCAGCCTTGTTCCAATTGAACACAATGCTATGTGCATATTCATTCCTATCAGGCACAATTAGCTGATTTGACACATAACACGGGTTGCACAACATTTCAAGGGAGTGTGAATGTTGTCTGATGTGAAATATAACGGTAATATTTCAATTTTCTGAAGGCTTTTATTTAAATTCTAATCTTTTACACCGTTCTCACTATTCTTTTAGCTAGTTTCTCTCCTTTTTCTTTGTCCAAATTAGAATTTAAATAAAAGTCTTTAAAAAATTGAAATATTACCGTTATATTCCACATCAGACAACATTCACACGCTCATGAAATGTTGTGCAACCCATGTTATGTGTCAAATAAGCTAATTGTGTCTGATAGGAACAGATATATACATAATACTATGTTCAATTGGAACAAGGCTGATTTCATGTATCTAAATGGAATTTTGGGGCAAGTTTAAGGGGCCTTACATATGTTTGGCCTTTAATTTTCTTGAACTATTGTATGAAAATATTTCGATCTTTCAAAATTCTCTTGGATGTAATTTTTTTTTACTTGTTGAGTGAATCCTAAGTATCTCTTCTGAATTTTAGTTTATGGTAAAGTCTCTCTAATAATTTCGTTTAAATGCGATATATATTTTGTAAATACATATAGATTGTGTAAAAATTGATTACTTCTCTCGGTAATTTGACATTTTCAATATCAACAATCTTTAAACACAAGATGTTGTTGAAGTAAATTAGGAATTAGTTGACATTTCGTACAATAATAATCATACTTATTTTTTTTTCTTTCTGAAATACATATTTATTGTATTTACATTAGATTAAAAACTATCCTTATTTTTTTTTAATCTAAATTAGGTTTAAAATTGGAAAATATTATAACTGTCCGAAAACTTCCGATAACGAGTTATCCCGAAATGTTACAAATTTATGTCAATGATAGAGGCATAATAGCCAGTTTCAGATCGCTCTCAAATTACAATTAGATTTTCGCCCCCCTAGAGTTTTCTTTTTTGCACAGTTGACCCCAATCTCTTTCTTCTCCGTGTAAGTCCCCTTGTCAATTGATTACTCGAATGCCTCAACTTCGATTTGTTTATACTTGTTTTATGAATTTTACAAGTTATATGCGCATGCTTGTTTGGCCTGCCTTTTGAATATTGTTAAATAGAACTAGATCACAAAAAAGTTCAATTACTAAGTTTATAGATCCCCCCCTTCAATGATCTTTGATAGTGAAAGTTGAATTTGATTTCAGTGTTTTTTGTGTGTAAATGCATATAGTGTATCCATTACCTGATAAAACAATTGAACATCTTTCCCTTTTGTTGGGTTAAAGTTCTAATCCTTTGCATCATAATTTATCTAGAGTACTCCTTGAACCCAAATCAATCAGTATGCCTAAGAACGTTCTCAGATTGGGTTGGTGTATAAAAGAAAGATATTAAGTACTATCTTTGATAATAAATATTTTTTTTTTCTCTTCCGGAGAGGAGTGTAGATATGATGTGTTTGGTTAATCTTGAAAATCAACTTAATGATATTTTGGTTCATGATATCAAATTTTACTGTTTTCATTATGGCTTAAATTATGTTAGAACATAGATAAATAAGGACTACTTAGTCAATAAGAAAATGAAAACCCGAACTGACAGTGTCATTCTGATGTTGGATTTCACTTCCATTTACAATTTTGTGTCCTATATCCAAATGATTTTTTTTTTTTTTCCCTACCAAAATTATATCCTCACTTGTTCTTTTCAGCTAAGTAGCTTGGCAAAATGTCCGGGCAAAGTCAACGTTTGACTGTCGTCCCCACAGTTACGATGCTTGGAGTTATTAAAGCTCGCCTTATTGGAGCAACAAGAGGCCATGCTTTGCTGAAAAAGAAAAGTGATGCTTTGACTGTGCAGTTCCGTCAGATTCTAAAGCAAATAGTATCAACAAAGGAATCGATGGGAGATGTCATGAAAAATTCCTCCTTCGCTCTGACAGAGGCAAAATATGCTGCTGGTGAGAACATCAAGCATGTTGTCCTCGAAAATGTCAAGACTGCAAGTCTTAAAGTTCGATCTCGGCAGGAAAATATTGCTGGGGTGAAGCTCCCTAAGTTTGAGCATTTCTCTGAAGGAGAGACCAAGAATGACCTGACTGGATTAGCTAGAGGCGGGCAACAAGTACAAGCCTGCAAGGCTTCTTATGTGAAATCTATTGAATTACTTGTTGAGCTTGCGTCACTGCAAACATCATTCTTGACTCTCGATGAGGCAATCAAGACCACTAATCGGAGGGTCAATGCCTTGGAGAATGTTGTGAAGCCTCGGTTGGAGAATACAGTTACTTACATCAAGGGGGAACTTGATGAATTGGAAAGGGAAGACTTCTTCCGTCTGAAGAAGATACAAGGTTTCAAGAAGAGGGACGTAGAGAAACAGGCTTCCGCTGCCAGGCTATATGTAGAGGAGAAGGCTGCTGAAGACCTTTCTTTGAAGAAAGGTATCTCGCTTGGTTCAGCCCATAACTTACTGTCCCATCCTTCACAGAAAGATGAGGACATTATTTTCTGATATGGAGGTCAGCTTTTATAAGTTATCTGTTGTCAAATATAGGAATGGATAATATTATTAGATGGAGAGATTTTTCCTGTTCAATAAGAGCTCTATGCATGTTTGTACTTAATGAACTCTATGGGGAGCTGCCTCATTGTCTAGCCGTGTGTGCTTCTTTCATTTTTTTGTGATTCAGTGACATCCTTGTCTTTTGTTTCCTGGAGAGCTATTGGTTGAAAATTCTATTTTTCTCATATTATTCACAAGATATCCTCTTTGCCTGTTTAAAAATTGTGTCATGCATTTGATAATATTCCCCCCCCTTCTTTACATTGACACTGCACTCAGAAACACAGATTGTGAAAACGGTCTTCCTTGCAAGGATTGAGTTGGATGCAGATGCACCAAAATCTTTTTTCAGTTATCTGGAGATAAATTTGTCCTACACATTTCCTTTCGAATTCATTTGTTTTTTCTGTGAAGTTATGAGGATTGCTTCATGCTTTGAGATTGCTTCTTTTCTTGCATTCCCCCATTCTGTGGAGTGCAGACTCATGGACGGCATCAGCAGTACTTCATATTGATGCAGTGTATATTATTGTTCTTGAGCCCTTAGATGCAATAAATACCATCATACTTAGGCAGTTCATGACAACTTATCAAGAAAAAAGTAAGTTAGTGACATTGTCGTTGTGCCTTTAACCCAGGTTATTCTGAGATACATTTAGACTTGTCGAAATTTGGATTTGAAAGGAAGACCACCAAACTACATGCTTGTCTGTCATAACAGTTAGCATGCTACTCATACTATCACTTGCCATATGCGCGTATTCGGGGTCTCTAAAAGGAATTTTTTTAATGAAAATACATGCATGAAGGGCCAAAGTATTCACGGGTTATTAGAAATAGAAGCATCAAATGGCTAGTGGCTACAGAAAAGGTGAGCATTAATACAGTAGTGTTTGTGGTAGTTTATTACTCCTTCCATCCCAAAAAGATTGTCTTCCTTTCCTTATTAGTTTGTCCCAACAAGATTGACACATGTTTATAATTAGAAACAATTTAACTTTATGAGATGATCTACAACCACACAAATATTTAAGGCTTGTTTTGGACCACACCTTTCAAAAGTCTTCCTTTATTTCTTAAAGTTCGTGTCAAGTCAAACTAAGACAATCTTGTTTGGACGGAGGGAGTATTATATATATGAAGGTTTTAGTACTCTATCCATCTGATTTCTCCATGTTTCGCTGTTACCATCGCATAAAAGAAATCATCTTCAGTGTAACAGGTGAAGAAAATGGATAGCTGATCAATCTTGGCTTATGGGATATTTTTAGGAATTGGACCTTTGGTGCATTTGATATTGCTGTACTTTCTGAAAAAGTGAAACTGATATCCTAGTTAAATGATTTGTAAAGCTTTAAAAAAAAAAAAAAACTTTGCCAAAAGTTAAATGATTTGTAAAGATATTGTGCACTTTTGGTGTGGAAAACCTCTTCAACCTACAGTTTCCGCGATTCTTATCTTTCTGGTTTTCTGACACGTTAAAATTTAAAGCCATACGACGATGCAAATTCGATTACAAGTTGAACACTTTGTCCTTCGAAAGTTAAAATGCGCAAACATTTATACAGTTACCAATTTCAAAAAAAAAAAAAATGCACAAACATTTATGGATGAAGGAGTAACGATAGATTGATGACTAAAGAGCTATGGAGAAAATAGAAGTGCAAAATTTGTTGATAGGAAAATCCAGAAGTTGGAGAAAGAGCGAATTCCCCTGATATTTATAGGAACCTCCAGGGGTCCAATGTTCTTAGCCAAATAGAGAAAGGCGAGAGGAAGTTTCATCTATAAAAATATATATGCAAAAATGTTTTTTTGCTCTATTTACGCAGTGCGATTTTCCAATGAATGGATTCTGAACACCCCCCTTATTGGGTGTGACGCTGCCATTGGTTGTAAGGTTTGCTTCATCTCAGCTTTGAGATTGCTTGTTTTCTTGAATTCCTCCGTTTCTTGGAGTCCCAGATTTACATTTTATGGACACTGTCAGCTGTATTTGATGTTGATTCAGTGTATACTCCTGTTCTAAGGCCTTTTATGCAATAAATACATGATACTTAGTAGTTCATGGCAAACTTATCAAAAGAAAATAGTTAGGGACATTGCTATAGTTAGTGCCTGTAACCCAGGTAAGTCTGCTATTCATTTAGAATTTAGATTTGAAAGGAAGACCACCAAAGTGCATGCATGTCTGTCATTACCGTTAGCAAAGATACTCTTTCCTATCACTTGCCATATCCAGGATATTTGGGGATTCTAATTGGACTACAAGAAAATACGTTATCACTTTAAGTGGCTTGGAACTAAGTGCATGAAGGGCCAAAGTGTTCTGGGGTTATTAGAAATAAAAGCATGGAAGGCTACAGAAAAGGTGAGCATATGTAGTACACGTAGTGCTTGTGGTAGTTAATCATTATATATCAAGTATTTAATAGTTAATACTCTATCCATCTGATTTCTCTATGTTTCAATGGCCTGTTACCATTGCATGAAAGAAATACCATCTTGTAGTAATAGGTGAAGAAAAAGCATAGCTGTTCAATCTTGGCTTATAGTATATTTTTAGGAGCTGGACTTTTGGCGCAGTTGATATTGCTGTACTTTCTGAAAAGGGACATTGAGATCCTAGTTAAATTATTTGTAAAGACATTGTGCACTTTTGGAGGGGAAATCATCTTGAACCTACACTTCCAAGATTCTTATCTTTCTCTTTTCCTGGCATATTAAATTTAAAGTCAAACGACGATGCAAATTCAATTACAAGTTGAACACTTTGTCCTTCAAAAGTTAATAGTGCGCAAAAAATTGTGGAGAAAGGAGTAATGATAGATTGATAACTAAAGAGCTATATGGAGGAGCTAGGAGTGCAAAAGTTGTTGATAGAGTCAATTCCCCTGATATTTACGGCAACTTCCAGGGGTCCAATGTTCATAGCCAAATAAAGAAGGGGAAAGAAGGCTGAGAGGAAGTTTCAACTGCTATTTAATGCTTAATAAGAAGAGTAAATTAAACCCTAATTTACTGTTCATGCTTAGAATATAGGAGTATTACAGACGTCTTGGGCATTGTCAGACATTTTCTTATGTTTGTCTTCATAGTCCATCCAAAGGTTTGTTTTGAGTATCTGTTGTTTCCTTGTAATGATTGGATGCTGATCTTTGTTAGCAGAGAGGCTGTGCCATCTATTCTTATTTTTTTCCCAGTAAGTTCATTTGGTGGTGAACAAGGGGTATTACCTCTATTAAACAGTGTACTTTTGTGTTCAACAAGTTGGTTGGAAGGATGGTTGGACAAAGATAAATCTTCTTGGACTTTGCTAAACTAGTTTAGCTCTGTATAGGCTTTTGTACTTTCACCACTGATTTTGGGGTTTAACTTATCTGTGATCTGGAACAAATTGCACTGGGCTTTATGAACTTTTCATATTCTGGTAGTCTACCGTAAAGACATATTGTTTACTGATGGGAACTGAGATCGAATTGCGAGAAAATAAATGGAAATCGAAATAAAACTAAGAAGGTAAGATAATTCTCATTAATTGGCTGCCCTGCTCACTGAGAAGTGAGCTACATATAACCAACTCCACTGGGGAGGGACTAAAGTGTAAAAGAAATAATAGGACTTAAGTGACAATATAGAAAGATTGTAACTAACTAAACTAGTGGAATATACTACTACTCAAATGCAGGGTACATCCCTTATAGCAGCAGTTGAAAGAGATATTTAACAGGTCATATCAGTACTCCCCTCTCAAACATTCCTTGTCCTCAAGGAATAAATGAAGGAAACCTCACTTTCAAAGCATTAACATCTTCCCTTGTTGCATGATCTTCAGTTAATTGATCCCACTGAATAAGTAATTGAACAACAACCTTGCTTCCTTTTTGTATCATTCTTCTATCAAGCACCTTAACAGGAGAGGGACAATAGGGACTAGACAAATCAAGTATTGGAGGATGATTGATGTTAGCAGGAACCTCATAGCAAAATTTGAGGAGAGATACATGGAATGTAGGATGAAGAAGTAGGTGAGGAGGAAGTGAAAGTGTATAAGCAACAGAACCAACTTTCTTTAGAATCTGATAAGGGCCATAATATTTGGAAGCTAGCTTGGAAAAGTGCTTGTTAGAGAGTGTCAACTGTCGGTAAGGTTGAATCTTTAGGTAAACCCAGTCCCCAACCTGAAATTGTCTGTCTGTCCTTTTCTTGTTTGCTTGGTCCACCATCCTTTGTTGGGACCTAGCCAAGTGAAATTTAAGCAACTGCAACTTCAATTCCCTAGCAACCAAGCTCCTGTCAACTTCCAACACCTCAGATTCCCCTTGAATATATGGCAAGTGGAGTGGTGGTGGCTGCCCACACAAGGCTTCATAAGGTGTAGTCTGAATAGAGGTGTGAAAAGTTGTGTTGTACCACCATTCTGCCATGGGCAAGTATTTGGCCCAATCAGTGATAGCATCAGAACAATAGCATCTCAAGTATGTTTCTAGGCATCTATTAACCACCTCAGTCTGACTGTCAGACTGAGGGTGATATGCTGTAGATGTACTAAGAGTAACTCCTTGAATAGCAAACAATTCCTGCCAAACTTTACTTGTAAAGATAGGATCCCGATCATTAACAATATCTTCAGGCATGCCATGTAATCTGAAAATGTGATCCATGAACATCTTGGCAATGTCCAGTGCTGAATAGGGATGGGACAAAGCCATAAAATGGGCATACTTGGTTAGTCTGTCAACCGCCACCCAAATGACCTCCTTACCCTTAGACTTAGGCAGCCCCTCTATGAAATCCATGCTTATGTGACCCCAAGCTATAGATGGCACTGGAAGAGGTTGAAGTAGGCCAGGATAAGCAACATGGTCATACTTGCTTCTTTTGACAGATATCACATCTTTTAACAAAGTCTTCCACATCTGCTTTCATGCCCTTCCAAAAGAAGAGAGCTGCTAGCCTTCTATAAGTGTGAGTAATACCAGAATGACCCCCTACTACAGAACTATGCCATATATTCAGCAACTCAGACCTCAATGCTGAATCTGCTCCAATTACCAACTTACCATTCTTTCTCAATTGTTGATTGATGAAAGAATAACCCTTCACATCCATATTCAATACTGTCAGATCATGGATGATCTTGACCAGCATAGGATCCTCCTTCCAACTATCCATGATGGATTGTAATAAGCCAGATCTCACAGTAGACAAGGTGAGTGCAGCCAGTTCCACTGCTGGCATTCTAGAGAGAGCATCAGCAGCCTTATTTTCCTTCCCTTTCTTATACTCTATCTCAAAGTCAAATTGCATCAGTTTAGCAATCCACTTAAGTTGAGAGCCAGTGTGTAGTTTTTTGGTTGGAGGTGCATGCAGGCGGGCATCTTTTTTCTTTGCACTCTGTCTTATCTTTCTATGAGTACTCATGTATATTTACTTGAATTTGTTGCAAATAAAAATTTCTGCAGAATGTGAGGAATTAAGAGATTCATCAACCACCATAACATGTTAGAGCGTTTTGCCTTTCACTTTAACAAATGGTTAAAGACAAAAAGAACCAAACTAAAGATAGCTAGGTTGACAAAAAAAGTTAAATATTCAAGCATCTTTAATTTGGGTGGCGTTGGAAAAGAGAGTGGAGGTCTCCCCTATTAAGACTTCAGAGTACTAAAGAATAAAGCCAATGCAAGAAGAGAAAAATATCTTTTGATGAATATTTACCTAAAAGGCTAAAATTAGCCTCATTAAAGCAATTTCAAATATAACTAGTTATTTTTTATCACTTCTGATAATGGTTAAAGTACTGCTCACAACTAATGTCTCATTGGACATTCTTAGTCGAGTTTATCGCGTATCTAATCCAAGTATACATATTTCAGAAAAATGCTAATCGTCGAATGGAAAAACGAATAAAGATGCATACCTACGAAATTTGAGGTTAAAAAAATTCCAGGACTGGAACTATATTATGTGTGTAGATGTGGTTTAAGACTATTATTTTTTATTAACCTTTACGCTTACTTTGAATATCTTGTGAGATTGATGTTTTTTTACTTTCAATTAGAAAGCTAGTCATGCTCATTTTCACAACTACCCCTCAAGTGGGTAGGAGTCTTGTTGATCAAGTCAGTTGCTGTAAATGTCAAAAAAGAGGAAATAAGGTGAATGAATTAAAGGAGGGGGAATCAATTTTGTTCTTAACAAGAGCTTTATATAGATATTGGAGATGGAGAAAAAGCAAAAGCCTTAGACAAAAGACAATAGCAAAGGCCAACAAAAATTATGAAGCTTTGGATTCCCTTTAGGCATATACTAAAATTAAGTTTTTTCATCATACTAAAATAAAGTTGCTCTATGGGCAAAGTCGTACCATAATATTGAGCGCACATGTGACTGGCACGTAGAGAAACTACAGCAAATGAACAAAAAGAAAATATGACACGAGTTTCGCAACTATCTGGACTGAATCTTCTAAGTTCCCCAATCCTTCAAATTACTTCACCATCTACTGCGTTTGACTTCTATATACTACCTACTATAACAAATTATAATACACTAACAATATAGATTTTATTACACTATATATCAATGTATATCAGTTAAATCGGTGTATATATAACTTACAGGAATGAGAATATCTATTTTTAAGAGGAATGTGTAACATAGCTCTTTACAAATTGAATAGGAGAAAATGATCTTGTAAATATTTTTTTACATTATTTTTAGATCTTCTATGTGAAAAAATAAAATATTATTCTAAAAAAACTTAAATTTTAAAATAAATTTATAAAGGACTACAACACCAATTAACTCCCTAATTTGTTCTTCTTGACTTTCTTTCCGTGTTTTTCTTATATACCACGAAGATGGCTACTTTTTATTAAACAAGAAAAATAAAGAAGTGCATAGCATGACATTTAACATAATTCAGGAGCTTTATTGTTATACGTCCAAACTCCAACTTAATTCTAATAACCTTTCGTTCTTCAACCTCTATTGTAATTTTACCATTCACATTGAAAATGACACTATAGAAATATTAACAATATTTATAATCCCTATTTAATAATATTAGTATTAGAATTGTTATTAGAACTGTGATTTGCTTTCTTCAGTTAATCTCCTTCATTTCTTGTTTTCTCTTGCGACTCAAGAGTCCTTTCTCTTCATTTCCTTGAATTCCTACAAATGGCTTGGGATGCCAGACTACAATTTTGAGAAGTTCCTAATTTGCAATCCAACTCAACTTCAATTGTTCCTAAAATCACATATTTAATGTAGAATCGAGATTTTATTAATTTAATTGATCATATGTAATAAAAACAAAACACTCAAATTAAGGACCGTATAATTTGAAGTGTATATATATATATATACATATAGTTTGTTAATTTACATCTTTACATTGAGCATTTCTTACAAAACCTATCAATTATAGTGTCTAACCTAAGCTGTAGGAGTGTGCATGGATTGAGTTAGTTAGGATTTTTTAAATATCAAACCAAACCAAACCAATTACATCGGGTTTTTAAATTTATACATCCATCAAACCAAACTAATATAATTCGGATTTTTCAACCTCGGGTTATTCGGTTTTCTAGGGTTTTTCGATTTTTTTTTTGGGAAAAGTCTTCATACAAAACATATAACTTTTACTTCAATTTGTTTTTCGTCCTAGTAAGATATAACTATATGATTAAGGTGTTTCTTAAGAAAATAACACAAAATGTGAGATAAGTGATGACATTGTATTAAAATTTCAACAAAAATGATAATAAAATCAGTTAAAATAAATATTATTAATTAATAAGCCATAAAGAAAATGATCATAATTTAAAAATACTAAGTCATGCTAAAATAATTACAACTAATAAGTATTAATTACATGACAAAGAAAATAAAATTAAGTTATGTATTTTCACTCTCTACACCAATTATGCAAAATTAAAGAATAGATATCCAACATTATTGTCATTCCTAATGGTAGAATTAAATTTCTTTTGTTAGCATTAGCGTTGAGTTGGTTTTGGTTTGGATTTTATTTGAGTTATTAACATCAATGGAATATAAAACTTATTGACATTCAAGACTTTAAGTTCAAGCTTAAAATAATATGATAAAAGACAAAAAACTACGAAAACATTTTAAGAAATACTTATAAATTACATTACAAATAAATATTTTTATATATAAATTATTTTAAAAATTGAATACATGTAATGTCGGGTTGGTTTGGCTTGGTTTGACTTTTTTTTTTTTTAGCTAAAACCAAACCAATTATGATCGGGTTTTTTTTTCCATCACCAAACCAAGGCAAATCAAACCACTAATCGAGTTTTTTTCTTCAATTTGACTCAATTTATCAATTTGGTGTGGTTTGTCAGTTTACTTTTTACACCCCTACTAAGCTGCATTGGTCAAGAATCACATTTGCCATTTGTCGCACTAATTTATTGCACCCTCATGAGTCATGACTATGACTATGTGTCACATTACACCTTTAATTTTCGCCAAACACATGTACGGCCCCTTAAAGTTGCCCGGAAATCACATTTAGACACTTGAGCTCAGCCTTGTTCCAATTGAACACAATGCTATGTGCATATTCATTCCTATCAGGCACAATTAGCTGATTTGACACATAACACGGGTTGCACAACATTTCAAGGGAGTGTGAATGTTGTCTGATGTGAAATATAACAGTAATATTTCAATTTTCTGAAGGCTTTTATTTAAATTCTAATTTTTTACCCCGTTCTCACTATTCTTTTAGCTAGTTTCTCTCCCTTTTCTTTGTCCAAATTAGAATTTAAATAAAAGTCTTTAAAAAATTGAAATATTACCGTTATATTCCACATCAGACAACATTCACACGCTCATGAAATGTTGTGCAACCCATGTTATGTGTCAAATAAGCTAATTGTGTCTGATAGGAACGGATATATACATAGTACTATGTTCAATTGGAACAAGGCTAATTTCATGTATCTAAATGGAATTTTGGGGCAAGTTTAAGGGGCCTTACATATGTTTGGCCTTTAATTTTCTTGAACTATTGTATGAAAATATTTCGATCTTTCAAAATTCTCTTGGATGTAATTTTTTTTTACTTGTTGAGTGAATCCTAAGTATCTCTTCTGAATTTTAGTTTATGGTAAAGTCTCTCTAATGATTTCGTTTAAATGCGATATATATTTTGTAAATACATATAGATTGTGTAAAAATTGATTACTTCTCTCCATAATTTGACATTTTCAATATCAACAATCTTTAAACACAAGATGTTGTTGAAGTAAATTAGGAATTAGTTGACATTTCGTACAATAATAATCATACTTATTTTTTTTCTTTCTGAAATACATATTTATTGTATTTACATTAGATTAAAAACAATCCTTATTTTTTTTTAATCTAAATTAGGTTTAAAATTGGAAAATATTATAACTGTCCGAAAACTTCCGATAACGAGTTATCCCGAAATGTTACAAATTTATGTCAATGATAGAGGCATAATAGCCAGTTTCAGATCGCTGTCAAATTACAATTAGATTTTCGCCCCCCTAGAGTTTTCTTTTTTGCACAGTTGACCCCAATCTCTTTCTTCTCCGTGTAAGTCCCCTTGTCAATTGATTACTCGAATGCCTCAACTTCGATTTGTTTATACTTGTTTTGTGAATTTTACAAGTTATATGCGCATGCTTGTTTGGCTTGTATTTATACTGACCTGCCTTTTGAATATTGTTAAATAGAACTAGATCACAAAAAAGTTCAATTACTAAGTTTATAGATCCCCCCCTTCAATGATCTTTGATAGTGAAAGTTGAATTTGATTTCAGTGTTTTTTGTGTGTAAATGCATATAGTGTATCCATTACCTGATAAAACAATTGAACATCTTTCCCTTTTGTTGGGTTAAAGTTCTAATCCTTTGCAGCATAATTTATCTAGAGTACTCCTTGAACCCAAATCAATCAGTATGCCTAAGAACGTTCTCAGATTGGGTTGGTGTATAAAAGAAAGATATTAAGTACTATCTTTGATAATAAATATTTTTTTTTTCTCTTCCGGAGAGGAGTGTAGATATGATGTGTTTGGTTAATCTTGAAAATCAACTTAATGATATTTTGGTTCATGATATCAAATTTTACTGTTTTCATTATGGCTTAAATTATGTTAGAACATAGATAAATAAGGACTACTTAGTCAATAAGAAAATGAAAACCCGAACTGACAGTGTCATTCTGATGTTGGATTTCACTTCCATTTACAATTTTGTGTCCTATATCCAAATGATTTTTTTTTTTTTTCCCTACCAAAATTATATCCTCACTTGTTCTTTTCAGCTAAGTAGCTTGGCAAAATGTCCGGGCAAAGTCAACGTTTGACTGTCGTCCCCACAGTTACGATGCTTGGAGTTATTAAAGCTCGCCTTATTGGAGCAACAAGAGGCCATGCTTTGCTGAAAAAGAAAAGTGATGCTTTGACTGTGCAGTTCCGTCAGATTCTAAAGCAAATAGTATCAACAAAGGAATCGATGGGAGATGTCATGAAAAATTCCTCCTTCGCTCTGACAGAGGCAAAATATGCTGCTGGTGAGAACATCAAGCATGTTGTCCTCGAAAATGTCAAGACTGCAAGTCTTAAAGTTCGATCTCGGCAGGAAAATATTGCTGGGGTGAAGCTCCCTAAGTTTGAGCATTTCTCTGAAGGAGAGACCAAGAATGACCTGACTGGATTAGCTAGAGGCGGGCAACAAGTACAAGCCTGCAAGGCTTCTTATGTGAAATCTATTGAATTACTTGTTGAGCTTGCGTCACTGCAAACATCATTCTTGACTCTCGATGAGGCAATCAAGACCACTAATCGGAGGGTCAATGCCTTGGAGAATGTTGTGAAGCCTCGGTTGGAGAATACAGTTACTTACATCAAGGGGGAACTTGATGAATTGGAAAGGGAAGACTTCTTCCGTCTGAAGAAGATACAAGGTTTCAAGAAGAGGGACGTAGAGAAACAGGCTTCCGCTGCCAGGCTATATGTAGAGGAGAAGGCTGCTGAAGACCTTTCTTTGAAGAAAGGTATCTCGCTTGGTTCAGCCCATAACTTACTGTCCCATCCTTCACAGAAAGATGAGGACATTATTTTCTGATATGGAGGTCAGCTTTTATAAGTTATCTGTTGTCAAATATAGGAATGGATAATATTATTAGATGGAGAGATTTTTCCTGTTCAATAAGAGCTCTATGCATGTTTGTACTTAATGAACTCTATGGGGAGCTGCCTCATTGTCTAGCCGTGTGTGCTTCTTTCAATTTTTTTTGATTCAGTGACATCCTTGTCTTTTGTTTCCTGGAGAGCTATTGGTTGAAAATTCTATTTTTCTCATATTATTCACAAGATATCCTCTTTGCCTGTTTAAAAATTGTGTCATGCATTTGATAATATTCCCCCCCCTTCTTTACATTGACACTGCACTCAGAAACACAGATTGTGAAAACGGTCTTCCTTGCAAGGATTGAGTTGGATGCAGATGCACCAAAATCTTTTTTCAGTTATCTGGAGATAAATTTGTCCTACACATTTCCTTTCGAATTCATTTGTTTTTTCTGTGAAGTTATGAGGATTGCTTCATGCTTTGAGATTGCTTCTTTTCTTGCATTCCCCCATTCTGTGGAGTGCAGACTCATGGACGGCATCAGCAGTAATTCATATTGATGCAGTGTATATTATTGTTCTTGAGCCCTTAGATGCAATAAATACCATCATACTTAGGCAGTTCATGACAACTTATCAAGAAAAAAGTTAGTTAGTGACATTGTCGTTGTGCCTTTAACCCAGGTTATTCTGAGATACATTTATTCTGACACGTTAAAAATTAAAGCCATACGACGATGCAAATTCGATTACAAGTTGAACACTTTGTCCTTCGAAAGTTAAAATGCGCAAACATTTATACAGTTACCAATTTCAAAAAAAAAAAAAATGCAGAAACATTTATGGATGAAGGAGTAACGATAGATTGATGACTAAAGAGCTATGGAGAAAATAGAAGTGCAAAATTTGTTGATAGGAAAATCCAGAAGTTGGAGAAAGAGCGAATTCCCCTGATATTTATAGGAACCTCCAGGGGTCCAATGTTCTTAGCCAAATAGAGAAAGGCGAGAGGAAGTTTCATCTATAAAAATATATATGCAAAAATGTTTTTTTGCTCTATTTACGCAGTGCGATTTTCCAATGAATGGATTCTGAACACCCCCCTTATTGGGTGTGACGCTGCCATTGGTTGTAAGGTTTGCTTCATCTCAGCTTTGAGATTGCTTGTTTTCTTGAATTCCTCCGTTTCTTGGAGTCCCAGATTTACATTTTATGGACACTGTCAGCTGTATTTGATGTTGATTCAGTGTATACTCCTGTTCTAAGGCCTTTTATGCAATAAATACATGATACTTAGTAGTTCATGACAAACTTATCAAAAGAAAATAGTTAGGGACATTGCTATAGTGCCTGTAACCCAGGTAAGTCTGCTATTCATTTAGAATTTAGATTTGAAAGGAAGACCACCAAAGTGCATGCATGTCTGTCATTACCGTTAGCAAAGATACTCTTTCCTATCACTTTCCATATCCAGGATATTTGGGGATTCTAATTGGACTACAAGAAAATACGTTATCACTTTAAGTGGCTTGGAACTAAGTGCATGAAGGGCCAAAGTGTTCAGGGGTTATTAGACATAAAAGCATGGAAGGCTACAGAAAAGGTGAGCATATGTAGTACACGTAGTGCTTGTGGTAGTTAATCATTATATATCAAGTATTTAATAGTTAATACTCTATCCATCTGATTTCTCTATGTTTCAATGGCCTGTTACCATTGCATGAAAGAAATACCATCTTGTAGTAATAGGTGAAGAAAAAGCATAGCTGTTCAATCTTGGCTTATAGTATATTTTTAGGAGCTGGACTTTTGGCGCAGTTGATATTGCTGTACTTTCTGAAAAAGGACATTGAGATCCTAGTTAAATTATTTGTAAAGACATTGTGCACTTTTGGAGGGGAAATCATCTTGAACCTACACTTCCAAGATTCTTATCTTTCTCTTTTCCTGGCATATTAAATTTAAAGTCAAACGACGATGCAAATTCAATTACAAGTTGAACACTTTGTCCTTCGAAAGTTAATAGTGCGCAAAAAATTGTGGAGAAAGGAGTAATGATAGATTGATAACTAAAGAGCTATATGGAGGAGCTAGGAGTGCAAAAGTTGTTGAAAGAGTCAATTCCCCTGATATTTACGGCAACTTCCAGGGGTCCAATGTTCATAGCCAAATAAAGAAGGGGAAATAAGGCTGAGAGGAAGTTTCAACTGCTATTTAATGCTTAATAAGAAGAGTAAATTAAACCCTAATTTACTGTTCATGCTTAGAATATAGGAGTATTACAGACGTCTTGGGCATTGTCAGACATTTTCTTATGTTTGTCTTCATAGTCCATCCAAAGGTTTGTTTTGAGTATCTGTTGTTTCCTTGTAATGATTGGATGCTGATCTTTGTTAGCAGAGAGGCTGTGCCATCTATTCTTATTTTTTTCCCAGTAAGTTCATTTGGTGGTGAACAAGGGGTATTACCTCTATTAAACAGTGTACTTTTGTGTTCAACAAGTTGGTTGGAAGGATGGTTGGACAAAGATAAATCTTCTTGGACTTTGCTAAACTAGTTTAGCTCTGTATAGGCTTTTGTACTTTCACCACTGATTTTGGGGTTTAACTTATCTGTGATCTGGAACAAATTGCACTGGGCTTTCTGAACTTTTCATATTCTGGTAGTCTACCGTAAAGACATATTGTTTACATTGGTGCTTTTCTTCCCCTAGTTTTAAGAAATTGGACCAGGATTTGGAGTTCTTTAGATCTGAAGGCTATTGTCTGTACAATGTTGGATTTATACGCTTGTGCTGTAATGACCACACCTCCTTGTTGAGTTAAGACACTGTAAATGAGACATCTATCAAGTAGTGAAGATAGGTTCTTCTTCTTTTTTGTGAAAAAAATAAAGGTATAGGTTATTATGCAGTGGTACTAGTAGTATGTCTTTGGTTTTGGTCCCCTACATTGAAATTTTTGTTGTATTTTTTATTTCACTATTGTTTTTATAACTGAATAGATTAAAAAATATGTAAAACTTATCAAATTTGATGAAGATGTAAACCCCAACTTTGGGCAGTCTCCTGCACATTTGTCCATGTGTTTTGAACGCTTCATAAATGCTTATTGCACAATGCATTTTCAATTTACTTTGTGCTTAGTCGAAACATTTCTCTTCTTTTATCAGCAAGGTATAATCCCCAAACAAACAGTTCCCAGCTGTTCTTCCAACTTCAGCACACTAGAATCTCGCTTATAGTTTTTTCCCTTCTCAGATAATGGCAGAAGGGTGGTGTTGGAATGGTGGTGGTCGATAAGATCTAGTTGAGGAGGGGTGTAAAAAAATAGTTTTCTACTGGTGAAGGTTTTTTCGAAGCGGGAGCTCACTGGTGGTGTAAATATGGTGGCGTTGTGATTGAGGGATGGTGGTTAGAGGTGAGGCTTTTTAGTGGGTTGAAAGAGACCAGAAAAGAGAGGGTGTTGGAGGAGGTGGTGGCAGAGGAGGTGGAGATGGTGGTGGTGGAGGAAGGCGGAGGAGGGGCTCGTGCAGGTTTAACGATAGTCACATGGTAGCTCCAGGTGTTAAAATTTAGGCCGAATACATGTGCAGCCCCTTAAATTTCTCCTACTTTTCTATTTAGGCATCTGAACTCAAGGTTGTGCTTATTGAACATCTAAACTCCTCAAAAAATAGAACACGTTCTATTTCTATTGAAAAAATAGAACGTGTGAACTTCACGCGCAGCTGACATGGCAAAACATCCAATGAGACAATAACAGGTGGCTTTTAATTCCAGATAATCAGGGGAAAAAAGAAAAAAAAAAATCTTCTTAGGGAAAACTCAGAAACTACTTGAACCAGCTGCTATGGCGCTCCCCCCCCCCCCCCCCCCCCCTCCCGCCCCCTACTTTGTTGTATATCTCTTTTACTCTATCCGAAAGATTTAATATTTATCAAGCACTTGGGAAATCAAAACCAATTCAAGCCATTGTCAAGGCGGATAAACATGAAGAATTGGGTTACTACTTGAAGACTTCTGGGTTAAGCATGGTAATTAAGCATGAAGAAGTAGTTCACCAAGATAACTAATGAGAAAATTAAATACCCATTTGACAATTTTAATGGTGTGAATTCAAAAAGCACTACTCTAATAAGTGCTAATTGAAAGCTGGGAAGAATTGAGAAGGACTCTGATTTAATTGCTGCGTAATTTGAACTTCGCAGCCACTATAAAACTTGTCGCCGGTCATGAAATTTCCGGCAAGCAGGTCCACGGCTTCAAATTAAAATCAGAGGAAAAGAAATACAATGAAAACAGAGAAAGAGATATAAAAGAGAAAGGGACCTATTTTTTAGATGTTGGACGCGCTCAAAGAGAGTGAATGTTACACACACTTTGTATGTCAACAAAATGTGTCTAATAGATACACTTTTGGAAGAGTTTAGCTATTCAATACGTACAAGCTTGAGTTCAGATGTCTAAATGAAAAAGTAGAGCAAGTTTAAGGGGCTGCACGTGTATTTGGCCTAAAATTTAATTTGAAAAAAATAATGTTCCGTTAACAAATAAGGGCATGTGTGCCACCTTTATAACGGCAAGGATATATATGGAGGACTCCAACTCTATAGAAGGCAAAGTTGGATCATTTCGTGTAATTTAAGGGCAAAGTTGACTCTTTGTCCCTTTTTATGTAGCTTTACAAGGTAGAAAATAATGTAAAATTAACCTTAAATTTATACATCCTTCATGTTTTGTGAGAGAAAAAAGCTCGAGAGGTAACTAGATTATGAAAAACCGGGAAAAGTCATATTACGGTAGGTTCGTTTATCTTCTTCCAAACTTATTTATGTGAATTTCATCAATCATTTGTTAATTTACATATTTATACTCAACATTCTCACAAAACTCTTCTATTGAACTAATTTCGCCCTTCTTGTGAATCAACTCTATCCTGACGATTATGCGTCACATCTCACTTTTGCTCCTCTTGAAGTAGTGTATGCCTTAAATTGTTGCACAAGGAGTAGATACGTGAAAAAAGAAAGTAGGTGTGTATGCATGTATATCATATGGTGTTATTCAAAAGCCTTCTGCATTTTAGCCAATCGAACCTGAAAATATGGAATCGAAGCACGATTTTTTTTCCCCAACGAATCAAAGCACGATTCACCAAGACAGAACAGATTTTGCTATTTAACAATCACAAGTAAGGGTAAGCTTCCTGTCCCAAAAAATTTCCTGCATTTGACTTTCAAAAGTTAGTCAAAGCTATTTTCAGTTAGTTTCTTAAACGAAAAGAATAATATTTAGGAAAAAAAAAAGTTAAAAAAAATGTTAAGGACTGGACTGATACTTATGAATCCACTCTGGACAAATATAACACTACCATAGACTTAGCAGATTTACAAGATTGATTTCATGATGAATTATTCTTTGACTATTGAAAGAAGTATTCATAAATCTTTTTGGAACGACCACTTCTTGACTCCTTTTATCTGTAGAACAACTTGGTATCTCATTTTCTTTTCCACGGATGAATTTACAGCTCTTGACACATCTTAATTTCATTTCATTAATTTTTTTGCTTTCGATGTCCTCAGTTCTCCTTCCAAATTCATATTTTTAGAAGTCCCATTTGAAATCTTATCATCTTATTTTAATTTTTATATAATCTAAGTGGTTGCAACAACTTAATTAGTTTTGGGTTTAGACCATGTTGAACCTTTATTATGTGTTTCCCCGGAAAAGAAACACCCTCTACCCCCCCCCCCCCCCCGGGGGTCCCACCCAAGCCCAGAACTGGAAATAAGAGCCTAATATCGTCTAAATAATGAGTTGCAATGTGTCTGGCTCTAATATCATGATAAAAAATGAACTTTAAGTCTAACTCAACATAAAAAAAAAAAACTAGCTCACTTTAACAACTAGTATTAAAGAAGAAGAAAAAAGAAGTCCTAGGACCTGAAATAAGAACTTTAGGGTATTATAAAGAAACATTATAATGTGCTAATTAATTTGAGATATTTACCCCTCAAAATTGGGTTCAATCAATTTCTAAACAAGTATGGTGGTACATTTATCCATATCTAAAGCAAGAAAACAAAATATGAATATTCTTATTTCCTGTGGTTTATGTTAAAGAGAATAATACAAGTTAGTAGTTAGTGTAGTTAGATTATTAGGTGATCAGTGAGCTGTTAATGAGCTGTCAATATTAGCAGTTATGATCAGTTATAATTATAACTAATTCTGTGAAGTTGAGTTAGTTAGGATGGTTACTGATATACTAGTATATATACATAATATATTACATTGTAAATGTAGACTTAATCATTTTATTACGATCAATGAATCTTCTTTAGTTTCTTTATCTGATAACTGAATTCTTCTTCTTCTCTCTTGATCATCTTTCTCTCTTCATTTCTTGTTCAATTCACAGAACTCTTTAATGGAGTTCTGATCATCTTCATGGTATCAGAGCAGGGGGATTCTTCAATCATCTGCATTGTTTCTTGTTAATTTTCTTGACTGATTATTCCGCAAAACAGTTAGAGTTCATCGCAAAGAGAACAAAAGTTGCTGATAAACCTGCATGATTTCAATGGCTAATGATGAAATACCAGTCGGTGTCAATGGCAATGCCAATCTTGGAGCCAATTCTGAAAATGTAAATGGAGTTCATGTCAACAATAGCAATGGAAATAATTTTGGAAGTAACAACTCTGGAAATCAGACAGTTCTTAGCTCAAATGTGACTATTGATCATAACCACCCTCTCTATCTGAGTGTTGCTGATGTAAGTGGAGTTTCTTTAATCTCTTTTCAATTTTTAGCACTACAAGAAAGTATAGAAATTGCAACAGCTCTTTTGGCAACAAAAATAATATAGTTGGCAAAAGTCAATATTTCGCAACAACTTAGTTTTATTGTTGGCATATATGATGAATTTTTTTAAAATGAACTTTTTTTGTTGCCAAAAATTTAATTTTGTTGTCATATAGTATTGACTATTATTGCAAAAAGTTATTTTGGCAACTAAAAAAAAAAGTTGTTGCACGTCATTGCAATAACAGCCGTTGGAAAAAGTTTATACAATAATAAAAAAAATGTGGGTACCAAAAGTGCTTTTTGCTACAATAACCTATCTATGGCAACAAAAAATATTTTTGTTGCCAAATGTCTTCTTTCTTGTAGTGTAGGTAGTGAGAATTATGCACTGTGGGTTAGATCTATGAGACTAGCTTTAATGGGAAGGAACAAGCTTGGACTTATAGATGGTTCTTGCAAGAAAGAAAAGTTTAGAGAGGAACTGTGGGATCAATGGATAGAGTCAATGCTATAGTCCTTTCTTGGATCATGAATTCTGTAGCTAGCAGTCTTGTTAGTGGAGTCTTGTATTATGTGAATGCTTGGGAAGTCTGGGCTGAATTAAATGAAAGGTTTGATAAAACAAATGGATCAAGAACTTTCAGTATTCATAAGGATATAGCAACTTTAACTCAAGGGACTACATCTGTATTTGCTTATATTACTAGGCTTAAAGGTTTGTGGAATGAATTTGAGGCTTTAGTCCCTTCTCCTGGTTGTAATTGTGAAAAATCTAGAGATTTTGTGATTTACATACAAATGTTGAAACTCTATCAATTCTTGATGGGACTAAATGATTCATACACACAACCTAGAAGTCAAATTCTGTTAATGAGTCCATTACCATCAGTTAATTAGGCCTATGCTATGGTAATCAATGATGAGAGCCAAAGGGCAAATAGTTTTGTCTCTACTTAGTGCTGGTCCTTCTAATGCTATGAATACAATAGGACAAGGTATAAGTCACTATGATCAGTCTAACATGTATCACAGAGGTGGAAACCAGAATTTAAGTCATATAGGAAACTAGAATTTGAACCACTTTGATCTAGCTACTATGTACTCTAGAAATGGGAGTCATACTGGTCAAAAATGCAAAAGAGATTATAATCTTTGGTGTGAGGTGTGTAAGATCAAAAGCCACACAAGGGAAACCTGTTACAAGTGTAACACCCCGTACCTTTAACCTAAGCTTTGACCATGATCCTAGACTTAGAAAATCAGATAAAGAATGTGGGAATTGGAATTTCCCTGTTCAGTTGTAAGATGGGGGTTTACGCCCATGAACAGTGGCTGTATTTCAGTATACGGCCCGTAATTCAAGTCGTAAACTGTTACCAAGGATTTCTGAGCATTCTGGAATTTGGCAGTTGGATGTCATATGGTTAAATACGGACTGTATTTCAAAATATGACCCGTATTTCAAAACGTATTTGGAATTTGGGAAAACTTCCTTGATGAAAGTTGTAGAGCTTTGAAATACCTTTCCAACAGTATATTAAGGGGGTCAAACGGACATCTGTGCAAAGAGTTATGACCATTTTACTGAAGAGACGCAGTGCAGTCCGTATTTCAAAATACGGCCAGTATTTAACTGGGCCGAAAATCCAATTTTTCCAGAACAGTATATATTCGTCCGTATCAGTTCACATCATTATTTTTCATTCCTTCAAGCCCTAGAACGACCTCCTACCCTCCTCCATCATCAAGAACACCAAGGTAAGCCCACTCTAATTATTCCAAGTCAATTCTAACATATACTCTAAGGGGTCGTTTGGTTTAAGGTATAAGCTGGGTTATCCCAGCACTAATTTTTATACCATGTTTGGTATAAGGTATAAATTAGTGCTGGGATAAATTTATACCTTGTACAAAACATGGTATAAAAATTAGTGCTGGGATAACCCAGCTTATACCTTCTTAACCCACTTATACTGAGATTATTTTATACCATCTTTTAGATGGTATAAAATAATCCCAATAGATGGGATAAATTAGTCCCGAGATTATAATCCCGGGACTAATGAGTCCTTAAACCAAACGACCCCTAATAATCTAAGCAAGAAATTATTGTTCCTAATATAGGGTTTTCAAGAAAACCCATCTCAAGGTTCAAGAATTAAGATTTAGGAAATCTTCTTCAAAACTCAAGTCTTTAATTCAAGTTTTGGAGCAATTAAGGTATGTAGAACTTCCATCCACATGTGGGAATCTCTACATTCTTCCCATGCTCCGTTTCTTGATATCCATGAAGTTCAACTCCTAGGGCATTAAACCCAACATATTGGTAGCCCGTATTTATGTATTTATGTACATGCATTTTGTATCTATACTCGTTATTGTATTCCTAATCTTCCATTACGGTTATTAGGAACCCTTGCTTAATCCATGAATTCTTCCTCATGTGTTCTCATTATGTATATATGAAACTTTATGATTTTATGTAGCAAGTTACAAGCATGTTTTCAAGTCAAATATATATATATATAATTATGAACTATTGTTATTACTCATGAATCAAGAACATGTTTGCAAGACTATGACAAGTTATCTCATGAAACCATATTACAAGATATTTCATGAAACCATGTTTACAAGTTATTTCATGAAACCATGTTTACAAGTTATTTCGTGAAATCATGATTACAAGTTATTTACAAGTTATTTCACAAAAATCATGGGCTTCTTAGCCAACTGTATCGTGTTCATGTTTTTGGGAATTGCTTAGTTAACCGAGAAGGCTCAGATAGCCTGAAACTACGTTGCCACCGTAGGATAAGGGTTGTCAGCAAGGAGGCAACACCTTCATTATGCAGTTTGGATCCTTACATGCTTATTATTACTTAAATCTCATATCCCTGCCAAGGTTGTGAGTGTTCTGCTGATAGGACGCAAGTACCAGACCATGTTGTCGGTTATACTATAGCATTCCCCACGTTACCAACAGTTTTATATAAATGTATTTCCATTGATTTACTGTTTTCAGACTTTACTCACGTTTCATGCTCATATTCAAGTTACATTAAGTTTCAGTTCATGTCCTATACCTATGTTGTGCCATGTTCTTCGTTTCAGCAGGTTTTACATACTAGTACTATTCACCATGTACTAACGTCCCTTTTGCCCGGGGCCTGCACTTCACGGTGCAGATACCGATTTTCAGGAGCATACACCTGCGCAGTAGGGTCACTTCAGTTATCAGCTTATTGGCAAGCCCTACTCCTCTCGGGGTTCAACATGGAGTCTGCATTAGTATTCAGTTTATGGTAGTCCAGGGCCATGCCCTGGTCGTTAGTATCCAAACATGTTTTAGAGGTTTCATAGACAGATGTTAGTTCACAGAGTCAGTTATGCTTTCATGTTTGCAGACTATTATGTTTTCATGATTTTTCACGCTATGAGATAATTTCAAGACTTTATTCCGCAAATTACATTTTCACGATTCATTTAAATTGCATCATATAGAGTATATTGTTTTGATGCCCATGTTGACAAGCAAGCCATGAGGTTCGCTCGGTCACTTGCAGTAAGGCACCGAGTGCCGTGTTTCGCCCAGGCCATGGTTCGGGGCGTGACAACAAGATAGTAAGATACCCTCCTAGCTTCAAGAAAAGAAAGTTGGGAACAGGTCATGGTAATGGACAAAGTGGACCTGCAGCATACAATGCTGTCTTTACTGAGCAGTTAAGTGGTTCAAACCAAGCCAATGAGGGATTGATTTCTGCAAATGTTACTGGTTTATATCAAGGATTATTTGATCAAGGTAAGATGGTACAACAGAACAATGGAAACCAACCTAGAGCATGTGTGTTCACTAAGGAGCAATATGACCAGATTCTTCAGATGCTGAACAAGAGCAGTCGTTTCTCAGCAAGTGTGAATGTCTCCTTGGCCAGCAATGCTACAGGATCTGAAGGACAAGTAGGTGATGTTGACACGCAATTTTGTCCCACTTTTCCTTCAATTAATTTATCTGCGTTTCTTGATCGTTAATAATTTGGACGAGTTATTTCAAATTTACTTAACAAAGCATTATATTAATACTTTCAAATATTTATTGCACGGTTATTTATTTTAATAAGAAGTTGTATTATATATTTGAAAGTGGTTAATTCTAGTCCAAATTATTAAAATGAAGATATCCAAACAAATTAATTGAAAGAGGAAAGGGCCAAATTCGGATTCCCCACCAGCCCCCATTTTAATCCATTACCTTTAAGCCCATTGTCCATTTAAACACATTAGCTCACCCGACCAGCCCAAAACAGATCCAGCCCATCAACCAACATCACCCGACCCGACCGGCCCACATTTTGTTATTACCCATCGTTCACTCTAAACAAAACCTAAGGAATCGCCGCACACCGTTCTCTCCTTTCTCTCTCCTTCACTCTCTATCTACCCGACGAAGTCGGCAAGTTCACAGATTCCTTTCACCCTCACAGATTTTGCCACCCCCATTTTTGGATTAAAGCAGCCACGCCTCTCCTCTTTCCTCTTCCAAACAAGAAACCAATTTTGTTTTCAACCATGGCAGATTTTGCCTTGCCTTTTATACACGATCTGGTCAAACACAAATGGCCAAAACTTTTGAAATTTCTGAAAAGGGGATCAACTTTAAAGATCTGATTCGATTTTCAACGGCTAATTCAACTTCGAATCCCGCCCAAAAAAGAACTTCGAATCCGAGAAACCCTAGTCACTTCGCCTATAAATATTAACTTCAAGTTCTCAGCCGAGGGGGACACGGATTGGTGATACACGAGTATTTTTGGGACAAAGCATCTTTTTATTTTAATCTGGTCTGAACCCTTACTTACATTTGAAATTCTTGAGACAAACGAAATTTCTCTTTTTCAAACAAGAGTATACTGTTTTTGTTGATATCGAGATTTTGATTCGAAAGACTTTTTCGAGTTCGGGTTCGTCGTGTTCGAACGTAGATCCGAGACTCCCACACCAGTTCACTGCACCAACAAGAGGTAAACTCCGATCCTATTTTGACCCGTTGGTTTCTTTCAATTAAAATTCTGTGTTTTGCTTGAAAATCTGTTGGAATCCCCTTGTGTGCAAATATGTTTATGATCAAGTTATGATGTCGATTACTGTTTCGAATCTCCGAAGTCGTAGCATTTGAGTGTAATAGAAATCATGCCTTTAGTGTTTTATTTTGGACATACGAATATTTTTGAAGCATGGGCTTGACTGGGATTTCTATGTTTTAAGAATCATGTTCGGGGGTTTCGTTCCTCAAATCGTTAAAAGCGAGTCTAAAAGATTATAGACAGAATATTCGTAATCTTCTACATAGGTTAGAAACTATGATCATGGTCTTTATGTTAAAATGTGTGTTGAATGAAACATTCTTGAGTTGTTTCATATAATCTATGCCCTGTCGAGTTTTCGTTTGTCTTTTTTTTTTTTTCAAAGAAACTTTATCACTTCAAAGCTGCAAGATTGTATTTGTCTTAAAAATGGTGCTGCCCTTGTTATGTGGGATTAGATAGGAGTTGGTTTGTTCACTGTTTAGTGTAGGAACTGATTTAGGAAACAAAGTCGCAGCTTTGCTGCCTAAAATATCCTTAATGACAGATTTTTGTTTCAACTTAATTAAGTGTTTGTTAGAAGAATAGAAGATTCAGAGAATCATGTGTGGTTAATGCTTTTGTTATAACCCGTATTTTTATACGTCGAATTATTCGTAAGCTAATCGACTTAAGTTAAAGACGGGATTATTTTTGGATATGAAATAGGAACTTTAATTTTCAATTTTAATTAGTACACAAATTGCTTATAAATTTTATTTAGTGTAGAAATATTATTGGATATTAGGGACTAATTAATTATGATTAGATTATTAAGTAGGGATTAGTGATTAATTAAAATTAATTAAGTTAACTATAATTTGTGGGCCCCACCCGTAATTAATTTAAATAAAAATAGGTGATGCATTGTGGGGCACGTGTCAAAGGTATGGGCAGCCTATAAAGTTCATTTGATGACAAGGAAAATTTCATTTCATCTTCACAAAGTAAATTGAAGCTTAAGAACAAAAAAAAAAAAAAAAGAAAGAGAAAACATTTCCATGGCTGCTCTCGGCCAGCCATGGTTGAAGGAAAAAAATATTTTGTTGCTTATTTTGATTAAGTTCCAAGTGAGTTGCAAGTTCAAGGAGGTGATAGAAACATTGGATATTGAATTGAGGAAGAAGAAATAGTGAAATTGGAGCAAATAAGTGTAGAAATTCCTCCGAGTAAATTAAGGTAAGATCTTCTTATTTTGTGGTATAATTGTATTAATGGTGTTGTAATGGAAGGATTAAAATTGGATTGTATGAAATTGGAAGTAAGAAATTGCATGAAATCGTTGATATTAGGAGTTGTAGTTGTTATATGGAATTGTTGAGTTGAAAGGATTGAAAGTGTGATTTATGTTCATATGTTGTTGTTCGTGTTGTGGTCATGTTGTCGTTGATGTGGATCCTAATTTTAGAAGAAATAAGTGTATAACGTATCGTATACAAAGCGTATGTTGGTTTGTTTGGTATATAATCTTAAAACGTTAATGATTTGGATTGGAAAAGGATTAAGCGGGGTTGTTGGATTGTTTGAGTTGTTTATGGGCTGAATTGTAAGGGTTTTATATGCATATCTCTATTACTGTCATCGTTGGTATTGTTGTGATAACAGGAGGTTAATTGGAAGTTCGGGTTAGGCGAGTATATAGGGGAAATGCTGCCCGATTTTCGTTAAGTTCTTAACTAATGAAAATCCTAATCAAGAAGGTATGAATTAAAGAATGAGTCCTATAAGTGGTTGGTTACAGATTTATAAGCTAGGAAGTATAGTTTACTAACGATAGCGTTACTTTCATATTAAATAGGCTAAAGGGGCGACGAAGCGAACGTGATTACGATTAACCTTTAACAGGTATGTAAAGTTAACCCTTCTTTCTTTTGGCATGATCTTTATGAAACGAACGGACGATGTGTATATGATTCCAAAGAAGTTCCTATTCTTAGAGCCACTAGGATGGCTAATGTCCTTGATTTCCAAAAGCTATTTCATTATGTCTTGATACGTGTATATGATTCCGGAAGTTCTATTTGGATATAATCCATAGTGATATTCGAAAAGTACTTGATATGACTATTGTCTTGATTTTCAAATGATGGTTCGTTTTGATTATTCTATTGAGTCTCAAATATGATTTAATTTGCATATGGTTGCTCACTACTCTACTCGTGCATGCCTCAACATATCTTTCACTGAGTCCCGGGCCAGGATACGTTTTCGTGCACAGTTTCACTGCATTGTTCACCGAGTCCCTCACTAGAGGGCCGGGTACGGTATATATATATATATATATATATATATATATATATATATATATATATATATATATATATATATATATATATATGATGGTTTTATGATGTGATGGTGTTATGATGTGTTTATGGCGCCAAGGATGGTATGTGGCGACCTTATTCACCGAGTCCCATAATGGGCCGGGTATGATATATGATATTGACATGCATGATTTATGTTTCAAAAGGAAAGTGTTTTGGTATTCTGGATGTTATACTTGTCTCTTGTACTCCCTATTTCAGTATGATTCCCTTTACTGTATTTTATGCTTTATATACTCAGTACATATTCCGTACTGACCCCCTTTCTTCGGGGGGCTGCGTTTCATGCCCGCAGGTACAGATAGTCGGTTTGGTGACCCTTCGGCATAGGACTCCTACTCAGCTGTCTTGGAGAGATCCGTTGTTCCGGAGCCTAGACTTTTGGTACAGATCTTATGATGTATACGTATATGTTTATCCAGGGGTACGGCGGGGCCCTGTCCCGTCATATTTTGCTATTGATACTCTTAGAGGTCTGTAGACATATGTGTGGGTTGTGTATAAGTTCTGTTCAGCTGTGTCTATACGAGGTACTATGACATGATGTTCGCCTGTAGTGACAGCCTTGTTGGCTTGCATATGATATTGATATGTAGTGGCAGCCTTGTCGGCTTGCGTATCATTTTATGATTTGATTAGTTGTGACTCCTCAGGAGACAGTTTATCTGGATATATATATACGTGACGACGTTATGAACCTTGGAGTTCTTTTGCAAGTTTCCATATTGTTCTTAGATTCAGTTTGACTATATCCAATAGGTACGTACGAGTGTCCAGGTCGGGCACTAGTCATGGCCCACGGGGTTGGGTCGTGACAGCTTTGGAGGTGATAAATGATTTGAATAGACTCTTTCAAGCCGCTGATTTCTAAAACTGAACTCTTTTCTTACTTGAACCTGTTGTATGCTTTGTTGTCTTCCCAGATAGGTCTGTCGAGGTTTTAGTATTTTTCTCTTTCTTATTATTTGAAATAGGGAGGAATCTGTTTGATCAATCATTCTTGGTCTAGGGTGTTGTTTGGGTCTTTAGCCTATTTCAACTTAGTTAACTCAGAAAAGAATGTCCTTTTGCAAGAAATTCAGTTTGTTGATAAATAGCTTTAAACAAAACTTGTTGAATATAGATGAGGAGATTATGTCCTACTCCTGTTTTGAATTAATTTGAAGAAATTAATGTGCTTAATTCTTTTCTTCAATTGAATCCTACAGTGATTACTTTTAATTGTTGAAATCTGATCATCTGGTATGTGTAATTTTACCATGTATTTATTTGCCTTGGTGGATATTATTTAATCAATGCATATTTGATCTGTTTGGTTCTGCACTGATAAGAAGAAACAAATTAGCTACTGGTCGTTCCATGTGTGTAAAATGAAAACAGTTTCATCTAACTGAATGTACTGCTTTGGACGATAATTTTTAGTATAAGTACTATCATGTTGGAGTCTTGTTTTCCTTTCATTATGTGAAATGCGCTAGTGATTTAAATGGTAGATTGATTCCCTTTTACTTATAATGTCCTTTATATTTGCCATAAGAATCAGATTTCCTCCATTCTCACTGTCGCTTTCTTTGTTTTGCATGAATACCGGAGCCGAAGAGTTTCATTTTGAGACTCGACGACACCTCTCACGGAGTTAGTACGATATTCACCGTCCATGATCTCTTAAGGGGCCTAAGCGAGGCATATTGCAGAATACTCCCGTCGCTTGTGGAAGTCGAGACTTTCACCATTTTTTTTATCTATTCTCATTCTTTGGAGTTATTATGATTTTCTACATGACTGATCTTTGTTTGTATTTGCCTGACTGATTGTTAAGACCTAAGTTACTATAATTTAGAGTTAAGCTTCCTTTAAGTTTCTACTTTAATTAATAGTGAACAAGTTACTATAGGTTTGGAGTCTGTCCAAATGTTTTTTTTTCCACTAAAATATTTATCTCACTAAGTGCCTAAATCAACCAAAGAGAGTCTATTTATAAAAAAATATTTTTTTCAAAATTTGCATTAGCCATCTATCTATCTTATCTAGTCATTTAATATATATACAACCGTTAAAATCAATTAACACCTAGTTATTAAGTTATTTCAAATATTTATAAACGTTGTACAATCCCGTACTTCCTTCGGTTTATTTATAACTAAGGTCTTTTTATGCAAACTATTATCTTTTCTACAAGTTTTATTTAAAACAGCATGTTTATATTTCTATTATAACTTTAGCGATACTCACAAGCTATTTTCTTAAATATTTAGCCTTAATTAATTAATTTAAGTCCGGTCGGTTAACCATTATTAATGGATCTTAGAGGATGCCTAATACCTTCCCTCTAGATTAGTTGAACCCTTACCTAGGATCTTAAGTTTCGTAGACATTAAACGGAGTTAACTCTAGATATTTACTTTAGGTGTCCTAATTCACCATAAGTAATTAGGTGGCGACTCCATAACTTTAATTAACCCCGAAATTACCGGAATGTTATGAACTATTTTGACTTCGGTTAAAATAGGGTATAACAGGTGACACAACTGGTAAGATGACAGGTATACATAATCCTTATCTAGCAAAACTAGTTCAGTGGATTATAGATACTGGTGCAACCAATCATATAGTATCCAGTATAGATATACTAGATAAATATAAATCCACTATCATAAAAAGTAAGAATCCAAAACCAGTCTATCTGACAAATGGTGACATTTCTATGGTAACTCATACTGGTTCAAGTTCAATATCGCCTAGAAGCACACTTCAAAATGTGTTCTTATTGCCTCAGTTTAAATACAACTTGATGAATCAAAGGCCACAAAAGAATTAAAGTGTGCAACCTTGTTTTATCCTGATTTTTGCATATTTCAGGATTTCTCAACTGGCATAGTGAAAGAGATTGGTAGAGAAGATGATGGACTATATCTACTCAATCAATCACCTCAAGAACATACATATCATGGAATTCTATCAGCTAACACAAATGCACAATGTAGCCAATCAAAGATCAACCTATGGCACATGAGATTTGAACATGTGTCTTATTCTATTTTGTACAAGTTACTGTCTACTTCAAAAAACAATATATCAGAAGTAATCAATAAATGTACAATATGTCCATGTGCAAAACAGATTAGATTTCCATTTCCTGCAAGTAGTATTAAAAGTAATGATTGCTTTGACATTGTACACATGGATGTTTGGGGTCCATATAAAGTTCCCACTATTGATGGTTTCAAGTACTTCTTGACCATAGTTGATGATTACAGTAGAATGACATGGATTTGCTTGTTGAAATTGAAATCTAATGTATGTGTCATTTTACAGTTTTTCCTGATATATGTGAAAACACAGTTCAATAAAACTGTGAAAATCTACAAAACTGATAATGGTGCAGAATTTGTAAATAGTATATGCAGTACCATGTTTAAAAATGCAGGCATAATTGATCAAAGATCTTGTGCCTATTCCCCTTAGCAAAATGGTGTTGCTGAGAGGAAACATAGACATATCTTAGAAATTACAAGGGCACTAAGATTTTAGGCCAATATCCCACTAAAATTCTGGGGATATTGTGTACAAACTGCAGTATATATCATAAATAGAATGCCATCATGATCTGTAGTTGGTGTTTCACCTTATGAGAAGCTTCACAAAAGAAAACCTTCTCTGAATTATTTCAAAGTGTTTGGATGCTTGTGTCATGCAAAAATTGTACAACAAACTGATAAACTGCAGTCTAGAACAAGAACTGCAGTATTCATGGTATACTCAGAAGTACAAAAGTATGATCAGACTTCTAAGTCATTTTTTGTCAATAGAGATGTAGTTTTTAAAGAAACTGTGTTTCCTTTTAGACAAAATCTAGCTGGTCCACCAATTTTCAAACAAGTTGAGGTTCCTCATTATAAAGAGCCTATGTATACTACTATTTCTGCTAATGATCTGATATCTACCATGGCTCTTATTCACAATGAGATAGGTGACTTGAGTGATAATGCAGTGCATGATCAAGATATCCAACCTTAATAACCATATCAAGAGGAACAGCAAGAGCAGCCAGCAGTTCACACTACAAGTAAGTATAGAAATAGCAACAAAAAATTTAATATTTGGCAACAACTTAGTTTTATTGTTGGCAAATGAACTTTTTTGTTGCCAAAGAATTTAATTTTGTTGTCATTGTATTGATTATTGTTGCAAAAAGTACTTTTGGCAACAAAACAAAAAAGTTGTTGCACGTTGTTACAATAACAGCCGCTGGGAAAAGTCTATGCAACAAAAAAAAAAAAATTTGTTGCCAAATATCTTTTTGCTTGTAGTGTCAGGAACCAATATTACAAGTACCAGCTGCAATACTAACTAGAGTCTCTACAGGAGGCAAACATCCTCCAATATAGATGAAGGATTTTGTCTCTTTAAGCTCTATAAACCAGGATACACTCTTTCCAATCTCAAACTATGTGTCTTATGACAACTTGGCTCCTAAATACCAAAAATTACTTAACTGCTTTCTCTGCTATTTCAGAACCAAAAACAAACGAAGCTACTAGAGATCCAAGATGGGTGGATGCCATGCAAGCTGAAATAGATGCCTTACAAAGCAACAACACTTGGGAGATAGTTAGCTTACCAGAAGGAAAATTACCTATTGGATGTAAATGGGTATATGATTAAGTACAAAGCATCTGGGAAGATAAAAAGATTTAAAACAAGACTAGCTTTCAAAGGGTATAGCCAACAGGAAGGGATTGATTACCAAGAGACCTTCTCTCCTGTGGTAAAGATGGTGACAGTAAGGACAGTGTTGTCCATTGCAGCCTCTCAGAATTGGCATATCCATCAAATGGATGTTTACAATGCATTCTTGCAAGGTGATCTGTTTGATGAAAATTACATGGATCTTCCACAAGGCTTTGTGAGTCAGGGGGAATTTAAGACATCTAAACAAGTTTACAGACTCACAAAGTCCTAATATGGACTGAAACAAGCTGCAAGACAATGGAATGCAAAGTTGAAAGAGGTATTAGTAAAGTTGCAGTTTGTACAAAGCCAACATGATCATTCATTGCTTGTTAAAAAGAGGAGAGAAGGAATTGTGATCATATTGGTATATGTTGATGATCTACTAGTAACTGGTGACAGTCTGGTTCAAATTGAAGAAGCAAAAACATCCTTACAACAAGTATTCAAAATGAAGGACTTGGGAGAATTGAAGTTCTTTCTTGGCTTAGAGTTTGCCAGATCTAAAGAACGAATCCTGATGCATCAAAGGAAATACTCCTTGGAGTTAATTTCAGAACTTGATTTGTCAGCTGCTAAACCAGCTTGCACTCCAATTGACACAAATGCAAATCTAACAACAAAAGAGTATGATGATTATTTGAAAAAGACAAGCAGTGAGAGGGTCAAAGACACTAAAGATCCACTACTAACAGATGTAACTGCATATCAAAGGTTGATAAGAAAGCTATTATACCTAACTGTCACTAGACCAGATATTGCATTTGGAGTACAAACTCTGAGTCAATACTTACAACAACCTAAGAAAAGTCATATGGATACTGCCTTAAGGGTTGTGAGATACATTAAATCTCAACCTGGCCAAGGTATACTGAAGTCAAACAAGCCCATTCAGACTATGAGTGTACTGTGATGCTGATTAGGCAGCCTGACCTCATACTAGGAAATTAGTATAAGGATTACTAGCCAAGTTAGGAGAATCTCTTGTATCTTGGAAGTTAAAGAAGAAAACAACTATATCTAGAAGCTCTGCAGAAGCAGAATACGGAAGCATGGCATCTGCACCCTCAAAACTCACTTGGTTACTTGGATTATTAACAAAATTGGAGGTGAAAATTAAACTACCTCTGATCATATATAGTGACAATAAATAAGCCGTACAGATAGCTGCAAATCCAGTTTATCATGAGAGAACCAAACATATTGAGATTGATTGTCAGTTTATTAGAGAAAAAATACAATAAGGGAAGGTACAAACTCAATACATCTCAACAAATGAGCAACCTGCAGACCTACTCACCAAAGGGGTTACAGGAGTGCAACATCACTATCTAAATGCCAAGTTAGGTGCATTGAACATATTCATGCCACCTAACTTGAGGGGGAATGTTAAAGAGAATAATACAAGTTAGCAGTTAGTGTAGTTAGATTATTAGGTGATTAGTGAACTGTTAATGAGCTGTCATTAGCAGTTATGATCAGTTACAATTATAACTAATTCTATGAAGTTGAGTTAGTTAGAATGGTCACTGATATACTAGTATATATACATGATATATCACATTGTAAATGTAGACTTAAGCATTCTATTATGATCAATGAATCTTCTTTAGTTTCTTCATCTGATAACTGAATTCTTCTTCTTCTCTCTCAATCATCTCTCTCTCTTCATTTCTTGTTCAATTCACAGAACTCTTTAATGAAGTTCTGATCATCTTCAGTTTAATTATTCCTAACTAATGGCTGCCTCTTGAATTTTAAAATAATAAAAGTTACCCTAACTTTTTACCTCTGATATTTTTTGTAAAATAAAATTTAGGGATGAAAAAGATTTTTTGTTAGGAAAATTGAGTTTTGAAAGTAGTCCAAGGGAAAGCAAATTAAAATTGATGAAATTAATAAAAACCTGATTCTAGTATCTCATCTTGTAATTAACAAAGTGATTAATACAACCATTGGATTTATCATTTATAAGAAATATTAAATATAGAGGATTGAAGGAAAAGCATGCTTACGCCTCAAGAAAGTATTTCTCATTCTTATAAAACCTATAAACTGAAACTTTTTCGACCTAGAACTAAAATTATTAGAAAAGGGAAAAGAAAATTTTAGAGATAAAAACCAGAAGAACAATTTGATTTAAAATGAAAAGCTGCGGTCTAATAATAATCCAAAGATGGAAAGCGCGAGTACAGCTACATGCTTGAACTCATGTGAGAAAACTACTTAATACTCCTACTTCATAGTGATGAACAAAGCCTTTAGAAACTAGGGTACTACTTAATTATTGTTCACATTGGAGTAATTAATTATTACCATCTAAACCATCAGTTTCATCTATAAATACTTGAAACCCTGTCAGCAAATTTAGAAACAATTCTCAGATCTCTACTCCATAAACCACCGTTATTTTAGGATTAACAAGCTAAGTACTTGTATTCTTCATAGTTATAACTACGTGCTCCATTATTTTGCCTCCGTTCTTTCTTGTTTCTTTTCTCTTTACTTAGATATCCATCATCCATCAATATTAGTACAATGGCAGTATACTCCGATCATTCTTCTCGTCCAATGGGTTACAGGTTTCACCCTACGGCCAGGGAAGTCATGAAGTATCTATTAGGGTTTGTGAGAAACGAAACACTTCTGGAACAGTACGAAGTCATGCAGAATGTTGATCTTTACGCGAATAAGGACCCGTGGAAGATTTTCGAAGCTTATGAGAATATCAAAAACACTCGTTACTTCATAACTCCGCAAAAGAAAGGGAAGGGCACTTGGAAATCTCAAAACAAAGGCCAAGAGGTGTTTGATGATAAAGGGAGACTCATGGGGTACGTTAAAAGTTTGAAGTACATCCCCTCTAACAAATCTTCGAACAACGTTAATGGTGAGTGGTTGATGACTGAGTATTCTTTGTGTGATCATTATGTTGATGCTGGGGAAATTAAGAACAAGGGCTACATAGTTTGTAAGATCAAGAAGAAGGAAAAACTCGGTGATAAAAGAAAAGAAAACAACGCCAACAATATTGAGGTTAACGATGAGAATATGCAAGATGTTGCAGAATATATCGATTCTGTACTACAAGATGATGGAATAGCAAAGGGTGAAGAGAATATTACGGAATATCTAGCGGAGAATGAAGTCGAAGATCATGTTCTTGCTTTGTTGGATTGTTCTGATGATGAGGAGAATATTGAAGAATGCCTAGATCAGGGGGATGAAGTACTCGAACACCATGCACATGCTAATATATTAAGGTCCGCCGAAGATGTCGATCTGGATAGTATAAACTTTACACTGTAAATTTATGCTAGGTTTCATTAGTTTGATCCCAAGCTAGCTTTAATTTGATAAAGACAAGTTTGTAATGTTTTCTCAATCGATATACACACTCTGATTTTTTTTAATTACATTTTTCTGTAATAAATTAGTAACTAGCTACTAATACTAATATATGATCGACGTAATTAAAGATATCGATCTCCTTAGTTAATTCTGAAGTTTCTCGATATATTCCTATTTGTCTCTCTCAAAGATATACTGTGTTATTGCTAATTAGCTAGCTACCCTCTTTAATGTTAAATTACATGGGGTATGGCAATCTCAAGCTTGTAATAATTGCTCCAGTCATGAGATCACCCTCATAAATTAACTAAGAATTTTTAATAAAGATGGCCATTGTCAATTTTATAACACTATAAATTAGTAACTAGCTACTAATACTAATATATGATCGACGTAATTAAAGATATCGATCTCCTTAGTTAATTCTGAAGTTTCTCGATATATTCCTATTTGTCTCTCTCAAAGATATACTGTGTTATTGCTAATTAGCTAGCTACCCTCTCTAATGTTAAATTACATGGGGTATGGCAATCTCAAGCTTGTAATAATTGCTCCAGTCATGAGATCACCCTCATAAATTAACTAAGAATTTTTAATAAAGATGGCCATTGTCAATTTTATAACATTATACGTACTACTTCCTCCGTCCCAACATAAGCGTTCCTTTAGCTAAAAACAAATTGTTCCAAAATAAGTCACTTTAGGAATTTAAGACCAAAATTAGGAAATGTTTCGAACTATGTCCTTAACATCAAAGAAGTAGTCCTCTTTAATATTGTTCAATTATAAAAAAAAACATCTAATAAATAAGAGTAACTTAATAAACTAAACATTGTATTTTTTTTTTTAATGGGCGTGAAATTAAAGAGCTAAGGTGACACTTCATTTGGGATGGATAATTACTAGTTCCAAACTGCTATCTAATTCTTTGATTTTTTTTTTTTTTTAAATCTCAATTCTCAGATGTCATGGAAATCATAAGAAAGTGAAATAATTACAAAGAGATTTCTTTTTTACTTATATATAATAGAATGTACTTTGGAGTATCCACTGTATAAGGACTAAGGTTACGAACTATGAAGGAAGAAATTTTCAAGAAAATAATTTACTATTTGGTGTTTGGTTGATCGAAAATGTTCACCATGGTAAATCATGACTTCCTCACTTATATATGAGCAGATTTTCTTATAATTATCTGTATTTTAAATTTCATATTACTAGCTTCAATTAACACTAATGAGAAATATAATTATTACTGAGCAATATTCTTCCGAGGAATTTTAATCTATAGTTTGGGAATAACAGAAAAAACAATATAGTTGTAGTATGAAACTTGTAAAACAATATAATAGTTACAGAGAGTTTTAACCATTGTAAAATCACGCAGATGACTTATTTTACCCCCGTGCCTCCTCTTATTAAGTGTTATCAAACACATTGCCATTTGTCATGCCAAGAAAATTTTAACCGATGAAAGTATAGCTTTATAATTATAATACTTATTACAGAAATGTGATAGTGTTTTTTTTTTTTTTTGGAAAAATTACACTGTGGGTTAATTAGGGTAACAATGTTATCAAAATTTACTCACATTTTCAAATCTTACAAAAACTGGCTACTCCCTCCTCCTCCCCGCCCCCCCTCTCTCTTCCTCCTCTCTCTCGCTATCTCTCTCTCTCTGCCTCATCTCTCTTGCTCTCTCTGCCGAGCCTACGCTCTCTCGATCACCAAAAAATACACACATCTGGTGGTGGTGAGCGAAGTAGTGTGGCTGGTGGTTTTTGCTGGAGCTCCGGCGTGATCTCGTTAAGGTAGAGATAGAGATGAATGGGGAGGGAGAAAGGCCGCTACTGCTTCTCGGACGTCGTTGGTGGTGTTGGAGTTCACCGGAGAACGAAACTCCGGCGACGGCTGGTGGCTGCTGCTACTCCGTCGTTGGTGATGTTGGAGTTAGTTTCTATATAATAGTGTATAAGAGGTGTGTATACATTCATATACACACCTCTTATACACTATTATACATTTTTATGCAGCTATATACATAATGTATCTGTCTTGTATAAAAGTGCACTTCTTATTCAAAAACCAATCCGGATCTATGTTTATACCCATTATACAATATTGTATAATTGTGTATAAGTGCGTATTTTCGTGTATAATTGTCACGACCCAAACTGGAGGGCCATGACAGGCACCTAGCCTTACTTGCCGGGTACCACTAGACATACATTTGTAACGTAATCATAAGCATAGGTGGGCTATTAGGGCCACCATGAGATAACTTGCTGACTCATAGAAGTAATAGACTGAAATAAGGCAAGTCTGAAAGGACATAACTATAAAAAATAAGCTGGACATGCTGTACGGGCCGACAGGGCCGTACAACATCTGACTGTACATAACTGTCTACAAGCCTCTACTGGAGTACAAGACATAACGTGGTCAGGACAGGGCCCCACCATACCCATACATATGCATATATAACCATACTGACTCATAAGGAAACTCCGGAACAAGTGGAGTACAACAACACTGTCTGCTAAGTTGATATACTACTGGGAGAGCCGTCAACGTGTATATCAAGACCTGCGAGCATGAAACGCAGTGTCCCCAGGCAAAAGGACGTCAGTACGAATAATGTACTCGGTATGTAAGACATGAAAACAGCATAATAGAGACATGAAAGTAACATGAGACAAGAGAGAATCAACCTATACATCTGAACTGCCTCTGAGGGCTAATGATATGCATAAATACTGTGCATGCATGAGGTCATATATATATATATATATATATATATATATATATAATATGCGCGTATATAACGCCTGTCAAGCCTCTGTGAGCATCCCATCGTATCATATCGGCCTCTATGGGCATCATCATCATCGTCATTATCATCATGTAACCAGTTGATCAGGTGGTAGTGCGTATATAATGCTGTCACCTTCCCCATACCCCGTACATATATAATACATAATATACGTGTATATAACGCCTGCGGGATCACAGGTCTGTACATGTGTATATATATATATATATATATATATATATATATATATATATATATATATATTGTTGCACCCCATTTTTACCAAAGGCTGAACAAAGCACAACTTACGGAACTCTGAAAGAATTAATTATGTACAAAGTCGCCACCTAGCATTTAAGGTATACTAGGGTACCTATAAATTATTAATATATGCAGCTTAACATGGTCTACGAAAATAAGTGAGATTCTAGGTAAGGGTTCAAATTATTCCGAAGGGAAGGTGTTAGGCATCCTTCAGAATCCACAAATGTGGTTCCCGGCTGGACCAATTTAACTATACGAGGGATGTGTAAAAAGGCTTGATTATTATTTACAAAAATTAATAGAATTTAGACTAAAGAATAACTAATATGACTATTCACATAAATAATCACGCAATACGTATTTTATACATATGTGATATAATAATTATTTTAAAAAAAAAGTTATGTGCAACTTAGAAGCTTGGGTATGTGAAAAGGGTATAAAGAATGGACATGAAATTATTTTGCACTCAAGGTGAGTTAACTAATTTAACTAGCTAAGTATGTACGCCTAATCAATTAATTATGAGAGTACATTCTAAAGCCTAAATATTGAGGCAAATCACCTTATTTATTTACTTAAGTGTGCTAAGCTATTGAATTAAAACTCTAGCAAAACATGATAACTATAAGAATATTAGCTACAAAAATAATAACTGCCTAATATTAATTTGTCTAAAACACATAAAATTTAAATCACCTAAGCAGATCACAAATAAATAACATCAACCTGCACCCTAAAAAAGTAAAGTTTCACTATATTTTATGCTTGTATAATTTAATAATGTAAAAAATATATATATAAACAGAGAATTTAAGAAGCTATTTAAACTTCTTTTGAGTGTCATCTTCAAAAAGTAACTCCGGATACCTGCATGAGACTTAATAAAAATGTTAGTAAGAAAATAAATAACTATCGGATGAATTAAAGAAATAATGAATAAACTTAAAATAAAAAAACCCGTCTTTGTACATGGAAGGCCTTGGAAATCGACGGAAATTTCTTCATCGGCCATTATGTAACACTTCCAATCTCCACAAAGGCATTGTTGTCTTTTAATCCAAATGTCATTCAATGGCTTTGCTGCCATTATCTCTATAACGATACACACAAACAAGCTTTCTAAACCCAATAAAAGTTCCTCAAAGCTGACTTTTTTATTCCCAAAACTTAAGCAACTCTTCAAGAAACTTCCAATAACATATTCTAATAATCAAATCAAGAAAACCCCACTTCATTTCAAAGAAAGAAAACAACAGAAAAGCCAATGAATCTTGAATTGGGCACCTATGCTATATGACTAGAGAATAATAAATTACAAGGGAAAATAGAGAATTTATTCAAGAGTATCACAGATACAAAAATGAGCACTATTGAGTAGAATAATCAGTTCTTAATGAACCTTCAATTGCAAAATTAAAAAGAAAAAAAAAACAAAAGCCCAATTCAAATATGATGAAACAAGATTTTTGGGGTGAAAAGTGAACAAGTGAAGATGGATTGAAGAATTCGAGCCAATAATAGAGAGATGAAAGGAGCAATAAGTAGAGTTAATGGGTCGAATTGTAATAAATAGGAATTTGCTGAAGCCCTGTATTGATTCAACCATGGTGGAACTTGGAAATCCATAGCTCCGATTGCTGTGAAATAGGCTTGTCTTTTATGCCTTTTTTTTTCTTTTGGTTTCTTTTGTTCTTCTTTTGGGAATTTAGTAGGAAGTCAAAGGTATACTGAAGATGGAAAAGAGCTTCACTGTTTGGATGGGCGTGATTGTGGTGGATCTACGGTTGTTTGGTGGATTAGTGTTCGCCGGAGCTCCGAGCTCCGGCGTAGTGAGGGATGGTCGGGGGAAGATTTTGCCCAGTTCGTCGGTGGCTGGTTGCAGCCCATCGGAACAGTGATAGGGAAGAGGGAAAGAGTGAAAAGGACTGCTGGTTGGTTGCGGCGTGGTGGTTTGTGGCTGGGAGACGGAGTTGGTGTGGTAGGAAGATGAAGGGCGGTGGTTGATGTGGTGATGTGGCGGCTGGAAAGAGGGAGAGAAGGTTAGGGCAGAAAACATTTAGGTTTTTGAAAAAAAATCTGATGTTGTGATGTGTGTGTGTAAATATATGTAGAAGATGAATATCCCCTCCCTTTTCTTATAATGCAAAATGGCCCCTATTTTGTCCAAAGAATAGAAGATTGCACCCTTTTGTCTCCTCAATGCTTACCTTAATCCCTTTTTAAAAAAAAAATTATGAAACCTTGACTTGATCGGATTTTACTCTGCGTTAAAAAATTAATTACTCCGATTTTCTCTGCACTGTCAGACTGTACTAAAATATAGTTAATTAATACATGTATAAATAATAACGCAAGTATAAAATATAAACATTAATGTCTATGATATGAAAATGTATTGCTATAAACAGTGTTTTAAAAGGCGTTTTCGGGGCGAGCCTCGGGGCGAGCCTCGATGCGAGGCGTACCTAAATTGCCCCGAGGCTATGGTGGGGGGCGAAAGTATCGAAAGGCGTACGCCCAGCAATTTGGGGCGTACGCCTGGGCGTTTGGGGCGTACGCCCGGGCGTTTGGGGCGTAAGCCCGGGCGTTTTTTTTCAAATTAAAACGAAATTTGTTAAATAAGTCCTCAGTATAATGCCCAAATTCTCAAAAGTCAACATGTAATTACTCAAATGTTTTAAAAAGGAATTGAAACATTAAATTTAAAAGTCAAGACTTTTTTTTATTGCTAGAATGCCTAATATATGTTCTTTTCCAACTATTTATCTTGTCTTCTACTATCTCAAAAAAATAACGAGCAGTCACTTGTACTTGTAAGTAGCGTATAATAGATTGTTCTAATTAGTTTTTTTGTGGGGGTAGAGCATATATATATATATATATATATAGACGTATAATATATTGTTCTAATTAAATTTTTTTTTTGTGGTGGAGCATATATATATATCTCTTGAGTTCAGCCGGTGCTCTTTGGGCCCCATCGTCACGTGAACTTTTATATATATATATATATATATATATATATATATATATATATATATATATATATATATATATATATATATATATATATATATATATATATATTTATTTATTTATTTATATATATATATATATATATATCACTTATTTATAGTTTTCTTCATTTTTTACGCTATTTCACCTATTTAAAAGTATTGATTATAATTATATCATTTTATAAAATATTAAAAATTAAAACCCCATGGGGCTTACGCCTCGTGCCTCGGGGCTTACGCCTCACTGAGGCAGACGTAAAACGCCCCGCCTTACGCCTTCGCCTTTTAAAACACTGGCTATAAAATTAAGAAACAATTATTAATTGCACAAAAAATGGTAGTATTACGCTGTACATGTGCAAAATAATGATTCTTGAAAAAATGACAATAAATTGAGAAAATTCCTAAAATAAGGATAATCATCAATAAATTGTTGAAAAAATGTAAAAATGTGTAAAAATGTATTTCGTGCTCTTTAACGAATCAGGGCCCCCCAAAACGTTAATTTTAAGCACGTCGAGCCAAAATTAGGTGTCAACATATATATTATAATGCAATGCATGAATATGATAACAGTACATCCTGAATCTGTGGAGTGACTAAAGTCGTTATACCTCCGAACATCTTTATGAGACAGCATTTTCCTCAACAAGTGACTCTATGAATCATACTGAATCTGTAGAAAGGCTTACTGAAAACAACGTTATAGAATATGAATCAACATGGAACATCCCTAGCTACTAAGAATGGAGTCATTATGGAGTAGCGTTACGTTTACTTCCGTTCATAAGGATCATGTCAAAAGAAGGAAAGTTAGCCTTAACATACCTCAAGTTGTCCAAGCAATCCAATAATGAGCTTATTACAATTAGCGCGCTAATCATACAACAAAGGAATGCATACATAACTTAGATGCGCTAGTATACCACGTGTATCAACTGATAACTCGATTCCAATAAAACGGGCAACATCTCCCCTTATCCCTTAGTCACAATAACATATGCATCAACCAACAACAACCACAACAAATTTACATAAGTTTCTTAAACTTACTTCAACAAGTATCCCAAAGTTACACAACAAATAACCCAAAATATACTTCGTAAACGATTGTTTATCCTCTCTTCCTTTTCATGTCTATATAGCAAAATCATGACAACATGATAACACCATCACCTATTACCCATTTACCATAGAATTCCAGCGATAACATGCCAACGACAACAACTAACATATCATATGAGCCTCTTATATTTCCTTCAATAATCATACAAGAATATACGTCAATCAACTCTCAAGTATACTAATATACAAGAATGATATACACTTCCCTTCTTCTCACCCACGAAGTATAAACTCAACAATATCTTAACAACATCAAATACTATCCATATACATTGAAATCACCCTAATAACACAGCAACAACATGATCAAGATCAGTCCACAACTCAACTTATATCCCCAGGCAAGTTTAAGCTTTTCTCTTACAATTCCTTCCCCCAACAAATTGTATAAGAGCTAAATAACATCATAAACATGAAGATGGAGTAGTAACTTACCTCCGGAGTTCAACAACAATTCAACACAGAGGTTTCTTCAACTTTAAGTTCTTTCCAAATCAACCACAAAAAGTATACTACTAGCATTCAATACCCAACTAGGGTTTGAAAAGCACTTTTGATCTTTCATTCCTCTTGGAGGTTACTTAGATATATTTAGGAGAGGGTTTTAGAGCTTTCATGGACTTAAGGTTATGTTAAATGAAGTGAGAAAGAGCTGAAGTCGATATATATATATATAAAAGGGTTGCACCGCCTCAGAAATATGGCCACGTATACTGGCCGTATAAAATTATACATAGGGGTGCTCACGGTTTGGTTAAAAACCAATCCAAACCGAAAACCAAAACCAAAACCAAACCGATTAAACAAACCATTATTTACTTGGGTTAGGTTTGGTTTGTTTTGAATTTTTAAAAACCGATAATATTTGGTTTGATTTTGGTTTTACTAAATTCAAACCGAAGAAAAAACTGAACTGAACCGACAAATTTTATACATAATTTTTATAATTTTATATATACAATATATTAATTTTTATAAATCTTTTAAATAGTTTATATACTTTTTAAGCAAAATTTTATTTAACTCTAATAAGCTAATGAACTTTATACCTTAAGCCGATTTTAAAAAAGAAATCCACGAATTCAATCTCATTTATTCAAAGAAACAACTATCTGAGATTTACCTAAATTTATTTTTTATATTTCTTACAAACTTTATTCACTTAATTAAAATCATAAATCCTAAGACATTTTCTCCATAATGCAAGAAACTATAGCTACCACAATAAGAGGGTAATAACAGATTATTAGTTAAAATGGGATAGAAAATTCTGTCCTAATTGTAGGAAAAAACCATGAAAGAGAGAAATACCGTTAATTTTCTTAAAAACCGAAAAATCGACCCAAATCGACTACAACCAAACAGATGGATATGTATTATATTTGGTTTGGTTTGGTTTTAATAATTTTAAAAACCGACTAGATTGGTTTGGTTTTGGTTTAACCCAAAACCAACCCAAACCGACCCATGAGCACCCCTAATTACAGGGGCGGAGCTACAGTGATATAGGGGGGTTCGGCCGAACCCAGTAGCTTTTTCGTAGACCCTGTATTTGTATTAGAAAAATTAGTAAATATAGATAATATTTACTAGCGAACCCCCCTACATAAGCAAGCAAACAGTTCAGTGGCTGGGTAGTGTCTAGCGAAGTGCTATCCCACTCGTGATGCAGGTTCGAATCCCACTAGCGCCCACTGCTTTCTTTTTTATTTTCTTTGGTATAAAGCAGTGCAGTTTTTCCATTGGGATTTGTGGGTACAAAATATAAAATTAACAATCCAAACCCAAAAGTAAAAAGGCAAACGAATCAGCTTTTTCCATTGGGATTTGGGGGTACAAAATATAAAACTAACAAATCCAACCCCAAAAGCAAAAAACCAAACGACTTGTACACAGTAGCTACCATTCTTTTTCATCTTTCTCTTTCACAACAAAGCCAAATCAAAAATAAATTTTCAAAAAAGCTAGGGTTTTAAATTTTGCTTGAAGCCTGCAAATCACCACTTCGTTGCCCCCTTTCACTGGAGAACGGGATGCCGACGGGCCTCTGACTGCTGACTGTCGACTGGTATGTGGTCCTTTTCTTGTTGACCTTCTATATTTATGAAATTTTCCTGTTTTGCTTTCCAAATTTCAATACCAAAATCCCCGACAAGCCGACAAGTATGCGGTCCTTTTCTTATTTCTAATTTTTATATAGAGTGCAATATGTTTCTCTTTAAATATGAGACTACACAGTATACAAGCTTAAGATATTTTTTTGCAAAATAAATTACTTTAAGATTGTGAACTATGATTAATTAAAGAAGTGCAAATGCTGTTTTTAGATGAGTCTACACTAAGATTATTTGATTGTTAAATGTTAATAGCCTTTAAAAACTATGGTGAACTACAGCAGATTTATATTGCTTTTGTATGCTCTCCAAAATTTGAAGTGTAATTTGTGTTTTCTTGACTTTTAGGATCTTTAAGCAAAAGTCAAGATGATCACGAATTTCTTCAAGCCTCAAGCTCCTTCAAATACTATTCCTAGCTCTCCTTTGCCAAGTTCTCATTTGCCAAGTTCTTCGTCGCCTGTCAATCTTTTCAATGCATCGGATAATGACAAAGTGTTGGCTGATTTGGATCTTAAATTAGATCCTGCTGAAAGAAAACAAATGTCGAAATTTTCTCCTAATATACGTGACCGAGTGAGGAGATATTACATACTAAAGAAACCTTGCCAACCTGAAGAATTTGAATTTCCAAGTAGAGATATTGGAGGAGAATTGCGTCGTTTTAATCCCGATTGGTTTGACGATCCATATTCTCAATGGTTAGAATATAGTGTTAAAAAAGATGCAACATTTTGCTTATGTTGTTACTTGTTTAAAAATGAGCTTGGAGGATATGGAAAAAAAGTAAGTGATGCTTTCACAACGAAAGGTTTTCGAAGTTGGAATAAAGGTATAGAAAGGCTTAAAAAGCATGTGGGTGAAGTGAATAGTGTTCATACTCGATGTTTCATGATGATGCTAGATTTGATGAATCAAGAACAATCTATTCTAACTTCATTTGACAAGCTTTTCGAGAAATTTAAAGGTGATTATCGGGTTCGCTTGAATGCTTCGGTTGATGTGATAAGGTATCTTTTAAAAGAAGGAATGCCTTTCTGGGGTCACAATGAGTGTGTAACTTCTACAAGAAGGGGTCATTTTCTAGATCTCTTAAAGTGGTATGCCGATAAGAAGGAAGATGTGAAAAATGTGGTACTAGAAAAAGCTCCAAAAAATAACACCACGACTTCTCCCGATATCCAAAAAGACATTGTGAATTCTTGTGCAAAAGAAACAGTGAATGCAATTATTGAAGACTTGAACGGAGATTACTTTGGGATATTGGTTGATGAGTCTAAGGATGTTTCTCATAAGGAACAAATGGCTCTTGTCTTGAGATATGTAAACAAGGAGGGTAAAGTTATTGAGTGTTTTCTTGGTCTTGTTCATGTGAAAGATACATCTGCAAAGTCATTAAAAAAAGCGATCTATTCTTTGCTTTTAGACCATTCTTTGAGTCGATCTCAAATACGGGGACAAGGTTATGATGGAGCTAGTAACATGCAAGGAGAAATTAATGGTCTTAAAACTCTGATTCTGAAAGATAATTCTTCGGCATATTGCGTACATTTCTTTGCTCATCAATTGCAATTGACTCTTGTAGCCGTTGCAAAAAAACATCATGATGTGAATAATTTTTTTGACATTCTTGCCAATGTTTTAAATATCGTTGGAGGTTCTTTTAAGCGTAGGGAGATGCTTCGAGATGATCAAGCTGAAAAATTAGAGGAATTACTAGTGCTTGGTGAAGTTCATACGGGAAGTGGATTAAATCAAGAACTTGGACTTCAAAGGCCTGGTGATACCCGTTGGGGATCTCATTTTAAGACGGTACGTAACTTCATTTCCTGATTCTCATCAATTGTGCATGTACTTGGAGTTCTTGCAAATGAGGGTGCAAATTATCATGAGAAAGCAATGGCAAAAAGTCTTGTGGAAGACATTAGATCTTATGAGTTTATCTACATGTTGCATTTGATGTTGAAAATTTTGGCGATTACATATGATTTGAATATGGATTTGCAACGAAAAGATCAAGATATTGTTAGTGCTATGAAGCTTGTTGATTTCACAAAAAGAAAATTGCAATCAATGAGGGAGTCTGAATGGAATTCTTTGGTAGAAGACGTCTCCTTATTTTGTGAAAAGAATGGTATTATGATCCCTGAAATGAATGAGAAGTATTGTCTTGGAAAGTCGAAGCGTAAAAGCTCAAGTGTTATCTATTCTCATCATTTGCGTGTGGAAGTTTTTTATGCTGTTATTGATTTGCAACTTTCAAAGCTTAACAATCGTTTTAGTGAAGTGAATACTGATCTACTTCTTGGCATAGCTAGTTTGAGTCCCGAGAATTCTTTTGCAAATTATGATAAAAAACAGGATCATGAAGCTTGCTACTTATTATCCAAATGAGTTCGGTGCTTCCAAGCTTGATGATCTTAGTTTTGATCTTGACAATTATATTTACTATGTGAGAGAAGTGGACAAAGCTTTTTCAAATTTGAAAGGACTTGGAGATCTTTCGATGGCGTTGGTTAAATCAAATATGCACAAGACATGGGGACTTGTTTATTTGCTTGTGAAGTTAAGCTTGATATTACCTGTGGCTACTGCAACAGTGGAAAGAACTTTTTCCTCAATGAAGTTTATTAAAAATGACTTGCGAAGTAGAATTAGTGATGGCTTTTTGAATGATTGTTTAGTTTGTTAAATAGAGGATGAAGTATTTGAAAGTGTACCTAATGATGCGATCATTGATCGTTTTCAAAAGATGACAACTCGTCGAGTGCAATTGTAATGATAATGCTTATATTTATGTAGTGTATAAGTAGTTTGTCTCCTTTTTGAATATATTAAATACCGATACTTGTTCGTTAGTTTAACGGTTGTTATACATTAGCTTGAGGTCGTTGTCCTGTCTTATGATTCGAACCCCCAGACTTGAAATCCTGGCTCCGCCTCTGCCTAATTATACGGATCGTATATTGGTCCGTATATTTGGACCATATATCCCAACTCAAATTATGCCTCTTCTACATCCTTAAATAAGGTCCATATCACAAAATACGATCCGTATTCCCTAAGATACGGTCTGTATATTACAACCTTAAAACGAACTTCGACGAAACGTATTCTTTTCAATTTACTTATTCTTCAATCCTTCCATAAGTTACTAAACATGAACTTAAACCCTCATAAACATAAAATAGGCATGTCTAATCTCGTATAACCTCGAAGATAATCCCGGTGTCCAAGACTAGGGCAACTAACATACGACGAATCTCAATGTACAAAACTACGAGGTGTAACAATAATATTATATATTTATATTTTTTTAGTGTATATACCTACACATTATACACTTTCATACATCTATATAGATAATGGACCAGTCTTTTGTGTAAGTGTATAACATTGTATAAATATGGTATTAATATGGAGCCGGTGCCAACTCGGACTCAAGTCCCAATTGAATTTTGGCCCCGATAGTTTTGTGCTTGGCATAGTTGACCCCATTCTCTTCTTCCTCTGTCTGAATCTCGTGGTGATCTCTTGTAAGTCCCCCCTTCTCTCTGTTTACTCGATTTGTTCCATGTTGATTTCTCAATTGGTTCGCAGTATCCTGGGATGCCTCAATTTCGATTTGTTTATAACTACTTCTTTCTGATTTTTACAAGTTATATATGCATTCTTTTTTATAATGAGCTGCCTTTTGAATATTGTTAAAGAGAACTAGATCACAAATAAGTCGAATTTTCATTTCATTTCATTGTGTTGTGAGTTCAGTTCATTGAATGCAATTAAATTAAGTTTATGGATCCCCCTTTCAACCATCTTTGACTTTGAATTCTGAATTTGGTTTCAATTGTGTTATGACTCTGTTTCATGAATGCCTATAGTGTATCCATTACCTGGTTAAAAAAGAAAAAAAAGATCTGTCCCTTGTGTTCTGCTATAGCGGAAACCCCCCAAATCTAGAGCTTACGGAGCCAAGATTTTCACTAGGGGTGTCAAAATATAAAGGAGTAAACCCACAAAGAAGCCAAGGGGAGTCAATATATACATAAAAAAGATCTTTTTACCTAGCTACACAGTGTAATTTTTCGACAAAGTGCGACATCCTTTGAATACATGTGGCTCCGCCACTGCTTGTGTTGGTGGTAGGTAACAAGTACTAGGTGAAATAGTCGAGATGCACAAGCTGACCCAGACACCACCATCGTTAAAAAAAAAAAGCCATAACTTGGATTTATTTGCATCATTAATTAATGTGTGATCTTGTTACTTCTTCCAGTATGGTAATAGCTCTGAACTGGTTAACCGATCTGCCTTCCTGATTATTTCTCTTAATAAGGGTAAAAAAAAAAAAAAAGGTATGACAATGAAATATCTATCATTGAATTCTGAGCTTTTGCCAGATTGAATGTGAAATTAGTATGAAGTCATTCACAAATTCCCTTGGAATCATAAGTCATAACTACTGACTTTGGCAACTAGATATGAATCGTTCTGATGATGCAATTTCAACTTCTAACCGTTTGCACTTTAAGCATCAGAATTTATCTGGAGGGCTCCTTGAACGCAAACCAATCAGTATGCCTAAAGACGTACTGAGGTTGGGTTAGTGTGTAAAAGAAATAGATATTAGCATCTTTGATAATAATATTTTTTCTCTTCCTGGATTTTTAATCATCATTAGTAGAGCATAGATCTGATGAGTTTGGTTATCCATGAAAGTTAAATTAATGACATCAAATATAGGTAAATAAGGACTACTTTATCTGTAAGAAAATGAAAAACCAAACTGACAGTGTCATTCTGATGTTGGAGTACACTCTCATTTGTGTCCTATATCCAAGTGATATTTATTTTTTTTCTATGAGTTTATATCCTCTAACTTCTTCTTTTCAGCTAAGTAGCTTGACAAAATGTCTGGGCAAAGTCAGCGTTTGACTGTCGTCCCCACAGTTACGATGCTTGGAGTTATTAAAGCTCGCCTTATTGGAGCAACAAGAGGCCATGCTTTGCTGAAAAAGAAAAGTGATGCTTTGACTGTGCAGTTCCGTCAGATTCTAAAGCAAATAGTATCAACAAAGGAATCGATGGGAGATGTCATGAAAAATTCCTCCTTCGCTCTGACAGAGGCAAAATATGCTGCTGGTGAGAACATCAAGCATGTTGTCCTCGAAAATGTCAAGACTGCAAGTCTTAAAGTTCGATCTCGGCAGGAAAATATTGCTGGGGTGAAGCTCCCTAAGTTTGAGCATTTCTCTGAAGGAGAGACCAAGAATGACCTGACTGGATTAGCTAGAGGCGGGCAACAAGTACAAGCCTGCAAGGCTTCTTATGTGAAATCTATTGAATTACTTGTTGAGCTTGCGTCACTGCAAACATCATTCTTGACTCTCGATGAGGCAATCAAGACCACTAATCGGAGGGTCAATGCCTTGGAGAATGTTGTGAAGCCTCGGTTGGAGAATACAGTTACTTACATCAAGGGGGAACTTGATGAATTGGAAAGGGAAGACTTCTTCCGTCTGAAGAAGATACAAGGTTTCAAGAAGAGGGACGTAGAGAAACAGGCTTCCGCTGCCAGGCTATATGTAGAGGAGAAGGCTGCTGAAGACCTTTCTTTGAAGAAAGGTATCTCGCTTGGTTCAGCCCATAACTTACTGTCCCATCCTTCACAGAAAGATGAGGACATTATTTTCTGATATGGAGGTCAGCTTTTATAAGTTATCTGTTGTCAAATATAGGAATGGATAATATTATTAGATGGAGAGATTTTTCCTGTTCAATAAGAGCTCTATGCATGTTTGTACTTAATGAACTCTATGGGGAGCTGCCTCATTGTCTAGCCGTGTGTGCTTCTTTCAATTTTTTTTGATTCAGTGACATCCTTGTCTTTTGTTTCCTGGAGAGCTATTGGTTGAAAATTCTATTTTTCTCATATTATTCACAAGATATTCTCTTTGCCTGTTTAAAAATTGTGTCATGCATTTGATAATATTCCCCCCCTTCTTTACATTGACACTGCACTCAGAAACACAGATTGTGAAAACGGTCTTCCTTGCAAGGATTGAGTTGGATGCAGATGCACCAAAATCTTTTTTCAGTTATCTGGAGATAAATTTGTCCTACACATTTCCTTTTGAATTCATTTGTTTTTTCTGTGAAGTTATGAGGATTGCTTCATGCTTTGAGATTGCTTCATGCTTTGAGATTGCTTCTTTTCTTGCATTCCCCCATTCCGTGGAGTGCAGACTCATGGACGGCATCAGCAGTACTTCATATTGATGCAGTGTATATTATTGTTCTTGAGCCCTTAGATGCAATAAATACCATCATACTTAGGCAGTTCATGACAACTTATCAAGAAAAAAGTTAGTTAGTGACATTGTCATTGTGCCTTTAACCCAGGTTATTCTGAGATTCATTTAGACTTTCAAATTTGGATTTGAAAGGAAGATCACCAAGAAAAAAAAATATATAACCAATCCAATATTCTATTTCAAAAATGCTCCCAGGCACGGTTCACGAGGAGTTATTTTAGCCTAGAGTTAGTCAAAACTGTCCTTTTCCGGCAGGCCATGGCCGGATTTTGTACGATGGGGGAAAATATTATATTCTACAACGCAGGTTTCAAGTCTGACGACATTACTAGGTGCGTTAATGGAGCAGAATCTTGGTACGAGTGGGTTGAACGCAGTCGGAATTTAATGAGGAGAGTTAAAATTAGCCGTAAAGTTTTAAAATGGTTAGTTTCAGTATTTATTGAAGCTTCGAAGGTACAGGGGAAGTTGAAGGACCATTTCTCAGAGTTTTACTGCACTCTTAAATACAATGATAGCGGCAGATATATCAGCTTTATTGCCATTCGGGGACAAAACAAATCGATCATTATTACACCGGAAACTACATTCAATGCTGGTTGGGGGAACATTGCTCACAAAATAGCAAACTTTATTTATGAACTAGAAGAAGTACAAGTTCAACAAAACACCGTGAAGCAGCTTGACCAATCATTCAAAGAAGCTTGCATCAGCAACAGATGGACGACAGAGGCAACAAAACAGGCACAAATACAAATAGTGGATGACTGTATTAAGATCACAAGCGGAACTTCGAAATCGGAGAAAGATCTGTTGGAGAGATGCCTCGTTGGAAAATTCCAGGGCCCACCACAGGAGACCCCAACCTTGAATGATGTGAGGAGATGGGCATGCAACAACTGGAAATCAGCCATAGGGGTAAATGTTTTTGCTATGAATGATGGACATTTCATGTTCGAACTTCCATCAAGAGTTTCGGCAGAGCACGTAATGTCAGGGGAATGGTTCTGGAAAAAGATGAAGTTGCATTTAGAATGGTGGAACCCAACTACAGGGTGCTGGCCGGCAGAAATAAGGAGAGATTGGGTATGGATCAGACTTCTAGGGTTACCCATGAATTTGTGGTCCCAGGGAATATTCAAGCAGATCGGAGACAGTGTGGTGGCTTCATCGAGACAGAAGAAGAGACATCCCTCAAAAACCATCTTCACTGGGCTCGTATCAAGGTGAAAGGCGACGGAAAAATGGTGCCGAAAGAAATAGAGATGACCAGCGAGGGGTTTACATACACCATTCCGGTATGGTGTGAAATTCCGGTGACTGTGAAAGAAGAGAAAGTAGAAAGAGAAGGTGAGGCTTTTGACCCAGCAGTTAATATAGGAGAAAGAGAAGATGAGGCCTTTGACCCAGCAGTTAATAAAGGAAACCAGTCCTTTTTAGTGAAAGAATCAGCTAATATTAAGGGAACCCATGTGGGCACCTCAAAAGATGGGGAAATTTCAAATGGAGTGCAGAAGGCAAAAGGGAAAGGACCTTTATCAACTACAGCAGGCCAAATTAAAAGAGGGGGACATATGGGCCTAGCTATTAAAGGCCCAACAAATGGGGATCAGACAAAACAATTAAATTCTGAGGCCCATTATGAAGACTTGGTAAATATCGAAATTTAGGCAAATATATCACAAATTAACAAGCGTAATAGGTTCCAAAGTCTGGAAATACAAGAAGTAAAAGATATCGATTTCAACCAACTTGAACCAAGAGAGGGGGACTCGCCAATGGAGATAGCAAGATACAGAGAGAAAGATGAAACTGGGGTTTTGCAATTGAAGGCGCAAGAAGAAAATTCAAGTTTCATAGCAGAAGATGCAGTACCATTGAAGATTCAATTACCTGGGGAAGGAACCACTCAAATTTTGAGTACTCCGGTCTGGGTTCAGCAACATATAATGAGTATGGGTACAGAATTTGGAGTTAATTTCAAAGGGTGCGAGGAGAAGGCAAAAGAGCTGTTCATGAAGATTGACAATAATAAACAGGAGAACAAGGAGAAACAGGGGGATCAGGAAATTATAAAGAGGAAGGGGATAAATGAGCTAAAAGGATTAGAGTTGAATACCAAATTCATGAGTTAATGTACCAGGAGTAGGGGGATATTTGGCTATCAAGGATCAATGAAGCTAAATATAGTGTCGTGGAATGTAAGGGGGCTGAATTGTGCTAAGAAAAGAAACATGATCAAAAACATATTACTTACTTGGAAGGCAGATGTGGTATGCTTCCAGGAAATGAAAGTGGAAGGGGAAATTACAGAAATAGTAAAGGATGTATGGGGGAATAGATGGGTGAGTTATGTACAATTAGAGGCAAGTGGAACTAGGGGTGGAATTGTTATAATGTGGGATAGAAGGGTCTGGGAAGGAACACTCAGCAGTGTGGGAGCTTACTCTGTTTCCTGCAGTTTCTCAGGGATAGATGAAGATTTCAACTGGCATATTACAGGAGTCTATGCACCAAATGATAGAGTGGAGAGGGAAGAGACTTGGTGGGAGATTGGAGCAGCTAGAGGGTTAATTTCAGGCCCGTGGGTGCTGTGTGGAGATTTCAATATTGTCAGACATCCTTCGGAGAAAAAAAATTGTGACAGAATCAGTAAAGCAATGACGGATTTCTCTGATTTCATTGAGGATATGGAATTAATAGATCTGGAATTATCAGGGGGAAATTTCACTTGGAAGAAAGGAGACAGATTCACAATAGCAGCAAGAATTGACAGGTTCCTCTTTTGTGAAGAATGGGATGCAAACTTCAGAAATATTAAACAATCCATTATTCACAGAGTGACCTCTGATCATTCGCCTATAATGTTGCAATGTGGAGGTTGGGAAACTACAAATTCTTACTTTAAGTTTGAAAATTGGTGGCTGGATACAGAAGGGTTCAATGAAAGAGTGAAGGGGTGGTGGGATTCTTTCAACCACAGTGGGAAACCTGATTACATTCTGGTAACAAAGCTAAAAGCTTTAAAGGGGAAATTGAAAGAATGGAGCAAGACAACACAAGGCAATCTGGGAATTCAAAAGCAGAAAGTGTAAAGCCAACTAGCTAAGTTGGAGGAAACACAAGAGCAGAGAGCTTTAGAGGAAGAAGAGATAGCCTCCAGGCTAGCTCTCACCATGGAATTTAAAGATATAGCCAGAAAAGAAGAGACAAAATGGAGGCAAAGAGCGAGGGCAACCTGGCTAAGACAAGGGGATAGGAATACTAGTTTTTTTCACAGAACAGCTAATGCTCATAGAAGAAGCAACACAATTGACAAGCTGAGGGTTAGAGGAGAAACAATAACTGATCCAACAGAGGTGCAAGAGGAAATTGGTGATTACTATGAGAAATTGTATACTGAGACAGAGGACTGGAGACCACAATTAGACATGAGAGATTGCCCCATGATTGAAGATGCTGACAATAACCTCCTGCAAGCACCATTTGAAGCTCAAGAAATTCTGGACAGCATAAAAGCTTGTGCAGGTGACAAAGCACCAGGCCCGGATGGATTTACCATGGCATTTTTCAGTCAGTGCTGGGAAATCATCAGCCCAGACCTAGTTGCAGCTTTTCAGAATTTCCATAGAGAAGGAATCTTTGAAAGGAGCCTCAATGCCACTTTTGTGGCACTCATTCCAAAGAAGAAAGGAGCAGTGGAGTTAAATGATTTCAGACCAATCAGCCTGATAGGGGGGGGGTTTACAAGATCATAGCTAAACTACTAGCTGAAAGACTGAAAAAAGTTATTCACAGGCTAGTGGATAGACAGCAGATGGCCTTTATCAAAGGCAGACAGATCATGGATGCAGTGCTGATTGCAAATGAATGTGTGGAGTCTAGACAGAGAAGCCAGAAACCAGGAATTCTATGTAAGCTAGATATATAGAAAGCATATGATCACTTGAATTGGAATTTTCTTGTTCAAATGCTACAGAAGATGGGTTTTGGTGCCAGATGGATTAGATGGATAAAGCAATGCATTAGTACAGTCAGATTCTCTGTCTTGATTAATAGAACCCCAAATGGCTTTTTCCCCTCTCAGAGAGGTTTGAGACAGGGAGACCCCTTATCCCCATTTCTCTTCATCTTAGCAATGGAAGGTTTGAGTAACATGATTCAAACAACGAAGGTAAAAGGTTGGGTCAGGGGATTTCAGGTGGACAACAGATTAGTAAATAATTTGGAAGTAACTCATTTGCAATATGCAGACGATACATTGGTTTTTTGTGAGGCCGTGGAAGAACAGATACTGGTTATGAGGGTCATCTTCATCATATTTGAAGCAGTATCGGGGCTACATATCAACTGGGGGAAAAGCTTCATTTATCCCATCAATGAAGTAACAGATTTGGAAAGTTTGGCAGAAAAGTTGGGAGGTAAAGTAGGAGAACTTCCAACAACATATCTAGGCATGCCTTTGGGAGCAAAAAGCAAGTCTAAGGGAATATGGAATGGGGTGGTGGAGAAGTGTGAGAAGAGATTAACAAACTGGAAAAGTCAATATCTCTCCTTGGGAGGAAGACTAACTTTGGTCAACAGTGTGCTTGATGCTCTACCTTCTTGCATGATGTCAGTTTTCCCTGCTCCAGTGAGTGTGATAAAAAGAATTGATGCCTTAAGAAGGAATTTTTTCTGGCAGGGTAATGAAGACAAGAAAAAGTTCCATCTGGTCAATTGGAAGGAAGTAACAGTGAACAAGAAAGAAGGAGGTGTGGGGATCAGAGACATGAAAATGCAGAATAGAAGTTTGATGATGAAATGGTTATGGAAATTTGCAACAACTGACAATATGCTATGGAAGGAGGTCATCTCTGCAAAGTATGGTAAGAATAGCTGGATGACAAATGTGGTGACAATACCATATGGCTGTAGTGTATGGAGAACAATCAGAAATCTATGGCCTTTAGTCATAAACAGATCCAGTTTCAAAGTTGGCAATGGCCTGAAAGTTTCCTTCTGGGATGACAAGTGGATTGGTCATGAACCTCTAAAGCAACTCTATCCAGATCTATACACATTATGCCTTCAACAACAAGCTACAGTTGCTGAATTATGGACAGGACAAGGTTGGAATTTACACCTCAGAAGACATTTAAATGACTGGGAAATGGAAAGAATAGCGGCCTTCTACTCCACAGTTGATCAATTCAATAATTTAACAGGAGAAAGAGATACTATGGTTTGGAAGATAGACAACAAAGGTTTGTTCACTGTAAACCTGAACACATCAAACAACCAGGAGGTAGGATGGCCATGGAAGATGATATGGAAAACTAAAATACCTTACAAGGTAAATTGTTTTTCCCTGGCTATTGGCAAAGGAAGTAGTGTTGACTCATGAATTTAAACAAGAGGGGGTTCCAGTTGTGCTCTAGATGCTATTTATGTGGGGAACAAGCAGAGACAATCAACCATCTTTTTTTACACTGCAAATGGGCAGATCAGTTATGGAAGATATTCATCAGTCTGAGGAAGATCAGGTGGGTGAAACCAGGGAGCATTAAAGGAGTTCTTAGCTGCTGGAACAGAGATGGCAATGCTGCAAGACAGGAAGAGAGATGGAAAATTGTCCCAGCATGTATTTGGTGGACAGTATGGAAAGTAAGAAATCAGAGATGTTTTGAGGGCAAACAAAGTGACCTACAGAAGTTTAAAATGAATTGTTTAGCTCTATACTATTTTTGGTGTAAACAGGAAATTTTAGGTCAAACCGAAGATATTTTTGATGTTTTAGATTACTTGTAAGGAAGAATATAGATAGGAGATCAAGCTGTAAGATGTAACATTTTGAAAGGGGGACTACATTCTTTTTGATGTAGTATACCTGTGGATATATATTTAACTGTTACCATTATCAAAAAAAGGAAGACCACCAAACTACATGCTTGTCTGTCATAACAGTTAGCATGCTACTCTTACTATCACTTGCCATATGCACGTATTCGGGGTCTCTAAAAGGAATTATTTCAATGAAAATACATGCATGAAGGGCCAAAGTATTCACGGGTTATTAGAAATAGAAGCATCAAATGGCTAGTGGCTACAGAAAAGGTGAGCATTAATACAGTAGTGTTTGTGGTAGTTTATTACTCCCTCCATCCCAAAAAGATTGTCTTCCTTTCTTTATTAGTTTGTCCCAACAAGATTGGCACATTTTTATAATTAGAAACAATTTAACTTTATGAGATGATCTACAACCACACAAATATTTAAGGCTTGTTTTGGACCACACCTTTCAAAAGTCTTCTTTTATTTCTTAAAGTTCGTGTCAAGTCAAACTAAGACAATCTTGTTGGGACGGAGGGAGTATTATATATATGAAGGTTTTAGTACTCTATCCATCTGATTTCTCCATGTTTCGCTGTTACCATCGCATAAAAGAAATCATCTTCAGTGTAACAGGTGAAGAAAATGGATAGCTGATCAATCTTGGCTTATGGGATATTTTTAGGAACTGGACCTTTGGTGCATTTGATATTGCTGTATTTTCTGAAAAAGTGAAATTGATATCCTAGTTAAATGATTTGTAAAGCTTTAAAAAAAAAAAACACTTTGCCAAAAGTTAAATGATTTGTAAAGATATTGTGCACTTTTGGTGTGGAAAACATCTTCAACCTACAGTTTCCGCGATTCTTATCTTTCTGGTTTTCTGACACGTTAAAATTTAAAGCCATACGACGATGCAAATTCGATTACAAGTTGAACACTTTGTCCTTCGAAAGTTAAAATGCGCAAACATTTATACAGTTACCAATTTAAAATAAAAATAAAAATGCACAAACATTTATGGATGAAGGAGTAACGATAGATTGATGTCTAAAGAGCTATGGAGAAAATAGAAGTGCAAAATTTGTTGATAGGAAAATCCAGAAGTTGGAGAAAGAGCGAATTCCCCTGATATTTATAGGAACCTCCAGGGGTCCAATGTTCTTAGCCAAATAGAGAAAGGCGAGAGGAAGTTTCATCTACTATTTAATGCTTATAAGAACAGTAAATTGAACCTAATTTACTGTTCATGCTTAGGATATAGGAGTATTTCAGATGCCTTGGGCATTGTCAAGCTTTTTCTTGTGTTTGTCTTCATAGTCCATCCAAGGTTCTGTTTTGATTATCTGTTGTTTCATTGTAATGGTTAGATGCTTGTCTTCGTTGGCAGAAGGCTGTGCCATCTCTTTTTTTTTTTTTTTTTCCGGTAAGTTCATTTGGTGATCGAACGAGGAGTATTGCTGCTATTAAACAGTACAATTTGATGTTCAACAAATGGTTGGACGGAGACAATACAAGATGGTTGGATGCAGATAATCTTCTTTGACTTTGTTAAACTTGTTTAGCTCTCTATAGCCTTCATTACTTTCATCACATAATTTCTGGGTTTAACGTATTCGTGATCTGGAGCAAAGTTCCCTGGGCTTTCTGAACTTTGCATATTGTGGTAGGCTACTGTAAAACCATGTCGAAAAAGCTGCTCTACAACGTCAGCACTCTACAATCTTGTATATATTAAATCTTGCATATAGCTTTTCCCTTCTCGACTGAGTTCTGATATCTCCCACCTTAGCGAGATAGTAAACTTTTCTTTTTCGGATGTCTTATCTTTTTGCATTTTCCATTTTCTTGGGCTAAGATGGAGGTAGTACAGAGTTGGCTTGTTCAAGTGGCTAAGGTTGAGGGACTTGTCATGACTTAGGTCACAGGTTTGGCCCTGTGCCATGCGACTAAGCCTAGTATTTAAGTGGAGATGGGCAGTGGGGGCGCACTATCCCCGAGTTTCAGAGGCTGCGGTTAATAGTAAGTTTTCACCGCAAACAGATTTGTTGATCATAAAAAATAAAAAAATAAAATAAAATAAAATAAAAAAAAACTACGGAGTTGGCTTATGGTCTTTAGTGAGAAGACTCTTTAAAGAGCTCTAACATTTTTATCCAGGCCTGTGCTTCTTATCAATGTGGTTGTGTATAATCCCATGGACTCCTTTCCATGGTTCATACAATGTATATGAGTCTTCTACTCTTCTGCATTTGTGCTGTTGTCAGCACTTAGCAGAACAATTCTAATGGAGCCCTTAGATGGTTAGATTTGACGACAAAGTTCCTTGTTTTTAGAACAAAATATTAGCCTGCCTTACTAAATCTGCAGTCCTGCCCTGAAATGCCTGCGATAATGCTAATGATATCTTGCCTAGTTGATCTCAGTATGTAGTTATTTCTTGAGGAAAACTCCCTAAAAGGATGAAAAAGAAGGATATATTCTTATGTGGAGGTTACTTTGCCTGCATTTTTTTAGGTTCTTGAGATTCTGAATCACTCTTTTGGTGGTACTCAGATGAGGGAATTGTTTGTCTATAAGTATCTCTTGCTGGTTCAGGAAAATGTATGTGGTGCTAGATGTTTTGAGGGAGTCCAGAACCAGAAGCATATTGATAGGATGATAATGAAGAGCAAAATACAGGAGTTTGAGTAAGAAACTCTAAAATGATTGTGTGCAGATCATAGCAGCTCAGTATACAAAGGCTATTAGGAAAAGCCGGGTGATTTGCACAAATAAGATACTGCGTGCCACTGTTTAAGTTTTGACCCCGTTTAAATAAGTTTAGCAAAACTAGCTGCGGGTCTAAGAAGTTTCTGCTTTTTGTGTTAGTTCCAGTAGAATTTAGAAGATTTCAACACAACTCTGGATCATTAAGGGACAAAGAATTTAGAAGGTTTCAACACAGCCTGAATTGAATATAGCTGCAGTAAATCTAACTGTTATTTTAGATCTTCTCTCAACAATAACTGAGCCTAAGAGCCTGTTTGGACGGGCTTAAAAAAGGCAGCTTATAAGCTGCTTTTTGATAAGCGAAGCCAAACGAGCCCAAGTAATGTTTTGGGCTTATTTTAAGCACAAAATGGCTTTAAGTTGGCCGGTCAAACACTCAAAAAAACTGAAAACAGCTTATAAGCAACTTATAAGCCAATCCAAACGGGCTCTAAAAATGTAAAACTGGAGCTTTTTCAATGTTTTTCTCCTTTGTACCTGAATGGAATATAGCTGCCAAAATGTTATACCAATACTGTTGACCAGAATATGCAGTAGATATAACGGTATTTTACTCGTCAATGTCATCATAACCCAACAGTTAAGAAAGAAAATCCAAATAACCACAACACGAGAAAAATGAACTTGTCAATATTGAAGAACAGAGAAAATAAGGAAACTAATTGAAAAGATAACAAGAAAAACACTAATTAAACATCCCAATTACAATGTACAAGGGCTTTCTCTTTCTAGCTAATGCTCCTCTTAACTCTCGAAAACTCGAAGTCCTCCTTACTCAAATCAACTAAAAGATAATTACATATAACTGTTCATAACAAATAAAACTACTTGTCTGAAAACTAAAGTAAATAACCAATTAATGTCATCAACTTAGAAGAGGAAACCATCGTTCTCGAATATCAGAGTGATAAGAAATCATGAAAAGGAGAAGCACAAGGAGAATGCCAACTCCCCAAGGAGTACCACCAGCTCTATGAAATGAGTCTTGTTCAGGCAAGGGAATGAACATCATGGATTTCTCAAAGCTCGAAAGTAAGTGAACAACTAGAAGGAGAACCAACGGAGACAACATGAGAACAAGCTTCAATTGATCCATAATGCCTTCGAAGATAGACTCATAGTTGATGTACCATGTAACACTTACAAACATGAAAAGAACAAGAAAGAAGAAACATAAATGAATTGAAGGAGGCTGAGATGATGAGTAATCATCTGCCATTTTTTTCTTCAAAGGGGTCTTTGGAACTTTGCTTGAAAGTGCGGAAAGAAGAGTATGTTTCTTAGAGTGAGACTTGCTTGGTTTTGGAGTAGAGTACTATGGCTTTTATAAACTTGGATTTCTTTAGGGTCTACTTTCATTTCTTGTTCTCTAACTCTCTTTTGTCTTTCTTTATTCGCGAAAGATATTAATAAATTGGCTTATTTCATTTTCGTTGATTTGATTTCTGAAATGTATTGGTCCAATTAATTCTAATTCGTACCAGGTAAGGCTCTTTGCTCGAGAGAACACTACTCCTTGTCGAGGGTTTTTCTGTTTTCAGAGCTCGAGCATCATATCCCTGATAAAAAAAATATTGGGATTTAATCCATCCAATCATACTTTCTCATGGATATTCCATATCTATCATAATTTATACGGTACATATTTTTTTTGTATTTAGTATTAATTTAATTTTAAAATTCTCATGTTTATATTAAATGAGATAATTTACAGCCGCATAAATATTTTTTTTAAAAAAAATTAAATTATAAATCTCAAAAGTGTTTTTATTAAACTGACAAGTTAAATCATATCATATAAATTAAAATGAAGGATAATAAGTGAATTGTTAATAAAGAATAGAGCTGAAATAAAGAGGAGACGACTTTTTTTAGAGTTAGCTTTGATACATTGCAGGATTCTTACTTTTTGACGTTCCACAAATATTCATCCAACTGGCCGGTGAATTTTTATATGATCAAGACCTTTATAAAATAAAATATGCATCCAACTGACACTTGTCACCGACCAGAACCAGAACTTGACGTGGACCTCTTACGTTTACTTGCAATAATGTCGGGTTATTATACTTAATTTCATGGAACCTCCTTCGAGTTCTAAGAATTGAAAAAAAAGAACCCCTTACAATTGGATCGTGAAGGATTTTACCTCATTATACGGTGATAAAGTTGATGAACTCATTACTCGCTTTGTTGATAACTCCAAATTATGTACCTATTAAAATGAAAAGGAATAGTGGTATATATTCAGTGCTAACTTGTAACACCTTATACCTTTAAACTAAGCTACGTTTATGATTCAGGGCTTAAAAATCAAGACGAAAGTGTTGGGATTAAAGTTCTCCTTAGATCGGTAAACGACGGCTTACGTCAAATTGTACGGGCCGTACTTTTGAGACGTACCTCACATGGAAAAAGTTGAAGTCACTGGAATTTGACATTCTAGGTACGGGCCGTACTTAGAAGTATGGACTGTACTTTCAAGACGTACATTTTATACGGACCGTACTTCAAAGTACCGGCTGTACTTTTCAAGTCGTACCTCACTAACGAAAAATCTTAGTTTCTGGAATGTGGCACATGAGGTACGGCCACAATGTACGGGACGTACTTTATTGTACGGGACGTACCTCTAGCCCGTACTTCTCCCCGTTTCAGCAAAAGTATAAATATGAGACTTGAGTTCTTTTTCTTATTTTTCATTCTCTCCAAGCCCTAAAACGAAGTCTTCTTCTCCCACCATCAAGATACACCAAGGTAAGTCTATCCTAGCATCCCAAGTAAATTCTAACATATATCCATGATTATTAAATAGGAATTCATTATTCCTAACCTAGGGTTTTCAAGAAAACCCATCACAAGGATTCAAGATCTAGGCTTTTGGGATTCTTCTCAAGTTCAGATCATTAGTTACAAGTTTTGGAGCATTAATAGGTATGTAGGGCTTCTAGCTACATGTGGGAACATCATTGTTCTTCTGCACACCATGTTCTTCCATGATTATACGAAATTTCACTAAAACTAAGGTTGCCAGCCATGTTCATGGTAACCCTAAGTGCATGTCCCATGATATACCATGTTGTATTATTACTTAGTTTTTGTGTTCTTAATAGTCCACTTTGATTATTCAGAATATGTCTGTAATCCATAAAAACTCATACTTTGCATTCCATGGGTTCTTAAATGCAAGATATGAACTTTTATGTTTATTTTCATGAACTTCTACATGCTTCCATGTTTTCATACAAGTTATATTATATAATCTTCATGTTATAATACAATCACGAATCATGTTTACAATCATGTTTATATAATTCATGGGCTACTAAGCCAATTATATCCATGTTCATGTTTTGGGAGTTGCACAAATTACTGAGAAGGCTCAGACAGCCTGAAACTATGTATGCCAGTGTAGGATAATGATCGCTCCGCCCAGTTAGGATGATTCCTTCATGTTTACCCATTAGGGTTATTGGATCCATTCATGTCATGTACCACGACAAGGTACGGGATGGCTTAGCTGATCGGGCATAGATCAGACGCCACGTGCTTACGTGGTGGTTATATGTCGGTTATACTAATGCTCTCCCACAGATATCTTTACAGACTTAAAATATTTTATTTATGTTATACATGTTCATGTCAGATGATATTCATGTTCATGTTCAGCTTACAGATACAGTTTCAGTTTCAGCTTTATTATTTCATGTGTCATGCTTATTTCATTCAGTTGCTTTACATACCAGTACAATTCAAATGTACTGACGTCCCCTTTTATTTTCCTGGGGCCTGCATTTCATGATGCAGATTTACAGGGACCTTGCACGTATCAGCTATGGTGAGGCCCATCTCATTCGGGGTTTTATCTTTATTTACTTAATGTCAGTTATGCAGTTAAGGTATGCCGGGGGCCTTGTCCCCGTAAACAGTTTAGCAGTCAGACTCATGCCGAGGTTTCATAGACTAGACTAGTGCAGTTATGTCATGTCAGATGTTCAGAGTCATATAGCCAGTATTGGCTCTATACTTATTATATTTTCAGACTATATCCGCATCATGTTTAAACAGTATTTTCATTAGTATTATGATGACTCGTGTTATTCAGACTATTCATGTTTTAAAGTGTATTCCGCATTAGTAAATGTCCCATGTTGATTCAGCAAGCCATGAGGTTCGCTCGGTCACATGCAACAAGGCACCGAGTGCCGTGTTACGCCCAAGCTATGATTCGAGGCGTGACATAACTGAAGAAGAAGAAAAATAGAACATATCAATTTTAAGTAAAAGAAAGACAAACAATGACGTTCATGTTCATCTACTACCTTGCTTCCATTTGATTTTTTCCTTTTCCATTTAAAGTACTTAAAAAAATTTCAAAAAACTGAAGAGGAGGTCTTCGTAATTATTCTTATATATTTCGTTTGTTTTTCTCTAGCTTTGGGATTATTGGGGGGAAAGGGTTTTCGGAAATACAAATTTTTGAGATGGGTGACCATCCTTAAGTCTTTCTCGTGCTTGAGATGAGAACACTTCCCTTTGCCAATTCTTGTCACTACTCCTTTTTCTGTTTTGTCCTTCAACTAATGGGATGTCGACTAATGGAGCATTCAGTTAGATTAGGAGCCCGTTTGGATTGGCTTATAAGTTGACTTATAAGCTGTTTTCAGCTTTTTTGAGTGTTTGGCTGGCCAGCTTAAAGTCATTTTATGCTTAAAATAAGCTCAAAAAAATAATTGGATCCATTTGACTTAGTTTATCTAAAGCAGCTTATAAGCTGAAAACAGCTTATAAGCCAAAAAAAATAAGTTGGACTACCCCAACTTATTTTTTTCAGCTTATAAGCTGCAAACAGCTTTAAGCTGTAAGCCAATCCAAACGGGCTCTAGATCTACTGTGGTGTTTTATCATTTTATATTGAATATACCCAAACCTATGTACATCTGTTCTGTTCATCATAGATTTGAACAATGTAATGCTTTATTTTTTAGCATAAATTATTCTGACATAATTACCTGAACAACCATTAGAATCTTATGTATATATAAAAGGTTAAATAATCCACAAGTGGCACCTAAACTAAACTATATATATATCTCTTGTAAATATTTAAAGTTGGGGTGGACGTTCGATTTTTTGGTTCGGTTTTATCAAATTTCGGTTTGACTATTTCGGGTTCGGTTTTTTGAAGGTGGACACCAAACACCGAACCAAACTAGTTCGGTTCGGTTTTGGTTTTTTCAATTCGATTTTTTTAATATAATATTAGAGGCGATTCCATTGACACTAATTCATATTCTCAAAAGCAATAAAACATAAAACTGATAAATTGAAATCAAAATCAAACAAACAGGATACACAAGAACAGAAAACTATAATCATGACATAGGATTACTAGATGTTATATACATACCGTAAGAATAATTAAGAAAACACATAAAGGACATACATTAATCCTAAAGAGACATCCTAGTTATCTTTCTTTGTTAAGGATATTTGATTTTTTCAATTGAAGTGGAAAATTAGGGATACAAATGCAAAAGAGCACTTATTACAATTGGTTTTTTTTTTTTGCTTTAAACTTAATGGGCCTGGACTATTTTAATTTTTTTGGGTAATGTATTAAATTTCGGTGCGCGTTCGGTTTTTCGGTTCGGTTTTATCAAACTTCGGTTCGGCTATTTCGGTTTCGATTTTTTGACGATGGACACCAAACACCGAACCAAACTAGTTCGGTTCGATTCGATTTGTTGAAGTTTCGGTTCGGTTTTTTGATTTTCAGTATTTATGCTCAACCCTAATTTAAAGTGAAAAAAAAAAAAAAAAAAACTGACTGATTAGAAAGTGGGACTCCACTATGTTTTCTTTATTATGGATATCGTACGTAGATGGCCAGTCCTCAGTAGGGTACTCTTTTCAAGTGGTAGCCCATCTAGGATCTTGATGTCTCTTTCTAACACAGATAGGTAAATTAAGCCCAGGAAGGTTAAAAAGGAAAAGAATAAAAAGGTTTAAGTGAATTTTAACTCATGATTGTATGTTAATTATCATATTTATCAGGTATCTATTAAATGTTTGTCATATAGATTCTTCTGTCATTTTTATAAGTGCTATAATCGTGTAAATAAACCTTAGCACATGGGAAAAAAGAAAAGAAACTCCTCAAGAGATTGTTGCAGTAGATTAAAGACAAATTGCCAGTGTCTATTGCTAGAAATTCATGAATCATCGCAAAATCGAAAGTTACCACATAACGTTTTAAGTTGGTCATATAGAACAACTTTTTGTTGAGTGGTAACCTTGATGTTAGTCATTATTAAACTTAAACCATCGTTAGCTCGATCACAGGTGTCCTGATATTCTATAGGAACAATTTTTTCTAAAACTTGCAGTAATAATTTCTGTTTAGAAGAAAATGGGTGGCAGGTTCTCAGTTAAAAGTGGGATTGCACAATAACTACTGGCTGAACAGAAGACAGCTTGGGGATGAGGTTGAAAGATCAACAACCAACATCTCATGGTCAAGCTTGGTCACGATTTGATGAAAATAGATCACACGATGCAAGGTGAGGATACTCTTAATTTCGTCCACTCAAATGGCGAAAAACTATTGGCTGAAGCATTTGGATTGAGACTGATATCACTATTATCATCATATTATAGTTTTCAACCAATATTGATCATGAAAAAGTTTAAGGAATTCTTGGGGCAAGTTACTAGATAAGACTTTTGTGAGAATTATGCATTCCTCGTGTAGTAATTCCTTTATCGGTAACGTAAAGCCAAAGTTTTGTTACAGATGCTTTTTCCTCTCATTTCTATTTTGTCCTCTTGAAATGAAGTCCCTCGTTGCTAGTGAAAAATCTTTCTTTCCTCTTTATATTGAAAAGATATTTATTGGACTAGTAAATGAGCTAGAATATGAGAGGGGCCTTGCTCACATGAGAATTGGGCTTTATACTCAAAAGTGAAGAATTCCACACACACACACCCCCCCCCCCCCACCACTGCGCATGAGGTATGCGTGTGGGCCAATTCAATGTTGTGTCTCTCCTTTAAGAGCGATCGGGCTAAACGATTTGAACTGTAGTCGGTCCGAAAGCTTGTCAAAACGCAGCGGTGATTCACACCACGCGATCATCTATATACAGTCAGTCAGACCTTTCTATAACAACACTTATTATGCAAGTCAAGCTTTTCTCAAAATTATTTTTTGTGTCATATTTTACCTCTCCATAATAAATTTTTACTTATAACAATAGTACGCTCCTCTATGGTAGTTATCTTCTTTTTTGATAATATAATAACCATATTTATAGGAATAGGATCTCTAAGAAGACGACGCCGACATACCCACTATAATCTCACACGTCACTATAAAAAAAAAAAAAGGTAATTTACGGAGGTTGAAAGTTGCAATTCGCGGAGTTTTTAGCCTCCGCTAGTTGCTAAAAGAGGCTAAAACCTCCGCGAATTGCAACGTTCAACCTCCACAAATTACTCATTTTTTTGTAGTCTATGGGGTCTGAGAAGAATAGAGTGTACGCGGACCTTACTCTACATTTAGAGTTAGAGAGGTTGTTTCCGATAGACCCTCGGCTCAGAAAAATAGAATCTCTAAGATTACCAGATATTTTGATACATCATTTATGACAAAAACATCAAGTGAATATACATTTCCATCATTAAAAGGTTTCCCTTCTTTAATTTGCGTGCCTTATGGCTTAAATCTTTATACATTTAGTTATGAATTTATTGAAATTTTTAATTTTTAGTTAGTGAAGTATGCATATCTTTGAGATTAAAAATTTAATTAATTTTGTTTTTCTTATAACATTAAAAAATGAAAAATTAAATTTTATGCATCGTTTTGTTCAAATAATATTTAAATAGTAAATTATGTTATTGATGAATAACAGTCCTTCGCTATAAAAGTCAAAAATCTTCAAAAGGAACAAAACTGTTACAGAGAGGTTTCACTGAAATATCATTTTAACACTTTCGACTAGGCGATCGTGAGCCCTAAATTTGCAGCCTAGTTGCCTAGATGTAATTAAGTGCTTATGAGCACCGAGGGATAGTCTGGTTGTTGATTAGAAAGTGAATTATTTATGTATTAAAATTAATATAGTTAATGATCATGTTTGATAGTTTTTTAGTCGCTTTGTATAAAATTAAGCACACTAAGTTTGGTATTTGATTATCATTTTACAATCCCACATAAATAAAATATGTATAAGTTTCGCATCAATTTATTTATTATTTTATGGGGCTAGAAGAATAATATAGAATACATGAATAAAAAAACAGAAATGACAAATTTAAGAATAATATAGAGATTCATTAATAATACATGAACATATATTAACTAGTTTTTAAGATTTTTTTGTTTCTTTATTTGCTTAATTAGTTAATCTTTGATTGCTCAAATTTTTTAAGATTTAGGATATATGTTTATGTATCACAGAGAAAGGCTCATTCTAAAATAAAAAGACCAAAGGGAAAAGATTACATATTAGTGGATTTTTAAATCTTAGCACTATATTTGGCGAAAGAACTAAGATTTAAGGCAATAGAATACACCATGCCGCATATGTTGACAAATTGTTAATTTGAACTCTCTTGATCCTACCTGAGTCCTCACCTGCCACCAAATATTCTTGAAAGCAATTTAACGTTTCTCCAACTGGTGACAAATGTAACAAATATTAGTCATCTTTAATAACTAGACTAGATTGGTGTATTTAGGTCCTAGAAAGTTTTACTAGTCAATTTTTTTTTTTATAAAATTGAAAAATATTGTATGTGAAATTAAAATTAATACACTCTTATAATTGTCTACTTGCTTCGAAGTAACTAATTTTGCTGTAATTAGTTGAAATAAAGGAATTTATAGAATAAAGCTAAATGGTATTAAAAAAGTAGGATAGTTTCACTTGAAATAAAGATAATTTACTATTAAGTACATTTTATCTTAAAGGAATGAAAACTTTATCCTATCACTAATTGCTACTTTGCAGCTTTTGATATTCAGCTTTGAGTAGCTTTTTCAGCTTTAATTTCCTTTTCAATTTCCTTGGTCATCAACAAATTAAGGAAATTCACCGAATCTTTTTTACCCGTACATAATTTATCATCTTCTAGACAAGCAATAAGGGTTGACTCTATTTCCTTGAATTTGTTCTCCAAACTCACCTTCTTCAGTTCGCCTTTGTGGTTAGGAATCCTAGCTGTAGTGAATTTCTTGATCTCATCACTATCTATATTTTTGTTGCTGCAAACTTAGTTCCGGGTTTATGGATAGTGATGAGATCAAGAAATTCATTGCAGCCACGATTGCTAACCACAAAGGCAAACTGAAGAAAATGAGTCTGGAGAACAAAGTCAAAGAAATGAAGTCGGCCCTTATTGCATGTCTAGAAAATGATAAATTATGTGCGGGTAAAATTTTTTTGGTGAATTTCCTTACTTTTTGAACTTGATAACCAAGGAAATTGAAGCTGAAAAAACTACTCAAAACTCAAAATCTAAAGCTCCAAAGTAGCAATTAGTGATAGGATAAAGTTTTCATTCCTTTTTGATCAAATGTATATTTATCACCTTGTATTGGCTTAAGAATAAATAGTAAATTATCTTTATTTCAAGTGAAACTACCCAACTTTTTTAATACTCCATCATTTAGCTTTATTCTATAAATTGCTTTATTTCAACTAATTACAGCAAAATTAATTCCTTCGAAACAAGTAGACATTTATAAGAGTGGGTGTTAATTTTAATTTTACATACAGTATTTGTTAATTTTATCAAAAATTGACTAGTAAAACTTTCTAGGACCTAAATTAAAGGTGTTAACCGGTTGGAACCGGAACCGGTTAGGAAACCGGCCGGTTCCGGTTCCGGTTTAACCGGTTCCGGTTTACCGGTTTTAAACCTCAAACCGGAACCGGTCCGGTTTGGAGTGATTAAAATCTATTTTTTTTTTTTTGTATTATATATATATATATATATATATATTATAGTATTTATTTGTATATTGTAGCTATATTTTCATATGTTATACAACTTTATAATTAAAGTTTAAATATTTACTGACTAACAGCCTAACAGCAAGTCAGCAATACAGAATAGTGCTTTTCGTATACATATATATGTATAACTTACATATACTTATATATATGTATAACTTACATATACTTATATATATGTATAACTTAATATATATACTATATATACATATCTACTATATATACTATATAGTAGATATGTATATATAGTATATATATTAAGTTATACATATATTTAATATATATGTACTATATACTAAATATATGTATAACTTAATATATATACTATATATATGTATGTATAACTTAATATATATACTATATATATATATACATATCTACTATATATACTATATATACTTAATATATATGTACTATATACTCTATATACTTATATATATGTATAACTTAATATATATACTATACATACTTAATATATATACTATATATACTATATATACTTATATATATGTACTATATACTATATATACTTATATACTATATATACTTATATATGTGTATAACTTAATATATATACTATATATACTATATATACTTATATATATGTACTATATACTATATATACTTTAGTTTTTTTTTTTTTTTTTAAAAAATTTTTTACCGGTTTAACCGGTTCCGGTTTCCAAAATATTGGAACCGGACCGGTAAACCATTAAACGGTTAACCGGAACCGGTTAACCGGTTCTACCGGTTCCGGTTCCGGTTTAACCGGTCCGGTTACCGGTTAAAACCGGTAAGACCAAACCGGTTACCACCCTTAACCTAAATACACCAATCTAGTCTAGTTATTAAAGATGACTAATATTTGTTACATTTGTCGCCAATTGAAAAAACGTTAAATTGTTTTCAAGAACATTTGGTGGCAGGTGAGGACTCGGACAGGATCAAGAGAGTTCAAATTAACATTTTGTCAACATATGCGGCATAGTGCATTCTATTGCCTTAAATCTTAGTTCTTTCGCCAAGTATAGCGCTAAGATTTAAAAATCCACTAATATGTAATCTTTTTACTTTGGTCCATTTATTTTGAAACGAGGCTTTTTCTGTGATACATAAACATATATTCTAAATCTTAAAAATTTTGAGCAATCAAAGATTAATGAATTAAGCAAATAAAGTAACAAAAAATATCTTAAAAACTAGTTAATATATGTTCCTTCTCTATTTTATTGCATACAAATCGTGCTATGTATGATGTGGCATTGTGCATTACTCGATCTAAATCAACAGCAATAAGGCAATGGATAGTGGCGAGATCAGAAAAATCATCGCTACATGTATTAACAAAGAAGAATTGAAGAAACTGAGTTTAAAGAACAAACTCAAGGTGAATATTGAGTGGATTCTCGTTACACGTATGAGGAATGCTAAATGCACGTGGACAAAATATTTGATGAATTTCTCCAATTGTTTAAAGATGCCAAGTAAGGAAGATAAAAAAAATCTAAAATCATAACTTGAGTTGGAGTCAGATACACATACCGTTCATCTCCATTGATTCAACAACGGTAGTAATCGGCGATTAAGTCAGAATGTACTAGGGTTTTTTTTATATCTAGGAAAAGGGATAGATGGTCTCTATTTATAGAGAATGTCTACCATCACATTCCAATAGTTATTGGGCCTAGCTGTTTCACAAATATAACTATTTAATATTGGGAAAATGGCCTAATAATATCTATTTGAGACTCTATATTACAAAACATAAGGATATTTTTCCTTATTTACAAAACATATCAACAAAATTACAAAAGTATATCAAATTTGGGATTAATGAGATACCCACGATTTTAGGTTTTTTTTAAAGAAGAAAAACTGATTTTAAATGTGGACTTAATTTTAGGATAGTTACCATTCAACTTCTTCTTTTTAAAAATCTCTCTCTCTCTCTCTCTCTCTCTCTCTCTCTCTCTCTCCCTCTCCCTCTATGATAGACACCATTTTCATATCCAAAATTCATCTTCTCTCCTAGTATAAATTTTCAAACCAATATTACAAAGTATTTTTTATTACTAACTTGTGTATTAATTGTATATAAAAATTGATTTATATCGTTTTGAGATACATATGATCATTGTGTGTTTTGAAAATTTGTATAAATTATATAAACTATAGTTTTAAAAAATGTTGAAAACTAATATATGTATGAAATGTGTATGGAGTCTAGTATGTGTCATTTTTTAGATATATGCGGCACAATGTGTATGAAATGCGAACAAATTCGATATCAATTAGTCTTAAAATGTTGAAAATTGATATGTGTATGAAATGTGGATGAAATTTGATTTGTATCAAACAGAAAACTTATTATACATATATACTTTCTCATTATCTATACATACTTTGATCAAATTTTATACAATTCATATGTACTTTATCATAATCACAATATACATACAACTTTTATACATATTTCATACGTAGAAATTATAACGAATCTATACATTTATACATATTGCATACAAAAATTAATAAATATTTATTTTCTGGTGTATGAACTTTGTATGGAATCGGGTTTGTCTCAATTACAATTTTATTATACATATTTTCTCAAAATTTATACATACTTTGATTAGATTTTATATAATTTATATGTACTTTATAATAATCAAAATACACATACAATTTTTATGCATATTTCATATATAAATTATAAGAATCTATACAGTTATACATATTGCATACGAAAATTATACATATATGTTTTTTGGTGTATGAACTTTGTACATAAAAATTACCGATTACAATGGTCTTTTTGAGTAAAAGTTGGAGAAAATTAGGTAACAGTATCTCTTAATTTTGAATGGGGAGAGAAAAGTAGATGAAATAAGGAAGCAAACGTTGGAGAAAATCAGGTAACTATATCTCTAAATTTTGAATGAAGAGAGAAAAGTGAATAAAATAAGTAAAAGGATTTCCTTATCTTATTTAATGTGTTTTATTTGCTTCTTTTTAATTTACCTAATTCGTATAGATTTTGTAACAAGTCTATTGATATATTTTGTAAACTAAAAAATATCGTCATGTTCTGTAAATATACCCTCTTACCATGTACATATATGTTTTTTGCCTTTTAATATTAGGCCTTTCATGAATTTACCACCTGGGCCACGTCACTCACTTTACAGACTATAAGAAATTAACGCAAGTCCAAATTTCATCAAGTTACTTTAAGAATAAGGATCCAAAAGGGTGAACATTCAGCTTAATATTTAAGGCCTACACTAGGCTTGTTATTATACATAAATTTGGAGTAATTTGAACCATGACATCTTCAATTTTTGTAGTCTAAATTGGGAAATTTAAACTTAGGTTCAAAAAAGAAAAAATTGAGCAATTAGAATAACCATCTAAGTCAGAGTAGGATTTTTATAATTGATTGAGATTCCTTTGCTAATAGGTAACACGCTTATGAAATTTATTTGGGGATTTTGACCGTTGACCCGAGGGTTGACTTATGCGTTGAGTTTTGTTGACTTTGACTTCAGAGCACTCTAAAAATACAGAGTCTCTTCTGTACAAGTTTGAGTCAAGTTTTACCAGGAGGTAAGTGAGATCATAACTTTTTGTTTTGCTTGCTTTCAATAAAAGGAGTTTTGGGCTAAAATTATCTCTTATTTATGAGAGTATGTTCATTTTGATTACTCAAATATAACTCTGAGCATATTTAATCCCTTAACTATGCTAAAGTGGAGCAATTTTGGTCTCTCTAACAAAACTTGTTCAAAAGGTAACAATGTTAAACCCATGTGACACTCACGTGACTTGCAAGAGGCTAAACCCATCGGACAAAAATATTAAACTCATTTGCCTTTTCTCCCAATTTCATACGAAGAAACACATTCACTGGAAAAAGCCCTACTCTCTCTGTAGAAAGCTTTAATCAGCTGGAAGAAGCTGATTTTTTTATTGAAACAGACAGAAATTTTGATCACTCAAATATAACTCTGAGCATATTTAAAATTTGCATTCACATTTCGGAAAAAAATTGGAGCGGTTTCACCAATTAAGACAATTTATGACGGTTGTTAAAACAATTTTTTTTTAATAAATACCAAAAAAAAAATGTCATATTCACATGCTTCCAAAATAAGTGGAACAGTTCCATGTGTGCTGTCAAATTGCCGTTTAAGAGTTGATTAACAACCATATAATCCAAATATTATGAGTTGCTTTGCTAATATCTTACATGAGTTACATTTTCTAGAGAAATGTCATTACTCAGCTTTGCATTTTGTCTGATGGATTTGGTCTCTTACGAGTCACGTGAGTGTCACAAGGGTTTAACACCATACTTTTAAAAGGGGTTCTGTTAGGGAGACCAAAAGTGCTCCACTTTAGCATAGTTAAAGAATTAAATATGCTCAGGATTATATTTGAGGGACCAAAATAAACCTACTCCCATGCATAAGAGATTATTTTAGCCCAAAACTCTCAATAAAAGCATGATGTTTGAGTTGTTTGATATATTTAAACTTACCTATTTCATGTGTGAGGCGAGTATGAGCTAGATAAATACTTTAAAGTACCAGGTATTGGCCACAAGGGCCTTAACTTTGTATTTTCATATTGTTCCGTGATGCTTTTAAAAGTTATTGATATTCAACATGTCTACTTAGCAGTCTCTAGCAGCTGATTAATTATTGAGCATGTTTGTTATCGGTGTTAATATTGAGAATACATTTTCAGAAGCACTTTATATGTTAGATATTTGATTTATCGACTAGTTCTTGGTCAATATTGTTCTAATTTAACTAACAACTTTCACACCACGCACGCGATCATATATACAATCAGCGAGACCTTTCTACAACAACACTTTATTCTAAAAATCAAGTTTTTCTCAAAATTGATTTCTATGTCATATTTTACCTCTCTATAATTGCTTTTTACTTATAACAGCAGTACAATCCTTTAGGGTAGTTATCTTCTTTTTTGATAATATAATAACCATCTTTATAGAAATAGAATATCTAAGATGACAACAATATCCAGTATAATCTCACAAGTGGGGTCTGGGGACCATAGAGTGTACGTGGACCTTACCCCTACATTGGGAGGTAGAGAGGTTGTTTTCGATAGACCCTCAACTCAGGAAAATAGAATCTCTTAAATTACCAAATATTTTGATACATCATTTATGACAAAAATATCATATAAATATATATTTCATTTATGACAAAAATATCATATGAATATATATTTCCATCATTAAAAGGTTTCCCTTCTTTAATGTGCGTGCCTTACAGCTTAAATCTTTATACATTTAGTTATGAATTTATTGAAATTGTATTAAATATTTTTAGATTTTAGTTAGTGAAGTATGCATATCTTTGAGATTAAAAATTTAAATAATTTTATAATTCTTATAAAATTAAAAAATGAAAAAAGAAATATACATCGTTTTGTTCAAATAAGATTTAAATAATAAATTATGTTATAGATGAATAACAGTCCTTCGCTATAAAAGTCAAAATCTTGAAAGGAACAAAAATGTTACAGAGAGATTTCACTAAAATGTCATTTAACACTTTCGACTAGGCGATCGTGAGTCCTAAATTTGCTGCCTAATTGCTTAGATGTAATTAAGTGCTTATGGAGCACAACTTTCACGAAGTAGTAGTCTGGTTGTTCGTTAGAAAGTGAATTATCTATGTATGAAAATTAATATATTTATGTTTGATAGTTTTTTAGTCACTTTGTATAAAATTTAGCACACTAAGTTTGGTATTTGATTATCATTTTATAATCCCACATAAATAAAATATGTATAAGTTTTGAATCAATTTATTTATTATTTTATTGGCTAGAAGAATAATATAGAGATTAATAATACATGAATAAAAATACAGAAATGAGAAATTTACGCTCTGAAGAGCGAGAATGGAGATATTGATGTTGGTCACTTCTAGGTTATTCCTCTTCTCAATATATTAAAGACAAAATTAGTGAACTTAAATATATTTCTCTCAAAATTCCAAAAGGTATAATTATAAACAAACATTTTATTCATAAAATTTATTGTAATATCTAAACAACAAATCAAAACATTCAAAAAAATAATGTATACATTGTAATATCTACATAATTAATTCTTGCATTAATTTTACATTCATAACTAATATTTACCTTATTAATACATGCATAATTCTAACAAGCAACCAAACAGCTCCTAATTAAGTGCTTTGTTACATTTTGAGGGTTATGCTCCTTTCCCATGTAATTTTGACTTGAGATAGCCAAGAAGTATAGTCACAGTCACTTGTCTGTAACAGTTTACGGACCGCTGAAAGAGTGACGACAGTCAATTAAGCCTCAAAGTGATTCACTGTAAAGCTTGTTATAAATATCACATTAGAACAAGCTTGGCCCTAGGGTCATATAAGGCAAAACCAAGAACTTAATTGTCGACAAAGGCGAATTCACAGTGTAAGTTATGAATTTATGTGAACTTGATAGTTTTATCGTAAACTCAATTAGATTATTATATATTAACGTGAAATTACTATAAAAATTAAATTTTAAATCCGCTTCTAATTGCTCAGGCATCTTTTGGATTAAAGTCCAAAGGAACAAATTCAAGAGGCCCATAAGTTGAACTGGAGTGGACAATGTTAGTTGGGCCTGGACTGGACCATGACATTGTCTCTTCTAGTGAAAAGGCCCGGCCTTTACCCTGTATGTTATTGGAAAATTTACTTGTCATAGCTATCTCTAAGACTTATTTATGAATAATAACTACCTTATTTTTTATTTAATGTTTGTAGCTTTATTTTTCCAAAATTACATTTCATAACTGGTCCAATAACTTTTGAAATACATGTACCTCTCTATTCTCCCTCACTACACATTTAAGATTTATCATCTTCTCCAAACCCTAAAAAAAAAATCTCTCTCCTCTCTCCGCTTCCCCTCACTGCTGCCTCCCTCCCTCTCTTTCTCTATCTTCGACCTCTCTTCTCCTTCAGCCAAACTTCGTGAGGCAACTGAGCGTTAAAGCTCGTAGAAACTGTAGCAACATCGTTGTTGCACAAGTTGTTGTTGCTTCCTAGTCGAATAACAACCATGACTTTACTCCAGCGGCTGCTAAAGCTGTCGATGTCGCTGCCATTGTTCCTATTATTGATGATGATGAGGTGGCAGCGACAGTGGTGGAACGACGCCAAATCTGAGAATACACTCAGATTTGAAAAAGAGAGAGCAGTGGGTTTCACCGGAGGCGCCACCACCACCATCACTATTACTACCATCTCCATCTCCAAACTCGAAAAAAACCTTAAGGTTCTAGCTTTTCAGATCTGAACTCCATATGCTTCATGTATTATTGGTTTTTGGTGGTGGTTCGGTATTGTTTTTGGAGTGGAGGAGGACAGTGGTGGATCGAAGAAAAGCGGCGGAGGAAGGAGGAGGTTTTTTCCAATTTGTTGTGGTGGTTCGGTAGGGTTTTTGGAGCGAAGCAGGATGGTGGATCGGAAGAAAGGCGGTGGAGGAAGGAGGAGGATTTTTCCAGTTGTTGTGGTGGTTCGGTAGAGTTTGTGATTGTGGTGTTTCAGTATATTTCGCTATATTTCAATGTACCGTTTTAGTATATTTCAGTGTACTGTTTCAGTATATTTCGCCATAATTCAATGTATTTCTAATTTACGACACAATTTTTGATACATTTCATTGTATTCCATTGTATATACGCATACTACAATTTTATATTTCTTAAACAATCAACCATATTTCATTGTATTCGAGTGTATATTTTTCTATATTTGGAAGTATTTCTAAAAGTTTGGAATGGAGCAATGTGGAGAGAGAAACGTGGGTTGTTATGGAACTTCAGCCGTTGCGTGATACATGGTTGATTTAATTTGACTTACCATTTAAAATGAAAGAAGAGAATATGTTCCATAAATACAACCTATTTTTACTTTGCCAAATTTTGTATTTTCGTGTATTTCAAAAACGCGAAATACAACATAATACAACAAAAACCAGCAAAATTTTTTTGAATGGAGTTATTTTGATAGAGAGACGTTAGCTGTAATGGAACCTCATGAGGTTTGCATGAATCATGGAACCATTAATACAAATTACCATATAATTTGAAAAAGAATTTTATTGCCATAAATATAGCCTTTTTTTTTATTCAACAGCACGCTGTATTTCACTGTATTTCGCTATATTTCATTATATTTAAAAAACGCGAGATACAACTGACATACAGCTAAAAGTAGCTACGAATTTTAAAATCTTCAACTTATAGTTATAGCTTGTTAGAAGCTGTTAAAAGGTAGTTATTTGTGTAAGTTTTACTATGTTATTACACGATTTAATCCACAAATTAATTAGCTAATTTAATTTGATCCACAAAATGAGTGGAAAATGACATCATAAGCATGCTCCAACGATGTCAGAGCAAAATTTAAACAAGACAAACCAATGATAACAGCACGGAAAAGGAACTCTAGAAATCAGCTGAGCATGAAGTAGCGGTCCAGGTTTCATTGGTTCACATCCTATAGTGGGTTGGTAAAGTGGCCCATTTTGTATATCCACCCACATTCCCATCCTCAATTAAGAATTGAAAAGAAATTAGCTTCTTATTGCAAAGTGAGTAATTTAGTGGTCATAAGATGAGTTGAAAATAATAAAGTTTTAGGTTTAAATTTCAGTGAAAATAAAGATATTAATAAAAATATTAAGTAATTTCTTTTCATCTGACCAAGTTTTGTTGGACAAAATTACTCCATACTTGTGTTGGTCAAGAAATATAACAAATACCACATGAAATTAGTTAAAATGCGCTCAAACTAATCCAGACCCACAGTTATTAGAAAAAATTAGCTTCTTGTTTCTTGATTAATTTTCAGTTCTTCACTTAGTGGTCCTTGACTCCTTGGAATCTTCCATAACAAAGCCAGCAATTCTTAGAGACAAAAAAAAAGAAAATAAAAAATAAAAAAGAAAAGAGAAAATGCTTGAAAAGGTTGTGTGAACACTTTTCAACCACAACAAAGCATTGAGTAATATTTCCTTAACTTCATCCAGCCAAACACCTGCCTCTCTTTGTTGTTTGTGACAAGAGGAAGTCAATTGAATATTACTCCCTATCCCAATTTATGTCATATACTTTATTCTTTAGTTTGTCCCAAAATAATGATATATTTTTTTATTTGATAATAATTTAACTTTAAATTTTATTTTTTACGCTTAACGAGATGATCTATAATTACACAGATATTTTTGGCTTATTTTAGAACACAAGATTCTAAAATCTTCATTGATTTTTTAAACTCCGTATCCAAATAAACTATATCACATAAATTGAGACGAGGAAAACTACATTCTAGAAGTCGTTCAATGACTGGTGACAATAGTGATTATATATAAGTTCATTTGAAGAGCCTAAGGAATGTCTATATATCTTTTTACTATCACTATCTTCTCATAATAGATACCTACTACCAAAAGGCAAAACAGGGCTCAAGACACCTCAGTTCCCTCTAGCAACATTTCAATATGGCTTCTTGCAACACAAAATATCAATTCATATTGGTGTTGTTCTTCATGTTATGTGTATTTGGAAATTCAGACACAGAAAAGGACAAAGAAGAGTGTACACAATCATTAATTGGTTTAGCAACATGCTTGCCTTATGTTGGAGGTAATGCACCAGCTCCGACACCAGATTGCTGCACTGGATTGAAACAAGTCTTGAAAGCTAACAAGAAGTGCCTTTGTTTGCTAATTAAGGATAGAAATGATCCTGATTTGGGGCTACAGCTCAATGTTACACTTGCTTTAACCCTGCCCTCTGTTTGTCAAGCCCCTGCTAACATTTCTGAATGCCCTGGTAAGTACAATACTTGTATTTTTCAGTTTTACACAAATTCTCATTATGACATTATCAAGTGTAGTACCATCATATTTTCTTATAAGAGAGGCACCCTGCCTTTTGCTCGTAATTTCATTCTTGTTTTTGCTTTACCTTCTATTATATTAGTAAAAGGGAGATTGGGGGGGGGGGGGGGGGGGGGCGTGTGCAATTGCAGGATGGTCGGGCGTGTGCACAATAGTTTTCTTACTTTCTCTCAATCGCTTCAATGCCTATAATTTGAGAGATAAGAGGAAAGCCCTTTGTCGAAATCAAAGATGAAACTCTTCACCGGGATATGTTAGGGCAGCTCTAAGATTTTTTATGTTTGGTGGAAGGCAGGCTGAAACTCTGCCTCAACTAAGTGAAATAAATACTTAAATTTCATAAGAATAATTCGATGACGATATTGATATTTAAAAACAAAGTCTTTCGTAATATTTTTAATAGTTAATTATATCTTATATAAATAGTGGATTAAATAATTTTTTAATTCAAAATGGACGAACTATTTCAAATTTATGAAATTAGTTTAACATCTACTCAGTAATACAAATAATAGAGACCGTTAGATGAAGAGAACTTATACCAATATTATCTAATCGATGTTTCTTGTAAGATATTACCGAAAGCTTGGTAAATAAAGTTACTACATACGGTGAGAACTAGTAGGTGGTCGAATATGGTCAAGATATGTACAAGATGGTTCATACACCATATTACGAAACAAAAGAGAAGAAATCAAATAAACATATATAAAATTTTATTAATTAAATTTACGGCCTTTGCATAAGGTCCGCTTTAGGCCATCAATTCCGTTGAGCCGCTCCTGTAAATGATCTATGGGGTGTTAACCCTCGGAGGACAATGTGTTGATTGATATTTTTTTTTTTTTTTTTAATGTTTCATCCGGTGTCCGGTATCTGCTTTGGAGCTCGACTAATTTGGTTTCGCGCCAGGAAGTCCCACTTTGAGAGGGAAAGCGCTCCCCACCAAAAATGTCAATACCCAGGGCTTGAACCCGAGATTTCTAGTTAAAGATGTAGGAGTACTTATTACTCCACCATAACCTTTGGTGTGTTGATTGATATCTTTGTAGCTACTGAATATCCAAATATTACTACTATTTTAAGAAAAAAATCTCTTTAATTTTTGTTTCTGTCAAATGAACAAGTTTTTTTTTTTTTGGTAACTATTGATTTATATTACCAGGGTAAATATTTACACAGTTCATGATCAGGACCCTCTAGAGTTGGACATTGAGCCCCAACTTCTAGTTCATCAAAACACAAAAACGAAATAATTCTGCTCTTTTACATGTTCCTGTTAGCTATAGCTTACGGATAAAAATTCAGTTCTCTTAGTCTCTTTGCAATTCTTGGCTTCTTCTCTCCTTTGGTGTGTATGTCTTGTATGATCTGTTTGACCAGTGCTGCTGTATTCCTCTTCTTCTGTTGGAACACTCTCATATTTCTCTCCTGCCATGTGTAATATATGCATCCTGATAAGGCCATCCTATAGATTTCAGCTCTTGCATTGTTTCCATGTGCATGTTTGTTTGCCCATCTTTGCTCTTGGTCCCATGTATATATCTGCCTCTGGATCCCCTGCCATGTTAGTATCTTTTCCCACACCTCATGTGTTACTGGGCATTGAAAAAATAGGTGGTTGTTGCTTTCTGGCCAGTTCTCACATAGTGGGCAGATTGGGTTGCAGTTAATGGACCATTTGATAAGTCTATCTTTGGTTGCTAGCCTGCCAGATATAGCTAGGTAGTGGATGAAAATCCACCTTGGGCATCCCTGGTTGTTGCATAACATTTTCCTCCATTGCACTTTTGGGAAATCACCTCTCAGTTTGTTGTAAGTTTTCCGGATGGAGAATGTTGGTCCTTGTAGAAATTCAGCTTGACTGATGCCAGCAGCCTCTAAATACTTGTGTGCTTTCATGATTTTCCTTATGAACAAGTTAATCCTTGACAAACTAACTTTGTTGATGTTTGGTAAATTGTAATGATATGCAGCTCTTCTCCACTTGCCTCCAAATTCACCCGATGCTCAAGTATTTTATCAAATAGGCCATGGTTCAAGCAGCATTGCTGGCAGTCCACTTGCAAATAGCCCCATGCCTTCTGGTAATTTATACTGCTATGTTCTTTCACATTTTTTAAGAAATTTCTCCAAGTTAAAATTCACCTACTCGAAGAAAAATTGGTGATTCAGGGGATTTGATAATTTTTTCTTCTTTTCTCTTATGGATTTCACTTATACATACTGATGGTGTAAAATTTTTATACTATCAATGTATTGTTATTGCAATTTGCAAGTAACTTGCCTTATTTCTAGCGTACTAATTTCACCTTTTTTTTTTTTTTGGACATTATCTGTAATTATCATTTATGAGACTTAATAATGTATAAAATCTTCTATAATGTCAATGTATAAAGGTTCAACTCTTTTCTTTTTTTGTCTTCCAATTTTTTTGCAGTTGGATCTAGTCCCAGAGGTGCCCATGCTGGTGCAGCAAGTGCTAAATCTGCAGGTTGTCATATTGGAAATAGATGGTTTGGATTAGAAGTTATTATTGGAGCAGTCCTCCTTTGGTCTTTAACTTCAAATTTCTTCATATGATTCTAAGCTTATTTCTGTCATAATAATTAAAACTATCAGTTAGTTAAAAGGATGATCCTTGTATTCTTGCTTTACCTGTGTCTTGTTTGTCCTTTTATTGATATTCACTAATATTTTCTCAGGACTGATACTAGGAGAGCAATTATTTTTTGTCATATAGATATGTCCATTTTAAGTTTGTTATATTTTCCCTTTCGAACTACTTTAAAACTTGGTAAGATTTCGTAGAGTAATTCCAATACTTTGAGGGGAAAACATTAAAAGTTATCAACAGTATTAAGTATTTACATATTAAGGTTAAATTTAGTGAGAATTGAATAATCAGATGTCTTTCGCAAGCTAACAGCACAAACCTTCAACGATAACAAGTGAGATAATAATAAAATGAAAATATATAAAAGAGACACAATAGTTTAAATTAGCTTGGTCAATTCACTTACACCGATACAGGTGGAGAATTTACGAACCTCACAAAATTTACATTTATAGAAATTTATACAAGTGCAAAATTATAATGGTGTTCTCCCAAATTCTCCGCCCAAACGTGACTCCCCAGCCCTAAAGAATTTGTTAGACTATGTCCCAAAAGGGTTTATCGAAATTGTACCATTCCAACTGAGATTCGATAATTGTCTCATTCCAACTGGGATTCGACTGACTTGTCCCATTTCAATTGGGATTTTGAATGTCTTCAACCCCTATTTAAAGGAGATTTTTGGCCAGAACATCAAGAAAAAGCGAACAACTATCAAGACTACACATAATACTGTATTCCACACTTAGGTTAGAGAGAGTTTTCATTGAGAGATTGTAATCTTTCATTTCCTTTGATCTCATTGTGCTTCGACACCCCGTTGTGATCATTTTGTACTCCTCACCTTATAGTTGATTTAATTTCTCTGCGCTTCGCGCCCCGTGATTTTTTTTTGTCTTAGGTTTCCACGTAAATCTTGTGTTCATTACGTTTATTGCTTTCTTGCATTATTGTTCTTGTGTTGGTGCATCCTAATCGGTTCCGCTGCATCGCTCGTTTAATTCTTAACAAGTGGTATCAGAGAGTTCAAGATCCACGATGTTTATCGTAACCAAGTTTGATATCGAGAAGTTCGACGGCAAGATAGGTGTTATACCCTTTTTTAACCGAAGTCAAAATAGTTTATAACATTCCGGGTAATTCCGGGGTTATTTAAAGTTAGGAGTCGCCACCTAATTATTTACGGTGAATTAGGGCACCTAAAATTTATTAATATTATTTATCTAAAGTTGGCTCTATTTTAAAGTCTACGAAAGCAAAAAGATTCTAGGTACGGATTCAACTAACCTAGAGGGAAGGTATTAGGCATTCTCTAAATTCCATTAATAATGATTAATCCGACCGGACTTAGAGTTGATTAATTAGGCTAAGATGTAAATATAATATTTTGAATGTCTAGGAAATAGCTTATAAATATTGCTAAAGTTTTAGATAGATATATAAGAATGCTATTTAAAATAGAACGGGTAGGAAATACAATATACATAAAAGAGTTTAGTTATAATAAACTAAAAGAAATGGGATGTATAACGTTTATATGTACTTAGAGAAAATAAATTATGCCGATTAATAAATTAGAACAATCGTTTGTAAGATTAATATTAATAAACTCTTTAAAGGGTTTTATAGAAAAGTATTAGTTCAATATAAACTACGTTATAGAAAAAGTACTAGTTCAATATAAACTATGTAGAGGTTGTTTCAACAAATACGGGATTCGAATGTTGGAAAGGAATTAAAGTGGAACAGTTACCCATGGGAATTAGTTTGCCTTTTTATTTCTCAAAATAAGTTAACGTTAGTGTAACGTTTTAAATTTCTAAGATAGTAAGAGTGAATCCTGATTCTCAAAACATGTAGTCATGCTATTTTTAAAATCAATTATTCTAATAATAAATAAATAGTATAGATACTATAAATAATTTAACATATATAAAAAAAGAATAAAACCTATGAATTAATTGTTAGCTCTCTTTTAAATTAACAACTCATTATTAAACTAAACTCCAATAATTTGCTAAAGTTCATCTAAATTAACAAACAAAAGTGTTAGTCATACAACACAAATTAAATGCACAAAAATGAAATGGAAGAGCAAATAAGTTAATTGGGCTCAGCCCATTTTAGGACTGCTGTGACTAGGCTGCTGTTGGGCTTTGGCCCAGTCATTTTTTTGCGGACTGCTGCGGCTGGACAGAGAGCGGAGTCATGTTGGGCTTTTAGCCCAACGCCAAATACAGAAGAAAACGAGTCCCTCGGACTCGTATGCGAGATGATCATGCCAAAGAAATGAAAAGAAGAGGGATTAGTAAAGTGGGGATTTACAAGACCAGTACTTCAAATAAAAGGAAATCAATGGCTGAAACAAAGTAAAACACCACGTAAATAGCAGACAAGAGCAGAACTTTGACATGCTAACTTGACCCAAAGGAAATAATTTTTTTAATAAAGCAGACAAATTCTAAAAGCATGCTAGCCATTCAGCACACAAAGGAACATCAAGACAAACAAAAATCCATTGATTCTTTACACTAATCTACACATCCGCGTTAAGCCGAAACCAAAACTTCAAAACAGGACTTTTAAAATAAGCATTCCACAAGCAAGGAAAGAGACAGAGTGAATATAGAGCTGAAAGGATGACGTTTGAACTGTTACTCATCAGGAATTGAATTGGAACTGTGTGTTTGAGGGGGCGTTATCCTAGCTTTGACTCCTCTCTTTTTAAAATTTTCAAAGTAAGTTCTGCTATGTCGGGAAGCACCTTCATTGCTTCATATCTGTCTTACTTCTTGTGAATAGGAGACTAAGGATTATCACTAAACAAGTTATGCTTTTAAATTAAGTCATCAAAGTCAAGCAGCAAACTGACCTATATAGTGTTGACACCCAATTTTGTCCCGCCTCTCCCCCGAAATACCTATTAATGCTTCTAGTGTTTTGAGAAATTAAAAAATATGCACCCACGTTTTATTATTCCGCTACAGTTATTATTATTATTATAATAATAATAATAATTATTATTATTACTATTATTATTATCAGCGTTATTTTGTTATCAATTATTAATCATCATTATCATCGTTATTTTATTATTAATTATTATCATTGTTTTATCAATAATTGTTATTTATTATTATTATTATCATCATTATTATTTCTTATTATTATTATCATTATTATCTTATTATTACCACTATTATTGTTATTATTATTAATTTATTAACATTTTTCCACTATCAATAATTGTTATTTATTATTATTATTTTATTATTAATTATTATCATCTTTATTATTATTAATTATTATCATTTTTAATTATCAATATTTGTTATTACTATTATTATTATATCTATTATTATTTTTTATCACCATTATCATCAATATTATCATTATTACCATTATCATTATTGTTATTAGCAGTATTACTACCGCTATTTATTTGCTGCTATTATTTAGTATTATTCAAACTTGCATTTCTCAGCATTTTTTTACCAATTTCTGCACACGTATCGCATTTTATTTCGCACAATTAAATGACAGCGTTTATTTATTGTTAAAATGATATTGCACGGCTATTATAGCATCATATAATTTTATTACCCGAGTCCTAATAATTACACATTTGTATTAGGCAATATTTTGTCATACTCAGTATATTACTAATCAATATGGGTCTTTATTTCAAATTTTAGAAGCTGAACCATTTCTTGCACTCGGTCCGTATTTTGACTTACCGGACCTCAAATCAAAGTCCGATTAACTCCTAATATTTTTTGGACTAGACCATATTTTTTATCTCAATTTTTAGACTAGTCCATGTTTTAATTCACTAGTCCATCCTTTTAATACCCAGTCTAAAATTTGACCCGGTCCACAAATGGACCGGGTCCGATCCATTTTTTCATCCAAATAAGGGAAACCCTTTTTAGGGTTTCCCCTTCACTTCCTCATTACCTCCGCCGCTTCCCCGCCCCGCCCCTGTTCTCTCTCTTCTCCTTCCCTTCTTCTCCGCTTCCTCCACTACCCCCTGTTCTCCGCTTCCCCCACCATGCCCTGTTCCCCACCTAGCCTTGTCTTCCCCGCTCCTCTGTGCCCTTCATCACTTCTTTTTCTCAACGAAAACCCTATAAAAAGAGGGTTTTGATTAGTTGAAGCGGGGAGGTTTTTTTTTTTGGGGGATCGAAAATCTGTTGCATGTTTTTTTAATTCCCCAAGCATTGAGACCCTTTTGAAGGAAGAGAACCCCAAAATCGCCTCACTAAAACGGGTTCTTGAAACCCCAAGAATCTGTTCGTTTCTTTTTGAATCGATGAAATTCCCTAAGAACTAGGTCTTTTTTTTTTTTTTTTTCAGTCGCTAAAAATTCCCAAAAAGTTTTAAACGCTCAGTAGTTGTTGCAGTTTTCGGTATCAAAGTCTATATCGTTGTTTTTTTTTGTCTTACTCCTTTGGTATCTGTTTGGATTCGAAGTGGATACAAATTTGGAGCTCTTAGTGTTTCGAAAGAAATTTGAAGTGTTCGAGACTAGATCGAAACCTTCGCCTCACTTCGCTGCGCCCGAAGAAGGTCAGTTAACACCCTTTTATTTATTTATCCATGAATTGAGTACTCTCTGCTTTGTATTATGTGTTTTTTATATGCTTTACACGCTTGTTAGTTAGGCAGTGCGATAATGTTGATAGATGTAATTCCCGTTCTGCTTAGATTGATTTGGTTCAGTTCTTGTTTAGTTTAAGTTTAGTATGTTTTACTCTTTAGTGGATAATTTGGTCCTCGTTATGTCGTTTGAACAATACCAGCATGTGGTTAGTATTTTTTTTAAGGCTGTGTGTGACCATTACCTTCCTTGTTTTCACGCTGGTTTAGGTTCTTAATGCGTTAGTAGTTATTTATACGTTATAATGTGCTCTGTTAATTGTTGTGCGCACTTGAAAGCATGTCTAGCAAGGTCAAGCATCAGTTTGGTCTGATGAAGTTTAGAGGTTGATGTTTATTATGGTTCAATTTGCTCTTAATCCAAATTGTCCTTTATATTTCGAATAAGTCTGTTGTCATCCTAATATATATCCGCATGCATATCATCCCTTAAGTTCGCTAAAGTTGACCAGATCTGGTCCATCCTCTTATTTATTGTTAGTTTTTATGCAATCATGAGCAATTTGTTATGTGTTTAGTTATTTAGTTTGTGTTTGCCTAGTATGGTAGTTAGTATGAACTGTGTTTAGTTGTTTAGTTTGCTTCGCTTTGTGTGGCAGTTGATAGGGAACTGTGTTTAGCCAGTCAGTTTATTCGCCTAGTGTTGTAGTGGGCATGAAGCCATGTTTAGTCATTGAGGTTGTTCTGCCTAGAATTGTAATTAGTATAAAATACACTCAAGGTGGCCTAACTTGTTTGTTCAATTTGAGAATGGTGTGATATGTTTTAAGGTTAGGATACTGGTCCATACATACATGCTTGGAAGTATGATTAAATTATCTAGACCTTGTTGTTTCCAAACCACATCTTGTTTAAATTAGTAAAGCCATAAAAGGTTTAAACGCGTTAGCATTCAGTCTGTTTCAGTCAACTGTGGGGAACAGATAACTTTGATTTCCTGAAATTTACTTCAACATGGAAAAAATATAGCTTTACTGTCAGTAAGTGTTCAAAGTGTTTGACAGTCTCCTTATCTTACAAAAATGGCATCGCGAATCTGTTTTTTTGGAGACTGTCGGATGAATAACCACATGGTTGAACTATAATTAGTTAACCAGATTAAAAGGGCATAAAGCTTACATCAGATGAGTATCTCTGATAGTGACACATTGCTGATTTGTTTATGATAAAAGATTGGTTAAAATGGTTCATGGTTGAGTATTGACCTGTTTGTCTGAGGGGGACGTCATTGTTCTTAACAATTCAGGAGTTTTGGAAGCTGAAGTGTCTGCTTAGCCCTGGTAAACATAAAGGGAAAGCTGTGTGTTTGGCTGTAAAAAATGGAACTTGGAAAGTTAAATGCAAGGCTAATAAAATACGGACCAAAGTAGTAAAATGTGAGGAAGTCTCTAAAGAATCACTTTTCTTCAGTTTGCAATATATTAAAAGATATCTTCTTATGTTTCCTTTCCGGGGTTTTCAAGTGCGCATAATGCCCGTTTAGCTCACGTCAAGAATGTTTCACATTAAGTCAACTTGTCTATCAATACCCATTCATGAGGAGTAATGTTTTGTTGTAACATTTGTTCAATCAATTCTGCTAAGAATGTTCAGTGATCTAATATGTAGACCTTCTCAGACAAAAAATATTCTGTGATCTGTGCTATTTCTTTACTGATTTTTCAATTGGAAAATGAACCCATTTGCTGAAGTTTGGCCAAGAGCAATTCATAATTTGAAAATAGATCATGACTCTTTTTCTCTATTAGTATGGCCCTTTCTTTATTAGTAAGAAGCTAAATTAGTTGTTTGGCAATTTACCTGAAGAAAATTCAATACGCATTTTGGTCATCACTTTATCTGGTTTTGACTATTCCGGTTTGTGGTTAGCAAAGACTTGTTAATCTGTTTTGATGCTAGTAAATATGGTGGTGCAAGTTTGCCTATTTTCTAATGTTGAATTGTATTCCCCTGACTTGAATACGTATGGCTTGGTTTGGCCTGCTCTATGTAAGCGTTTGTTTTTTTTTCTTTGTTCTGTATTCATATATTCTACCTTCTTTATTTTTTTAATTGTTAGAATGAATAGGAGGAGTAAGAATGTAACCAGCATGTGGCATTATAAGCAGTAGACGTTTTACTGCTTATAATGAGATATATCTAAAATATAATGAGTGTGTATATATGAGATATATCTAAAATATACATGGAATATACATAACCCACTGACCTGTTGAATGTGTATTTTCATATATTTATCGATTAGATACTAATCCTTTTTCCTTTTTTTTTTTATTTTTATGTATGACCACCGCGTGCGAATCCGAGGGATTCGTCTCCTTCCGCATTCAATGTTGGGCTAAAGCCCAACGAAACATTCTTATCGAGTCAGCCCCATCAGCTGTACAAAAATTCTGGGCCAAGGCCCATAACAGCAGCAACAGTCCGCAGCGGCATGTAAAATTATTATTGGGCCAAAGCCCAACAGCAGTCCGATTGCAGCAGCTCTTTTGAAAATGGGCTGAGCCCATTTAGAATGATCTACTCCTCTATTTATTTTGTGCATTTAATTTGTATTATGCAACTAACTTTTGCTTGTTTGTTTTCTTAGTTTAGATAAATCCTAATGAATTAGTAGGTTTAGCTTTAGTAATGGGTAGTTAGTTTAAGGAAAACTAGCAATTAATTCCATAAGCTTATTCTCTTCTTTTTCATGTTAAAATTATTTATAACGCCTAATATTTATTTTATTTGGGACAATTGACGGCATGACTATTTATATTTTAAATAAAGGGAGTAATATTTTATTCTTACTATCATATACATTTCAACACGTCATTAATACGCAAATATGAATTCAAGTATATTTTATAAATAACTCTTCAAATTTGAATCATGGTTAGTTGAAATAACAAAAGGATACGAAAATCCACATTAGCTATTTCGTTTTTTTTTTTTTACACTTGTGAACTGCAAAAGAATCAATTAATATTTCACCATTCGAGTTGTTTCAAATATTTATTAAAACACTGCACAAATCCGCATTTTCTTCTATTTATATATATTTTGTGCAAATCTTATTTTAAATAGCATTAAAATCTTTGCAACATTTATGAGTTTATTTTACATGCATTTGAAGTTTTCCTTTTATGCAAATTATTATGTTTTCTATAAATCTCATTCTAAATAGCATTTTTATTTAAAGCCTTATCAACTTTTTATAAGTTCTATTTTAAATGGCATTTAAAATTTCCTCTTATGTAAATCATTATATTTTCTAAATAGCATTATTATATTTTCATTTAAAGCTCAATAACATTTATAAGTCTTATTTCAAAGTATTAGTATATTTTCTTTTAAAACCCCAACAGCATTTACAAGCCGTTTTCTTAAAGTTCAAACACTATATTTGCATTTTTTACTTTAATTAGTTAACCTAAGTTTGGTCGGACAACCGTAGTTAACGGATTCTAGAGGATGCCTAATCCCTTCCCTTTAGGATAATATAGAACCCTTACCTAGAATCATACTGTTTAGCAGACTATTAACAGAGGTTTAGATTTAACTTTATCTTAGTTAATAATTAGGTGTCCTAATTCACCGTAAAAATCAATTAGGTGGCGACTCTTTAAAACAAGCAAAAAAAGAATCTCTAATATGTTGTACTCCGCTTTAACTCTCGGGTTAAAATGGGGTATAACAGCTTGGCGACTCTGCTGGGGAACTTTTAGGTTCTTAACCATAACAACTTAGGTTAATAATTAAATTTGTTGGATGTTTGGTTGTTTTCTTTATTTTTTGTCTTTATTGTTGCTTTATTTGTTTTTTTTTTCTTTTATGTTCTTTTAAGTGATTGTTTTATTATGTAAATTTTCTATGTAATATGTATGTTATTGCTTTCCTTAAACTGTCATTCCGTTCATATTTCCTCCACTTCTGGAAAACTCACACATTCACACACTTAAAACGGCTTCGCGGTTCGCGCCCGTTCACTACTAAATTACCCCTTTAGTTGGATTGATCTTGTGGATTTAGTCGATCAGCGGTGCAGTCGACGGCCACAGACTTTCCACTCCCAAGTTGTCCGCTTGGGGGAACCTTGTGTCATAGGAAGCCAACTCTTAGTCAGCCTAAGATAGAGCTAAACCAACACCCTTTTATTAGGAGCATACATTTCATGACCTAGGAGGTTTAATACCCTTGGTGTATTAAATTCATTAGATGACTTTACCCAAACGTCCAAGCGGGTTCGCGACCCCGAGTGACACCAATCATACTTTATGTGCATGTTTGAAGGATAATTGTGCCTAAATATTGACTATTTGCTCTAATTAATTAAACTTTAGGAGGGAGGGCATGATTAATATTTCTATGACAGGTATGGATTTGCATTGGAGTACAACGAATGATGGAGATCAAAGACAGCACAAATGGAGCTAGAAGTTAGACATAGGAAACTGTATTTACTTTACTTAAATTAGGAAACACTTTATGTTGTATTCATTTAACATGTAATAAATATTGCATCATCTTGTACTTTATTTGAGAAATATAATCTGTTTAATTAATCAAAGCAACGGGATGACATATTATGACACACTTTACCCTTCAAACGACGATAGGCCTACCTCTGGCACAAAGAGATCACATGCATATTAGGACGCGTTATTGTTTGATATACTTGTTTGACAATTTGTTTGACTTTATTTGATGAATTATTTGCTACATGATCATGACTTTACCTAGATATGTTCACGAGACTAACATCATTTATACTTTATGTTTCTTTTATCTTATTCCCAAAAAAGAAGTTGATTCGTGTTGACACTCAATGGCCGACCATCCTTACATCACAAGGTCAAAGACATCATCGTTACCTCAACGCAGCTGGGTTGTTCAAGGAAAAGCAAATATTACGTCTGGTCCAGCCGCATCTATTTCAACTAGCCCGAAAAGCATCATGGTTTCTAATGACCCTCCCGAGATTTTTGAACACGGAACTACTATTCAACGGGATGAACATATCGCCCGCCTGACTCAAGAGATTGAGGATCTACGTGGAGAGCTAAATCGGGTTAGAAACATGACCAACTTATCCATTACACTCCAAAGTCCACCTCCTGAACCTAGGAGTGTCGCACCAAACCCGCCTCATTTTCCATCACTTGAACCTTTAGTTCCAGAACATCTTCCTCCACAAAACAATGCACCTACCAACAACAACTTACCTCCAATCACCTCCGCAAATCCACCAAATCCATCGCCCATCTACACCCCTCCACAGAATCAATCACCCACCTACACTACCTATGCCGCTCCTGATCCACCACCCGTCAACCCACCAAATCAATCACTAGGTAACACTCCTTACATTGCTTTACCCACCAACACTAACCCACCACCTACAATTACTCCTCTAAACCCACCAAATCAAGTCCTTACGTACTTTGGCCATCCACAACAACCTTTTTACCCTTACCATTACATTGAACCCTACCAAGCTCCACTATTCCCTTACCCTGTCTATAGTACTCGACCAAATTACTACCAACCCCGAGCACCTCAATATCAAAACTTACGTCCATACCAATTTGCCCAAATTTCCACCCACCGAAATCGACCACATACCACACATAGAGCCCGTCCAAACCCTGTCATAAAAAACACCCGTGATTACACTCAGTTCGCTGAACCTTTGTCTCAGCTATTTGAAAGACTGAAAGCGGCAGGCGTGGTACAACCTATTGAAGGGAAAATTCTCAATCCTATCCCAAAATGGTTTGATAGTTCCAAGCATTGCGCGTATCATTCTGGAGTTCCGGGGCATGCCACTGAGGATTGCTATGGCTTCAAAAGCAAAATCGAAGCCTTGATTAAGGAAGGAACAATCCAGCTCACTGGAGCTCAACTCGATATGGATCGCCATCCCTTTTCCTACTCACGAAAACGCCAACGTGAACATGATAATTATCGAAAAGTTAAGAATCGGAAGGAGGCTGTTACGCCAATTGGAAAAGATGGAGAGAGGCGTGTCATCAACGTTCGTTGCGCCTGTGGGGATGATCCGAAAACAAGTGCCAGTGAAGATGGTTGCAACAACTACTGAGACACCAACCATCCAGGGTACAGAACCAGGAGAGACTCTGAAGAACTGGACTTGTACTCCGTCCCTGATTCGCCGGGAGCCTTGGTGGCATGAACATGTAGTGAACTTGTTTTCTTTTATTGATGCTTGAACCGTACCCAAAATTTTGTTTGTTTTGCTTCACCTTGTGGAAGCTTGAATTGCAAAACTATGAATGCATTTCGGATTTTCCTTAATCATTTATTTTCTACTTTACTTATCAAATCTGCCAACTCTACGATTGTGACATGAACGAATAGACAAATCCTGAAAGAGTAACAAAGAAACTAGGGGACAAGACAAGATTCCACTCGAGAAATTGAAATAGCTGATAGGTGACAACATAAGCCTAAAAGCTGGCAATTCAAGAAGAAATCAAAGTACGCCATTAGGTTAGACAACCTAGTTTGCAACATTTCCTTTAGTTACGAACTACGCTTGACCTGATTCCTCGGTGGATACGTAGGCGGCCCACATAGGGACTCGGTCATACTAGGTTAGAATTTTTGCCATTCACATGCGTTCCGAACTACACTGACCTGATTCCCATGGTGGGATACGTAGGCAGCCCACGTAGGGTTCGGTTGCTTTTATAACAAAAATCCAAAATATCTTATGCGTACGAACTACGTTCTGACCTGATTCCTTGGTGGATACGTAGGCAACCTATACAAGGTTCGGTCACAACATAGCATAGGTTTAGTGTACCCTTCAGAATCAAAACTGGGGCATATTTTGGAAGATTAGACAAGAGAAAGTTGGACATCAACACTATTAAGGCTACTAGACAAGAATAGTACACACAAACGACCTTTCAAAGTTCTCGGAAGTGTCGCAATCAAAAGTTAGCAGGAATATCTTACAACTTGTATACATATATTTTCATATATATCTTTCCTTACATACATACACTTACGTATATATTTTTTCAAATGGAAGGCTTTCTTTCAAATTATTTCACTACTGTTCATCTACCGAGGCTTTAAACGGAGGCCGCAAGATCCAAACAGACAGGATGAATGGGGCGTCAACAAAGTCAAGCTTCGAGTCAACACGAATCAACTTTCCCCCTCCCAAACTGAGAATTTTTCTTTGAATGCAGGAACTTAAAATCGCGAGATCAACAATCAAGTCTACCAATCAGGGCCATTGTGGCCTCGCCTCAAAAGCCATGCGGCTTTGATTTCAACCTTATCTTTTAATTTATTTTTTATCAAAATAATTTTATACACCTGTTTTGAAGGTTGATGAGATTAAAGACGAATCAAATCAGGATTATGTGCCATCAATTCAGCCTGTCACGATACCGTCAAACTGCAAATTCTAGAGCTTCTTGTGTCATTCTTTTACGGGTTATCTGGCATTGAACATTGTTTTGGCTGCGAATCTGCATTAAGGACGAGATACAATGGCAAAAAGATTTGAGTCCTTCAACACCGGTGTGGGGTTGGTGCAAGCGCAAAATGAAGATAGCGAGAAGAATGTAGTACAAAGAAGCGTGTTGGTCAATCTGGGAAATACCCTCAGCCTTCTTCCTAACACAAGTTCAGCTTCCAGCTCTACCCAAAACATTTCCTTCACTATTTCTCCTCACCCAGCTCCTACAAATATACCGCCAAGATACTCTATTAAACCAGAAGCTTTGCAAGTCATATTGATACCTAATGTCCAAAAGCCTGCACTTGCAGCGCCCTTCACAGAAAACCAGCAAAATCAGCTAGCGGTATACCCACACAAGAGATTGAGAAATGAAGCGAACGCAATCAATCAGAATGACTCGGATAGAGAGCTTCACAATTTGAGGAGAATTGTCGAAGAAGAGATGCGGGCAAGAAATGTCCAAAACTTAAGATATGAAAGTTTGTGCATGCTTCCAAATGTTGAGTTGCCGCCAGGATTCAAAGTGCCAAAATTCAACACCTTTAATGGCAGAGGAAATCCTATTACGCACTTGAAGGACTATTGTAGCAGATTAATGGGAATTGGACAAGATGAAGCCATAAGAATGAAATTGTTCATTCTGAGCCTATCAGGGTTGGCGTTAGATTGGTACACAGAACAAGACTTTCGCAAATGGTACACATGGGAGGACATGGCCCGCGACTTTGTAGAACATTTCAAATTTAACATCGGGGTTAGTCCAAATCTGTATGATATGCTTGAGATAGAAAGAATGCCACATGAGTCTTTTCAGGAATATGCCATCCGATGGAGATTGGAAGCTTCAAAAATACGTCCTCCGTTGCCTGAGAATGAGTTGATTTCAACTTTCATCCAAATACAAAAGGGCATATATTATGAAAAGTTGTTATGTGCGCGGTTGCGCGACTTTGCTGATCTAATTCAAATTGGAAAGCAAGTAGAAGCGGGCATTCGAGCAGGAAGAATTGTTGACAGTTCATCAGTACAAGCAACTTTTCAAGTCGAGACATTCAACAATTTGCAAGGCAAAAACAGAGAAACCGACTCAGCTATCAGGTCTACACATCAGCCGCAATCACGGCAGAACTATCAATGTTCGTGTGATCATATATACCTTCATCAACGAGGCATTCAATATCAACCCGATCCAGCACAGTCTAGCTTACGACGGTCAGAGCACGCAAAACTCCGCACTTTTACTCCTCTTGAAGAGTCGTTAACCAGCATATTTGAGAAAATGAAAGCCAAGGGACTCCTGAAGCCAAAGAAAGGATGGATCCCTAAAAGCCTACCGCCAGATTTTGATTGGTCCAAGAGTTGTGCTTACCACTCTAATATTCCAGGTCATGACACAGAAAATTGCCCGGCCCTTAAGCATAAGATCCAGAACATGATCGAAAAGGATAAGATAAGTGTGCAACAAAATAAATTGTGCGACAATGATGGCCCTTCAGTTGCAAATGCAATTATTGTTACCGGTGATCTGTCAAAATTGGCACCGAGACATTTGAAAAGGAAGCGTGGAACTAAGTAAGACGATTGAAATGATCTACCGTCACTAGCGTTCTCCACCCACTTGCCTCATGATCAACTTTCCTTCTTGTAATTTTTGCTAAAGTTTGTTATGAACTACTTTCGACCTGATTCCTTCGGGATAAGTAGGCAGTCCATTCTCGGACACGGTCTTAATATAGTGAAAATTCCATCCTCCCCATAAAGCAACACTGGGGCAGCTTTGCAAATGGCCTATCATTATTCGACAAAAAACATGAATCGAAATCTCGAACAATATATCAGCGTCACCAGATTGTTGCAATGCCATCACCTCAAGAAATGCAGATTCAACGCCAAAGCTTTGGTGTTCAATGCAAGGCAACCATGTTATTTTACACTAACAAAATTTTCTTCGAGTAATGCAGGGACATATTTTAGCTATTCTTGAAGGACATCGCACAGTATCAAATCGGCAATTGCAAGATTCAGATACAACAAAGGGCAAAGTCAACTTGATACTAATTAATTTTGAAACTTACAAATTTCTTTGAGTGCAGGAACCTTTTAGTTGCAAATTTTGGCAGGGTAGAAAGTCCCCAAATCTTCGGCATTGCATCATGAATATTTGTTGCCGCAAATTACGCACTGCGTCGAGACACGTCTCACCGTATATGAATCAAGCATCGCAAAGGCTCTTCGCTCCGCACTAATTTTGGTAACCATAAATCAAGCAGGTCATTTCGGGCTCATTCCGCCTTTATGCGTTGTATGGGCTGTGCACCGCCCTTTGAATTTTTCGCATAAGGCTGAGCACAGCCCCCTTGAAATTCCTGCATAAAGCATTTGCACTGCACTAGCATTGCTTTATTATTTGCAAATGCCCCGCATCGCACCGCACCCGCATTACATTATCACTTTCAAATGCCCTGCAAAGGCACAACACCATTGTTCGCAAAAGCACCGCATTATAGGTCCGTCCGCCTTTAATTGGACATTATAGGCTAGTCCGCCTTTAATTGGACATTATAGGCTAGTCCGCCTTTAATAGGACATTATAGGCTAGTCCGCCTTTAATAGGACACTTTAGGCTCGTCCGCCTTTAATTGGACATTTAGGCTCGTCCGCCTTTAATTGGACATTTAGGCTCTTCCGCCTTTAATTGGACATTTAGGCTCGTTCGCCTTTAATTGGACATTTTAGGCTCTTCCGCCTTTAAGTGGACATTTTAGGCTCGCCCGCCTTTAATCGGACATTTTAGGCTAGTCCGCCTTTAATAGGACGTTTAAGGCTGAGCACTGCCTTTTATATGTTGCATGGGATGTGCACCGCCCCTTTGAAATTTCTGCAAAGGCTAAGCGCCGCCTTCTATCTGTCGCATGGTCTTAGCACCGCCCTCTTGATGCTTTTGCATAAAGTCGAGCGCCGCTTTCCATCTCAATTTCATTCTGCTTTGTAACCTGAACTACGCTCGACCCGATTCCCTCAGTGGGATTCGTCGTCTGCGAAAAGCTCAATATCCTTCCGTGCCAGAAACTGGGACAAATTTTAAAGGCGTCATCGCAGCCCAACATCCTCCTGCGCCAAAACTGGGACAAATTTTTTTAGGGCATCATCGCAAGCGATATCGAGAAAAATGAAGGAGTATATGGCCAACAGAGTCATCAGGCAAAAGGAAACTTTGGAAAAGGACGCTCTTCACAGTGCGTCACAGTCCCAGTTAGCCAAGACTCAGAAATAGGCGGAGTTTACAAGTCCACACAAAGTTGGAAGCATAAAGCGTCGAGAACCAAATCTTCAGAGTCAACGCGAACCAAAGCGCTGCATATGCACTAAATACCCTATGAAAGCACTGCATCATTGCCCGCATTGCACCGCACTTGCATGGCTTTATTATTTTCAAATGCCTCTGTGTATGCGCAGCCGCATCGCATCGCACCTGCATTACATTATCACCTTCAAATGCCCTGCAAAGACGCAACATCATTGTTCGCAAAAGCACCGACATTTTAGGCTCGTCCGCCTTTAATTGGACATTTTAGGCTCGTCCGCCTTTAATTGGACATTTTAGGCTCGTCCGCCTTTAATTGGACATTTTAGGCTCGTCCGCCTTTAATAGGACATTTTAGGCTGTGCACCGCCTTTTATATGATGCATGAGTTGTGCACCACCCTTTGCATCGCTTTCATATATTGCCCGGGCCATGCACCGCCCTTTTAAATCTCTGCATAAGGCTGTGCACCGCCTTTCATATGATGCATGGGTTGTGCACCGCCCTTTGCATCGTTTCCATATATTGCCTGTGCCATGCACCGCCCTTTTAATTTTCTGCATAAAGCCATGCACCGCCCTTTTAAATTTCTGCATAAAGCTGTGCACCGCATTTCATATGATGCATGGGTTGTGCACCGCCCTTTGCATCGCTTTCATATATTGCCTAGGCCATAAACCGCCCTTTCAAACTTCCGCATAAGACTGAGCACCACCTTTAAATTTTATGCATAAAGCCGTACACCGCCCTTTGCATCGCTTTCATATATTGCTTAGGCCATGCACCGCCCTTTTAATTTTCTGCATAAAGCCGAGCACCGCCCTTGCATCTCTTTCGTATATCACGTGAGCCATGCACCGCCTTTCTAAATCTCCGCATAAAAACATTGCACCGCACCTGCCTTGTTTTATTATTATTTTGTTGATGCCCTGCATATGCTCGCAGCAGTATTGCACCGCGCTTGCATCGCTGTATTTCAATATTTATTCTTACTGACTATTTTTATCTAGTTTTTTGTTTCGCAGGAGCTTTTAGCGCAACGTGGAACTATTTCTTCGGCAGCGAACTGGGGCAATACGTCGGGAAGGACAAGCAAACTTCTCGACAAGGGTCAAAGATCTACCTCGAACACTCGGCTTCAAATTCAAATTTCTCGTTCACATTCCAGCACAATCAATTTTCAGGGTTCTATCACAATACCCAGTGTCATCATAATTCGACACTGGGACAATATGTTTTTGCGAAGATCGCATCAAATCGTGAGTCGCCAGTCATAGGTGTCATAGTCTTCTCAGAACTACACACGGCCTGATTCTCGTGCAACCCGAGATATGTAGGCGATTCAGAGACCAGAGTTCGGCCGTAATTTTCTTTACCCTTAGTCCTTCATAATCCTCTAGCCGGGACAAAATAGGCTACTAAGTCAACGTCTTTGCCCGAAAATTCTTTCATCATTGTCAGGCAAAGAGGGACAAGTTGTTGACACCCAATTTTGTCCCGCCTCTCCCCCGAAATACCTATTAATGCTTCTAGTGTTTTGAGAAATTAAAAAATATGCACCCACGTTTTATTATTCCGCTACAGTTATTATTATTATTATTATAATAATAATAATAATTATTATTATTACTATTATTATTATCAGCGTTATTTTGTTATCAATTATTAATCATCATTATCATCGTTATTTTATTATTAATTATTATCATTGTTTTATCAATAATTGTTATTTATTATTATTATTATCATCATTATTATTTCTTATTATTATTATCATTATTATCTTATTATTACCACTATTATTGTTATTATTATTAATTTATTAACATTTTTCCACTATCAATAATTGTTATTTATTATTATTATTTTATTATTAATTATTATCATCTTTATTATTATTAATTATTATCATTTTTAATTATCAATATTTGTTATTACTATTATTATTATATCTATTATTATTTTTTATCACCATTATCATCAATATTATCATTATTACCATTATCATTATTGTTATTAGCAGTATTACTACCGCTATTTATTTGCTGCTATTATTTAGTATTATTCAAACTTGCATTTCTCAGCATTTTTTTACCAATTTCTGCACACGTATCGCATTTTATTTCGCACAATTAAATGACAGCGTTTATTTATTGTTAAAATGATATTGCACGGCTATTATAGCATCATATAATTTTATTACCCGAGTCCTAATAATTACACATTTGTATTAGGCAATATTTTGTCATACTCAGTATATTACTAATCAATATGGGTCTTTATTTCAAATTTTAGAAGCTGAACCATTTCTTGCACTCGGTCCGTATTTTGACTTACCGGACCTCAAATCAAAGTCCGATTAACTCCTAATATTTTTTGGACTAGACCATATTTTTTATCTCAATTTTTAGACTAGTCCATGTTTTAATTCACTAGTCCATCCTTTTAATACCCAGTCTAAAATTTGACCCGGTCCACAAATGGACCGGGTCCGATCCATTTTTTCATCCAAATAAGGGAAACCCTTTTTAGGGTTTCCCCTTCACTTCCTCATTACCTCCGCCGCTTCCCCGCCCCGCCCCTGTTCTCTCTCTTCTCCTTCCCTTCTTCTCCGCTTCCTCCACTACCCCCTGTTCTCCGCTTCCCCCACCATGCCCTGTTCCCCACCTAGCCTTGTCTTCCCCGCTCCTCTGTGCCCTTCATCACTTCTTTTTCTCAACGAAAACCCTATAAAAAGAGGGTTTTGATTAGTTGAAGCGGGGAGGTTTTTTTTTTTGGGGGATCGAAAATCTGTTGCATGTTTTTTTAATTCCCCAAGCATTGAGACCCTTTTGAAGGAAGAGAACCCCAAAATCGCCTCACTAAAACGGGTTCTTGAAACCCCAAGAATCTGTTCGTTTCTTTTTGAATCGATGAAATTCCCTAAGAACTAGGTCTTTTTTTTTTTTTTCAGTCGCTAAAAATTCCCAAAAAGTTTTAAACGCTCAGTAGTTGTTGCAGTTTTCGGTATCAAAGTCTATATCGTTGTTTTTTTTTGTCTTACTCCTTTGGTATCTGTTTGGATTCGAAGTGGATACAAATTTGGAGCTCTTAGTGTTTCGAAAGAAATTTGAAGTGTTCGAGACTAGATCGAAACCTTCGCCTCACTTCGCTGCGCCCGAAGAAGGTCAGTTAACACCCTTTTATTTATTTATCCATGAATTGAGTACTCTCTGCTTTGTATTATGTGTTTTTTATATGCTTTACACGCTTGTTAGTTAGGCAGTGCGATAATGTTGATAGATGTAATTCCCGTTCTGCTTAGATTGATTTGGTTCAGTTCTTGTTTAGTTTAAGTTTAGTATGTTTTACTCTTTAGTGGATAATTTGGTCCTCGTTATGTCGTTTGAACAATACCAGCATGTGGTTAGTATTTTTTTTAAGGCTGTGTGTGACCATTACCTTCCTTGTTTTCACGCTGGTTTAGGTTCTTAATGCGTTAGTAGTTATTTATACGTTATAATGTGCTCTGTTAATTGTTGTGCGCACTTGAAAGCATGTCTAGCAAGGTCAAGCATCAGTTTGGTCTGATGAAGTTTAGAGGTTGATGTTTATTATGGTTCAATTTGCTCTTAATCCAAATTGTCCTTTATATTTCGAATAAGTCTGTTGTCATCCTAATATATATCCGCATGCATATCATCCCTTAAGTTCGCTAAAGTTGACCAGATCTGGTCCATCCTCTTATTTATTGTTAGTTTTTATGCAATCATGAGCAATTTGTTATGTGTTTAGTTATTTAGTTTGTGTTTGCCTAGTATGGTAGTTAGTATGAACTGTGTTTAGTTGTTTAGTTTGCTTCGCTTTGTGTGGCAGTTGATAGGGAACTGTGTTTAGCCAGTCAGTTTATTCGCCTAGTGTTGTAGTGGGCATGAAGCCATGTTTAGTCATTGAGGTTGTTCTGCCTAGAATTGTAATTAGTATAAAATACACTCAAGGTGGCCTAACTTGTTTGTTCAATTTGAGAATGGTGTGATATGTTTTAAGGTTAGGATACTGGTCCATACATACATGCTTGGAAGTATGATTAAATTATCTAGACCTTGTTGTTTCCAAACCACATCTTGTTTAAATTAGTAAAGCCATAAAAGGTTTAAACGCGTTAGCATTCAGTCTGTTTCAGTCAACTGTGGGGAACAGATAACTTTGATTTCCTGAAATTTACTTCAACATGGAAAAAATATAGCTTTACTGTCAGTAAGTGTTCAAAGTGTTTGACAGTCTCCTTATCTTACAAAAATGGCATCGCGAATCTGTTTTTTTGGAGACTGTCGGATGAATAACCACATGGTTGAACTATAATTAGTTAACCAGATTAAAAGGGCATAAAGCTTACATCAGATGAGTATCTCTGATAGTGACACATTGCTGATTTGTTTATGATAAAAGATTGGTTAAAATGGTTCATGGTTGAGTATTGACCTGTTTGTCTGAGGGGGACGTCATTGTTCTTAACAATTCAGGAGTTTTGGAAGCTGAAGTGTCTGCTTAGCCCTGGTAAACATAAAGGGAAAGCTGTGTGTTTGGCTGTAAAAAATGGAACTTGGAAAGTTAAATGCAAGGCTAATAAAATACGGACCAAAGTAGTAAAATGTGAGGAAGTCTCTAAAGAATCACTTTTCTTCAGTTTGCAATATATTAAAAGATATCTTCTTATGTTTCCTTTCCGGGGTTTTCAAGTGCGCATAATGCCCGTTTAGCTCACGTCAAGAATGTTTCACATTAAGTCAACTTGTCTATCAATACCCATTCATGAGGAGTAATGTTTTGTTGTAACATTTGTTCAATCAATTCTGCTAAGAATGTTCAGTGATCTAATATGTAGACCTTCTCAGACAAAAAATATTCTGTGATCTGTGCTATTTCTTTACTGATTTTTCAATTGGAAAATGAACCCATTTGCTGAAGTTTGGCCAAGAGCAATTCATAATTTGAAAATAGATCATGGCTCTTTTTCTCTATTAGTATGGCCCTTTCTTTATTAGTAAGAAGCTAAATTAGTTGTTTGGCAATTTACCTGAAGAAAATTCAATACGCATTTTGGTCATCACTTTATCTGGTTTTGACTATTCCGGTTTGTGGTTAGCAAAGACTTGTTAATCTGTTTTGATGCTAGTAAATATGGTGGTGCAAGTTTGCCTATTTTCTAATGTTGAATTGTATTCCCCTGACTTGAATACGTATGGCTTGGTTTGGCCTGCTCTATGTAAGCGTTTGTTTTTTTTTCTTTGTTCTGTATTCATATATTCTACCTTCTTTATTTTTTTAATTGTTAGAATGAATAGGAGGAGTAAGAATGTAACCAGCATGTGGCATTATAAGCAGTAGACGTTTTACTGCTTATAATGAGATATATCTAAAATATAATGAGTGTGTATATATGAGATATATCTAAAATATACATGGAATATACATAACCCACCGACCTGTTGAATGTGTATTTTCATATATTTATCGATTAGATACTAATCCTTTTTCCTTTTTTTTTTATTTTTATGTATGACCACCGCGTGCGAATCCGAGGGATTCGTCTCCTTCCGCATTCAATGTTGGGCTAAAGCCCAACGAAACATTCTTATCGAGTCAGCCCCATCAGCTGTACAAAAATTCTGGGCCAAGGCCCATAACAGCAGCAACAGTCCGCAGCGGCATGTAAAATTATTATTGGGCCAAAGCCCAACAGCAGTCCGATTGCAGCAGCTCTTTTGAAAATGGGCTGAGCCCATTTAGAATGATCTACTCCTCTATTTATTTTGTGCATTTAATTTGTATTATGCAACTAACTTTTGCTTGTTTGTTTTCTTAGTTTAGATAAATCCTAATGAATTAGTAGGTTTAGCTTTAGTAATGGGTAGTTAGTTTAAGGAAAACTAACAATTAATTCCATAAGCTTATTCTCTTCTTTTTCATGTTAAAATTATTTATAACGCCTAATATTTATTTTATTTGGGACAATTGACGGCATGACTATTTATATTTTAAATAAAGGGAGTAATATTTTATTCTTACTATCATATACATTTCAACACGTCATTAATACGCAAATATGAATTCAAGTATATTTTATAAATAACTCTTCAAATTTGAATCATGGTTAGTTGAAATAACAAAAGGATACGAAAATCCACATTAGCTATTTCGTTTTTTTTTTTACACTTGTGAACTGCAAAAGAATCAATTAATATTTCACCATTCGAGTTGTTTCAAATATTTATTAAAACACTGCACAAATCCGCATTTTCTTCTATTTATATATATTTTGTGCAAATCTTATTTTAAATAGCATTAAAATCTTTGCAACATTTATGAGTTTATTTTACATGCATTTGAAGTTTTCCTTTTATGCAAATTATTATGTTTTCTATAAATCTCATTCTAAATAGCATTTTTATTTAAAGCCTTATCAACTTTTTATAAGTTCTATTTTAAATGGCATTTAAAATTTCCTCTTATGTAAATCATTATATTTTCTAAATAGCATTATTATATTTTCATTTAAAGCTCAATAACATTTATAAGTCTTATTTCAAAGTATTAGTATATTTTCTTTTAAAACCCCAACAGCATTTACAAGCCGTTTTCTTAAAGTTCAAACACTATATTTGCATTTTTTACTTTAATTAGTTAACCTAAGTTTGGTCGGACAACCGTAGTTAACGGATTCTAGAGGATGCCTAATCCCTTCCCTTTAGGATAATATAGAACCCTTACCTAGAATCATACTGTTTAGCAGACTATTAACAGAGGTTTAGATTTAACTTTATCTTAGTTAATAATTAGGTGTCCTAATTCACCGTAAAAATCAATTAGGTGGCGACTCTTTAAAACAAGCAAAAAAAGAATCTCTAATATGTTGTACTCCGCTTTAACTCTCGGGTTAAAATGGGGTATAACAGCTTGGCGACTCTGCTGGGGAACTTTTAGGTTCTTAACCATAACAACTTAGGTTAATAATTAAATTTGTTGGATGTTTGGTTGTTTTCTTTATTTTTTGTCTTTATTGTTGCTTTATTTGTTTTTTTTTTCTTTTATGTTCTTTTAAGTGATTGTTTTATTATGTAAATTTTCTATGTAATATGTATGTTATTGCTTTCCTTAAACTGTCATTCCGTTCATATTTCCTCCACTTCTGGAAAACTCACACATTCACACACTTAAAACGGCTTCGCGGTTCGCGCCCGTTCACTACTAAATTACCCCTTTAGTTGGATTGATCTTGTGGATTTAGTCGATCAGCGGTGCAGTCGACGGCCACAGACTTTCCACTCCCAAGTTGTCCGCTTGGGGGAACCTTGTGTCATAGGAAGCCAACTCTTAGTCAGCCTAAGATAGAGCTAAACCAACACCCTTTTATTAGGAGCATACATTTCATGACCTAGGAGGTTTAATACCCTTGGTGTATTAAATTCATTACATGACTTTACCCAAACGTCCAAGCGGGTTCGCGACCCCGAGTGACACCAATCATACTTTATGTGCATGTTTGAAGGATAATTGTGCCTAAATATTGACTATTTGCTCTAATTAATTAAACTTTAGGAGGGAGGGCATGATTAATATTTCTATGACAGGTATGGATTTGCATTGGAGTACAACGAATGATGGAGATCAAAGACAGCACAAATGGAGCTAGAAGTTAGACATAGGAAACTGTATTTACTTTACTTAAATTAGGAAACACTTTATGTTGTATTCATTTAACATGTAATAAATATTGCATCATCTTGTACTTTATTTGAGAAATATAATCTGTTTAATTAATCAAAGCAACGGGATGACATATTATGACACACTTTACCCTTCAAACGACGATAGGCCTACCTCTGGCACAAAGAGATCACATGCATATTAGGACGCGTTATTGTTTGATATACTTGTTTGACAATTTGTTTGACTTTATTTGATGAATTATTTGCTACATGATCATGACTTTACCTAGATATGTTCACGAGACTAACATCATTTATACTTTATGTTTCTTTTATCTTATTCCCAAAAAAGAAGTTGATTCGTGTTGACACTCAATGGCCGACCATCCTTACATCACAAGGTCAAAGACATCATCGTTACCTCAACGCAGCTGGGTTGTTCAAGGAAAAGCAAATATTACGTCTGGTCCAGCCGCATCTATTTCAACTAGCCCGAAAAGCATCATGGTTTCTAATGACCCTCCCGAGATTTTTGAACACGGAACTACTATTCAACGGGATGAACATATCGCCCGCCTGACTCAAGAGATTGAGGATCTACGTGGAGAGCTAAATCGGGTTAGAAACATGACCAACTTATCCATTACACTCCAAAGTCCACCTCCTGAACCTAGGAGTGTCGCACCAAACCCGCCTCATTTTCCATCACTTGAACCTTTAGTTCCAGAACATCTTCCTCCACAAAACAATGCACCTACCAACAACAACTTACCTCCAATCACCTCCGCAAATCCACCAAATCCATCGCCCATCTACACCCCTCCACAGAATCAATCACCCACCTACACTACCTATGCCGCTCCTGATCCACCACCCGTCAACCCACCAAATCAATCACTAGGTAACACTCCTTACATTGCTTTACCCACCAACACTAACCCACCACCTACAATTACTCCTCTAAACCCACCAAATCAAGTCCTTACGTACTTTGGCCATCCACAACAACCTTTTTACCCTTACCATTACATTGAACCCTACCAAGCTCCACTATTCCCTTACCCTGTCTATAGTACTCGACCAAATTACTACCAACCCCGAGCACCTCAATATCAAAACTTACGTCCATACCAATTTGCCCAAATTTCCACCCACCGAAATCGACCACATACCACACATAGAGCCCGTCCAAACCCTGTCATAAAAAACACCCGTGATTACACTCAGTTCGCTGAACCTTTGTCTCAGCTATTTGAAAGACTGAAAGCGGCAGGCGTGGTACAACCTATTGAAGGGAAAATTCTCAATCCTATCCCAAAATGGTTTGATAGTTCCAAGCATTGCGCGTATCATTCTGGAGTTCCGGGGCATGCCACTGAGGATTGCTATGGCTTCAAAAGCAAAATCGAAGCCTTGATTAAGGAAGGAACAATCCAGCTCACTGGAGCTCAACTCGATATGGATCGCCATCCCTTTTCCTACTCACGAAAACGCCAACGTGAACATGATAATTATCGAAAAGTTAAGAATCGGAAGGAGGCTGTTACGCCAATTGGAAAAGATGGAGAGAGGCGTGTCATCAACGTTCGTTGCGCCTGTGGGGATGATCCGAAAACAAGTGCCAGTGAAGATGGTTGCAACAACTACTGAGACACCAACCATCCAGGGTACAGAACCAGGAGAGACTCTGAAGAACTGGACTTGTACTCCGTCCCTGATTCGCCGGGAGCCTTGGTGGCATGAACATGTAGTGAACTTGTTTTCTTTTATTGATGCTTGAACCGTACCCAAAATTTTGTTTGTTTTGCTTCACCTTGTGGAAGCTTGAATTGCAAAACTATGAATGCATTTCGGATTTTCCTTAATCATTTATTTTCTACTTTACTTATCAAATCTGCCAACTCTACGATTGTGACATGAACGAATAGACAAATCCTGAAAGAGTAACAAAGAAACTAGGGGACAAGACAAGATTCCACTCGAGAAATTGAAATAGCTGATAGGTGACAACATAAGCCTAAAAGCTGGCAATTCAAGAAGAAATCAAAGTACGCCATTAGGTTAGACAACCTAGTTTGCAACATTTCCTTTAGTTACGAACTACGCTTGACCTGATTCCTCGGTGGATACGTAGGCGGCCCACATAGGGACTCGGTCATACTAGGTTAGAATTTTTGCCATTCACATGCGTTCCGAACTACACTGACCTGATTCCCATGGTGGGATACGTAGGCAGCCCACGTAGGGTTCGGTTGCTTTTATAACAAAAATCCAAAATATCTTATGCGTACGAACTACGTTCTGACCTGATTCCTTGGTGGATACGTAGGCAACCTATACAAGGTTCGGTCACAACATAGCATAGGTTTAGTGTACCCTTCAGAATCAAAACTGGGGCATATTTTGGAAGATTAGACAAGAGAAAGTTGGACATCAACACTATTAAGGCTACTAGACAAGAATAGTACACACAAACGACCTTTCAAAGTTCTCGGAAGTGTCGCAATCAAAAGTTAGCAGGAATATCTTACAACTTGTATACATATATTTTCATATATATCTTTCCTTACATACATACACTTACGTATATATTTTTTCAAATGGAAGGCTTTCTTTCAAATTATTTCACTACTGTTCATCTACCGAGGCTTTAAACGGAGGCCGCAAGATCCAAACAGACAGGATGAATGGGGCGTCAACAAAGTCAAGCTTCGAGTCAACACGAATCAACTTTCCCCCTCCCAAACTGAGAATTTTTCTTTGAATGCAGGAACTTAAAATCGCGAGATCAACAATCAAGTCTACCAATCAGGGCCATTGTGGCCTCGCCTCAAAAGCCATGCGGCTTTGATTTCAACCTTATCTTTTAATTTATTTTTTATCAAAATAATTTTATACACCTGTTTTGAAGGTTGATGAGATTAAAGACGAATCAAATCAGGATTATGTGCCATCAATTCAGCCTGTCACGATACCGTCAAACTGCAAATTCTAGAGCTTCTTGTGTCATTCTTTTACGGGTTATCTGGCATTGAACATTGTTTTGGCTGCGAATCTGCATTAAGGACGAGATACAATGGCAAAAAGATTTGAGTCCTTCAACACCGGTGTGGGGTTGGTGCAAGCGCAAAATGAAGATAGCGAGAAGAATGTAGTACAAAGAAGCGTGTTGGTCAATCTGGGAAATACCCTCAGCCTTCTTCCTAACACAAGTTCAGCTTCCAGCTCTACCCAAAACATTTCCTTCACTATTTCTCCTCACCCAGCTCCTACAAATATACCGCCAAGATACTCTATTAAACCAGAAGCTTTGCAAGTCATATTGATACCTAATGTCCAAAAGCCTGCACTTGCAGCGCCCTTCACAGAAAACCAGCAAAATCAGCTAGCGGTATACCCACACAAGAGATTGAGAAATGAAGCGAACGCAATCAATCAGAATGACTCGGATAGAGAGCTTCACAATTTGAGGAGAATTGTCGAAGAAGAGATGCGGGCAAGAAATGTCCAAAACTTAAGATATGAAAGTTTGTGCATGCTTCCAAATGTTGAGTTGCCGCCAGGATTCAAAGTGCCAAAATTCAACACCTTTAATGGCAGAGGAAATCCTATTACGCACTTGAAGGACTATTGTAGCAGATTAATGGGAATTGGACAAGATGAAGCCATAAGAATGAAATTGTTCATTCTGAGCCTATCAGGGTTGGCGTTAGATTGGTACACAGAACAAGACTTTCGCAAATGGTACACATGGGAGGACATGGCCCGCGACTTTGTAGAACATTTCAAATTTAACATCGGGGTTAGTCCAAATCTGTATGATATGCTTGAGATAGAAAGAATGCCACATGAGTCTTTTCAGGAATATGCCATCCGATGGAGATTGGAAGCTTCAAAAATACGTCCTCCGTTGCCTGAGAATGAGTTGATTTCAACTTTCATCCAAATACAAAAGGGCATATATTATGAAAAGTTGTTATGTGCGCGGTTGCGCGACTTTGCTGATCTAATTCAAATTGGAAAGCAAGTAGAAGCGGGCATTCGAGCAGGAAGAATTGTTGACAGTTCATCAGTACAAGCAACTTTTCAAGTCGAGACATTCAACAATTTGCAAGGCAAAAACAGAGAAACCGACTCAGCTATCAGGTCTACACATCAGCCGCAATCACGGCAGAACTATCAATGTTCGTGTGATCATATATACCTTCATCAACGAGGCATTCAATATCAACCCGATCCAGCACAGTCTAGCTTACGACGGTCAGAGCACGCAAAACTCCGCACTTTTACTCCTCTTGAAGAGTCGTTAACCAGCATATTTGAGAAAATGAAAGCCAAGGGACTCCTGAAGCCAAAGAAAGGATGGATCCCTAAAAGCCTACCGCCAGATTTTGATTGGTCCAAGAGTTGTGCTTACCACTCTAATATTCCAGGTCATGACACAGAAAATTGCCCGGCCCTTAAGCATAAGATCCAGAACATGATCGAAAAGGATAAGATAAGTGTGCAACAAAATAAATTGTGCGACAATGATGGCCCTTCAGTTGCAAATGCAATTATTGTTACCGGTGATCTGTCAAAATTGGCACCGAGACATTTGAAAAGGAAGCGTGGAACTAAGTAAGACGATTGAAATGATCTACCGTCACTAGCGTTCTCCACCCACTTGCCTCATGATCAACTTTCCTTCTTGTAATTTTTGCTAAAGTTTGTTATGAACTACTTTCGACCTGATTCCTTCGGGATAAGTAGGCAGTCCATTCTCGGACACGGTCTTAATATAGTGAAAATTCCATCCTCCCCATAAAGCAACACTGGGGCAGCTTTGCAAATGGCCTATCATTATTCGACAAAAAACATGAATCGAAATCTCGAACAATATATCAGCGTCACCAGATTGTTGCAATGCCATCACCTCAAGAAATGCAGATTCAACGCCAAAGCTTTGGTGTTCAATGCAAGGCAACCATGTTATTTTACACTAACAAAATTTTCTTCGAGTAATGCAGGGACATATTTTAGCTATTCTTGAAGGACATCGCACAGTATCAAATCGGCAATTGCAAGATTCAGATACAACAAAGGGCAAAGTCAACTTGATACTAATTAATTTTGAAACTTACAAATTTCTTTGAGTGCAGGAACCTTTTAGTTGCAAATTTTGGCAGGGTAGAAAGTCCCCAAATCTTCGGCATTGCATCATGAATATTTGTTGCCGCAAATTACGCACTGCGTCGAGACACGTCTCACCGTATATGAATCAAGCATCGCAAAGGCTCTTCGCTCCGCACTAATTTTGGTAACCATAAATCAAGCAGGTCATTTCGGGCTCATTCCGCCTTTATGCGTTGTATGGGCTGTGCACCGCCCTTTGAATTTTTCGCATAAGGCTGAGCACAGCCCCCTTGAAATTCCTGCATAAAGCATTTGCACTGCACTAGCATTGCTTTATTATTTGCAAATGCCCCGCATCGCACCGCACCCGCATTACATTATCACTTTCAAATGCCCTGCAAAGGCACAACACCATTGTTCGCAAAAGCACCGCATTATAGGTCCGTCCGCCTTTAATTGGACATTATAGGCTAGTCCGCCTTTAATTGGACATTATAGGCTAGTCCGCCTTTAATAGGACATTATAGGCTAGTCCGCCTTTAATAGGACACTTTAGGCTCGTCCGCCTTTAATTGGACATTTAGGCTCGTCCGCCTTTAATTGGACATTTAGGCTCTTCCGCCTTTAATTGGACATTTAGGCTCGTTCGCCTTTAATTGGACATTTTAGGCTCTTCCGCCTTTAAGTGGACATTTTAGGCTCGCCCGCCTTTAATCGGACATTTTAGGCTAGTCCGCCTTTAATAGGACGTTTAAGGCTGAGCACTGCCTTTTATATGTTGCATGGGATGTGCACCGCCCCTTTGAAATTTCTGCAAAGGCTAAGCGCCGCCTTCTATCTGTCGCATGGTCTTAGCACCGCCCTCTTGATGCTTTTGCATAAAGTCGAGCGCCGCTTTCCATCTCAATTTCATTCTGCTTTGTAACCTGAACTACGCTCGACCCGATTCCCTCAGTGGGATTCGTCGTCTGCGAAAAGCTCAATATCCTTCCGTGCCAGAAACTGGGACAAATTTTAAAGGCGTCATCGCAGCCCAACATCCTCCTGCGCCAAAACTGGGACAAATTTTTTTAGGGCATCATCGCAAGCGATATCGAGAAAAATGAAGGAGTATATGGCCAACAGAGTCATCAGGCAAAAGGAAACTTTGGAAAAGGACGCTCTTCACAGTGCGTCACAGTCCCAGTTAGCCAAGACTCAGAAATAGGCGGAGTTTACAAGTCCACACAAAGTTGGAAGCATAAAGCGTCGAGAACCAAATCTTCAGAGTCAACGCGAACCAAAGCGCTGCATATGCACTAAATACCCTATGAAAGCACTGCATCATTGCCCGCATTGCACCGCACTTGCATGGCTTTATTATTTTCAAATGCCTCTGTGTATGCGCAGCCGCATCGCATCGCACCTGCATTACATTATCACCTTCAAATGCCCTGCAAAGACGCAACATCATTGTTCGCAAAAGCACCGACATTTTAGGCTCGTCCGCCTTTAATTGGACATTTTAGGCTCGTCCGCCTTTAATTGGACATTTTAGGCTCGTCCGCCTTTAATTGGACATTTTAGGCTCGTCCGCCTTTAATAGGACATTTTAGGCTGTGCACCGCCTTTTATATGATGCATGGGTTGTGCACCACCCTTTGCATCGCTTTCATATATTGCCCGGGCCATGCACCGCCCTTTTAAATCTCTGCATAAGGCTGTGCACCGCCTTTCATATGATGCATGGGTTGTGCACCGCCCTTTGCATCGTTTCCATATATTGCCTGTGCCATGCACCGCCCTTTTAATTTTCTGCATAAAGCCATGCACCGCCCTTTTAAATTTCTGCATAAAGCTGTGCACCGCATTTCATATGATGCATGGGTTGTGCACCGCCCTTTGCATCGCTTTCATATATTGCCTAGGCCATAAACCGCCCTTTCAAACTTCCGCATAAGACTGAGCACCACCTTTAAATTTTATGCATAAAGCCGTACACCGCCCTTTGCATCGCTTTCATATATTGCTTAGGCCATGCACCGCCCTTTTAATTTTCTGCATAAAGCCGAGCACCGCCCTTGCATCTCTTTCGTATATCACGTGAGCCATGCACCGCCTTTCTAAATCTCCGCATAAAAACATTGCACCGCACCTGCCTTGTTTTATTATTATTTTGTTGATGCCCTGCATATGCTCGCAGCAGTATTGCACCGCGCTTGCATCGCTGTATTTCAATATTTATTCTTACTGACTATTTTTATCTAGTTTTTAGTTTCGCAGGAGCTTTTAGCGCAACGTGGAACTATTTCTTCGGCAGCGAACTGGGGCAATACGTCGGGAAGGACAAGCAAACTTCTCGACAAGGGTCAAAGATCTACCTCGAACACTCGGCTTCAAATTCAAATTTCTCGTTCACATTCCAGCACAATCAATTTTCAGGGTTCTATCACAATACCCAGTGTCATCATAATTCGACACTGGGACAATATGTTTTTGCGAAGATCGCATCAAATCGTGAGTCGCCAGTCATAGGTGTCATAGTCTTCTCAGAACTACACACGGCCTGATTCTCGTGCAACCCGAGATATGTAGGCGATTCAGAGACCAGAGTTCGGCCGTAATTTTCTTTACCCTTAGTCCTTCATAATCCTCTAGCCGGGACAAAATAGGCTACTAAGTCAACGTCTTTGCCCGAAAATTCTTTCATCATTGTCAGGCAAAGAGGGACAAGTTGTTGACACCCAATTTTGTCCCGCCTCTCCCCCGAAATACCTATTAATGCTTCTAGTGTTTTGAGAAATTAAAAAATATGCACCCACGTTTTATTATTCCGCTACAGTTATTATTATTATTATTATAATAATAATAATAATTATTATTATTACTATTATTATTATCAGCGTTATTTTGTTATCAATTATTAATCATCATTATCATCGTTATTTTATTATTAATTATTATCATTGTTTTATCAATAATTGTTATTTATTATTATTATTATCATCATTATTATTTCTTATTATTATTATCATTATTATCTTATTATTACCACTATTATTGTTATTATTATTAATTTATTAACATTTTTCCACTATCAATAATTGTTATTTATTATTATTATTTTATTATTAATTATTATCATCTTTATTATTATTAATTATTATCATTTTTAATTATCAATATTTGTTATTACTATTATTATTATATCTATTATTATTTTTTATCACCATTATCATCAATATTATCATTATTACCATTATCATTATTGTTATTAGCAGTATTACTACCGCTATTTATTTGCTGCTATTATTTAGTATTATTCAAACTTGCATTTCTCAGCATTTTTTTACCAATTTCTGCACACGTATCGCATTTTATTTCGCACAATTAAATGACAGCGTTTATTTATTGTTAAAATGATATTGCACGGCTATTATAGCATCATATAATTTTATTACCCGAGTCCTAATAATTACACATTTGTATTAGGCAATATTTTGTCATACTCAGTATATTACTAATCAATATGGGTCTTTATTTCAAATTTTAGAAGCTGAACCATTTCTTGCACTCGGTCCGTATTTTGACTTACCGGACCTCAAATAAAAGTCCGATTAACTCCTAATATTTTTTGGACTAGACCATATTTTTTATCTCAATTTTTAGACCAGTCCATGTTTTAATTCACTAGTCCATCCTTTTAATACCCAGTCTAAAATTTGACCCGGTCCACAAATGGACCGGGTCCGATCCATTTTTTCATCCAAATAAGGGAAACCCTTTTTAGGGTTTCCCCTTCACTTCCTCATTACCTCCGCCGCTTCCCCGCCCCGCCCCTGTTCTCTCTCTTCTCCTTCCCTTCTTCTCCGCTTCCTCCACTACCCCCTGTTCTCCGCTTCCCCCACCATGCCCTGTTCCCCACCTAGCCTTGTCTTCCCCGCTCCTCTGTGCCCTTCATCACTTCTTTTTCTCAACGAAAACCCTATAAAAAGAGGGTTTTGATTAGTTGAAGCGGGGAGGTTTTTTTTTTTTGGGGGATCGAAAATCTGTTGCATGTTTTTTTAATTCCCCAAGCATTGAGACCCTTTTGAAGGAAGAGAACCCCAAAATCGCCTCACTAAAACGGGTTCTTGAAACCCCAAGAATCTGTTCGTTTCTTTTTGAATCGATGAAATTCCCTAAGAACTAGGTCTTTTTTTTTTTTTTTTTCAGTCGCTAAAAATTCCCAAAAAGTTTTAAACGCTCAGTAGTTGTTGCAGTTTTCGGTATCAAAGTCTATATCGTTGTTTTTTTTTGTCTTACTCCTTTGGTATCTGTTTGGATTCGAAGTGGATACAAATTTGGAGCTCTTAGTGTTTCGAAAGAAATTTGAAGTGTTCGAGACTAGATCGAAACCTTCGCCTCACTTCGCTGCGCCCGAAGAAGGTCAGTTAACACCCTTTTATTTATTTATCCATGAATTGAGTACTCTCTGCTTTGTATTATGTGTTTTTTATATGCTTTACACGCTTGTTAGTTAGGCAGTGCGATAATGTTGATAGATGTAATTCCCGTTCTGCTTAGATTGATTTGGTTCAGTTCTTGTTTAGTTTAAGTTTAGTATGTTTTACTCTTTAGTGGATAATTTGGTCCTCGTTATGTCGTTTGAACAATACCAGCATGTGGTTAGTATTTTTTTTAAGGCTGTGTGTGACCATTACCTTCCTTGTTTTCACGCTGGTTTAGGTTCTTAATGCGTTAGTAGTTATTTATACGTTATAATGTGCTCTGTTAATTGTTGTGCGCACTTGAAAGCATGTCTAGCAAGGTCAAGCATCAGTTTGGTCTGATGAAGTTTAGAGGTTGATGTTTATTATGGTTCAATTTGCTCTTAATCCAAATTGTCCTTTATATTTCGAATAAGTCTGTTGTCATCCTAATATATATCCGCATGCATATCATCCCTTAAGTTCGCTAAAGTTGACCAGATCTGGTCCATCCTCTTATTTATTGTTAGTTTTTATGCAATCATGAGCAATTTGTTATGTGTTTAGTTATTTAGTTTGTGTTTGCCTAGTATGGTAGTTAGTATGAACTGTGTTTAGTTGTTTAGTTTGCTTCGCTTTGTGTGGCAGTTGATAGGGAACTGTGTTTAGCCAGTCAGTTTATTCGCCTAGTGTTGTAGTGGGCATGAAGCCATGTTTAGTCATTGAGGTTGTTCTGCCTAGAATTGTAATTAGTATAAAATACACTCAAGGTGGCCTAACTTGTTTGTTCAATTTGAGAATGGTGTGATATGTTTTAAGGTTAGGATACTGGTCCATACATACATGCTTGGAAGTATGATTAAATTATCTAGACCTTGTTGTTTCCAAACCACATCTTGTTTAAATTAGTAAAGCCATAAAAGGTTTAAACGCGTTAGCATTCAGTCTGTTTCAGTCAACTGTGGGGAACAGATAACTTTGATTTCCTGAAATTTACTTCAACATGGAAAAAATATAGCTTTACTGTCAGTAAGTGTTCAAAGTGTTTGACAGTCTCCTTATCTTACAAAAATGGCATCGCGAATCTGTTTTTTTGGAGACTGTCGGATGAATAACCACATGGTTGAACTATAATTAGTTAACCAGATTAAAAGGGCATAAAGCTTACATCAGATGAGTATCTCTGATAGTGACACATTGCTGATTTGTTTATGATAAAAGATTGGTTAAAATGGTTCATGGTTGAGTATTGACCTGTTTGTCTGAGGGGGACGTCATTGTTCTTAACAATTCAGGAGTTTTGGAAGCTGAAGTGTCTGCTTAGCCCTGGTAAACATAAAGGGAAAGCTGTGTGTTTGGCTGTAAAAAATGGAACTTGGAAAGTTAAATGCAAGGCTAATAAAATACGGACCAAAGTAGTAAAATGTGAGGAAGTCTCTAAAGAATCACTTTTCTTCAGTTTGCAATATATTAAAAGATATCTTCTTATGTTTCCTTTCCGGGGTTTTCAAGTGCGCATAATGCCCGTTTAGCTCACGTCAAGAATGTTTCACATTAAGTCAACTTGTCTATCAATACCCATTCATGAGGAGTAATGTTTTGTTGTAACATTTGTTCAATCAATTCTGCTAAGAATGTTCAGTGATCTAATATGTAGACCTTCTCAGACAAAAAATATTCTGTGATCTGTGCTATTTCTTTACTGATTTTTCAATTGGAAAATGAACCCATTTGCTGAAGTTTGGCCAAGAGCAATTCATAATTTGAAAATAGATCATGGCTCTTTTTCTCTATTAGTATGGCCCTTTCTTTATTAGTAAGAAGCTAAATTAGTTGTTTGGCAATTTACCTGAAGAAAATTCAATACGCATTTTGGTCATCACTTTATCTGGTTTTGACTATTCCGGTTTGTGGTTAGCAAAGACTTGTTAATCTGTTTTGATGCTAGTAAATATGGTGGTGCAAGTTTGCCTATTTTCTAATGTTGAATTGTATTCCCCTGACTTGAATACGTATGGCTTGGTTTGGCCTGCTCTATGTAAGCGTTTGTTTTTTTTTCTTTGTTCTGTATTCATATATTCTACCTTCTTTATTTTTTTAATTGTTAGAATGAATAGGAGGAGTAAGAATGTAACCAGCATGTGGCATTATAAGCAGTAGACGTTTTACTGCTTATAATGAGATATATCTAAAATATAATGAGTGTGTATATATGAGATATATCTAAAATATACATGGAATATACATAACCCACCGACCTGTTGAATGTGTATTTTCATATATTTATCGATTAGATACTAATCCTTTTTCCTTTTTTTTTTATTTTTATGTATGACCACCGCGTGCGAATCCGAGGGATTCGTCTCCTTCCGCATTCAATGTTGGGCTAAAGCCCAACGAAACATTCTTATCGAGTCAGCCCCATCAGCTGTACAAAAATTCTGGGCCAAGGCCCATAACAGCAGCAACAGTCCGCAGCGGCATGTAAAATTATTATTGGGCCAAAGCCCAACAGCAGTCCGATTGCAGCAGCTCTTTTGAAAATGGGCTGAGCCCATTTAGAATGATCTACTCCTCTATTTATTTTGTGCATTTAATTTGTATTATGCAACTAACTTTTGCTTGTTTGTTTTCTTAGTTTAGATAAATCCTAATGAATTAGTAGGTTTAGCTTTAGTAATGGGTAGTTAGTTTAAGGAAAACTAACAATTAATTCCATAAGCTTATTCTCTTCTTTTTCATGTTAAAATTATTTATAACGCCTAATATTTATTTTATTTGGGACAATTGACGGCATGACTATTTATATTTTAAATAAAGGGAGTAATATTTTATTCTTACTATCATATACATTTCAACACGTCATTAATACGCAAATATGAATTCAAGTATATTTTATAAATAACTCTTCAAATTTGAATCATGGTTAGTTGAAATAACAAAAGGATACGAAAATCCACATTAGCTATTTCGTTTTTTTTTTTACACTTGTGAACTGCAAAAGAATCAATTAATATTTCACCATTCGAGTTGTTTCAAATATTTATTAAAACACTGCACAAATCCGCATTTTCTTCTATTTATATATATTTTGTGCAAATCTTATTTTAAATAGCATTAAAATCTTTGCAACATTTATGAGTTTATTTTACATGCATTTGAAGTTTTCCTTTTATGCAAATTATTATGTTTTCTATAAATCTCATTCTAAATAGCATTTTTATTTAAAGCCTTATCAACTTTTTATAAGTTCTATTTTAAATGGCATTTAAAATTTCCTCTTATGTAAATCATTATATTTTCTAAATAGCATTATTATATTTTCATTTAAAGCTCAATAACATTTATAAGTCTTATTTCAAAGTATTAGTATATTTTCTTTTAAAACCCCAACAGCATTTACAAGCCGTTTTCTTAAAGTTCAAACACTATATTTGCATTTTTTACTTTAATTAGTTAACCTAAGTTTGGTCGGACAACCGTAGTTAACGGATTCTAGAGGATGCCTAATCCCTTCCCTTTAGGATAATATAGAACCCTTACCTAGAATCATACTGTTTAGCAGACTATTAACAGAGGTTTAGATTTAACTTTATCTTAGTTAATAATTAGGTGTCCTAATTCACCGTAAAAATCAATTAGGTGGCGACTCTTTAAAACAAGCAAAAAAAGAATCTCTAATATGTTGTACTCCGCTTTAACTCTCGGGTTAAAATGGGGTATAACATATAGGACCATGTAAGACCATTAAGCTACTAATCCTTAGCACGACTTCAATAAAAAAACATTGAACAAACAAACAAGTGTCTAGACCAAATGGTATAAAAATTAGGCAAATTATCACTAACACTAAGCGGAAACTAGACCCGAAACCACTGAACTAAACTAGCATTCAAGTTGATAGAAATCTACAGACAGAAAGCAACCTTAAGGGTGAAGAAAAATGGGCAGAGGCAAATCAGGTTGACAACCAACTCAAAATCATCAATGCAGGGATAAGTGGAACGTTTCTACACGGTAAAGACACAGCGGGAATATTTCCCAGTAGGAAGTCATCGCAGCAGACTTATCAAGGAGTTGACACCCCATAATGATATTGCAGCCATGGTTGTAAGTTCAAGAGGAGCATGAAAGGGAATGCAGGAGTCAATTCCAAGTATAGAATGAATGGCTAAAGGCAGGGAGTAAACAGGGACTTTGAAAAGATCAAATCATATTAGCCATCTAAGGCACATAAGTCACACGGTGAGTTAATTCTAACATCATTAATGTGTGCCTAAAGTCACTGGGAAGATTCACGTATAAGGCTAATTTGCAGAGAAGGCAAATGGGAAATCAATATGCATGCGCACAGGAAGGGCAAGTAAACAGAGAGGACAGGCTAGCAGTTTGGACACTTGGTGCAGATAGCCATTTCTCATCGACACTTAAACTATATTGACATTTTCAGTACATCGAATTAATGCACCAAACAACGGTTGTTTTGATAAGCTATTTTCAATACTCTAATCTATCCTAATTCAAATAGCCCAGCAAATAAATATTGAGACTCACTGATCACATGAATTAGCATGAATACCAATGCGGAATCCAAACAGAGATGAACTAGTTAAAACTGTCAGAGAACACCAACTAAACCAGATGCAGCCATAGTATCCAATACTGCCTAAACACAGCAACAACTAAACGCATAATTAAACAGCAAACCAAGACCAAACGAAAAACTAAAAAAAACATACATACGGAAACAGCAAGAACTGTAAAAGAAAAATAAAAGACAGGAAATAGGTTTACCGACCTTTTGTGGGTACAGTGAAGTGGGGCGTCGACGTCACAGATTTATGCTCGAACTCGAACGAACCTGATTAAAGTAACTAAAGTTTCAAACAAAAACAAAAAAGAAAATAGAGTAATTGTTGGCTGTTTTTTTTTTTTTTTTTTTGAGTGAGGCTATCTTTTTTATGATAATTCTTTTTTTCCAGATATCGCGACTAAAAATGTAAATACTTGAGAGGAAATGTTCAAGCGGCTGAAAAAAGCTCTCCTTTGTTGAATCAAAACGTGGGTATTTATAGGATGATTTAGGGTTTTGTCATTCCAAAAAAATGAGCGGGATTTCAAGTGATATATCCGTTTGAATTTCGATTAAATCGTTGTCTCTTACCAATCGATTTTCAGAAAGGCATTTCGTCTCCTTGTGTTGACTCCATTGCTGAAGAGAGCAGACTTGTATGGGAAGGGAGTAGCAGGTCTGTGAGGGTGAAAGCAATCTGTGAATTTGCCAAGTTCGTCGGGTAGAGAGAGAGCGAAGGAGAGAGAAGGCTACGTTGCACGAAAATGGATAGGCAAAACCTGCCATTGCTAAAGGGAGAGTAGGGTTTAACTTGAAATGGAAATGGGGGATAGGAGAGGTAAGGTGCGGCACTGTTCTCTTTTGCTTAGGGTTGATGGTGAAGCTGATGAAAAGGAAAGGGGGCGGACCGGGTCGGGAGTTGGGCTGGATCGGGTAATATGCTAGTGGGCTTTTGTGGGTGTAAAATATGGGTGTTTTGGGCCATTATCCGAATTTTAGGCCCTTTTCCTCCCCTTAATTAATTTATGTGGATATCTTCACCTTAATAATTTGGACTAGGATTAACCACTTTCGAATATATAATACAATTTCCTATTAAAATAAATAACAGCGTAATAAATATTTGAAAGTATTAACATAGTGTTTTGTTAAGTAAATAACTCGTCCAAATTTATTAATGATCAAGAAACGCAGATAAATTAATTGAAAAAAAGGTGGGACAAAATTGCGTGTCAACAATAAGCTTCAGTATCTGGAAAGTTCAAATGCAAGTCGTTCTCATCCAGAACGAATTAAAGAAGGCTCTTCTTGGGAAATCCAGGAAACCCGAGTCTATGACAGATGATCAATGGGAGGAACTGGATGAAAAGGCACTTTCAAATATCCAACTATGTCTATCTAAGACGGTTCTTCACGAGGTTATTCATGTGAGACTACTGCTGCAGGCCTCTAGTTGAAGTTAGAGTCACTCTACATGACGAAAAATCTCGCAAATAAAATTCGTCTGAAGGAACGGTTATACACATTCTCTATGGCTGAAGGTACCCCCATTCAAAATCATCTTGATGGGTTCAACTCTGTTATTCTTGACCTAGAAAATTTTGACGTTAAGGTCGAAGATGAGGATAAAGCAATATTGTTGGTGGTCTCCCTACCCTCTACGTATAACCACTTTAAAGAAATCATGCTATATGGTGGTAATGAAACACTGAGTTATGAGGATGTCAAATCTAATTTGTTGTCCAAAGAAAAATTTAATTTTGAAGTGTGTTCTGAAGACAAAGGACAAGGTTTGTTTGTTAGAGGAAGATCCCATGGTAGAGGGAGTAATAGAAAGAATTTTAGGTCCAAGTCTAGAGGCCGTAAATTCAACAATGATAAATTCTATAAATACTGCAAGAAGACAAATCACGTAGTTGGTGATTGTCAGAAATTGAAGAATAAACTCAAGAGAGAAGAAAATAACAAAATGCTGTCGAAAACCGCTAAAGCAGGAGTTGTTGAAAATGATTCTGAAGGTGATGTTTTGATGGCTGTCTCTGTTGATAAGAAAAATTCTTCTGAATGGGTTTTTGATTCTGGATGTACATATCACGTGTGCCCTCATAAGGACTGGTTTTCAACATATGAGAAAGCTTGTGGTGTTGTCCTAATGGGAAATGATGTCCCATGCAATGTTGTTGGGATTGGTACTGTAAAAATTAGGACCCATGATGGTGTTATCAGGACCTTGACCAACGTTCATCATGTTCCTAACTTTGAAACGAAACCTTATTTCTCTGGGTACTCTTGAATCTCTTGGATGTAAATATTCAGCTGAAGGTAGAGTTCTCAAGGTTTCAAAAGGTGCTCTGATCTTGATGAAAGGAACAAGATGTGGGACTCTCTATTACCTACAATGTTCAATTGTGACGGGGTCTGTAGCAGTTTCTACTTTCTTATCCGATGATGATCTTACCCGTTTATGGCATATGCGTCTGGGCCATATGAGTGAGAAAGGTATGACCATTCTGAGCAAAAGAGGTCTTCTTGGTAAAACTGGTACGGGTAAACTTGACTTTTATGATCATTGCGTTTTTGAAAAACAGAAGAGAGTTAGTTTATCCATAGCAAAACACCGTACACAGGGCATTCTTGATTATATTCATTCAGATTTATGGAGTCCCTCCAAAGTTCCTTATCTTGGAGGAAAACGCTACATGTTGACTTTCATTGATGATTTTTCTCGCAAGGTCTGGGTTTATTTCCTAAGACAGAAAAGTGAAGCTATTTCAAGAAATTCAAAGCCCTTGTCGAGAACCAGACTGGCCGAAAAATTAAGAAGCTCAGGACTGATAATGGTTTGGAGTTCTGTAGTAATGAGTTTAATGAGTTTTGCGCTATTTATGGTATTGCCAGACATAAGACTCTCGTTCATAAGCCCCAGCAGAACGGAGTTGCAGAACGTATAAACAAAATATTACTTGAGAGAGCTCGTTGTATGCTATCAAATGCTGGTCTATGGCACCACCGTGATTTCTGGGCCGAAGTCGTTTCTACGGCTTGTTACCTCGTCAATTTGTCTCCACATTCATCTATTAACTTTAAAATTCCCGAAGAAGTTTGGTCTGGTAATCTCATTGACTACTCTATTCTTAGAGTTTTTGGATGCACTATTTTTGCTCATGTTAACGATGGGAAGCAGCCCCCAGGGCTGTTAAGTGGTTATGCTTATGAGTCTAAAGGATATCGTTTGTGGTGTCCTATCTCCAAGAAAATTATTCAGAGTCGGGATGTAACTTTTAATGAGGCTGTTATGTTATCTTCTGGGAAAGAGTCCACTGTTTCCTCCACAGGTAATGATGAATTGAAAATTGCCAGTGAGAAGATGGAGGTAGAAGTGAGCCATGAAGCTCACGAAGTTGGCCCTATTTCTTCTACAGTTCCTCAGGATCGCGAAGAGGCTCCTATTGATGAGCCGAGTACTAGGATCACACGTCCCGTCGAGTCACTGGTGGGGAATGATCATGTTATTGCTCGTGATAGATTGAGACGTGTTATAAAGAAGCCCGCTCGATATGCTGACACTGATGATGATGGGCTTATTGCTTGTGCTCTTGCAGTTGCACAAGAAATTCCAGAAAGAGTTGATCTTTCTACTTACTTTGAGGCAATTTCTTGTCCTAATTTCTCAAATTGGTTAGTGGCTATGCAAGAAGTGATGGAAATCTTGCACAAAAATAAAACATAGGAGTTATGTGAACTTCCCAAAGGCCATCATGCATTGACTGCAACATAGATCTACAAACTACAAGTTGGTATTCCCGGGGCTGAAGAAGCAAGATGGAAAGCTCACTTAGTGGTTCATGGTTGCCACCAAAAGGAAGGTATTGACTTTGATGAAGTTTTCTCTCCTGTTGTTCGTCATACCTCCATTAGAGTGTTACTTGCTATTGTTGCTCTTTTGACTTGGAGTTGGAGCGACTTGATGTTAAAACTGTATTTCTTCATGGAGAGTTAGAAGAAGAAATTTATATGAAGCAACTCGAGGGTTTTGTTGTTCCTGGCAAGGAGCAATTTGTTTGCCGGTTGAAAATATCTCTTTATGGCCTTAAACAAGCTCCAAGACAGTGGTACAAAAGGTTCGATTCCTTTATGATTGGGCAAGACAACACACATAGTAAGTATGATAATTGTGTGTATTTTCGACAGTTTTCTGGTGGTTCGTTCGTTTACTTGTTGTTATACTAAAGAAAAGTCTTTGATTAACAAGTTAAAATCTCAACTTAGTTCTGAGTTTGAGACGAAGGACCTTGGTGCAGCTAAGAAAATTCTAGGTATGGAGATTTACAGAGATCGAAAAGCTGGGAAGCTTTACCTGTCTCAGAAGAAGTATTTTGAGAAAGTCCTCGATAGGTTTAATATGTTTGATTGTAAACCTGTTTCTACTCCGTTTGCTGCTCATTCCAAACTGTTTGCTGACTTTTGTCCTTAGTCTGAGGAGGACATTGAGAGGATATCTACTATCCTGTATGCTAGTGTTGTTGGTAGCCTTATGTATGCTATGGTTTGCACTAGACCTGATTTAGCTTTTGCGGTAAGCATGGTGAGCCGATAGATGCATAATCCTATTGGAAAGCCGTGAAGTTGATTCTTCGTTATGTGAAAGGGTCCGTTAATATTGGTTTGGTATTTAATGGAGCCAAGGCATTGTCTTATGATGTTGTTGGGTTCGTTGATTCTGATTATGGTGGTGATCTCGATCGTAGGAGGTCTATTTCTGTTACATTTTTTCACTGTGCTCTGGTGTTATCTCTTGGAAAGCACAATTACATTCTATTGCAGCCGTTTCTACTACCGAAGCTGAGTATATCGCTGCAACTGAAGGTGTTAAAGAAGCTATATGGTTGCGAGGTCTTCTTATTGATCTTGGTGTTCAACAGGGTACTACCGTTGTATTTTCTAATAGCCAGAGTGATATTCATCTTACCAAGGCCGATTCTCATCGCTCGAAGACCAAGCATATTAGCGTTAAATACCACTTTATCAGAGATACTATTGCTGCAGGGGAGATTGTGGTAAAGAAAGTTCACACGTCAGAGAATCCCGCAGATATGTTAAGCAAGACGCGTGCTATTACTAAGTTTAAGCATTGCTTAGACTTAGTTGGTGTTCTTCATGCTTAAATTGCCCTTCGGGGCTTTATGGGGTGACGAGTGTTGATGTTGATGTAGTTTGGTCCAAGGTGGAGATTATTAGAATATGTCCCAAAAGGGTTTATCGAAATTGTACCATTGCAACTGGGATTCGATAATTGTCCCATTGCAACTGGGATTCGACTGGCTTGTCCCATTCCAACTGGGATTTTGAACGTCTTCAACCTCTATTTAAAGGAGATTTTCGGTCAGAACATCAAGAAAAAGAGAACAACTATCAAGACTACACATAAGACTATATTCCGCACTTAGGTTAGAGAGAGTTTTCATTGAGAGATTATAATCTTTCGTTTCCTTTGATCTCGCTGTGCTTCGACACCCTGTTGAGATCGTTTTGTACTCCTCACCTTATAGTTGATTTAATTTCTCTGCGCTCCGCGCCCCGTGATTTTTCCCGTCTTGGGTTTCCACGTAAATCTTGTGTTCATTACGTTTATTGCTTTCTCACATTATTGTTCTTGTGTTGGTGCATCCTAATCGGTTTTACTGCATCGCTCGTTTAATTCTTAACAGAATTATATTGTGGATGTTCAAAGTGAAAACTGAGAAGGAAGGATATTCAATTTATATAAGTCTAACTTTTTTTCCTCCGAAATAGAATTAGCTAAATATAGAATATTTTTATTTTTAAAAGTAAAAAATCAATTATTTTAAGTGTTCTGTCCTTCTCTAAAACAAATCCAAATATGATTAAAAAAATTAGGACAAACACCTAACAAGTTTCAACATAGAGTATATATCAAATTTGACGCTCAAAGAGTATAAACAATGAAGTGAAGAGACCTTTTGAGCTCAGGTGTCCTCCGTAGAGTTCAGACAAAAATTACAGAATTTTGAAATTCTTTCTCTTTACTCCTTTAACAGTGTGCTACGAAATAATTCTCATCCGATCATACGAATTATTATTTTCAGTTTTAAGTTGAAATGATAGTAATTATTTTTTTATTACAGAATTTCTGTCATAACAAAAGTACACAATATCTAAGCCTGTTTGGATGGGCTTATGCCTATAAGCTATTTGCAGCTTATAAGCTAAACAAAATAAGTTGGGGTAGTCTAACTTATTTTTTTTGGCTTATAAGCTGTTTTCAGCTTATAAGCTGCTTTAGATAAGCTAAGTCAAATGGGCCCAATTATTTTTTTGAGCTTATTTTAAACACAAAATAACTTTAAGCTAGCCAGCCAAACACTCAAAAAAGCTGAAAACAGCTTATAAGCAACTTATAAGCCAATCCAAACGGGCTCCTAGTTACCAAGTTGACAACAGGGCCATAAAGAGGGGTTAATCGTGGCGGAACGCCATTTAAATTTTGCTTGAGGTTGAAATTGTTTTTTTCAAGTTTAGCCGCTTCGTGCACAACACCAGACAGTTGCGTCTGAGTTTGGAAACTTCAGACATCCGAGTCTAAAGTGTGGCCTTTACAAGTCCAACCATCAGACTGTTTCTCCTGAAATCATGTGTCTAAATTTTTCATGTATGCCTGAACTTCAGTCGTACATGACTAAAGTGCATGTAAAAATTAGCTAAAATTCTAGTCATGTGTATCTAAAATTGTTGGGGAAAGAATGTCGATGTCACCTGAAAATAAAATAATTACCCGCTCATACCCCTCTTACTTTCATGCCCCCAAAACTATTTACTCGATATGCCCCCAAAATTATGATATCAACATCGTATATAAATATGTTGAGATGGTATCATGTTCATTATTCAAAAGACACATTTTTCTAAAACAAAATCTCTATGATACCATCATTTTATATACATATTCTGTGATAGTATCATGAAGGAGTGCTTCAGTCCTTCAATGAGACACTGCTAAGTCCTCCATGATACCATTGTGGTATTTAAACATACTGAGATGATATCATGGAAGACTGCTTCAGTCATTCTTTTCATCCTCCATAATACCATCATGATATATAAATAAACTATGATGGTATCACGGAGGAAGGATTTTGGACTCAGGGGTATATTTTTGACCGTTGGGTAAGAAGCAAAATTAGTTTAGAGGGGGCATGGAGCAGGTAAATATTTTGCATTTTAGGGGTATTTTGTGTTGTTGTCCCAATTTTTTTGCCAAAACAAAGAAATTGTTCGTCGAGTTTCAACAATTCAACACCCATATCTACTCCAGATAAGCTCAAATTTGAAAAGAAAGTTCCATATATCCTAAAGAACAAACTCCAATAATCAATTTGTCAAAATAACGACAAATCAAATAAGCTTATTCAGCACCCTTTTAAATTTTGCATATACGCGTGCATATAAAAATGAGCTCAAATTTCAGTCATGTGGGTCTGAATTTTTCGTGTAATGCTGAATTTAAGTTGTACATGATTGAAGTGTATGTAAAATTGGCTAACATTTCAGTCATGTGTGTCTGAATTTGTTTTTGCCAAAAAATAAAATTTATTCTTCGAATTTCAACGATCCAATACGCGATTCAACACTCAAATCTACTCCAAATAAGCTCAAATTTAAAATATAAGTTCCATATATCATAAAGAACAAATTCAATCATCAATTTGTCAGAAGAACAACAAATCTAACAAACTCATTTTGCAATAATGGTGATTTGTCATTGTTTTCAAGACCCATTTGATTTTAAACTCATTTTTTATCTTTGAAATTTGTTCAAAACATTATATTCCAAATGCTATAAATTCGAGAAATACTACTACAACAACTAAGGAGGAGGAGTTCTTTTGTCTGAAAGTTACCTAAAGTAGGGTATATGTGTTAAAATAAAACGCAAGACATGTATGAGTTAAATGTGGTGATCAAAATAGAGTGCCCCAAAGTAGGGTACTTGTGCAAAATAAAACACAAGATGGATACCCGTTAAATGGGACGACCAAAACAAAATTCCAAGGTATTTGTGCAAAATAAAACACAAGGCGGGTACCAGTTAAATGGAGAGACCAAAATAGGGTGCGTCAAAGTAGAATATTTGTGCAAAATAAAACACAAAGCGGGTACCAATTAAATGATGCGACCAAAATAGGATGCCCCGTAAAAAAATTACAATTTATCGTTTTAAAAATTAGGCAAGGGGTAGACCTAAAAACAAATTAATCAGTTCATAGAGAAACATACGGGGGGAAATTCACAAATTCGTAGAGAAACATATGGGGAAACAATTACGTTTTTTTCCCATAGGTGACAATGCAACAAATATTAGTCAATGTTAATAACTAGACTAGATTGGCATATTTAGGTCCTAAAAAATTTTACTAGTGTTTTTTTCATAAGATTAACAGACATTGCATGTGAAATTGAAATCAATACGCACTCTTATACAAGTTGTCTAAGTACTTGCTTGGAATAACTAGTTACCAATCTCTTGCAGTTACTAGTCGAAATAAAGGAATTTATAAACAAAGACAAATGACATTAAATAAGGTAGGGAAATTTTACTTGAAATAAAGAGAATGTATTTATCCTTAAGCCAATAGAAGGAAATAAATATACATTTTATCTTAAAGAAATGAAACTTTATCCTATCACTAATGGCTATTTTGTAGCTTTTAATGTTGAGTTTTGAATAGCTTTTTCAGCTTCAATTTCCTTTTCAACTTCCTTGGTTATCACGTTAAAAAAATAAGGAAATTCACCAAATCTTTTTTATCGGCACACAATTTATCATTTTTTAGACATGGAATAAAGGTCAACTCCATTTCCTTGAATTTGTTATCCAAATCCATCTTCTTCAGTTTGCCTGTGTTGTTAGCAATCCTGGCTGCAATGAGTTTTTTGATCTCATCACTGTCCTATTTTGTTGATGCAAACTTAGCACTGAATAATATTGCACTATTTCACACCCCCCAAAGTAGCACTATTTATGGGTAAAAAAGGGCATATGACTATAGTAAGAGCATTATATTACCTAACTAAGATTATTAGTATCTTTGTCACTCTCTCTCTCTCTCTCTCACACACACACACACACACACACACACACACACACACATATATATATATATATATATATATATATATATATATATATATATATATATATATATATATATATATATATATTACTACTTGCTAAATTTTCATATTATGTATTATGCATCAGCTTTTCAAAATCTATAACCAAAAGCGAATTCTGATTTAAGTGCATTTAAGCTAATTATAAGATTGTTTTTTTGAATCTTATAATTATAATTAGTTTTAAATGCATTTAAATATGAATTCTTTTTTGGTTATATATTTCGAAAAGCTGATGCAAAATGCATAGTATGAAAATTCAGCATGTAGTTATATATATGTGACAAAGATACTAATAGTCTATCTTAGCTAGGTAATATGATGCCCTTACTATACTTGTATGCCTTTTTACCTATAAATATTGCTACTTTAGGGGTGTGAAATAGTGCAATATTATTCAATACTAAGTTTGCAGCAACAAAAATATGAATAGTGATGAGATCAAGAAATTCATTGCAGCCACGATTGCTAACAACAAAGGACAACTGAAGAAGATGGGTTTGGAGAACAAATTCAAGTAAATGGAGTGACCCTTGTTGCATGCCTAGAAAATGATAAATTATGTGCGGATAAAAAAGAATTGGTGAATTTTCTTAATTTTTTGAACTTGATAACCAAGGAAGTTGAAAAGGAAATTGAAGCTGAAAAAGCTACTCAAAGATCAACATCAAAAGCTGTAAAGTAGCAATTAGTGATAGGATAAAGTTTTCATTACTTTAAGATAAAATGTATATTTATCACCTTGTACTGGCTTAAGGATAAATAGCAAATTATCTTTATTTCAACTAATTACAACAAAATTAATTACTTCCAAGCAAGTAGACAATTACAAGGGTGTGTATTAATTTTAATTTCACATACAATATTTGTTAATTTTATTTAAAAAAATGACTAGTAAAACTTTCTAAGACCTAAATACACCAATCTAGTCTAGTTATCAAAGATGATTAATATTTGTTACATTTGTCACCAGTTGGAAAGATGTTAAATTATTTTCAAGAACATCTTGTGGCAGGGGAGGAGTCACGTAGGATCAAGAGAGTTCAAATTAACATTTTGCCAACAAATGCGGCATGGTGCATTCTATTGCCTTTAAATCTTGGTTCTTTCGTCAAATATAGTGCTAAGATATAAAAATCCACAAATATGTAATCTTTTTCTGGTCCTTTTAATTTGGAACGAGGCTTTCTGTGTGATACATAAACATGTATTGTAAATTCTTAAATTTTGAGCAATCAAAATTAACTAATTAAGCAAATAAAGTAACAAAAAATTCTTATAAACTAGTTAATATATGTTCCTTTTCTATTTTATTGCCTACAAATCGTGCTATGTATGATGTGAAATTGTGCATTACTTGATATAAATCTACAACAATAAGGCAATGGATAGTGGCGAGATCATAAAACTCATCGTTATCTGTATTAACAAAGAAGAATTGAAGAAAATGAGTTTAAAGAACAAACTCATGGTGAATATTGAGTCGATTCTCGTTACACGTATGGAGAATGTTAAATGCACGTGGACAAAATATTTGATGAAATTCTCCAATTTTTTAAAGATACCAAGTAAGGAAGATAAACAAATCTAAAATCATATCTTGTGTTGGGGTTAGATACACATACTGTTTATCTCTATTGATTCAGCAACAACAGCAATTGACGATTAAGTCAGAATATACTAGGGTTTTTTTTTTTTTTTTTTTTTTATATAACTAGGAAAAGGGACGGTTGGCCTCTATTTATAGAGAAGGCCTACCCATCACAGGATAATTGCTATTGGGCCTAGTTTATTCACAAATATAACAATTTAATATGAGCAATTTGCACGATTGCCTTTATTCGGGGGTGGTCTTTAATTTTTGCCCCTCAAATTGGTGGTCATTAATTTTTTCCCTTTGTTACAAACCCTTTGATTTTGGGTTCAAACTCCCGCTTTGTCAAAAATTAAAAAAAAATAAAAAATCACAAGGCAGAGTTTTGCTACCTTCAGGCAGAGCTTCAAACTTTATCTTAAGGCAGAGTTTGACTGCAAATTCTACTTAAGGTAAAGTTTTGCCTTCAGGCATAAGGTAAACTCTACCTTAAGGCAAAGTTTGCCTTAAGGCCAAACTTTTGCCCGAATAGGCCTTGTTTTGCTACGAAACTCTACCTTGTGGATTTTTTTTATTGAACCGAGGTTCGAACCCCAAACCTCATGATATAAGGCGAAAAGCAAAAATTAAAGACCAGTGCCTTTGGATGGAAATCCGCACAAAAAAATGATTTGGTATCAGGTCTTTACGAATTCACCACTTGGGTCACATCACTATCCTTACGGGCTATAACCAATTAACACAAGTCCAAATTTCAACAACTTGCTATAAGGATCCAAAAGGGTGAAGATTCCGCTTAATATTTAAGGTATTAATTCCATACACTAATCTTGTTATTATACATAAATTTTGAGTAATTTGAACCATTATTTCTTGAATTTTCATAGTCTAAATTGGGAAGTTTAAACTTAGGTTCAAAAAAGGAAAATTGAGCAATTAGAATAGCCATATAAGTCAAAATTGGATTTTTATAATTGATTTAGATTCATTTGCTAATAGGTAATACGATTATGAACTTTATTTGGGAATTTTGACCGTTGACGCGAGGGTTGACTAATGGGTTGAGTTTCGTTGACTCTGACTTCGGAGCGCTCTAAAAATACGGGATCTCGTCTAATACATATAATGGACTCCTATGACACATATTTGCTTACATTGGCAGTCGTGAGCAAGGAACTCACGAGTAAGGTACGACTTTGAGTTAAGTTCGATCAGGAGGTAAGGGATATCGTAGGCTTCTTGTTTGGCTTGCTTTTCAGTAAAAGCATGATATTTGAGTTGTTTGATGTATTTAAACTTACCTATTTCATGTTTGAGACGAGTATGAGCTAGATAACTACTTTAAAGCATTTGGTATTTGCCACAAGGGCCTTAACTTTGTATATTCATATTGTTCCATGATGCTTTTAAAAGTTATTGATATTCAACATGTCTACTTAGCAGTTTCTAGCAGCTGATTGATTATTGAACATGTTTGTTATCTGTGTTGATAGTGAGAATGTTTTTTTCGCAGCACTTTATATGTTAGATATTTGATTTATCGACTAGTTCTTGGTCAATATTGTTCTAATTTAACTAACAACTTCCACATCAAGCGATCATATATACAGTCAGTGAGACCTTTCTACAACAACACTTCATTATAAAAGTCAAGTTTTTTCTCAAAATCGATTTCTATGTCATATTTTATAATAACCACTTTTATATAAATAGAATATCTAATAGCTAATAATATGTTTATGATATTTGTATTGTATTATTTGTGGGACATAAGATGTTGGGATAACAACCCCGCACTCCTTTTAGATGGGCGTATTATGCCACTTAGCAGATAATGACTCAACAATACTGAGCGAAAGAACTTGCATCAGTATCTCAATTGCAAGTCAAACGTGGATTTGATCTTACAAAGTAAGGCACCGTTAATGTACCGTGCCTGGCGAATCAGACAGGCAACTAACGTATCGAAGACGGGTAAGACATGTAGGCTAAGAAACCTAATTCTCTGTAGCAGTTATTTACCAGCAACAATTGTATGTTTATCTATTGAGCATCACTTTAGCAATTTGAGCGTATTTGTGTGTATCTTGCTTTGATATCGCGAATCGTTGCGTACTTTATATTGTTTTATACTTGTTTAAGCTTTATACTATCATTATGCACTTTAATTTTCAAGGTTGTTCTAGGGTTAAGATAAAGGTAAGTTGAGGATCTTACTGGATCATTTTGACTCATTATTTGTTCCCCTGTGCATACAGTTGAAGGCGAAAAAGTAGTTGATTGTTGAGTTGCTAGGTCCAGTCTTAGGCCTTATTTGTTTGTACTTATTAGAGGTCTGAATCTGAATGGTTCAGACCTTAAGCCATTAAGTGCATTTGTTTGCATTAAGATCTTAGCACTTATTGGATCTGAATAAGTCTTAATCATTAAGATCTTGAATCAAGTCTTAATATCATTAAAAAGTATTTGTGTATGAAATTTTTTTATCACCAGCTCCAACCCCAACCCCAACCCACTCTCCACTCCACCCCCACCCCACCACCAACCTCAATCCCACCCCACACCACCCACCCCCACTCCCCACCAACTTTGCCCCCACTACCTCCCACCCCTCACCCCCAACCATCCACCACCCACTCATCTCTCCACCCCCACTCACTACCCACCACGACTACAAAACATCTCCACCATTACTAGTGAACATAAATGTTTCATTTTTTTTTTATCAAATAATATTTTTTTTATTAAATTTTGTACTCCCTCCGTTTCAATTTATATGAACCCATTTGACTGGGCATGACATTTAAGAAAGAGGGACGACTTTTGAAACTTGTGATTCAAAATAAGCCTTGAAAATTTGTGTGGCTGTAAATCATTCATAAAGTGAATTTGTTTTCAAATTAGGAAAGAAGTTATTCATTTTGGTACGGACTAAAAAGGAAATAGGTTCAAACAAATTGAAACAGAGGGAGTATGTATTTTCTACTATTTAGTTACTTTTTAATTTGAATTGTATATTTATTATGTTTAAATAAATACATTATGCACATTCAGATATTGAAAAATAAACAGTCTTAATCATTCAGTGTTCAAACCTAGAGACAACATCTTAATCATTTATATGTTCATTCAGATTCAGACGTATTAATTTTAATAAAAACAAATGAGGCCTTAACAAGTTGTAGTGAGTTATCCACCACTCCGTGAAGGTTGCTTCAATTCTTATCTTCATTTCTGTCTCTTTAATACATAGCGAGTTGTGTGTTGTACCTTTTTATTCCTACTCCTAGTATTATCACTAAATGAGGATCGGAGGTTTATTTAGTACAATGGAAGCCAATTTTTAAGAAAATATTTTCATGAGGAAGTAATTTCTGGTGATTGAATATATCAATATAGGGAAAATGACTTCCTTCACTAATGGACCGAATCAATTTACTTCCAATATTTATTATAAATTTTATGTTCATATCACTTGTTCAAATGAACATTAAGTTTATTTTCAGAAAACATGCTCTCTCATTACTCAAACGCCAACAAAGACTTTTCAAAAAATTATTTTTTATGAAAAATATTTATCATAAAAATGACTTCTTTGATACTGAGTACACGAATCCAAGATGATAATTATGACGCTACGGCTGAGGAAAATGGTGAATCGTCCAACACAATTCAATGATGTTTCTCACTGACAAATATAGTGTTTGTTTTTCAGTTCAATATTGCTTGAAGTGAAAGAATACTTGTCAAGTTGCATTATCATTTACTTCCTCTATTCAAATTTAAGTGTTTTACTTACCTTTTTTATCTGTCTCAAAAATATGCATCTTTCTATAATTAGTAAATTTAATTTCCACTTCTAACATAAGTTTAAGATCACAAAATTTAAAAGATTACACACAACCTTAATTTAAAACTACAAGATTCAAAAGTCTATTTTTATTTCTTAAACTTCGTGCCTAGTAAAATTGAGAGTGATTATAATTTATTCAAAGGAAATAACTTCCAAACGAGGCGTCACCATAGTTTAATTTAATTGTTAGTAAACATCCTGCTTCTGGCCAATAATTGCAGATTTTTTGGTGAATTTGGGAATCTAAATTCTTAGAGTTGCAAATTCCATCATCACTGGTAACAGAGGAGAAGATGATGAAGCAAAGCACGGGAAGATGGTCTGTTTTAGCATATGGTGTATGTAGGTCATGTTCTTAATGACATAACATCCACTTACTTTCAAACTTATCTATATGAACAGTATCGAAATGCCTCCAAGGTTCCTGCATAAAATTAATTCTTCTTTCAAAGCTTGTCTCTAATTTCTTCAATTTTCTTCCATCCATTTGAAATTTGAACCATCTCTTCTTGTTTATCTCTGCTTCATATACACGAGCATCCAAGGCTGGATGTACCGTTCCGATACAAGTTTGCCAAAACTGAGTAGCTTTGGTTCAAACTTGATATCTGTCTTAAAAAATCATCTAATATAACTAGTAAATTCTCAAGAATCCATAAACTTCAATTCCTGGATGAGCTTTTGCAGAACATCTTGCTGCAGCTAGTTTTGGCAATTCTTTTGTTTCACTATTCCTAGATTTCCTCAAAGGGAAGCCAACAAAAGTAAACAAAAGAGTGAAAGGACTAAAATCAAGATATGAAGTTTTGCATAGTTCCGTTACCGCTTGTTGTGCCAGGATATCATGAAGTTGATATCAATATAGATGTTGCAGGGGCGAAGACAATGGAGGCAAGGGGACTCTCAAACCGCTAAACCATTATGTTGCGTTTTTTTTTTCCTTAAAATTTTCCCATTGCGTTGTAGGATTAGGGAGTAACATACGGGATATCGAACACCCTTTGCCACTATACTGAAAGCTTTCCTAATGTCAAAAGAAAATTTCATCTATGTGCAGCGTAATCTTTTGCAAAACAGGATTCAATTGACCACCCTTAAATCAATGTGGCTCCGCCACTGAATGCATGTGTGATTGTATATTGAAGAAATTGCCACATAAAAGTTTGAAAGGGAAATTTAATGTTAAGATCGTATTTTCAATTAATAAGTTTGACTTATTTTAGGGCTTACAAATGCTTGGATATTGTTGGTTTATTAGTGGATATAGCCTCCAGTATTGAATTTCACTATGAGATTGGTTGATTTAACTCTACTTTTTGTTCTGTTTCACAAAAATGTTGCAGCACTTGCAACTGCAGGTCTATTTACAGATGCAACGATGACAATAACTGCAGGACCCGATGGTTGAAAAATGGCTTGTACTGCAGAGTAGCTAGTATTTATGTGTTAACCACAGTGATAATTAACATATCACAAATCACTATAGAATTTTCTGCTCAGCTTCTTTGAGTTATATATTTGGCTAGTGTTGACATTATTGAATTCAATAATGTCGATCAACAAAGTGAAGAAGAAGAAATGGAGAAGTCAACTTCGGTATTTCCTAAGTCTATGAAGCAGACATGTGTTGGATCATATAAGGAAATACTTGGACCAGATAAAGAAATACTTGGGTCAAATCATCACTCAAGCCCAAATCCCACAAACACAGACTATGTTGGTGCTGGCCCAATTGTCAAGCACAGCCCAAAAACAAATACAACTCAGCACACAGCTATCCTACCATAATTAGCAACATGACAAATAAAAGTTTTGTACAGAGTTGGTTATTTCTCTAGCCAATAAGATTAGAGCAAGTGTTTTAGGATATTCCCTATTTTTCTGTACATACAATACTTGTATAAATATGATACATCATCAATGAAGTAGAATACAAGGAAAATTTCTCAAATTCTGTATCTTTCTCTATTCGTTTTTTCAATTTGGTATCAGAGCACCAGTGAGATCCTCATCTACTGAAGCTTCATTTTTTTTTCTTTCATTTTAATATCAACTTGAATCTGTTCCTTCTTTTTCTTCTGTGATCTCTTTTTCTTCACATCAACACAAATGGCTGAAAACACCACTCAAACACAAGAAACTCCTAACAATGGGTCTGTTGATTCTAGCAGTCCTTACTATCTTCATGCCTCAGATTCACCTGGCATGAATCTTGTCAACTTCACCTTTGATGGTCATTGCTATGGTGGATGGAAGAGGTCCATATTCATTGGACTTGCAGCAAAGAACAAACTGGGGTTCATTGATGGAACCTGCAAAGCTCCTTTACCAGATTCACCTGAGCACAAGCTTTGGGATAGATGCAACAACATGGTGACTTCATGGCTATTGAAATCCCTATCAAAGGACATAGCTGGAAGTGTCCTTTATTCCAAAAGTGCTAGGGAGCTATGGGAAGATCTAGAGGATAGGTTTGGTCAGCCAAATGGGGCCAAACTCTATCAGCTGCAAAAAGAACTTGTGGATTCAACACAAGGTGCATCAGGCATAGCAGCTTATTACACCAAAATAAAGAAGATCTAGAATGAGCTAGATACCTTGTACACCAAGGTAAGTTGTTCTTATGCTTGATCCTGTGAAGGAAAACAAAAGATGCTTAAATCATTCCAAGATAAAAGGTTGATTCAGTTTTTGATGGGTTTAAATGAGGTTTATGCACCTGTAAAAAGCAGCATACTCATGTTGTCTCCTTTACCAAATGTTAACACAACTTATTCTCTTCTCATTCAAGATGAGAAACAAAGGAAGGTTTATGCTAACCCACATTTCCCAGGAGCAACATCCTCTTTTCATGTGACTCAACAGAAGTCTAGTGCAGGAAATTTTTACCAACAGAAATCTGGTGCAGGAAATTTCTATCAGAATTCCAAAGGAAAGAAAAACAACTATAATAGCAATCTTTATTGCTCATATTGCAAGAGAACAGGACATGCAATTGAAAAGTGTTACAGGTTGATAGGATACCCCCCAGATTTTAAGTTTACAAAGGGTTTGAAAGCACAAAATTCTAATAGAATTGCTAACAATGTATCAACAGGTTTTCAACCTGTCTTCTCAGGTTATGGGCAGCAGATGTCTGGACCTTACTTTCAAGGGCAAGTAGCAAGTATGTAGCCTGGTTTCACAGGGCATGGACAGCAGATGTCTGGACCCTTCACTCAGGGATAACCTACAGGTGTGCACCCTAGTATTGCCAATGGAGCTTTCTCCCAGGATCAGTATATGCAGTTGAATCAAATGTTTCAGAGTGTACAACTCGGGCAAAGTGCATTCCCTCCCAATGCACCTTCAGATGTGCAAGCTAATGTGATTCAATATGCTGGTATCTTTCAAAACAATCCTTGAGCATATTTTACTTATGCAAATTCTGGGTGTTGGATTCTAGATTCAGGAGCCTCAGAGCATATGTTCTATGATCCTGCTGTTTTCACTACCTTATCAGTTCTAAAAGTTCCTTTAACCATTAAATTACCTAACTTTTTCACTGTCAAGGTGACTCATGCAGGATCTGTTCCTCTTTTTCCTGACCTAGTGTTGAAGGATGTGCTATTTCTCCCCTCATTCAGAATAAACCTAATCTCAGTACATAAATTCTGTGTTCAATTCATATGTACTCTAACGTTCTCTCATACATGTTGTCTTTTACAGGGCCTTTCAATGAGGAAGCCTTTGGTTCTTGGTGAAGAAAGGAATGGGATCTACTTGCTCAATTCTTCTAATTCTGTTCAATCTTTTTTTCAAGAAAGTACTAGCACTAAGTCTAGCAAATCTATTTCAAGTTGTAATGTTCCTAGTAGTTGTTTTTCTGTTCCTATAAGAGGTAAGGATGATGTAAGACTTTGGCATCAAAGGCTAGGCCATATGCCCTTTACTACAATAAGAAATCTTAGTTTCAATTTACCTAATTCTTCTGATGATTGCATTTATGATGTTTGCCCTCTTGCAAGACAATCTAGATTGCCTTTTACACAGAGTTCCATTAAAACCAAGAAAATTTTTGAACTTATTCATATTGATACATGGGGACCCTATAAGCATCCTACCTATGATGGTTTTAAATACTTCTTAAATGTTGTGGATGATTTTAGCAGGGGTACTTGGACTTACTTGTTAACAACCAAGAGTAATGCTTTTCCCATGATCAAAAATTTTCTAGGCATGGTTGAGAGGCAGTTTAGTACGAAAGTAAAGTCTATTAGGTCAGACAATGCTCTAGAACTAGGTTCTGGTTCTATTTTATCTTCTTATTTTGCATCACAGGGGATTCAACATCAAACCTCTTGTACTGCCACCCCTCAACAAAATGGGATTGTTGAGAGGAAGCATAGACATCTTCTTGAGACATCTAGGGCCTTACTACATCAATCTAAAGTACATATTTCCTACTGCGGAGATTGTTTACTAACTGCTACTTTTTTAATTAATAGATTCCCTTCAAGTGTTCTTAAGGAAAAGTCACCTTATCACATTCTGTTTGGTCAAGCTCCTTCTTACACATATCTCAAGTGTTTTGGTTGCCTATGTTTTGCTTCCACTTTGGCACATAACAGACCCAAATTTGCACCTAGGGCAGTACCATGTGTTTTCTTAGGTTATCCTCCAGGAAATAGGGGTTACAAAGTAATGGATTTGAAAACCAAGAAATTGTTTATCTCCAGGGATGTACAATTTTATGAGCAGGTTTATCCTTTTGCTTCTAGTGTTCCTTCACCCCCTATATTTTCTACTCAACCACCAGTCCCTGAAGATATTTCACCCAATATTCTTCCTACTCAACCAAATATTGAAATTACAGACCAATCTGTTCCTAATGCACCTCTAGTTGAGCAAGCTTTGCCTATTGCTGATCAGGATGTTCCTATTCTTGATCCTTCTCCCATTCCTGCAGCAAGAAGAACACAGAGGACTACTCAAAGGCCTGCCTACTTTGATGACTATGTATGTGATTCTGTTTATCTTACAAATCTTACTGCTGCATGTTTCACCACTCCTATTCAACCACCAGTTTTTTCTTTTTCTGCTTTATCTGTCAATAACCAGAATGTGTTGAACTCTATTTCTACAATTCAAGAACCAAACAGTTTTGCCCATGCTATGATGCAACCCTGGTTGGCAAAAGGCAATGGAATCTGAGTTTCAGGCTTTGGAACAAAATAAGACTTGGGACATCACTGTCTTGCCTAGTGGAAAGAAGGCTTTACCTTGTAAGTGGGTATACAAGGTAAAACACAAATCTGATGGTACTATAGAGAGACTCAAAGCAAGACTTGTTGTAAGGGGGACATACAAAGGGAAGGCATAGACTTTAATGAAACTTATTCATCAGTTGTTAAAATGACAACAATTAGGTGTTTGCTTGTTGTTGCTACAAAGAAAAATTGGCCCATATCTCAGTTAGATGTCAATAATGCCTTCTTGCATGGGGATTTGCAAGAAGAAGTCTATATGAAGTTCCCTCCTGGAATGGAACTTTCCAGTCCTAATTTTTTGGTATGCAAGTTGAAGAAATCTTTATATGGTCTGAGGCAAGCCTCAAGATAGTGGTATGCTAGACTTAGGGCAGCTTTAAATTTTAAGGGTTTTGTTTCTTCCCTAAATGATTATTCACTATTTTTTAAACATCAAGGTGAGTCTATTTCCATAGTGGTAGTCTATGTGGATGACATATTGCTTACTGGAAATGATTCACTTGAGTTATCACATTTGAAAGAATTTTTACATAATGAATTTCAAATCAAGGATCTTGGGGAATTACACTATTTCTTGGGATTAGAAGTTATTCGGGAACCACAAGGATTGATGGTGAATCAAAGGAAATTTACCATGGAATTGCTTTCAGAATTCAATTGTGATCATTTGCCTACCGTCTCGTCTCCTTTAGATCCTACTCAAAGATTATCAGCTACAATAGGTGATTTGCTTAAGGATCCTCTCACATACAGACGACTCATAGGAAAGTTGAATTATTTAACACATACCAGACCGATCTGTCATTTGCTGTACAACATCTCTCCCAATTTATGCAGAATCCTCGATTACCACATTTTGATGTTGCTCTTCGCGTAGTACGATATCTTCGCACATCTCCTAGTCTTGGTCTATTCATGAATGCTTCTCCTTCTATGTCCATTCTCGCATTTTGTGATGCGGACTAGGCTACATGTCCTGACACCAGACGCTCTATAAGTGGTTATTTCATCAGTGTGGGAGGATCCCCTATTTCATGGAAATCAAACAAACAAGTATCAGTATCTCTATCTTCCGCAGAGGCGGAATACAGATCTATGCGAAGACTTGTTGCAGAACTTACCTGGTTGAATCGTCTTTTAGGAGATTTGTCGATGCCACCTCCTCTTCCCATTCCGATCCACTCCGACAGCCAAGCCGCTTTACACATAGCTCGGAATCCCCTTTTTCACGAGCGTACAAAGCATGTCGATCTTGACTACCACTTCGTACGGCAACAATTCATCGCTGGGCTGATTTCCCTGAATTTCGTGCCTTTTTCGTCTCAGATCGCTGACATTTTCACCAAATCTCTTTCACGGCCTTCTCATCATTCGATTCTTAGCAAGTTGGGTGTTTCTCCCCTACCCTCCAAATTAAGGGGGGTGTTGACATTATTGAACTCAATAATGTCGATAAACAAAGTGAAGAAGAAGAAATGGAGAAGTCAACTTCGGTATTTCCTAAGTCTATGAAGTAGCCATGTGTTGGATCATATAAGGAAATACTTGGACCAGATAAAGAAATACTTGGGCCAAATCATCACTCAAGCCCAACTCCCACAAACACAGACTATGTTGGTGTTGGCCCAATTGTCAAGCACGGCCCAGAAACAAATACAACTCAGCACACAGCTGTCCTACCATAATTAGCAACATGACAAATAAAAGTTTTGTACAGAGTTTGTTATTTTTTCTAACCAATAAGATTAGACCAAGTGTTTTAGGATATTCCCTATTTTTCTGTACATACAATACTTGTATAAATATGATACATCATCAATGAAGTAGAATACAAGGAAAATTTCTCAAATTCTGTATCTTTCTCTATTAGTTTTTTCAATTCGGCTGTAATTATTTTTTACTAGCTGTCAAATGTGTAACTTTCCCTATATTTTTTTCTTTAAAGGAATGATGAAAGCTTGAGCTTTGCATCTATTGCATGACATCACTGTATAGAACTAACAATGGTCTGGGCCATTGCAGATGAAGGCAGGGGGGCTCTATTTAAATCATTCCCTATCTTTTTTCTGTAAGAGGTCACCATCTCGATTACCCGTAAAGGGTGGTGGTTGAGATTTGAGACAATCAGATATTGTTAATCCAACTACCACTCAAGAATTCTCCCTCTTATTTATTCTATAAAATGTCCCAATATCTTCTTGCTTATAGGTTAAAAAATATAATATTTAAAAAAGAGAATAAGTTAAAAATTCACTAGATTATTAGTACTGTTTTGCGAGTTTCATATCTAAATTATTACTGTAATAGTTAAAAAAAAAAAAAACTGAACTATACCATGAACACATATTAAAATATCTCTAGAGGAATACGACATATTGTGTGAACATTACGCTCCAAGTACTCCTTCAAATAGTCTCAAGTGGCAGTATATGTGGATTTTTTGAGTGAATAGGTTAAAATCCCCTTAAACAATTACTTTGCGAGTTTCATACCTAAATTATTGGGTGTCCACAGAAACCCCCTGAATTATCATGAACTCATTGTGCCGGGTGGACTCATTTTTAAGACTTTTTTTCATTTCCCACACGCCTCTCGGCAAGTTGGGGGGAGGGATAATCTTAAGGGAGCTATAGTCTAGGGGATAATGTGAACATCCAACATATAAAACTCGCAAAATGATACTTTAGGGGGATTTTAACATATTCACACTATTAAACTTCTGCTTTATAGACGCCCCATAGACTTAGAGCAAATAAACTTCAGTTAATGAATATGCATTGGGGAGTTTTTTGTTTTTGGCTGATAACGACATTAGATCATGTCCACACAAGAGGGTACCCAAATACGTGATTTTTTATGTTTTGATAGAACTTTCTTTCTAAGCAATTTTTGTCAAACAAAAAATATATTGGCTTTAGAAGTACTCAATGCCCTTTTTTTTTTTTTTTCCTCAAATGACCTTTTTCTGTCACCGTAATCTAGATATTTTTAAGGAGTGGACGTTTTAAATTTACAGTTAGTAAGCAATTAAGATTGCGTTTCAGTTGCCAAACACCTGAGAATAATTTTTGCAGGAAGTTAGTTACGATAATTAGGACCTAATTTGACGTCTTGTTATTTGTTACGAAATGAGATACATGAAAACAATTTGTCTCTCACTGGAAAATACTCACAGAATTTTTTATGTTGTCTTGCCGGGGCACATCTCTACTATTTCACTTGGAGTTTGCATATTCCCTCTGACCAACATGGTTTCCAAGTAAATTTACAATTTACACATCATAGTTTAGTCAGATGAAATAAATCACCCATTTCTTTTGCTTTTTCACTGGAATTTAACCCTTTTGTTTATTCACAGTTAGGCCACGCCCTTGAGTTCGTAAAATAATATTTTTATTCATGATTGCATTTCTTGAATTAAAGTACTATATATATTTTTTAGAAAAACTTATCTTTGATAGAACAGAAGAAAAATCACTAAAACAAGAATTGGACTAAATGGCGCTCACGTTTGCATTCATTGGCTTCTTGTTTGTGATGGATCTTTGGCTGATGACTCTACAGGAAAACTTGAATCAGCAAGCAATAGTTGAAAATAGTTTTTAATTGGAGGTGTCACCATACTTTAATTATATATAATATCTTGCTTCTGATTGAGGAACCTGCAGTCCATGTCAAACAGATTTGATGTGTCGTTTATGTCAAAGAATTTCTGCATTTCATCAAACGGCAGAGAACTCCAAGGTTGTTAAACCAATTTTAGTGTCATTTAAGACTTGATTAATTTAGCATTTAATTACATTTCATAAGCTATATAGTTTGTGTTGTTATAAAAACAGGTCGCAGATTTTTTCAGTGAATTTGGGAATCTGAATTCTTGGAATATGCATATTCCATCATGACTGGTAGCACTATGGAAAATGATGAATCAAAGCCACTGGGAAGATGGTCTGTTTTAGCGTATGGTGTAGGTCATGTGCTTAATGACATAACATCCACCTATTGGTACACTTACCTCTTGCTCTATTTGACCAGTATTGGAATGCCTCCAAGGTTTGCACACTCCCTTTTGCATTTATTCAATTCATTAGATCTATCTTTCCTTTTATATCTTGTTTTATATTATATGAACATCTTGTTGCAGCTAGTTTAGGCAATTCTTTCTTTGTTTTGCTGTTACGTTCCTTTTTTTTCGTTTAACCATCTGGTGCTCAGAACCTACTGGTCCCAACTAATCCGAATTCACGCCTTAGAAAGCCCACGATTCCGTATTTTAGTGCTCCCTGCCGAGAGAATTTCATTCCTAGCTCAGACCTAAGACCTCTGGTTAAAGGAGGTGGAAAAACCCTTTACCATTCCACCGCATCCTTGGTGGTCTTTGTTTTGGTATTCCAAGATTTTATGGAAAAGCCAAAATAGAAAAGCCAAACTAAAAGGACTTCTTAAACCAGTATAAGATGGTTTTTTGCATAATCCTGCTACTACTTCTTTGTGACAAGGATACTACTGTGGATTGTGATGTACACCTAAAAGTTTGTTTCAGAGAAGTTTGGAAAGAGAAGTATTAGCTTAGAGCATCATTAGAAGATACTTGATTTCAGTGGCTTTAGCACACTAGTTTGAACTTCATTATGAGATTTGGTTGATTTAACTCTACTTTTGGTCTGTTTCACAGGCAAGTTGCAGCACTAGCAATTACAGGGCAATTCACAGATGCAACCATGACCATAATTGCTGGCGAACTGGTATATATCTTCATATCATTACCTAGTCATTCCACAATATCCATTTTTTTTTTTGTTACACTTGAAAAGCATGTAATGTAATGTCATTAGAAGTTTCTATACTAAATGTTTCACTTCAAGCTTTTGATATGCATGAGAAAATTTCCGATCATGAATTGCTTTGTTTTGCTTATATTTTTCAACAGATAGACAGATTTGGACATTTCAAAATATGGCATGCTGTGGGCTCTGTTCTTGTCTCTCTTGCTTTTTCTTCATTTTATTGGGGTGTTTGCGTTCCATGCAAAATTATAGGGATTGATACGCCTCTTGTGCAAATGATTGGATATTATATGTTTGATATACTCTTCAGTGGTGGATGGTCATGTACTCAAGTATCACATATGTAATCATCTTAACTCATCTATTCTCATGTGCAAGTGATTTTCATATCTTTCTTTCAAAATTAATAAAGTTTTGTGTTCATATTTTCTTGTACAGAATCATTCTATTATTTGGCTAAAATTATAAACGTGTTGTAGGGCAATGGTGAATGGCATTACCCTGGATCAAACAAGTAGAGTGGCATGCGTCAGCTGTCGCAATGCTTTTACAATGGTTGATATTCTGTTACATTATTCCGTGCATAACTTGTCTTACCTGCAAATTTGCTGTAATACTAAACAAACTAACCTTTTTCCTCGTCTGTTATTGTGAACCAATATTTGGGGAAGGTTGCAAGCCTAATCGTATATGGAATTGGATTTTTCATTTTCAATTCATCCGTCAAACAAGTTGAAATCAAGGAGCAGGTACATCAAGTTCTCTTTTATGTATGCATGAGCACGTGCTTTGTGTTGTACTTAACCATTTTACGTTTGCAGTACCACTTGTTGGCAACTATCACAGGTTTGATCGGATGCTGCTTTGTAATTATATTTCATCTTGGAACTAAAGAGCCTAGGTTTGTTACCTTCTCAGTTTAATGAGGAAACAAACTACCAGATTTAATGTGTATTTGGATCTGGTTTCAGATACTGCTGCATAACATATCTTGTGCAGGGTGAAACAAGTATCTCACAAGACAATTCAACGTGGTCCTTCTTGGAAGCGATGGTTGAAAAATGGCCTGTATTATAGAGTAGCTAGCATTTACGTGTTAACTAGAGTTGTAACGAATATATCACAGGTAACTATAATTTTCTGCTCAGCTTCTTTAAGTTATATGTTGTCGATCACTCAATATGCAGTAGTACATTCATCCGATTGTCTATTCTAAGTTTCCGTTTTGTCTTTGTTATCTCAGGTGTTTCTTGCTCTCTATGTAATTAATGATCTACACATGAGCCAATCTTCCAAGGCTTTGGTATATATGATTTGCTATTGAGTTAAATAAAATGAACAAATCTTATAGTATCTTCCAACTAAATAATGCTAACTGGACTAAATCATTATGTAAATAGGTTCCTGCCATCATCTATTTGTGCAGCTTCATTACATCTGTCATGCTCCAGGTTCTCGTTCTCTCTCGACTATGGGATTGTTCATTTTTTTTTTTTTTTAAACATATTCTGAATTATTTCAGTTGCATGTAGGAGCTCGAATGGAGCAGTTACAGGTTGAAGGCCATCTTTTCAGTTGGAGGCCTCCTTTGGCTATTTTGTGGTGCAGCAGTACTCTCCCTACCGATGAACATGAACGTTTTTATGTACATCTTATCTGTGGTTATTGGAATCGCCAATGCCTTCATGATGGTAAGCCATTTTGACCTCAATTAATCTACTGTGACGTATAAATTTCACCTTCCTACATCTTGATAGGCTATTGGTATGTTCAGCAATCTAAACTTCGTCGTATTGCTAATCTTGAACATCGAGTTAAGGCATCCAAGAAAGTGTACTCAGGCTCCTAAATCTAGAAATTTAGAGCTGGAAAACTGTTCCAATTTGATAACCAAAATCACGTGTGCTCCTATTTCCCTTGTGATTAACAGGTAACTTCAGTAGGGATGGAAAGTGAGCTAGTTGATAAAGAAGTTGAGGGATCTGCTTTCGTTTATGGATCATTAGGCTTTGTGGAGAAAGTATTGTGCGGGATAATGCTGTACATTCTAGAGTCATACGAGAGTAAGCTATCTCTTTCCTTCTCTTTTTAATGCCTGCATGTCGTAAATGAAATTTAAATCTTTGACATGAAAGTGTTCACCCTTATGCAGGTGTAACACCGGCATCATGTGACCCAGCATATCCTTGTTTCACAGTTACGCGATTTTCATTGGGATTCATTCCTGGAGTTGCTGCACTAGCTGGAGTCATAGTTACATGCTTTACAAAGTTTAGAACTTCACATCCAGAGCCCTTGGCAGAACCCTTGTTGGCATAGCTTTCAAGAACGATTGAAATTAATGTACTTTTAAAGTTGCATATTTGAGATTGAGACGTGGTTGATTGGTTGAAACTGCAAAACACACGTCCAGTATAGTGATAAGCCAGAAGCTCTATTGCTCTATACATCAGTTTATGCAAATTCTTGATGTGGTCAATTATATATTATAAGCTCAAGTTTGAGCAATGTTGCACATTATTTAGATAGAAACTCACGTTTGAGGGTAACAGATTGAGCCCTGTACCTATCTTTGGGGAATCAAACTTTTAAAAATTAAATAGAGTTTTTGTCTTCAATTTTCCCTCTTTTTCGTACATTAAGTAAATGAGGAAAAGTAAGTTTTCATGTGAAGCAAATGGGTAACCAAGCATGAATGGAAAAGACAAAGCCTTAAGGTTGAGACATTCACCAACTAGAATACCTCAACATGGACCTAAATCAGACAATATGTCACAGGTGAAAAAAGATATGGCTCCAGGCGCCTCCAGCCTGTTAGACGCTAGTTTTTTTTTTTTTTTTGAAAAAGGACCATGTCCATGCAACTAAGTTGTCTAAAATTTCTTGTTTGGGATTTTTGAGAAGAAAATGTCCCTAGTGTTTTTTCTTGAAGTTAGCTCCCATGCATTTGAACTTTGGTAAAAACTTACCAACATTGAGTGTTTATACCAAATCAATTAATGTATGACACATGTTGAAATATACACAACTATCACTTAACCATGGTTAGTTAATGTATATTTTCACTTCATACATCACTTAACTATAGTAAATCGCATTGGTTTGTTGTAAGCATTCCGGTGCGGGTAAATCTTAGAAAATTGTGCATGGAGATTTAAGAAGTCAGACTTCACGAGATCCTTGAATCTTAAGCTGTTTTGTCGCTTCTTGTCCTCTGTATATGCAGTCTGTATTCCTGGATAGAAAAAAAATATGGCACTGAAAACTTGGACTTTACATCATGGACAGATTGAGCTTTCCATGAGATTACTGTATGGGACTAGCACAACGGTGTGGATCATAATTGCTATGGAGATGCGTGCAAATGTACAATGGGCCTCTAGTTTATAATTGCTTAAATCTTGATTCGGGTTTATTCAAATAATTTTTTTATTGACTAAGGGAGCAGTGACAGAGTGGTAGATTATCGCCCACTGCCATTGAATTGACCATATGTTGGTATCAAGAATCAAATTAGACTTATCTCAATTAAAAATCACTTATTTTATATTTCTTGAACTTTAATGTTTGTTTCCTCCCAAATACACCTAATGTTTGTGTGGCCGTAAGATTTTTGAAATTTGTAATCTTAAACATGTCATATATGATATCTGTGTGGTTACTAAAAGCTTGTCATTACGGATAAAAATAAAATTTTCAAATTAAATCATTTTCAACTTTAAAGAAAAACATTCTTTTTAAATGGAGTAACAAGAGAATAATGATATGCTTTCTGGAACAGAAGCCAGGGAGTATTAGATAGGGATGCATGCCAGAGAAAAAGAAAAAGAAATACTTCCAGAATCCAGGAGTGTCTGAAATTTGGAATACATCTCCACTATGTATAAGAAAGCTCTCAAAAATACAAATAGCAAAAACAAATAAACTTGAACAGTTATACAAGATTATTTCGTCATCAAAGGCAAAAATCAAAGGGGATCGAAGGAGTTGTTTCACATCTGATCACTCTACTTTTATTTTAGTGTACTAAATTACGAAACTATTTTTTACAAGAAAAAATTTATTCGATTTTGCCTAATTATACTAGAAACTATTAAACTATTTTGTGTCACAAAAAAATAACTAAACTTTGCCTAAGTATCGTAGGAAAAGGATGGAAATTTAAATATAATCTTAGAAAGTTATTTGTTGATTGATGACTTGATCGCCATTAATTCCAGGACTGATCAGTTGGGGGCAATAAGGATGATGGTCCAGTTTCAAAGGTTGTCAAAACTAAAAAAGATGACTCATTAAATGGAAGCCATTCAATCAATTGTCATTTTCTTTTACAAATTGTGCTTAGGAATCTTCATTTTCTTGAAAGCTGTCTCAGCGCTTGCTTTATGATGTTACTATCTTTGTTTGCCCGGTTTGTCATTTCTGGAATTAATGTCCGGAAGCAATTAGGAAGGATGGGCAGAATATCTTCTCTTTAAGACAACATTTTGAATTTGTAACTGTTAAATATCGATCAGTTACTCCTTTAGCTAAAATTGTAATCAACTTTAAGTTAATGACACTCATCCTTGATCATTTATATTACTAGTGAAATTGTTCGCGCGAATATTATACAATAATAAATTTATAAAATGACAATTTTAAAACTTATGGTCCTGAAATAGCTCATGCAATAAAATACCCAATAGACATTATATATCAATCTCGCTTGAAAAATCTACACTTCATCCCTTGTATTCGCAAGATAAAAGTACATCTTCCATAAAAGTGAAAGCTGGAAATAGTTAAGTTATATCTGATCTTTAGGCCACCGCCTTTCATAGGAAAATAAAATCATATGGCCTATATTAATATTGACAATTAGAATAAAAAAGACAATAAGAAATTTTCTATAGATTTTCAAGCCTCAATAACATGACTATACATATGGCACTATTACTAATGTTACAATTTGAAAGATCAAGTGATTCACCATTACCAAAAAATTGTAATGAAACACGTCTTCTCTATCTAATTTAGATACCAAATATACAAAAAATATTGCAATGAATCCTAAAAATAAAAGAAAATCTCGTCTAAACTGTTGCAATTATTTTTAAAATTGATACGGGAACGTAACACACTAATGCCTCATGCACCTTTAAACTCTGATGTTTTAACCGGTAATTAGCTCCTATATAACTTGATCACCAATTTACTTAGCTTCTCGTAACAAAATAATATGGCATAACATCTTTAAAAAAAATTGAGTACTTCCATTCCAACAAATACACTACAAGCACAGAACAATTCAATTAATTTGATTGTGAAAGCCATTTTTAAAGCACTATGGTAAACTATATAATAATGCACAAATCTGAACCTCATTATTAGCTAGTGTCCAAAATATGTATAATACGTGCATATACACTACTTCTCGTTAACTTGTTCTTGATACAAATCAACACCACTACTTTCTCGATTCTTCAAAGGGGACCTGTCCGTATTTAAATTAGAGGAAAAAATGATTTATCATTTTTTCAAACTACAATCACGAGAACAATTGGTGTAGAATCGGTATCCATAAACTCGATCAGCTCCCTTCAAGTTCTAAATTATTGCACTTACAATCCAAAGAAAAGTAACATTAAACTATATACAGGTAAAATTCTATCATATAAAATGAAAAAAGTAATTCCCAAAGTAATTATTTCAAATTTCCTGTGACATCTTCTTAATTAACTTCCTTTATGTTGTCACATTTTAAAATTAGATTCACTTTAATAGTAATCAATTCAAATAAGGGAGAAATGTAGTGTATCAAATCATGTTAACACAATATCTAGATTCAGTTAGCTCAATGCAACAAATTCAGAAGTCGATGAAAATTTTCAAGTAAGTGAGAAATAATACCAGATACCTACATCTTTTCCGGACAAAGAAAAGGTATGATCAATAAGCACCAAAGTATTTCGTAAAGAAATGACTCACCCTAAATTACCAGAGTAGGATGAAAATTTCAGTAGCAGCGCAGTATGATGCCAAAAAAAAATAAATCACATGATCGGTTTCCTATATCTGGTGCAGAGAGGAGGTGCAAAAGAAAAAAAACAGAACACACGTTTGTAGTAGAACATAGAAAACAATAAAGAATTTAAATTTAACTCATGATGTCCCTTTTAGATTGGATGCCAACATATGAATCCCGTGTATTCATTTAGCAATCTTGACGAACCGATAAAAGATGTAGCATAAAATATATAACAGAATGATATTTGTAAAGTACTCTTGCAAGCAAATAGATAAATTATACTCACATTCGAAGTTTACCATGCAATGAATAGTAATGGTAGCCATGACTCACTTGAACGTATTGGAAGCTTATTATGTTCTAGTATTTGAATAAGAAAATCTGGTGAATGATGGAGTTTGTAGGGATTCTTTTATATATCCTCCATTAAAATGGGATATGGAAGGTTGTTTCATTCCATTAATGTGTAATATGAAAAGGTTAGCCAAAAATTTGACAAATTCATAACCGCACCCACTTATTAGATTAGAAGCAATGTCACGTAAGTTACGACTATTTCTTATATATGAGAATTAAATAGGAAAGATAGCTGTGAGGACTCATTTAAAAACAAATGTGACTGTTTCATTTTTCTTTACAACTTTTCGCTGCCTTCATAATTTTCATTGCCTTTCTTTATTGCAATGAGTAGTAATGGTAGTCATTTATTTTTTAAATATGAGAATTAGTTAGGAAAGATAAAAAGGAGACTTCCACATTGTGAGTTGTGACTACTCGTTGATTAACAATTGTGTCTGTTCATTTTCCTTTACAACTTCATTTGCCTTCATAATTTTTCATTGTCTTTCTTTATTACAATAAAGACTAAAGAATGGGGAAAAGTAAAAAAAAAAAAGAGAAAAAAGGTAAATAGAAATAGTGGTCATAGAGAGGTGTTACACCTTGTCTATGTCTAGCTTTATATTATATATAGATATAGATATAGATATAGATTATTTTAGTTAAATTTCAATTTCCCTCTTTCCCACCAAGTAGGCGTTTGGCAATCAATTTTGAAATCATGGTTTCAAACCAGCGTTTGGCCATCAATTTTGAGTTGTGGTTTGAAATCTGGTTTGAAACCATGGTTTGAACCCAAATCATTCAAAAAAGCATGGTTTGGATTTTAAACCATGGTTTCAACTTTTTTAAATACAAAATTTGATCCATAATTTAATGTTTTGTAACAAAAAAAAAAAACATAAGTTGGTAAATCTTTTTAACAATTATCCCATCAATCATTTACCAATCTCATTAACTTCCACCAACCTTTATTTATGTCTACCAACCTTTAATTTATGTGGGAAGATTATATTAAATAGTAGTTACATTACTATTCATGTTAAATTTTCGATTCTATTGAAGTAAAGTTTGATTAATTGATGTTGCATTTTTTAGAAAAGTCTTCTAGTAGTGTACTAATTTTGTTATAAACTATGATTTGCCCATTTGGTGAGATTGTATAAGAATTGAGAATGTTTTGATAGTTTTCACAATTTGTGGGGTTTTTATGTCTATAAGAGAAAATACAACTTAAAATATTCAAATTGTATGTCCAAACATGATTTGAAACCAGGTTTCAAACCATGTCCAAACGGGGCTCAAGATATTTCATTTTTACAGAATTGTTTGAACCACTTCTTCTTCTTATATTCTACCAACCAATAAGGGAGACTTATATTGTCGTGATGAGCGCAAAACACAGTATAATTTAAACGTTTTACTAGTCAAAGATAGTATAGTATTTAGATCGTCTGCGCAGGGAGTGGTACAAACAATTACTCAAATAAAACTTGCTTAGTATTATTCAGGTGATCAAAACTTGATTTTGTTGTGGTTATAGTCCACGATTATCGACTACAAATGTAATTAAAGACAATTGATAATGAAAGAAAAGGTTACTATTAATATGAGAAGTAAGGGTAGTAGACAAGATAGATGCAAGATTTTAGCGATTAACTCCGATTCGTTTTATCATTATGTTCTAGATTTATTGAGTCTTTCAAATTCAACAAATAATTAGTTTACTCAAGAATCTAATAAACATCTTCCGATTGTTTATTCAGATTTCACAAATTAAACTAATGCAAGCCCCGAGAATGTTCAAAAACTATGGATAGAAATAGATCTTCGGACGACTTCTCGCGAATATCGTCAGCTCATAACCCAAGATAAATTATTCAAGAGTCTCTTCCGATTATTCAATAAAGTCATTCAATCATGAGCTAAATCAGATTTATATTAAGATAATTCATACATCTCTTACTCTTCCGATTAAAGCATCCAAGAATATCTCAATAATGAAATAAAACTACTATCCATGAGTTCAAGACTAATAAAAAGCCATGTGAACGTATGCAAGAAATATTAAGGGTTTAGTCTTAAGGAAAACGTCTCTTGAATATTTTCTTCTCTTGGTTCAACCAATACATCAAGAAGCTCTTTCGACTACTTAGAAGAATCAACAATTAAAACCAAACAAATAATGCAGAGATATTCACCAAACTATTCCTCTTTCAATTAAATAAAGGGGCAAAGGTGCAAATATACCCCTCAACTTTGTGATTTATAGCAAATATACCCTCCGTTAAAAAGTGGTGTATATATTCCCTTGGCACTTTGAATCCTGGCGGCAAATCAACATTCGGAAGCATGCACAAACTTTCATATCTTAAACTTTGGACATTTCTCGCCCGCATCTCTTCTTCGATAATTCTCCTTAAATTGTGAAGATCTCTATTCGAGTTATTCTGATTGATTGTATTCATTTCATTCCTCAATCTCTTGTGTGGGTATACCGCTAGCTGATTTTGCTGGTTTTCTGTGAAGGGCGCTGCAAGTGCAGGCTTTTGGACATTAGGTATCAATGTGACTCGCAAAGCTTCTGGTTTAATAGAGTATCTTGGCGGTATGTTGGTAGGAGATGGGTGAGGAGAGATAGTGAAGGAAATGTTTCGGGTAGAGCTGGAAGCTGAACTTGTGTTAGGAAGAAGGCTGAGGGTATTTCCCAAATTGACCAATACGCTTTTTTGTACTACATTCTTCTCGCTATCCTCATTTTGCGCTTGCACCAACCCCACACCGGTGTTGAATGACTCAAATCTTTTTGCCATTGTATCTCGTCCTTAATGCAGATTCGCAGCCAAAACAATGTTCAATGCCAGATAACCCGTAAAAGAGGGACACAAGAAGCTCTAGAATTTGTAGTCTGACGGTATCGTGACAGGCTGAATTGATGGCACGTAATCCTGATTTGATTCGTCTTTAATCTCGTCAACCTTCAAAAACAGGTGTATAAAGTTATAGAATTATTTTGATAAGAAAAAATAAATTAAAAGATAAGGCTGAAAGCAAAGCCGCATGGCTTTTTAAGGCGAGGCCACAATGGCCATGATTGATAGACTTGATTGTTGATCTCGCGATTTTAAGTTCCTGCATCCAAAGAAAAATTCTCAGTTTGGGAGGGGGAAATTTGATTCGTATTGACTCGAAGCTTGACTTTGTTGGCGCCCCATTCATCCTGTTTGTTTGGATCTTGCGGCCTCCATTTAAAGCCTCGGTAGATGAACAGTAGTGAAACAATTGAAAGAAAGTCTTCCATTTGAAAAATATATACGTAAGTGCATGTATGTAAGGAAAGATATATATGAAAATATATGTATACAAGTTGTAAGATATTCCTGCTAACTTTCGATTGCGACACTTCCGAGAACTTTGAAAGGTCATTTGTGTGTACTATTCTTGTCTAGTAGCCTTAATAGTGTCGATGTCCAACTTTTCTCTTGTCTAATCTTCTAAAATATGCCCCAGTTTTGATTCTGAAGGGTACACTAAACCTATGCTATGTTGTGACCGAACCTTGTATAGGTTGCCTACGTATCCACCAAGGAATCAGGTCTGAACGTAGTTCGTGACGCACAAGATATTTTGGATTTTTGTTATAAAGCAACCGAACCCTATGTGGGCTGCCTACGTATCCCACCATGGGAATCAGGTCAGCGTAGTTCGGACGCGTGTGAATGGCAAAAATTCTAACCTAGTATGACCGAGTCCCTATGTGGGCTGCCTACGTATCCACCGAGGAATCAGGTCAAGCGTAGTTCGCAACTAAAGGAAAGGTTGCAAACTAGGTTGTCTAACCTAATGTCGTACTTTGATTTCTTCTTGAATTGCTAGCTTTTAGGCTTATGTTGTCACCTATCGGCTATTTCAATTTCTCGAGTGGAATCTTGTCTTGTCCCCTAGTTTCTTTGTTACTCTCTCAGGATTTGTCTATTCGTTCATGTCACAATCGTAGAGTTGGAAGATTTGATAAGTAAAGTAGAAAATAGATGATTAAGGAAAATCCGAAATGCATTCATAGTTTTGCAATTCAAGCCTCCACAAGGTGAAGCAAAACAAACAAAATTTTGGGAACGGTTCAAGCATCAATAAAAGAAAACAAGTTCACTACATGTTCATGCCACCAAGGCTCCTGGCGAATCAGGGACGGAGTACAAGTCCAGTTCTTTAGAGTCTCTCCTGGTTCTGTACCCTGGATGGTTGGTGTCTCAGTAGTTGTTGCAGCCATCTTCACTGGCACTTGTTTTCGGATCATCCCCACAGGCGCAACGGACGTTGATGACACGCCTCTCTTCATCTTTTCCGATTGGCGTAACAACCTCCTTCTGATTCTTAGCTTTTCGATAATTATCATGTTCACGTTGGCGTTTTCGTGAGTAGGAAAAGGGATGGCGATCCATATCGGGTCGAGCTCCAGTGAGCTGGATTGTTCCTTCCTTAATCAAGGCTTCGATTTTGCTTTTGAAGCCATAACAATCCTCAGTGGCATGTCCAGGAACTCCAGAATGATATGCGCAATGCTTGGAACTATCAAACCATTTTGGGATAGGATTGAGAATTTTCCCTTCAATAGGTTGTACCACGCCTGCCGCTTTCAGTCTTTCAAATAGCTGACACAAAGGTTCAGCGAACTGAGTGTAATTACGGGTGTTTTTTATGACAGGGTTTGGACGGGCTCTATGTGTGGTATGTGGTCGATTTCGGTGGGTGGAAATTTGGGCAAATTGGTATGGACGTAAGTTTTGATATTGAGGTGCTCGGGGTTGGTAGTAATTTGGTTGAGTACTATAGACAGGGTAAGGGAATAGTGGAGCTTGGTAGGGTTCAACGTAATGGTAAGGGTAGAAAGGTTGTTGTGGATGGCCAAAGTATGTAAGGACTTGGTTTGGTGGGTTTAGAGGAGTAATTGTAGGTGGTGGGTTAGTGTTGGTGGGTAAAGCAATGTAAGGAGTATTACCTAGTGATTGATTTGGTGGGTTGGCGGGTGGTGGATCAGGAGCGGCATAGGTAGTGTAGATGGGTGATTGATTCTGTGGAGGGGTGTAGATGGGCGATGGATTTGGTGGATTTGCGGAGGTGATTGGAGGTAAGTTGTTGGTAGGTGCATTGTTTTGTGGAGGAAAATGTTCTGGAACTAAAGGTTCAAGTGATGGAAAATGAGGCGGGTTTGGTGCGACACTCCTAGGTTCAGGGGGTGGACTTTGGAGTGTAATGGATAAGTTGGTCATGTTTCTAACCCGATTTAGCTCTCCACGTAGATCCTCAATCTCTTGAGTCAGGCGGGCGATATATTCATCCCGTTGAATAGTAGTTCCATGTTCAGAAATCTCGGGGGGGTCATTAGAAACCATGATGCTTGCCGGGCTAGTTGAAATAGATGCGGCTGGATCAGACGTAATATTTGCTTTTCCTTGAACAAACCAGCTGCGTTGAGGTAACGATGATGTCTTTGACCTTGTGATGTAAGGATGGTCGGCCATTGAGTGTCAACACGAATCAACTCTTTTTGGGAATAAGATAAAAGAAACATAAAGTATAAATGATGTTAGTCTCGTGAACATATCTAGGTAGAGTCATGATCATGTAAAGTCAAGTAAGACATGTAGCAAATAATTCATCAAATAAAGTCAAACAAGTATATCAAACAATAACGCGTCCTAATATGCATGTGACCTCTTTGTGCCAGAGGTAGGCCTATCGTCGTTTGAAGGGTAAAGTGTGCCATAATATGTCATCTTGTTGCTTTGATTAATTAAACGGATTCTATTTCCCCAAAATAAAGTACTATTAACACATTAAATGAATACAACATGAAGTGTTTCCTAATCTGAGTAAAGTAAATATAGCTTCCTATGTCTAACTTCTAGCTCCGTTTTTGATGTCCTTGATCTTCGTCATTTGTTGTACTCCAATGCAAATCCAAACCTGTCATAGAAACGTTAGTCATCCCCTCTTTCCTAAAGTTTAATTAATTAGAGCAAATAGTCGATATTTAGGCACAGTCATCCTTCAAACATGCATATAAAGTATGATTGGTGTCACTTGGGGTCGTGAACCCGTTTGGACGTTTGGACAAAGTCATCTAATGGGCTTAATACACCAAGGATATTAAACCTCCTAGGATATGAAATGTATGCTCTTAATAAAAGGTGTTGGTTTAGCTCTATCCTGGGTTGACTAAGAGTGGGTTTACTAGACGCAAGGTTCCCGAGCGGACTACTCGAGTGAGAAGGCTACGCGGTCCCCGTTACTCGGGCACCCCGCGCATACGCCAACTCTCCTAAAATTTGGATTCTACGAAAGAAATTTGCGGGTGCGCAAGACACACCTCGCGTGTACGTGTGATAGTATGAATTTCCAGAAGTGGAAGAAATATGAACGGAATGCCAGTTAAGGAAAGTAGTAACACATTATTACATAGAAAAATTTCACATAATAAAGCAATCACAAAAGAAACAAACAAGGCAATAAAAACAAATATAAGAACAACCAAACATCCAACAAATTAATTATTAACCCAAGTTTGTTATGGTTAGAACCTAGAATATTCCCCAGCGGAGTCGCCAAGCTGTTATACCCCATTTTAACCGGGTTAGAGCGGAGTAAAACATATTGGAGATTCCTAAATTGCTTTATTTTAAGGAGTCGCCACCTAATTAATTTACGGTGAATTAGGACACCTAATTATTAACTAAGGCAAAAATAATTAAACCTCCGTTAAATAGTCTGTGCTTAATCAGTGTGATTCTAGGTAAGGGTTCTATATTATCCTAAAGGGAAGGGGTAGGCATCCTTTAGAATCCGTTAACTTACGGTTATCCGACCAAACTTAGGTTAATTAATCAATGTTGAATATAGTTTTTAGATTTTTAAGAAAATAGCTTGTGCAAATAAGACTTTAAAAAAGGTATAATAATTTGTGCAAAAGAAAAGTTTAAATGCCATTAAAAAGACTTCAAATAATGATACTATTTTAAAAAAAGGTGGGACTAGTAATTTGCATAAGAGGAGATTTTAGAATGCCATTTGAAATAAAGTTTATAAATGCTACTAGGGCTCTTGAATAAAATGCTAATAAGACCTATAGAAAAGAATATAATAATTTGTATAAAAGGAGACTTCAAATGCCATAAAATTCATAAAATATTGTTAAGACTTTAAAAAAGGTGCTATTTGGAATGAAATTTGTAGAACATATAATAATTCATATAAAAAAAGAAAACTGCAAATGCCATTTTAAATAAACTTATAAATGTTGCAAAGATTTTTAAATAACGGTGCTATTAAAATAAAATTCGTATGAAATGTATAAGCAAAAGAAAACGCGAGTTTGCATAATGCTTTAACAAATATTTGAAACAAACCAAATGATGATGTATTGATTGACTTTGCGTTTTAGAAGTACAAAATATTCTTTTAGTTCCTATTTGCATGTTAATGACGTTTCAAAATTCCCAAGATAATAAAATGTGAATCCTTCAACTCAAAAATATGAAATTATGCTATTTGCAAATCAGTTATTCTAAATAAGATAAATATTAGATGCTTATAAATAATTTTGACATAAAAGAGAAAAAATGAGGCTAATGGAATTGACTGACTTTTCTCAAATTAGCTACCCATTATATTAAACTAACCCACCAATTTATTAGAATTCGCTGAGTTATGAAGACAAAAACAGAAGTAAAAGGGGTTAGTTGCATCATACAAAAATAAAGGCACAAAATAAATAAAAGGGGAGTAAATAATATCAAATGGGCCAGCCTATTTCGAGACTGCTGGACCCATTTGTTGTTGGGCTTTGGCCCAGCGAATTCCTTTATATATTGCTGCGGATTGGGCTGCTGTTGCTACTGTCTATTGGGCCTCGGCCCAGAGACAATTTTGGACTGCTGCAGCTGCTACCACTGTTCCTATCTACTGGGTTTTGGCCCAGAAAAATTAAGGCTTTCTAATTCGCTGCGGACTAGGCTGGACAGAGAGAGACCATGTTGGGCTTTTAGCCCAACGCCAAATGCGGAAGAAGAACGAGTCTCTCAGACTCGTATACGATAGTCATGCACAAAAATAAAATAAGGATTAGTATCTAATCGATGAATAAAGTTAAACATGCGACATATAAATTCAACAAATCAGCAGGTTGTATATATACTATGTATATTTTGGGTATATCTCATGTATATATGAAATATACAAACATATACCCTTTAAGCCTAGGCAGAAATGAAATGACTACACTTAGAGGCATAAGAATTCTAATGCATAACGACTTATACTAATCATATTTTGCACATAATCATAATGAGAGAAACGGGCATGCTCAGAGATTTATAGACTTCTTAGTGAGCTTATCAAATCCTGCACATACATAGAGATCCTCAAATAAACATTTCTTGACGATCTTATGGCATAGTTAAGACTCGGTTAAATGCGTAGATGCCAGATAGCAGATTGACAATATGGTGGCTAAAAAAAACAAACTAACAGAACAGACATCTATTCTGATGGCAGAGACCCACAAGTTGATCTTCATCATATTAGACATATTTAGAATTCTGGTGAACAGGCAACAAGAAACCATAGCTAAGAAAGGAATACTAAGTTCAGCATGTCTGGCACAACATCACACAATTACATAAGTAGGCAGCCACTCGTAGTTAGTCACCAAACAGATAGCATCTTTTGATCTTAGAAGTACAGACATGAATTCGACAAAATAATGTAAGAGAGACGAATCCTTTAAACTACCTGAAAGATAGCGACTCAAAACATAGGGGAGAGAGAAGGATCAGATTATATTTTAGCATGTTATGTACCACTACCACTTGATAACTTTCAGTTTTAAACTCAAGTTTTACAGGGATATGACACATTCGAGCAGACCAATTTATAGGATTAATTTTAGTAGATTTGAAGTTTGACAAGATTTTCAGACCCCCTGGATACGTTAATGACAGACCTGTCGAAATAGAAATCAACCAGATTCTATGTTGACAGTAATGCAGATTCACATACTAAATTGATCCTAAGCCTAGAAAATATCACTGAAGCATGGGGGTTTGGATATCTTTAGACAGGATTAAACCTCTGCTCATACAGATATTTGACTTCGATGCATTCACGGTAATGCTAACATGAACTCCATACTTACTCATTTTCAAGCTTATCAGTTGTGTGCTTCATTCAAACTTAGAAAAGGATGAGCAAAGTTTACAGACATAAAAACATTAAAGTTAAACTCGGGTCACCACATACTTAGAAGCATTCCCCAGGACTACATGCCTATACATACATTTTTACTCACATCAGATCACTCCGGTTATTGTATGAATCTTAATTTCGAACCAGTTGCAACATGAGAGTCATTTTTAAGGCAGAAATGGTATTTAGTCCGAGACACTATATGTTTACAAACTGATTGAGGTTGAGTTCAGACCTTTGTTAATCCTGCTAATATCATTTAAAATCCCACTTATCATGATGAAGACTATATGAACCCAAACTAAACTCATGCTAACACCAAAAAAAGAAAAACTTACCAGAACCAGCTTATGAACTAGTATAGAAACATTAACATACCATATTAGGTGAAGGTAGATAACGACCTACAATTCCATCTTTAAACGACTCACATAAACTAAACCACCAATAACCTAAACGAATCACACCACCAGTCTAACTTAATGGAAACACATAGCAGTTTACATTATACAAACTCGTCAACACATAAGCAGACAAGCGTGGAAAATTAGAAGGAGAAAGAATTACCTTTCTCCTGTGCAGTGAATCTGGGGGTGCGGGGAATCGCGCTTTATCCTCGAACACTTCAAATCTGAGCTCGCGATGCTCGGATTCACAACAATGAGCAAAGCAATCGAATACCAATTTGGATCTAGTGTTTTTGACCCGATATTAAATAACATTACGACTGCTAAGGGGGATTGATTTTTAGGAAATTTTTATGCGGTTTAAGAACTCTTTTTTTTGGGGGGATTTTTCCCAAATCCAAAAAAAAAGACCCTGATTTCATGCTCGGAACCATAATTTATAGTTCCTCTTTCTCCTTGATTCGAGGCTAGGGTTTTCGTTTTTGAGGAGGAGAGAGAGGAGCGGAGGGGGACAGGATGGGTGCGATGGCAGAAGGCGTGACAGGGGTATGGGTGAAACGGTGATGGAGAGAAACGTGGTGAGGAGGACAAGGTCGAGTGGAGATGTCAGACGCATGGGGTGACGATGAAAGAAAAGCAGTGGGGGTAACGTGTGGGTATGGGTGCGACAGAGGTGTCGGAGGTGAGTGGAATGTCGATGGGGTGTCGGTGATGAAGTGGGAGTCACGAGGGGGGTATGGGTGTGGTGGAGGTAACATGGGGCGAAGGAGATGATGATGAAGAAGAGGAGGGAGCGGCGGAGTGGCGATGGGAGGGAGACGACGAGAAATGAGAGGAAACCCTTTCCCCCTTTTTTTTGGACGAAATGGGTCGGACCCAGTCCATAAATGGACTGGGTCAATTGTTTTTTAGACCGGGTATTAAGAGAGTAGGCTAATAAATTAAAACACGAATTATTCTAAAAATTGAGATAAGAGATATGGACTAGTCCAAAAATATTAGGGGTTAATCGGACTTTGATTTGGGGTCCGGTAAGTAAAAAATGCTAACCGAGTGCAAGAAATAATTTGGCTTCTAAATTTGAATAAAAGACCCATTTTGATTAACGATGTACCAAGGGTGCCAGAATATCACCTGGTACGAAAAATGTGCAATTGTAAAAGACCCGGATAATGAATTATATGCTGTTACAATGACCGTGCAATAATATTTTAACAATAAATAAACGCTATCATTTTAAATGTGCGAAATAAGTGTGATGTGTATGCGGAAGTTGATAAAATGCCGAGAAATGCCAGTTTCAATAATACTAAATAACCGTAACGAATGACTAGCGGTAATAATACTGCTGATAATAATAATACTAATAATTAACAACAATGATAATGATAAATGATGACGGTAATACTGATAATGCTGATGATAACGGTGATAAAAATAATAATAGATATAATAATAATAGTAGGTAACAAATATTGACAGCTAATAACAAAAATAACAATAGGAATAATGATAATAATTAATAATAATAATACTAACAATAATAATATTAATAATAATAATAACAATGACGATAACGATAATAAATAACAATTGTTGATAAAATCAATGATAATAATTAATAAAAAAATGACAATGGTAATGATGAATAATAATTAATAACAAAAATAACGCTGATAATAGTGATTAGTAATTAACAATAATAATAATAATAATAATAATAATGATAATGGAAATAACAAGAATAATAATTAATGACAATTATTAATAATGGTAATTTAAGAATAATAATAATAGTCGTTAATAATAATAATAATAATAATAATAATAATAATAATAATAATAATAATAATAATAATAATAATGATAATAATAGTTGTAACAGAATAATGAAACGCCGTCATTGATAGGGACTAACCACTATAGTAAACATCATATATATTATTATTTATTATTTTTTTTTATTATTTTTTTATTTTTTTTAAATATTAGAAGCGCAAATATGTATTTCGGAGAAGAGGCGGACAAAATTGGGTGTCAACAACTTGTCCCTCTTTGCCTGATAATGATGAAAGAGTTTTCGGGCAAAGACGTTGACTTAGTAGCCTATTTTGTCCCGGCTAGAGGATTATGAAGGACTAAGGGTAAAGAAAATTACGGCCGAACTCTGGTCTCTGAATCGCCTACATATCTCGGGCTGCACGAGAATCAGGCCGTGCGTAGTTCTGGGAAGACTACGACACCTATGACTGGCAACTCACGATTTGATGCGAATCTTCGCAAAAATATTGTCCCAGTGTCGAGTTATGATGACACTGGGTATTGTGATAGACCCCTGAAAATTGATTGTGCTGGAATGTGAACGGGAAATTTGAATTTGGAGCCGAGTGTTCGAGGTAGATCTTTGACCCTTGTCGGGATGTCTGCTTGTCCTTCCCGACGTATTGCCCCAGTTCGCTGCCGAAGAAATAGTTCCACGTTGCGCTAAAGCTCCTGCGAAACTTTAAACTAGATAAAATAGTCAGTAACAAATAAATATTGAAGTAAAGTGATGCAAGTGCGGTGAAATGCGGCTGCGAGCGCGCGCAGGGCATTTGAAAATAATAATAAGACAGGGAAGGTGCGGTGCGATGTCTTATGCAGAAATTTTTCAAAGGGCGATGCGCAGCCTTATGCGGAAACTACAAAGGGCGGTGCGCAGCCTATGCAACATGAAAGGTGGTGCACAGCCTTATGCAGAAAATTTGAAGGGCGGTGCATGGTCCAGGCAGTATATGAAAGCGATGCAAAGGGCGGTGCGTAGCCCGTGCGTCATATGAAAGGCGGTGCGCAGCCTTATGCGAAAAATTTAAAAGGGCGGTGCATGGCCCAAGCAATACATGAGAGCGATGCAAAGGGCGGTGCGCAGTCCATGCATCATATGAAAGGCGGGGCACATCCTTATGCAGAAATTTTCAAAGGGCGGTGCGCAGCCCAAAATGTCCTATTAAAGGCGGATTAGCCTAAACTGCCCTATTAAAGGCGGATTAGCCTAAACTGCCCTATTAAAGGCGGACTAGCCTAAAATGTTCAATTAAAGGCGAACAAACCTAAAGTGTCCTATTAAAGGCGGACGAGCTTAAAGTCCTATTAAAGGCAGACGGGCCTAAATGTCCTATTAAAGGCGGACGGGCCTAAAATGTCCTATTAAAGGCGGACGGGCCTAAAGTCCTATTAAAGGCGGACGGGCCTAAATGTCCTATTAAAGGCGGACGGGCCTAAAATGTCCTATTAAAGGCGGACGGGCCTAAAGTGTCCTATTAAAGGCGGACGGGCCTAAAGTCCTATTAAAGGCGGACGGGCCTAAATGTCCTATTAAAGGCGGACGGGCCTAAAATGTCCTATTAAATGCGGACGGGCCTAAAGTGTCCTATTAAAGGCGGACGGGCCTAAAGTCCTATTAAAGGCGGACGGGCCTAAATGTCCTATTAAAGGCGGACGGGCCTAAATGTCCTATTAAAAGCGGACGAGCCTAAATGAGGTGCTTTAGCGAACAATGATGATGTGCCTTTGCACGACATTTGAAAGTAATAATGTAATGCAGGTGCGGTTGCTTTTTGCAGTGCGGGGCATTTTGAAAACAGTAGTGCAGTGCGGGGCATTTAAAGCAATAGTGCATGCGCATTGTATTTGAAAGCATTTATGCAAGGCATTTGAAAGCAATAGGAAATGTTTGTGCATCGACATGTTTGAAAACTCATTTGCAAGACTCAAGCATTAATTTGTTGCGAATCTCGCAAATTATTGATACTCGAGAGGCATAAGAAAGATCAAACCGTTTGACGTGAAATCCTTGCAAGGCTGCGAACATTATATATTTTGGCTTCCGCAACTTGGGAACCGTGAAACAAAGCGAGCGTCCTTTCTCCCAAGTCTTCTTTTTGCCTGATGACTCTGTTGGCCATATTCTCTTTCATGTTCCTCGATGTCGCTTGTGATGATGCCCTTAAAAATTGTCCCAGTTACTCGCATAAGAGGGTGTCGTTTTGCTATGATGCCCCTTAAAACTGTCCCAGTTTCTGGTATAGGAGGATATTGAGCTTTTGCGGTGACGCCCTTAAAATTTGTCCCAGTTTCTGGTATAGGAGGATATTGAGCTTTTGCGGTGATGCCCTTAAAATTTGTCCCAGTTTCTGGTATAGGAGGATGTTGCTTTTGCGAATGACGAGACCGAGCCTGACATAGGCTGCCTATGTATCCCACTAAGGGAATCAGGTCAAACGCAGTTCAAATTACAAGGCAGAATAAAATTGAGATAGAAGACGTTGCTCGATCTTATGCTAAAATTTCAAAGGGGCGGTGCACAGCCCAAAATGTCCTTTTAAAGGCGGACGAACCTAAAATGTCCTATTAAAGGCGGACGAGCCTAAAATGTCCTATTAAAGGCGGACAAGCCTAAAAATGTCCTATTAAAGGCGGACGAGCCTAAATGCAGTGCTTGGTTTATGATTACTAAAATTAGTGTGGAGCGAGGAGCTTTTGCGATGCTTTATTTGTATGCGGTGAGACGAGTTTGACGCAGTGCGTAATTTGCAGCAGCAAATATTCATGACGTAATGCCGAAGATTTGGGGACCTTCTACCCTGCCAAAATTTGCATCTAAAAGTTCCTGCACTCAAAGAAATTTGTAAGTTTCAAATTTAATCAGTATTAAGTTGACTTTGCCCTTTGCTCTATCCGAATCTTGCAATTGCCGACTTGATACTGTGCGATATCCTTCAAAAATAGCTAAAATATGCCCCTGCGTTACTCAAAGAAAATTTGTTAGTGTAAAATAAAATGGTTGCCTTGCATTGAACACCAAAGCTTTGGCGTTGAATCTGCATTTCTCGAGGTGATGTCATGGCAACAATCTGGTGACGCTAATACATTGCTCGAGATTTCGATTCATGCTTTTGTCGAATAATGATAGGCCATTTGCAAAGCCGCCCCAGTGTTGCTTTATGGGGAAGATGGAATTTTCACTATTTTAAGACCGTGTCCGAGAATGGACTGCCTACTTATCCCGAAGGAATCAGGTCGAAAGTAGTTCATAACAAGCTTTAGCAAAAATTACAAGAAGGAAAGCTGATGGGTGGAGAATGCTAGTGGCGGTAGATCCTTTCAATCGTCTTACTTAGTTCTACACTTCCTTTTCAAATGTCTCAGTGCCAATTTTGACAGATCACCGGTAACAATAATTGCATTTGCAACTGAAGGGCCATCATTGTCGCACAATTTATTTTGTTGCACACTTATCTTATCCTTTTCGATCATGTTCTGGATCTTATGCTTAAGAGCCGGACAATTTTCTGTGTCATGACCTGGAATATTAGAATGGTAAGCACAACTCTTGGACCAATCAAAATCTGGCGGTAGGCTTTTAGGGATCCATCCTTTCTTTGGCTTCAGGAGTCCCTTGGCTTTCATTTTCTCAAATATGCTGGTTAATGACTCTTCAAGAGGAGTAAAAGTGCGGAATTTTGCGTGCTCTGACTGTCGTAAGCTAGACTGTGCTTGATCGGGTTGGTCTTGAAAGCCTCGTTGATGAGGGTATACATGATCACGCGAACATTGATGGTTCTGCCGTGGTTGCGGCTGACGTGTGGACCTGACAGTTGAGTCGGTCTCTCTGTTTTTGCCTTGCAAGTTGTTGAATGTCTCGGCTTGAAAAGTTTCTTGTACTGATGAAGTGTCAACAATTTTTCCTGCTCGAATGCCCGCTTCTACTTGCTTTCCAACTTGAATTAAATCAGAAAAGTCACGTAACCGCGCACATAACAACTTTTCATAATATATGCCCTTTTGCATTTGGATGAAAGTTGAAATCAGCTCATTCTCGGGCAACGGAGGGTGTATTTTTGAAGCTTCCAATCTCCACCGGATGGCATATTCCTGAAAAGACTCATGTGGCATTCTTTCTATCTCAAGCATATCATACAGATTTGGACTAACCCCGATGTTAAATTTGAAATGTTCTACAAAGTCGCGGGCCATGTCCTCCCATGTGTACCATTTGCGAAAGTCTTGTTCCGTGTACCAATCTAACGCCAACCCTGATAGGCTCTGAATGAACAATTTCATTCTTATTGCTTCATCTTGTCCAATTCCCATTAATCTGCTACAATAGTCCTTCAAGTGCGTAACAGGATTTCCTCTGCCATTAAAGGTGTTGAATTTTGGCACTTTGAATCCTGGCGGCAAATCAACATTCGGAAGCATGCACAAACTTTCATATCTTAAACTTTGGACATTTCTCGCCCGCATCTCTTCTTCGATAATTCTCCTTAAATTGTGAAGCTCTCTATTCGAGTTATTCTGATTGATTGTATTCATTTCATTCCTCAATCTCTTGTGTGGGTATACCGCTAGCTGATTTTGCTGGTTTTCTGTGAAGGGCGCTGCAAGTGCAGGCTTTTGGACATTAGGTATCAATGTGACTCGCAAAGCTTCTGGTTTAATAGAGTATCTTGGCGGTATGTTGGTAGGAGCTGGGTGAGGAGAGATAGTGAAGGAAATGTTTCGGGTAGAGCTGGAAGCTGAACTTGTGTTAGGAAGAAGGCTGAGGGTATTTCCCAAATTGACCAATACGCTTTTTTGTACTACATTCTTCTCGCTATCCTCATTTTGCGCTTGCACCAACCCCACACCGGTGTTGAATGACTCAAATCGTTTTGCCATTGTATCACGTCCTTAATGCAGATTCGCAGCCAAAACAATGTTCAATGCCAGATAACCCGTAAAAGAGGGACACAAGAAGCTCTAGAATTTGTAGTCTGACGGTATCGTGACAGGCTGAATTGATGGCACGTAATCCTGATTTGATTCGTCTTTAATCTCGTCAACCTTCAAAAACAGGTGTATAAAGTTATAGAATTATTTTGATAAGAAAAAATAAATTAAAAGATAAGGCTGAAAGCAAAGCCGCATGGCTTTTTAAGGCGAGGCCACAATGGCCCTGATTGATAGACTTGATTGTTGATCTCGCGATTTTAAGTTCCTGCATCCAAAGAAAAATTCTCAGTTTGGGAGGGGGAAATTTGATTCGTGTTGACTCGAAGCTTGACTTTGTTGGCGCCCCATTCATCCTGTTTGTTTGGATCTTGCGGCCTCCATTTAAAGCCTCGGTAGATGAACAGTAGTGAAACAATTGAAAGAAAGTCTTCCATTTGAAAAATATATACGTAAGTGCATGTATGTAAGGAAAGATATATATGAAAATATATGTATACAAGTTGTAAGATATTCCTGCTAACTTTCGATTGCGACACTTCCGAGAACTTTGAAAGGTCATTTATGTGTACTATTCTTGTCTAGTAGCCTTAATAGTGTCGATGTCCAACTTTTCTCTTGTTTAATCTTCTAAAATATGCCCCAGTTTTGATTCTGAAGGGTACACTAAACCTATGCTATGTTGTGACCGAACCTTGTATAGGTTGCCTACGTATCCACCAAGGAATCAGGTCTGAACGTAGTTCGTGACGCACAAGATATTTTGGATTTTTGTTATAAAGCAACCGAACCCTATGTGGGCTGCCTACGTATCCCACCATGGGAATCAGGTCAGCGTAGTTCGGACGCGTGTGAATGGCAAAAATTCTAACCTAGTATGACCGAGTCCCTATGTGGGCTGCCTACGTATCCACCGAGGAATCAGGTCAAGCGTAGTTCGCAACTAAAGGAAAGGTTGCAAACTAGGTTGTCTAACCTAATGTCGTACTTTGATTTCTTCTTGAATTTCTAGCTTTTAGGCTTATGTTGTCACCTATCGGCTATTTCAATTTCTCGAGTGGAATCTTGTCTTGTCCCCTAGTTTCTTTGTTACTCTCTCAGGATTTGTCTATTCGTTCATGTCACAATCGTAGAGTTGGCAGATTTGATAAGTAAAGTAGAAAATAGATGATTAAGGAAAATCCGAAATGCATTCATAGTTTTGCAATTCAAGCCTCCACAAGGTGAAGCAAAACAAACAAAATTTTGGGTACGGTTCAAGCATCAATAAAAGAAAACAAGTTCACTACATGTTCATGCCACCAAGGCTCCTGGCGAATCAGGGACGGAGTACAAGTCCAGTTCTTTAGAGTCTCTCCTGGTTCTGTACCCTGGATGGTTGGTGTCTCAGTAGTTGTTGCAGCCATCTTCACTGGCACTTGTTTTCGGATCATCCCCACAGGCGCAACGGACGTTGATGACACGCCTCTCTCCATCTTTTCCAATTGGCGTAACAGCCTCCTTCTGATTCTTAGGTTTTCGATAATTATCATGTTCACGTTGGCGTTTTCGTGAGTAGGAAAAGGGATGGCGATCCATATCGGGTCGAGCTCCAGTGAGCTGGATTGTTCCTTCCTTAATCAAGGCTTCGATTTTGCTTTTGAAGCCATAGCAATCCTCAGTGGCATGTCCAGGAACTCCAGAATGATATGCGCAATGCTTGGAACTATCAAACCATTTTGGGATAGGATTGAGAATTTTCCCTTCAATAGGTTGTACCACGCCTGCCGCTTTCAGTCTTTCAAATAGCTGACACAAAGGTTCAGCGAACTGAGTGTAATTACGGGTGTTTTTTATGACAGGGTTTGGACGGGCTCTATGTGTGGTATGTGGTCAATTTCGGTGGGTGGAAATTTGGGCAAATTGGTATGGACGTAAGTTTTGATATTGAGGTGCTCGGGGTTGGTAGTAATTTGGTTGAGTACTATAGACAGGGTAAGGGAATAGTGGAGCTTGGTAGGGTTCAACGTAATGGTAAGGGTAGAAAGGTTGTTGTGGATGGCCAAAGTATGTAAGGACTTGGTTTGGTGGGTTTAGAGGAGTAATTGTAGGTGGTGGGTTAGTGTTGGTGGGTAAAGCAATGTAAGGAGTATTACCTAGTGATTGATTTGGTGGGTTGGCGGGTGGTGGATCAGGAGCGGCATAGGTAGTGTAGATGGGTAATTGATTCTGTGGAGGGGTGTAGATGGGCGATGGATTTGGTGGATTTGCGGAGGTGATTGGAGGTAAGTTGTTGGTAGGTGCATTGTTTTGTGGAGGAAAATGTTCTGGAACTAAAGGTTCAAGTGATGGAAAATGAGGCGGGTTTGGTGCGACACTCCTAGGTTCAGGGGGTGGACTTTGGAGTGTAATGGATAAGTTGGTCATGTTTCTAACCCGATTTAGCTCTCCACGTAGATCCTCAATCTCTTGAGTCAGGCGGGCGATATATTCATCCCGTTGAATAGTAGTTCCATGTTCAGAAATCTCGGGGGGGTCATTAGAAACCATGATGCTTGCCGGGCTAGTTGAAATAGATGCGGCTGGATCAGACGTAATATTTGCTTTTCCTTGAACAAACCAGCTGCGTTGAGGTAACGATGATGTCTTTGACCTTGTGATGTAAGGATGGTCGGCCATTGAGTGTCAACACGAATCAACTCTTTTTGGGAATAAGATAAAAGAAACATAAAGTATAAATGATGTTAGTCTCGTGAACATATCTAGGTAGAGTCATGATCATGTAAAGTCAAGTAAGACATGTAGCAAATAATTCATCAAATAAAGTCAAACAAGTATATCAAACAATAACGCGTCCTAATATGCATGTGACCTCTTTGTGCCAGAGGTAGGCCTATCGTCGTTTGAAGGGTAAAGTGTGCCATAATATGTCATCTTGTTGCTTTGATTAATTAAACGGATTCTATTTCCCCAAAATAAAGTACTATTAACACATTAAATGAATACAACATGAAGTGTTTCCTAATCTGAGTAAAGTAAATATAGCTTCCTATGTCTAACTTCTAGCTCCGTTTTTGATGTCCTTGATCTTCGTCATTTGTTGTACTCCAATGCAAATCCAAACCTGTCATAGAAACGTTAGTCATCCCCTCTTTCCTAAAGTTTAATTAATTAGAGCAAATAGTCGATATTTAGGCACAGTCATCCTTCAAACATGCATATAAAGTATGATTGGTGTCACTTGGGGTCGTGAACCCGTTTGGACGTTTGGACAAAGTCATCTAATGGGCTTAATACACCAAGGATATTAAACCTCCTAGGATATGAAATGTATGCTCTTAATAAAAGGTGTTGGTTTAGCTCTATCCTGGGTTGACTAAGAGTGGGTTTACTAGACGCAAGGTTCCCGAGCGGACTACTCGAGTGAGAAGGCTACGCGGTCCCCGTTACTCGGGCACCCCGCGCATACGCCAACTCTCCTAAAATTTGGATTCTACGAAAGAAATTTGCGGGTGCGCAAGACACACCTCGCGTGTACGTGTGATAGTATGAATTTCCAGAAGTGGAAGAAATATGAACGGAATGCCAGTTAAGGAAAGTAGTAACACATTATTACATAGAAAAATTTCACATAATAAAGCAATCACAAAAGAAACAAACAAGGCAATAAAAACAAATATAAGAACAACCAAACATCCAACAAATTAATTATTAACCCAAGTTTGTTATGGTTAGAACCTAGAATATTCCCCAGCGGAGTCGCCAAGCTGTTATACCCCATTTTAACCGGGTTAGAGCGGAGTAAAACATATTGGAGATTCCTAAATTGCTTTATTTTAAGGAGTCGCCACCTAATTAATTTACGGTGAATTAGGACACCTAATTATTAACTAAGGCAAAAATAATTAAACCTCCGTTAAATAGTCTGTGCTTAATCAGTGTGATTCTAGGTAAGGGTTCTATATTATCCTAAAGGGAAGGGGTAGGCATCCTTTAGAATCCGTTAACTTACGGTTATCCGACCAAACTTAGGTTAATTAATCAATGTTGAATATAGTTTTTAGATTTTTAAGAAAATAGCTTGTGCAAATAAGACTTTAAAAAAGGTATAATAATTTGTGCAAAAGAAAAGTTTAAATGCCATTAAAAAGACTTCAAATAATGATACTATTTTAAAAAAAGGTGGGACTAGTAATTTGCATAAGAGGAGATTTTAGAATGCCATTTGAAATAAAGTTTATAAATGCTACTAGGGCTCTTGAATAAAATGCTAATAAGACCTATAGAAAAGAATATAATAATTTGTATAAAAGGAGACTTCAAATGCCATAAAATTCATAAAATATTGTTAAGACTTTAAAAAAGGTGCTATTTGGAATGAAATTTGTAGAACATATAATAATTCATATAAAAAAAGAAAACTGCAAATGCCATTTTAAATAAACTTATAAATGTTGCAAAGATTTTTAAATAACGGTGCTATTAAAATAAAATTCGTATGAAATGTATAAGCAAAAGAAAACGCGAGTTTGCATAATGCTTTAACAAATATTTGAAACAAACCAAATGATGATGTATTGATTGACTTTGCGTTTTAGAAGTACAAAATATTCTTTTAGTTCCTATTTGCATGTTAATGACGTTTCAAAATTCCCAAGATAATAAAATGTGAATCCTTCAACTCAAAAATATGAAATTATGCTATTTGCAAATCAGTTATTCTAAATAAGATAAATATTAGATGCTTATAAATAATTTTGACATAAAAGAGAAAAAATGAGGCTAATGGAATTGACTGACTTTTCTCAAATTAGCTACCCATTATATTAAACTAACCCACCAATTTATTAGAATTCGCTGAGTTATGAAGACAAAAACAGAAGTAAAAGGGGTTAGTTGCATCATACAAAAATAAAGGCACAAAATAAATAAAAGGGGAGCAAATAATATCAAATGGGCCAGCCTATTTCGAGACTGCTGGACCCATTTGTTGTTGGGCTTTGGCCCAGCGAATTCCTTTATATATTGCTGCGGATTGGGCTGCTGTTGCTACTGTCTATTGGGCCTCGGCCCAGAGACAATTTTGGACTGCTGCAGCTGCTACCACTGTTCCTATCTACTGGGTTTTGGCCCAGAAAAATTAAGGCTTTCTAATTCGCTGCGGACTAGGCTGGACAGAGAGAGACCATGTTGGGCTTTTAGCCCAACGCCAAATGCGGAAGAAGAACGAGTCTCTCAGACTCGTATACGATAGTCATGCACACAAAAAAAATAAGGATTAGTATCTAATCGATGAATAAAGTTAAACATGCGACATATAAATTCAACAAATCAGCAGGTTGTATATATACTATGTATATTTTGGGTATATCTCATGTATATATGAAATATACAAACATATACCCTTTAAGCCTAGGCAGAAATGAAATGACTACACTTAGAGGCATAAGAATTCTAATGCATAACGACTTATACTAATCATATTTTGCACATAATCATAATGAGAGAAACGGGCATGCTCAGAGATTTATAGACTTCTTAGTGAGCTTATCAAATCCTGCACATACATAGAGATCCTCAAATAAACATTTCTTGACGATCTTATGGCATAGTTAAGACTCGGTTAAATGCGTAGATGCCAGATAGCAGATTGACAATATGGTGGCTAAAAAAAACAAACTAACAGAACAGACATCTATTCTGATGGCAGAGACCCACAAGTTGATCTTCATCATATTAGACATATTTAGAATTCTGGTGAACAGGCAACAAGAAACCATAGCTAAGAAAGGAATACTAAGTTCAGCATGTCTGGCACAACATCACACAATTACATAAGTAGGCAGCCACTCGTAGTTAGTCACCAAACAGATAGCATCTTTTGATCTTAGAAGTACAGACATGAATTCGACAAAATAATGTAAGAGAGACGAATCCTTTAAACTACCTGAAAGATAGCGACTCAAAACATAGGGGAGAGAGAAGGATCAGATTATATTTTAGCATGTTATGTACCACTACCACTTGATAACTTTCAGTTTTAAACTCAAGTTTTACAGGGATATGACACATTCGAGCAGACCAATTTATAGGATTAATTTTAGTAGATTTGAAGTTTGACAAGATTTTCAGACCCCCTGGATACGTTAATGACAGACCTGTCGAAATAGAAATCAACCAGATTCTATGTTGACAGTAATGCAGATTCACATACTAAATTGATCCTAAGCCTAGAAAATATCACTGAAGCATGGGGGTTTGGATATCTTTAGACAGGATTAAACCTCTGCTCATACAGATATTTGACTTCGATGCATTCACGGTAATGCTAACATGAACTCCATACTTACTCATTTTCAAGCTTATCAGTTGTGTGCTTCATTCAAACTTAGAAAAGGATGAGCAAAGTTTACAGACATAAAAACATTAAAGTTAAACTCGGGCCACCACATACTTAGAAGCATTCCCCAGGACTACATGCCTATACATACATTTTTACTCACATCAGATCACTCCGGTTATTGTATGAATCTTAATTTCGAACCAGTTGCAACATGAGAGTCATTTTTAAGGCAGAAATGGTATTTAGTCCGAGACACTATATGTTTACAAACTGATTGAGGTTGAGTTCAGACCTTTGTTAATCCTGCTAATATCATTTAAAATCCCACTTATCATGATGAAGACTATATGAACCCAAACTAAACTCATGCTAACACCAAAAAAAGAAAAACTTACCAGAACCAGCTTATGAACTAGTATAGAAACATTAACATACCATATTAGGTGAAGGTAGATAACGACCTACAATTCCATCTTTAAATGACTCACATAAACTAAACCACCAATAACCTAAACGAATCACACCACCAGTCTAACTTAATGGAAACACATAGCAGTTTACATTATACAAACTCGTCAACACATAAGCAGACAAGCGTGGAAAATTAGAAGGAGAAAGAATTACCTTTCTCCTGTGCAGTGAATCTGGGGGTGCGGGGAATCGCGCTTTATCCTCGAACACTTCAAATCTGAGCTCGCGATGCTCGGATTCACAACAATGATCAAAGCAATCGAATACCAATTTGGATCTAGTGTTTTTGACCCGATATTAAATAACATTACGACTGCTAAGGGGGATTGATTTTTAGGAAATTTTTATGCGGTTTAAGAACTCTTTTTTTTGGGGGGATTTTTCCCAAATCCCAAAAAAAAAAACCCTGATTTCATGCTCGGAACCATAATTTATAGTTCCTCTTTCTCCTTGATTCGAGGCTAGGGTTTTCGTTTTTGAGGAGGAGAGAGAGGAGCGGAGGGGGACAGGATGGGTGCGATGGCAGAAGGCGTGACAGGGGTATGGGTGAAACGGTGATGGAGAGAAACGTGGTGAGGAGGACAAGGTCGAGTGGAGATGTCAGACGCATGGGGTGACGATGAAAGAAAAGCAGTGGGGGTAACGTGTGGGTATGGGTGCGACAGAGGTGTCGGAGGTGAGTGGAATGTCGATGGGGTGTCGGTGATGAAGTGGGAGTCACGAGGGGGGTATGGGTGTGGTGGAGGTAACATGGGGCGAAGGAGATGATGATGAAGAAGAGGAGGGAGTGGCGGAGTGGCGATGGGAGGGAGACGACGAGAAATGAGAGGAAACCCTTTCCCCCTTTTTTTTTTGGACGAAATGGGTCGGACCCAGTCCATAAATGGACTGGGTCAATTGTTTTTTAGACCGGGTATTAAGAGAGTAGGCTAATAAATTAAAACACGAATTATTCTAAAAATTGAGATAAGAGATATGGACTAGTCCAAAAATATTAGGGGTTAATCGGACTTTGATTTGGGGTCCGGTAAGTAAAAAATGCTAACCGAGTGCAAGAAATAATTTGGCTTCTAAATTTGAATAAAAGACCCATTTTGATTAACGATGTACCAAGGGTGCCAGAATATCACCTGGTACGAAAAATGTGCAATTGTAAAAGACCCGGATAATGAATTATATGCTGTTGCAATGACCGTGCAATAATATTTTAACAATAAATAAACGCTATCATTTTAAATGTGCGAAATAAGTGTGATGTGTATGCGGAAGTTGATAAAATGCCGAGAAATGCCAGTTTCAATAATACTAAATAACCGTAACGAATGACTAGCGGTAATAATACTGCTGATAATAATAATACTAATAATTAACAACAATGATAATGATAAATGATGACGGTAATACTGATAATGCTGATGATAACGGTGATAAAAATAATAATAGATATAATAATAATAGTAGGTAACAAATATTGACAGCTAATAACAAAAATAACAATAGGAATAATGATAATAATTAATAATAATAATACTAACAATAATAATAATAATAATAATAATAATAATAATAATAACGATAATAAATAAAAATTGTTGATAAAATCAATGATAATAATTAATAAAAAATGACAATGGTAATGATGAATAATACTTAATAACAAAAATAACGCTGATAATAGTGATTAGTAATTAACAATAATAATAATAATAATAATAATGATAATGGAAATAACAAGAATAATAATTAATGACAATTAGTAATAATGGTAATTTAAGAATAATAATAATAGTCGTTAATAATAATAATAATAATAATAATAATAATAATAATAATAATAATGATAATAATAGTTGTAACAGAATAATGAAACGCCGTCATTGATAGGGACTAACCACTATAGTAAACATCATATATATTATTATTTATTATTATTTTTTTATTATTTTTTTATTATTTTTTTAAAATATTAGAAGCGCAAATATGTATTTCGGAGGAGAGGCGGGACAAAATTGGGTGTCAACAGTGTCCTAAATGGGTAGATCACCAAACTGTGCGTCTGTACCTGCGGGTATGAAACGCAGCCCCCCGAAGAAAGGGGGGTCAGTACGGAATATGTACTGAGTATGCTAAGCAGAATATACAGAAAACAAACCTGAGACATAAACGAAGCAGAAGTGCCGAACATAAGTACAAATCCAATCATATCAAAATGTTTAGTTTAAAAATATAAATCATGCATAGGGTACAGAGGAATATGGTCGCCCGCCCGTCGATGGCGCCATAACACAGCATAACACCAAAAACTCTCAAATCTCCGTATCCCCGTCACATATCACATCACAACATAACGCCATACACAACATAACACCAAGTATAGGTGGAACCCGACCCTCTTTTGCGAGTAGCTCGGTGAACCATAAACACAGCATAACTCCGGAGTATATCAAAATGCGCCCGATAACAGAACCGGCCCGGGACTCGGCGAAAGGAATAACAGAATGCACGAATAGAATCGTGAGTAGTTATATGCATAAAATCATTTTCATAAATTCAAACATAAGCAAAATGGTCATATTTGAAAATCGAAATAATGGTTATACTAATCTTTCAAAAGTTCCCGAATTACATAAAGGGAAGTCGCGGGACCCACGGACGGGAATTTACCCAAGTCGGGCCCGCTTATGGAAATCATACTCATTATACATAATGCAAACTCTTATAAAAATATTGGAGCAATCCGAGCATTTATACGAAAGATATGACATTCCAAATTTACGAATTCTTTAAAGTGAAACCCTTTGGGTGCAAAGTTCGGAGAACAATTATTTCGAATACATAAAGATTCATATTTCATCAAATCATGCATAAGAATGCCAAAGAACATATAAGGATCATAACATGCTCGGATGTCGGATTTGGAATTTCCTTAAGGCTCTAATTTAGCCTATGAAAAACTAAGACATGCCAAAAAGAAAGGAAGTTGCCTTACATACCTCGTACGCACTCCAAGATGGCCAATCTAAAGTAAATATCCAATCTACGCCTCGGGCTCCCCAAGATCTACAAATACGCCAACGAATACCAAACATTAGCTAAGGGCACTTAAGCCATTCTTTCCAACTAATCATTAAATTCTGCAGAAAATTCGGCAGCACTTCCCCTGTAAATAGGTCATCCCGAGAATTTATCTCGCTCAAAATCAACAACAACAACCACAATAACCAACCTAGTAACATTGATAATCAATTCGAAAGGCAAAACAACATTAATAGCTCTCTTTTACATCTTTCAACAACCTTCCAAACATTCGATTCAACGGCTCACTTTCAAGCCACGATATCGTTCGTACATTCGATTATTAACCTGAATCCTTTCCCACAATATTAGAGGACTTCTAAACCATTCACATAATTTTTCCAACGATCCCAAAAAAAAATTCCAAGCTGGCCGAAACCAGTCCCTAACCGAGCAGCCCCTTTTTTTTTTTTCATTTTTCCTCATTTTCACGTCATGTTTTGTATCAACAATTCACAATATAACGATATACTTTCTCATAAAATATACGAATTACGTCAAACGCACAACAAGCCTCAAAACATCCCGCATAATCACAACATCAATCTTAAGTCATTAAACACTTATTTCCACTAGAATTCATAACGACGACACTAAAGCGCTTAAACGAAAATAATGCGATCTTCGGCATATTATATGACTTACATTCGTCCACACTACACATATACATATGTTAATGGTTCTCACATATAAGGATTGCATTCAATGCACAAAGCTCTCCAAATCAGTCCGCACATTTACCATATCAATTTCGGGCATTAAACTCTCATTTCCAACATAAAAGTCACCATAATAACCATTACGACGCTAAGCGATATTAATTCATTCTTTGACAAACATTTGGGACCATATGTACGGCCACACCCACCTTTGTACATATAGATGGTTCTAATTTATTTCTTCACTCTACAACAATCAAATACGCTACAAACAATTAATTCATCAATTCAATCACAACACCCATTTACACAATCACACCCACATTACACGGCTAACACACCCATCACACAATCCAACTCCAACATCCCATATTTCATGATTTTCACCCATATTAACATACTACAATATGCATACAACCTTTATAACACAAAAACAAGATTAGAGCTCACCTTTCTTCTTCAATCCCCCAATAGGCTAGGGTTTGCAAATGGGCAAAATAAATGGTTGGATGACCCAAACGATACTTCCATGCCACTTAGGGACCTCAATATAGTGGGTTTGAACCAAAGAATTAATTTTTAGAAGGCTTGAAGTGGAGTTGGTTATTCTCCACCCTTGGCCGTGAGCTTCATGGTGAAGCTCTTCAACTTGGCTTTATTTCTTTCTAAGTGTTAAGTGAGGAAAGATGAACTAGAAGTCTTCTTTTAAGGCTCCACAAAATATCTCTATGTCCTTGGCCCACACAATGTGTTGGACCAATTAAAATTGGCCACATAATGTGTGGGACCTTTTTGTGGACCACACGGCTACAAGGCCATTTTTTGGCAAGATTTTTTTTTAATTTCAATTTTATGAATTGTGGTCCCAATTTTCCCTAAGTGTTCAATGCCAATAATTTCATATATAACTTATGTCTCAAAATAAAATCAAATGGTCAAAAGTCCCGACTTCAAATCCCGGAATAGTCTTGGCCTTAAATTATCATAGTTAATCCGGGTTGTCCCAATGTATAAAAATACGGGACGTAACAGTCGGGTCTGATTCGTTTAAAAAAATATCTCCGTGGCTTTAAAAAAATAAGTCTACCCATTTTTTAAAATGAACCAGACCTGACCCACCAGGTAAAAAAATCATCATGTGGCTTTAGAAAAATAAGTCTACTAAAAGAAATGAGTAGAATTTTTTTGTAAGTATTTTTTAATTAAAAAATAAACTAAATGATTTTTTTTAAATCCGCCAGCACAAAGGGTATATTTGCACCATTTTGTAACGGCGGGGTATATTTACACCACTTTTATAACGGGGGTATATCTACTATAAATCGCAAAGTTGAAGGGTATATTTGCACATTTTCCCTAAATAAAATAGTAAATAACTTTGCAATTCAATTCAAAACTCAATTAACAATTTCAAGCAATAAAGCAAGAATTGAATCTAAAAAAGTCAATCAATACGTCATGTCTTGTCAAAATCCTATAAGAAAACTACTTGTTGACACCCAATTTTGTCCCGGCTTCCTTCAAAATATTTATTAACGCTTCTAATATTTTTGGCAACTTAAAAAATAATTATTTATACTACAATTATTAGCTTTAGTTAATACCGGCGTTTCATTATCCTATTGTAGTCACTGCTGTTATTATTTTTATTTTATTACCGTTACTACTACCATTATTATTATTATTATTATTGTCATTATTGTCATTACCGGTATTATGATAATTCGCATTTTTATCATTTCAGCATTTTTACCATTTCAGCATTTTTACCATCTTATGCACACGCATCGCATTTATTTTCGCGCAATTAAATAATAACGTTTATTTACTGATATTAGCGCACGGTTATTACGACGTTTTATAATTTTATTTTTTATCCGAACACTAATAAATACGTACTTTAATATTAGGTGATATTTTAGCACACGTGAGTATATAGTTAATTAAAATAGGTCTTTATTTAAATTTAGAAGTCCTTTGTCACCTAAAATAATACCCAGCCCGTTAATGTTTCAGACCAGCCCATTACCATTTCATCCTATTTAATTACCCCAAATGTGCAATAACCCGGCCCACTACCCACTTACCCGACCCGACTCGTTCAATGAAATGAAACATTAGGGTTATTCATCTTTTTCTCTTACAGCGCCGCACCCCCCCCCCCCCTCTCTCTCCCTTAATCTCTCTCTCTCTCTCCTCGACCAAAAATGGCGATTCCACAGACTCCTTTTGTTCCCACAGGTCTTGCATGGCCATTTTGGGGAAAGGCAATTAATGCTTGTCCCTTTCCCCGTCAGTTTTTCAGCCGTTGAAGAGGGTAAAGTTTTGTTTCCTTCTTCTTTCCCTTCTGCTTGCATCTGAAAAACAATTAATGAGTTTTGTTCGTTATGAACCCCAAATCATTTTTTATCAGTTCCTTTTTACTTTCGGGTACGAAGGGTTTAATGGTTTTTGTTTTCTTTATTCGTTGTTTCTGATTGACGACAGAGAAAGGGCCTCCCAACGTTTGATTTGAAAGTATTTGACCAGAAATCCCGCCCAATTCTCGTCTGAGAACCCCAGCAAAAAACTCTAGTCGATTGATATAAATTACCCTTTCTTGGGTCATTGGGGGGAGTTCTTTTGGCCGCCCAAAAATTCCCCTGCGAAATAAGTCTTCAGCCGCCCAAATATTCCCTTAAGAAAATATTAATTTTAGCAGTTACAATTTCTTCTTGATACTAAGTCATTTTTCTGTTTTCATTTGTCTCTGGAATTATTTCACGTCTGAGTGTATGCGAGTTCGATTTCGTGGTGTTCGAGTGTAGATCGAAGACTTAAAACCCAGTTCGCTGCACTCGAAAAAGGTAAACTTCATACCCTTTTTTATTTTCTAGTTCTTGTATGTAGTGTGTTTCTGTGCTTAATTTGCTGTTTAGTTCAACTGTCGTTAGGGTGTGCTCAAATGCTTATATGATGTAGTTTGCTGTTTCATTTGGTTGTTTGTTGTTAGTTTACCTTCGTTCTGTTTTAGTTTAGTTTAAGACATGTTTGAATGCTCTTGATTAATGTTTAATTTGCTTTATACTTGTAGCATGCCTGTTTAGGTTTAAATCTTGTTCATGCTTAATCTTAATAGTTCTCTTTTTAACCTGTTTTGGCTTCATGCTTGGACAACTGAATGAATAATTTAATGTGGGATTGATTGGACATTGTTGTTTGCTTATAAGCTCAACTATTTTAATTTGGATTAGGCAGTTGCTATTTGGCTAAGTGTATGTTAGTCTAAGTTAAGCGTTGGCCTGTTTTCTTTTGCCACTTAACTTAATCACTGTTGTAATCTAGGTCTAGCCAAGTTATTAGTATATGACGTAACTTTAATGTGATTTAGTCCACGTTTACTTTCAGCACTTGCTTCATGAGTCTAAACATGTTTTGGATCTTAAGTTTCAAACCTCTATTGTTTTAAAAGGAGAAGAGTAACTGATTCTAGTTCCGTCCTTAAGGATTGCGTGGCTGATTGTCGAAAATTTCCAAAGCCTGCCTGCTTATCTTATGTTTTCCTCAAAACCCGTTTTAGTCCTTAAGCTCTCTGAAACACCTCTCAATCAGCAAAATTGCTTTGCCTGGCTAAAAACTTTTCTCTAGGTTGAGGCTGAATAAAGACCTCACGTTCTGGTTCATTCCGGCCTACCTACTTCATTAATGTGCTATGATCTTTATTGTGTGGAGTCAATGGGTAAATTTACATGTGGATATTAGTTTATGCCTGTGCGTGCTCTAAAGTAAGGAACTCGATTCGTTATATGCTTGTCTAAGTCTCAGCTTGTGAGTTTCTTCAAGGGGGTCTTCCATCCTGTAACAAATTTCGTATACTTATAATGAAAAGGTTAACCTGAATCATTCTTCCCTTTTCCTACCAAATATTAAAGATCTGGCTGGTTCGAATCACTGTAGAATTAGTATGTGATTAACTTTTTTTTTACTTGCGCGATGTTTCTTCATAAAAATACATTAATAGGGAGATTAGTTGGTTATTATGGATTAAGCTTGAACCTTCCCCGGTGTTAGCCATGCCTGGGATTCCTAGAAATCCCTTGGAATTTGTGCAACATCGGAAAGACGGGGGCGAAAGCTTTTTAATATTAACCTTCTATACATCCTTATGAATGTGTATACATGAGTTAAACTTAAATATATATATAGTATATACATAATCTACTGATCTGTTTTGAGTTTACATTTTATATGTTTGACCTTACTCATTGATTATATATTAATCCTTTTCTTTTCGTTTTATGCATGACCATCGCATCGTCCTCTTCCGCATTCGGTGTTGGGCTAAAGCCCAACGGAACATTCTTCTCTCGTGTCAGCCTGTTCGCAGCGAATATAAAAAAAAAAAAAAAAAAAAAAAAAAAAAAAACTTCTGAGCTGAGCCCAACAGCAGCAGCAGATTCGCAACAATCGGCCTAAATGGGCCGATCCATTTAATTTTTTTTGGTCCCTCTTCTACCCTATTTTATTTGTGTATTTGATTTGCATTGTATGACTAACACTTTATCTTTGTTTTTGTTTTCTTAGCTTAGAGAATTCTAGCGGAATTAGTGGGATTAGTTAGTGGTAATGGGTAGTTAGAGTTGAGCTGATTTTTGAAATAGCCTATTTAAAGGTTTAATAATTTAGCCTATTTTCATCAGTTCAAGATTTCCTTTTAATTACTCTTTTACAAGTTTAAAATGGGTTGAGTAATACAATTAAGAATTAAGTCCGATTTCAAATTATTCACCTACTTCAAATTATAGCCTAAACATTATTTTATAAGTTTTCTTTTATAGTCTAAGTTTTATAGTTAATTTTATATAAAAGCATTAAACGATCATTCTAGTAATGGCTATAAATGAATCTTTTTTCTCAAATTTAATTTAAATACTTACCTTTCAAACAAAGCAAATTTTTCATAAAAGAGAAATAGTTATATTTTTAAACTACTTTTCATATAACAAAAAGAGCTAATTTGCTTATTGCCTTCTTGACTTATTTGATCACTTAATAAATTTGAGCAATTTAAATCGATTAATACCTCGCCATTTGAGTTCTTTCAAATATTTATAGAAACGCTGCACAAACCCGCATTTTCTTTTACTTATATGTAAATCATTATATTTTTTGCAAGTCTTATTTTAGCATTATTATTATTATTATTATTATTATTATTATTATTATTTTCATTTAAAGCCTCACCAACATTTATAAGTTTTATTTTAAATAGCATTTAAAGTCTTCTTTTATGCAAATCATTATATCTTCTACAAATCTTATTTTAAATAGCATTATTGTATTTCCATTTAAAGCCTTAACAACATTTACAAGTATTATTTTAAATGGCATTATTATATTTTCCTTTAAAACCTTAGCAACGTTTACATGTCATTTTCTTAAAATTTAAAGGTTATATTTGCATCTTTAGCCCTAATTAATTAACCTAAGTTTGACCGGTTAACCGTAGTTAACGGATTCTAAAGGATGCCTAACCCCTTCCCTTTAGGATAATCTAGAATTACGCTAATTAAGCAGACCATTAACGGAGATTTAGTTAGGTTTTACCTTAGTTAATAAATTAGGTGTCTTAATTCACCGTTAAACTAATTAGGTGGCGACTCCTTAAAATAAAACAAATAGGGATCAAATATATTGTACTCCTACTTTAACCCGTTCAAATGGGGTATAACACTACTCCATAGTAAAATAAAGAACATAGAACAAATAGAATTAAAAAACATTACAATAGACGATTGATCCAAACTCCCGTATTGAATCGAATCGTGATGGAAAGCAATGAATTCGGTCGTCAAATCCTCTTCTACGCTCCTCCAATGCTCCCTAGGTCAAAAGTCCCTTCAAAAACATGTTTTTCATATATTTATAGGATATCCCGAAAGTGCTCAGACCAAAATACCCTTAAAAAATCAAAAAATAGAAAACAACCCATAATTGGCCTACCACACCATGCAGGGCATCGCGCTAGGCGGGGTGATAGGACATATTTTTAGAACCTGAGATTTTTGCAGGTAGGCGCGGCACGCTGGGCGTAGCGCCAAGTGTCGCGCCAAGCTTGTTTCGCGATGTCATCCTTTTGGTTCAATTATTTTACATGCATACTCAATCGATCCTTGAACCCCGAACTCATCCCGATTTATTTTTTGGACGAAGTCCTAAAACCTCCATTTAAGCTCCAAAAATGCTCGTTTACTCAGGAACAAGTCCTACACAAGAAAACACACGTAATAAGTATAAAATACTACATTATATCTTAAACACGATTAAAATATATATGTTATACCCCATTTTAACCGAAGTCAAAATGGTTTACAACATTCTGGTAATTCCGGGGTTAATTAAAGTTAGGAAGTCGCCACCTAATTATTTATGGTGAATTAGGATACCTAAAGTTCATTAAAGTTATTTTCTAAAGTTAACTCCGTTTTAAGGTCTACTAACTTAAGATTCTAGGTAAGGGTTCAATTAATCTAAAGGGAAGATATTAGGCACCCTTTAAAATCCATTAAAAATGGTTAACCGACCGGACTTACAATTAATTAAGCTAAGTGTAATCCCTCAATAAATGGCAAGACAACCAAGTGAATAAGGATAATAGTTAATCAATTAAACAGTTGATTTAAATAGTGTGTATAATATAGCAAGTCAAAATATTTGGTTATATAAGAATCTCAAGGTAACGAAAGTTTTCGTGTTCTGAACTTCTTTAAAACATAGGTGCGAAAGTAAGCTTAAAAATAGTTAAACTTAGTTAAAATAATTGTAAAGCCCTCATGACGAGTGTAGAAAGAATTCAAACCTCTTTGTGACTTAAATGGGGCTAGATTACAGGCATCTAATTCATGTTAAAGAAGATTGATTATTGAGCATCTAAAAAATAAATCATTTCAACTTATTACTTGTTAAACTGGCACTCTAAGAACTAAAATTTGACTTGGAATAAAAAATGTTTCCAGATTTAGAAAACGGACGAATAGCAATTTAAAATATTTGTTGATCTTAGCTATAAGCTACATAGGGAGTACTAAAGTCATAACAGTTAATAACACAAAGTAGAAGTGGAAGGTTAGTCACACAAGACATTTAAATCGCGCCAACGAATAAACAAAAGTGACATAAAATGATTTTAGCCATTTTCAGCTTTTCACAAAGGGGTAATGATGTTCTGCAATTCTCCGCTTGAGCAAAGTAAGAGCGAAGACAGTGAATGATATGCGGACTCCGTAAGAGGTGTCGTTGAGTCTCAAAATGAAACTCTTTGGCTCCAGTGTTCATGCAAAGGAAAAGAAAAACAGGATTAGAATAATGACAGGATTCTTAGCGAATATTAGAATCAGAGGGGGAAAAAAACTCACAATGTGCAAACAAATATTTTATAAATGTCATGATAGCCATAATTATCAGAATTTAACTCTTGCAAACAGTGAGGTTTTTAAATAATACTCTAAGTTGGAAGATAAATATCTCATCATTCTCCGTTAAGTGAAGTTCCTAAAATCAGTTTTTACAAGTGACAAATAAACCAAAGAGTAAACAGAATTTGGACTTTTTGGAAATACAATGTAAAGAGACATACTCCGACATCATACACTACTCAAAAATGAGTGTTAAAGGCATTCACATATAATCCTAAATCATGGTTCCTATTACGACTTGTTGTCAATATCCAGATTTGCACATCCAACGATGGTGGCATTAAAATATGTTCAACCATTTTGATTTTATCATATAGGCAGATCTAGGTGGAAGCAAAGAAAATTTTCATTCGTGTTTTCTTATCACATTGTATTACATCATTTACGGAACACAAATTAAATCAGCGAGACAAGCAAACATTCAGGGATTCCCCATCAGAGAGATTCCCATTGACAAATCATCACGCCCTGATGGGGTTTTGATGTCCCTGTCTGTTCTATCAACATTGCAAGGACCAAATGAAGATAATAATTTAACAAGAAAACTGAAAAGGATTTTAACAAATGCCTATCACCAATTCATATTTAAGAGAAACAAGTGCATGTGATTAAAACTGAATGCAGAGAGGATAGTTGTTGAAGAAAACATGATGACTCAGAGAGATAGAGGAAAATCCTAAACCACAACTTCAGCAATTGATTAGCCCCCCTAGGTCCATATTTAGCTGTTATCTTTAGTTAGAGCAGAGTGAGATTGAGACAACCACACTAAGAATATTGTAACAACTAATCCACAAATTCGACTAATTATCAAAATTGACTGAACAGGGCAGCCACCAGCTAGAGACTACATAATGGCACTTAATCCGAAATCAAATTCATATCAATCATTAACGAGCTACTCAAAACTGGAACTATGCTACACCAATATCTACATCGAATTAGTGCACAAACAAACAGTTTTGTTTTCCTGATAAGTAATCTCAATACTCTAACCTATTCTAATTCAAGCAGCCAAGCAAATAAGTACTGAAACTCACTAGTCACATAAATTAACGTAAACACCTATGAAGAATCCAAACAGAGATGAAACAGGTCAAAATTGCCTAAAACTAAACCGTGAATCTGAGAGAAAAGCGAAAACGAAGGAGAAGCGATATTACCTTTTGTAAGTGCAATGAACTAAGGGGAATGCATTAACTCGAATGGAATTAATCCTTATGCATACAAACAAATAATCTCCTTTATACTAAAAAATTATCATGAAGGATACCTGAACATAACAGTCCATTTCTGTCCCTAATTTTTAATTAATACTTCAAAGCAGTCATAAAATAAGGGAGCAGGTTCATGATTTGCAAAAAAGGGAATTTGGACAGCCATGCAGAGTAATTTACTTGCCCTTTGTCATGCTTGTGCATATTTATGTTTTAATCGGTTACTTCTGTTTGTCCGCTTCTTAATATCAGCATAAATGTAATGTACAATTCTAATCTTTCTTCTTCTTCTTGTTCTTCTTTTTTTATCTAAATGCTCAAGACTACAAATTGTGCCAAATTACTGAACATCAAACAAAACATATTCACTCTCATTCTAAACTTCCAAATTACTTTATATATATGAATTCTAGTGCGAATATTGATAGTCACACTTTAATAAAAAAAACATGATTTCTATATTAGTCAAAAAAAAAAAAAAACCGCTGAGAGAGCTAAAAAAGAAAACAGTGGCTGATAGCACAGATTTAAATCACAAAAGGTAATAGCAGGGCACTAGGCCACGATTTTTCTAAACGAACAGGATCTTAACAGAACCACAAATCAGAATAGCATCGAATTTTACCTCTTATGGGTGCAGTGAACTGGGGTCGTCGGCGTCGAATCTACTCTCTCGTTATGATTAGATTCAAACCTCGAATTCCAAATGAGTTCTAAATCTCTGTCGCGACTAAAGTATAAACCGAGATTGAAGAGGTAATTTTAGACGATAAAAGGTTCTAAAATATGCAGATATTGTATATTGTGATGGTGCTCCCCTCTCTTTCTTAAAAAGAAAACCCCCTTTTTTTCTTCGATCTGCCCCCCCCCCCCCCCTCGAAAAAGTCCCCCTTCGGCTTAGGAGTTAGAGATATATTTATAGGTGGAAGAAGAGTGCTAGGGTTAATGATTTTGAGCGGGATTTCAAAGTTGAATTAGCTATTTGAAAATCAAAATCGAATCTTTGAAGTTGCTTTCTTTTCAGAAATTTCAGAAGTGTTTTTGGCCATTTATGTTGACCAAATCGTTGAAGATGAGAGAGGAGATGTATTACATGAGAATGGAGTAGCAAAGGTCCGTGATGGTGAAAGGAGGTGGAGCAGTCGTCCAAAAATGGAAGGGAAAGAGGAGAAGACGACAAGGTGTGGTTGTTGTGTTCTTTTGGTGGTAAAGGGATTTAGGGCTTAGCTGATGAAGTAATGGAAATGGGCCGGTCGGTTCGGGTAGTGGGCTGGTTTCAACAAATTAAGCCTTAGCCCAAATAGTTTTAGGATTAATTACGGACTGAATTAATATTTTGGGCTGCTTAATATTTTGGGTGTTAATGGGCTCGTAAGAATGGGCTTCAAATAGCTGAAATTGTTGGGTATTTTTCTTCTTCTAATTAATTCCCTGTGGGCTTCTCAGTAATTAACTTCTACAACTTCTAAATGATTAACTTGTATATATATTATGATGACAATTAGTAGAAAATAAGGACTTAATAAAATATTGACTTATAATTAATTTAACGAGTACAAATCCTAAAATGAAATGATGACAAACCATTAAAATTTGTGATAAAGTAATGCTAGTAATGTTGATAGTAAAACAGTGAAGATCTAAGCAATAAGAGAGATAACGATATTAATAGTAATAGCAATAAAAAATAATAGTGAAAATAAAGTATTTAGCTCGTTAATAAATTTAGAAGCTCAAAAAAATAAATTAAAATAAAGGAGGGATAAAATTGAGTGTCAACAATATATAGTCAATAAAACTGTGAACTATATAGCTAAAAATCCGTGTTTCTGGCCTATCATGTCTCCTCAACGCTACTCTCGTCAAATCTTTATCACTTACAACACTGCTGTACATCCACAAAGTCACTACATAGAATCTTGGCAAGCCTATCTCCTTGTGTAACTATTATGCATGGAAAATTCAAGAAGTCCAAGTCAAGAGTCGTGCCATTATTTCTATCAATTTTTAAAAAAAAAAAAAAAAATTAGTAATAAAAGAGAGCTCGCTATCAGTTGGCATTTTAGTCAAAAAGTTGTGAACTACTGGTTGCGAACTTGAGGTGGAGACCTTTGCCTTCCAAGTTTCAATTTTTTACCACCTTCTTGTATTTTCTGTTTTTTCCATTGCACATATCCACGTCATTGATAAAATTGTGGTGGCTACTTACACATGATTGAATGTGAGGCTTAATGAAGATTAGCGTTGTCTTACTTACTGATGCAGTGTGGAGTTGTAAACTAATCCAGGAAGTTACTTCTAAACCACTTTATACTTCATCAAGTTTTACTTTTTTAATCAATAGCCTATACTTAATCTATCACCAAAATACTTAGTGAAATTCTTGTTTCATTTCCATGGGTTACAATCACACATTTCTCTAAATCATCATAACGTAGTAATAAAATGTTAACCTAAGTTTTCCAAGGAAGAAAGTTAATTAAAGGAAACAGGACGTTAGATATCAATATATAGCTTTTTAAAATTGAAAGATGCCTTCTTTGTGACTTTAGTAGTGGAGCGTAAGGATGATGGCCAAGTTTTAAAGCAGCCAAAATTGTAAGTGATGACTCATTAATCATTATCTACGAGATTGTTTTTTCAATTGAATCTATGAGGCCTTCAATTGTCATTTTCACATACCAGTATATGTGTTTAGGAATCTTGGTTATGCCGGAACCTTGGTTTGTTCTAATCGAACTCTTAAGCCTATTTGGTTGGACCCCAGATGAATATTTTTATTAAATGGACCATCAAAATTAGTTTAGTAAATTTCGTGATATCGTAATTTTTCGTTGCAAACAATAATTTGCGTGTCAGTCTCTTTCATTATTGAAGGTTCTGTTTTTCATTAGATGAGACATACCCTAACCAAGATATAAAACAACTTGACTGAAAAGACAAGGAGAAGTATGAAAAAGAATTATCTTTGAAACTTAGAAGGGACAAACCGGCCATTTACATTCAATTGCGTAAACGAAGTGTGATTGAATTATTAAAATTCTTTTAGATGAGCTTGAAAGAAAAACTTCCTACATTTCTTTTTTAAATGACAAAGATTTAGAATAAAAAGTGATAAAGTATATAAATTGTTATGATAATTTAGGAAATCAATTCGTTAGTAAATTACAATAAAATTGACAACTTCCTGAAATAAAACAATAAAATACTCTAAGCCATTATTGAATTTTTTTACAATTAAGTAATATTTGGAAATAAATGACCCATAAATAATAGTTAATTCCTCGAATAGATATAGAATGGAACTAAGAGAGATTATCAAGAGACACAAGTGTAATCATGTTATATAATTATTCTTCCAAGGACGCAAAAAGATTTATAGTTTTTCAACAAGGAGACAAAAATATAAAGACGTTATCATTCTAAAAACGCAACTTCGTTTAGTGATCACTAGATTTAGATTAGGATTCTATGTGGGACTATAGTCCATAAGTTTGTTGGCCCAGCTTTAGCATAGAGAGGTGTCACATCATCTTATCTATGCCTAGCTTTATATTATATATAGATTCTATGTGGGATAAGTTTGTTGGCCCAGCTTTAGCCGGCGTTTGGTCATAGATTCCCAAAAAAAAAAAAAATGAAAAACTTAGGTGCCGTTTGGCCATAAAAATTATTCACTTTTTTTCGGAATTTTTTTTCACTTTTTTCACTTTTAGGCGTTTGGCTATAAATATTCCGAATACAACATGAAGTTGTATTCCGGAATACCAAAAACTCAAAAACCTTGTTTTAAAAAAAAAAAATCACTTTTTTACAACTACATTTCACCAAAAACTACAATTTCAAAAATTATGACCAAACACAACTCCAACTCCAACTTCAAAAATTCCAAAAAAATGAATTTGTTTTTGGTATCTATGGCCAAACGCACTTAATTTGGTCATAATTTTTCAAAACATATTTCACTTTTTGTTTTGAAAAACATGAATTATTAAATATACCAATAAGTTCTAAAAACTATCAACAAAATCCAACCATACGAAACATACATACTTGCTAATCCCAAATTATGCAGAACATGATATGTTAATAATCATTGTTGATAACACACTTACTAGCTATTACAATTCAAATTACAATACAAAGATTCATCTGTGCAAGAAAAAACAGTATTAACTAACTATTCTTTAATATAATCTTCCCACATTGTACGAACAATCTCTTCACGACGAGCATGCATTTCAAATATTTATCTTCACAACGGATTTCTACAGTTGTCATAGCAATTTTCGATAGGGTTTCTTCTTCTATTGTTTCGACACAACATAACTCATTCACTTTATAAAAGAGACTACTTTAATTGTGGAAACATGGTGGATACGGCTTTAATGGTGGAACATGATAGATAGAATTAGTTGGGTCATAAATAGATGATTTTTTTACATATAAAATACAAAAGTTAAGGGTAATTTTTAAAAGATTTGAAAAGGCCAAAACATAGATTTTGGCCCAAAAACAGATTTGAGCCAGAATTTGGAATTTGAAGATTTATTTTTAAAATCTATAAAAGTTTATGACCAAACAAAAATTTGAAAATAAATCTTGAAAATATGCTCTCAAAATTTCAATCCGAAGGCATATGAATTGAAAGATGACTTCATTGTGACTTTAGTAGTGGAGCCAAAATAATAAGTGATGACTCATTATCTATGAGATTTTTTTTTTTCAATTGAATCTATGAGGCCTTCATTGTCATTTTCTCATATAGTATGTGTTTAGGAATCTTGATTATGCTGGAGCCTTGTTTTGCTCTAATCAAACTTTTAAGCCTATTTGGTTGGACCCCAGATGAATATTTTTATTAAATGGACCATAAAAATTAGTTTAGTAATTTCGTGATATCACAATTTTTCGTTGCAAACAATAATTTGCGTGTCAGTCTCTTTCATTATTAAAGGTTCTGTTTTTCCTTAGATGAGAAATATCTTAACCAAGATATAAAACCACTTAACTGAAAAGAAAATGAGAAGTATGAAAAAGAATTATCTTTTAGTCTTAAAACTTAGAATGGACATTTTTCTTCTGCATCACCTTTTATAATTGCTTTTTTTTCTTTTTTGCTGAATACTTTTTATAATTGTTTCCCCACATGGTGGGATTATACTGGGCTTGTTGTTGTTGTTGTTGTACTTTTTATAATTGTTAAATGTGGGAAAGCTTGCGATTTCCATTTACATTCAATTGTGTAAACGAATGTGATTGAATTATTAAAATTCTTCTAGAGGAGCTTGAAAGAAAAAGTTCCTATATTTTTTTAAAATGCCAAAGATTTAGAAAAAAAGTGATAAAGTACATAAATTGTTATGATAATTTAGGAAATCAATTCGTTAGTAAATTAATAAAATTGACAACTTCCAGAAATAAAACAATAAAAATACTCTAAGCCATTATTGAATTTTTTTAGAATTAAGTAATATTTGGAAATAAATGACCCATGAATAATAGTTAACTCCTCGAATAGATATAGAACGGAACTAAGAGAGATTATCAAGAGACACAAGTGTAATCATGTTATATAATTCTTTCAAGGACGCAAAAAGATTTATATTTTTTCAACAAGGAGACAAAAACATAAAGGCATTAGCATTCTAACAAACGGAACTTCGTTTAGTGATCACTAGATTTAGATTAGGATTCTATGTGGGACCATAGTCCATAAGTTTGTTGGCCCAGCTTTAGCCAGCGTTTGGTCATAGATTCCCAAAAAAAAATTAAAAAAAAATGAAAAACTTGATTAATGATTTGGGATAAAGTTTTTCAAGTTTTGAAAATGCATTTGGTCATAATTTTTCAAAACATATTTTACTTTTTGTTTTGAAAAACATGAAATATTACATATACCAATAAGTTCTAAAAACTATCAACAAAACCCAACCATACGAAACATACATACTTGCTAATCCAAATTATGGAGAACGTGATATTTTAATAACAATTGTTGATAACACACTTACTAGCTACTACAATTCAAATTATAATACAAAGATTCATCCGTGCAAGAATAAAAAAAGTAGTAAATAATTATTCTTTAATATAATCTTCTCACATTGTACGAACAATCTCTTCACGACGAGCATGCATTTCCAATTTTTATCGTCGCAACGGATTTCTATAGTTGTCATAGCAATTTTCCCTAGGGTTTCTTCTTCTACTGCTTCGGCACAACATAACTCGTTCACTTTATAGAAGAGACTGCTTAATTGTGCAAACATGGTGGATACGGCTTTAATGGAGGAACATGGTAGATAGAATTAGTTGGGTCATAAATAGATGGTTTTTTTTATATATAAAATACAAAAGTTTAGGGTAGTTTTTGAAAGTTTTGAAAAGGCCAAAGCATAAATCTTAGCCCAAAAACAGGTTTGAGCCAAAATTTAGGATTTGAAGATTTTTTCAAAATCTGTGAAAAAATTTATGGCCAAACAAAAATTTGAAAACAAATCTTCAAAATATGCCCTAAAAATTTATGGCCAAACGGGAGCAGAGTTGTGAAAGTGTGTACAAGGGAATAACAATATATGGAATATGGATTGGGGTAGATAATGATCCTTTTACTTGTCCAAATTTCATGGAAAAATCTTTCCAATTGTGGTATCTGTTGCGATCTCATTCACCAATAGTATTGCACTAATCAAACTCTTTAAGCAAATTCATTAGTATTCATTTTTTAGAGCATACTAATGAATTTGCATTAGAGGGAGACGTTTAGCCCTAATTCATTGCTTAGAGGGAGACGTTTAGCCCTAATTCATTGGTTAGAGGGAGACGTTTAGCCCTAATAAATACAGGTCTTCATTAAATTCTCTTTAAAAAATTGCAACATCTTTTAAATACAGGTCCTCACATTCAAAGTGTAGCTTTTGGGAGTTGGGATATTTTGTTTAAAATATTTGTGTAAAGAATCACTGGTTAGATTATTACTACTTTGATTAGTAAGTTTTAAGGATTATTTTCTCTAGTAATACTTCTAGAAGTTTATCATGAGGTTGTTTTCTGTTGTGATTAGAGTTCCCTAACCCAATGTAATTTATTAGGTTTATAAATGGTATATATCAATGTATGGGTGCGAGAATTAATTATGAATGAGTTGGTTGATGATATTACTTTGGATAGTTTGTAAAGTCGTTTTGGAGTCAAATTAGGATTGCCCTAAGATGTAAGTTTAGGAATTTCGAATCCTATTGAATTAGAATGAGATTATGAGATAGTTAATTAACTTAAAATCACTATTTTCCCACTCAAAGATGTTCATTGGTTATTTCCACATATATTTTGATTGAATCGGGGAGAAAAGAAAAAATAGTAGATTTGATTATATCTTCACCAGATCCTTCTTTATCAAATAAACCTGTACCAAAAATAAATTTACCACAAGTATATGTTCTTTTATTAATAATTGTGTTGGTTTGTTATCATCAAAATTGATAGGTGAAACCTTGAACCTAACAATCTCCTTCTTTTTTACGATGGCAAACCATTGAGTACAAAACTTTCAATTTTAATAAAAGACAGAATCAAAGATGATAAAAAGGATGTGAACTTTCCTGAATTGGTGAACTCCCCCTGAATGTATGTTCCTTGATTCTTGAAGCACAGCTTGAAGGAATGGCTCCCCCTCACTTTATGCTTTCTCTCTCTTCTTGTGCATTTCCTGTATGAAGATACTAACAAAGCAAACGTTTTGTACAGGAAAACTTCTCCCCCTTTTGGCATCATCAAAAGGGTGGAACGTCTTGTAGAATATGCATGCACTTTAGAGGATGTACAAATAATTGCAAATTCTCATATCTAGTTCAAAGTATGGCCATAACTAGTAAGCATTAAAGAGTCCTACAATCAATTATATCATAATTATCACATGTAGAATCGCAAGTTAAAAAAAAATGCGAGATGTTTAAAAAAAAAAAAACTTACTCTGATCAAAATGTCTAAATCACTAACCCAAAATTAAAGTAATTGCACAGTTACAATGAGTTGATGAAAGATCAGTTCTAGACAAGTGAGAGAAAGTTTTGGTCTTAACAAAAATGTAAGCATTGTAGAAAACACTTTCAGTCCAAAAAAAAATTGTGATTGATTCAATCTTCAAAAACATTTTCAAAATCTTGCAAACTCACAAATGATAAACATATAGTAGTTAAGAGAATAATGAACCAATTTAACCATGAAAGGATATAAAATTTCATTGTCATATCAATTTCCTTCCTCAAAGTGAGAAAATGTCTGCATCTTTATATTCAATGTCCTCAAGGCAAGCTTCCATGTAATCTTTTATAAGCTAGATAAAGTTGTGAATCCTTGCTCTTGACTCTTCATGATCATATACATGAACAAAAAAATGATTTATGTCATTCAACTTTGTCTAAGGTTTGCATCTGAGAGTATCCCGCTAGATCAAAGTTGTTAGTTCTTGGATACAAGGATCAAATTTTTGGGTGCCAACCAGGAATCTCGATAACCTTTTTAAGAAAAGCTAGGGTGACTTAAAAAGGATATCTCACGAAATATGATCTAATAATTATTGAAATACAATAGAGCAAAACTTGGCAGTTGGCACTTCATTTGATTTGTGTACTTACTGATTTTCTTCTTTGTGAGAGAGATAGTGAGCTTACTAGAGCATTCATGTACAATAAATTTTTCATACAAAATCTCTTGAGTACTCCCTTTGAATATTTGGCTTCGCTGAAGAACTTCTTATCTAACTTTGCATTATTTGGAACTTGAAGGAGGATGTTAATTCTCCCTCGTAATCATCTCAAGTTGAAATACCTTGTAAAATCTTATAAAATTTCTTTGTTACACCTTCTCGTTAGTAATACATGAATATAAATATATGCAACTATAAAATCACAATCATGCTTTTTGACAAATCATTTTCGGAACAAAGAGAAATCAACTCTCCTTACTGTTCTCTTGGGATGGTTTCAAATTAAAAAAATTGGTAGCATAAGTACCTTTTTTAAAAATTTAAAAAATCAATTATTGGGAGATGCTTGACAAAATATTCTTCAGTTGTAAAATTATTTAGAGCAATACTTTTGACAAGCATTTTGAAATAGTTTAAAAGCTTTATAACAAAAACAAATCTCAAGAGTAAAACAAACCTTCTTGTTGTGAAATCTTGGGCTACAAATTTACCCTTGGATCTTACAATCTTACCATTTCCTTCATATCCTTTGCCTTGGTGATAATTTCCCATATGTTGTCTCTTCCATATGCGTCAAACTTTCTTGCATTACTAGAGTCCTTCATTTATTCTCAATCCATCTTTCTGGTTCAGCTTATACGTACGTACTCATATCAATTTATTGCTTGTTGTCCAGAGTACGCTCTTATCTTCATGCTTAATTTCACTTCAAGAAACATTAGTCTAAAGAAAACATGCATAGAGATCTGTACAACTACTGACCTAAAAGCCATAAGAATTATAAGTAGCAAAGACTACGAATTATACCTTGAATCTTATCAATATTGTCCTCACTATGGCGATAGACATTTGCAACCAAAAGGATGAAAATACTTAACAAGTGATTTTTTCTTCCTTTCCAACTCTCATATGAAGGGTTCTTTAAGATAGATCAAAAATCATAACTCATGTAACTTGTGAGTAATTATCTATTACATACCTCTTACCTTCAAGATTATGAATATGTTCATATGAAAAGGTTATGAAGGCTTTGAGTTATACAAAATTCTTGGGCTTTAAATGAAGTGTTAGTATTGTTACCAAGAGAGCAAATAACAAACATATGATTCATTCAAGAATAATCTTAGACCCACATACATATAAATCAAAATTATGTAATATCAATAAAGATTGCATGCTTGCTTGTCCTAATAACTTATGACATGATTTATATTAAAAAATGCAAGACATGTATTTAAGGTCTCCAGGTCAAGGTTATAACCAGTACCAACAAAATAGTAGCATGATGCAATTAGTCGACTCAAACTATATATAGTTTAGTAATACCATATTAAACAATAGCTAGATATACATCACCTAATGTAGTGAGAGAAACTTGAATAATCTTCAGTATTACCATTCGTTTCAACTTTACCATCATATGTTGAGTTCCTTTATTTTTGTAGAATACATATGAACTTTGAAGCATCTTTAATCTTGTTCCTTGACCAGCCGCTATGCGAATATCAATGATTCTGTTTATGGCTAGACTCAAGGGATTCCTGCAAAAAAAATTAGTTTGCTTTTGGTACCCAAGTCTTTTTGGGTCCTTCATGGTTAGAAAATTGTGTAGTTGGAGATGCATGTAAGTGTTTGGGTCTCCAAACATATTTAGATCTTACATGATTTCTAGCACAATTGCACGTAAATGCTTTCTGTCCAGAATTACCACAGTAATGACATGTAATATGGGAATAAGGGTGTTTAACTATAATTGCCTTATTAGTCGACTTAAAACTTACCTTAGTGGACTTGGTTGAAGTAAGGAATCTACTTGTGGATCCCTTTCATTTGCTTGTGCAACTCAAAATTTTCTTTTTAAAGTGAGTTATTTATTAGTCTGTCATTCTTTAAGTTGAATATCCAGGTCTTTCTTTTCTCGTTTGACCTTTTTGAATTCATCAAGAACTCTTTGCAAATCCTCCAGATCCAAAGCTAGAACTACCTGCAAATCATCACATTTATTACAAGTCATAATAGGAGTAAGACATACCTTGTTGGTTTCTTCCTCGTCGGTCCAAGTTGAATTTTTGTGATTCTTCTTCTTGAGGTTAGGACATTTTAACTTAATATGTCCAAGTTCATCGCATTTGTAACATTGTATGTTTCCTGTTTGTTGGACCTCATTCTTCTGGCCCTCTTAAATATCCGGGATGGATTGAGCTGTCTTTGTCTGCTTCTTTCTTCTTTTCCTTTGGACATTTCTGGATGTCTTAACCAATTTTTTTTACATTCCTTATTTTTTGCGGTGCCCTCATGGATAGCTTCCAATCTGTCCCATATTTCTCTAGCAGTTTTACAAGTGGATATTTTTTCATATTCTTCTTCACTAAGAGTACAATAGAGCAAATAGATTGCTCTAGTGTTTTTTTGCTTAATATCTAATTGTTCTTTTGTGTAGTCAAATATGGATGCCTCATTTTTGAACTTCTTTCCATCACTATTATTCGGAATAGGCCTTGGCCCATTTTGAATAATTAGCTAGGCTCTATAATCTGTTGATTGAACATTGATCTTCATTCTGGCCTTCCACTGATTGTAGTATAGGCTATTGAAGTAGGGTGGCCTGTTTGTTGAGAGTCCCTCTTGAAATATGGTTTCAGTAACTTGATCCCCTACCATAGATCTTTCCACACTTGCTATTAAGCAAAAACACAAATGTGAGACGAGCCTCTGATACCAATTGAAAGTACAAGAAGAGGGGGGCGGGGGGAGGAGGCGTGATGTAAGCCTGTTAAAAAATCTAGTCGACTACTCTTTGGTCCAGTCGACTGATAGCGAGATAGCCTGCACAAAATTGTTAGTCCTTCGATTTACACAAGTATAAACCACATCAAATAATAAAGGTGCAAAATATAATATGAGAGCAATAAAATAAATGATACCAGGAATTTTTATACTAGTTCGGAACTAATATGGTATCCTACTCCAGTCCCATTGGGTTGCAAGAAGTTTATCTCTTTAAGCGCTTTGTGTGTTGTTCTTTGTACAATGGTTGTAAGGTGCAGCTCCTACGTCTACACTTAAACTCTCGTACAAGGTTGGTTTTTCACTCGCTCACCAACAACGACTATTTGGTTTTCACTCACTCACCAAATAAATGAACAATGAAACAACCTCTCAATACAAAGCCTCACCAACAATTTTTTTTTCTCTCCTCTCCTGTTTGAGTACATAATAAATCACTAGGAAATACAATGCTTATTAGAGGTAGAGCAAAGAATTTGAGAAGGTTGAGATGAAAGTATAAGTGGTTGCGTACTTTTGACTGTTATAGTGACTCATCTTGTTATACTTGGTTTGTGAATATTCTACTTCATTAATGTTGTAGTTTTCTAATCTTGGATAGTTTCCTCTTACTTGATTGTTGTAGCTGGATATTCTCCTTGAAGATTGTCACGCCCCGAACCATGGCCTGAGCGAAACACGGCACTCGGTGCCTTACTGCATGTGACCAAGCGAACCACATGGCTTGCTGAATCATCATGAGGCATAACATGAGCAGAATATAACGTGAATGCATGATGAGCCTTTATAAAACATAGTAAGTCATAATACTTAACAAAAATACTTGTTTAAACATGAGTGCGGAAATAACATGAATGAGCCAAAATGGCTATACGACTCCGAATGTCTGACATAACATAACTGACTTGTCTAGTCTATGAAACCTCTATCATGAGTCTGATTGGAAAACATACTTACTGGGACAAGGCCCCCAGCATACCTTAGATGCATAACTAATCATAAAACAAAAGTTGACTAAACCCCGAATGATATGGGGCTCACCAATAAGCTGATACGAATGGTGTCCTACTGAGCAGATGTGTCGTCCTGTATATCAGTACCTGCATCGTGAAATGCAGGCCCCCGGGCAATAGAAAGGGGATGTCAGCACATTGAATGTACTGGTATGTAAAGCAACAGAAAGAAATGACATGGGACATGGAATATCATGATAAAAACTGAAACTGAAAACCTGGACATGAGCATGAGCATGAGCATGGGTATATATATATATATATATATATATATAACATAAGTAAAACATGATAAGTAGGGAGAGCATTTCATAAACCGACATGTGATATCACCACGTGGGTACGTGGAGTCTGGTACCTCGCCGGACCAGCAGAGCCCTCATACCTTGCCAAGGTATAAGGCGGTAACGTACCTGATGGATCCATTCAGTGTAAAATTAATGTATCGTCCTATCTGGGCGGAGCGATCCTTGTCCTACGGTGGCTACGTAGTTTCAGGCTATCTGAGCCTTCTCGGTAATTCGTGCAACTCCCAAAAACATGAACATAATATAGTTGGCTAAGAAGCCCATGATTTTCGTGAATTAACTTGTACTTGTCTTGCAATCATGATTTCACGAAATAACTTATAAACATGGTTTCATGAAATAACTTGTAAACATGGTTTCATGAAATAACTTGTAAATATAGTTTCATGAAATAACTTGTAAATATGGTTTCATGAAATAACTTGTATTTAGTATGTATGTATCTTGTATCATAGCATGAAAGTAATTATATAATATAGTTGCATGAAAACTTGTAGACATGTAGGATATTCATGAAATAATCATTTTTATTTAAAAACATGCATGCAAGAACCCATGGAATACGAGACATGGGTTTTCATGGATTACGGACGGATTCTCAATAATCATAAAGAAAGATTAAGAATTCAATGATGGAATTATAATAATTCATACATAATATAATCATGGACATGGACCTAGGGTTATCATGAGCATGGTATTGAAACCCTAGTTTTAGTAGAGAATCATAATTTTATGGATTATGAGGCGTGGGGAAGAACAATGATGTTCCCACACGTAGATAGTAACTCTACATATTTGGTAATGCTCCAAAACTTGAATTAAAGAGTTGAACTGTAACACCCCGTAAACTTGAACTAGGTGTGAATGTGTAAAAATCTAGTATTAATATGATATTATATCTATATGAAACCATTCTTGATGAATTCGGGTGGAACATGGTCGTTTTGAAGTCAAACCAACTAGTGAAGTTCTTAAGGGCTCTTAAATTCGCCTAAGTTTTGGTAGGTCTGTCTTCTGGGCGATTTTCATGAAAGTGTGTTGCGAATTTGGAAAAACTTCCTTGATGAAAGTTGTATATATCTGAAATATATTTCCAACGGTAGGTCACCCAGCCCAAACAAAGCTTCGTACAAAGAGTTATGCCTATTTTACCGAACATTATGCAGAACCAACACCTGTCGCTTGTGAGGGCGTGTGCGATGGCCCCGCGCCGCACGCCGATCTCACAAAAACCCCTTCTCTGACTAATGATATGATTATGGTTGTGCGTTGCATGTGTGTCGCGCGACCATCGCATAACAGGGTCGGTTTCAGCTCAAAAAGTCGGGTTACGCATTTTAAGTTATATCTAAGGTTTGGGGTTTATTTCCCCAGCACCCCATTCACGAAAAATTTCCCTAAAGTCAATAAGAACAAGTCCCAAGCCTCAATAACCATACAAGGTAAGTGTTATCATGGTTGTATGTTGAATTCAAGTTCCTAATCCCTTTCTAACATGATTTTATGACCAAAACCTAGGGTTTGCAACATAATTCTTCCCAAAGTGATTCAAGCTAGGGTTTGGGGTGTTCTTCATTAGAAAAGTGATTTTTTAAATATGTCTCACTTTTAAAAACCTTGTTATGAATATATGTCTTTTTCTTGAAAGTTCTTTATGGAGTAAAAAGTGTGAACTTTTCATACAAAACCCTAATGATAAAAAGGGAAAACTCTCTTGAAAGATCGATTCTTTATAAAATCATGTTTTGAATGATATGATGAATTAGTTTTAAGCTCTTGAAATATATTATAGGTTTGATTAATGGTTAATGTGTGTGAGGGGACAAACCCACATTAAACCTAGATTGTAACAAACCCTATATATGTATGTGATATTATGAATGTTTTCCTCTATAGGAGATGCTTAACAATGATGGTTAAGGGTTGGTAATGATATTCTCATTGATGAATTAGGACGTGGAATCTTTCGTAAAGAAGTTATAAATTTTCAAAACATTCTTTGAAATGATTTATCTTTACAATATGGCATAATGAACCTTAATGGTAAATGGTGATGTGATTACCTTGGGATGAATTGTAATTCGGCTTTTATGCTATGAACTCTGTGGATGTGATTTTGCCTAGCCATTCGGGAGGATGAGTGGTCACCGGGGTTTTCATATTCCGGTGTGCTTATGCCTAGCCATTCGGGAGGATGAGTGGTCACCGGGGTTTTCATATTCCGGTGTGCTTACGCCTAGCCATTCGGGAGGATGAGTGGTCACCGAGGACTTCATATTCCGGTGTATATATTCCTAGCTACTCGGTAGGAAGGGTAGTCACTATGGATCGTACTGTGGTAATTGCCTAGCCATTCGGGAGGAGGAGTGGCCACTACCGGGTTCGCCACCCGGGGTGTGATTCAAGCCTAGCTATTCGGGGGGAAGGATAGCCACCGCTGGGTTCGCTACCTGGGGTGTGATGTATGCCTAGCTATTCGGGAGGAAGGATAGCCACCGCGTACTACATAGTCCGGTGTGATGTATGCCTAGCTATTCGGGAGGAAGGATAGCCACCGAGAATTATATGTTCCGGTGTGGTGCGCTATGCGCGATATGATTGATTCTTGGGCCTGTATTGGCATGTGTGATATTCTTATTCTCTCATTGAACTGTTGTTGACAATCATGATCAATTTGAAAGGCATAATTGAAAGTTATAAATTGACAAAAGGCTTTGTAATCGGTTTTGATAATTCTTATTGAGATACATAGGCTGAATACCTGTTTTTATATCGATTAATGGCTTTGTAAACTGTTTAACAAATGATATTAAGAATCACAAAGTGGAATGACTGTTTTTTTATACTATCCTTTCAGAACTGATTTCTTTATGTATTATTATATTTTATTTTTATAATACTTGTTGTCCCCGAGGCACTCACTGAGTACGAAAGTACTCAGGCATACCATTGTTGTTTTTTATGGTATGTTAGGTAACGGAGAAGAGCAGGTTCGTGATATTCTCGACGCTTAAGAGAACTTGCTGCTGCTGCTGTTGATTTGGTGAGCCCACATCCTTGTTCGTGGGACACTCCCTGTTTCACTTACTATTCTAGATTTCCGGGCTGCGTCCCGAAGTTAGATGATTGTTGCGTCTCTTAGAAGTTCCATAGATAGTGGTCAGAATTATGGGTAGATTGTCAAAGTCTCGTACGACTTACTAGGTGGTTGCCACGTTTATGATTATTACTTATATTAGACTTCCGCTGATCTTATTTCATAATTATGATCCTGATATATGCAGTTATTCATAACTTTGTTTAATTTAATAAGGAAAGATTATTAAAAAGAAACTTGACGTTACATTTATTTTATAAACTGCTGGAGGTGAATGTTGAACCTGGCAGGTTCAAGTGTTATTATTGCATTGTTTAGGTTCTTCCGATGTTGTTCATGACGTCGAATGCCGATCACGTCTAGGGTGGGTTTTGGGGCGTGACAAGTTTTTGAAGAAGATTTCCAAAATCTTGAATCTTGAACCTTGAGATGGGTTTTCTTGAAAACCCTAGTTTAGGAATGATGATTTCTTGTTTAGGTTACAAGGATAGGTATTAGAATTGACTTGGAATAATTAGAGTAGGTTTACCTTGGTGTTCTTGATGATGGAGAAGGGTAGGAGGTCGTTCTAGGGCTTGAAGGAATGAAAATTAATGATTTGAACTGATATGGACGAATATATACTGTTCTGGAAAATTAAACTTTCGGCCCAGTTAAATACTGGCCGTATTTTGAAATACTGGCCGTATTTTGAAATACTGGCCGTATTTTGAAATACGGTCCGTATTTTGAAATACGGACTGCACTGCGTCTCTTCAGTAAAATGGTCATAACTCTTTGTACAGATGTCCGTTTGACCCCCATAATATACCGTTGGAAAGGTATTTCAAAGCTCTACAACTTTCATCAAGCAGTTTTCTCAAATTCCAAATACGTTTTGAAATACGGTCCATTTTTAACAATGTAGCCTCCAAATGTCAAATTCCAGAATGCTCAGAAATCTTTGGTACTAGTTTGCGACTTGAAATACGGGTCGTATACTAAAATACGGTCACTGTTCGTGGGCGTAAACCACCATCTTACAACTGAAGAGGAAATTTCAAATTCTCACATTCTTTATCTGGTTTTCTAAGTCTAGGATCATGGTCAAAGCTTAGGTTAAAGGTACGGGGTGTTACAAAGATCTTCTAGTTATTGACGTGTTCTTTGATTTCAAATTTTACTATTATATATAAGAGGGAATGGCAAAATTTGGTCGTCCTCACAGGGGTAGTATCGGAATTTTGACATTTTGATGTAAACCTGCGACACATGGCTGCTGCAGCTTTATCAAAATCAAGCAATATCAAAAAAAAAAAAAAAGGGAACTCCATATTAAAAAAAATATAATGTTAAAAAAAAAAAGCAGACTTTGTATTCGTAGTAAACACTAATATAATAAAGTTTTAGATACGGAGTACAAACTACAATGTTATATTAATCATGTTTTCAACATAGTATATATATATATATATGTGTGTGTGTGTGTGTGCATAAAAATAGTGCAAATTAATAATGTCCAAAAAAAAAGTGTACCCCATATTAAAAAATCAAACAATATTCATGTAATTTTCAAAGTATCTCAGTAAGTCAATAATGATGGATTCATTGCCACGTGCGTATTCGTAGCAAACACTAATATAATAAAGTTTTAAATACGGAGCACAAACTACAATGTTATATTAATCGTGTTTTGAACATAGTATCTCATATTGACAAAATCAAGCAATATATATAAAAAGTGAATCCCATATTAAAAAAATAAACAATGTCAAAAAAAAAGTACAAAAAAAAATTATGGGCCCCATAATTCTAATATATATATATATATGCATAAAAATAGTGCAAATTAATAATGTCCAAAAAAAAGTGCACCCCATATTAAATATATATATGCATAAAAATAGTGCAAATTAATAATGTCAAAAAAAAAGTGCACTCCGTATTAAAAAATCAAACAATATTCATGTAATTTCCAAAGTATCTCATTAAGTCAATAATGATGGATTCATTGCCACGTGCGAATTCATAGCAAACACTAATATAATAAAAGTTTAAATACGGAATACAAACTACAATATTATATTAATCGTGTTTGAACATAGTATCCCATATTGACAAAATCAAGAAATATATAAAAAAAAAAGTGAATTCCATATTAAAAAATAAACAATGTCAAAAAAAAAGTGCAAACTTTGTATTCGTAGCAAACACTAATATAATAAAGTTTTAGATACGGAGCACAAATTATAATGTTATATCAATCGTGTTTGAACATAGTATATATACATATATATATATATTATTTACATAAAAATAGTGCAAACTAATAATGTCCAAAAGGGTGGGCCCCATACTAAACAACACCAAGCAATATGAAAAAAAAAAACTATATAAAAGCATGGGTTTAGACCCATGCTTCGTCGTCTGTTGTCCCTTTAAAAAAAAAAGGTGGGCCCCATACTAAATCATACCGAGCAATAAAAAAAAAGGAAGAAAAAAAAGTGGAACTCACTATCTCCGAAAAAAAAAAAGTGGACCCTATAGGGTGGACCTCATACTAAACAACATCAAGCAATATAAAAAATAAATAAAAAAAAATAAAAAAAAAGAAGTGGAACCCACCATCTCCAAACTCACTGTAAAAAAAAAAGTGGACCCCATATTAACAAAATCAAGCAATATCAAAAAAAAAAAAGTGCAGACTTTGTATTCGTAGTAAACACTAATATACTAAAGTTTTAGATACGGAGTACAAACTACAATGTTATATTAATCGTGTTTTGAACATATTATATATATATATATATATATATATATATATATATATATATATATATATATATATATATATATAGTGCAAATTAATAATGTCAAAAAAAAAAGTGCACTCCATATTAAAAAATCAAACAATATTCATGTAATTTCCAAAGTATCTCATTAAGTCAATAATGATGGATTCATTGCCACGTGCGTATCAATCCATTAGTGGGAGCAAATGAAATTGTTTTTCTTCAAAAAGTTAAGTAGTCAAACCATACAGTTTTTTTTTTTTTATATTAGTCTGAGATCTAATCTAGATATTAAACTGTTGTATTTACTATTCCGCCATATCATTTATTTGTTATGTTCACTAAAATAAATATACTTAAAATATTTATATTTTAAAATAAGATAGAATTTAGTTACTTTTTTATTTTTATTCTTACTCTAATAAATGTAAAAAGAGATTAATGTCATAAAAAAAATATCAAATGGAGATCAAATAATGAATAAGGTAAATTAGTCAAATTATAATTTTAATCGACGTTTTCTTAAAAAACCATGCAAAAGACAACATGACAAGTAAAATGAGCTAAACCGAGAATATTTACCAAAAATTAAAAAATAGTATTTCTTCGATTAAATAGAAAATCAATTTCTACTTTGTTTCGTTTTAAAAATGTAAAATTAATTTAATAATTTGAATTATAATTATCCAAATCAAAATTTGATAAAAATAATAAGTATTTTACACCTTTAAATTAATCGAATTAAAATTGACAGTATCAACTGATGCTTAAATATTGCTATTGTTTTATCTCAAAGAGAGGAAAATAGTTTCCTTTTAAACAAGTCTTCTCTTTTAAAAAATATTAATAAATTTGCCGATTTTGTATTCGTAGCAAACATTAATATAATAAAATTTTAGATACGGAGCACAAACTACAATGTTATATTAATCGTGTTTTGAACATAATATATACTCTATATATATATATATATAATCACTATTCAAAGACAACTACATACACATAGATGCACTATAATCTAAAGTGTTGGGCCCGTGCGCAGCACGAGCATAGGCCGTCTAGTTTCTAACTATTTAGAAGAGCCGGTTGGGCACCTTTTTCGTCATCCAACCGGCTCCTATTTGGTCGTCTTCCAAGTTAAAAAAAAATATAGGCCCCATAAACAACAACTAATATTTAAAAAAAAAAATTGGCCTCCATATTAAACACCAACCAGTATTAAAAAAAAAGGAGAGAAGAAAAAAAGTGGAACCCACTATAACGACTAATCTTTTGTTCCTGAAAATAATAATCAAGACAAGAAAAATAGCGACAAAGAATAATATTTGATTTCAAGAATTTGCGCGGGGTTACAATCTTTATGAAATCTTAAATAAAAAGATGTAATCCTCTGATTCTTCTCCTCACGATACGGCCGTCAATCAAGGGCTTTTGCTTGTTCTTGAATGGACGAATCACTTGTTGTTGATATTTCACTACGAATGCGGAGCCGAGCTTTAATCACAAACGTAGAGGTATGGAAACTTGCGGCTCACCACTTGGAGCGAAGACTTCTTAGTATGTGGAAGACTTGCGACTGAGAGCTTCTCTATATATTTTTCTTCTTTTTCTTTTGGCTTTGTGAAGACCCCTATTTATAGTTACAGGGGAGAGCTAGGGTTTGTATATGATTGGTTGAACCTTGTCATTTGAACGCTTGGCGACATTTGATTGGTTCTTCTATTGTCTTGGCATGCTGCGTCACTTATGCACGTGGCATGATTTGACTGGTCCTTGACTTGACTTGGAGTGCCACGTCATTTGATACGTGGCACGGACCTTGGGCTAATAGAGTGGGCTCATCATGTGAAGTCCGACAAGATAGACTAGCCCAATTGAATTGGTCTTTCAATTAAATCCATACCAATTGGACTTAAGCAATTAATCCAATTATATTAGCCCATAATATTTGTTCGGACTAATATACCTTGGATTTAATATAATTCGAATTTCTTGTGAATTTACTTTTAATAAAATTTCATCATCTACAAATGCCCCCTGCTTCAAGGCTTGTCAGAGTGTCCAAACTTTTGTAGACTAGGCTTGAAGTATTAACTTGATGATGTAATTGCAATGTTATGCCACACCAAGTAAGAATATGATGGACTTCGAATTAAATGTTCACGTGATGTCTCTTGTGAAAATTTTAGTCCATGCTATATTAAACCATACTTTTCAAATGGGGTTTGACTTTTCCTTGTATGCCAATGTACTAACCCTCTTCGTAATATATTTTCCCGAATTGTGTTCTCCTAGTTTGTATATGATTAGGAGACTTCCAAAGCTGATTCATTTTTTTTTCTTCTAAAGGAATTAGGACACCCAGTTGATTTTGAACAATGCTAATTACCATCCATACCGACTTTAGCTATATAGCTGCCTTTCAGACCTTTAAGAATAGAGATGCGCTTCTCTTTCGCTTGGCGTCGTCAATCAGGAAGATGCTTTGAGTCCCGAGCAAATCATATTGCCAACATATATAAATCTCCTACACTTTCCATATTTGCATGGTATTTCCTTGTGATTTATTAGGAGAAAATATGAACTTTCCATAAGTTTAAACTTTCCATGTATAAGCCTAAACTTTCCATATTTTGGCTCCAACTAGAACAAGGATTTCTTTTGTTGGACACCTATAAATACCTCGTCTTCTCATGGTTATTGAGCATCAATTTGTAGCACCCTCGATCTGGTTTGAACCCATCTCTATCAGGTAATTTTCTTTCAATATGAATTTTCGTCACTTTCTTCACAGCCCTACATGTCTGTGGTAGAAAATTCATATCTCGATGTAGGAACGTCAAAATCATGATCCGCTTGATGTTTCGGAAACTAGACTCGTAGAGCTACATTGTACGCGGAAACCGCGACCAAATTATTTCTATATTTGCTCAGATATTAATCGAGAATCAGACCTTGAATTCTGGTTCGCTGGTTTATTAGTCTTGCGCGTCCTGACGAAAAATCTTATATCTTGACTTAGGAACATCGCAATCACGAACGGTTTGCGGCATCGGAAAGAAGACTCATAGAACTACGGCATATACGAAAACCACAATCAAATTGTTTCTATATTGGCTCAGGTATATTTATTTATTTTAATCAGTCACAGAATCTGATTTTGCTTTCTTGGCTTTGGACATGTTCTACGAAACTTACTTGTCCCCTTTATTTTATTTCTTTTGCAGGTCTTTGGGCGCATCTGTACGGATTTAACTTTAAATAAATATGATGCACTTTCGTGACCGCGATTTCCCACGTCCTCATCTAGAGATAGTGAGCGACAAACGAAATTCGAACGCCAAAGTCCTTGCCTTGGAGGTTCAACCTCCAATGATCGGTGCCTTCTCACTTGACGGAGAGCTTTCTACGCTTCATCTTGCTGAATGGTCTAAAAAGGATACCAAAGACTTCATGAGCAACTTCTCAGGCAAGGCCACTGTTATGGACGTCCCTCTGTTGAAGTCCGCAATTATCGAGAAGTCGCGCCCACCGAATCTTCTCATCCCAATGGATGTTTCAACAACTGGAGTGTCCCGCCTTCTGGTTTCGGCAAAGTTTGCTACACACCTGGCTATTGGGAGTGGGTGGAAGATGTGCTTCCTCGCTATAAGGAAGTCTTGGAGCGTGTCAAAGTTTACGATGCCATCTATGTTTCTTTGTTTACATATGATTACGATGACAACGTACTGCATGCTTTTTGTGAGCTTTGGCGTCCGTCTACCAATACGCTTTCCACTTTCATTGGGGAGATGTCTATCTCACTTTGGGACTTACGAACAATTGCAGGACTTCCCATTCACGGATCTTTTTATGATGAAGTTGTTCCTTCAGCAAAAGAATTGACGCAAATGGACAATCAGGGGAAACCATGCCTCCCCAAGAGCTGTGTATACTTGTTTTCAGCCTTTTACAAACTTGCCGAAGGTGGCCGTCATGAGGTGTCTATCCATGATTGGGTGAAATTTTGGTTTAGAGGACCAAGCAGGTACGCGGAGCCTTCGCAAAGGGCGTCAAAGGGTCGTGCAACGAAGCCAAGATTGAATATCAATCCTTCCGGGCATATTGACATGAATTACTTACCACGAACCGATGAGGAGCATGCCCCCTTCGTCGAGCTAGGAGTGTTGGAATCACAAGATTCCAATTTCAATGGAAAGAGGACTCATTGAACTACAATCTATATAAAAAATCACTGCCAAATTCCTTCTAGATTTGTACAGATAATTCTCCAAAGTTAGCTTAGATTCTGCCTTGTTCGACTTTTCAGCTTCGCTTCGGTGGGAGAAAATTCATAACTAGGAGTACGAGTGTTGGAATCACAAGATTCCAATTTCTATGGAAAGAGGACTCATTGATCTACAATATATATATATATAAATCATGGCCAAATTACTTATAGATTTGTACAGATAATTCTCCGAATTTATCTCAGACGCTGCCTTGTTCTATTTTTCAGCTTTGCGCTTCGGTGGGAGAAAATTCATAACTCGGGGTACGAGTGCCGAAATGACGAGATTACAATGTTTTTGGAACGAAGACTCATTTAAATACAATATTTATAAAAATTACGACCAAATGCTTTCTAGATTTGTACAGATAATTCTCCAAATTTAGCTCAGACGCTGCCTTGTTCTATTTTTCAGCTCTGCGCTTCGGTGGGAGAAAATTCATAACTCGGGGTATGAGTGCCGAAATGACGAGATTCCAATTTTGTTGGAAAGAAGACTCATTTAACTGCAATATTTATAAAAATTACGGCCAAATGTTTTCTATATTTGTACAGATAATTCTCCAAATTAATCTCAGACGCTGCCTTGTTCTATTTTTCAGCTTTGCGCTTCGGTGGGAGAAAATTCATAACTCGGGGTACGAGTGCCGAAATGACGAGATTACAATTTTGTTGGAAAGAAGACTCATTGAACTACAATCTTTATAAAATTGACGGCCAAATTCTTTCTACATCTGTACAGATAATTCTCCAAGTTCAGCTTGGAATCTATCTTGTTCGACTCTTCAGCTTTTTGAATGTGTGGTAAAAAAAATCTCAACTCGTCATAGGAGCGACATTCTAGCTTCGACGAGCGACTAATTGGAGCATCCATCAGATTTTTTTAGTGGCATCATTCTTTGAAGAAATAATGCCGACTTGATAGAAGCGTTTAAAACAAACTGCAATCATCTTCGGCTTCAATTGCTGTGAATTGTCTTCTTCTTTCCAGTTATGTTTGTCTCCTCGCTGAAAGAGGTCAAGCGTCGATCACATATCGCCTTGCTATATATGTGTATATATATGTTTTTTTTATTCATGCGACTGAACTTAGAATAATACTCTAAGCGCCTACGTACCTCGGTAAAGAGGATCAAGTTATAACGTAGTTCAGAAATAAAAACAAAAAAGAAGGATTTTTTTTTATGCGACTGAACTTAGAATGAAACTCTAAGCGCCTACGTACCTCGGTGAAGAGGATCAAGTCATTTCGTAGTTCCGAAAAAAGAGGATTTTTTTTTTGTCCTAACTTTTTCCTAGGCCGCCCCTTTCGAGGTTTTCAACCTAGAGGACTTTTTTTGTTTGTCCTAAATTTTGCCTAGGCCGCCTCTTTCGAGGTTTTCAACCTAGCGGACTTTTTTTTTGGGCCGTACACAGTTTAAACTCATGCGGGCCAGGAGTATCATCTTGCTTCAAGGATAGTACATCTTCAAGAATTTCCCGTTGATGGGACCGATCCGCAAGCCATCTGCATCTATAAGCTTGTAAGCACCACTTGTATAGGCTTCTTGGACAACATATGGCCCATCCCACTTTGAAGTGAACTTGCTTCCAGATTTATGAGATATGATAATAGGTCTTCTTACCGCCAGGACTTGATCACCAACTTGGAAGGACCTCAGGCGAACCTTTTTATTGAAAGCACGGGAAAGAAGAGCTTGATAACATTCAAGGCTTTGCTGACCTTCCAGCCTTTTCTCATCAAGGGCCTCTAACTCTTCAAGGCGTAGACGAGTATTTTCTTCTTCAGTGAGCCCTTCTTGGATAGCGAGCCGCAATGAAGGTATTTGGCGTTCAAGTGGAAGGATCGCTTCAGCTCCGTAAACAAGAGAATAAGGAGTTGCTTGAGTCGGTGTGCGATGAGTCGTTCGGTATGCCCAAAGAGCTTCTTCCATTCTATCATGCCAATCTCTTTTAGACTTGGAGACGGCCTTCTTTAACAAGTTGCAAAAAGTCTTGTTAAATGCTTCAGCTAGTCCGTTTGCAGCAGCATAATACATAAACGAGTTTCGTTGCTTGAAGCCAAAAAGCTCGCAAATCTTAGTCACCAATTTGTTGGAGAACGACTTGCCATTATCTGTTATGATAAAACTAGGAATGCCAAAACAATAGATAATGTTTACTCGAATGAAGTTTGCCACATTCTCCTTTTTTACTTCTTTGAGGGCGATAGCCTCAGCCCATTTTGAGAAGTAATCCATTGCAGCTAAGATGTACAAGTGGCCACCAGAAGATTTCGGTAGCGGTCCAACCACGTCTAGACCCCAAGCGTCAAATGGCCAAGATGCAACAGTTGGATGTAACACCTCAGGAGGTTGGTGAATAAAATTTGCATGAAATTGGCATGCTTTGCAACTTGAAGATTTGGCTCGTATTTGAAGATGCTCGCAACTTGAAGACTCAACTCGTATTTGAAGAGCTCCACAACTTGAAGATTTAGCTCATAGTTGAACAACCCAGTGACTTGAACATTTAGCTAGAATTTGAGAAGCTTTGAAACTTGAAGACTTTGCTCGAATTTGAGGAGCGACACAACTTGTAGATTTAGCTCGAATTTGAGGAGCTTGTTGATATGAAGGTTTATCTTGAATTTAAATAGCTTCATGACTGTCGATTTGGCTCGAATTTAAGGAATTTCTTGACATGAAGATTTAGCTCGAATTTGATGAGCTTTACGACTTGAGGATCTAGCCTGAATTTGAAGGCTTGTGACGTACAGTTTAGACTCTTATGTCAAGGAGCATTTCAACTTGCATTTTATGCTCATGCGTCAAGGAGCGTTTCAACTTGCAGTTTAGGCTCTTGCGTCGAGGAGCATTTCAACTTGCAATTTATGCTCATGCGTCAAGGAGCGTTTCAACTTGCAGTTTAGGCTCTTGCGTCAAGGAGCGTTGTAACATACATGGACTCTTCTATTTCATCTTCGGATTCAAACTTGCCCCCACTATGGAAGTCTTTTATATCTTCATCTTCGCGAGGCTCACGGACAGAAAACCATTGATCCCCATTTGTATCAATGCTTAATTCCATATCATGTGCACGGGTGGCCAATTCTTCAAAAGACTTAGGCTTTATGCCTTGCAAGATATAGGTGAGACCCCAGTGCATACCTTGAATGCACATCTCTATTCCCGAAGCTTCGCTAAGTCTATCTTTGCTAGACTTGCATGCCTCCATCGGTTGATGAAGTCAATAACTGGTTCTTCCTTTCGCTGACGAGTGTTTGTAAGTTCCGCCATGCTTACGGTGCGTCTCGTGCTATAGAAGCGGTTGAGAAACCCCTGCTCCATTTGCTCCCAACTATCAATGGAACCGGACTCAAGGTCTGTGTACCAATCAAAAGCATAACCTTTAAGGGAACGAACAAACTGTTTGGAAAGGTAATCACCATATGTTCCAGCGTTGTTGCATGTTTTAATGAAGTGTGCCACATGTTGCTTCGGATTTCCCTTGCCATCAAACTGCTGAAATTTTGGGGGTTGATAACCGGCAGGCATCTTCAAGCTATCAATCCTTGCAGTATACGGCTTCGCATATGTAAGGGATGATTTTGCGGAAACATCATATTTATCCTTGATGGTTCCCATGATGAACTCCTTTATTTGGTTGATTGGAATCATCCCTTCAGAGGAAACTTGGATTTCTGAAGCATGTTCCACTTGTTTTGCGGGAGATTCAATCCTTTCTTGTGCTTGCGGACGTTTTCCAGGGGCATGACTCGAATCCCCCTCCATCACACTATCAAACTTGTCTGCCAACTTGACAATTCGATTATCTTGATCTTGCACATATTTGGTCAAGTCTCCAATTGCCTTTGTCAAGCTCGCGAGTTGTTCTTCAACAGTTGAAGCATTGGTCATCATCGCATGCATCACCATCATAGATGAAGAAGAATAACACGGATTTTCGCGAACATAGGATGCGAACATGTTATGCGGAGTAGATCCAGTGCTCAAGACGTCATCGTCAGCTTGCCTGATGGATTTCTTGGGCTTAGATAAACTAAGTTGGGCAAGAACCCTCTCCACCATTTTGGCGACATTCTCCCCTTCTTCTGTGGTGTTTGCGGAGGACGAACCAAAGACGACAGCAGATTCAAGTTGTGCTTGCGAAACTCGTTGCCCTAGCAATTTGGCTTGGTTCCTTGTGACAGGTCCGGTGCTCCCCTCAGTAACATCTAGGATGTTTTCAACAGCAACGGAGAATTTGGATCCGGTAGTTTTTGCGGATGCGGATTTCGAGTTGACCTTCTTGGAAGCCGTCTTAGTGTTTTTGAAGTTCAACTATTGGAGAGAAGAGATGAGAGGTAAAGATTGTCCCACTGGGCGTGCCAAATTTGTAGCGACTAATCTTTCGTTCCTGAAAATGATAATCAAGACAAGAAAAATAGCGACGAAGAGTAATATTTGATTTCAAGAATTTGTGCGGGGGTTACAATCTTTATGAAATCTTAAATAAAAAGATGTAATCCTCTGATTCTTCTCCTCACGATACGACCGTCAATCAAGGGTTTTGCTTGTTCTTGAATGGACAGATCACTTGTTGTTGATATTTCACTACGAATGCGGAGCCGAGCTTTAATCACAAACGTAGAGGTATGGAAACTTGCGGCTCACCACTTGGAGCGAAGACTTCTTAGTATGTGGAAGACTTGCGGCTGAGAGCTTCTCTGTGTATTTTTCTTTTTTTTCTTTTGGCTTTGTGAAGACCCCTATTTATAGTTGCAGGGGAGAGCTAGGGTTTGTATATGATTGGTTGAACCTTGTCATTTGAACGCTTGGCGACATTTGATTGGTTCTTCTATTGTCTTGGCATGCTGCGTCACTTATGCACGTGGCATGATTTGACTGGTCCTTGACTTGACTTGGAGTGCCACGTCATTTGATACGTGGCACGGACCTTGGGCTAATAGAGTGGGCTCATCATGTGAAGTCCGACAAGAGAGACTAGCCCAATTGAATTGGTCTTTCAATTAAATCCATACCAATTGGACTTAAGCAATTAATCCAATTATATTAGCCCATAATATTTGTTCGGACTAATATACCTTGGATTTAATATAATTCGAATTTCTTGTGAATTTACTTTTAATAAAATTTCATCATTTACACCCACCACATCCAAACTCACGGGAAAAAAAAATGGACCCCATATTAACAAAATCAAGCAATATTAAAAAAAAAAAAAAAAAAGTGAATCCCATATTAAAAAACAAACAATGTTAAAAAAAAAGTGCTTAGAAAATCACACAATTAAATTAATAATAATGGATTCATTGCCACATGCATATCAACCCATTAGTGGGAGCAAATGAAATTATTGTACAGCAACATACTTAAAATACTTATATATTAAAATAAGATAGAATTTAATTATTTTTTCATTTTTTCCTTACTCTAATAAATGTGAAAAGAGATTAATGTCATAAAATAAAAAACACTATTAAATGGAGATCAAATATAAAAATAAAAGTGAACCCCATATTAAAAAAATATATAATGTTAAAAAAAAAGTGTAGACTTTGTATTCGTAGCAAACACTAATATAATAAAGTTTTAGATACGGAGCACAAACTACAATGTTATATTAATCGTGTCTTGAACGTAGTATATGTATATATATTATATGCATAAAAATAGTGCAAACTAATAATGTCCAAAAAAAAAAAAGTGCACCCCATAAAGGATGGACCCCATACTAAACAACATCAAGCAATATAAAAAAAAAAAAAAAAAGGAGTGGAACGCACCATCTCCAAATTCACGGTAAAAAAAAGTGGATCCCATATTAACAAAATCAAGCAATATCAAAAAAAAAAACAAAAGTGAACCCCATATTAAAAAAATATATAATGTTAAAAAAAAAGTGCAGACTTTGTATTCGTAGCAAACACTAATATAATAAAGTTTTAGATACGGAGCACAAACTACAATGTTATATTAATCGTGTATTGAACGTAGTATATGTATATATATTATATGCATAAAAATAGTGCAAACTAATAATGTCAAAAAAAAAAAGTGCACCCCATAAAGGATGGACCACATACTAAACAACATCAAGCAATATATATAAAAAAAAAAAAAAAGGAGTGGAACGCACCATCTCCAAATTCGCGGTAAAAAAAAGTGGATCCCATATTAACAAAATCAACCAATATCAAAAAAAAAAAAAAAGTGAACCCCATATTAAAAAAAAATAATGTCAAAAAAAAAGTGCAGACTTTGTATTCGTAGCAAACACTAATATAATAAAGTTTTAGATACGGAGCACAAACTACAATGTTATATTAATCGTGTTTTGAACATAGTATATGTATATATATTATAAGCATAAAAATAGTGCAAACTAATAATGTTAAAAAAAAAAAACAAATGCACCCCATACTAAACAACATCAAGCAATATAAAAAAAATAAGGAGTGGAACGCACCATCTCCAAACTCACGGTAAAAAAAAGTGGATCCCATATTAACAAAATCAAGCAATATCAAAAAAAAAAAATGTGAACCCCATATTAAAAAAAAAAGTGCAGACTTTGTATTCGTAGTAAACACTAATATAATAAAGTTTTAGATACGGAGTACAAACTACAATGTTATATTAATCGTGTTTTGAACATAGTATATATATATATATGCATAAAAATAGTGCAAATTAAACATGTAAAATTAATTTAATAATTTGAATTATAATTATCCAAATCAAAATTTGATAAAAATAATAAGTATTTTACACCTTTAAATTAATCGAATTAAAATTGAAAGTATCAACTGATGCTTAAATATTGCTATTGTTTTATCTCAAAGAGTGGAAAATAGTTTCCTTTTAAACAAGTCTTCTCTTTTAAAAAATATTAATAAATTTGCCGATTTTGTATTCGTAACAAACATTAATATAATAAAATTTTAGATACAGAGCACAAACTACAATGTTATATTAATCGTGTTTTAAACATAATATATACTCTCTCTCTCTCTCTCTCTCTCTCTCTCTCTCTATATATATATATATATATATATATATATATATATATATATTACTATATAATATAAGAGGGAATGTGAGGACTTTTGTAGTCCTCACAAGAGTTTCCCAAATTTTTAAAAACTTTTTAATTAATTACTTTTATGTCCTAATTTTATTTATTTAAGTGCATTTTTTGATTTTTTATTTTTAAGGTCTACTTTTCAAAAGCTATCGAACCTGGGGACTTTTGTAGTCCTCACAATAATTTCTAATTCTTTAAAAAAAAAATTAATTACTTTTAGGTCCTAATCTTATTTATTTAAGTCAATTTTTTTATTTTTTGTTTTTAAGGTCTACTTTTCAAAAGCTATCGAACCTTCTACCTCATTTTTCATGTTCTTTGATTTTCTGGTTCGATATCCGCATTTAAGCCCAATTAATCTAGATAATTAGCACTGTATCGCGCCTATTCGGATGGAACGCTTCCTCCAAAGATTTTTTTCATATCCATGTTCGAACCCCTAATCCCTAATTAAGAGAGGAGCAGCTCCATCCGCTGCACAAGTTAAATTATGTATTTGTCTTAAAAGTTCATTAACTATGTATAGATTATTTATTTAGAACTAAATAACTTCAGAAAATTAGGATACATAAGTTATAAATGTCAAATTCTGGCTCCGCATTTGATTTGAAGTAAATAATTTTATCAAAATGGAAGTTAAAATATTAAAGCAGTGGAATGAAAATTTTGCTTTTATATAATTACCCACTTGTGGGACTACAATGGGTATATGGTTGTTGTTGTTGTTGTTGTTGTACACTTGTACTAACACAGATTATATTTTTTTAGTTAAAATATCTACTTTTATATCTTGAGTTTGGGCCCGGGCTTAGCACGGGCCTCACATAACTAGTATATATATATATATATATATATAATCACTATTCAAAGACAACTACATACACATAGATGCACTATAATCTAAAGTGTTGGCCCCGTGCGCAGTACGGGCATAGGCCGTCTAGTTTCTAACTATTTAGAAGAGCCGATTGGGCACCTTTTTCGTCGTCCAACCGGCTCCTTTTTGGTCGTCTTCCAAGTTAAAAAAAAAAATTATGGGCCCCATAAACAACAACTAATATTTTTAAAAAAAAATGTGGCCTCCATATTAAACACCAACCAGTATTAAGAAAAAAAAAGAGAAGAAAAAAAGTGGAACCCACCACATCCAAACTCACGGGGAAAAAAAAATGGACCCCATATTAACAAAATCAAGCAATATTAAAAAAAAAAAGTGAATCCCATATTAAAAAACAAACAATGTTAAAAAAAAGTGCTTAGAAAATCAAACAATTAAATCAATAATGATGGATTCATTGCCACATGCGTATCAACCCATTAGTGGGAGCAAATGAAATTATTGTACATCAACATACTTAAAATACTTATATATTAAAATAAGATAGAATTTAATTACTTTTTCATTTTTTCCTTACTCTAATAAATGTGAAAAGAGATTAATGTCATAAAAGAAAAAATACTATTAAATGGAGATCAAATATCAAAAAAAAAAAAAGTGAACCCCATATTAAAAAAATATATAATGTTAAAAAAAAAAAGTGCAGACTTTGTATTCGTAGCAAACACTAATATAATAAAGTTTTAGATACGGAGCACAAATTACAATGTTATATTAATCGTGTTTTGAACATAGTATATGTATATATATTATATGCATAAAAATAGTGCAAACTAATAATGTCCAAAAAAAAAAAGTGCACCCCATAAAGGATGGACCCCATACTAAACAACATCAAGCAATATAAAAAAAAAGGAGTGGAACGCACCATCTCCAAACTCACGGTAAAAAAAAAGTGGATCCCATATTAATAAAATCAAGCAATATCAAAAAAAAAATGTGAACCCCATATTAAAAAAAAAATGTCAAAAAAAAGTGCAGACTTTGTATTCGTAGTAAACACTAATATAATAAAGTTTAATGAAATTCTTTTTCTTCAAAAGGTTAAGTAGTCAAACCATACAATTTTTTTTATATATATTAGCCTCAGATCTAATCTAGATATTAAACTGTTGTATTTGCTATTCCGCCATGTCATTTATTTCTTATGTTTACTAAAATAAATATACTTAAAATATTTATATTTTAATATAAGATAGAATTTAATTACTTTTTTATTTTTATTCTTACTCTAATAAATGTGAAAAGAAATTGAACATAACACACACACACACACACACACACATATATATATATATATATATATATATATATATATAAATTCACTATTTAAAGATAACTATATATACATAAATACATTATAATCTAAAGTGTTGGGCCCGTCCACAGCACGGACATAGCCGTCTAGTAAATATATAGAAAGATGGATTTGGTCGTCGACAGTTCTGTCACTTTACTTAATCCAAGTCTCTAACAAGGTTCAGGCAATTGAGTTTTCGGATTGACATGTCTGTCAGTGTGTGTATCATCACATTGGGAGCAAATGATATCCATGTACATGTCTGAAAATGTGGGTCCCGACAGTGGGCCCTATTTAGTAGCATTCAAACCATTCAAATTCGTTTTTCTTTATTTCTAAAAAATTAGCGTGATATCTTTTCTAATTAATTAAATTGTTCTATACTTCTATTTTGCTACTTTCAAGTAAAGTAAACCAATGGATTGATTATAAATTTAAATAGAAAATATTTTTGAACGTTGTGTCATTTAAACATTTGAATTTAATTTATATATTATGAACTAATAAAATTTGATTTATTTTCCAACCTTACCAAATTAAAATTTGATAAACTAATAAGTGTGCGTTGGGTCCAATTTATAACAATGACAAAAAAAAAAAATTACATGTTAAAATTGTTCAAATCGAAATTTAATCTCTTACTATAATAGACTGCTTGCATTTATTTTGTCTCAAATAAGAAAGGGAAAAGAATTTCTTTTTATGCAAACTATCCCTTTTAAAATATTAATGAACTCTATGTAATATTATATTGGCAAGCTTTGAGTTGTCACAAGCTTTATGTTCAGAGCCAAAACAATTTTCCATTTTACTATTTGGGACATGAAATTATTTATTTTAATTGATTTGATATATATCTATAAATCGTAAACAAAGAAATTTCAGTAAAAGAGTTTTAAACTAAATCTTCATAGGATAGTCTAAAATACGCTTCTGATTTAAAATTATATGTAATATTTTTCATTACAGTGACATAAATGATACAAATTCTTTATTATGCATCATTTTATTAAGAACGTAAGTATTGAACTAAATATTGTAGCATCTAACATTCTTTTTTAGTATTAGTTAAGATAAATTACACATTTGTTCAATAATGATTTACACTATTTATTTATAAATCCAACTAATGAGCAAGATATTGGAAAGTAAGTTCTTCAAGACAATAACGTATACTAATTCATCCTCATGAAATTATAAATTCAACTTATGAGCAAGAAATTGGAAGGAATGACCTTTAGGACAATAATGCATAAAAAATCAACCTCATGAATTTATATTATTATATTATACAATGGTAAAAAGAAATTTAAATGCTAGATTCTTAGTACTTTATATTTTTTTTTCTTTATCATAATTAATACTATGCTTAATACATCAAGCATGTTCCAATTGAGGTTGATGAGTAAATGAGGGGACTTTTTTTTAAATGGTTAACTTATTTACATAATAGGCATTTGAGAATACGTACAGAAAGTTTGTCAAAATTTAAGTTTGAAGTATCTAATAGGAACACTTTATCATGTGTTCAAGTGCTTAATTGGAAAAGACATATGTTTTAAGTGTCTAAATAAAATTTATTGGCAAATTTAAGAAAATAACAATGTATTAAGCCCCAATACTAACAATACTTGACAAAATTGTAGGATTAAGTTACTTTATTACTTTAATTATTCTAAAATTTTGCTTAGGACCAACAAAATGTTAGTTAAAATATCCACACAAATTTGTGAAATTATATATACATTTTTTCTTTCAATTTTAATTAAATAGGCAAAATAGACATAAATTTTAAATTTGCTCTATATGTAATGGGGTATGAAATTTCAAAAAAGTCACATCGAGCCCGTGCGAGCCCGGGCTTCAGATTATCTAGTATGATTTATAAGTATAAGTCAGAAGTTAAGAATTTTAACTTATAATTTTTAACTTATTATTGTAAATTTGACCTTTACATAAATATTATAAAAGAGCTTAAAAGCACCTAAAATAAGTCAAATCCAAACCGGGCCTAAAACTCTGAATTCATCGACCCGAATGGTGGCGTTATTGTAGTTTTGTAAACTTGAGGGAAGATTCGTCATTGACCGGAGATAATTAAGAATGTCTTCTAGCTATATTTTATTACTACTTTTGTTATAGATTCTAATTTCTTTTCGTTAATTCCAGAGTCGGCAGTTAAAGAGGGGACCAGTCCCCCACTGATGGTGCAAGAAAAATGCACGTAACAGAGAAAGAAAGAAATAAAGAAAAAGGACAAACAAAATTCTCTCAGAGTGACAGTCACTGGTAGGAAATGAGATTAGAAACAGTAAAAAGATATCCATATGTTTATTGCCTTTTCAGTTTTTCTGAACTCTCCATATATTTTAGTTTAAATAAGGCGGCTTTCAAGATTGAAATAATAAGCTGTGGCAGTAAAGGAAGAACAGAAGGGGGTTTCTATTTTGGTGCGTATATATCACGGTAACTTACCCATAAACTGTTTTCTACTTTTTGTTTGGTTTGTATTGCAAGAAAATAATTCTGTTTTGAATTTTGATTGTTGTGGATCAAAGTATAAGTTTTTTTTCTTCTTGTTATAAATCAAGGGTTTTTCTTCTACATAGCTTCAGCCCAAAACCCAGGTATAAATTTTACATTTTTTTCTTCAATTTTATGAAAAACTAGTCCTCTGTTTTTTTCCATAGCTGTTTTGCTTGTGAGTTAATCTATTTCCCTGTTTCCATTTGTTCTTGGGAGTGATTAAAATGAACACGTAAAGAGTTTGTCTTTATGGTTTTTGGTTGCAGAGTATGGTGGTTTTGTGGTAATTCTTTTTTGGCTTAATGCCTATACAACTCCTTAAACTTGTCCTTTTTTTTATTTTTTATTTTGGCACCTCAATTAAGTGTTGTTTCTATTGAATTCTTGAACTCATTCTCAAGTGTGTCTATTAAATCCTCTAAATCTAATTTTTATTAGAAGTAAAAAATAAATTGTGATAATGAAGGTAAAGTAATGTTTTAAATGTGTGTTAAGTTATTCTTTAGGTATGAATGTGTCGGTTTCTGATGGTTCTGCTCTTTCACTGCCAGCTTAATTAAGAGCTTATTCCTTTTTTTCCTCTCAATTGCTGCTAATCTTAGCTAAAAAATAACATAATTAAATTAGAATATATATTAGCATTGTTGCTACATTAAAGAGAATATTATGTAAGTCAGATTGTGTTGTATAGACACACTAAAAAATGAGTTCAGAAGTTTAATAAAAATAACACTTAATTAAGATGCCAAAATAAAAAATAAAAAAAGCAATAAATTCAGAGAATTGCATATGCATTAAGCCTTCTTTTTTCTTTGTGAGAGATGAATTTGATAGAAAGGCTGATTAGTTGATCCCAGCTCCCAAGTATTTTCGATAGAATAAGCTTTGGGTAAATTTTTTTTTTTTTTTTTTTTGCATCAAATCATGACTAGTGTAAGAGGGATATTATAAGCAGTTGGTGAAAAGTCAAAGCAATGCATAAGCATATCCTTAAGGGAGTACAAGTAGTGATTTATACTTACAAGCAAGGGCAAGGACTTCCAAGAGTAAATAATTGGTGAGATTTTTGTAAGCATTATTGTTAATTTAGTCATATCCGTTCCTTTCCCGGACCCGATACATAACAGAAGCTTAGTGCATCGGACTGTCTTTTTAGTATTAGTTCAGTCATAATTGATCTGGTCATGATTGAAAGAAAGGAGAAAAGCCATGTAAGATGTCTGGATGCAGTTTTCAAAGCGTCAACATCACTTAATAAACAGTTGGGATATCTCGTATTATTCAAGAGCTGATAGGAGTCTATTTAAATACTCTGTCATTGTTTATTAATTAGCCATTTTTAAAGTATTTCCTCTAAATGTCTTGTTAATAAGAATAAGAAAGTTTCTTTTGCTGAGACTTGGATCTAACATACTTGTGTCTCCATCATGCATCTGTGGTGGTTCAGTTATTTGAACTTTTCACTTGTGCGATTTTAATTTATTGGTTATGCTATATTTGGTGTATATACTGTGTATTGCACAACCATCAACCTTGAACAAGATGTGTTTAGCATCACTACTTTTGTAAAATTGCAAGATATAAATTTCCTGTTAGCACACGAGATGATTGAGTGTATTGGGTATCCGTTCATTACTTCGTTCGTTGGTTGGTTCAATTTTCTCATGAATATTGTATTCGGTTAAGTCATTACACCATGATTCAATAGTAGTTTCCTTTCAAGGCCTTGAGCAGATTCTTCCTTTCATCAAAGCCTTCCAAATATGCTTCTTCCTTACTTCCATAAATCATGGAATATTAAAGGATCCTCAATCATATGCAATAATGAGAGATTCTTCTCATTCTGAGATGTGGTACTCTAATTTCCATATCTTTCGTTACTTTCCTTGAATGCAAATATTTTCCAAATATGCGTAGATACCTTTGACCTTGGAAAATATCTCGCCCATAACTATTTGCGGTAAGAGTATTCTTTTCTTGATATTGTGGTAAATGCAACGCGTTCCTTCTAAAGGATATCTTCATTTCAGAATAATTAATATTCTCCCAAATAATTTTTCTAAACTCTTCTTCTGGCTTGTACATATATGAACTCTTATTTAGGCAACTCAAGAGAATTTAAAGATCCTCTTCGTTCACTGTGGATCGTGATTAGAATGTAATCACATTGGTCTTCATTAATTTGGACTTAATCACTCCTAATATGGTCTCTTTTGTAAACTTGAGACTTTTGGCATATCTTGACACTACATAGATTTTGGACCTTCCTTAAGTACCAAATCAATCTTGATCTTTCCTTTTGTAGAATATTTTTCTTCCATAGGATCGTATTAAATATTCTTCCCATAATTCTTGCATCTTGATTTGAGTAAGTCTTCATCTTCCACATTTTCATCCGTAATTCCATCTAGGAATATCTTCTTTTCCATATTTGATTAGATTTTCACCAAATTCTTCTTTATCAAATAAATCTGTTCCAAAAATAAATTTATCGCAAGTAAATGTTCTTTTATTAATAATTATGTTGGTTTGTTATCATTAAAATTAATAGGTGAAACCTTAAATCTAACAGCTCCATCCGCTGCACCATATTCTTTGATGGTAAAGGACCCCTTATATAATGGTATAGATTCAAGAATGTTTATATAACGTGTTGCAACAATGTTATGCTATGTCTGTAGACTATGAATACATATACGAAATAAATAACAAAATTGAAAGAGAACTACGATGGGTCGACATAATTAATTGCGGCGGGTTTGTTATTCAAACTATTAATGACAAAATATTTACCCTTTTTTAATTTAAAAATATTTTAGAACATTTACTTTCTTTTCAAGTCCAGGATCTGTGGGAAAATATTTATTCTTTTAGTTTAACATGTATAAGAAAAATATTATTATATCTTCATTATTTTATTATCTTTAATTACTCTATTTTGAAATACAAGAACCAATTGGAAGAATTACTAGTATCATTTATCTCTCTTCGATTATCGTTTGTATAAGAGCTTGTTTGTACGGACTTATAACTTAAGTAGTATGATTTATAAGTAAGCGGAATAGTTTGGAAGGCCTTCTACTTGTCCGGTGTATGTACTCTACGAAGTTTCATCTAAACCATTAAAAATGTTATATTTTAAATCCCTCTAACATGTGTGTCTCTCAATCACGCTGAATCCACATCCTTCTCCACTGTGACTTGTCCTTACTGCCGCCACCTCCGCCATAAAATTCGTCTTTACCACCGGAGAACACCAAAAAGGCAAAGCTTTAGGCGAATAAGACTAGAACAACGGGTAGGGAGATAAAGGGTCAAAGCTTGAAAGTTTATGCTAATGGATTTCCGGTCACATCGAAGAGAAAGTTTTGTAATAGAATCCAAAGAGGAGAATATGGTGTTGCGTTGAGGGGAAGGCGGTGACCCTCCACCAAAAGCCATCACCGGCAGACAACATTTTTCCGGTCGCCAGAGCTCAGACAGTGGAAAATTAAAGCTAAGCATTCATCGGGAAGATCATCTATGTAGGCGAAAACAGATGGAATTCTTGACTCATCTTCATCTGAATTCATGAAATGGAATGGTGGTAGTTGGGGAGTCGTAGGCTACGGTGATTGGGTGCAGAACCATGGGAAGGGTGTGGAGAGAGAAAGAAGAATAAGTGTGTGTGTGTGTGTGTGGATGGAGGGGGGTTGAGGCGGCGATGATTATTAAGACGAAGCAGATCTGTAGATGGGGAATGGGGTTGGGTCGTTTTTTATTTTCTTTTCATGGTTATTTTTTTCGTTTTTATTTTTAATACATTTTTTAATTAAAATCATTGTCTTCACTTGCTTTCAAATCTGTGTAACCACGCACTTCCTCTGATTCTGCAAAATAAGTGCCACATAAGCTCGGTCGGTGAGAGAGGGTTTAAAATATATGTTTTGAACAGATTCAAAGAGTCTAGATGAAACTTCGTAGAGTACAAATCGGGATGATAAATTCGGATAAGTAGAAAGACCTCCCGCACTATTCCGCCTTTATAAGTATAAGTCATAAGTTATAATTCTTGACTTATTTTTATAAATTTGACTTCTACACAAATATTATAGAAGTGATTAAAAGCACCTAAAATAAATCAATCCAAACCGGGCCTAAAACTCTGAATTCATCGACCCGAATGGTGGCGTTATTGTAGTTTTGTAAACTTGTGGGGAAGATTCGTCATTGACTGGAGATAATTAAGAATCTCTTCTAATTACTTTTCTATTTTTGTTAATTCCAAGATTCGGCGGTTAAAGAGGGGACCCTCACTGATGGCGCAAGAAAAATACACAATAACCCCCCATTGATTTCAGAGCTTAAAACTCGTATCTTCTTAAAATCTTGAATAAAGAAAGAAACAAAGAAAAGCACAAACAAGATTCTCTCAGAGTGTCAGTCTGTGGTGGGAAATGAGATTAGAAGTAGTAAAAAGATATTCTTTTTTATTGCCTTTTCAGTTTTTCTGAACTCCCCATAAGGCGGCTTTCAAGATTGAAATAATAAGCGGTGGCAGTGAAGGAAGAACAGAAGGGGGTTTATTTTTTGGTGCGTATATTTCACGTTACATACCCATAAACTGTTTTCTACTTTTTGTTTGGTTTGTATTACAAGAAACTATAATTCTGTTTTGAATCTTGACTTTTGTGGATCAAAGTATAAGTTTTTTTCTTCTTGTTAGTATATATCATGGGGTTTCTTCTACATAGCTTCAGCCCCAAAAACCCAGGTTTAAATTTACATTTTTCTTCTTCAATTTTATGAAAAACTAGTCCTCTGTTTGTTTCCATAGCTGCTTTGCTTGTGAGTTAATCTATTTCCTTGTTTCCATTTGTGCTTGGGAGTGATTAAGATGAACATGTAAAGAGTTTGACTTTATGGTTTTTGGGTGCAGAGTATCGTGGTTATGTGGTTCTTTTTTTTTTGTGAGAGAGATGGATTTAGTAGAAAGGCTGATTTGTTGATCCCATCTCCCAAGTAAGGCTGATTTGTTGATCCCATCTCCCAAGTATTTTCGAAAGAGATAAGGCTTTGGGGTAGTCTAGATTTTTTTTTTCTGCATCAAATCATGACTAGTATAAGAGGGATATTATTATAAGCAATTGGTGAAAAGTCAAAGCAATGTATAAGCATTGTGATTTATACTTATAAGCAAGGACTTTCAAGAGTAAATAATTGGTGACTTGTGATGATTTGTGCATTAGTGTTAATTTAGTCATATCCGGCCCTTCCCCGGACCGGGCACATAGCGGGAGCTTAGTGCACCGGGCTGCCCTTTTAGTATTAATTTAGTTCATAATTGATCTTGTCATGATGGAAAGAAAGGAGAAAAGCTATGAAAGATGTCTGGATGCAGTTTTCAAAGTGTCAACATCACTTAATAAACAGTTGGGATATCCCTTATTATTCAAGAGCTGATAGGAGTCTATTTAAATACTTGTCATTGTTTATTAATTAGCCATTTATAGAGTAAAGTATTTCCTCTAACTGTTAATAAGAATAAGAAAGTTTCTTTTGCTGAGACTTGGATGTAACATACTTGTGTCTCCATCATGCATCTGGGGTTGTTCAGTTATTTGAACACTTCACTTGTTGTGCGATTTTAATTTCTTGGTTATGCTATGTTTGGTGTATATACTGTGTATTGCACAACCATCAACCTTGAACAAGATCTGTTTAGCATCACTACTTTTGTAAAATTGCATGTAAATTTCCTGTTAGCACACGAGGTGATTGAGTATATTGGGTATCCGTTCATTACTTCTTTTGTTGGTTTTTGTTGTGTGGTTCAATTTTCTCACTGAATATTTTATGCGGTTAAGTAATTGTAATTTTGCATCTGAAGCCTCATTTGTTGGATTGCAGGTTTTCCATTCATCAAAGCACCGCCAAAACTTGTAGAGCACTATGGTTAATCATATTGAGGATGATGAATCTTTGACAAAACCCCTTGGAAGGTTATCAGTGTTTTATTACGGTGTTGGGCACATGCTCAATGACATAACTTCAGCCTGTTGGTTCACTTATCTCTTAGTCTTTCTAACAGATATTGGATTATCCCCAAGGTTTGTCACTCATTTTCTTGCTGTTGCGGTACTCCGATGAGCACCTGTCTTTCAATAATCTATTTAGGATTAAGACAAAAGGAAAAGAAGCCCCTTCGCATGTATTACTGTATTGTGATGTAGCTTGTCTGCTGATAGATATCTAACCTATGCCCACCCTTTTCGCAAGTTCGAGTTAATGCTTACTCAAAAGAAAAGGGTAAATACTATAGGATACTGTAGTTTGTGAAGCTGGTGGCTGTGTATTCATGTATACCATGTCTGTTTCTCAGTGATGCTGCAGTTGTAATGCTCTCAGGTCAAGTTGCCGATGGATTGACCACTGTATTTGCTGGTGAACTGGTATCTCTCAAGAACATAACTACTACAACTTACTGCTTATATCACTTCCTTTTTCAAACTTAGACAATAGCTATGACACATGTATTGCTCTCAGTCTTTGAGTGTAAACTTAAATTCAAATATCACGAATTTTTCTAACATTGATTACCTAGCAAGTTTGAAGCATCAAATTGTATTCTTCTGGAAAATGGAGGAGAGGACGTAAGAAAAGCATGTTAACATATTTTTAACGCTACTTCCTAAGAGAGATCCTGAATTCATTGCTAGATGAAAACATGCTCCACCATTTTCACCCTTTCTCATCTAAGCATATGCTTTTCCAACAACAACATACCCAGTGAAATCCCACAAAGTGGGGTCTTGGAGGGTAGGGTCTACGCAGACATTACCCCTACCTTAGGAGGTAGAAAGGTCGTTTCTGGTAGACCCTCGGCACAAGAACAAGTAATTCAAAGTAGTGTGTGTATATATATATATATATATATATATATATATATATATATATATATATATATATACATCCATTGCAAAATACCATGAAAAGCATGATAAAGCTGACTGAAAAAGGAGTCGTAACTACCACAAAATAATACGATAATCGAAGTACAAAGAAGTATAAGAAACAACAGATAGCACAAGTAACAGAAATCAAAGGACAAGGGACTACAAGAATAATACTACGACTACTAGTATGAAAGGATAGCACTCGACTACTTATTAACATTCTACCCTAATCCGTGTCCTCCATAACCTCCTATCTAAGTGATGTCCTCAATAAGCTGGGCCTGCGCCATGTCTTGTCTAATCGCCTCACCCAAATACTTCTTCGACCTACCTCTGCCTCTCCGAAAATAGTCCATAACCTACCTCTCACACCCCGCATTGGGGCATCCGTGCATCTCTGCTGCACATGCCCGAACCATCTCAACCTCGCTTCCGCATCTTATCCTCCACCGAAGGCACTCCCACCTTGTCCTGAATCTCTTCATTTCTAGTCCTATCTCTCCTAGTATGCCCACACATCCACTTATTCAAAAAATAGTATGCCCACACATCCATCACAACATCCTCATTTCCGCAACTTTCATTTTCTGAACGTGAGAGTTCATGACTGGCCAAAACTCCACCCATACAACATAGTCGGCCTAACCACCACTCGGTAGCACTTTCCTTTAAGCTTTGGTGGCACCTTCTTATCACACAAGACCCCAGATGCGAGCCTCCATTTCATCCAGCCTGCCCCAATACGATGTTTGATATTATCGTCAACCTCTCAAATTCTTCGGATAATAGACCCAAGATACTTGAAACTTCCTTTCTTTTGAATGACCTGAGTACCAAGCCTCACTTCCACGCCAGCCTCATGCGTTACGTTACTGAACTTGCACTCCATGCGCCTCAATCCCAGCTAGTAGCACATATACTTTTTTTTTTTTTTTGACGTTTTAACCTTCTAACTAATATTTGTTGTTTTACATGATAGATAGACAGGTTCGGGCATTTTAAAGTATGGCATCTTGGAGGATCTGTCTTGGTTGGGGTGTCATTTTCTTCAGTGTTTGGTGGTTGCTTGCCTTGCAAACTTATTGGTTCTGATTCGGCGATGCTGCAAACTATTGGTTACAGTGTGTTCGCTGCGATCTTCAATGTGGGATGGGCTGCTACTCAAGTATCACACATGTAATGTCTGCTCTTATCTTTCTTCTTGTGCTAAATATTACAACACTACTGTGTTAGGCATTCTAAAGACTTGCCATTTACTCCTGAAAACCTTCCGATGGTTGGATTAACATATTAGTCCATTATTTTGAAGACTGTCTTCTGTGACTAAGTGAATGATCAATGATCTGCATCCTCCATCAATCATCCTCCTCAAGTTATCAGCAATAAGAATGGCAATCCATGTAGCTTTCCACCCCCAAAGAGTTATCTTTCTCCATGCTGCTGAAGAAGAAAACACTCCTCTCCGGTTGTTGTAGTAAGTTATACGACTGGACGGTAATCTCTCCCTGAAAGGGTTCTGCCTTGAGCTTGGTGAATACAATGAAGTCAGAAATTCCTCCAGTTTCTCCATCTGCCAATCCAAGATGACACCTCTAAATTGTAAATCCAACTGCGCTAGTCCCGCTCTGTAATAACCTAGGAAAATTTCACATGGGCAGAACACGGGAAAAATGGTAGTGTATATGAGGAAGCAACCCTGAGACCTAATGACGTGTTTTTAAAGTTGTGCGGTCCTAGGCCCAAAGCGAACAATAAAACTAGTGGGTTGGGCTGTTAAATATAGTATCAAAGGCGGACTCCTGTGATACAATGCTGCGCAAACCTAAGCCGAGGAAGCTAAGTTCCTAAGGGGGTGTATGTGACGGCCATGACTGCACAGACTGGCAGGCTTCTATGTTAGCAAGTTTCCGAAGGAGTGTATTCACATGTTAGGCAAATCCAACCCAATAAAAAAAATATCTTAGGTAAATTTCACATCGGAAAGGGGGAGAAAAGTGAAGTGCTATATAATACAGAGGATATGTTCACATGGTACACACTTTTGCACTCGATATGAGTTGTCCAAGGGACAAAGCTTATGAGGTCTGTTGGAGCGAAGCAGATAATGTGTATCATGGTCTTGGACTGTGACACGCTCTTCCCTCCTCCCTTGCAATAGCTTCCTGATTGCTACAGATAGTCAACTGTATAGAGATGGTGAATATAGGTTGCTCTGGACTCCTTGCAACACCAGTGCTATTCCCTAATTAAAGCCTTTCCACTCCCTATTGTGGAGTCAATATTTTTGGAAAATGTCTGTCGGTCTCTTTATAGTTTCCTCTCAAATAGCAGTGCCATAAGGACAACATTTGTTCATTCTTTAATACCAAACTTGTATTCCATATCTATCTCCTTTGATCCTTCACCACCATTCCCTTCATCCACCCAAATGTCTGCAAAACCATACATATTCTTCCGACAGAACTATATTGTCACTAACCCCAAGGCCACCATTTTTAATTGCAGAAGTTATCACTCTTCTGCACACCAGCTATAATTGTCATCACTTTGGCGCACTGAAGCTACATAGGATCCTGATAATTACCATGAAGTTATTACCGTTTGACAAGTAATTGCTCTGTTAACATGCTAAACTTTTCTCAAATTTATAGATTGCAGGTAAATAACTAAAATTGTAGTCACTTGAGAAGGACCACTTTAATCTTCCAAGCACATGACTTCCCTATGAAATTTTACCAAGCGCAACCCAAACAATAGCTGTTAGTTATTTGGAATTTGATATCAAGATATATTTTGCCTGCTGTAGGTCAATGGTGAACTGCATTACACTGAACTCAACAAGCAGAGTAGTTTTAGCTAGTTGCCGCAATGCTTTTACAATGGTTGGTAATCTCCTTCATGACTTCATGCAAAATTTCCTTATACATGTGAGCAGTCATTAACTTTTGGTTTGCTCTCCATTTGCTTGAACCTGATGAATTTGAAGGTTGCGAACCTTAGCTTATACGCAGTTGCTTTTGTCGTGTTCAATGTCATCGGAGCAGGGACACCTGATGCTGTTGAGAATCAGGTGTGTGATATTTGGTTGTTACACTATTTACTCTTAATTTTTTCTTTTGGCTGTGTTCTCAATACTTTTTGAATGAGCAGTACCGTTGGATTGCATATATATCAATTTTCATTGGAAGCTGCTTCGTCGTCGTGTTTGCTTTCGGAACCAGAGAGCCAAGGTCTGCACATGTCTTAGTTATATGTTTTTTAAGTGAATGCATTGGCTGCTTGTTTGCTCGGACTGATTTTTAATGAAAATGAAATTGTTTGCTATTATTTCATTGCTTGGCTGAGCTGGAGATAGAATCACTTTGTTTGAGAGTTCTGATGGAGCTAACCACTGACCAGCTTAGGCATTCATCAAAACTGCTCAGCTTATCTTCCTCCATAAAAAATGTAGCTTCATTTGTGTAAAACCCAATTAAAAACACAATTCCATCCTGAAGAATAAGTTAGGTCACTACAAAGAATGAGAATTATGCTAATTTCGATATGGGAGATTGCTTTCAAGTTCCATGAGCTGTCAGTATAAGGGCAAGTTCTTGATAATTATCTTCTTAGATGTTAATCTCTAATATTGCCTTTCTTGGCCAGGTTGAAACTAGAAGCTCATGTCAAAGGTTATGTTAGAATTTCTTGGATGTATTGGTTTAAGAAGATTTTATATCACCAAGTTGCTCTTGTTTACCTGCTTACCAGACTTGTGACTAATGTCTCCCAGGTGAGTATTATTTATTTAGAATTTAGCCCTTTTCAATAGATATTACAATAATGACATGGATTTCATTTATATCATATTTCTTAAGCATTCACTTGGTTTTATAACCGATACAGTTTATCTAATTGTTTGCGCTGCAGGCATTTCTTGCTTTCTATGTGATCAATGACCTGCAGATGAGTCTATCTTCAAAAGCTTTGGTATCTTTCTGGGCATTGTTTCCATTTAAAATAAAGACCTTTTATTTGAAGAGAAGGGCAAGGGAAGAAATACAGTACTAACTCTTATTCCTGTGATTAATTGATGTGGATAGGTCCCTGCGATCATCTTTGTCTGCAGCTTCGTTGTATCCATCCTGCTGCAGGTCCATACAGAACAGAAATTTTTCATATTCTATCTCAATTTCCAAAGTGTTATTTTTTTGCCTGTTCTTTTTCCCTTATAGCTGTATTATATGCAGGAGATTAAGTGGACAAGCCAGCGATTGAAGGGCTGTTATACTGCAGGTGGTCTCCTTTGGGTACTTTGTGGCACAGGAATACTCCTGCTTCCAAGAAACATGAATGCTTTTATGTATGTCTTGTCGGTATTCATTGGCATAGCAAATGCCTTGATAATGGTAGGGTTATTGTTCTCTGAGCTTAGTTTGAGCATCAAGTCTTGAAACTTTACTTAAGCACTTTATCCTGTTACAGCATATCTATATTTAGCATTAAACTTGTAAAGAACACAGATGTGTGGTTGGTCAACCATAAGGCAGCAATGTTAACGAGTGAAAAGTTTAAACTTCGGTTTATTAGTCCATATATGTCATGTTTATTTCTGCTGACATAGACTAGAGGTGCTCCATGCAATGCCTTCGTCAACTACTAGATGGTCAATATTTTCTAATCAAAGCATGATACAAAACCATTTTGAAACAGCTCAGGCTCTGGTGCAAAAATTCATTTATGATAAATTTATATGGACCAAATACTCCTTTAAGCATTGATCGACTCTCTGTTGTGGTTAACCGAATTGTTACCTTATGTATGTGGAAATGCTTATCTCCTTAGAAAGTTTTCCATTTATTTCTTAATAATATTCTTTTCACAAAGGAGCTCTATTATTGTGGCTTTTGCTTAATTTGGCACTCATTGAGTACCTATCAAGTTAGTAACTAACAAGTTCCTTGTTTAACTGGAGAGTAGGCAATAATATTCTGAGCTGGGGAATTTGGTTCAGCTACATACCTTTACATACATGCATATACTTTCTATTATATGAGGAAGCCAGGCTCTTGATTGTGTCATGGACTGGAGGAAATAGTGAAGGAGTGTGATTTAAGATGTTTGTTTCATTGTAAAACATGCTATGTGATCACAAAACCTACTATTAAAATCTTCATGTGCACCTCTTTCCTATGTGACTTAACAGGTAACTGGAGTGGGCATGCAAAGTACCTTGGTTGGGCAAGATCTCCATGGCTGTGCTTTTGTGTACGGATCATTGAGCTTTCTGGAGAAAATGATATGTGGGGTGGCTTTGTTCGTTCTTGAGTCATATCAGAGTAAGCATCGGTTCCACATCTCTCTGTTACCTTGGTAAATTTGCAGCTTCAATGTAAATTCATTCTAATTTTTCAACATCCATAACTGAGCGTGTCTGTGGAAAACTAGTGAATTGGCTCCACCTATATTCATTAACAGAGTTGAGTAGTTAATAGTTTCTCCTTTTTATCAGCCGAGATCACTGGGTATGTTGTTTTCTTTATCAGCCAAGAACTTTTTGCTTCACCCTCTTATTTTCACCCTATAGACTTGTTACCAGAAAGTTTCTGCTAAGATCTGTAATAGGGTACAGAATTCATTTCCCTTTTCTTAATTAGATTCTCTGTAGTTTCCTTTCACCAGATAACACTCTATTTAATTTGACAATTGTTACCCTTTTGTGCAGGAACCTCTCCGGGACTTCAGGACTGCAGTCCAAGATACCCATTCTTCTCCCTCAATCGGTATGCACTAGGTCTCGTTCCAGCGGTCTGCGCGCTCCTTGGGGTGATCGTCACCTGCACGATGAACCTCCAGACACCCACATTGGTACCTCTGGAGGAACCTCTACTGGGCTAACACGTCACAGCTGATGATCTTATAAACAGTCGTATGTTTAAGAAAGGGATTCAATTGTTGCTATTGGATGTGTTTTACACGGATGAACTTTTTCAGCAGACACCAGTAGGTTATACAGAACATTAATTCCATTGATTCTCCTCCTTAGCTTCTTTCCGTGCAATTTCAACCCATTTAGGATCCCTATTTATACATATTCAGATTCGTATCAGTACAATGATATGTAATAATTGTAGTCTTGAACTTAAATTTGTGAAAAATTGTACATAGTTAGAAAGATATTCTTGCTGTAGGACTCTTGAAAATCTGTAACATGGCGGAATTAGTTTTCTTACTACGTGTGCTCTTTCTTTTAGACCAAGAAAATGCACTCATGAAAACTATTGAAGTGACATGTAACCAGAAACAACTTGTAATACTGTAATATCTAGCAGCTTTATTTTACATGGAAAGAAAGCGACTGAACCCTGTTGTTTGCTAACAAGTGTCACTAAACTTTTGGTCTTAACTGTAGCTTTCAAGAAATTTTTAAGATTTACTTCAAAAAGTTCCTGAAAATAGGAATACTCCCTACATGCCTCAAGATTTCTTATCCGACTTTTAGTCGACAGAGAGAGAAGTGAAAATGTAATTTATGCAATATTTGTTTATAAAATGTGTGAAGATCATATGTTAGGTTTTCTACATTGGAAAAAAGTGTCTATTATAACTAGCAGTAGAATACTTACCGCTATCACAACAAAAACATTACACTTTAATCCCAAATTAGTTGGGATTAGTTATATATATGGATCTTCACTATCATTTTCGTTCCATTTAAATCCATTTCCTTTTAGACATATATGTTCGGAACTGATAATTTTTTTATTTTTTTTTGAAGTTTGAACTATCAATCTCCATCCCTATCAATATATTTTAGTTTTTCCAACAACAACCACTTGATTTAAGTTTAATTTTCATAATCGAAATTCAAGATTCACTTTTTCAAGCCTACAACAATGGTGATTTTAATAATTAAAACTGTTTACCCCCAAAAAGTGGATAACAATTAAATTTGTAAGTGGTTGATAGGATATGTGGTTAGATTAGTCTATAGTATAAGATAGTAGCGAATAAATAGCGATATATTGGTAAATAAAAGTAAAGGAAACTAAAGAAGACAAGTTAACAAGATCTGCAAACTGGTCCGATCTGGAAGATGCTCCTTTTAACCGAGCCAAAATACTTAAGAAAATTCCTCTGCCACTTTACTGATTACAATGTATAGAATAGTGAAAAGCTAACCTGAAAAAGAAAGGGGCAGTCCTCTATTTACAGCTAACAACAAATGGGCCCTAGTACTATGCAAGAAAAAGTCTTTCTAGAAAAACCCCAAAATGGATAAGGCTGCGTTCTTATGGTCTGACACATGTACTGTTGTCAGCGCAAATGGCGGAACGGTTAGATGACGCGTGGCCTAATCCATAACTGATTTTCTGAACCTATGTTGAGCGTGCTCTCTTTTAGGCTCGGCTTCTCCAGGCTCATTAGAATACTCTCGGTTTTGACGCAGGGTTGAATGTACTCACGACCCCTCGGTTTTCATTCAAATCTATTGTTACGACCCTGCTCACCCTCGATCTCGTATTGGACGACTTTAAACTTTACCTCGGTTCTTATCGGATACAAGTTGCATCAGTTTTTACCGTATACAGATAGTCCCCACACTTACCGTATCGATGTTTTACCGGAGTGACGAGAAGTGGAATAACTGCCTCGGTGACTTCTCTAGTAAGCTTTTACTTTTACTTTGAAAACAAGCGGGAAACGAAACGTCCTTTCTTGTCACGTCCCTCTGACTTCGAACACGTGTCACCTTTCAGTTGGTCAGCTTCAGTAATCGCTTCAGGGTGACGTCTCTTCATGTCACGTCTCTTTAATTCCTGACACATACTCTCTCTTGGTTGGATGGCTTCGGTAACTGCGGAGGAACTTTGTCTATATAAGGGAGTTACAGTGATCCCATTTCTTTACTTTTCACTTTTTACTTCCTTCTTTCATCCTTCGTCTCTTGATCATCACTCATTCTGCTCTGTTCTTGGTTTCTTTTGCTTCGAAATCCCATATCTTCAAAAAGTTGTTAAGGAAAATTCATCTGGGGTCCCAAAACCTTCTTCATTTTACGGAAAATCTTCTTAAATCTTTCCTAACTCCATTTGTTTATCTCCAAATCTTCATATCTTCATATTTTTAGCCTTCAAATCTTCATACCTTCAACGTAGATATTCATATCTTCATCCCAGACCCTCATATCTTCATATCTTGATCATTTAAAATCAAAATGGCAACGGACACCGACTCTACTTCCCAGAACGTTCTATCAATTTGTTCTCCGACTACCGAGCCTGTTGCCAATCCCGAGGACAAAACACAAGCCGCTCCCTTTGAGCCGACGGCCAAAGACATCATACCCTCGAAGTATAACTTTAACCATGAATTCGCCCGTTGAAAAAATCGTACAGACTTTTGACCGGGGTTTCGATGTGAGACATTACCCCTCGTCGATCAAAGAGGAGCACCTTCCCCGAGTCCGAGCCGAATGTAGCTGGGATAACCGTCCCATGGACATTTTTTTCTCCCAGTGATGATGAATCGGTCACCAACTTCAAAGAAGGGTTTTTATACGTATCCTTTCACCCTTAAGCTCAGCCCTCCAATAGACCCGGTGATTCTTGAAATGTGTCGGACGTATAGAGTATGCCTTGCTCAGATAGGCCCGAATATTTAGAGGATCGTGGCCTGCATTCATCTTTTAGGCAATAATGCCAAAATCAATTTTACTTTTGCCAATTTTATTCATTTATATTGTCTGAGGATCTTCTGCGGAGGCGTTATAAAAGTCTCCAAACGAGGCAAAAATCCCATCCTTTCCAGTGTCGACGAGAACAGGGATCGGGGTTGGCACGAGCGTTTTGTCTGTGTTAGGACTAAAGACATCATATCGGCCGTATATATGCCTTTCCCCGAAAGGTGGAATGACAAACGTAAGTTTTTGTAGGTTTACCTCCTTTACGTATCTTCGGGCACTTCTTTTAACCTTTTCCAATGTTGTAGCTGAAGCACGGATTCCGGATGTAATTCCGGGATTCGCTGAGTGGATTGAGAAAATCATCGACCAGTATTTGCACGATGAGCAGACATGGGGAGTTTTGTCTCGTGATCTATGGATAGCGCAGAACCACGGTATCCTCTTCTCTCCTCTAATTCTTGTCATTCCTTTTCGTTCCAATTTACCTCGATTTAACCTTCCGATATCCAGGTTTGGGCAAAGGTTCTGTGACCCCACGGCCCGCACTAGCGGATGAGCCCGCAACACCGGGCTCAAATTTTGATATGTCAGGATCAGCACGGCTTATTGAAGCGGCTGAAAAGAAAAGGAAAAAGACCACGACTAAAGGTCAGAAGAGGAAGAAAAGGTCGAGGGACGCTGCAGGTTCATCCGATGTCCGAGGCCTGAGGGATGAAGCCGGGGACAACATCTGGATCGCAAATGTAGTATCGGGGCCTTCCGTTGCTACTGCTACTGGGCCGAGACAGCTTCGATAGAGGTCCCCGAGGGTAATACCGCGGCTGATCTTCCGACCCCAATCACAGGTGGGGAGGCTGAGGTTCTTTTCCCCCCAATAGCCGAATATATCCAATCTCCGATTCCACTAAGATCCGTTAATTTTATTGACATTATAGATGACACTTCACCCGAGGTGGTGCCTTTGGTGAAAAGGCCTAGAAGGACAGACACAGCTTCAGGGGCAGAGACGGCTCAAAGGGTCGAGACAACTATAATTGCCGAGGGTAACACTGTAGAGACCAGCTACTACGGCCGAGATACCATCCAGGGCCTATACGATTCCAACTTCTCCTCCTGCTCCATCTTCAGAACAGGAGAACCTCAATGACATATTTGCCAATACCCCTCCTGCAATGGTGGAAGCCTCGGGGTTCGGCCACCTCCCTATTCCTGGAGCAACAAGGATTGCCAGCCGGTCCACTGAGTCAGGTTCGAGATCCAGACTTGTAGTTATTTTCCCGGTCCCAAGTGTAGAGCCGAAGAGGACCAGGTCGACCATGATCACTGTCCTTGAGGACTGCAGTTTTTTATCTCTCCCCGTGGGTGTTGCAAGTTATCTAAGATCTCTCGTTTTAGATTTGGACAAGGAGAAGATGGAGGGACTCTCGTGGCAGTGTCTTATGAACGAGGGTATGCATGCCGGCAACTGGGTAAGCATTCTTACGTACCTTCTAATAAAGTTTAAAGCATCTGATGTAACTTTCACCGTTTGCCGATTTCTTATCCTCGTTTATTTTATCCTTGCAGAGTGTCGTGCTTGTGAATGAAGGTTTCCTCCGAGCCCAGCACGAGATAGACGACTTACGGGCCCAGTTATATGTTCAAGGCCGAGAGATGGAGAAGTTCAAATTGCAACAAAAAGAAGATCAACTGAGCCGGGTCATTGCTCCTCCAACTCTCCAATCCGAGCTTGAAGCACCAAAAAGGAGAATCTCCAGTTGAAAACTGAGCTCGACGACGTAGTCGACAAGAACAAAGTCCTAGACGGGAACAACAAAAATCTCAGCCGAGAGAATGCCGAATTTTCCACCAAACTTGGTGAGTTTGAAGCTACCATCACCCAATTAAGAGAAGGGCTTGATTCTGTCAAAGGCGAAGCTGCGAAAACGAAGGAGAGGTTCAGGCAGCTCGAAGCTGAGAGGGCCGTAGAGAAGGACAAGTTAAAGATAACCGAAGAAAAAGTCGAGACACGAGCCCGGATCAGTGATGAGCTCAAGGGACAGCTTGAGGCCGCTGTTCAAGCCAATAATGCTCTTCAGGCCGATCTGGCATCTTACAACGAGATTCGAGTCACTCTGAGTGACATGAAGTCCGAATTAGAGAAAAAATTAAAGAAAGCTCAGACCGACCTGGAGGAAGCCTACAAAGAGGTTAAGGCCGTCGAGACTCGTTCTACCATTTTAGTAGAACACGAGAAGTGGAGGTCTCGGAGGATTACACATGAGGCGGTTCAACGGGGTCTTGAAGATATTCCTGCTCGTATAGTCGATGCAAAAATGATCGAGGAACGGGCTAAGAAAGCACTCGAGGATAGCTCCGAGGAAGACCCTGAAAAGTCCGGCTCCGACGACTCGGGTTCTTATGAGATGGAGTAAATAGGACTTGTAGGAGCTTCTTTGTTTTTGTTTTTGATCTTTAAAAATCACAAGTGTAAAGCTTCGTCCTGTTATGCTATATATGAAATTCGCATTTCCTTTTGCCAGTATTTTCTCCGAACTTTAAGTCGGGCACACTTTATGATATTGCTTCGTATTGATGTTTGCTTCATAAAGAATGGCTGAGGTTCGACCTTAAGCCTTTTATGATATTGCTTCGTATTGATGTTTGCTTCATAAAGAATGCTGAGGTTCGACCTTAAGCCTTTTAATCGTTTGCTCTTAGAAAATCGAGCCAACCTTAACTTATGAGTTGTGGTCTTTATTTTGTTCGATTTCTTTTTGACCGAAGACTTATTGATGGCTTGCCCGCGAGGCCTTTTTATGCTTTGTGAATTCAGACGTCTCCGAATCACCTTGGGCATTTAAGTCGAGATCTTTAATTATTCGACCCTCTTTCGAATGTTCAATTTTTTGCAAATTGGGCTCGATTAACTATAACCTTTGTGCCTTTGTCGATTTTGTGACGACAGTCCCCAGTTGAGGGTATCATTAATAAAAGAGCGTATTTGAAACGTACTTTTCAAAAGTATTTCTCTTCATATCTCAAATATTTGTTTCATACAAAAACTAAGGATTTCATCCAATCCCTTCTACTTTTGCCGTAGCAACACTATCTGGGCATGATTCATTCAATCGGTTGGCCCTTACATCGAAACCTAATACAAAAGGTTCGGGTAACTGCAAAATAAAAACAAAAATTGTTTTAACGCTGACTTTATTTCTTATTTTGATTATTTGAGCTTTTCTCCGGTCTTAGTGAGGTTATTGTAGTCCCCTAGTATTTGTTCGTGAAGTATGAATGGGGAAACACTACATGAAAACGAAGCTGTTGAATATCCAGTCCCTAGTACTTAGCTGGTCTTTGAGTTTACGACACTTAGCCTCGTCTTCTAAGGTAACACACGTTGTACTTGTTGCCTCGTTAAAAACCATGCCTTAAAACCCACTTCGAGATAAAACCGAGCAAAGGAAAAGAGTGCAACACGTGTTTTCAGACCTAATTCTAAGACCTTCGAATTTACTCCAATTTGACCTTGTGAAGAAGAAAGGTGAGAATTATTAGGATTCACAAAGGGTTCACGGATCATACCTTAGCAATAATATTTCTTCAGGTGTGCTACGTTCCAGTTGTTGTGCAGCTATTGGCCGTCTCCGGTTTCCAATTGATATGATCCTTTGCCGGTTATTCCGGTTACCTTATACGGTCCTTCCCAGTTCGGCCCCAATTTCCTATCATCGGAATTCTTAGTGTGCAAGGTAATCTTCTGAAGCACTAAGTACCCAACTTGAAAATGTTGAAGGTTTGTCCTTCGATTATAGTATCTTTCCATCCGCTGTTTTTGAGTTGCTAAACGGACCAACGCATTCTCGTGTAGTTCGTTCGTTAAGTCGAGCTTTACGACCATAGCCTTTTCGTTTGACTCGTTTGTTACATACCGGAACCTCAGGCTCGGTTCACCAACCTCTACATGAATTAAAGCCTCGGCTCCCTAAACCAGGGAAATAGTGTTTCTCCCGTACTTGACTTTGATGTTGTTCTATAGGCCCATAATATTTCCGGCAAAACTTCCTTCCATTTGTGCTTTGACGACACTAACCGCTTCCTCAGATTTTGGATTATAGTTTTATTCATGGATTCCGCCTGTTCGTTTGCACTTGGGTGATACGGAGTTGATACAATCTTTTTGATCTTCAGTCCTTCGAGTAAGTCATTAACCTTGTTGCCAATAAACTGACGACCGTTATCGCAGGTTATCTCGGCTGGGATGCCGAATTGACAAACAATATGGTCCCAAATGAAGTTAATAACTTCCTTCTCTCTAATTCTCTCAAAGGCCTGTGCTTCAACCGATTTTGAAAAGTAATCAGTCATAAATAAAATAAAACGAGTCTTATCTAGGGCCCACAGTAAAGGGCCGACGATATCCATTCCCTACTTCATAAACGACCAAGGGGATAAGACCGGGTGTAGCAACTCCTCTGGCCGGTGTATCATCGGCGCATGCTTTTGGCACCCATCACATTTACGGACAAAGCTTTTCGCATCTTCTTCCATCCGGTTCCAGTAATACCCCGCTCTGATTATCTTTCGGACCAAGGCTTTGGTACCCGAATGGTTACCACAGCTTCCTTCGTGGACTTCTCTCATCACATAATTTATTTCTCTAGGCTTTAAGCACTTAGCCAAAGGTCCGTAGAAAGACCGGGCGTGTATCACCGGCGTTCGAAGAGACCTCGATTCTTTTAGGTCGTTTGGGAGCTTTCCATCACGCAAGTAATCAATATATTTGTTGCGCCAATCCCATGTCAGACCAATTGCATTTATCTCGGTGTGACCATTTTCCACTCCTGAGTTCATCAATTGGACGACCGTGCCAGAATTGAACTCCTCCGCTTTAACCGATGAGGCTAAGTTGGCCAATGCATCTGCTTCGTTGTTCTGCTCCCTCGGTACATGCTGCATAGTCAATTCTTTAAACCGATGCAATATTACTTGAGTTTTTTTCAAGTATTTTTTTTATTCGTTCACATTTGACCTCGAAAACACCATTGACTTGGTTTACGACCAGAAGGGAGTCGCACTTAGCTTCGATGACTTCAGCCCCTAAAATCCGAGCTAATTCCAAACCTGCAATCATAGCCTCATACTCAGCTTCATTGTTAGTTAATTTCAAAGTTCTGATTGATTGTTTAATAACATCACCTGCGGGGCCTTAAGAATAATACCCAATTCGGACCCCTTTAGGCTCGTTGCCCCGTCCGTATATAGGTTCCAGATGCCCGAGACTTTTCCCGAAGTTAACAAGAGTTCTTTCTCTACATCGAGAACCATAGCGGGAGTAAAGTCTGCTACGAAATCAGTTGAGATTTGAGATTTAATAGCCGTTCTAGGCTTATACTCGATATCATAACCGCTAATTTCTACGACCCATTTGGTCAGCCTACCTGACAGTTCCGGCTGCATGACATTTTTTAACGGGTAAGTAGTTACTACACATATGGGGTGGCATTGAAAATAAGGCTTTAGCTTTCTTGAAGTACTTACCAAGGCCAACGCTAACTTCTCGAGGTGCGGATAACGGGTCTCCTCATCTCCTAATGTCCTTCTTACATAATAGATAGGAATTGCATACCTCCTTCTTCTCTGACCAAAACACCTCTTACTGCAACCTCAGATACCGCTAGATACAGGAACAGTTATTCGTCTGCCTTCGGTGCGTGCAACAAGGGCGGGCTCGACAAGTACTCCAAGGCCTTTTGACATTTTGGTGTCCATACGAAGTCATTCTTCTTCCTTAGCAGAGAAAAGAAACGGTGACTTTTATCTGATGACCTCGAGATGAACCGGGTCAGTGCTGCTATCCTTCAGGTCAACCTTTGCACTGCCTTCACGTTATTCACTACTTCGATGTCCTCAATGGCTTTGATTTTGTTCGGGTTAATTTCAATCCCCCAGTTTGATACCATGAAGCCCAAAAACTTGCCATATCTGACCCTGGAGGCACACTTCTCCGGGTTCAGCTTCATGTTGTACTTGCGAAGTATACCGAAGGTATCCTGCAAATGTTCTAAACGGTCCTCTATTTCCAGAGACTTGACTAACATGTCATCAATGTAAACCTCCATTGTTTTACCTATCTATTCTTCGAATATTTGGTTAACTAGGCGTTGATAAGTTGCTCCAGCATTTTTTAATCCGAACGACATTACATTATAGTAGTAAGTCCTATATCGGGTTATAAAAGAAGTTTTCTCTTGATCCCCCGGGTCCATCCGAATCTGGTTGTACCCGGAGTAGGCATCGAGAAAACTTAACATCTCATGCCCGGTCGTTGCATCGATCATTCGATCAATGTGAGGCATAGGGAATGAATCTTTCGGGCATGCTTTGTTTAGATCTTTATAGTCAACACACATTTTAAATTTGTTACCTTTCTTCGGCATAACGACGACATTAGCTAACTAGTCTGGGTATTTAACCTCACGGATAGAACCTATTTTAAAAGCTTTGTTACCCCATCTTTGACGAAGGCATGCTTTAATTCGGCCATCGGTCTTCTTTTCTGTTTGACCGGGGTGACTTTTTTATCGAAGCTGAGCTTATGCGTCGTCACCTCCGATGGTACACCTGTCATGTCTAAATGGGACCATGTAAAATAATAGGCATTAGCTTGAAAAAATTTAATTAACTTGCGCCTGAGCTCCGAGGTTAACCCCGTGCCCAGGTATACCTTTCTATCCGGCAAGTGCACGAACAAGATAATCTGTTCCAACTCCTCTACGGTAGACTTGGTTGCGTTTGAATCATCCGGTAATACGAATGATTTAGGCACACCGAAATCATCTTCTTCGAAACTTTGGCTCATCTCTCCCTTTTCTTCATCCGAGCCTGTATTCTTTAATTGCTATTTGGCGTCTTTGCCCTTGGTCAATTCAACAACCTTTCGGACCGGTCCCTTCGGGACGAGGGCTGCATCCTCAATCGCGAACATCTTCCTTGCTACGGGCTGTTCACCACAGACCGTCTTTATCCCTTCCGGGGTCGGGAACTTTAACATCTGATGTAATGTCGATGGTACTGCCCTCATGCTATGAATCCACGGTCTGCCAAGCAATGCATTATATCTCATTTTTCCCTCGATGACATAGAACACAGTTTGCTGAATAGTTTCGTCAATGTTGACCGGCAAAGAGATTTCCCCCTTAGTAGTTTCGCTTGCCATATTAAATCCGCTGAGTACCCGAGCTACCGGAACAATTTGGTTCTGACCAAACTTCAGTTGTTTTACTACTCTCCGTCGGATAATGTTAGCCAAACTACCTAGGTCAATCAAAATACGTTTAACTTGAGATTTGAAAATAAGGATAGAAATTACCAACGCATCATTGTGAGGTTGAATGATACCTTCTGCATCCTCGTCGTTGAAGGAAATAGATCCCTCCGGTACATAATCTCTGGTCCGCTTCTCTCGTACAATTGAATCATTTTGTTCTTTTCATCATCGGACCTCATGGCATATTCGTCCCTCCGATTATCATATTGATCACGTGTTGTGGTTTCACGGACTCGACCTGTTTGTGATTTTCCCTACTTTTATAGTGGCCTTTGGCTCACTCACTCAAGAATTCACGAAGGTGGCCATTTTTTAACAACCGAACCACCTCTTCCCTCAATTGGCGGCAGTCTTCGGTTCTATGGCCATGATTCACATGATACTCACACATCACGCTTTGATCTCTTTGAGCCGGATCGGATCTCAATGGTCTTGGCCACTGATACGGCCGATAGCCGAGATAAGATCTGATGTGTTAATGTTGAAGTTGTATTATGATAACCTCAGAATGTCTCCATTACTGGCTGAACTACCGGCATCACCTCTAAATAGCAACCCTCGACTGTTTGACCTACGATTAGCTTGCTTATCCCCTCTACTCGAGAGATGGTCGGGGCCGCTTCTTCCTTTATCCGACCTAAAGATGGATTTCTCCAGTTGAGAGTATGGTCGATACCTATCCCTCGATGGCCTTGTCTCCGATTCATAATTCTTCCTCGACCTCTCAGAGCTCTTACTTCCATTTAATGGACCGGGGGAAAGTTCAAGTTGATCATCCTCTACCCGAATCTTGGACTCGTACCTGTTATGGACATCGGCCCAATTTACTGCCTCGTATTCCAATAAGTTCTCCTTTAATTTAAATGAGGTAGTTGAGGTTCGGGGATTGAGTCTCTTAGTGAAAGCTTATGCCGCCCATTCTTCCGGGACCGGAGGAAGTTCCATCGGTTCTCTTTGGAACGGATTCACGAACTCTCGTAGCAGCTCATTATCTCTTTGGGTGATTCTAAAAATGTCCGCCTTTCTTGCCTGTACCTTCTTGGCCCCAGCATGGGCTTTGATAAATGCATCTGCGAGCATCTCAAAAGAAGTGATGGAATGCTCGGGCAGATGGTCATACCAAGTCAATGCCCCTTTGGATAATGTTTCACCAAACTTTTTCAGCAATATCGACCCTATTTCATCCTCCTCGACATCATTGCCTTTTATGGCACAAGTGTACGAGGTCAGGTGCTCCTGCGGGTCCGTTGTCCCATCATACTTTGAAATATCCGGCATCTTGAAACTCTTCGGGATCAGCTTCGGGGCCGCACTCGGAGGGAAAGGCCTTTGACTGTATCTCTTTGAATCCGGTCCTTTCAAGATCGGAGGTGCTCCCGGGATCTGATCCACCCAAGAGTTGTATGTTTCCACAATTTTCTCTGTGGAATCAACCCGCTTTGCCAAAGTTTTGAGTATTTTCAAAGCCTCAGTAGATGAACCAGCCTCTGATTCGTTGCTTTTGACTATCCGTGCCTCCTCTCGCCTTGGTTCGGTAGCCCCTTTTGGCTTTGCCGATGCTGTTTTGTTGTCTTTGCTCTGGAGCTGAACTATAGTAATTGCTTGTTCCTGCAACATTTCAACTATCAAACGTAAGTTAATCTCATTCGGTATGCCCGACGTTTTCTGGGCTTGTGCCCGAGGCAAAGTAATTGAGTTATTACTATTCAAAGGATCTGTGGCCGGAAGGGCGGCATTCTCCTAGTTGACGGTATTCTGCCGGTTAAGGCATTCTCTTGGATTGACAGCATTTGGGTTGGTTGGGTCAGCAGGTGACGCGTTCGGGTTTAGTGACCCGCTGTTGTTTTCGTTTTCAGCAATTATTTTGTTATTGTTCACGTGCCCTGAATGACCACTGCTTGCCATTTCGAACGTATTCCTGCAAGCTCACAAACTTTCAAACAACAAGTGAAAAAGGAAGTAGAAAATTAAACCACCACTATTATCCTAGGTGTAACGCCCCAAAATCTTTTAACTAATATTCACATTCGCAATTGATCACATATTTATAATGAGGATAAATTTTACTTCGCGCTTCCTAAACGTGAATTTGACGATGTTTGGAACTTGTTTGAAGTGTTACGGTGTAGTTATGTAAACTACTCCTACTATTATTATATTAAGTAATTAAGAAATAGAATAGATATTTAATATTTTGGGCAGCCACCCTTTTATATTTATCCAAAGAAGTAAAAGTTTGGGCAGCCACCTTTTGGTTTCACACTTATCCAAGGTGATATATATCACCTATGTGAAATATCTTTCTCCACCTCCTTTTACTTCGATTTCTTGAGAACCCCAAAACTCCTCTCCTCTCATCAAATTCTCCCACTAAATTACCAACAAGACTTGTTTTGGTTGAGCCACAAGCTACTCCACACTTTTGAGGTAAGTTTACTAAACCCGTTTTTGAACTGGACAATTGTTAGTATTTGCAGCATATTTTCTTGTATAAAATTTCGTTTTAAGTGAGCCAAGATGATCTGGAAAGCTATTTCATAGATCTACAACGTTTATTCAGGCTCCAAAACCTAGTTTTGCTTGTATTTACTCGAAAAGGGGTGATGAAGTACAGGGCAGGTGCTGTCCAGATTCTGTTTTAAAAACCCTCCATGTACTACTATTAGTATTTTGAGCATATATTTTTGTACAAGATTAATATTGGGGTGATTTAAATTTCTCTGGAACCCAAGACATAAAACTACAAATTTCATTAAGGCCACAAAGTCTATTTTTGCCGTTTACCCCTTTGAAACTGAGCCACAACAGTAGGACTGTCCAGAATTTCTGTTTTGATAGTTTAGGGTGATTTTCACTGATATCATATTTAGTTTCGACGTGCTGAAATCACTGAACTTAAATAGATATTTGATTGTGTATTTAAGGTATATATATATATATATATATATATATATATATATATACCTTAAACAAGATAAGGGAAATTGGCTAAGGAAGTCGACATATTTATTTGATCGTTGCTTTGGGGATTTATAACTTCTGGATGTTTGTTTGAGCTTTAGAAGCACTAAAGCTCCAAGGTTTGCACCTAAACTTGAACTTTTCTTTCAATTTATTTTGTTTGAGATTTTGTAAGAAGCTTGAATTTTGGTGAAATAATATATACTTTAAATTGTTGTCATATTGATTTTGTTGCTACTTTAATAGCTTACTTGCTTTGTTGGTTGAGAAAGAATATCTTGAGACACTTCAATATGATAACGTTATCATTGAGGGTATAATTTTGTAATTGAGTTATGAATATGTTAAAATCACATTGGTGTTATGTGAAGTATTTTTTTTGTAAGACGACTTAGTTCGCCCACACATATAGATTGCTTGAGCATTATTGCATTCTTGTCGGGACATTGTCCTTCTTGTGATAGTGACCTTGTCACTTATAATGACATACCTCATGCTATTGTTCGGATCTTGCCCATCTTGACTTTGGATTTACATTTCATCTTGACGATGGACTTTTGTCCATCTTCGAGTATAAGTGGAAAACCACTTTCAACATGGCTCTTGTTTCTCTTGATTATTGGGTGACGACCCTTCTTGATTTCGGATCTTGCCCATCTTGACTTTGGATTTACATTTCATCTTGACGATGGACTTTTGTCCATCTTCTAGTGTGAGTGGAAAGCCACTTTCAACATGGCTCTTGATTCGCTTGATAATTGGGTGACGACCCTTCTTGATTTTGGATCTTGCCCATCTTGACTTTGGATTTACATTTCGTCTTGATGATGGACTTTTGTCCATTTTTTAGTATGAGTGGAAAGCCACTTTCAACGTGACTCTTGATTCTCTTGATTATTGGGTGATGACCCTTCTTGATTTGGGCTTCGGTCCTTCTTGTTATTTGATTATGCTTGATGTGATGGCATGGCGTATGTGTTGGGCGAAATTTACCAACTGAATGACTTTCTCGAATTAGCTTGGGAAGCTTTCTTGACACTGGAGATATGAATATTGTTATTTGGAACTACTTCTTGGGTTGATATTTGATTTTCTTGAATATCGTACATAACTTACTTTGACAAGCCTATTCCTTGAATTTAGTTCTTGTACTCATTTTCGATACGTAACTTACTATTAAATTAACTAATTGAATGACGTTTCATGAATTAGCTTCGAAAGATTTCTTGACACTTGGTATTTGAAATATTAGTATCTTGAACTATCTTATGGTTTGGTGGTTCTCTTGAAATGTCGTACACTGATTAAGTATTTGATGATAAACCGGTTAAGCTTATGTATTGAACTTACTTCTTGCACTCATATTTGATACATAGCTCACTGTTTAGCTAATTGGAGGACCTTTTTGAATTAGCTTTGGAAAGCTTCTTGACATTTGAGATTTTCAATATTGGTATGTTAAACTATTTTATTAATTGATATTTGATTCTGTTGAAACAATTGTACCTTCACTAAGTACTTGATGATGATTTTGATATGCTCATTTCTAGAATTTATTTTTGTACTCCTTACATAGCAGACTTTTTGATATGAAATGTTAGTTAAGTTTATGTGCCACTAAGCTTTATGCTTAGCGATAGTTTGTTACTATTGTAGCTGATGTTCCGAGAGAGACTTAAGGATGGTCATTTGAAGTAGACTATTAGGAAGCCTAGATGAAGATCACATTTGCATGAGCATATTCATTTTGTATACATTTGGGACTTGTACGTGATCCATGTGATACACTTAGATATGCACTTTTGAATGAAATTTGGGTCATGATGCTAATATTTTGTAACTTGATTTTGATGAATGACTTGACTATTTTGGGAGTGTCCATGCCCAAGTCTTTTAATATTTTAAATTCAGTACTTATGTTGAATTTGGAAACTTAACTAGTTTGTATTTGAGATTGAGAGCTGAATTCATGCTTGGTATGATCCTTGGATGTTGTAACATGAAAAATATTTCTCTACTACGTGTTTGATGAATTCTAAAGTGTTGATTTAACTCAAAATAGGTGTTGTCCATTTTTATGATGGGATATTTCTATTTTTTTTTTTAAGATTCTACTATGTTGAGATATTGTATTTTTGTTCACTTGGGCCGATTTCCGCTACTAAATTATTATGAATATCTTATTAAAGAAATTTCTTCTGAATGTTGTAAGTATGAAATTAGCTTTTGTTTCGTAAGTGACATCCTCCCAAAGGGGGTGCTACATTAGGCCCCACGGTGAGCGCCAAACTGTTTATCCCCAAAAAGTGGATAACAATTAAATTTGGAAGTGGTTGATAGGATATGTGATTAGATTAATCTATAGTATAAGATAGTAGCGAATAAATAGCGATATATTGGTAAATAATAGTAAAGGAAACTAAAGAAGACAAGTTGACAAGATCTGCAAACTGGTCCGGTCTGGAAGATGCTCCCTTTAACCGAGTCAAAATACTTAAGAAAATTCCTTTGCCACTTTACTGATTACAATGTGTAGAATAGTGAAAAGCTAACCTAAAAAATGAAGGGGTAGTCCTCTATTTATAGCTAATAACAAATAGGCCCTACTACTATGCAAGAAAAATCCTTTCTAGAAAAACCCTAAAATAGATAAGGTTGCGTCTGTATGGTCTGACACCCGTACTGTTGTGAGCGCAAATGGCGAAATGGTTAGATGACGCATGACCTGATCCATAACAGATTTTTCGAACTATATTGAGTGTGCTCTCTTTTAGACTCGGCTTCTCCAAGCTCATTAGAATACTCTCGGTTTTGACGCAGGGTTGAATGTACTCACGACCCCTCGATTTTCGTTCAAATCTATTGTTATGACCCTACTCACCCTCGATCTCGTATTGGATGGCTTTAAACTTTACCTCGGTTCTTATCGGATACAAGTTGCATTGGTTTTTACCATATACAAAACCCTTAACCTGTTATGGATGCAAGTTTAAAAAGATATTCATGCCTTAAATGGTTATGGCGCTATGCAAGTAGGCTCCTTGTGCAAATTTTTCAAGTTGAAGTGATGTTAATTTATGTTTTAACCCCAAAAATATCATGTAACACTTTTTTTTTATGCTAATTGTGGACATATTTGTCATCGAGCCAAACATCCCCTTAAGCCATAAGCAACCATTTCTCAATATGCACGCGAGGATTGATTCAGAAATTTTAGTTTATATGTTTAGAATTTCTAAAAGGTCAGCTTATTAGGTTGTGAATAAATTATTTATATATATTAATTGAATTTTTAACACAAATACAAATTTTCAATTATGCATATATGAAAACACATCCTCATGTTAAAAACATCAGAGTACACAGTGAAATCATCCAAACTTGTCAACAAGATTGTTTCGACAACATTGCATGGTAATAATTTGTTTAAAAAAACACTTTTAACTTATAGAAGCTTGACCAAGTAGGCTATAGTGCTCAAAGCTAGGCAAAACATATCTTTAATATTAAAGATAGTAGTAGTAACTAATTATTCGGGGGATCCTTTACTAATTTAGTTGGTGGACTATCTAAACTTTGACCGTGTTGGTGAGAGCTCGATTTTCTATCTTGTAATCCCCTCTTTGTTTCCCTTCTCCTACACCCTATGTAATAAAAAAGAATTAAAAAACTAACTATCTTTAATATGATACGACCAATTTTATTTTATTTTTTTGGTAAATTTTAGACTTATGAGTCTTTTTTATAGAATATAAATTTACAAGTCAAAGTTTTTTTTTAAAATAAAAAAATTACAAACTTGCATTTAAATTTATACGGTAAATTTAGGATTTAAAATCAAAATTTCAAATTGAAATTGAAGATTTATTCAAATGTCATAAACAAATACTATTTCAAATCTTAACTTTAAATTTGAAGTCCTAATCACATGACCAAACAGGTACGAAAAGAAAAAGAAATATATTTTGTAACATATTAATAAAATTGAGCGAAAATAATTGAATTAATCATAAAACTCCTTTCCACCGCAATTTTCTTTTTTCATTCCTTTCCACCTCAAATAACCTGTTCTTTTCCTCTCATCGTTACTCCATTTTTTCATTTCTTTTCTCAAAGTTTTGTTTTGTTTTGTTTTGTTTTGTTAGTTTCCTTTATTTTACTTTTTTATATTCTCTATATCTAGGACTCAGTAGCAGATCGAAATTTTCAAAAAGAAAATCATTAAATAATTCCATTTTTTTTTTTTTTTCACATAGTCGATAAAGAGTAGATCGACAAATTTCGAGGGCTCTCTCTTTCATTTCTCTGCTTCTTCTTCTTTCCCACAAGAAAAAAAAAAAGGGGCTTTTGTGGGTTGGTAAAAAAAAAAATCAAGAAATATTTTCAAGATATATATATATTGGGAAAAAAAACAGTTCTTGATTCTTGAAAGTTGAGATTTTTAGTTATAGAAAATGAGTTCGGATCTGATAGCTAACACACAAGGTAACCTTGATGAGCAGATTTCTCAGCTTATGCAGTGCAAGCCTTTATCCGAGCCTGAGGTTTGGGTTTTTACTTTCAAGATTACTTTTTTTTTTTTTTTTTTTTTTACATATTTTTCATTTCTGGATCTGGGGTTTGTTCTTTTTGCCTTTTTCTTTTGTTTATTTCCTTTAAATATTCTTGGTTGTTTTCAAAAAATGTTTTCTTGGATCAAAATATCATTTTATAAGATTAGTGTGTTACATTTGGTGATTTGTCATTGGGATCTAAATTGTGGTTCTTTTGTTAGTTTTGCATTTGGAGTTTTTAGTGACTTTAGATGGGTGATTTTGAGATCTATGTGTATTCTCATTGAAATCTGAGCTTGTTGTGAGTCATTACAATGTGAAATATTATTTAAAAAAAATCATATGAGTTGAGTCTGTAAAAGGAAAGAAAATGTTTTTCTGTGTTGCTAATTGTCTAGAGCTAGTTGTGTTAGGTAAACATTATATATATATATATATATATATATATATGTATATGTATATGTGCTGTTATTTTGGAAATGTGAAAGCTTCTTTATTTACACTTAAAGTAATAAGTAGTTGTTTATTCCTTTGATGGTTTTGGCTAGAAAGTTCTGTTAGAAATTTTGCAAAGGTTGAAATCTGTTTTTGTTGATTTAATCTAGTCCTGACTGTTGTTTTGTTTCTCAAGTAGCTAGAGTTCTGCTGGTATATTCTAATATTCTATTCAGGGAGGTTGCAGTTATTCTAGTGTGGACCTTTTGTAATAAAGCTCGTGATATTAGAGTGACCGTGAAGTTTTGCAAATTGTTTCATATGTTGTTTCTTTGTTTTCTTTCGGGAGTTAGCGTATGCCGTATGTACGAAAAGGGTATTGACAGCTAATCTCTTTTGTGCTCTCATATAGGTTAGAGCATTATGTGAGAAGGCTAAGGAGATACTAATGGAAGAAAGTAATGTTCAGGTATAAACCTTTATGTGCTCGCGCATTTTCTGTTGCTTGCGTTCTGTGTCCTAAATGTAGACTAATTTTAGTAGTTTTCTGTTATTTTAGAAGTCTTTTGTTTGGTTTTTCTTTCATTTAAGAACTTCTCAATAGTTGGTTGACAAACTTAAACTTGGCAAAAGTATTTCTTTGAACATCTTATGCTGACATGGCAAATTTTATGTTCTGCACGCGCAGATGAGCGCTTGGGTACGTTAAATTATGATTTCTTTCTTCTTTTCCTCCCAAAATTTCTTACGTCAGTGTATAGTTGATTTTTCACAGTTCACAAATATTACTCCATGCGGGTCCCTTAATTCAGCTTACTCCTTCACTGTTATTATCATTTCCTTCGACCATTAGCTTCTTGGTTCCATCTTTAGAAAGATCAACTTTTTTCCTCATAATTTATGTTCTTACTATATGACCAAAAAAAACATATATAACTTCAAGACTACCAAATTTTGTGGAAGAAAATCCAATAAAACATAATCGTACAGATAAATCTTTCGATATTTTAAAAATCAAACATTGTACTCAATAAATGGGTATATTGAAGATCAAATCTTGTACTCAACAAATGGCTATAACTGGCAATGGTTGATGGCGTCAAAATGGAGAAGGTCTGAGCGTGAGGTCCAATCTTAATTAAATAACGCTTTCAACTCATCATGACCAAGTTGAGTTGTTTCTGGAGTGAAGAGCACTCACAAGTTAGTAGATGGAAAGGGGCGGTGTGGGGAGGGTGGCGAAAGGGAAGGGAACTGGTAGTGGGGGGGGGGGGTTATTTCTTTTTACTTTATTGTATTTTTCTATATATTTGTAGTTTTTTTCTTATATTTTTTAGTTATATTTGTCAATTTGTTTTTGAAATTACATGTGTCATTTAATAATTGGTCCACTTAACACATCAAAAGCAAGTGTATTCACTCACTTGGCCATTTGTATACGGGTGTTCAAAAGACACACTTTTGCCAAGTTCAAGTGTCTATCTAGTCACTAACTAAGTTTGAGTGTCTGTCTTACAAAACCTGCCAAGTTTTAGGAACTATCTAGGTATTTAGCCTTTAAATAACATAATGTATCTGCTTGCTTGTCTCCTTTTTCCCTTCTTTTATTTCAAGATCTAAGAGATGACTAGTTATCATGTTTTTGTCTGATAAGTGATGACTAGTTGTCCTTCCCTTAGTGATAAGAGTATTCCTTCCCCATAGCTGTATGATGTAGTGATCTACATTTATTTGCTATAAATGCGTGTATTCAGATATCATGAGACTATGTATTTACATATTTGGCTTGATTTTGATTTATTTCCTGATTCTTGGTTTGCAGCCAGTAAAAAGTCCTGTGACTATATGTGGTGATATCCATGGGCAGTTCCATGATCTCGCCGAGCTTTTTAGGATTGGTGGACAGGTAATTGCTAGTCTCTCCATGGTGTAAACACCTTTATCACATTTTTTCTGTGGATGAAGGATAATGCCATTTGTTTATTTAGGTGTAAGAAATGAATGTAGGAATAAGAGGCAAAAGATTATCTGGGTATTAGACAGACTTGATTGGATCAGAAGGGGAGAAATTAATTTGGCTGTCAAGATGCAATTAGTTCTTCCTAAGAATATAATCTATCTCACCAAATGCTGTTATAGTGGAGGTGGTTAATCTGCAGAGTTGTAGCATCTATACTTGCATTGTCAAATGGCTGGTTTCTTATGTTTGTACTGTGAGATTTTCTTCTATGACATTATAATATAACCTGGTGGATATTGCGCCATTGACCCTCGGGATTTCTCGGATATCAAGAAAAAATAAAACAACCTGATGGGTATTAGAAATTCATTGTAGGTTTCCCTTTATAGTGAAAATCTAGCTTGCAATAGAAACTTGTGCTGTTCGACTACTGTATCAGATTCATTTCAAGCCCATATGCACGTGATAGCGGCTTGACTTTGCTGACCACTGCATTTATGCATGGGAAATTACGGAGATGTGACGTTGGTTTTTCTTTTACGCTTTATGGAGACATAAGTGGTCGTGGATAACTAAGTTATTAGATCCTTTTGATGAGCTTAGACAGTCTTATTTATTCTCTAATAATTAGAAAAAAAAGGTACAAGTGAAAAATATCTACCCCAAGTCTCTCATACTGTGGGGACTTAGCTGCATTATTGGGCTTGTATTTTTTGAAAACTAGGAAAGTTTGAAAAAGCAGCACAAAGTAGAGGGGCAGAGTTATCTGGTACATGTGCTGGTGGGAGTAGCAGGTGCGCACAAGCTTGCCTGGACACCACCACTATTAAGAAATTAGTTTGTGACTATCCATTGCTTAGTTTGTGAACAGTCTTCAATTCTCATAAAAGGGATTTTATCTATGTAATTTTCATATTACCTTTAGTATATTTCTAATGTATTTATTATGCAGCTGATCCTGTTCTTATTTCAGTTTAATTTTCGTATTGGCAGTGTCCAGATACAAATTATCTGTTTATGGGTGATTATGTTGACCGTGGATACTATTCGGTCGAAACCGTTACTGTAAGTAAATAAAGAATTTCTTAATCTGCTGCACTTGTGACATCTTTTCATGTGAAATTCCCAATGTAGTAATATTTTTTCCCTATAAATATTTGTGGATGAAAACTACTGCATTCTTACAATTGAACCAGTGATATATTTATTTATGAAAACTGCTGCATTCTTACAATTTAATCAGTGATATATTTGTGGATGAAAACTACTGCATTCTTACAATTGAATTAGTGATAAAAAGGAGTCTGCCTGAATCATGTCATATTGATATTTTCCTTTACATGAGTTTTTGACCAGTTGTTGAGTATTCATGTAGGGTACAGTAATCAGGTAATATAAGACAAAAACTGAATAATACCTTACGTCTGCTTTTAATTGAGCCCAAAATGAATTATTTTCACTCATTCCAACTACTATAATAGGAAATTATCTCTTACTCCCTTAAATGTGATCATCTGTCTGAACTTCTTTAACTTAGTACTGTTCAAGGTATGCCGATTAAAATGGGCCAACACGGAGTATGCCATAACTCATGATTGTTCTATATCTTCTTGATTTTTCTCTCTTAAACAACACGAGGCTTTTTCACCTTTCATTGTCTATAATAGCATCTGATCAATTAGGATGAGACCTGCATTTATCTGAATAGCTTTGGTATAAAATTTGAGTAGCTGAAGAGTTTGCGTAAACCTGGTTTTACAGCTATTGGTAGCTCTGAAAGTGCGCTATCCCCAACGACTAACAATTCTCAGAGGAAATCATGAGAGCCGACAGGTATCAAGAAATTATTTTCCAGACATCTTGCTTAGTTAATATTGTATTGTTGGGCCCATTGTTTCATTGTTGCTTTCTGCTCTAATCATCCTTTTCAGTGGAGCTTAAGCAGGTTTCTGGTTAGGATTAGTTATTGAATAGTGTTTATCTCACAGTCTTACTTATAGGTTTGTTATCCATTCTAGTTAAATGTTCATTCCTCATGATTTTTATAATACTTCTTGTTCCTTCCATTTTTCTTTGTGATTTTCTCTCCTTGGGCTTGGGGTTGTTGGCTGTGACAGGATGTTGACTTTGACAATTGACTTTCTCGGTAACAACTGATTCAATCAAAGCGAACTTGTTAACTTAAAGCAATTCTTACAAGATTTTTATTACACTCCATATATCTGTATCCAATAGCAAAGTTTTCTGGTAGGTCTTTCCTAGATGCTTTGAGTTCCAACCTTGGTGTGGGATTGAGGAATAGTTGATTGATTGCTTTGAGTTCCAAGCTTAGCTCATCAGTTCTAAGCTTTCATTCACCTTGGTTTTTCTCAAATTGTTATTTGCTTAATGTGGCCCAGTTTACCTGTTTTTGGATCACATGTTGGCATCGATTTCCTCCATACTTGGTCACTCACAAACTGATGGGAGGAAGATGAGATCCGCTTTCTGTTGAGTGAGGATGTAGTAAAAAAATTTCGAGGAGCTTGTTATTCTTGTGCTCTTTTAAACTAATGGGGTGTCTCTTAACTGAATTTTGCTTAATGTTATTTCTTTAATGCAGATCACACAAGTCTATGGGTTCTATGATGAATGCTTGCGGAAGTGAGTTCTCTAGCCTATGGTGCTATATCCAGTTCCAAGTGAATTCTATCTTGCTAAGTATTGCATAATGTTTGGTAAAAACTTGGCTGACATCAGTCCAAAGATAAGCATGTAAACACCAAGCCAAATAAAGGTGCTGAACACAGGACATCTAGATATCAAATTTATCACTGAGAGAAAATCTGAAAAGCACCTGTCGGAAAAAGGGAAAGACAACTGAAATTTTGATCCTTAAGAAAATAAGTACTCTTTTAATAATATCTCATGACTCGTAATCAGAGCTTCCTTACCATTTTTGGGTCAAGATTAAGGCTTCCTTACAACAACAACATACCTAGTGTAATCCCACAAGTGGGGTCACATTGGGTATGTTGTTTTAAGGAAGCTTTGTTCTTGACCCAAAAATGGTAAGAACAGAGCTTCCTTACCATATCCCAAATTTAGTGTTTGCTGTTGCATTTATTTTTCGCTTATAGTTTTTATACATTAAGAAATATCATATGCTGGTCGAGTACTTATAAATTATAACCTATTTAATAATGTCGCAAGTAAAGACAGCTCCTATAGTTAGGAGCAGCTCACAGTAGATTTCAGAAAGACTAAGAACAAAGAGGGAAGCAGTTTAAACCTTTTTATGTTACACTCGCCGTTAAGGGCCATTAATTTCTGATGATTGGACTGTATTTACCCCAAACTAATCACCCTCAAGATAATGTGGTGCAAATCAGGCTATATTTCTCAAAACTAATCACTCTCTTTAAATTTTTGTGGTGCTATCAGAACTAGTGTTCAAGATCTATCTCACAGGACTGGAGTAGCATACTCAACTTTGAAGTGATATTTCTATAATATGATTGGATGGAACATCGGGCAGAATAAGTTACCTTGTAGTGTCCTTCTTTATAAGTTTATTGTCACGAACTCACGATTCCTCATTTGTTCATTTAATTGTTCATTCATCTAGTTATATGTGGATGGTGCTTATAATTGTTACACTTCCATAAGATTTTAGTGTGTGTGGAGTGGGGAATGGACTTGAAGGCCCCCTCAAGGAAGCAGACCTATAAAAGTTGCTTTTGGAGACCGGAAATATTGTGTTGTTTGATTTCTTTGTCCTTGCTCTGTTATACCTGTTTAAGACTTCTTTTTCTGTTAGGATTATTCTGATTTAATTTTTGCAAGCTGCATAGTTTTGGCCTGCACACATATATGAGGGCCTATACTAGGATGTGGAGCTGATTTCTATGGTTCTGGTTGATTGGGTGGTCTTTTGAGTATTTTCTCCACTTGTGTAATTCTGATGCTGTCATTAAAGCATTTTTGTTTTCTTGACAGGTATGGCAATGCTAATGTTTGGAAAACATTTACTGATCTATTTGATTATTTTCCTTTGACAGCATTGGTTAGTTCATCATCACTCTTGATTAGTCCTTACAGTCCCTTAAAACGTTTTATTTTAACTGCAACTTAGCTTGCTATAACATAAATTTGCATCTTAGCTCAAAGATTTACCTTTTTATCTTGTCTTGTAAACTTTTCCTAACACTACAAATATACAAAAGTAAGAAGCTGCTAAAAATGTCTCTTACTTCCTCTGGTCTAAAAGTATTAGTTTCTTGTTTGTTTTGGGAAGCAACCAGTCACTGCTTCATGTTCTCCTGCTTAATGAAGCAGCTTCACTTTTTTTTTTTAAATCAAAAAATGAGCTGCTTCACTTTCTTACTCATACATCCTTCAGTGATTTGTAACAAACAAATGCAACTGAAAGCTTCAAGGAAAGCCATAGAAAATTATCACACCAACTTGGACCAAATAAAGCTAACTGGCTAGGCAGTTTCAGCCCAAAAGCTGAAACTCTTTTGGCCAGCCAATCTAGAAAATTGGATTTGGGGAAGGGGGAGTGGATGTCTGGTGGTGGAGCTGGAGCTGCATTGTTTAAAAGATGGGCTAAGAGCTTGTTCCACTTAGTGTTCCTTCTTATGAGACTGTTTAAACAATTTTTTATTATGAGGGAGGAATAATTCCTTTGCATTTAAGAGGTTCCACTATTTACAGGTTAGAAATAAACCTTCTAGCAGAGCGCTTCTGTTTTGTGGTTCACTTTAATTTCTTAGAAGTTCAGTGCAAGTTAAAATTTCCTCATTTATTTAGTAAAGAATAGCAGAGCATGGTTTAGTAAGGGCATGAATTCTTAGAATTAATATTGAAAATATGGTCTCTTCTTGTTAGCTCAACCTATGTTATACCTATATATCAGAAGCCATGTCAAGGGTGAATACTTCGCCGTATATTAATAGTCTGTACCAGTGTTTTAAAAGGCAGGGGCGTAAGGCGGGGCGTTTTACATACGCCTCGACGAGGCGTAAGCCTCGAGGCACGGGGCGTAAGTCCCATGGGTATTTAATTTTTAGTATTTCTTAAAATAATATAATTACAATAAATATTTTTAAATAGGTAAAATTACATAAAAAAAAAAAATTGTAAATAAATGAAATATATATATATATATATATATATATATATATGTGTGTCTGTGTGTGTGTGAGTGTGAGCGCGCGTGCGCGCTTGATCCTCACAAAAAATGATCAAAGCAATCCATTATACACCGCTTATAACTTGTAATTATATATAACATAATTTTACAAGTATAAACAATACAATGAAATAAAAGCTATTATGAAATGCAAAACAATTCTAACATTTTAACTTTCAAACACGGAAAAAAACACAGTTTCTTAAAACACTATTACTATCATACTATTCATTTTATCTCCCTATAAGCAAATAATCAATAAAATTTATCAATATTACAATTAAAACATAACTTCTTCATGAACAAAAAATAAAATTACATGATAATTCTGATACATAGGACTTATGACCAATGACAAGTGAAAATGTACAATTCCGCTATGTGTTTTTTTTTTAAAAAAAATTAACTGATATTCACCTTCACGACGTTCTCAAATAGTAAATATCCAATACTACGACTTGTTATATGAGTTACACCCAATCTTCTATTTCTATAGATGAAAAACTATTAAGTATCATTATTTTGTTAAACAATTATGAGGGTGAATGATTTTAATTAAGGAATTTAAAATATAATTTGTGTAAGAACCGTTAGGCGAGCCCTGGGCGTTGGGCGTTAGGTGTGTTTAGGGCGTACGGTTGGGCGCTTAGGGCGTAAGCCTCGTAGGAACTAAGCCTCGCAAGTTAGCCCCAGGGCGTTTTGCCACTGCCCTGCCCTCGTTGCCCCGAGGCGAGCCTCGGGGCGAATCCTGACACTGCCTTTTAAAACAATGGTCTGTACTCAGGTTTTCCTACATTCTATGAGGCCAAGTGTGGTGTCTTCAAATCGGCTTGTGTAGTTTTGGAAGATACCATTGCCTGTTGATAACCTATTTGATATCTTTATGACCGCACTTGGATATTTACCATGAAAAATGTACCTTGTAAGTGCAAGACTTCGCTTCCTTTTACTCATGTTGCCAAATATCAATTTGTAGGTTGAATCCGAAATTTTTTGTTTGCATGGAGGACTGTCTCCATCTATTGAAACCCTTGATAATGTAAGAAGCTTCGACCGTGTCCAAGAAGTTCCTCATGAAGGGGCCATGTGCGATCTTTTGTGGTCAGACCCAGATGATCGTTGCGGTTGGGGTATGTCACCCCGGGGTGCTGGATACACTTTTGGACAGGTACTTTTACTGTATATTTGAGATTATCTTGTTTCCATACTCTCTTGCCCTCTATTCTTACCTGTCTGTAATTTTACAGGACATTTCTGAGCAATTTCACCATACCAACAATCTAAAGCTGATAGCTCGAGCTCATCAATTGGTCATGGAGGGATATAACTGGAGCCATGTAACTAATTAGTTCTTCTTTTTCATACATCTTGTGATAACTATTCCTTTGAAAAAACCTTGATTAATTGTAACATCTGCTACAGGAACAAAAGGTTGTCACTATTTTTAGCGCACCAAATTATTGTTATCGATGTGGAAACATGGCCTCCATTTTGGAAGTTGATGACTGCAGAGGGCACACTTTTATCCAGGTACTTATCCCTCTTTCTCCTTTCAGAAGTGCTTTTTGTCATACTCTAGTCTGAGGTCTTGTATTCCTAGAAATACACGGAATCCATGTCGCATTGTCTTGGATCTACTGACATTTCCACTGGAATTTTTTAATGTAATGTAATGTCTAATTTGGTCTTGTTACGTTGCTATTTATGAATCAATTAATGATACACCCTAAAAACCATGTGATTGCAGTTTGATCCAGCTCCAAGAAGGGGAGAACCGGATGTAACAAGGAGGACCCCTGATTACTTCTTATAAATGTGATGGAGAGGAATATCTGTTGTCTACCAAGTGCTGGGTTTTGCGATAATTTCCATCTGCTGCCGAGATGTGAGCACAATTATGGCAAGCTAATAGGCTGCTCTTGGGAGGTAATGCGAGGACCAAGAGACTTGACCAGGTCCCCTTGGTTTAAGTCATATTCTAACCTATGTTAGGAAATATTAGAGTGGGGAAGTGCAGCCAGCAATGCTGTTATGTATCATTTTATGAAGACTTCTTTTCTGTTGTTCCTTTCCATGCTCTGATTTTCAGTCTTAGTGTGATATTTTTGTCAAAGTTGTCATATGTTGGTTGCAAGGAAGTTGTGTAAAGTTAAGAATCTACTTTACAATGTAACTTTTACCTTATTAATGCAGCTGATCCGTTTCTGGTGAAATCGATTTTTAACCTAGTGATGGAGCTTATTTTGCTACTTTAAATCTTTAGTACCGTTTTATTACCATTTTCTTGAAATGAATGTGCTCCAGAAAGAGTGACAGCTCCTACATCCAAAGGTTTTCCCCTTATTTACTTGTCATTTTCTCCACCTTATCTTTTTAGGAGGATGAAAACTTTGACTTGTCTTGAAATCTATAGTCTTCCCTGCCTGCATTTTCCACTCGTTACTAGCAGGATTAATTCTCTTAAGCTTAATCATGAGGCTCATCATTTTGGTAGAAAAGCAGCCAGTAAAATGTTGAAGCTAAGGTATCCAAGGTATAGGGTCTGATTTTAGTAGATAGTAGGTTCCGTCCCAATTCAACTCGATCTCTCTTTTTGTGCCTAATCTGGTAAATTATTTATAAATATATATTATTTTACTTATAATTCCCGTTTTATTACTGAATGCCTACTAGAGGTGTTGACATTAGCCTAAACTTGTATAATCTGCAAACTCACCTAAAGTTGGATAGAGATTTGAATGACATAATTAAGGATGTGGATTTAAACTCAAAATTGACCAGTCAAAGATTTGGACTAAATGGGCTACAAAAGTGAAACCAAACAAGTTCTACATTAAATATTTTTCAGGATACATCTGCGGCTAAAATTGAACCGACAATGGTGTGAACTCCCACATGTTGGTCAAAATTCAGCCGACAACAACACATCCAGTGATGTGGATCTAGAGATGGTAGAGTGTTACTCGTACCTCATAGAAATAGAGAGGTTGTTTCCCGGACCCTCGGTTCGACAGCTAAAATTAACCAAACTAAACAAATAGCAATGCTGCAAGTTTCTAGGATTTATTAATTAGATGACATAGCACACTAACAAGAGAGGTAGGATTTATTCTAGCTTCAAAATAGAACTAAGGCCACCATCGATAGCCAAATTATGTCCACTAATGTAAGCGGATTCATCTGACGCCAAGAAAAGTGCTGCTTGTGCAATATGCTTTGTGCTCAACGTAACACCTTTCAAGTTAGCATTTCCACATATTGCAGCTTCCAGTGAATCGGCATCCCAGCCATAGGCTTTGCATACGAGGGGCGTCGCAATGCCATAAGGTGACACCCCATTCACCCTGATCCCATGGGGGCCTAGCTCACGTGCGGCCGCTTTCACAAGGCCTACGACCGCGTGCTTGGACGCCACGTAGGCCAAGGAAGCAGCCCCAGCTAGTATACCCTCTAAGCTTGCCGTGCATATGATGGATCCACGGATCCTTTTAGCAACCATGACTCTAGCTGCATGCTTGACGGCTAATGCCGATCCTCGCACGTTGACGGCCATCGTCTCGTCGAAGGCCGTCATGTCCATGTCGAGGACACTGGAGAAATGCAGCGTCCCGACATTGCTGAACATGATATCGAGGGTATTGTATTTTTGGACCGCGTAGGCGACGGTTTCCTCAACTTGTTTCTCGTCCGTGACGTCGCAGTGGCGGTAGCTGGCTTTGTCCGTTCCAATGGAGGCCACCACTTGGAGACCGAGTTCGTCTTGAATGTCGGCAATGACCACGCGAGCTCCATGTTCTACGAACAATCTTGCACTTGCTTCACCAATGCCACTTGCTGCACCCGTAATTACAGCCACTTTGCCCTCCAACCTGGTGCATGCCATAAAAATTAATAAGAATCAGAGTCGATCAAGTGTTACTAATTGAGTTCTAATTTTTGTACATGTTTAATGGTTTTTTTAACGCATATACAGGGTTTGAGTCAAAATTAGTGCGTTTTGTCGAAACAGTATATTTAAACCTGCATCGGCCCCTTAAGAACAAGAGAAAAATTATACTGTTAGCTAGGTATGCATGCACATTTGATTTTACATTTTACAACCTTATCACATGCAAATTAATGCATAAGATGGAGAGTTGATATGTACACTTGAGATGTGTTGCTGATGGTTAAATGAATTGATAAACTAATGACACAATTTTGAGACAACTAGCTAATTCAAATGAGAAAGAGAAAACAAAGAAATTAAAAGCAAAATTAAATAATTACCTGAGCTTATTTGCCATTATTGGAGTTTATACGTACAAGAGGAACTTCCTTGTTACAGCACTGGTAAATATACTTGGTTTTTATAGAGGTGTCTTCCGGTTCAGGCCGGCTAATCCACAAATATAGTTAATAATTTGAGAGCGTAATTGAACTGTTCCCTTTAGTCCTTTTTTTTTCCTGGGGAACTGTCCATTTAATTTGTTGACTTGCCTTGAGCAATGCAAGGAAAAAACTTGGGGACATTTAAGAGGCACGAAATTGAGTATTCATATATGAATAACACTTGGTAGACATGCAACACAAATAATATCAGTGTAATATATATATATGAACAACACTGGGTAGACATGCAATATATTAGTGTAAATAATTTTTCAGGTCATTCAAATAATATCTACAGATTTGAAATTTGAAAATAAAATATAGAGAAAAGACATCATTTGCCCCCCGAACTTGGCACGAAAATTTAGTTTAGCAACTCAACTTAATATATATTTATTTATCCCCCTTAACAACTTTTAAGTTAATTAAATACCCCCTTAGCGGATGACGTGGCAAGAAAGTGTGATGACTTTCTCAAAAGCGCATGGAAGGAGAAAAAAACACCAAAAATGATTCCGGCTGTACATATGTCCTCTTTTAATTGGATGACAATTTATTATACTTAATTATACTTTTTTTAATATTTTATTTTTCCTTTTTTTTTCTTTTCTCTTTCTTCTTCTTCTAACCCCACCCCACCCCACCCCCCCGGCCCTCCCTCTCCTTCTTCCCCATCCTCCAAATCGTTGCTGCTATCTTCCTCAGCTTCTTTCTTCTTCTTTTTTTTTTTTTTTTTTTTTTTTTTAAAAATTTTTCTCCTTTCTTTGTATTGATGGGCAGTTCGTGCATTTTCTTCATTGCTGAGCATATTTGAAGGGCAGTTCGTGCAATTTCTTCATTGTTGTTTGTTGATACCCACCGCCGCCTCTTTTTTTTTTGGTTGATATCAATCCGAATTTCAGTCTAAAATTTGTGGGTTTTCTTAATTTGGTGATTTGAATGAGAAGTAGAAACAAAGGAAGAAGATGGTCTGTTGGAAATTATTGTTGCTTTGGTGGTGGGAAAGGTTGGCGGCGGCGACGGTGGTGGTTATGGTGGAAATATGATTAATAAAGAATTTTTTTAACAAAGATGGAATTTTTCCTTTTCTTTAGGTTCAAACAGCAGTTAATGGCCTTAGAGAGTGCTCTAATATCAAAGCCAGAAATCTAAATGCTGAGTTCTCAAACATTCAAGGTTGCGCTAATTCTGTATATGATGAATGGACAAGCTACATCGAAAGCATGGAAGCTCACCATATTGAGGATTCAACTAGACTGGAATTTTGGAAGAGTAGCCTAGAAGGACACATCAAATGCTGGTTGAGTTTTTTCCGATGACATACATTGACAAGACTTGTATTTTGCTTTTAGATTGTATACCTTGAGAAAGCTATTACATTTTTCATCTTAAATTTCAGCTTGGAAAAATCAAATTGGGTCGAAGATGGATGGAGAAATGCCCAAGAATCTCTTCTCTGCCAACAAACAAGAAATATCAACTCAATTGATTACATTATGAAGTGAGATATCATTTTAGCTGAATCAATTATTAGCTGAGAACTTTTTTGTTTCATTTTTACCTCAATATCTTCAAGAGCGCAATGGAATCAAATGGAAAGATCAGCACTCAGTTTTCCTCCACAGTGACTTCCATACTAGCAGAAACAGCTATTTCCAAGAGAAATCTTATTTCTGCTACGGAAAGTATGTTGCCTGTGAACAGATAACAAGTTTTTTCTTCCTCCGATATTGCAAGAAAACATGATCGGGTCTTATTGCCAGAGACTCATACAGTTGAAATTGCTGCAGGTTTGCAGAAACTTGATCATAATGAATGAAACAATAATTCATCCTTGTGTTGAGGATATGAAACAACAATGAAAGAAATAGGTTTTTGTTGATACCCACCGCCGCCTCTTTTGTTTTTGGTTGATATCAATCCGAATTTCAGTGCAAAATTTGTGGGTTTTCTTAATTTGGTGATTTGAATGAGAAGTAGAAACAAAATTGGAAGAAGATGATCTGTTGGAAATTATTGTTGCTTCGGTGGTGGGAAAGGTTAGCGGCAGCGGCGGTGATAGTTATGGTGGAAATATGATTAATAAAGATTTTTTTTAACAAAGATGAGATTTTTCAGTTGGTTTGATTTAAGGAGGCGGTGGTTATGGTGGTGGTGTGGTGGCGGCATTGGTGGTGGTGGGTGATGGTGGCAGCGGTGTCGAGGTGGGGAGTTTAAGAGGAGGAGAACGACAGCTATGGGTCCATCTTTTTCTTGTTTTTTTAATTATTATTTAATAAAATAATAAAATAGGGAAAGAATGAAGAAGAAAGAAAAAAACTAAATAAATAAATAATTAAAAAAATATTTAATGTCGTGGACCAATCAGGCGAGTGGTGAACAACACCTAGATCTCAACTGGTCCACACCGCTAAGGGGATATTTAATTAATTTGAAAGTTGTTAAGGGGAATAAATAAATACAACTTAAATTGAGTTGCTAAACTAAGTTTTCGTGTCAAGTTCTAAGGTCAAATGATGTATTTTCTCTGAAATATATTATCTACTACACCAAATAAAAATGACCTGATTGTATAAAAATCATTTAGAGTATAATACTTAAACTCTTTAGAGACGTAAGATTAATTTTTTTCTTCAACCAGATGCAATACACTCTTACAAAGGCACGGAATGCTCTTGCTTCCTGAAAACTGACGCATAATAAATTCTGATGGAAACCTGATAGACATGAAAGTATGCATAACATTATATAAAGTTGGCAGCAAACAAAAATTTAATTCTTTGAAAGAAAGGTAGTACTCCAAATGTTTCTTCAACAAAACTATCTTAAATGAGACAAATTGGATAGTTATGATAATGATCGACAAAATTAGTCTATGAAATTTGATCCACCCAATCGCTCAAGTTTTGGCGTGTCCATATATAAATTCAGCCCATTTTGATCGATCAATTCAGTCAATCTAAGAGTTCATGAATTGATATGATAAGAATATGAATAGTCTAAATTGACCCTCGAGAAATCCTATCAATTTTTTTATTTTTTTCATTTTGATATGTTACATATAGCCACAATAAAGAAAAAAATATTTTATTAGATCATTAAATAAATTATAAGAAAATAAATAAAGAATAAATTATGTAAGAGTTTGAGGGGTTGGATTGTTTAGCTCTGTTTATTACAAGCCAATACATGCATGCCATGTGTTTGAATATAATTTTTTTATTTAATTATGATAAATTAATATACATTTTTTACTTCATTTAATTACTTAATCATGATAAGTTGTATTGATTTGTTTAAATATCATATACGAATTTTTGTTATCCATAAATAAAATACGCATGTAAGTACGCACATACATAAACTACAGCTGGCAGGCAATATCCATTTTTATTTTAGCTTAATAGACAGATTAGAACCCCCAGAAATGTAGATAGGAGAAACCTTGAAAATGACGGATCTGACCATGTATACCACGCTGTCATGTAATTGCTACATACTCTCGGTCTATGGTCAGAAACATTTGAAATAGTGATTCAGAACATTAAGCAGTGTTAAAGAAAGATGTTGAAGAAGAAGAAGAATAGCAGAATCAAGTATTATAAATTATCATTAAGTTGGATTAAGTATTATTAAGTTGTGTATGTCGGTTTATGCCGTTAAGTAGCATTAAGAAAGACGTCGAAGAAGAATATTAGAAGAAAGTAAGAATTAAGCATTACTCCTCCGTCCCAAGTTATGTGACATCATTTGACCAGACACGGAGTTTATGAAAGAACATAAGTCTTTTGAAATTTGTGGTCCAAAATAATTTTTAGATATTTGTATGGCTATAAATCAGCTCATAAAGTTAAATTGTTCTAAATATAAAAAAATGATATATTCTTTTTGGACAAAAGTAAAAAAAATTGGCCACATAAATTGAGATATTAAGTAGCTTTAAATAGCTTTAAGTCGAAATATTTAGCGTTCACTAGCATTAAGAAAGATGTCGTCCAAGACGTATCATCTTCTCTCAGTATGTGAAAGTTGACACACGTTCTGATAAAGCCACTAGAAAGGCACACTAAATACAAATTTCTATTTCTACTAACTCTCAAGTTTGTGAATCATATATATATGCACAATTCAGGAAATGGAAACTGCAAGGTTAGAATTTTTAAAATGACAACTAGTGCATCTCGTATCAAGCGTGCTATCACACTAGAAGAAAGTCAATAAAGAAGAAGAGGACGAAGAAGAATAAGAGAAAAGGGAAGAGGAAGAGGAGGAAGCCAAAGAAGAAGAGGCCTATGAAATATTTGGCTCAAGTTTACCAAGTTTTTGCACGAATTTCCCTTCAAACGCACTGGTCTTCAATTTTTGACTCTCATATGTGTGATTTTTTATTTTTGGCCCTGCGGCTTATAATTTAATAAAAATATTTAGATCTGCTTCACTCGGCACAAGTTCTATAACATTTTAATCTTCGAAAATTAATTGAACTTTTACCTCGCTCAGCACAAGTTCTGTAAGAATTAAGTTATATGATATAAGTTGTGTAGTATTCTTCAGAATATGTTGACTGTTGAAAGTTTTGTCTTCTCCGACATAACTTATGTGGATGTTATGATACATATGCCGAAGCTAAATGTAAACTTTGCCGAGCAAAATCTAAACTTATGCCGTTTTTTAGATATATGTTGAGTGTTGAAAGTTTTACCTTATTTGGCATAACTCGTGGAATGTTATGATATATATGTCAAAGCTAAATGTAAACTTTACCGGGGCGAAATCTAAATTATACCGCGTTAAAAGTGTTAGAAGCGCAAAACTTTAAGACCACAAATTCCGCTGAAGTGCCAATGACCCCAAGTTTGCCTGTCAATGATTGGGCTAAATTGGCCCAAAGAGCGAAACCCAATAAGTTCATTCTCATTCTTTTATTTTCAACAGAAATAATTAGTACACACTATGTTTCCATTTATGCGCACCTATTACTATTTGGGGAATCTTTGAGATAGTTCTTTGACCACATTTTCCGTACATTTTTTAAAATTATTTGAATTATATATTATCGTGACTTATAGTACTTTTTGTGTAGTTTCTAAATATATAAATTTTATTTTTACAAACTTCAAAAATTCTACGTCAAAGTTATAAAGTTTGATCCTCATACTCTGAAAAGTTTCACATAAATTGAAACGGAAGGAGTATTACTTTTTGACATAAGAATATTAAAAATAAAGAATAGAAATTGGATGAAGAAAAAAAAGACCCCACTAGAACAAAAAGAATTATAATTGTAATCTTGAGTTAGAGAATCTATTACAATATGTTTAGCTCGCAATATTGAATTTTTTTTTCCTAAAATTCTCAGTGAAATACAAAATTTCCAAATACTCATGTCAAAATAAATATTTACAACTATTGACGTTCATTATTTAAAATTGAAAATAAATTGAAGCTTTAGAAATTAAACTAAAAGAAAATTTTATAGCTATAAATCTCATAGAATGGTAAATAAAAAGGACGAAAGAGTAATTTAATTGGACTATAACGATGAACCTACATAGTGTAAGGTAGAGTTGTAGTGTGAAATTTTAACTCCAATCATAAACTATTGCTATTGCAGTTGGTTCCAAAATGATGAAATGGGATGTGTATGTAACTTTTAGTAACTACAAGGGCCAGTTTCTTTAAATTTAACTACAACTTACGAACTGACCATCAAGATTTTGTATCTTAAAGATTTTAATAGTATAGTACTATAAAAATGAGAAAAGGACAGAAATGGCCTACCGGGTGAAACTAATCCCACCCGATGGCCTAAGTTTCTCCAAACCCAATTTGTAGCCCACTCAGCCCATTTAGTACCCAAAAAAAAAAAAAAAACCTTTTGTGGCAACTAAAGTTGCCACTAAAAGTTCGTTGCAAAAAAAATGGACTTATTGTGGCAACTTTAGTCGCCACTAAAGATCAAATATGTATAGAAAATGTATCATGCGTATAAAAAATGTATCATTGTTGTATAGAATATGTATCCCTATAGTATATGTATAGAAAATGTATCATAGGCTTGTATCATTGTTGTGTAATTGTGTATAATAAATGTATAATTAACGTATACTCACTAATCATACATATATTATACATTACTATGTATATTATACATTGATTATACACTAATGATTCACATATTATACATATTCCATACATAAGTATAGAAAATGTATTGTTGGTGTATAATTTATGTATAAACTATATCATTCTTGTATAGAAAGTGTATCATACGTCTAGACAATGTATCATACATATACAGTATATAAAATTTATCATTCTTGTATAGAAAGTGTATATAAACTGTATCATTCTTGTACAGAAAGTGTATATATAATTCCAGCATATGTATATAAACTGTATTATTCTTGTATAGAAAGTGTATCATACGTATAAAAAATGTATCATACATATACAATAGTGATACATATTCTATACAATATTAATTATATCCCAAAACATGTATAATATGTGTATAATAAATGTATAATCAACGTATACTTATAAATTATACACATATTATACTTGTTTTGGGATATTTCTTGAAGGCTCAATCAACGTATAAATATATACATACTATACATGTTTTGAGATATTTCTTGAAAGCTCAATCACAGTATAAGTATACACATACTATACATGTTTTGAAATATTTTTCGAAGGCTCAATATGAATTTTGACCTTTAGTGGTGACTTTTTGATCTTTAGTTTGACATATTTAGGCTAGGTAACTTATAAAAGATTCTAAGAAAATTTATACTAGTAATTTTTTTGGGTATATTAAAGAGGAGGTATAATTCATTTGAAGGAGATTCGTGTTTTACTTTGACATATTTAGGCTAGGAAACTTATAAAAGATTCTAAGAAATTTTTTTGATCTTTAGTTCCCACTAAAAAGTCTGATTTTTCTGTAGCAAGCCTTTAGTGGCGACTCTTTTTATCTTTTGTGGCGACAAGTCTGTTTTTTTTTTTTTTTTTTTTTAAATGTGTTTAAGCTGCTGGGCTGGCTAGCTCGTGAGATTACTTTGGGCCGAAAGGCTAGTTCGCGGTATTAGGCCCAAACGTGGGCTGAACCATTTTTTTGCGCGGATTGCCCTTCTTTTGGGGTGGTCTTTAAATTTTGCCCTTCAAATTTGTGGTCTTTATATTTTGCCCCTCATATTTGTGGTCTTTAAGTTTTGCCCTTTGCTTGGAAAGGTGGGCGAATACATGAAGTTCTGGGTTCGAACCCCCGCTCAGGCATAAAATAAAAAAAAAAATCGCCAGGCAGGACTGGGGGAGTGTATGCCGGATCCAGCATACAATCTTTAAGGAAAAGCTAAAGTTATGCCGGATCCGGCATAACTAAAAGTCTGCCGCATAAGGCAGAATTTTTCCTAAGACATAGTTTAGTTATACCTTATGGGGCAGAATTTTAGTTAAGGCATAACAAAATTATGCCCCATAAGGCAAGGACTTTTCTTAAGGCATAGACTTTGCCTTTAAGTTATGCCTTAAGGAAAAGTTCCACCTTATGGGCATAATTTTAGTTATGTCTTTGGGGCACACTTTTTAGTTAAGGCATAACTAAAAGTTTACCTTGAAAAGTAAAATATATATATATGCTTCAAGGCAAAGTGTGCCGGAGGGGGCAGACTTTTAGTTAAACACAACTAAAAGTCTGCCCCCTCCAGCAGACTTCTAGTTAAACACAACTAAAATTCTGCCCCCTCCGGCAGACTTCTAGTTAAACACAACTAAAAGTCTGCCGGAGGGGGCATAGCAAACTTTAAACTTTGCCTTAGAAGGCAAACTTTTAGTTATGCCTTAAGGAAAACTTACGTCTTATGGGGTATACTCTTAGTTATGTTTTATGGGGCACACTTTTAGTTAAGGCATTACTAAAAGTTTACCTTGAAAAGTTAAAAAAAAAAAACGTATATATGCTTCAAGGCAAAGTCTGCCCCTTTCGGCAGACTTTTAGTTAAACATGACTAAAAGTCTGCCGGAGGGGGCATAGCGAAATTTAAATTCTGCTTTGTAATTTTTTTTTAAATTTTTGACTGAGCGAAAATTCAAACCCGAAACCTATAAATTTTAGCCGAAGGACAAAATTTAAAGATTACAAATATAACGGGCAAAATTTAAATACCACCCAAAAAAAAGACAGTTCGCTGAACGTGGAATTACTTTGGACCGAAAGGCCACTGTGTGTCCTTTTCCCTATAAAAATCTGTTGCAATCCAAAACTTCCTGGTATCAATAACTGATGTCAGGTTACGACAATTGAAGAGTCACTTTCTTGACTTGGGTCTATGGTACTCTTTCAGAAGCTTTGATGCATATCGTATCATGAGTATCATTTATTGAAGTACCTCTTTGTCCTTTAGTTTGGTTTTGTATTGAAGTACCTCTTTGTCCTTTAGTTTGGTTTTGTTCTCTCATGATTCTTTGCCAAAATGTTAGTATCAGTTTCGAGTGCAAATTAAAGGGTTTATAGGAAGAAATAAAAAATTTAGTATACATGTCCTTTTTTTTTCATTGTTTGATTATTGAGAATTAGTTTGACCAACTTTTATAACTTGACGAAACATAATTTTTTTTAATCTTTTGACATAAAATCTAGGATGCGAAAACTATTACAAGCATCAAAATTGTCTCGCATTGGAAGTGCAAAATGTACGCCTAAGGGGTCATTTAGTTGGAAAACAAGTTATCCCCCATATTATAATGACAGGATTATATACTAATGTTTAGTGCATATACTTTTATTTGGTAAGGTACATTGAATTGAAAAATGAGAATCACGTAGTATAATATAAACATATGGCTGGTTTAAGCTAGACAAGTTGAGATAAACTGTTATTTTCAACTTTAACCTTGAGTTTGAGAAAATAGTCAAATGAGCCCCCAACGTTTGATCGAAATCTCAACTACACACCAAATCTTTGCGAGGTTCCTATAACCCCCTGATCATTTTAAAAATGAAATATATTCACCCTTAAAATGTCAATCCCAGCTATGTGTTGGAGAGTGAAGTGCACACGCCTACACCTATATCATTGATAAAAAACAAAATTTTAAAATATTTTTCTTATTCTTTTCCATATCTTCTTTTACTTTATATATATATATATGAGAGAAATGTTTGTCTGTTTCATTCCGGCCAGCGTGCCACCTCTGGCCACCAATGCCATTTCAGCCCCAAGGAGTACTTATTTTTTTATTACACAAAAAAAAGGCAAGATCATATTTTAATAATTGTTTTTTACATTTTCCTCTCTCATTTTGGCTTTCTTTAATAAGTTCCGGTCCTCCCTTCTTTGTTGGCACTGTTGACGGGCTACCATGCCGGAGCTCCGGCGAACTCCATCTCCCTATTCCTTCTTCTCCCACCTCCGTTTTCACCCTCTTCCCCTCCCCTCCCCTCCGTTCGCCACTGTGCTCGAAAAACGGCCATGGCCGACTGAAACTAGTGAGAAGCGACGAGCAAACGAAGCAAAGTACAATAAGATCTAACACTGAACTTAAAACCACAAGAACCAGACCCATTATGAAAGAATTTCAACACATTCAATGGTTTCAAAACTAAATGAATTTCCAGGAAAATAGCATCAAATTGATGTGGAGTCAAATGGGCAAGCAAATCTTTAATCTTTGATGAATCTAATGGTGGGTTTGATAGAACTGAAGTAACCCATTTTTGCAAATTCAAATCAAATACCTCTTTTGGTGGGGTGATTTGATTTGAAGAAGAAGTATAACTGACACAAGTTAAAGGGCGTTTGATATGTGTAAAAATAGGTATGGCTGGATTTATGGTCCTTTAACAAATAATGGAATTATCATTCATCAACTAAAAATCCTAATTGAATTATTCACATAATAGCTATGACATCACAGAAGAATGAATCAGAGGGCATCGCTCCGATGTCTATCTATGGCGATGAGGAAGATGACGAAATGTAAGAAAAGAAAAGAAAAAATATGTCAGTTTAAATTAATGGATTAAAGAGATAATTAATTTAATCTAATAATTATACAGGTGCGAATTAAAAAATGACACGTGTATAAATTAATCAGTTTCAAACTTGTCTTTTGCCTTCACTCTCTTTGAGAGAGTGAAATACACTTTCTTTGCCACCTCAGCATTTAGGGAGCAATATATTTCACTTTTAAAATGACCAGGGGGTCATAGGACCCTTGCAAAGGTTTAGTGTGTAGTTGAGATTTCGGTCAAACGTTGGGGGCTCATTTGACTATTTTCTCCCTTGAGTTTCATAAAACTATGGGAGAAGAGCATTGAGAAGAGCAAATGTATCGTTTTGTTGTTTCATCCCGGGATGTTATTCCACATTAAATGTGATATAAAAATAATACGGTAACTATGGTATAAACAATCTCGAAATTGCTAATTCTGAGGAAAAAAATACTAAACATGTGATAATTAAAAAAATCTTACTTCAAACAACTTTTTCATACTTTTTACAATATTTTTTCATGTCTTTTATACTGCTTTGAACTGCTTGTCCTTGTGGCGAGGATTTGCCGGAAACAGCCTCCCTACTTCCCTAGGGATAAGGTCTGCGTACACTCTACTCTCCCCAGGCCTAGTATATGGGATTTCATTATGTTGTTGTTACTTAATCCCACCTTTTGCACAACCAGAACCAAACACATGAACAAAATATTACTTACTATAATTCCATCTATCTATATTTTCCCCTCGGAGGCTGTATTGCAATCTCTCTCTTCACGAAGCATTCTAATCTCCCTCACCCTGTCCAATTCATAAAGCACATGCATGACCCCATAAGTATATACTACTATTCTAATGTACCGTTGTCTAAGCAGTAATCTAATGTACCGTTACGTTTGTTGTTGTTGACTACATTATAATTGGAATTATCATCTGAACACACATCCAAATATTATTCACTTCACACAAATAAACAAATTCCAGACAACCGACAATGACCAAACTAATTTAAAAATAATGAGAAGTTTGAGAGAAATCTAGATAGATAGAGCTCGAGATCTAGAGAGAGGAATTATTCTAGATTTGCTTTTGCTCTTTAAAAACACATCAATGATTAAGAGCTTCTTTAAATCAAGAGGAATTGTTCTTATATGGCCCTTAACAAAATAAAGAACATCTACCCATTTAAGCTTTATTTGGTAAACTAAGAGGGAGACTGCCCATTGCTAACATTAAAAAGAATAGCTTGATATGGGCTTACACTGAAGATTAATTCGATCTAGTGTTCAACAAAATAATTAAATAACGAACAACTCAACATAAACTTTTAGCCTTTTACCTATTGAGAAGGGATTCCCTTCTGCCATGAAAAGAGAACAAGTTTCAGTTACATGAAAGGAGATTTTCTTCTCGAAATTTTTCTTTTTAAGAATAAAAAAGATTTGTGCCAAATATAGATGTCAAAAAGAAGAAAAATCCTTGGACACATAATGAATCCTATTTCTGCATTCCTAACCTAATTTGATAAATTCGAATTTTTTCTTTTAAGAATCAAAAAGACTTGTGCCAAATAATAGATGTCAAAAAGAAGAAAAGTCCTTGGACACATAATGAATCTTGAAGTACTATTTTTGCATTCGTGACCAAATTCGCCTACATTAAAATTACTCGTTAATGGTTAATCAAATTTGATAAATTCGACCTCGGAAACAAGAAGTTCTGGTCTAGGAGGGATAATATCAACCACTTGACGTCCCTCAGACGCGCATCTGCTATAGTTATCGTATGATTCTGCTTACTATACATGCTGTTGTCGCCTCGTAAACTGTATTATTACTTTTGCTGCCGTCAGGATAAATCTGACCCCTTCTCCTGTCCCGCCTACGTATATAGGATATTTTAAGAAGTAACCATCCTTCTTAGTAGTAGGGTGTGGCGAAGGAATAAAGAAGATTACTTCACTATATTTTTTACCAAGGACAGAGCCTATAACAAAACTATTTTTTGTTGGGGCGATAGCTCTGAAAAGAAAAAAATTGCCAATAGACTAATCCACAAATAAGAATGAATCTCGGTGAGCTCTTTAATTAGAAATAAGGATAATTAATAAGGTTCTATATGTATATACATGCTGATTTTAATTTGTATTTAGGGTTATGAATTAATTATTGTGGGCCTAGCCTTGTGATATATATACATGATGTTCTTTTAATCTTTTCAAAGAGGCGGCAACATATTCTTACTTTTAGATATGAGAGCTTCTGTGCTGCCCATCAAACGGACAACTTGGTTATTACAGGGTGCGAGCTTCTTGTCCAACCGATAGATAGCCCTGTTAAGTCCTATATCGGTGGGTGGAAGACAAATCTGTACTCTTATATGATTTTGGATTTTTTTTTTCTTAAGCTAATTTTTGGAGTTGAATGCCTAAGGTCTATAATTGAAGTCTTGTTTCATCCTTTTGATCCCCCATCATATATTATTCACGCACCAAATGTCTAAAGGTGTAAGCACCAAATTTGTAACCAACGACCCCTAATTGTACCAATATTGAATAGCTTGACTTGTACCTTTTCTTCGCGCGTGCTAATGCATTTTTCAATTGAAAAAGGAGAAAACTTACTAAAAGTAAAGCAATCCTAAGTGCACTTAGAAGGACACATGATGTTCTAAAAATCAAATGGTCGGATTAAAAATAAAGATTAAAATAATTTTTCAAAAAATTACGTACTAAAGTGTTTTCTAAAGTTTCTCCTAAAATGATTTCCAACAAATTGTCCAAACATTTAGGAAGAAAATTATCTGATTTAAGAATTTAGTGGACCCCACAACTATGTATACCAAGTTGGGTGTGTGTCACGTAGGAGCATTAGATTAGCCACACAACCTTTTTAGTTGAATCTTGTCTTCTTCTAGCTTCCTCCTTTACGGAGATGTACTCTACTCTGTTATCTGCGCCCATTTCCTTCTCTTTCTTCTTTCTTCTGTACCATTTCTGCAACTCTGTCACCTATTAACCACATCCCCCATTCGACACGTGTCCCTTTACCGTTTTTGAGATTCGATTAAACTCACTCTTCCCCATACCCCAACTCACTTCTCTCAAATCTTGCAGGGTCTCTTCCCATTTGTTACCAAGTTTCCCCATTTTGCCCTTTGCCTTCTTGGCCATGTTTGGTTATCTTTCTTTGTACTATGTGTTACAGTTTTTAAACTTCCTTCAACTTGTTCCTCATTGAAAATAATAATGGCGTCTCTCACGCCTGGTATTTTACTTAAACTCTTGCAACATCTCGATGATAAAGACACTAAAGTCGCTGGTGAACATCGCTCTGCTCTTCTTCAGGCATGTTTAAAAATATTCTTTTAATAACAATGCCGGTAAAATAAAAGTATATTACTTAGTAATTTTCTTCTGATTTGAATCTTGGTCTTTCATGATTTCAGCCACCGCTAGGTGCATTTATTTACTTATTAATCTAAGACGTTGTTATGGATTCAGGCTTTTTATTTTTATTTTTATTCTTACTATTTTGCTGTCCTTTTTTTTTTTTTGAGACGAGGGTGTATCCGAAACAGCCTCTCTACCTATACAGGTAGGGTAAGGTCTGCTTACATCCTAACCTCCCTAGACCCCATTTGTGGGATTACATTACTTATGTTGTTGTTTTTGTTATGGAGTTCTTTTTAATCTTTTAAGTTATGGGGGTTTTCAGGTGATTAGTATAGTTCCATCACTTGATGATGATCCATGGAAAAGCAGGGGATTTTATCTAAGGGTATCAGATTCTCAGCATTCAGCTTACGTTTCTGTATCTGAACAAGATGTTGATTTGATACTCAGTGACAACATTCAACTCGGTCAGTTCATTCACGTGACCCGGCTCGACTCCGGTTCACCTGTTCCGGTTCTTCGTGGTGTCAAACCGGTTCCCAAGAGGCGACCATGTGTTGGTGATCCTAAAGATTTGATTTCAAGTGATTTTCTCACTGCCAGGACCCGACCCGACCCGAAAAGGGGGAAGAAGAATGGTGAAGTGAAACGGGTCGAGACAGGTCGACCCAAAGTGAACAGAGTGGTGGTGGTGAGCGAGGAGGTGAAATCAAGAAGACAGTCTATTGGAAATGGGAAAGTGGATGGGTTAGAGATGAGGAGATTGAGTTTGGATTCGGTTAGAAGAGGATGGGATCGGAGCCCCGGTGAGAAAAATAGGTCTGGAGCAGCTACACCTAGGTCCAAATACAAAAGCGGGTTATCGGGTTCGGATCCTGTAAGTTATACTCTCTCTATTTTAAAATAAGTGGTGTTTTTACTTTTTAGTTTTGTTTCAAAATAAGTAGTGCTTCACGTAATCAGGAAGCATGAACTGTTTCTTCCGATTTTACCCTCACTTAACACTACTTATTTTGAAATGGAGGGAGTACCCCACTTGTCAGTTATTGATGGACTTTTGGAAGAATGTGACTTTCGTTTAATTTTTAGGCTTGACAAAGTTGTAAAGTTTGGTGCTTTAATGTTGTTAGCAACTGCAACTTTTGTTCTGTTTATTCATTGCCATTACTCTGCTCTGTTTGTTAGGAGTCTTTTTTGTTTTTATCTTTTTAGGTCAATGTGCTAATTCAATTATTAAACCTAGGGCAAAAATGGTCAGACAATAATGCACTAGGTTAATTTCAATGTCCTTGTCTTTTTTCTTAGTTTGGTTCCTCAAAGAGATCACGCTAAGTTCATATTTCGGTTTAACTTTTTGTTCCTATATTTGGATTAAAGTTAAACCCTAAAATGTAGGTTCTTTCTGTTACATAATGGATGGATTTGATACTGGATCAATCCGCTCACGCTAGGAGTCTGTTTTTTTTTTTTTTTTTTGGTCAATGTGCTGATTCAATTATTAAACCTAGGGCAAAAATGGTTAGACAATAATGTACTAGGTTAATTTCAATGTCCTTGTCTTGGTTTGGTTCTTCAAAGAGATCACACTAAGTTCATAGTTAGATTAAACTTTTTGTTCCTATATTTGGATTAAAGTTAAACCCTACAAATGTTGGTTTTTTCTATTCCATAATGGATGGATGGACTGGATACTGGATCAAACTGTTCATGCTAAATCCAAATATTGTAACACTGTTGTAGCTCAAAGCAACCTGGCTATTTCGTCTTCATGGAAATGCTATGAACTGTATCCTTGTAGTTATATGGCTTGCTTATTCACGAATAATGTTATTGGTTAGTCATATAATATTGACCAAGTCTTTTGAAAAAAAAAAAATCATGCCTATGTTATGCTGATTGTGTTTGAATTGGATGAGTTGATATTTTGCAGATTCCTTCTGTGAAGAAGCCTTCTTTAGACAAAGTTTCAACACCAAGGCTTTCAACTGCAAGCATTTCACCGCTTACTAGTAAGAATAATATTGTCTCACCAAGATCAGTTGGCAAGCCCACCAGAAAAGATCTAGAGCTTATTGTCTCACCAAGATCAGTTGGCAAGCCCACTAGAAAAGATCTAGACCTTATTGCCTCACCAAGAACAGTTAGCAAGCCCACTAGAAAAGATCTAGAGCTTTCGCAAGATGAGACTCTTCCGTGCAATCTGACAAAGGTGGCCCTCAGTTTTAAAAATTGGTCCGACTCAAGGATTTCATGGAGTTCACTTCCATCAACAGTTCGTGATCTTGGCAAGGTAAGTGAAGAATGAATGTTTTAGTTTTCTATGATAGCGGTATGCTTGTCTATCAAATTGTTAATTATTATTATCTTTTCAGGAAGTTACAAGTTATAGGAATGTAGCATTTCTGTCTGCTATGCATGCATTAGAAGAAGCTGCTGCTTCAGAAGGTGTCATCCAATGCATGAGGTAATGGTTCATTTTTTATTTTGATGCCTCTACTTCGCTTGTTATTTTACCAGTACTTGACTTGAAACTACTGAAATATAAGCGCCTTTGAATATTTGAAACACATATTCTGTTGGTTGAGAGGTTGACCATGTGAAGAGGAGAGACACAGATGCCCTGCCCCAGTGTGGAGGTGTGAGAGGTTGGCCATGGATGGTTTCAGACGAGGTAGGGGTAGGCCGAAGAAGTATTGGGGAGAAGTAATTAGACACGACATGGCGCAATTACAGCTTACCGAGGACATGACCTTAGATAGGAGGGTTTGGAGGACCCAAATTAGGGTAGAAGGCTAGTAGATAGTCTCGTTTTCCGTTCTTATTAGTAGTCGTATTAGCGCAATATAATTTTTTGTGTTCAGATTTCTGCTATTATCTGTTATTTCCTGTGCTTTGATTATCCTGTGTTATCTGTGTCGCTTGCATTATTTCATTTCGTTTCGCTTTGAATCTCTTAACCTTATCTGACTTTTTTTTATGCTTTTATTGAGCCGAGGGTCTTTCGGAAAGAGCCGTCCTACCTTGGTAGGAGTAAGGTCTGCGTACACTCTACCCTCCCCAGACCCCACGATGTGGGATTTCACTGGGTTGTTGTTGTTGTATTCTGTTGGTGTGTATTTATAAATAAATTCTGTGTAACCTCTTGTCCGAGTAGTTCTAGAATACTGCTATGTGGGCCAATCTTGATTAGATTAGTTTTATTTTAATTCACTACATTGACCTCCACCCGATTGTTCATCCTACAATGTTATCTTGCATTAGGTTCATAGTTTATATATTGGTACATTGACCTCCACCCGAGTTGGTGTATTCCTTTCTTTAGAAGTGTCCCATTTGGCTTGTGCCATGCCCTTACATGCGCCTAACCTACACATCACTTGTGATTACTAGATATATTTTATCTTTATCTATTAGTTGGAAATAAAGTGTTATCCTTTCCAATGTATAAGGAGGAATGGTTGAATTAGATCACCTTTTTTTATGTTATATTCACTTGCGTCTTTCTTGATTGCCTAATTGTGTATCAACTCATTTCTTTGAATGTCTAGTAGGTCCACCTTCTTCTGTTTCCATCTCTAGTATTCTGCTTGCCTGTTCACAACTCTATGTTACATAAACAGAACCTTTATGCATTGACTTATTTGAATTTGATATATTGATGAACTGATTTGTTATTATCTCGCTGTCTATAGTATGTTTGCAGAACTATGTGAATCGTCGAAGAATGTACCTGCCGGACAACTGGTTGAGCAATTTTTGAACCTTCATCAAAACATGCAGAAAGCTGCGGACGTTACAAAATCATTGGTGTCGAGAACTCATGAAGCAAAAGGCAATGACAAGTTGTGTCTGCAGAATCGCTTTCCAGAAATTTGCCATAATCTTACAAATAAGAATGCAGCCTCTTGGATTCAAGCTGCAATTGATTCCGAACTTTCCAATTTCTGTTTGTTCATAAAGGAAGGCAAGAAGGGAGATTTGGATAATGAGAAATCTCATTACATTATACTAGAGAACAATCCAACGATTAGTGAAGCAGAGAACCAACCGCCTAAAAACAAGCAAAGCCCTAAAAATAATGGGCCATCTGGTCCTGATTCTACTGGACGAAGATCAGTATCTCAAGCGAAGCAGCATTTACCAGCCACAAAAAGAACAAATATTGGAAGGGAAGAATGGTCCAAAGGGAGTGGGCTGAAGCAGGCTGCAAATTTAGCAGAAAAGTTGCTTTCTTCATCTCGTGCATGGTTCTTGAACTTCTTAGAAGATTCGTTGAGCAAGGGATTTGGGCTGAATACCGCGGAAGCAAATTCTGAAATCACAAGTCTTCTTGGTCAACTCAAAAGAGTCAATCAGTGGTTGGATGACATGGTTAAGTTGGGAAACAGAGTAGATGAGAGGGTAGAAGGATTAAAAAAGAAGTTATATAGGTTTTTGCTTGATCATGTTGACTCCTCCATCCTTGGAGGTAAGTAATCAGCAATGGTCCTAACCCTTGACTAATAACAGCCTGGAAATCTGGTTGTAGTTTACTGATGCAATTAGATTAGGTAGTTTACTGATGCAATAACACCGTTCTGTCTCATCTTTCTGACTGCTGTAGCATTAACATAGCAGAGGATCTAAGAAGTATAGAGAGTAGATGTCGCTAGTTGATCGGTATTCAAATGTATAGAAGAAGTTAGCTTTATTGCTTCTTCAAACTGTGGAAGAAAACTTAAATTCGAGATTCTCAACATCCTAAAGTTAGAAATTTCCGTTTGTCTTTTTGTTTAATCTTGATTCTGTTGATCTTTGGCTTGACTAAACTCGGATTTGCACCGGGTAGTTTTAAGCTTTTGCAGTGTCTATACTTGAGACTAAGATGCAAAATCGGACTTATAATTACTGAACAAGTAAAGAAGACTTTACTTCTAAATTCTTGAATTGCTTAGGCTTTTGCCTATGGACCTTCTTGCTCAAATTTACATGGAAGGCTTGTCCAAGTTCTAAAGAAAAACCATAATCTAAATCCAAAAGAAGTTGGAAAAAAAAATTGTAATTGAAAAAAATAAGAAAGGTGGCATTTAATGAGTCAAACAGTTTCCAGAAACAGAATCCACTTTTGATGCATCTTTGGATGTCTTCTCAGGAGCAGAGTTAACAGAATTAGCACCCTTTGCCAGAGCTTTCATCCCTTTGCAGGATTTCATGTGGGAATGAAGTTTTTCTGGCTTGAATGGCTTCCCACATTGCCTGCCAAACAGTAATAAATTAATACTATGCTGATATATTCTTCCATTTTTGTCTCTTTTAATACATACAAGAAGAAAAAGATAAAAACACATAAGGGGTTATTTTTGGGGCCAAGTGGATTGATAATTGGCTGATGCCGACCTGAAAAGGTCAAAAGTAAAACTAAAAAAAGATGCATCTTTGACTATAGATTACCATTTTGGTTGATTTGGCACTATATTAAATTGACCAACGCTGCACTAAAGAAAGATCTAAAACTTGCTCTATATTAGGCTCTTAACCAGAGTTGTTAACATTTTTTCTTTTGACTGACTTGGTTTGGGGGTCTTGGATTATAAATTAGCTTTATCTTTTTAACTCTTTGTAAGTAGTGATAGTTAGATGGAAGAAGTCTGCAACATCACTCCAATTCTAGACACATGTAATATCACAAAGACAACGAGTTTTACAGGCAAGAACTAAACAATTTAACTAAAATATTACTCCGGCCCTTAATATTAATCGTTTTGGTAAATTGAACTTGTTTCAAACTTTTTGATGTTTTAGAAAAACGATAAGCATATAACACTACACATTTTCTTAATTCAACCTTACTGCTCTACTTAGTGGAATTTTTATAAGTGTATTGTTTAAGAAAGAGATAAATGTCTTTCAGGATGGACTTAAAAGAGTAGGTCATAAGGTAGCATGACAATAAGTGGAAGACAGGAGGTAAAAGGAAAAAAAAAAAAAAAAAAAACTACTCGAAACATGACATTCTCTTCAAGTCCCTATGTACGTTTCATTTTAATGGCACTCAAACTTCAAAATTTTGACTATGATTTTGGAGAATGTAATAAGGAATATTTTAATAGTATGTAGTTGGTGTGAAGGAACTTACGAGCAGTTGGGTCCATTGATTGGCTTATAATTAGCAGAAACTGATCTCCGACTGCCAAATTCACTTTTGTTCTTTGAAAAACTAAATGCCCCATCACAGCTTTTCCTGCAATCAATTTTAAACACAAATTAATCCATATTCGCATTAAAATAATTAACAAAATTCACAAAAATAATGACATTAATTGAAAAACAAACATTCAAATCTGTGCTTGGTTAGGAAGAAAGTATTATGTACGTCAAGAAATATGACGCTTATATAAAAGATCAGAATATCATTATTGTTCATATACTATCTATCCCCTTTTAACTGGAGTTATGTTGCTTGGACTCTCCAAAAATCCTACTACACTTGTAATGTACTTTTGGAGGATCCACCATGCAGCCGTCAACATTTTTAAGAGTTTGAACAACTTAGAACGAGATTAAAAACATCAGTTATAATCCTTTCAGATTTAAAATATATACTATTTCTTTCTCATAATCTCTATAGTGTATGTATGGGATATATGCATACATTTTCTTTCTATAAAAATTCAATAAAGCGATGAGAAAACATGTTTTCCCACACTTAACTAAAATGAACCTTATTATACCATAGGAAATTAAAATATGAGGCAACAAAGTAAATGCAAAAATTACCTTCCATTAGTTTGTTGATTCCAAGCCGTACCAAAAATCCTTTGAGACCCTCCAAGTTTATCTGATTTACAAATCTCTGAAGAAAAACTCACTGTTTTTTCACCAGAAGCGGTTAAAGAAGTCTTATTTTTTCTCAATGGAACAAGTCCAGAGTCATTTGTATCCACAGCTCCACAAGTTATCAAATTCCTGAAAATACTTGAAGCTCCATTTGAATAGCTTCTACTCTTGTTCAATTTTGGGTTTTTCGACGTTTTTTGGGAACTCTGAGTACTATTTTTTTCTCCATTTTCTTTAACATGATCATCTGTTTTCTTCTTGGTTTTCATTGAGCCAAAAGAGGCAGAGGAAGTAGAAGAATTTGATGAAAAAGAAGAAGAATTGTTCTCAAAGTTGTTAACTTTTTCTTCTTCTTGGATTTTTGGTGAATCTGTGGTGACTGTTGAAGTTGGAGATTCTTCTTCAATCTCTGAAGGGATTTTCTTTGATGAATCCATTGAAGGATCTTGATTATGATCTTGATCTGGTTTTGTTTGTTCCTTTTGCATGGTTGTTATTACTCCTTTTTCACCACATGAAGCATCTGCAAAATTTTAATATTTGCACATTTATAAAGGGAAGTTCACTTAATACTTTCTTGTTTTCTTGAATAGATGGGAACTTTTTATCTAGAGATCTTAAGATTGATTTGAATATAGATTGATTGATGATCTATTCACTAAATCTATGGATTTTACCTTTTTGGAAGTGATTGTAATAAGTAATTATTGATATTGATTATTGAATGTCCTTTCCAACACTAAAAAGGAACTAAATTTATGCAAAAACGGGGAAATTTCATTTAATGAGAAGAGGTGGTAAAAATGTTAGTAGTACTAGGGGTTATTTCTATACAAATATTTCCTTTTTTCTGAAGCTGTCACTTCCTTTGAAAACCGGGGAACTGATAACATAGAGTTATTTTGATCCTCAGCAGTTCTCATTTAACCAAAGCAATACAAGCATAAAAATATTTGTACTACCATGATCCCCCTCTAAATTTAAATTCAATTGTGAATTATGCATTTCACTATTTTGACCCTTGGAAAGATTAAGATGCCCAAGTCCATATTTTGGTCCAAAAGCCTACTTAAAGATCATAAGGAAAAATGTTCATCATTTAAGCAATGATAATATATACTAGTTTCGCGAGGCAAGTGCTAAGCCCGGACCCAAACTCTTAACATTTGAACTTTCATTGTTAATGAAATTATTTACTTCAATTTAGATGCAAAGCGGAGATTTGGAGTTTATGTGTTTTGACTTCTAATTTTTTAAGTTATTCAATACTAAATTATTAATCTATAGACAAAGACAAAGTTTGTGACCCTAAGCTACCTGATTCAATCGATACTGTCGCCGACACTCTAGCTTCGCCTTGCTTCTAACTCATTGTGCGCTAAACTTAAACTCATTTAGCGCTAAACTTAAACTCATTTAATATTTTAGTAATGTATTTTATTATCACCCGTATTAATAAAACTCATGTTTTCATCTTCTAGAATCATCTAACACGACAAAAAAAATAAATCATTAACTTCAAATATATACTGCAATAAATATAACCTTAATTTAGAATCTTTACACAAATTAACCTAGTGATCCTACAAGAATATTAGAAAATAATAATTAAAGTACATTAGTAAAGTAAAATATTTTAAAACTATATTTGAAAATAATTTTAGGATAAAAAGCATATATGAGCTCATTAAAGAAGCAAAATATTGGATGTTTTAAGGATAATAAAGGCGTTGTAATACTTAATAAACGCTTCAGTTGTAAAAGAAAATTTGGCTCCAAAGTCACCCTAATTTTACCTAAACGTATAAGGACAAATAATATATTCTCTCCGTCTCAAAATATGACGGCAATTTGACTAATTTCGAAGCTAAATTAAGTGGATTAATTCAATATTTTAAAATTAAAATTTAGATATTCGAAAAATATATGGAAAATACTATAAATTGCAATTCTCCTATCAATATAGTGAAAAGATTCTTAAAATATTTGTTAAAATTTATGTAATTTGACTCCCCAAGTGAAGCATAACAAAAACAAATATTTTGAAATAAAGGAGTAAAAACTAATGTAATAAGGAGAAAAAAACATTCACAAAAAGTTACTATTATATTGACCAATTACAAAGGCCCAAGGTGGAATAAAGAATGATGGTAAAAGTGAGAATAGGTTGGGAAAAGAAATAGCAACACCAATCATAAAGGGCCCAGTGGATTGTCTTTAGGAAATAAATGAGGGCAAAAATGAGAACAAGGAAAAGAACAAAAGCCACTTGTAAAGTTTCATAGGATCAAAGTTCAAAGTTCAAAGTTCAAAATTCAATGTGAGGACTACAAAATTTTTTGATTTCCTCTTATATATAGTTATAATATGTAAAAAGATGTTACATTGTCTAATTTGTGATAGTGAATTAGTTACTATTTTTATTAGATTACCAACTGATGCTTGTAATAGATAATTATTTATAATTATTTTATAAGTAATTTGATTATATAATAATTGGCTTTGTATTAAAAAGAATGGGAAAATTGGAGGGTTAATTTCACCAATGGTAACTAAACTAGTTTTATAATATTACAAATAGTTAGGTGAGTGATTTTACTATTAAAAAAATAATCGGCACTTTGGTATTACAAGGTCTAAGTTTAGTGACAATTGGTGAGATTAACCGGAAAATTGAAAGTGAAAATGTTCCTTGCCTTTAATAGGGGTGATGGATGAAACTTCGGATCCTTTAAGGACGTATTCATTGTCCGAAATTGGAGTGATGAGATCTTCATCCAGCAAGTCTTGCCATACATATCCAGTCTTGTATTTCCTGCATCACAATTTTGACTTCGTCAATTTTCTATTCTAGGAAACAAATCTTAACTTCCAAATCATATATCTCCAGCACAATTAATTGAGATATTGATCTTGAGGTGTGATATGATTGATTCTCGTGACTCCCACTAGAGGATCAGAGCATTAAATGTTACTTGTAAAATGCGATTTGTACCTTGATTCTGATTTTAATTGACAAGATTCAAAAATTCGAACACACTATATCCATTCATTCTAAACTCTTAATTCATATGTAGACAATTTTTACTGGATAGTCTAGTGCATTATGTACTGCGATTTATTTAAAAACCAAGAACTCTTATCGATCGAATCGCTTGATACCTCAATGTCGACTTATCACTTCCGTAATTTTTAGGAGGCATCCGTCACAAATAAACTACCAGTATATCAAGAACATGGCCTTCCCAACTCAAATTCTTAATGTGTATACCAAGTCACTATAAGTTATCATAATCGAGTGATAGTTAAATCATAAAAAAAAGAAGTATATATGAATAAGACATATTTTATATTATCGGCTTAGCGAACAAATATTGTAAATTTTTACATTAGTGCACCACCAGATAATAGTCATTTAAGAATTAACCCATAATACATTTCAAAACTAACTCTGTTTCCTAAATTATATATATATATATATATATATATATATATATATATATATATATGAATAAGACATATTATGTTATATTATCGGCTTAGCGAACAAATATTGTAAATTTTTACATTAGTGCACCACCAGATAATAGTCATTTAAGAATTAACCCATAATACATTTCAAAACTAACTCTGTTTCCTAAATTATATATATATATATATATGAATAAGACATATTATGTTATATTATCGGCTTAGCGAACAAATATTGTAAATTTTTACATTAGTGCACCACCAGATAATAGTCATTTAAGAATTAACCCATAATACATTTCAAAACTAACTCTGTTTCCTAAATTATATATATATAATAATAATAATAAATCATAGTTAAATCATAAAATATATATATATATATATATATATATATATATATATATATATATATATATATATATATATATATATATGAATAAGACATATTATGTTATAGGCTTAATACCTAGATGGACCCTTAAACTTGGCATGTTTTGTAAGATAGGCATATAAACTTATAAGGTGACCAGATAGACACTTAAACTTACTCAAAGTGTATTTTTCAAGTTTTTCAGTTGTTTTGAAAACAAAAACTATATTTTTCAAACACTCACAATTTTCATGGCCAAACAAGCCCTAAATATATCACAATTTTTTTTTTTTTAAAATGCAAAAATAAGGCAAACGCATATACATGAGACTATAAATGTGCACTTAAACCAATAAATACTCGCTAATCGCAATTTTGCAGCTTTCAATTAACTCAGATTTTTTTTTTACACTTGAATAATTAAAAAACAATAACTTTAACCAATAAAAATCCTTAAAAAAAGAAATTTCAAATTAAGAAATTTCTAAGTTCAGTATTTCAAGTGTAAAAGAAATTTCAAATTAAGAAAATTGTAAAGCCGAGAAGAAAATCCTTAAAAAAAAGAAATTTCTTAATTTGAAATTTCTTTTTTTAAGGATTTTTATTGGTTAAAGTTATTGTTTTTTAATTATTCAAGTGTAAAAAAAAAACCGAGTTAATTGAAAACTGCAAAATTGCGATTAGCGAGTATTTATTGGTTTAAGTGCACATTTATAGTCTCATGTATATGCGTTTGCCTTATTTTTGCATTTTAAAAAAAATATTTTGTGATATATTTAGGGCTTGTTTGGCCATGAAAATTGTGAGTGTTTGAAAAATATAGTTTTTGTTTTCAAAACAACTGAAAAACTTGAAAAATACACTTTGAGTAAGTTTAAGTGTCTATCTGGTCACCTTATAAGTTTATATACCTATCTTACAAAACATGCCAAGTTTAAGGGTCCATCTGGGTATTAAGCCTATATTATATTATCGGCTTAGCGAACAAATATTGTAAATTTTTACATTAGTGCACCACCAGATAATAGTCATTTAAGAATTAACCCATAATTCATTTCAAAACTAACTCGGTTTCCTAAATTTTTTCTTTTAACAATGACTTCAGAGTAAAACACCTTTTAAGTATGAACTAAAGAGAAACAAAGCCTGTAGGATATTCATCCATATTCATATATTGACAGAAGAACACTAAGTTTAAGTTTAAGTTTATTTTTTATTCTTTTTTTGAAGAACTCTAATTTTTAAGCTAACAACTCAACTTGCAAGAAATTTCATGAAATTATAAGAACTTGCACTACCTCTTGTATGACCAAGCAAAAGATTCAGGCATGTCTTTTCCTCGCAATTCTCCCAACCATCTCTTGACATCTATAATTATCCAATCATTTAAAAAGTTAAGCCCCATTAATCAAACCACGTATGAATCAAAACCCTTTTCACAATTTTGAAAAATGAAAATGGGAAAAATAAAAATTAGATTAAAGAAGGAACCTCGAAGACGAATGCCATTTCTAGAAAAATGATGAACTCTGATGAGATGAGGATGTTCAATACGACCTTTTCTACTCAGAAAATATATGATGTGAAGTCTTCTCACTTCTGTACCTCCATGAGTTTGTCCCTCCATTAATCTTCTGCTAATAAATTTTACGTACAACCACCAAAGTTAATTAAACAAACAAAATTTAAAACAAACTTCTTCTTTCTAGGCATGCTATATTATAATATTAAGAATTGCAAGAAAGTAATACTAGTAAATAATTAAAGATCAAGAATATGGGACAAATCTCTGTCTATATGCCGGCCTGCTCTAGCAAAAGATTATAAAAAAAAAAAAGCCAAAAAGGGAATAACGAATTCATCGTGCTTTTAACCAAGAACTTTAACTAATAAGTAATAAAATAACATTAATTTAAAGAAACATGTTTGTAAGTATATGTAAATATGTGCAGTGCAGGCCTAGTAACGTAGTTCAAATTATTTAAAGTATTGTACATGGAAAGTTATTGAAATGATAAAAATTCTTACACACTAATCAAAATGAGCATCATTGGATTTGAAGATTACCTTAATACTTTGTTTCTTTTGAAAGAAAGAATGAGAAAGAGTGGGGTGTTATTTTGATGATGCTCTGATCAAGAAAAAATGAGGGGTTTGAGAGTGGTGGCGGTGGGGTAAGAGGAGGTGAAGAAATAGATCTATAGCTTCTAAACCATATAGAAGTAGAAAAATTAGGTGTTCCAAGAAAGTTTTATCTGATTTCCCGCGATATGCTCAACTTATACAAGGAAATGAATATATATATATATATATATATATATACACACACACAAAACATATATAAGTGTTCTTGTTGGTTAGGGGGTGGGGGTTAAGGTTTGCAGCTTTTGACCATCTTTTTGTTCTACCTAGAGAAGCTTTTTTTATCCATAATTTTGCAATGATCTGCATGAGTACTAATAATATTATATATCAAGTTTTGGTTAACAAACTTTTTTTCTGGTTTAATATTTAATTCCATATCATCCACCCTAAAGGCCAAGAAGAACTTTTTTTTTTTAATGATTTCCGACCTAAGATAGGATTTGTGTACAAAGTATATTTGTTTCCTATTAAAACTTTTTGTGTTGATTTTTTAGAAGGAAATATGTACAAGAGATGAGCTAAATAGAAGTAAAAACATGGTCAAAACAATATCCATTTATGTTCTATTATATTATATATCCTTTTAGCAAGGATTTTTCTTATATTGCCTTTGTGTAACAGTTATTATAAATAGACGATGCCTATAAGTTAAAAAAAACAAATTGTTTTGACCATGTATTTTGGGGTTTAATTTGATGTGGTTTCATTTTCAACCCCGTATTTTAGGGCTACGAGAATTTAATATTTTATTTTTGCTTTTATGTGGTTCCAAAACTAAACTGAATCGAATATTCTAGTCATTTGATTAAAATTATCAACAAATTAACTTTAACTACACCTAACTTTAATCTAAAACAAGAAATAAACAATTTTAGAGGACGTACATAGAACTATATAGAAATCATAATTAATAACTGATGGAGATAGAACAATATAGAAATCATAATTAATAACTGATGGAGCCATTACCAGCCATTTGTAAGATTGCTATACAAGTATGTGTAAAGATAAAATCATACGCAGTTCGTTATAATGAATAAGATAGAGGAGAGGGGGCGCGGGAGGGGGGGGGGGGGGGGGACAGGAGGGGAGAAACCTAAATAGACCGAATGATTTTTATAATTTGAGTTAGAAAAAAAAAATCATTTCTTACGTAAAATAGTAAGGGTTGGGTGTAGGGATCTAGTAGCTCAGTTGGTTGACTACCTGAGCTCTCACCTTATTAGTGAGGGTTCGAATCCCTACATTATAATTTCCTCTCCTATTTCCCTTACCCCTCCCCCATTAGAAAAAAAAAAGTAAGGGTTGGTAACCTAATTGACTTTCTTCTTAATGATGTGTAACAATATTTCCTTGTATTTCTAGCTACATTTTTAATTTCTTTTCTTTAAATTATCTTGTAACTTATGAAATGATAAATGATTTATTCGTCGCCATTCTTTTCTCATAGGTTGTTAATTGTTTGTTAAATTTGTTATGATCTTAAAGTCAACAAGAACTAATAAGTGAGAGAGAAGTACTAAACAACGACAGAAACTAATCTCTAATTAACGAGAAAATTTAGTGTTGACCTTTTCATAATGTTCTTATCCGCAAAAGCCCAGTCTTTCTAGTGGCTAAGCTTCTAAAAACAGCTTATTTTAAAAAGTACTTTTGGCTAAAAACAGTTTGTGTTTGACCAATTAATTTAAAAAGTATTTTTGAGCAACAATTAGTGTTTGACCAAGCTTTTAAAAAGTGCTTTTATGTGTATTTTTCTCAAAAGTATTTTTCAAAAAAATGCTTTTAGACAAAAGCTATTTTTTTTAGCTTTTGAAAAACTGCCTCTGCTACTCCTCAAAAGTACTTATTTTCTCCCAAAAGCTTGGCGAAACACCTCACTTTTTTAAAAATAAGCATTTATTGAAAAAATAAGTACTTTTGGGGGAAAAATAAGCTTGGCCAAACAGGCCTCCTCCAGGTTGAACTAGGACTTGAACTGCACACTTGTTTTTTTATATTTTAAATTTTTTTAGTGAAAATTCTGGTTTAGTCGGTGCAGTTCTTCCATTAACTTCCTATATATAAATCATCCAATTTTTTTTCTATTAAAGACAGACTTCTAGCTTGTTAATTCTTCTTCATACTGTGTGAATTGACATTGATACACGAGAGTGAAGAAAATGGTTTTATAAAAGGGCAATCACGCGCAGTTTTATCACTTAGTACTGTAAATTTAAAGAAAAGGATTTTTGCTATTTCATTTTCGTATAAGTATTTCCCATTTCCACCTTTTTTTCTCTTTTCCAGCCTTCCCATTTCCACCTCAATGATGATATTTCAATATATTTGATAAGAAACCAAAACATGAGCAGAATAAAGAGCTGAACATTTGTATGTCATATATATATTGATATCATTCATAATACGCAACTTTCTAAATGAAGCACATATATTGATCATTCATAATACGTAACTTTCTATATGAAGCCATAGAACCCATATACAGCGTTGCAGCGCCGTATATATATATATATATATATATATATATATATATATATATATATATATATATATATATAGTTTTAACACAGACGTATAAATTTATGCGTAATAATTTACGGAAATTACAACGATAAGAAGTTCGAACCCATAATTAATTGTAAGAATACAACGGATTCAGTATTAAAAATTTTAAGGTTGAATATATAGAGCATAAATCTTCGAATAACCTTGGAGTAAACCATCGACCCAAAATTTAATTTTGTACTTGTGACAATGGTCTTAATTCATAAATCGGTAAATATTCTAATACAATAGTCCAAAAACTAGAATAATCTTATTTCCTCCTATTCAATCCGTCAAAAACTAGAACAAAATTCGTAAACTCCAAAAAGAAAAGAACAAATTAAACCTCAAAAACAAAAGATTGATAAGAAGCATAATCTGAAAAAAAGAAAACGAGTATAGCAGCTTCTTACATTTCTCTTTCCATTGCAGTTCCAGAAAACACAAGAGCTTCTGAGCATGAACTGAGCTTGATGACTTAATGATGATATATAATGTTCATTTTCTTATAAGCACCAATAATTAGTAGCTGTTGGAATGTAAATTATCATAGCTTATATAAAACAAATACAAGTTATAATTAAAGTGTCGTTGTGTTCGGTAACCATGGAGACTCAATTGATGTTGAAACTTAATTTAAAGCTTAGCAACAGGAAATACTTTATAGAAAAAACATGTACTCTGCGTGCCGTTGCAGGTGAGAAATAGGGTTGTTCATGGGACCTTATGGTTTCGCTACGAAACCATGTCGTATTGTAGAGATTATGTAGGTTTTGAGACTAGGGGATGATAACGATGATAGTGATCAAGTCATGTCATCTACCTTCGTTATCTTCAATTTTTATTTGATTTAATGTTAAGGTTTGGTTTGGTTTGGATGTTAATACCCCTATGATAATAACTTAATAACAAATTGATAGGATAGGACTAGCAAAAGTGTGGAGGGTAAGTTCAGCTAGAGTCAGGATTCAGAATTTTAAGTTTATGGATTTTATATTCTAGAACTGAACAGTAATTCGGTTCGGGATAGATTATTTACACATATAAATGAATTAATTAACACAAATACAAAGTATGAGACAAAGATAATGGGTTTTGCCAAACCTGTTCAACAACAATAGATCCGCCTAGAGTAAGATAAGCCATTATTTGTATATTTGTACATTATTGACTCATAGAGGATCTGTTCTTGGACATTATTTTTCATTTTAAGTGACACAGTTTTGTTTTGATAATGGTGTTTTTAACTCTATATGATAAATTCCAGCCTTGACATCTGCATTTTTTTTTTTTTTTTTTTTTTTTTGTGGGAGGAGCCAACCATCTCGGAAAGACAAAGGAATAGTGCACCAAATGGCCATTAAAGTGAAGAAGGATATTACGTACTCGAGATAAAATATGGTGCTAAAAGGTACTTAATTAATATGTTAGAGCTAGTTTAAGTTAGAACTAAATCATAATAAGAGAATCAAATATGAACATGGACATTGATAATGAAACCAAGAATGGATTACATTATATTTTACTGAACAGGTATCTGTTTAACTTGTACATCAAGCCTACCCTCGACGAACCAAAATATATGCCTCGTGCAACATTAAAGTATTCGAATATTTTTTTTTTTTAATAGGAATACGTATATTACCCAAAGTTGTCATTAAAAATGGCTTTACAACCAATTCAATAGGCGATTTTATTTTTCCGAAGTGGTTACTCGGTACCAAATGCAATTTAATTAAAGAGGACTTGGTTTTCTCATGACTAATATTCAATTTTATTAACAATATAATGTTTTTCTAAATTCTAAACAAAAGTCATATCAAGCTAAGGTAGCTAGATTTTGTTAACACATTAACTACCTGCCCGCTGAGAAAGCTAGTTTAGAATTAAATCAAAGAATTGAGGGGCCTGCACAAGTTGTAGAGCATATTGTTTAAGCGTAGAACTTTTGCTTCTGTTTACCCTATCAAAACAAAAAGTAGTTAAATTTGAAACTTTTTAAGTCGATTCTTGTAAATCACCCTAAATTTATGGTTATAAAGCCAAACACTCAAAACAGCCAAAGGCCCACTTTCTCCGTTTGGATTTGGTTTTTAGTTTTGTTTTGCGGAATATGCATGGGCAATTCTGCTTTTGGGGTAGTCTTTAACTTTTGTCCCTCAAATTGGTGGCCTTAAATTTTTGTTTTTCGCCTAAAACCCACGGGCTCCGGGTTAGAAACTTGCTCAGTCAAAAATTTTAAAAAAATTCGTAAGGTAGAGTTTGAATTTCGCTCTGCCCCCTCCGGCAGATTAACTAAAAGTCTGCCGGAGGGGGTAGACTTTGCGTTGAGGCATATATTTTATTTTATTTTTACTTTTCAAGGCAAACTTTTAGTTATGCTTTAAGGAAAAGTTTCACCTTATGGGGCACACTTTTAGTTATGCCTCAAATAAAGTGTGTCCCATAAGATATAATTAAAAGTATGTCCCATAAGGCGGAACTTTTTTCTTAAGACATAACTAAAAGTTTGCCTTATAAGGCAAAGTCTATGTCTTAAGGAAAAGTTCTGCCTTATGTGACATACTTTTGGTTATGCCTTAACTAAAAGTATGCCCCATAAGACATAACTAAACTATGCCTTAAGGAAAAGTTCTGCCTTATGGGGCAGACTTTTAGTTATGCTGGATAGTTATGCCGGATCCGACATAACTTTAGTTTTTCCTTAAGGAGTGTATGCCGGATCCGGCATACACGCCCCCCAGCTTTGCCTTGCAAATTATTTTTTCATTTTATGTCTGAGCTGGGGTTCGAACTCAAAACCTCAGGTATTCGTCCACCTTTTCAAGTGAAGGGCAAAAATTAAAGACTACAAATATGAGGGCCAAAATTTAAAGACCTCAAATATAAGGGCTAAAATTTAAAGACCAAAAATATGAGAGCCAAAATTTAAAGACCACCCCAAAAGAAGGCCAATCCACGCGAAAAAATGGTATGCATTGTTCTCAATTTTTTGGGGAATTTTCAAAAATGTATGGCCCAACATAACATTTTGCACTTACTTAGCCACTTTTTCAATTTATATTCACGTAGTCAATCTTTTTTTGCAACACTATTTACACACCCTCATACCTTATTGTACAATAGTTATATACCCATACAAAAAATATATTTATGTTGTATTAAAGTGTATAATAATGTAAAATATATTTACCTTGTATAAAAGTGTATGCAATGTATAAATGTGTCTAATATGTCGCTAACTACAGAGAGTCAGAGACGATTTTTTTTTGCAATTTTTAGTTGTACTTCTTGTTCAAAACCTATTTAGGTCTCCATCTAATGATTTCACAAAATTGCTTTATAAGGATAGATGATAATTAATCAATCAACCAAAAACACCTCTATCCCAATTCCCATGCATGTACGATTTGCGCTATAACCTTTGGAAAATTTGCAGAAATATCAACTGAACAATCAAATTTGGTTCTAAACTTATTTACTTATTGACGAAATGTGATAAAAGAGAAGTATAAATTCTCTAGTTTTGTCCATATGATGAACCAAATATAAGCGAAAGAAAAATATTTAATGCATCTAACATAACCATATTTTTGTTCTTGTTAAATTTACGCAAACTCTGGAGTAATGCATCGAATGTTTATATGCTTTGGCACCTTTTGTATCTTGACATCTATAACTTTATTGGTCTTCCGCAAATGGTCAAGGTGGAAATGAGCCATTTAAACACTACTATTTCCCCTGGTTACGTTTAATTTATTGTATCATTTGACATATACACATTGACAATATAAAACCAACATTAACATATCACCTAACTTGTGTTATAACATGTAAGACACCTTATTTTCTTGGTTACCAATCCTACTTTTTATGGAATATTAAATGTAACACTACTTTCTCTAAATAAACAAATGGGAAATGATTATTTGATGATACAATCATAGAAGAATCGTGTGAAAATAAAAAAAGTAAAAAAGCAAACCCCATATTAATCAGTACCATGTTTAACCCCTTTCATCACCATTCCACATGTCCTTAAACTTGGGTCCAGTGGGTCCCTCCTCACCCAAAACTTCATTTGGTAGACCTTTCACAAGTTTCTCAACAGCCCTCTTCAATTTCCCTGGCAAAAATCTCTCCACTTTTTCGACTTCATTTGCAATATCATAGCTAATTTTTGGACCCCATTCTCTAGCATAGTTCAACCATGCTGGCTCAACAATTGTTAAATATTCAGCAGCAACCACTGAATAATTTCCCCCAGTGTCCATCACCTGCCCCTTTGCTGTGTCATTTCTTATGCCTATATTGCCACTCCCCTGCATATTCCGCCCTGGTTCCGAATAAGAAGCATGGCCATGCAACGACGAATAGGCCATGGGTTTGTTACCATTTCCGAATTCAAGTTGAGGTGCACTTACCCAATTTCCTCCACTGTGTTGAGAGAAGTACACACCTTGTAGCTCCCCATTGAAGTTACTAATCCTTAACGTAACGTGCTCCCAATCACCAATGTGTTGACCAATTTTCCCTAACGGAATGGTGATGAACTCGATTTTTGCTCTAGCAGGGCCGTTAAAAGGGTAAAATAGCCACAGAGCGATATCAGTATATGTCGCACCAAACATTGGTTTAATATGTAAGTAGGCAGTGGCAGAATTTAAATCTCCTTTCTTGACCTGATCTTTTGCTGAATCATCAGTTGGCAAGTCCAACCAATAAGCACCATCATTTGAACCACCTTGAGGCAGATTTGAACCATCTGGCTGAACATTAACTGGTGCAGATTCTTGCCCTTTGGTAAACAATAATACTCCATTTTGGAAAAACCAATTGACAGAAGAAGGGAAATATTGTTCATCAGGGTGGAAGTAATACAAAGGGGAGTAGGCTTGGAAAAGTGCTTGAACTTGGTTCAAATTTGGCATAGCAGATAAATTGGATTTGACATTTTTCAAACAAGCTAGTGAATTTGCATCTCCATTGTTCGACGCCACAAAAGCACCAGTAGACACTCCTTGAGCATGGATTCCTCTGTCTCTTGGTCTTGATGAGTACACGTTCAAGCCATCATTTCCCCATATCCAATCATCGGTTTCTGACACATCGGTTAAATCTGAACGAACACATCGAATTTTATCAAGAGAAGGCTTCTGAGGCGATGTTGTTACAACGTGGCCAACAGCTTTATAGCCCTCAGGAGGAATTGGCAGCCAAATATAGCCAACACCATCTTGACTAATTTTCAGGTTTTCACTACTCCACACAAGTGTATAGTCAGTTGGCACTTTTAGAGCATCTCCTGATGAATCTTTACCAACAAGAACCCATCCAAAAAGGGGCAAATTGTTAGGTTGACTGTAGGATCCAAACATAAAGAATTCATCTGGTAAATTTGATGGTTCAAAGAATGTAGCTCCAAGATCATCTGGTCCACCTTCTTGGATAGCCCAAACTTTAGCAAATGATGATATTTGAGCCACTTCTAGTCCTCCAAGATCAATGACTCCATTAGCAAAGCCTTGACCTAATTTTTAAGCAATCAACATAAACAGAACAATTGATCAGAGTAGCCACAAGAAAAAAGCGCCAAAGACTGTTGGAGCTTTAAGAGCAAAGTGACAAAAAGCGCAAATGAAAGAAATAGTAACTAATAGACATGTAATGCAAGAAAATGTAACTATAAATATTTAAAAAATCTCTAAAAATTCAGACATTTTCTAAATAACTAACGGGTTACGTTGTTAAAAACATTTATTGTCGGGTGTTGTGCTCTTAACGACAGAGCTCATGGATGAAAATACATTCGCATACAAATTCAGAATTTCAGGAGGATCAGTGCACTATTACGAAGAGGTAAATCTAAGATTTACATACGGGTTAAACTTTTAAGTTCATACCATGAACTCAATACACTTTTGAAATCATAGGTCAAATTAATTTATTTTTACAAATTCAGTAACATATCTACACTGTGAGTCGAAATTATGGGGTCCACTTAACCCCTATTGACTATATGCTAATTTTTTATTGCTATCAGCTTTAATATAGACATATGATTTGATAAAATAAAATTTTACCGTGACAAAAGTAGAATAGTGATTTCAATCGTCCAACTATTGAGAATTTTGAAAGAATAAATAAAATAACTATAGAAAGAAAAAGAAAAGTCCCTCCATCCCATATTATATGAAGGTAGTTGACTTGGATGAAGTTTAAGAAATAAAAGAAAGACTTTTGAAACTTGTGGTCTAAAACAAATTATAGAAATTTCTGTGGCAAGAAATCATTTCATTAAAGGTAAAAAAATAAATTTAAAGTTGAATTTTAACTAAATATAGAAAGTTGTCATTCTTTTTGGGACCGGGTAAAAAAAAAGAAGTGTCATATAAATTGAGATGGAGGTAGTACTTTATAACAAAGATGTGAAATTTGAAATCTGAGCTTAATTATAGAGAAATAAATAAATAAAAAATAATAACACAACAGACGTGGATTTGAATTCCCAACTTCACTTGTAAAGGTGCACCTAATAGTCTTTGCACCATAGGACTCTTTAAGCTTGAGCGTGCGCGCATATATATATATATATATATATATATATATATATATATATATATATAAAAGTAGCTTTCAAGAAATATAGACATTACTATACATGATCCAGGAGACGAGTATGGGTTCGCCACGCCCTTCCATCTAGATACACTAAAGCGTCAGCTAAACGAGGTGAAGCGCACAACTTGGGCTTCACCAAACTTTAGGCTTAAATGTTCGTTAAGCAAGCCTTAAACAATCTTGCAATCGAGCAGATGCTAATAAAGAAAAAATCATAATATAAGATAATGGAAGACTGCCCCATGATTAAGAAAAAGTACCTGAAGGCCAAGTGGGCAATGGAGAAGGAAGCATGAAGGGATTATCAATTGGGAGTGACACCTTGACATCATCCTGATTTGAACTTCTATTGATGATGTTCCCCATAGTTGAATCTTTCAAGGAATGACTAGAAGGAAGTACAATGAATAAAATGAGGCAAGCAACAAATATATTCTGCAAAAGAGAAGTTGAATAATGTAAATGAAGAAATAGCTATGATTTAAAGAAGAGATCAATGGATGAATCGTGCAATAAAACCTTAACGTGATGGTTATATATATACTAAAATAGTTTTCCCAGTCTTGACAAACTTATCTTCCTAGTCGTTGACAATATCATCAAGAGCATACCTACCAATATCTTGGCTTCTATGCTTTGTTTTACAAGTTAGAAATTTATATATACTGTCTACATTACATTCAATCACGGAACTAGGGGGCGCAAGGGGTGAATCCGGATCCCCATTGCTGAAAAATTACATTATATATATAAGATCAATTATTTGATATGTATATATAGTAGATGTTCAATCTCCTTATCCATTTGTGTGTTTACTTCTTTATATTTTGAATTTACTACCTAGCACGGAATGCTTGGGGTACCGAGTTGCCTTTTAACGCTACAAATTGCACATTACAAATTTTAGTCCAATGGTCAGAAGGGTAGAGCTAAACCTTATTAATAATTTCACAACTGTACTTAATCTTAAAAAAAAGTACATTTCTTCATCATGGTTTTAATCATAGGGTCAACAAGCATCTTCATCATACGAGCAATAAATATACTTTAGTTAGATGATGTTTTACACGTTTTAGAATATGCTAAACGATGCTAATCTTTGGGTTCAAAGTCCAAATTCATCGTTGGCATTTTTGGTAAAATGTCAGAATAGTGTTTACTTTTTTAAAATTGATTTTTTTTTTCAACTTATAGTGCTTACAGGAAATCAAATGAGACCAACATTTACTCTTTTCTCGTACAACCTTTTCACCATACAGTTTTCTACAAGATTAAAAAGTTTCCTTGTGCTCTCACATGTTCCCACAATTACAAATACAAATCATTTCAAAATTTAAATGTCTCTCTTAAGTTTGGTGCAAAAACAAGCAATTTAATTAAACAAGGAAGTAAAAGAATAAGTTCTACACATAACGGCAACAACTAATCATAGATTAATAATCGATACAGTTAGGAAGTGGTCTCTTAAATACATATTAATGAAGTCCAGAGGGCTTAAAAGTAAAAGAGTCGTCATCAATATAATATTGGAGGTCAGTGATAACTGATTAAATTAATAAATCACTAAAACATGAGATTAATATTTTCCTCTTGGGCGAAAGGTAACGCAAATTTTATCATAGTATAGTGATTGTTCTATTCTTTAATTTATTTTGGTTTACTATAAGTGTAATACTCTTCAAGCTAAGTTCTTAGACATACTTAAAAGCGAAGTTCGTTATTAAGATTTGCACGTTATGTTTCATCACGCATGAGTCATGATGAGTGCTGATAAGAATATCCTTCGCGTGTTGTTATGCGAATAACGTTTTTTAATAAAATTTATATATATTTCCAATTTGTAGTTTTTTTTTTTCTTATTCTCAATTCACACTAGAACCGTTAGCTACCAAAAATAACCTTTTAGTTAAAATAGAATATTTTTCCGAGTACCAACTGCCAAGTACTCCATCCTTCTCAATTTATGTGACATCATTTGAATAGGCACGGGAGTTAAGAAAGAAAAGAAAACTTTTAAAATTTCTTATCCAAAAAATTATTAGATATTTGTGTGGCTGTAAATCATCTCATAAGGTTAAATTATTTTGAATATAGAAAGAAGATATTCTTTCTGGCACGGACTAAAAAAGAAAATGTGCCCATAATTGAGACAGTGGGAGTAGCATACTAGAGTACTAGTACCCATCTAGAAGAATATACAACTTTCATATACAACTTTCACATACAGGGATATTAGTTGTTACACCTCATAACAATTTCATGTCGATGTGCCGTAAGTAGACTAACGCAGGGTAAGATGTATATGATGTCCCTACGAGTAAGAAGCGGTTCTTAACGATTCTAATTAAGATTCCAAAGACATTTGAGGCAAGAGAAGAAAGTTCGTTGAGGAAGGCGAAGTATAAGTCGTGTTTTGGAAAGGTTTTGAAAAGTACCGAGCTAATGTTGATCTGATAATGTCTTGAGGAAGAGTTATAATGCTCCTTAGATAGTTAATGAAGTGTTAAACAAGTGTTAAGAAGGTTCCATAAGGATTGGAAGTTAAACGAAACAACGGGAGCAATTTCGAAAATTGTGAGTTATACGACCACTTATACAGCCCGTATAACTTATACGGTCCGTATAAGGGACCGTATAACCTGTCCAGAGAGGGGTCTTTCACTGGAGGTATTATACGGTCACTTATACGGACCGTATAAGGGTCCGTATAATCTTCGTCAGGCAGCTTTTAATTTTTATAAAAAGAGACCCCTAAGTCCTCATTTTTCATTTCACTCATTCTCCACACCTCAAGAAGGCTCTAGAACATCCTACATATATCCAAGAGAAATCAAGGGTTAAACATCAAGAGTTGGTAGGATCAAGTACATGGATGCTCACTAGGGTTGATACAAGTCAAGATTTCCTTGGGAATTGAAGTTGGGGTTTTTCTCCAAGTGAAGTATTTTCATCCAAAGCCCATTCCTACACGATCAAAGGTGAGTTTTGTATTCATTTTACGCTAATAAGAGTATTGAATTCTTGAATGACTTGGATTGAGGAAGAAAGTAGAATATGGAGTTCAAATATGAAAATAGTGGTATTCTTGAATAGTGACTTGACTTGAATGATAGTTCTTGACATGTTATGGGTATAATCTTGTTATGAATGATATTAAGGATGTTAAAGAAGCATTATATGTGAATGAATACGACGTTGGGTGGTAACTATGGTTAGGGATGACTTTGAGAGGGAAATTTGAGAATTGAATAATGTCTAGCTTAACAAAGTTTATTGATTATGATACTATGGATGTTGTTATTGATGTTTGGTGTTATATTATATGGAGAAAGTTGTAGAAACAAAGGAGGTGCTGCCCAATTTTCGTTAGCCCTTAGTCGCCTTAGCTTAGCTTCAAGTATGTTTCCGGTTATCTAATCTTAGTACGAATTCTCTTGAATGTAGAATTGTGAACTTGGAGGGAAGCGTTTAGTCGGCAAAATTAGAGAGACGTAAAGGTATGTAAGGCTAGTCCCTTCATTCAAAGGCATGACTCTTATTTTGTGATTCCTTTTCTACATTCCCATGATCTTCTTACATCCTAAAGATGAAGGTCAAAGGTTTTTAAGGGCTTCTTATGAGATAGAGATGAGATATGTTCCATGATAATAATGATGCTATGATGAGCTCGATATTCTTATCTTTATGATTTCATTGATGATGCTTCTTGTTGTTAGTCTCACCTCATGTTACTAGTTCATTCAAGGTGAGCTATGACGATCATAACTATTCCATAACATAATCGGAGGTTACCGACCTTACGTCACTCCGATAGAGCTGTAGCTTTCACTTGGACTCTCATGCATGCTTATGTTATTTTTATGTATGATCACACTGTGCCTACATGGCCGGGCACAGGGGCAGATCTATTAAGGGTCCGGGGGGGGGGGGGGGGGGGGTGCCACGCCACCCGCAAGCTTCACCCGAAACCCTGTGTATATATATGAATATATACAGAAGCTATGTACAAATATTTACAGTGGCACCCCACTACAAAGTAACCCGCTGGTGCCAGTGGACAGAGGCTTTGATTCCTGCTCTCTGGTCGCGGGATCGAGCCCCAGCGGCTGCATAAAATTCTTTTTTTTTAACCCTTGCTGCTCAACAGACAACAATGAGTAGTAGCAATCTTTGTTGACTTAATTTAATTTATTAATCTTTGACTTTTTTATTTCTTAAAGTTAAAAATAGAACTTTCCCTCTCTTCCTTCTCATTTAAAAAAAGACACAACCCTCTCTCTCTTCTCAATTCTCATCAAAGAAACAAACCCTCTCTTCTCAATTCTCATCAACTAAACAAACCCTCTTCATTGCTCCAAAGCCAAAATCCCATTCGGCTGCTTCCTCCATTGACCCATTGTAAGGATCTTTTCGTCTTTCTTTCTTGATTTCTTTTGAGTTTTTTTTTTTTCTTACAAAAATGCTTTTTTGTGTTAAAATTGTAATCTTGCTTGTGAATTTTGTACATTTATGTATAAAAGTTGTCATTTTGCTTGTGGGTTTTGTACATTTACGTATAAAAGTTGTAATCTTGATTGTGAGTTTTGTACATTTATGTATAAAAGTTGTAATTTTTCTTGTATATTGCTATAAATAAATGTTTCATCGGAAAAGACAAATAACCCGAATCAAAGTTCGAAAAGACGAATAATCCGACACGAAGCCCAAATTGATTGAATGACGCATGGCACCCGGAAACTTCAAATCCTGGATCCGCCTCTGGCCGGGCAGTATAACATCGCACCGCCCTATAGGCAACCGGCCAGACACACCACTGCAATGGGCAGCTTATACCCCGAGCGCGGGAGGCCTGGACGCGGGCTAATGATGATCACACCATACCTATATGGTCCGGCAGCTTATATATGTATGACATGATATTATTTTTATTAGAAAAATTAGCATGCATGACTCCGCCTTAAGAGGCAACCAGTTACAGGTTTGCTCCTCGCATTATGTTTCTTTATGTCTTTATTATGCTGTTGTACATGCCTTACATACTCAGTACATTGTTCGTACTAACATCCTTTTCTTCATGGACGCTGTGCACATGCCCACAGGTAGATAGGGAGACGGCGCAGATGCTTAGGAGCTTTCTCAGCAGACTTGCAAGAGCGCTCCACTACTCCGGAGGTGCTACTTACTAGTATATTCTTTTGTGTACGTATTGGGGGCATGACGGGGTCCTGTCCCGTCCTTATAATTTCAGTACTTTAGTTAGAGACTCGTAGATACTTATATGTGGGTTGTAGATGTTGAGTGACTCCTTCCATGTATATTCTGTGCATCATTTTTGTAGCCTCGTGGGCTTATGCATACATGCATGCTTTGGGAGATATTTGGAGATTGTTTCATGATGAATCTTGTGTTGAGGTTGATGTATGTCCAGGTTGAGTATGGTAGGTAGCACGATGAGTGGTGCTCGGTGGTCAGCTCTGAGTACCCGTCATGGCCCACTGGTAGGGTCGTGACATTAGTGATCCTAGGGTAACATTTTTGTTTTAATTTTATCTTCTAATGTATAATGCCCTTTTATCACGTTTGCTTAAATATGGAAAAACAATAGTGACCACTTGCAACCAAATTATAAAATAAATAACAGAAGGAAACATACCTTTATTTCAACAATTAACTTTCAATAATTGCCCAAATTATTGATGATAAAATGTTAAAACATATACTGTGAATAAAAGAGTGTATTCATCACCAGAGGCGAATCTAAGAGGATGTGTTCACCATTGCATTTAAGATAAGATATAAAATTTCATAATGACATCAACTTGGTGAGCAAAAGATAATTAATTACATTTTTTTTATGAAGTAAGTTGTTTTTCATCGTTGCAGCTTAGCGCCATAGGTTTTTTTGATTTCTTTTGCCTTTTGGGACTTGGTAAATTAGAAATAAAGGGAAAAAAAATCATCTGATGTAATATCATAAAGAAACACGTTTTTTACTTTTGGGTAATTAGAATTATAGAAGCAAAATGATTTAGAATAATATAAAAAGGAGGGTTAAAAGGATGCTTTAGAAAATAAAAGCAAAAAACAAAAACGTGCAGGAGCTAAGGTTGATCCCAAGATCTTGAGGATATGAACATAGCCCCTAACTAGTGCTCCACTTAACCTGATTTGAATATGTATTCCTTCAGTTAATATTAGATATATTTTCAGAATTATACACGTAATATATCGAGTTTAATCGAGTGACCATGTATTTACATAAACCAAATTATATACATAAATTCGCCCCTACTCACCACATGTCCACATGTAAATATTCATTTTTTCAAGGGATTACAGAAGACTCAACAATCGTTTTTAAGAATCAAATAGGTACGGGATATGGCGATATTTTGTAGAACCTTAGCACATGGAAAATGGACCATGCAGTATTTGACTATGCTCCAGCACCAACCATGTTATAAACCTTTTGTTAAAGGCCAACTTCATACTAATAAAATAAAGGTTTTTTCCTTATTTATGTAATGATGGTGTGCTTATATCGTAATTATTTCATCAATATTTATTATTTTTCATCAATATAGATATCGGGTATTATCTATTTAAATAATTACCTAACGTTATTTTATTTCTATTGAGATTTGAACTATAATCTCCGATTGCTTTCATTTTATTTTATTAATTAGCAGGTGACAACTTTAATTAAATGCCTACGTGTTATTTACATTTTGCACTTTTAACACATAGTTATTCACATTTTATCCTACTATAATTTTAGTATATATTATGATCATTGATTTATGTATCTTGGTTCTCGATCTTCTTTCGCCCCGACAAACCGTACTCTCTTTTGATATGATGTTAGTGTCTAGGTCACCTTTTACGAATTTAAGTTATTTTATAAAAAATCTGACCTCTTATCTGTACAAATACATAGTGGGTAATTTTGTTTATTAAATCTTAGATAGATGGGAAAAAATCACATAATATTTTTTATCTTAGTTGAAATTTGAATCTTCATCTCTAAATCGACTAGTAGTCACCCTAGGTACAAAAACAGCTCTCTAACCCCCCTCCCCCCTCCCCTAAAGTAACTCAAATGACAAGTATTCCAATGAAATTTTATGTTTGAGATGGTGAATATTATTAATACACTCACCGTCCGGTGGTTAGTTTTGATTAATTTTGAAATAATTGTTCATACATCAAGGAATAGAAATATGCCACAGGATTCTTGCTTTTGACGTAGCTGAGAAAAAGTCATACACTTTTATTTTCCACGTTTTTCTTGTGAATTTCATTCTGTTAACGTGTTTTGTTATATTAGGCTTTCTTAAATGTTTTCGTAAACACTTTCAAAGAAGCTGCTAGATCCGCAACTTGACAACATCAACTAACCACTCTCGCAAAAAATTTACTCGTTATTTATATCAAACCAAGATTATATGTGTTACATAATTTTGATTAGTAATGTGTAATTTCACTTTAATTCTTAACAGCTAAAATTAAATCAATTAATTTAGTGTAAACATTCGATACAGGTAAATATATATCGTTCCCCACCCCGCTTCGTTCATCCTAGGGCGAATTTCTCAGTTTTTCTTTGGGTAGGCCCACTAAGCTAGTTAGTACTCGTACGTTGGTCCAATTCCCCGTACTGGAACATTTTTTTGTTTGGATTTCCCTTCAAAAGCATTGGTCTTCAATCGGTGTTATTTAATTTTTGTCATTCGCATAATACCCTACAATTTTTTGTTCGAATTTCAACTCATTAAAAAAAAAAATCACAAGACAGAAGTTTAGATTCTTAAGGCAGAGTTTTACATGCAAAACTCTACCTCACATGCAAAATTTAAATTCTGCATGAGGCCTAACTTTGCTACAAAACTCTACATTGCGATTTTTTTTTTGACTGAGCCGGGATTTGAACTCCAAACCTCATGGTATTAGGCGAAGGGTAAAAAGTAAAAATTACCAATTTGAGGAGAAAAATTAAAGACAAGTGCCTTTGAAAGGTAATCGAGCAAATGACCCTACCCGGAATACATCCGGCCCGAAAGACATCGAAACTATGGAAATGGTAACTTCATTTTTCTCCAATTGTTGTTTTCCAGTTGCACCTAGTGTCTTTGGCGCTGAAAAATATCTAGCAATAGAAAATATTTTTCGAACACACTTTTTTAAAAGATAAGTTATATATCCATTTCACTTATTTCTTCGGTTTGGTAAGTGATGAAAAGCAGTGGAGTATTAAGAATTGATAATAATAACAACAATGGATAGTCTATTATATTTGAAAGACAAAAGACTAATATAACATGGACAGAGAAAAACTTTTGCATGGAATGGAGAAAGAGTGTGTGCTCAATAGTACCTTGAAGAGAATGCGTAGTAGCAGAAAGAGCTGAGACGAAAATACTGACGACATCATCATAGCCGTCGAAAGCGTCGCAGCTCTTCCGTATTCTTTGGATCTTCTGTTAGGGAGAGTTTTACCCTTAATGTGGGACTTTCAGCGCGAATCCAAAATGCAATGCCAGCACTACCTTATGAAAACCTTAATGAATTTCTAGTTTCTGGGAGGAAAACTAAAGGTAACGGAATAGGAGAATGTATATATACACATGTAGTGTTAAGCTGTATTAAAACAATATAATCAGTGTTTTTGGAGCTGTTAAGATTTATCCACTCCTGATTTTCTGGTTTGTATCATAATCTGCGTTTGAATTTTCATTGCATAAACAGATTGGGAGGCATTTTTTCCTAAAATATACTACTGTTATTATTCCTATAGTTATGGAGAGATTTGGGGGTTTCAAATGTAAGCTTTACCTGTTATTTAGCTCTTGTTTGAATTTCTTTTACGTAATTTGCTTGGGAAGAGGAAAATGGACAAATCATCGCATTTAAACTTAGGATATAACGATTTAAACCAACAGCTACGTTATTTATGGTCCACACATTTTCAAAAGAAAGAAAAAAAAAAGATACCATATATTATCCACTTCGCAGGTTTTAAATTCAGAGCTTTGAGAGCTATTGCCTATTTTTACAATGACGAGTTTAGCAAGTGTACTAATAGCTAGATTATTAAAGATAGGGTTGAAGAAACGATTTTTTTTTTTTTTGTTTATCTTGTATTAATTTATGTGATCAATTAACGCAAGGCTAGTAACAAGGTAACCATATTGTCGAACTAAAAAGGATATATGACGCCAATTTGTTAATGTTGGCTAACATAGACCCTGTGAAATCGGCGGAGTGGTGCATAAAATTATGCTGTTATATTTCAGTAAATATTATTAATTATTTGACGTTTCAGTTAATTTGGTGTAATTATTTTTTATTAAATGTGGCAGCTTAATATTTAAATGTATGATGTTTCTTGTCAGTTGTCACCGATTTTAATCAAACGCTAGATCAGTGACGAAAACATTTCTTCACAAATTTGTTATGAGGGAAATATTCTTTCACAAATGTTCTGGTTTACACAAAAAAATTGTAACGGAAATGATCTGTCACAAAATTTTATGACAAACATAGTTTGTCAAAAGTCCATCAAAAGTATGTGACAGAATCAAGCCCAACAGGCTCCGCAATTTGGTTATGGCAACTGAGTCATTCGCACAAATGTCCTATTTCGCCGGGGTTGGGGGTTGGGGTGAGGGTGGGGGGGGGGATTGGTCTTTAAGTTTTGTACTTCAAATTGCTGATCTTTAAGTTTTGTCTTTCGGCACTTTAAGTAATAAAAAAGTGATCGAAAATATCTCTCACATTCTAGGTTCGAATCCAGCAGAGTTAAAAAAAAATATTTTCGCAAAGCAAGGTTTTCATAGAAATATGTCATTCAGGCTATGCTTTAAAGCATAGTTTTGTAGTATAACTTAATTTCTACAGAATTATGCCGGACAAGGTATAAAAATAGAAATTAAGTTACATAGAAACTATGCCTTGTCCGGCATAGTTCTGTAAAAATTAAGTTATCCTACCGAACTATGCCTTGAGGCATAACTTTGTCCCGGATAGGCATAGTTTCTATAAAAACCTTGCCTTGTGATTTTTTTTTTCCACCCTGCTGGGCTCGAACCCAGAATCTCTGATTTCATAGACCAATGAATAAGAGTACTTTGGCCCACAAAATTTCATTAAATGAGAAGTAAGGAAAAAAAGTTAAAGACCAGCGATTTGAGGACAAAAATTAAAGAACAGTCCATATGAAGGTCAATCCACGCAATTTTTTGATGGGACCTCTGTCACAAGTCTGTCACAAAAAAAAAAAAAAAAAGAAGACAAAATAAGAAATTCGTAAAAAGAATTTACGACAAGGGATCATATGACGATTGTTGTTTCGTTACAAATCTCTCACAAAACATGATTTGTGAAAGATTTGCCCGTCACAATTATTGGATTTTCTTTCAGTGATCGGGATCAAATTGACACACAAATATACGTGGTTGACAAGTAATAAAGTGATGAAATAAAGTATCGTTCCCATGTAGACTTGTTATTAGCTTAGTTATGATTAAAGAATTACGGACTATTTATTCACGAATGTTATCAAATGTACTGTTTGTTGTAACTAATACAAAATTTGTAAACTAATTGTCACGTCTTTAGATCACAACAAATATTTGTACTTTCGATTTGAATTTAATTAAGAGATAAGATTCCATGGTTACAAGTAGACAACTAATCCTGTCGAGTATTCACTTAAATTGACTAGTTATGTTATCTTGTTTATTAGTCACCAGGTTTATTTTGCTCATAGGAATCTTCTGAGTTCTTACTCACATATTCAGGTTAATCTAATGCTTATATTTCTATGGAACCAAATATAACAAGAACACACTTGTTATTCCTATATAACTACTGAGCAAGGCGGGTAGTTATATTTTTATCTTAAGGATAAGATTCGCGTACATCCTACTCCAGACCTCACTTATGAAATTTCACTGGATATATTGTTGTTGTAGCTGTGAATCTATTTTTCGAGGCCTGGATTCAAGAACTTTTCATAGTCAATCCTACATGCAATCAAAATTTTCCTTTCCAAGTTCAATTATGGCTTCGTTAATAATATTTAATTGATGAACGAGCAATCAAATGTTTAAGAACATGATATGAATAAATAAAATCAATATTGATAATCAAACTTCAATTCAAGCTTCAACTACCACAACCATGAGTATCCCACAATTCTAGAATTAAGGAACTAGCCCCGCATGCTCATGTCACAAATATCACAAGTCATAAAATCATCAATTACAAAAATTAGATGAAAGAAAAATAAAAACTTTATGAATTCTTGCTCCAACGTGCTCTAGACATCATTCTGATTTCGTAGGTCAAAAGTTCCTTAAAAACATGTTTAGAATGTATTTATACTGTGCTGAAATGCCTTGAAGACCAAAGCACCCTTAATGACCCAAAACTAGGTCTGAAAATAAATGTTGAAAATCGAAAAATCGGACCGAACCGATATAATTCGGTTTTTCGGTTCGGTTTTAATTTTATTTTTATAATAAATCCGTATTTCTTTCCGGTGTTCGGTTCCGGGTCACCGGTTCTTCAATATTTCGGTTTAACCGAACATTTACTATATGGGCACCAAAGAAAAATATATTACAGAGACCACTTACTCTCAAATCTTAGGCCCAAATAATTTTCTTCCAACCCAAGTCCATCCCTTTTAGTTCCCATTTCATCAACCCTAGTTCCATATCCCTCACGCTTCAACACTCCAGTCCACACCCACAGTCCGCACTTCAGTCTTCACTCTGTTCCTCACACCGGCGGCAATTTCACTCCTTCCGGCGGCGGCTGCACTTTGCGTAACTAGTTAAGGCTCTTAATGATGAAAAGTGGTGAAGTCCATTGATCAATGTTGGTGCCTGGTGAAGAATTTCTTTTGTTTGGTTGTTTAATTGATCAATGTTGGTGTCTGGTGGTTCGTTTAATGCAACTATGCAAGTTTCAGTTTTTACTAATGTGGGGTTGATAGTTTTTAACTTACCACAAGAATTTGCTTAAAACCATAAAAAGTTAAATGCCCATGCCAAAAAAACTGAATATGAAAAAACCGAAACCGAACAGAAAAAACCGAATCGAACCACTTTAAAAAACTGAACCGAACTAATCCGATTCGGTGTTCGGTGTCCACTTTCAAAAATCGAAATCGAACCGAACCGAACGCCCACCCTAGGGCCAAAACTGAGTCGGAATGGACCGACATACCCTTGTCACGCCAACGACGTGACACTCCACATGCCATACAAACAGGAATCTTCAGAAAATTGAATTTTCATCAGTCAACCTTGAGAATGAATCAGCACGACGCACGGCACGGCACATCATGCCAAGCAAGATTTTTAGAGACCTTGATATGTACAGACCCCTATTGAATTTGCACTGACACCTCGCACACCACGGCGTCCCATACGCTTGGTATGGTGTTCTCCGAGATGATAATATTGCCCAACGAAAATTCATCATTTTAGTGCAAATACTTGTGGTTATGGACATCTTATCACGTGCTTTAATGTGTCTACCTCATCTGACATGGCTATTTTATTTTATTTTTTTGTTTTGGGGCTGTATTTGGTACTAAGAAAGTTATTTTTGAGGAAAAATTTTGCTTTTAGTCAACCACAAGAAATAAAAATGTTTTCTACTTAAAAAAGAAATGACTTCCCTCACTTGTGTGACAAAAGTCTTTATTTTTGAGGAAAAATTTTGCTTGTAGTCAACCACAAGAAATGAAAATGTTTTCTACTTAAAAAAAAATGACTTCCCTCACTTGTGACAAAAGTCTTTTTAATTCCTTACAACTATTTAAGCCTTTAATTTCATTCATTTGCTTCAACCAATATTTAGACATTATTATCAATCTCTAATACTAAGTTTTATCAGAACACTATTCAATTTATTAATATTGTTAATTTGTAGAGTAATATATATGCATTCTTTTCGAACGATATTTTTCACCCACCAACTAAACAAAGATCATTTCCTAAAAATATATTCTAGGTAACATTTCTTGAAAAATATTTTATAAGAAAAATGACTTTAATTAAGGGAAGAGTAATAGTACTTGGTGCAATCAACACTGAGTGAGATAGGGACGGACAAGGAGATTCCACAATTCTTAGGAAGACCCTGTGCTAGTTGACCATTTATTTTGATCTTTTGATATGCATTCTTGAGACAAGTGCATGCAGCCTGTCTATCTGCAGTAGTTGCAGCAGCAGATGAAAGAGATTGACAACCAGCACAGCAAGGTTGTGGTGGCTTCCCACCAGTACCTTGTAAATAGCTGAGGCATGGCTTAACGTTGCTAATCACAGTGCCACAAGAGATAGCACCTTCTGAAGTTGGTGCAAGTAAGAGAATTAGCAGCATAAATAATAGGGCCATGATCAATGGTACTGCTTTTGCTTGGCTTGAAGAGTTCATGGTTAAAAGACCAAACTACTACCAAAAAAAGACTTTAGATTTAGTTGAACTTATTGCTGAGACTCTTGTTTTGAGCCTGCTTTTATAGATGAGATTTAAGAAGGCTCACTATCACAAGAAATTTATAAAAATGAAAGAAATGTTTGGTTTAAGTGATTGAGTGCAAGAAATGATGGAAAATTATTGATGTATTTTCTTGGTTAAGATTGTGTATAGTTCTCTGGAAAGTCAATGTTTGGTGCAGTCGATACTGAGGCAAGGAACTGTCATCTATTCAACATAATGGCCATTTTCCATTCACTTTTCTATTGGGAAAAGGTAATTAATTGAATAAACTCACAAATTCACCTCTTCTAACAGAAAAGAATACACCCCCGTTGAGGTTGCCAGGTATAACACACTGTCTGCAAGAGTTTAGGTAATTAGTGTCGGCCTATTATCACAATTAGTCTTGTAAGCGAGTTTTAATTAATCTAATAATGTGGTGCTTTTAAGGCTTTACTTTTTTTTTTCCACCCCTTACTAAAGGATGCCTTTATCACTGTTCGTTGCGTATTCAGTCTCAGCTGTCTTCTTTGCGCTCTTCTCCAATTAATAACAAAAATAATAAATATTACTCCCTCCGTCTCATAATAAGTGTCATCTTAACCAAAAAGAATTATCTCATAATAAGTGTCACCTTAAGAAATCAAGACATAAATTGACTCGATTTTTTCAATTATACCCTTAGACAATAAAGTAACATCTAAATGATGATTGGAAAAACCACATAGTAACTTGGTATTGTTGGATTTCCAATGTCAAAAGGTTTACCTCTTGTGCAAGCTCTAATCAAAAGGTAAAAGTAATTTATTTTTATTTTATAGGGGTAATTTGGTAAACTTTATATTACATTATTGGTTTCTTAATATGCATGTTTTTGGCTAAGGTAACACTTATTAGGGGGCAGAGGGAGTACCAATCATAACAAGTAACATTAAGCTGGAGTTGGCAATTCCAATGGCAAGGTCTAGAATCGAGCAGGGTTTTATACAAGGAAAATTAATGAAAAAATCCACTTGGATGAGGTCGATATGATAATACATACTTTGCTTTAATGTTAAGATATGGCATTGCTGAAAGCCTCTAGAAAATGGATATCTCAACTTTTTAGCATAAAATTCTCACAAGGATGGCTCAGTTTTATTTCTGAATTCTGGATCATTCACATGATTAACTATCTGGACTGTCAAATACTTGATTCGTTGTTTCTCTTTTATTAGGTAAAACTGTAAAAAAGAGCGTTTTCCAACTGCACCAATTACCAAAGTAATTGCAACTTGCAAGTAATCCAACTCTAGGGGCAAACTCATTAAATGGATCAAGTGTCACAAGATTGAAGTTCTTGAATTTATAAGTCATTACGTGTACAGATTTTTACTAATTTAATCATTGAATCTTGCGTTAGAAGAGATTGTTTAATTGTTTTTATGATATTAGGATGCAAAAGTCAGTACGCAATAACATAATGATAGCAAGGGAAGTTAGAAAAGAATAGAGAAAATAATGTACAGAAACACGCTTGGTATGGTGTTCTCCGATAGAGCTGTAGCTTTTACTTGGGCTCTCATGCATGCTTATGTTATTTTTATGTATGATCACACCGTGCCTACATGACCGGGCAGTATAACACCGCGCCGCCCTATAGGCAGCCGGCCAGACACACCACTGCAATGGGCAGCTTATACCCCGGACGCGAGAGGCCTGGACGCGGGCTAATGATGATCACACCATACCTATATGGTTGGGCAGCTTATATATGTATGACATGATATTATTTTTATTAGAAAAGTTAGCATGCATGACTCCGCCTTAAGAGGCAACCAGTTACAGGTTTGCTCCTCGCATTATGTTTCTTTATGTCTTTATTATGCTGTTGTACATGTCTTACATACTCAGTACATTGTTCGTACTGACATCCTTTTCTTCATGGACGCTGTGCTCATGCCCACAGGTAGATAGGGAGACGACGCAGACGCTTAGGAGCTTTCTCAGCAGACTTGCAAGAGCGCTCCACTACTCCGGAGGTGCTACTTACTAGTATATTCTTTTGTGTACGTATTGGGAGCATGGCGGGGTCCTGTCCCGTCCTTATAATTTCAGTACTTCAGTTAGAGACTCGTAGATACTTATATGTGGGTTGTAGATGTTGAGTGACTCCTTCCATGTATATTCTGTGCATCATTTTTGTAGCCTCGTGGGCTTATGCATACATGCATGCTTTGGGAGATATTTGGAGATTGTTTCATGATGAATCTTGTGTTGAGGTTGATGTATGTCCAGGTTGAGTATGGTAGGTAGCACGATGAGTGGTGCTCGGTGGTCAGCTCTGAGTACCCGTCATGGCCCACTGGTAGGGTCGTGACATTAGTGATCCTAGGGTAACATTTTTGTTTTAATTTTATCTTCTAATGTATAATGCCCTTTTATCACGTTTGCTTAAATATGGAAAAACAATAGTGACCACTTGCAACCAATTATAAAATAAATAACAGAAGGAAACATACCTTTATTTCAACAATTAACTTTCAATAATTGCCCAAATTATTGATGATAAAATGTTAAAACATATACTGTGAATAAAAGAGTGTACTCATCACCAGAGGCGAATCTAAGAGGATGTGTTCACCATTGCATTTAAGATAAGATATAAAATTTCATAATGACATCAACTTGGCGATCAAAAGATAATTAATTACATTTTTTTTATGAAGTAAGTTGTTTTTCATCGTTGCAGCTTAGCGCCATGGGGTTTTTTGATTTCTTTTGCCTTTTGAGACTTGATAAATTAGAAATAAAGGGGGAAAATCATCTGATGTAATATAATAAAGAAACACATTTTTTACTTTTGGGTAATTAGAATTATAGAAGAAAAATGATTTAAAATAATATAAAAAGGAGGGTTAAAAGGATGCTTTAGAAAATAAAAGCAAAAAACAAAAACGTGCGGGAGCTGAGGTTGATCCCAAGACCTTGAGGATATAAACATAGCCCCTAACTAGTGCTCCGCTTAACCTGATTTGAACATGTATTCTTTCAGTTAATATTAGATATATTTTCAGAATTATACACGTAATATATCGAGTTTAATCGAGTGACCATGTGTTTACATGACCCAAATTATATACATAAATTCGCCCCTGCTCACCACATGTCCACATGTAAATATTCATTTTTTCAAAGGATTACAGAAGACTCAACAATCATTTTTAAGAATCAAATAGGTACGCGATATGCGATATTTTGTAGAACCTTAGCACATGGAAAATGGACCATGCAGTATTTAACTAAGCTCCAGCACCAACCATGTTATAAACCTTTTGTTAAAGGCCAACTTCATACTAATAAAATAAAGGTTTTTTCCTTATTTATGTAACGATGGTGTACGGTCAGCTTATGCATATCTTAATTATTTCATCAATATTTATTATTTTTCATCAATATAGATATCGCGTATTATCTACTTAAATAATTACCTAACGTTATTTTATTTCTATTGAGATTTGAACTATAATCTCCGATTGCTTTCATTTTATTTTATTAATTAGCAAGTGACAGCTTTAATTAAATGCCTACGTGTTATTTACATTTTGCACTTTTAACACATAGTTATTCACATTTTATCCTACTATAATTTTAGTATATATTATGATCATTGATTTATGTATCTTGGTTCTCGATCTTCTTTCGTCCCGACAAACCGTACTCTCTTTTGATATGATGTTAGTGTCTAGGCCACCTTTTACAAATTTAAGTTATTTTATAAAAAATCTGACCTCTATACAAATACATAGTGGGTAATTTTGTTTATTAAATCTTAGATAGATGGGAAAAAATCACATAATATTTTTTATCTTAGTTGAAATTTGAATCTTCATCTCTAAATCGACTACTAGTCACCCGTTAAGTACAAAAACAGCTCTCTCACCCCCCCCCCCCCCCCCCGCCCTTAAAGTGACTCAAATGACAAGTGTTCCAATGAAATTTTATGTTTGAGATGGTGAATATTATTAATAAACTCACCGTCTGGTGGTTAGTTTTGATTAATTTTGAAATAATTGGGCAAGTTGTTCATACATCAAGGAATAGAAGTATGCCACAGGATTCTTGCTTTTGACGTAGCTGAGAAAAAGTCATACACTTTTATATTAGGCTTCTTAAATGTTTTCGTAAACACTTTCACAGAAGCTGCTAGATCCGCAACTTGACAACATCAACTAACCGCTCTCGCAAAAAATTTACTCGTTATTTATATCAAACCAAGATTATATGTGTTACATAATTTTTATTAGTAATGTGTAATTTCACTTTAATTCTTAACAGCTAAAATTAAATTAATTAATTTAGTGTAAACATTCGGTACAGGTAAATATATATCGTTCCCCACCCCGCTTCGTTCATCCTTGGGCCAATTTCTCAGTTTTTCTTTGGGTAGGCCCACTAAACTATGGAAATGGTAACTTCATTTTTCTCCAATTGTTGTTTTCCAGTTGCACCTAGTGTCTTTGGCGCTGAAAAATATCTAGCAATAGAAAATATTTTTCGAACACACTTTTTTAAAAGATAAGTTATATATCCATTTCACTTATTTCTTCGGTTTGGTAAGTGATGAAAAGCAGTGGAGTATTAAGAATTGATAATAATAACAACAATGGATAGTCTATTATATTTGAAAGACAAAAGACTAATATAACATGGACAGAGAAAAACTTTTGCATGGAATGGAGAAAGAGTGTGTGCTCAATAGTACCTTGAAGAGAATGCGTAGTAGCAGAAAGAGCTGAGACGAAAATACTGACGACATCATCATAGCCGTCGAAAGCGTCGCAGCTCTTCCGTATTCTTTGGATCTTCTGTTAGGGAGAGTTTTACCCTTAATGTGGGACTTTCAGCGCGAATCCAAAATGCAATGCCAGCACTACCTTATGAAAACCTTAATGAATTTCTAGTTTCTGGGAGGAAAACTAAAGGTAACGGAATAGGAGAATGTATATATACACATGTAGTGTTAAGCTGTATTAAAACAATATAATCAGTGTTTTTGGAGCTGTTAAGATTTATCCACTCCTGATTTTCTGGTTTGTATCATAATCTGCGTTTGAATTTTCATTGCATAAACAGATTGGGAGGCATTTTTTCCTAAAATATACTACTGTTATTATTCCTATAGTTATGGAGAGATTTGGGGGTTTCAAATGTAAGCTTTACCTGTTATTTAGCTCTTGTTTGAATTTCTTTTACGTAATTTGCTTGGGAAGAGGAAAATGGACAAATCATCGCATTTAAACTTAGGATATAACGATTTAAACCAACAGCTACGTTATTTATGGTCCACACATTTTCAAAAGAAAGAAAAAAAAAAGATACCATATATTATCCACTTCGCAGGTTTTAAATTCAGAGCTTTGAGAGCTATTGCCTATTTTTACAATGACGAGTTTAGCAAGTGTACTAATAGCTAGATTATTAAAGATAGGGTTGAAGAAACGATTATTATTATTTTTTTTTTTTTGTTTATCTTGTATTGATTTGTGTGATCAATTAATGTTGGAATACAGATTGGAATACAGAACCCCCATGGAAACACAAAGAAAACGAGAGAGAGAAACGAAGAAGACGACAGAAACACAAAGAAAACGAGAGAGAGAAACGAAGAAGACGGCGGTGATGTTTTGAAGTAAAAGACTCCACTTTCATTTTGACTGAAACAAGAAACAAGAATGTTTGGCCAAGTGGATTCATCTCAGCCATACAATACACACACTTGATAGATTAATCCTCCGCCTTTAGATTAAACTCATAACAGATTTAAATGTGGTCATGTGACCAACATGTGAGAGAATAAAGTTTGTTACACAATGGACAAGTTAGAATAGGACAAGTGTAATTAGTTTTGTCCATTTCCCCTTTTGTTTCTGTTGAATAGCATTGTGTATAAATATATGTACATACTGATGAATAAAAACACACAGAGAAAATTCTCAAATTCAGTGTCCTCATTTTCAATTTTCTACATGGTATCAGAGCAGCTCTAAGCTCGATCCAGATCTGTGTCAAAACATCAAAATCATCATCAAATTCTTAGCAAAACAAAATGCCTGAAACATCTGTAACAGAATCAGGAAGTGGTGAGAAAAGAATCACATATGACAATGGTCATCCTTATCACCTAAACAATTCAGATTCACCTGGTATGACTCTAATCAACACTGTTTTTTATGGAAGAGGATACCCAGGTTGGAGGAGATCTATCCTTCTCTCTCTATCAGCCAAGAGGACACTTGGTTTTATCAATGGAACTTGTAAAGCTCCAGATTTGAAGTCTGCAGATTTTGAGCAATGGAGTTGTGTCAATGATATGATTATACTTGGATCATTGATTCAGGAGCTTCAGAACACATGCGTTTTGATCCCAATTCTTTTCTATTTCTAATTCCTCTCCCTGTGCCTTTGAACATTAATTTACCTAATTCTTTCAAGGTAAGTGTCACTCATATAGGAAGTATCTCCATTTTACCAGGTCATGTCATAACTGATGTGCTTCTTGTGCCAGATTTTAAGTATAATCTGTTGTCAGTCCACAAATTCTGTGTGCGGTTTCAATATGATGTCCTATTCACAACTATTGGATGTTTGTTGCAGGACCTTTCAATGAAGAGTCCTCAAGATTTTGGTGAAGTTAGAGAGGGACTCTATCTATTGGAGCCTAATAGTGCCAAGTCTAGAAGTATTTTCAATTCCAATGATGTATTTTCAATTCCAAAAGGAAGAAATTCCATTTCACAATCAGTTTCAGTTTCAAATCCAGTACATGTTAATGCTGTTCCTAATGTAAAGCTTTGGCATGTAAGGTTGGGACACCTCCCATTTTCAGCAATGAAACATTTAAGTTTTCTTCCTTGTGACTTCAATTCTGATTCTATTTGTGATGTGTGTCCTAGAGCTAAACAAACTAGACAACCTTTTCCCACTAGTAGCATAAAGTCCAAACACATTTTTGATCTCATCCATATAGATACTTGGGGTCCCTACAAGTGTAATACTTACAATGGTTACAGGTTCTTTCTCACCATTGTAGATGATTTCAGTAGAGGAACATGGACATTCTTACTAAGTACTAAGAGTAATGCTTTCCCTGTACTAAAAAGTTTTTTATCTATGGTGGAAAGACAATTAAATGTGAGGGTTAAAATGATCAGGTCTGACAATGCTTTGGAGTTGGGGAAAGGCACACAAGAATCAGCATTTCTTGCCTCACAGGGGATCTTGCATCAACTGTCTTGTGTAGCTACCCCCCAACAAAATGGAATTGTTGAGAGGAAGCACAGACACCTCTTAGAGATTGCTAGAGGGTTGATGTTCCAATCCAAATTGCCTACGTCCTACTGGGGAGAATCTATTCTGACTACTACACACATCATTAATAGACTGCCATCTAGTGTGCTCAAGGGACAAACACCTTATGAAGTATTGTTTAGACAAAAACCTACTTATGATCATTTGAGTAATTTTGGATGTTTGTGTTATGCTTCCACTCTGGCACAAGGAAGGAACATGTTTGATGAAAGAGCTATTGCCTGTGTTTTACTAGGATATCCTTTACAACAGAAAGGATATAAACTGCTATCTCTTGATACAAAGAAAGTATTTGTATCCAGAGATGTCAGATTTCATGAATCACATTTTCCTTTCAACTCATCTGATAACTCACACACACCTATTTTTTCAAATTCCCCTCTTTCTCAGATCATCACTCTGATTTTCCACTCCACCCCCAATCACTTGTTCATGATCCTTTTACACCCTCAGAATCTCCTACTTTTGATCATTGTCCAAGATCTGCATCTACACTTCCTCATCTGTCACTGAGTTCTTCTCACCAAACGAATTCCACATATCAGCCTCTATCACCCCAATTTGACCCTACTTACCTAAGTTCTCCTACACCAACACTTTCCCCTTCTACCTCTTTCCCTATAACAAATCCACCAAAAAAGTCTGGCAGGATCTCTCATGAACCTGCTTACCTAAAAGACTACATTTGCAATAGTGTGATCTTCACTGATCTAGGGACAACTTGTTTTGATCACTCTCATAAGCCTAAGAGTTATGCTTTCTCCTCCTTATCCCTCAACAATCAACAACTCTTGCACTCCCTTTCTAACATTACTGAGCCTAGTTGTTACAACCAGGCTTCTCAACATCCAGGATGGAGAGAGGCCATGAACTCAGAAATTCAGGCTTTGAAAAATAATCAAACCTGGGAAGTTGTGATGTTACCTAAGGGGAAGAGAGCTTTACCTTGCAAATGGGTATACAAGATAAAACACCTCTCAGATGGCAGCATTGAAAGACTAAAGGCAAGACTTGTGGTGAGGGGGGATATCCAAAGAGAGGGTATAGACTATGGAGAAACGTTTTCTCCTGTTGTGAAAATGACCACTATCCGGTGCTTACTTACCATTGCAGCTAAGAAGAAGTGGTCTGTTTCACAACTAGATGTCAACAATGCGTTTTTACATGGTGACCTCAAGAAGAGGTTTTTATGAAATTTCCACCAGGAATGACTCCTCCTAGTCCTAACCATGTCTGTCTTCTGAAAAAAGTCTCTATACAGTCTAAATCAAGCTTCACGGCAGTGGTATGCTCGGCTTGCAGGAGCATTAAGTTTCAAAGGTTATTCCTCTTCCTTAAACGACTATTCTCTGTTTTTTAAGCAAAATGGGACACTAATTTCCATCCTAGCAGTCTATGTAGACGATATTCTCCTAACAGGGGATGATTTGAGTGAACTCGAGAATATCAAATGTTTTCTCAATACAGAGTTCAAAGTTAAGAACTTGGGTGAAATTCACTATTTTCTTGGCATGGAAATTTTATGAGAAACACATGGTTTTATTGTGAATCAAAGAAAATTTACCTCAGATCTGCTTCTCACTACAAAAAAAGGCTCCATTTGCGGGGGTTAAATTCACACATTGCGGCGGTTGTTAACCCCCGCTATCCGCTGTAGCAGCGGTCCACAAAACCCCCCCAATTCTGGTCGCCGCAAACATTTTGCGGAGGTTGTTTTCCTGGCCGCTGCAACACAATTACGGCGGTTGTGTGATATATTTAGCGGCGGTTCTGACCTCCGCAATTGCTATTTATTTTTTTATTAAAAAAATGTTCTGGGGTTTAAAACCCCCACAATTCATTTATTTAGCGGCCTATTGCTAGCAATGCTATTCTGATACCTTTTTTTCGGACAATTATTACTCCAAAACTGATTGAGAATATATTAATATAATGAAGCATCAATTTATTATTCAAATTGTTTACTAAAATCAAGTAACATCAATGTATTATTAAGCCATATTGACATTAACATAAAGCAAGTATTATCATTAGTCTCAAACCTAATATTAAACACATTCACTCCAACATCAGTATCCTCATTAGTCTCAAAAACTAACATTAAACACATCCACTCATACCACTAATCATAAAGGATCTGCTACGTCCATTCAATCAACTACCATACTTAATTGTCTAATACAATTGCACGGAACTTCATTGGTTGCCATTACGATTACTACCACTAAATGATCTTCTTACGTCCGTGGGTGAAGCGTGTCCACTAGCTGCATCACTTGGCTAGAAAAAAGAATTTAAAATAACTAATGATCAAATCCTCATAATCAGAGATATAATTGTTCATGCTACTTATGTTTGAATCAATAGCTCTAACAGACAGCCCTCCTGATTCATTGATAAAAGGAGAGAATTATTTTTCTTGGCACTGATTCAAGTGATATTTTACAAAGTATAAGGGCATTACAATAATCTATAATCTTCCATGACAAATACACACTACATATATTTGAGACACAACAGTCCTCATTAAGCTCATTTCCCTTTCAACTTCTGCCAACTTCTGCAAAGTTCCCAAATATATATAGTAGATCTTAACTTTCCTCCTAATTTCTACACAACCCCTCTGAATCTTTTGTAACCTTAACTATATACTATCCATTTTTAGTCCATGTTAATTTTCACAGGTGAAGAGAAATTAATTAAGAGAATCAAATTATGGGGTTGAATAATGGGTCCAGTTTTTTGGCTGATTTCCTGAGGCGGTGCGGTGTCTACTTAACCTTCAAATCTTGTCCAAAATTCAGACCATCTAAAATAATAAAAAGGATGTCCATATCAACAAAATCTTTGTCCTATTATTGAAGGGACACAGAGTATCATCCATCAATAAAGTAGCTATCAAAAAATGTACCTTTATATTTGTTGTCTAGATCCAGATTCCCTAGGTGTCCATTCTTGAAGAATGGCAATAAAAATAGAGCATAACTACTGACATTATCATCATCTTAACAGAAAAAGGTACATAGAAGGAACTACTTCAGGTTCCAACAAGTTTACAATGAAGGGATTATAGTTTGAGATTAATCTAGGATGTGAGTAAGTTACATTTCAAAGTTAACAATCTTACCGTTGAAGGAGGAGTAGTAGAAACAAAGATCCCAGCAAATTCTTCAGGTATTCTCCCTTCTTTCCTTATCATATACATCTTGAAAGCGCTCATCATTTCAGTGTGAGCATTCATCAGAAAATTGAGGCTGTCTTGGCTTTTGTTGTGAGCACTCAACATCTGATTGTACTTCTCTTGCCATTGAGAAGAACATGAACCATTATTGTAACTTGAAGCATTCAAATCACTATAACGGGGTCTTGTTTGTTTAAAAGCTCTACTTGGGACGACTCCTAATCCCAAGCACCTTACCCGTCCAGAATGCTCTTTTCCTAGTACTTTTCTGACGGCATCATTTGGCGAAATCTCGGACTCATCTGTGGTGCTTTGAGTCATGGCTTGCTCAATTTTTTCCTAAACACAGCACACACGATTAACTTAAGTACCAGTTGACAAGATAAAAATAAATTAAAGCAAATTTTTTAGACTCCCTGGCCTTGTTTTTCCAAACCTTCTTATTGCATCATAATTCCTCACTTCTACTTGATCAAAAAAAAAAAATTCCTCACTTCTACTCACTGCTTTGCCAACCATTTCCCCTATCTTAACATTTACCCTAATGATGGTTGCAAGCATTCTGGTATGAGCTTACTGCATTTTCTCATTTTAACACTCAACTAAAGTTTGGAACTATTCTGGTTAAAACCAAGAACAGACAGTTTTCTAAACTCTAATATCATTAAGGTCCTTGTAAATGTATTCATTTTTAGACAAGGTCCTCATAAATGTACTCATATTGTCAAGAATCATGTCAAACTATATCTACATAGATTACAGTAAGAACTATCCACTTGGAAGATGATTTGAAGAAATTTATTAAATCCACAATTACATAAAAACTTACACATATCTCTTTTGCTGCCTCATTAACATATGATCCATCTTCATTCCTATGAGTAGCAAGATAAAGTTGACCTCGTCCAGGATTTTGTCCGCTATTAGCCATCTATAAATAGAAAAATCAAAGCCACAATAACTTAACTAACTAGGAACAGATTCTAGTTTCACTCAAGTAATCCAAAATGAAGCAAAAACATTCACCATTTCAGCCCTTCTTCTGAAGTTGGGTTTGGAGCCACCGATGTGTGAAATGGTTTGTGTCTTCCGAATTTCAGCATTTCTTTTGCACATTTCCTTACAAAAAGATACTCAAAAGTTAAGATATATAAACAAATAGCCATATAATTACACACACCAATTGAAGCATTTAAATAAATACCCTTGTTTTTTCTTTAAGGCGGTAATCAACATAAGAAATCCATTGATCCCGTGGAATCCCATCTGGAACTTTATTAATTGTCTCAGCTCTTATCTGATCTCTGCTCTTAAGTGGGTTATCAATTGCATTAAACAACTTTAGCCTTCTTGCACCCCACTTCTTACACATCGAAGTATATGCATATCGCCTTGCATTTGACTCGCTGGTCCTAAAACAAAATCGCGGCTGCAAGAATAAAAGAAATGGTTAGCTTATCTATTATATGCAAATATACAGTCCACTTTTTCTTTTCTGTTAGATGTGATTATTTGTTGTAAAGACAACAACTGTCGAGATTTCCCCGAGTGAGATGTGTGATTGTTTACTCTTACAGACTTTTAGGAGGAGGACACTGTTCAGTATATTATCCCTTACATTTGTACATGGAATATCAATTTCTGTGCTTCATGAATATTCCTGTTCTAGTTGAATTATCGTAAGGAGGATTGCTAAAGAGGTCTTCAGATTGCAACTTCTGAAAACACCCTTATGAGTTAAATAAAGAAAAGGATTTAGGTTTTTCTATGTCACAAACAATTCCTAAAGCAATAACCAAATCACGGGTGATTAGTTATGATTAAATAGAAGAAAAGAGGAAATTAAGCCTCATTATGGCCTATACCTTTATAAATTGATCAAAGCAATTGTTGAAGTATGCTGCAGGTAAATCCGACCATTTTTCAAAGTGAACTGGAAATATGGAGCTGTCTTTTGCTAAGATTTCACAAAAACCTGCAAGAATGCCTTGTCCTTCGCCAATAGGAGAATCTAAGTCGTCAAAATCAACCACAATACGTTCTCCATTAGATAGATTGAACACGTCTGTTTTCTTCAGTTTGAGTTTCTTGATAGCTCCTTGTGAATCTGAAAAGATAAAAACCCAAAATTCAAAAATCACAATCAAATAACATTTGGGTAATCATTTGTACTTACCATCAAGAACTTTAGTAGAGAAACAGAACAAACCACTGACAAAAATATTGTCGTGAAACAATGATTTTGAAATCAAATATACTGGTTGCACAGAGTAGTAACTAAATTCAACCAAAACAAAATGGAAATCCAAAATACATTTTATGGAAGTAATAAAAATAAAGTGATTGAAATATTGCAGGTAAGACAATTCCAATATGAGATAAAATGACTGATGACAACTAATGCATATATATACATATATCATCTTTTTAAAACATGAAAAGTCAAAACATTGAAAAGATTATCTGGAAGGGAAACCATTAATTCCAAACAGAACAACCTACAGTCAATGCACATTGTATATAAGTTTTGGTTTGACTTTCCATAACAACACTTCAACCCCAAGTAGTTAGGGCACCTATATGACTCCTGGCTAACAATTCCACTATATCAACATGACTAATGAATTAATAACAGGCTCTAGAATAGTTGCAGTATACCTGTAACTATCATTGTCATTATTTCTTTCTTAGGCTGATAGTTACAGTCATTGTTTCACCATCAACACACATGTACTCTTTATACATCTGATATCTTACACTTGAGGGGCCAATATGTCATAAAAGATTCACAAGGCAATGTCCTTAAATTTACTTTGGACGAGTAATAATGCATCTAATGTCCAATTTTCTGTCATTTTCAACAGCATGGAAGCTAAACCATCTGCAGCAGAACTAATTTTGCCAGTCCCACCCCCACAACAGCGAGAAGAAGAAAGAAGAAAGAAGAAAGAATAAGAATAAGGCGGAGGAGGAAGAAAGAAGAAGTAAGAAGCAGAAATTACCAATTGCATCTACCGTCCAATGTGACATAGACTCACGTCCACTAGACTTTTTAGGTGGTTTCGACTGTGACGCAGTTTGAATTGATGGAATCGGCTGCGTTGTGGTTTGACCTGATGGAATCGGCTGCGTTGTGGTCTGAACTGATGGAGTTGGCTGTGCTGAATCCTGAACTGAAGGAGTCCGCCGTGGTATCGATTGAAGAAATGAAGTCAGCCGTTGTTGGCGAAGATTCTGATTCAGTAGTTGATGAGGTAATGGTGTATCATGAAAATGTGAAGGTTCTGATTCAGTTGTTGATGAAGATTGTGCTGCACCTCGTGAAGTAGATGCTGAGTGAACTGAGTTCTGTATGTTCTCGTAATGCTTGGGCTTCGGCATATCTGCAAGCAATAAAAGTAGATGAAACACACACATAGATAGTTGATTAACAAAAACATATCCAGGGTTAAAAATACTCACCAGGATATTCAACAAATTTTGGTAAGATCTGGAAAAAAAAAATAAAGAATGCAAGGTTTTTGGGACAATTTTCTGATTTATAAATGGAGATTGCAACTAAATTACCAATAAGAACTAAGGAACGGAATGAAAAACTACTACTGATTTGGCATTGAACTAATGAGCTTAATTCCTATTCAGACATATGCTCCTCTATTGCAACTGGGACATTTTCATAATCGACATCAAAAAATTGATCAAAATCTTGTTGTTGGTACGGCTCATTCTCGTACATTTCTCCTTCATCAAGCTCTCCCATGTCAAACAAATATCTTGGCTTTAAATGTACAACCACACTCCATCCTTCATCAGTTTCATCATCAACATAATAGACCATATTTTCTTGAGATGCTTCAATATAAGGATCATGATCCTCACGATCGCCGGTGTGAATCAATTTAGAAAAATTGACACAATTAAAATTCCAAGCATCTCTTTTGAACCCTCTACTCCGAGTAGTGTCAGCCCATTGACATTTAAAGAGAAAAACCCTGAATCGACCATAATAATAATTCCGACCATATCTATCAGCATTAGATGCAATACACGAGGTGTCAGAGGTAAGAAAAACTCCACTGTTTTGAGTTTTCGATCCTTGTTCTCTAGACAAAGTCCGAAATTTGAATCTATTAATGTTATAAGCAGTGAACCTTCTTGCATTTGTCATCGGACCCCGTGCTAAAAACTCCAAATCAGTAGAGATTGTATTGGCTATATCCGGATTCATAATCTAAATAAACAAAATTAGTTTTGTCAAATACAAAATTCAGACAAGAAACTTAATTAAGAATAGACAAACATTTGACTACCATTCACTTACTCGCTTTGGAAACCAATCAGGAAACTCCTTATTAACTCTCTTTTCTATTTCTGTTGGCAAAATTTTTCGACGACCTCTTGAACTCCTTCTTATGTGATCTCTAAATTCACTACGAAGGAGTTGACTGTATCAATTTAAATCACTTTACTCTAATGTTTTTGTCAGAATTCAAATAAATTTATATTTCTTACTCAATAAACGGCTTTACTGCTGCACAATTAAGTAACACATATCGATGAGCTTGAGCCTTCTCCAGTTGAGTCAAAGGGAAATTTGAGCCTCCGACAGGTTTACCTTGTGGAGGGAACAAAGATGATTCCTCAGGAGCCATGTTATGATTTAGTTCATCATTTACACGTTTAGGCCTATTTACTCTCGACTCCATATCCTCAAAATAACGAGAATATAGAGTCAGAGCTTCTTCAACTATGTAACCTTCAGCTATGGAACCTTCTGGTTATGATTTATTCCCTACAAGGGACTTGAAATGTCCTAACAATCTATAACCAAAGCAAGAAGATATTAGAAAAAGCATTTACTTCGAAAGAAAGAATTTTGAATGTCAAATATTTACCTTTCAACAAAATACATCCACCGATAATGTACCGGACCACCTTTCATTCCTTCATCCACTAGATGGACAGTTAAATGAACCATTACAGTAAAAAGGGATGTAGGGAACAATATCTCTAAGTGGAAAAGTGTGAGTACAATCCGATCTTGTAGCTTTTCAAGGTCCGAGAGGCTCAAGGTTTTCGAACAAAGTTGTCTAAAAAATGAAGAAAGCTCTACCAAGGTTGCAACAACCTGGTTTGGAAGCACATTTCGAATTGCTATGGGCAATAATTGCTCCATAATGATGTGACAATCGTGAGTCTTTAATCCAAATATCCTCTTATTATCCAGATCAATACCACGAGAAATATTACTTGAGTAACCATCCGGCACAGAGACATTCTTTAAAGTTTTGAGAAAGGCAAGTCTCTTATTAACTGGAATGGTAAATGCAGCAAGCCAACAATTCTCATTCTCGTCTGGTCATAGATCGCGCCTTATACCCATATCTTGTAGATCTTTTCGAGCATTAACATGATCCTTTGATTTATGTTTATCATTTAGCAAAGAGTATATAACATTGTTGAACACATTCTTCTCAATGTGCATAACATCTAAATTATGGCGTAACAAGTTGAATTCCCAATATGGAAGATTGAAGAATATGCTTTTTTTTTTCTCCATTGTTGAGTTACATTTTCCTCAACATTTCTTTGTCTATTTCTATTCCTTCTATTATTCAACTCTACTGGTATTCCAAATGTAACATCAATTTCCTTCACTTGTTGCAAAATGTCTGACCCGGATAACTTTCTTGGCGGGTTCCTCTCCTCCACATTGCCAAAAAAATGATGTCTCATCAATCTAAATTTATGATTTCCTACCAAAAACCGGCGATGACCTATAAAGCACCATTTTTTACTGTGACGAAGTCGACAAGGTTCTGTGTCAAAATTGCAAGACGGATATGCAAAACCAGTATGTGTGTTCCAACCGGATAAAATATCAAGTCCGGGAAAGTCACTGATTGTCCACATAAGAGTTGCTCGCACTAAACATTTCTTTCTTTGATGAATCAAAAGTTTCCATACCTTCACACCACAACTCATTCAACTCCTTAACAAGGGGTTGTAGGTATACATCTATATTATTCCCTGGCGTACGTGGACCTGGAATGATCATTGATAGGATCAAATTTGGTTGCTTCGTACACAACCAAGGTGGCAGGTTATATGGAATCAAAATCACTGGCCAAATGCTATAAGTAGTACTCATTGTCCCAAAAGGATTAAAACCATCACTAGCTAGGCCTAAACGAACATTTCGGGGATCAGAAGCAAATTCAGGAAAAGTAGTATCAAACCTCTTCCACGCCTCACCATCTCTAGGATGCCTCATAATTCCATCTCTATTACTATTCTTTGCATGCCATCGCATCTGCTCTGCAATCTTAGAGCACATGAACAATCTTTGCAATCTTGGTTTTAGCGGAAAGTAACGTAATATTTTTGCAGGCATTTTCTTTTGCTTCTTCTTTTTAGCAGGCACATGATTAGTGTTGCTCTTCCTGTTAGGCTTCCATCTAGAGACGTGATAATGCTTACATGTTTCCTCATCAGCATCATCTCCCCAGTATAACATGCAGTCATTCGGACAAGCATCTATCTTGATATAATCAAGAGAAAGCTTTTTTATGGTTTTCTTGGCCTCGTAGAAAGAATTAGGGATCCTTGCAAACTCAAATGCATCCCTAAGTAGATCTAGAATCATAGTCATTCCCTTGTCACTTAGCCCAGACGAACACTTTATGTGATACAACTTTAACAAAAACTCTAGCTTTGAGTACTTGGACCTTTCAAATAATTCTTCACTTCCATCTCTAGGCAACTCAAAAAAATCTTTGTTATTTGAAGGCGTATCATTTAACATTTCTTCTTCTCCAACTACTTGTGACGGATCTACATCAATGTGCTTATGCCTTGAGCCCTGAAATGCTTCATTAATTAACAATTCTATAGGATTTTCAGGAGGCAATGTATATGGGATAATCTCTATATTTTTGGAGTTTTGCAATAGATCTGTTTCCCCTTGCATAACCCAAGTGACATAATTTTGAGGGAATGGCTTGTCGACCAAATGATTGTACACTATATTTCTAGTCTGCCACTCCTCATTCCCACATTTAGGACACGGACATTTTAATTTATTTCTTACAGCTCCGTTCGTAAATGAAAAATCTAGAAATTGATTCAACCCAATCAAATATTTAGTTGTGGTTCTAGGCATTCCAATCCAAGATTTATCCATCGGGGAGTACTGGTTTATAACCTTTCAACAAGTGAAACTGATGAACAGAAATCAGATTTTTGAGAAGAAGAGTTGAATATAACCTACAGAATTTCATGCGAAAGAACAATTTAGTAACCTAATTTATGGATATAGCATAAACAGAACAATATTTGTGCTTGTTTATAAATTATCATGTATTAGTCGAGACAGAATTGCACATCAAAAACCCAATACAAACAAGTTTGTTGTTTGGTTTGAAGCGATTAATGAAACAAAAAGCTGATAACTGAGAAGTAGGAAGTATACAACAAACAAGTAGTAGAGGCAGAATTTAAACTAGTCATCATCTTTTGGTTGACCAGAGATTAGAACTAGTCATCATCATGAGTTGTCTAGCCAAAATTATACAAGCATACGTGAGATAGCCAAAATTTGTTGCTTTACTTCAGAAATAAAATTTTACAAACTAGTCCAGTTAATTCCATTGTCTAATAACACAACTATCTAAGTAGATTCACAAACAAATCTAAACTAAATTTCCAATTTCTCCATAGATAAACACAACTACCTAAGTTGTAATAAGCTAGAATTTGAAATCTAACTCGATTCACACAAATACCTAATTTTTTTTAGTAAGCTACAATTCGACTATGAAATCTAACATTTCGCTGAGCAGAAATATGCATATTTCAATGATTGATACAAAAGCACAAAATCAGTGATAAGCGAAATACGAAGAAATGCATATGAAAAAAGAGATTATACTACAGTGTTTGCTAAACACAAAGCATAAGAAATTAATTTAACACAAATAGCAAGAATATTACATAAAAATAAGGCAAATAATTGTATAAATTGAAACGCGGGTTAGAATTGCAGATAATCAACGAGTTTAGCAAGTAATTATAATCAACATCGCCAAATGAAAAAAGAGAGCAATATAGAAAAAACCTAACTAGAGAGAACATTACTTACAAAACACAAATAATTCATGTTAATTTCACATACTAAGTTTATCACCACCGATTCTACTTATTCATGTTAATTTCAGTAGAATCAGTGAAAAAAAAAACACAACTATGCAGAGAAAATCCACACGCAGGTTACACATTAAATTAAATCACAATTTGTAGTGACATTTTTTATTTACTAATTCACCGATTTCTGATTCAAAATAACGAGTTCATAAGTTCCAAAATCCAAATCAAAGGATCAAACAAATGCTATTTACTGTTGTTATTTCTAGTTATTATCCAAATCACAACAACTATGTATACCTTCAGACTATCAATTCCATAGTTCAGTGCCTTCAAACTGTCAATTTTAATTGTGGAAAAATACAAAAATCCAGCATTGATGCATAGAAAATCCACATGCAAGATGAAAATAAACTAAATAACAATTTGTAGAGAAAAATCAAAAAAAAAAAAAAAAGGAAGAAGAATACCTGAAAATCAGTAGAAACTTGAAGAAATCTTATATTTTCAACATTGATTTTTGATTTTCAACATTTATTTTGGATCTTCAGCCTTAGATTTTCTAAGAAATCTGAAAATATGAGCGATTTGGGGAAATTTAGAGAGAGAGAGAGAGAGAGAGAGTGAGAGTGGAGAAATTTGAGAGAGAGAGTGTTCTGGTGGGTTTGGCAAAAAATGAGGGGCAGAATTAAAAAAACGAGGTTTTGGGTATACAGTTGATGTTATATCCCGTATTTTTATACATTGGGACAACCCAGATTAACTATGATAAGTTAGGGCCAAGACTATTCCGGGATTGAAGTCGGGACTTTTGACCTTTGATTTTATTTTGGAGACATAAGTTGTATATGAAATTGTTGACTTTGAACACTTAGGAAAATTTGGGACCAAAATTTATATAATTGGAATTGAAAATCTTGCCAAATAAGGCCTTGTGGCCGTGTGGATTGAAGTGGTCCCCACACATTGTTGTGGCCAATTTTAATTGGTCCAACACATGTGTGGGCCCAAGGACACATGGAGAAAATTGTGTGGGACTTAAAAGATGACTTTCAAGTCATCTTCTTTCATTTACACTTAGCAAAATATCAAGAAATTGGAGAACCAACAAATCCCAAACTCTCGGCCAAGAGAGGGAAAAACCAACTCCAATTCTAGCCTTTCCAAAATTTATTCCTTGGTGCAAACCCACTATTTGGAGGTCCCTAAGTAGCGTGAAAGTGTTATTGGAGCGATCAAGTCTTTCGTTTAGTGGATCGCAAACCCTAACCTATTGAGGGATTGAAGAAGAAAGGTGAGTTTTGATCATGTTTTATGTGTTATAGATGTTTTATGCATATTGTAGTATGTTAATATGGATGAAAATCATGAAATATGGTATGTTGAAGTTGAGCCGTGTGTATGGTGTGTGAGCCGTGTAAATGGGTGTTGTAATTGAGTTGATGGATTAATTCTTGTAGCATGTTTGATTGTTGTAGTGTGTAGGATGGCTAAGAATCACCAATACATGTATATGTGTAGGGTAGCCGAGTGTTGGTCTTGCTATATGCCGAAGAACGCATTAATATCGCTTAGCGTTTTAGTTGTTGTCGTTATGAATTCTAGTATGGAATTGAGCGCTTAACGACTCAAGAATGGTGTTGTAATTGTATGGGCTGATTTGAGGCTTATTGTGTGTTTGATGTAATTTGTATATTTATGAGAGTGATATTGTTATAGTGTGGATTGTTGATACAAATCATGACTTGGAAATGAGGAGTGTGCACAGTGGGGTCTCGGGTTTGGGGGACTGTTTTCGGCCAAATTAGCGCAAATTGTTGGATTGTTGGAATTATTATGTAAATTGTTAAAAGTGCTCTTGAATATTGTTGGAAAGGATTCGGGTTGATAATTGAATTTATGAGCGATAATGTGGCTTAAATGTAAGCCGTCGAATCGAATATTATGAATGTTGTCGAATGATGCAAAAGAGAGTTATTAATGTTATATCGCTTTTCGGGTTGGTCATTGATGTTGTTAGGTTGGTTATTGTTGTTGTGTTGTTGATTTTGGCCGAGTTAAATTTTCGGGGTGGCCTATTTACAGGGGAAATGCTGCCCAAATTTCTGTAGAATTTAGAATTAGTTTGGAATAAATGGCTTAAGTACTTATGGCTAATGTTTGATATTCATTGGCATATTTGTAGACCTTGGGGAGCCCGAGGCGTAGATTGGGATTAACTTTAGATTGGCTAGCTTGGAGTGCGTACGAGGTATGTAAAGCTCCATCCTTCATTCTTTTGGCATGCCTTAGTTTTCAATAGGCTTTATCACGAGCCTCGAGGAAATTCAAAATTCGAAATCCGAGTACGATATGATCCTTATATATATATGTTCTTGGCATTCTTATGTATGATGTGATGAAATATGAACCATTATGTCTTCCAAAGAATTGGTTTCCAAACTTTGTACAAAAAGGTTGTTTTAAAGAAATTCCGTAACTATGAATATCGTATCTTTCACAGAAAGGCTTGGATTGTTCCGATATTTTGTAGGAATTTGTATGGCGTATGATAAGTATGTTTTCCATAGGCGGGCCCGACTCGGGTCAATACCCGTCCGTGGGTCCCGCGACTTTCCTTTATGTAATTCGGACGACTTTTGAAAGAATTTGGTATGATTATCATTTCGAAGTTCAAGTATGGTCAATTACTTATATTTGAGTCTATGTTAATGATTTTATGCATATGGTTACTCATGACTCCGCTCGTGTGCTCTGTTATATCTTTCGCCGGTTCCCGGGCCGGTTCTGTTGTCGTGCGCACTATGATATACTCCGGTGTTATGCTGTGTTTATGATTTACCGAGCCACTCGTTGGAGGGCCAGGTTCCACTTATTTTGGTGATATGCTGTGTACGGCGCTATGCTGCGTTATGATATGTGACGGGGATACGGAGATTTGAAACCTTTCTGGTGTTATGCTGTGTTATGGCGCCATTGACGGGCGGGCGACCATATTCTTCTGTACCCTATGCATGACTTATATTTTTTAAAATTAACCATTTTGATATATTGGATTTGTACTTATTTTCTGTACTACTATTTTGTTTATGCCTCAGATTTGTTTCTGTAGCTTCTGCTTTGCATACTCAGTACATATTTCGTACTGACCCCCTTTCTTCGGGGGCTGCGTTTCATGCCCGCAGGTACAGACGCACAGTTTGGTGATCCACCAGTTTAGGACACCCTCTTCTGCTGTTTGGAGTGCTCCTATCATTTCGGAGCCTACATTTTGGTATATATCCTCGTTCGTTGCATATGTATATATTTGATTCAAGGGTACAGCGGGGCCCTGTCCCGCCATATGTATCTGTTGGTCTGTTTAGAGGTCTGTAGACGTATTTGTGGGTTGTGCCTACTTCTGTACAGGTGTGTTTGTATGACCCTATTCGCCATAGCAGCCTTGTCGGCTTGCATTCGTATATGTTTTGGGCCGTTGCGCCATTTGATAGCCTTGTCGGCTTTTGATATATATATATATATATATATATATATATATATATATATATATATATATATATATATATATATATATATATATATATATATATATATGGTTGCGTTTGAAATATGTCTAAGCCAGTTTGATATGATTTGGGGCAGCGTGTGATATTTGTGCCCGTGTACGTTATCTGTATGAGATTCGATCTGGATAAGTGTGTTAGGGTGCCCAACTCGGGCACTAGTCACGGCCTACGGGGTTGGGTCGTGACAGTTGTGGCGCCTTTTATTTTTAATAGGTCTAGCGGGGGTTAAAACCCCCGCAAATCTAATGAAAAATAGTGGGGCCTACACTAACCTCCACAATTAGTATAATTTTGCGGCGGCTATAATATCCTCCGCAATTAAACCTCCGCAAATCTAGCATTTTTTTGTAGTGTCTTGAATTCGATGTTTCTCATTTGCCCAAGGTTGGCTCTCCGTTGGATCCCTCATCCAAGCTTCGAGCAGATGATAGTCCTCGTATGGATAACCCCACGCTTTATCGTCACTTGGTCGGAAAGTTGAATTATTGGACCAATACTCGGCCAGATCTGTCCTTTGCTGTTCTTGCTCTGAGTCAACACATGCAGCGACCTTGTTTGTAACATTTCTCGGCTGCTTTACGAGTCTTACGATACCTGAGCTCAGATCCCGGTCAAGGCATCTTACTATCTTCCAACCCATCCTTTTCTTTACTAGCTTTTTGCGATGCGGACTGGGCATCGTGTAAAGATTCTCGTAAGTCGGTTAGTGGGTTTTTCATTACCCTTGGAGGTGCTCCGATCTCGTGGAAATCGAAGAAACAAGTCTCGATCTCCTTGTCTTCCGCCGAAGCGGAATATCGGTCCATGCGTCGTGTTACTGTGAGCTTACTTGGTTAATTCGTCTTCTTGAGGATCTTTCTGCTCCAATTTCACTCCCAATTCCGCTCCACTTCGATAGCCAAGCTGCCATCCATATAGCTCGTAATCCGGTCTTCCACGAGCGGACCAAACATGTTGAATTGGACTGTCATTTTGTGCGCCAACAATTCCAATCTGGTCTGATTACACTTTCATTCGTTCCCTCTAAAGATCAACTTGCAGATCTCTTTACTAAGCCCCTTTCTGGGGTTTCTCACAGAGCAATTTTGAACAAGTTAGGGGTCATGACTCTCTCCTCCAACTTGAGGGGGGATGTTGGAATACAAATTGGAATACAGAACCCCCATGGAAACACAAAGAAAACGAGAGAGAGAAACGAAGAAGACGGCGGAAACACAAAGAAAACGAGAGAGAGAAACGAAGAAGACGGCAGAAACACAAAGAAAATGAGAGAGAGAAACGAAGAAGACGACGGTGATGTTTTGAAGTAAAAGACTCCACTTTCATTTTGACTGAAACAAGAAACAAGAATGTTTGGCCAAGTGGATTCATCTCAGCCATACAATACACACACTTGATAGATTAATCCTCCACCCTTAGATTAAACTCATAACAGATTTAAATGTGATCATGTGACCAACATGTGAGAGAATAAAGTTTGTTACACAATGGACAAGTTAGAATAGGACAAGTGTAATTAGTTTTGTCCATTTCCCCTTTTGTTTCTTTTGTTTCTGTTGCATAGCATTGTGTATAAATATATGTACATACTGATGAATAAAAACACACAGAGAAAATTCTCAAATTCAGTATCCTCATTTTCAATTTTCTACAATTAACGCAAGGATAGTAACAAGGTAACCATATTGTCGAACTAAAAAGGATATATGACGCCATTTTGTTAATGTTGGCTAACATAGACCCTGTGAAATCGGTGGAGTGGTGGATAAAATTATGCTGTTATATTTCAGTAAATATTATTAATTATTTAACGTTTCAGTTAGTATGGTGTAATTATTTTTTATTAAATGTGGCAGCTTAATATTTAAATGTATGATGTTTCTTGTCAGTTGTCACCGATTTTAATCAAACGCTAGATCAGTGACGGAAACATTTCTTCACAAATTTGTTATGAGGGAAATATTCTTTCACAAATGTTCTGGTTTACACAAAAAATTGTAACGGAAATGATCTGTCACAAAATTTTATGACAAACATAGTTTGTCAAAAGTCGATCAAAAGTATGTGACAGAATCAAGCCCAATAGGCTCCGCAATTTGGTTATGGCAACTGGGTCATTCGCACACATTGTTTTAAAAGTCAGTGTCAGGACTCGCTCCGGGGCTCGCCTCGGGGCAGGACAGTGGCAAAACGCCCTGGGGCTAACGTGCGGGGCTTAGTCCTTATGAGGCTTACGCCCTAAGCACCCAACCGTACGCCCTAAACACGCCTAACGCCCAACGCCCAGGGCTCGCCTAACAGTTCTTACACAAATTATATTTTAAATTCCTTAATTAAAATCATTCACCCTCATAATTGTTTAACAAAATAATGATACTTAATAGTTTTTCATCTATAGAAATAGAAGATTGGGTGTAACTCATATAACAAGTCGTAGTATTGGATATTTACTATTTGAGAACGTCGTGAGGGTGAATATCACTTATTTGTTTTAAAAAAAAAAAACACATAGCGGAATTGTACATTTTCACTTGTCATTGGTCATAAGTCCTATGTATCAGAATTATCATATAATTTTATTTTTTGTTCATGAAGAAGTTATGTTTTAATTGTAATATTGATAAATTTTATTGATTATTTGCTTATAGGGAGATAAAATGAATAGTATGATAGTAATAGTGTTTTAAGAAACTGTGTTTTTTTCCGTGTTTGAAAGTTAAAATGTTAGAATTGTTTTGCATTTCATAATAGCTTTTATTTCATTGTATTGTTTATACTTGTAAAAATATGTTATATATAATTACAAGTTATAAGCGGTGTATAATGGGTTTTGATCATTTTTTTGTGAGGATCAACCCCGCGCGCGCGCACACACACACACACACACATATATATATATATATTTCATTTATTTACAGTTTTCTTTTATTTTATTATGTAATTTTACCTATTTAAAAATATTTATTGTAATTATATTATTTTAAGAAATACTAAAAATCAAATACCCATGGGGCTTACGCCTCGTCGAGGCGTATGTAAAACACCCCGCCTTTTAAAACACTGTTCGCACAAATGTCCTATTTCGCCGGGTGGGGGGGGGGGGGTGTTGGTCTTTAATTTTTGTACTTCAAATTGCTGATCTTTAATTTGTATCCTTCGGCACTTTAAGTAATAAAAAAGTGATCGAAAATATCTCTCACATTCTAGGTTCTAATCCAGCAGAGTAAAAAAAAAAAAAAAAATCGCAAAGCAAGGTTTTCATAGAAATATGCCATTCAGGCTATGCTTTAAGGCATAGTTTTGTAGTATAACTTAATTTCTACAAAACTATGTCGAACAAAGCATAGTTTCTATACCTTGTCCGACATAGTTTCGTAGAAATTAAGTTACATAGAAACTATGTCTTGTCCGGCATAGTTCTGTAAAAATTAAGTTATCCTATTGAACTATGCCTTGAGCCATAACTTTGTCTCGGATAGGCATAGTTTCTATAAAAACCTTGCCTTGTGATTTTTTTTTCACTCTGCTGGGTTCGAACCCAGAATCTCTGATTTTATAGACCAGTGAATAAGAATACTTTGGCCCACAAAATTTCATTAAATGAGAAGTAAGGAAAAAAGTTAAAGACCAGCGATTTGAGGACAAATATTAAAGAACAATCCATATGAAGGTCAATCCACGCAATTTTTTGATGGGACCTCTGTCATAAAAAAAAAAAAAAAAGACAGAATAAGAAATTCGTAAAAAGAATTTACGACAAGGGATCATAAAACGGCTGTGGTTTCGTGACAAATCTCTCATAAAACATGATTTGTGAAAGATTTGCCCGTCACAATTACTGGATTTTCTTTCAGTTATCGGGATCAAATTGACACACAAATATTGGTGATTGACAAGTAATAAAGTGATGAAATAAAGTATCGTTTCCATGTAGACTTGTTATTAGCTTAGTTATGATTAAAGAATTACGGACTATTGATTCACTAATGTTATCAAATGTACTGTTTGTTGTAACTAATACAAAATTTGTAAACTAATTGTCAGGTCATTAGATCACAACAAATATTTGTACTTTTGATTTGAATTTAATTAAGAGATGAGATTCCATGGTTACAAGTAGACAATTAATCCTGTCGAGTATTCACTTAAATTGACTATTTATGTTATCTTGTTATTAGTCACCAGGTTTATTTTGCTCGTAGGAATCTTCTGAGTTCTTACTCACATATTCAGGTTAATCTAATGCTTATATTTCTATAGAACCAAATATAACAAGAACACACTTGTTATTCCTATATAACTATTGAGCAAGGCGGGTAGTTATATTTTTATCTTAAGGATAAGGTTCGCGTACATCCTATCCCAGACCCGACTTATGAAATTTCACTGGGTATATTGTTGTTGTAGCTGTGAATCTATTTTTCGAGGCCTGGATTCAAGAACTTTTCATAGTCAATCCTACATGCAATCCAAATTTTCCTTTCCAAGTTCAATTATGGCTTCGTTAATAATATTTAATTGATGAACGAGCAATCAAATGTTTAAGAACATGATATGAATAAATAAAATCAATATTGATAATCAAACTTCAATTCAAGCTTCAACTACCACAACCATGAGTATCCCACAATTCTAGAATTAAGGAACTAGCCCCGCATGCTCATGTCACAAATATCACAAGTCATAAAATCATCAATTACAAAAATTAGATGAAAGAAAAATAAAAACTTTATGAATTCTTGCTCCAACGTGCTCTAGACATCATTCTGATTTCGTAGGTCAAAAGTTCCTTAAAAACATGTTTAGAATGTATTTATACTGTGCTGAAATGCCTTGAAGACCAAAGCACCCTTAATGACCCAAAACTAGGTCTGAAAATAAATATTGAAAATCGAAAAATCGGACCGAACCGATTTAATTCGATTTTCCGGTTCGGTTTTGGTTTTATTTTTATAATAAATCCGTATTTCTTTCCAGTGTTCGGTTCCGGGTCACCGGTTCTTCGATATTTCGGTTTAACCGAACATTTACTATATGGGCACCAAAGAAAAATATATTACAGAGACCACTTACTCTCAAATCTTAGGCCCAAATAATTTTCTTCCAACCCAAGTCCATCCCTTTTAGTTCCCATTTCATCAACCCTAGTTCCATATCCCTCACGCTTCAACACTCCACAGTCCACACCCACAGTCTGCACTTCAGTCTTCACTCTGTTCCTCACACCGGCGGCAATTTCACTCCTTCCGGCGGCGGCTGCACTTTGCGTAACTAGTTAAGGCTCTTAATGATGAAAAGTGGTGAAGTCCATTGATCAATGTTGGTGCCTGGTGAAGAATTTCTTTTGTTTGGTTGTTTAATTGATCAATGTTGGTGTCTGGTGGTTCGTTTAATGCAACTATGCAAGTTTCTAGGGTGGGCATAAATACCGAAAATCGAAAAACCGAACCGAACCGAATGAATTCGGTTTTTCGGTGTTTCGGTTCAGTTCCGATTTTTTTAAATAGCAAATTCGGTGTTCGGTTTAATCGAAATTTCTTTTTTTTTTTCTTTTGAAAATTTACTACATGAATATAATTTTTTTTTTTTGAAAAAAAAACATTAGTAGACAATAATATTATAATATTTACATACTCTTAGCAACTAAATGTCATTAAACATTACATGGCAGGTTAAGTGTTTTATAGTAAATCAAATTGCTATATATAAGGAAACCCTTCAGACGTGAATAATTCCAATACCTATTTGTTGTTCATAGTATAACTGCTTTTATACAATTTCATACTTCCTTCTTATTTTGCAAGATTTTTTTCCAGCGTTTTTTTTCTTATCTTTTCTACTTCCTCCTTATTCTCAACTTCTTTCGTTGTTCCATAAAAAATAAAATCTCAGTTTTTATTTAACACTACAGGATATTGAACACAAGTATAATTATAATTTGAGTGTTGATTTTTATTATATATAGTATAATAAAAATGTTATACATAGAATAATATTCATATAATTTATTTCACCTATAATAATAAATTAGATATAACTCACATAATTTGATTATACACTGTGTAAAATTTTATATACCTCGTATGATTTTATTATACGTTGTATGATACATTATATTTTGTATATAGAAGATATGATCTTGTATGTATGGATGATCACTATGGTTGGATTCTAAACTCATCAGACCTTCAAACATTTAGTCTAACGTAAACCTCTGTAACTCGAAGCAATCAAGAAGGAAAAATGGAAATAAATGGAGAGATGTGTAATTGCTAAAAAAACCGAATTAGAAAAAACCGAAACCGAACCGAACTAATTCGGTGCAGTGTTCGGCGTCCACTTTCAAAAAACCGAAATCGAAAAACCGAACCGAACTTTGAAAAAACCGAACCAAAAAATCGAACGCCCACCCCTACAAGTTTCAGTTTTTACTAATGTGGGGTTGATAGTTTTTAACTTACCACAAGAATTTGCTTAAAACCATAAAAAGTTAAATGCCCATGCCAAAAAATCGAATATGAAAAAATCGAAACCGAACAGAACCGAACTTGAAAAAACCGAACCGAACCACTTCAAAAAACTGAACCGAACTAATTCGGTTCGGTGTTAGGTGTCCACTTTCAAAAATCGAAACCGAACCGAACGCCCACCCCTAGGGCCAAAACTGAGTCGGAATGGACCGACATACCCTTGTCACGCCAATGACATGACACTCCACATGCCATACAAACAGGAATCTTTAGAAAATTGAATATTCATCAGTCAACCTTGAGAATGAATCAGCACGACGCACGGCACGGCACATCATGCTGTTGGGTCCATCCCATAATTTGAGGAAGGAAACATCTCCCTTATTTTAAGGAAGAAAACATTTCCCTTGTTTTGAGGAAGAAAACATCTTCCTTGTATTTGGCAAATTGTCAAGTGCTTGCTTAAGTCACAAATGACATCAATAGATTCATTTCATCCCTATAAATAGGGAAGCCTTCTATCATTTGTAGCATCACCAAGAGCAAGAGAGAAAAACAGTAAGGAAAACACTTGAGTGAGATATAGGTATTAAGTTTAAGATTGGTTTTTTGTAATAGTTGAGTGTGAGAGTTACTCCTCCTATTGTAATTCTGTTCCGGTTATGAATAGAAGACTTTTTCAACCAGCCAGTGGTTAAACCGGGCCGGTTTGGTTTGAATTAGTGCAGCCCGGTTCACTCTGTTTTTGTCCGATTTTCAGATTGGTCAGACTGGCTCCCTAGGTTTTTGACCATTCCGGATTCAACCGTGAGTCTCGTTTTGCCTGATTCTGCTTCCACAGTCCAGTACAAGCAGATTAGGTGCACTTTATCATGGAGAAATCATCATCGGATACCATGATTCCGCTAACATCCTCAAATTATAACATGTGGAAACCTCGTATGGAGGACTTGTTAAATTTGAAGGATTTAGCCGAGCCGCTCGAAAATAAAGGTGCCAAACCCGACAAGAAGATAGACGAAGAATGGGCAAGAATGAATAGGAAAACGGTCGCACAAATTCGACAGTGGATTGACCATAGTGTATTCCATCATGTCGCGCAGGAAACGAGTGCTTACAAACTTTGGGAAAAGCTTGGGAGCATGTACCAAGCAAAAACGGCTCGAAATAAAATATTGTTGATGAGGCGATTGGTAAATCACAAGCTACGTAGCGGTACCTCTGTCACAGAACACACAAGTCAGTTCCAAGATCTCGTGAACCAGCTAAGTGCAGCCGAATGGGTTCTCAAAGATGAGGAGCAAGCAATTTTGCTCCTAAGTTCTCTACCTGATAGCTGGGAGACTCTTGTCGTTACTCTTAGTAATTCCGCCCCCAATGGTAAGGTGACCATGCAGATGGTCACGGACGCCTTAATAAACGAGGAATCGCGAAGAAAAGAAGCCGGGGTAGATCAATCATATGCCCTTGTTTCTGAAAATAGTGGACGCAACAGAGGTAGAAGCAGAGGTAGAGGAAGAGGCCGAGGCAAAGGTAGAGGTCGAGGTCAAAGTAGAGGAAGATCCCAAGTTCGAGGGAGATCACGAGAGCGGGGAAAGTCCGTCGATACCAACACTTGGTTCGAGGGCTATTGTAACTATTGTGGCAACTATGGCCACAAGAAGGTGGAGTGTCGAAAGCTTAAACGGGAGCAGCCTCAAACTAACCAGAGTTCGAGCAAGGAATATGGTGAGACCATGGTCACCGTGTCACCAGACATTGCACTTGTTACATGCGGAGAGGAAGCATGCCTACACGTGGGCACAAATGATATTGAGTGGGTGATTGATACTGCTGCATCATTCCATGCCACTCCACACCGGGATTTGTTCAGTACTTATAAATCTGGAGACCACGGCGTTGTGAAGATGGGCAACACCAGTTTCTCGAGCATTGTTGGAATTGGTGATGTGCACATAAAAACCAGCAATTGAAGCTCACTTGTGTTAAAAGAGGTTCGTCATGTTCCGGATCTGAGATTGAATCTGATCTCAGGAGTAGCTCTGGATCGACAGGGGTATGGAAATCTGTTCAAGGATGGTACGTGGAAGCTGTCCAAAGGCTCTATGGTTATTGCTAGAGGACATATTTGTGGTACTCTTTACAAAACCAATGTAAAGTTGTATCGACCGAGTCTCAATGCAGTTGAAGAAGAGACATCGCCAAACTTGTGGCATAGACGATTAGGCCACATGAGTCTGAAGGGATTGACGACTTTTGCAAAGAAAGAAGCCATCTCAATAGATAAAAACGTAACTTTGGATCCCTGTGATCACTGTTTATTTGGGAAACAACATAGAGTTTCTTTTAGTTCCACCAGAAAGAATCGTTCCGAGTTGCTGAGCCTTGTCCACTCTGACGTGTGTGGACCCATTGAAGAAGAATCTCTTGGTGGTAGCAAATACTTCGTGACATTCATCGACGACGCATCACGGAAGTTTTGGGCTTATTGTCTCAAATCGAAGGATCAAGTATTCGATTGTTTCAAGACATTCCATGCTATGGTAGAAAGGGAGACTGGAAAGAAGCTGAAATGCCTCCGATCCGACAATGGAGGCGAGTACACTTCCCGGGAGTTTTTGGCATATTGTGCTGAACATGGGATCAGACATGAGAAAACGGTGCCACGAACACCACAACATAACAGTGTAGCTGAAAGAATGAACCGCACTATTGTTGAGAAAGTCCGATGCATGCTCAGTATGGCTAAACTGCCAAAGCCATTCTGGGGCGAAGCTGTTCTGACAGCTTGTTATCTTATAAACAGGTCACCTTCAGTCCCATTGAACTTTGAAGTTCTAGAAAAGATATGGTCTGGGAAAGATATTTCATATTCTCACTTGAAAGTGTTCGGGTGCAAGACATTTGTGCATGTATCCAAGGAGTTGAGGCAGAAGCTTGATCTCAGATCAACTCCGTGTATCTTTATCGGCTATGGAGATCAAGAGTTCGGATACAGGCTGTGGGATCCCGAAATGAAGAAAGTGATTCAAAGTAGAGACGTCGTGTTCCATGAAAACCAGTTTCATGAGTGTGCTCCAACAGTCAACAAGCAACGAAGTTATCATGCTCCAGATGATGTCCCTGAATCACCACACATTCCTTTCAACAACGAGGAACTTCATGATAATGTCCATGATGAACAAGAAAACATTGATCCGGCAGATGTTGATGATGATCAAAACAAAGAAATTCTTGAGCAGGGGGAGCCTTCACCCCAAGACGCAGCTGGAAATAATCAAGTTCGACGTTCTGCACGAGGGTTAATCCCTCAAAGGTCATACTCGCCAACAGAATGGATCCTTCTTACCAGTGAGGGGGAGCCAGAGAGCTTTCAAGAAGCTCAATCTCATCGTGAAAAATCCAATTGGTGACAGGCCATGGAGGAAGAAATGAATTCTTTACAAAAGAATCAAACATATGAGTTGGTGAAACTTCCTCCGGGAAAGAAGGCCTTGAAGAACAAATGGGTCTTCAAGCTCAAGAAAGATGCTAGCGGAAATATCGTGAAGTACAAGGCAAGGCTCGTAGTCAAAGGTTTCCAACAGAAGGAAGGAATCGACTTTGATGAGATTTTTTTGCCGGTTGTGAAGATGATGTCTATCCGAGTGGTTCTCGGATTAGTGGAAAGTATGGATCTTGAACTTGAGCAGATGGACGTGAAAACAGCTTTTCTGCATGGTGATTTGGAGGAAGAAATATACATGGAGCAGCCCGATGGTTTTCGAATCCCAAAGAAAGAGCATCTCGTTTGCAAGTTAAAGAAGAGTCTCTACGGTCTCAAACAAGCCCAAGGCAATGGTACAAAAAGTTTGACTCATTCATGCTGAAACATCAATACAAAAGAACAACTGCAGATCATTGTGTGTACTTGAAGAAGTTCCCCGATGGAAAATTTATCATCCTTCTGCTCTATGTGGATGATATGCTGATAGTAGGCCAGGATGCAACTATGATCAACAACTTGAAGAAAGATTTGTCTAAGTTCTTTGATATGAAAGACTTAGGCCCTGCACAACATATCTTGGGCATGAAAATCATTCGTGATCGAAAGGCAAAGAAGCTGTTCTTGTCACAAGGGGAATACGTTGAACGCGTGATCAAAAGGTTCAACATGAAAAATACCAAGCCTGTTGGTACTCCACTAGCAAATCACTTCAAGTTGAGCAAGGAAAGTTGTCCTTCTTCCGAAGAAGAAAAGAAGAAGATGAAAGCAGTGCCCTACTCTTCAGCAGTTGGAAGTTTGATGTATGCAATGGTGTGCACAAGGCCAGACATTGCTCATGTTGTCGGTGTTGTGAGCAGATACTTATCAAATCCAGGAAGAAAACATTGGGAAGCTGTCAAGTGGATACTACGGTACCTGAAGGGTACATCTAGACTATGTTTGTGCTATGGGGGAGCTAAGCCGATTTTGGAAGGTTACACTGATGCTGACATGGCGGGAGATTATGATAGCAGGAAATCAACTTTGAGTTATATATTCACATTTGCAGGGGGAGCTGTGTCATGGCAATCCAAGTTACAAAAGTGTGTAGCACTATCAACCACAGAAGACGAATACATTGTCGCAGTTGAAGCTGGGAAGGAGCTTATGTGGCTGAAACGTTTCCTTCAAGAACTGGGTTTCCGACAAGAAGAATACACAATTCATTGTGATAGTCAAAGCACTATGGATCTCAGCACAAACTCGAGGTACCACTCACGCACAAAACATATTGACGTTTGATATCACTGGCTCAGAGAAACAGTCGAGCAACATGAACTGAAGCTCTCCAAGATCAACACAAACGACAATCCTGCAGACATGCTGACCAAGGTGGTACCGAGAGACAAGTTCGAATTGTGCAAAGAACTTGTCGGCATACACTCAAACTAAAAGCCAGTGTACCCTCCTTCAGGTGTATGGGACTGGAGGGGGAGATTTGTTGGGTCCATCCCATAATTTGAGGAAGGAAACATCTCTCTCATTTTAAGGAAGAAAACAAGGAAGAAAACATTTCCCTTGTTTTGAGGAAGAAAACATCTTCCTTGTATTTGGCAAATTGTCAAGTGCTTGCTTGAGTCACAAATGACATCAATAGGTTCATTTCATCCCTATAAATAGGGAAGCCTTCTATCATTTGTAGCATCATCAAGATCAAGAGAGAAAAACAGTAAGGAAAACACTTGAGTGAGATATAAGTATTAAGTTTAGGATTGGTTTTTTGTAATAGTTGAGTGTGAGAGTTGCTCCTCCTATTGTAATTCTGTTCCGGTTATGAATAGAAAACTTTTCCAATCCTAACACATGCCAAGCAAGATTTTTAGAGACCTTGATATGTTCAGACCCCTATTGAATTTGCACTGACACCTCGCACACCACGGCGTCCCATACGCTTGGTATGGTGTTCTCCGAGATGATTTTCATGTTCTTTAATTTTTTTCATGGACGCTTGGTCCTCGAGTCCCAAACTCATTTCCGTTTGCGTTCTTGGATTTAGACTCAAGCTTTGAAGCCTTTTTTCATCCGGTTTATCCCTTTTTGCAAAAGATCATCTTTCACACATCAAAACACATATAATATTAAGCATAAAGTGAACGCATTTTAACTTAAACACCAACAAATCGTACAAAACATGAGGCGATATATAACTTAAAACATGCATTTCTAGCCGAGTATCAATTAACAAAACATTTTTTTTAATTAAAAGGGACAAAAACAAATAAAGATAGACCTACAGGCGTCGGCTTTTGCACCATAGTGAATATCTACAAATAATACTAGGAATTACTCAACAAACAACCCTTGGCACTGCACCATTACACAATCATATACATATACGTTACGATTGTGTAATGCAATACACAATCTGAGTTCCCAAGGTTTTACTAGAAGATAATCATATTCTTTTCAAAAGAAATATAAATAAAAAGGATCTTAGAAGATACTTTATTACTCTAAGCACAAAAATCAAAAGCCGATCCAAAATATAGAATAAGTCAAAAACAGAGTACAATAAAAATTAGCACCCGTCTGGCCATTTTAGAGGAGACAACTCCTATTTCTAATCTTTAGCTGCTTGCCTGCAATCTCTCTAAATTAATTGGGTCCATTGATCAGTCTTTTGTCCTTTCTCAATTAAATGGAGCAATATTTTTTCATTTCATTCAAATTGCATTGACATGAATTACCTCTTGTTGGCTGCAGAGGCGGATTCAGGATTTAAATTTTATGGGTTCAATCTTAAGATTTTTAGCATTGAACCCATTATATTTTTAAAGTTAGGGGTTCATATGTACTATTTATTGCAATTTTAATATTTTTTTACACATAAATTTAAGCTTCGCATCGAACGTTCGGGGTTCAATTGAACCCCTACCTTGTAGGCTAGATACGCCTCTGGTTGGCTGTTGATTAACTTTTGTTTCATTCATCTAATTTGTTTAACTAACCATGAGTTGTGTATAAACTTAGAAGTTAGTTTAAATGCCCTGACTCCTTAAGTTTAAATGCCCTGACTCCTTACTTATTTGTTAAGTGCACCTTCCAATAACCAAAAGCAAGTACTTAGTCAATACGCCAAATTAAACGTAAACGCTTTCATCAAAAAGGTAGTTCATGCTTAAGCTAAAGTTACCGCAGCATAATAAGCACAATATATTGAAAAGGCATTTAATAGCGTTAATTATAAGAATATTTATCTAATTTATCTTTTCTCAAATGTGTCACTTAATTGAATATGCAGCTAACTAAAGCAGTAAGGATGAATTTGAAAAGGGAAAATAATGGCTGCTTCTTGATATTGTAATTAAGAATATTTTGGAACAAATTTAATTGGTCAAAGAGATTAATATTCAGGAGTAAAGAGAATAGTCAAAATAACTAAAAGAACAAATAAATGCCTCAAGTTCTCAAATTGTAAGATCACGTGAATATTTATTTGATACAAATAAATGCCTCAAGTTCTCAAATTGTATGATCACGTGAATATTTGTTTGATAAGGGTAAAAAATCATTGAAGTTTCAGTCACTTGATATTCAAAATTCCAAATCACAAACCAACAAATTAGAAGCAAATACTTCTAAAGCTGAAAATAAAGTAAGTCTCTATGTCAAGTCTGCATACGGTCCTTCCATGGTTCACCCCACAAGACAGACTCCAAACCAGTGTTTTAAAAGGCGTTTTCGGGGCGAGCTCCGAGGCTCGTACCAAAAATGTCCCGGGGCGATGGGTCGGGGCGAAACTCTCCAAAGGCGTACGCCCAACAATTCGGGGCGTATGCCCAGGCGTTTGGGGTGAGTTTTTTTTGTTGGGCGTGTTGGGGCGTAAGCCCAGAAAACTTCTTCAAACTAAAACGAAATTTGTTAAATAAGTCCTTAATATAATGCCTAAATTCTCAAAAGTCAACATGTAATTACTCAAATGTTTTAAAAAAGGAACTGAAACATTAAATTTAAAAGTCAAGACCTTTTTTTTATTGCTAGAATGCCTAATATATATTCTTTTCCAATTATTTATCTTGTCTTCTACTATCTCAAAAAAGTAACGAGCAGTCACTTGTACTTGTAAGTAGCGTATAATAGATTGTTCTAATTAGTTTTTTTGTGGGGGTGGAGCATATATATATATATATCACTTATTTATAGTTTTCTTCAATTTTTTACGCTATTTTACCTATTTAAAAGTATTTATTATAATTATATCATTTTATAAAATACTAAAAATTAAAACCCCATGGGGCTTACGCCTCACTGAGGCAGACGTAAAATGCTCCACCTTACGCCCTCGCCTTTTAAACACTGCTCCAAACACAATCAAACAAAACTATCCATTTTCCAAAGTAATATTACAAGATTCAACAAACACACATATACTCATACTCTAAATCTAATACTCGCTCCTTTACCCTTATTATTAATTATAGAGTTGAAAACTTCAAGAAATTATAAGTGGCTACAACTTTTAAAATATATTTGATTGATTTCAATCATTAGGTGACTAAATAATAATTAGTGGTGATATAAGAAAATTATCATTTTATTTGTAACTCCTTAAGGAGTGTGCTGAGTCAATACAGAACAAGTAAAATTGCCAGTACTTATTTAACAAAATATCTTATAAACTAGATGGCCTATGCCCGTGCGCCCAACACTTCGAATTATAGTGTATCTATATATATGTAGTTGGTGCTCCGTATATAAAACTTTATTATATTCGTGTTTGCTACGAAAATTTATTAATATTTTTTAAAAGAGAAGACTTGTTTAAAAGAAAACTATTTTCCTCTCTTTGAGATAAAATAATAGCAATATTTAAGCATCAGTTGATACTTTCAATTGTAATTCGATTAACTTAAAGGTGTAAAATACTTATTATTTTTTATCAAATTTTGATTTGGATAATTCTAATTCAAATTATTAAATTAATTTTACATGTTTAAAACGAAACAAAATAGAAATTGATTTTCTATTTAAACGAAGAAATGCTATTTTTAAATTTTTGGTAAATATTCTCGGTTTAGCTCATTTTACTTGTCATGTTGTCTTTCGCATGGTTTTTTAAGGAAACGTGAATTAGAATTATAATTTGACTAATTTACCTTATTCACTATTTGATCTTCATTTGATATTAATTTGTTTTCACATTTATCAGAGTAAGAATAAAAATAAAATGTATCTTATTTTTTAAATATATATATATTTTAAGTATACTTTAAATATATATATTTTAAGTATATTTATTTTAGTAAACATAACAAATAAATGACATGGCGGAATAGCAAATACAGCAATTAAATATTTTGAAGAAAAGTAATAATATGGGGTCTATGTTTTTTGCTGTGCAATAATTTCATTTGCTCCCACTAATGGGTTAATACGCATGTGGCAATGAATCCACTATTATTGATTTGATGAGGATACTTTGGAAATTACATGAATATTGTTTGATTTTTTAATATATGGGGTGCACTTTTTTTTTTTTTTTTGATGTTACCTTTTTTTTTTTTTTTTCTAATATGGGGTCTACTTTTTTTTTCATGAGTTTAGAGAGGGTGGGGTCCACTTTTTTTTTATGAGTTTGGAGAGGGTAGGGTCCACCTTTTTTTTTTTTTTAAAGAGTGACTGACGACGAAGCATGGGTAAACCGCTGCTTCTATATAGTAGAAAGATAGAAATATAATAAAGTATTTCTATCTACTTTTTAGAGTATTTCTATCTACTTTTTAGAAGAGTTGGTAATATAAAGTATAAAACGTCATTTTTTTGCTCTTAAATAAAAAAGTGGGTGGGACCACAAAGGATTTTTTTTTCCCTTAAATAAAAAAGTAGGACCGAACACGGACGACGATCTTGCCTCTATAAACCGGCTCTTCGATATAGTAGTAATAGTAAAGTAATACATATAGTTTTTTTTATCAAATTTTGATTTGGATAATTCTAATTCAAATTATTATATTAATTTTACATGTTTAAAATGAAACAAAGTAGAAATTTGATTTTCTATTTAAATGAAGAACTCCTATTTTTTAATTTTTAGTAAATATTTTTTGTTTAACTCATTTTACTTGTCATGTTATTTTTTACACGATTTTTTAAGGAAACGTCAATTAGAATTATAATTTCACTAATTTACCTTATTAATTATTTGATCTCCATTTAATATTATCTTTTCTTTTACGACATTAATCTCTTTTCACATTTATTAGAGTAAGGAAAAAATGAAAAAGTAATTAAATTCTATCTTATTTAATATATAAGTATTTTAAGTATGTTGTTGTACATTAATTTCATTTGCTCCCACTAATGGGTTGATACGCATGTGGCAATGAACCCATCATTATTGATTTTGTTTTTAATATTGCTTGATTTTGTTAATATGGAGTCCATTTTTTTTCCGTGAGTTTGGATGTGGTGGGTTCCACTTTTTTTTTTTTTTTTTTTAATACTGGTTGATGTTTAATATGGGGCCATGAAGAACTTCTATTTTTTAATTTTTAGTAAATATTTTTTGTTTAACTCATTTTACTTGTCATGTTGTTTTCTACATGATTTTTTAAGGAAACGTCAATTAGAATTATAATTTCACTAATTTACCTTATAAATTATTTGATTTCCATTTAATATTATTTTTTCTTTTATGACATTAATCTCTTTTCACATTTATTAGAGTAAAGAAAAAATGAAAAAGTAATTAAATTCTATCTTATGTTAATATATAAGTATTTTAAGTATGTTGTTGTACAATAATTTCATTTGCTCCCACTAATGTGTTGATACGCATGTGGCAATGAATCCATCATTATTGATTTAATTGTTTGTTTTTCTAAGCATTTTTTTTTCATTGTTTGTTTTTTTAATATGGGATTAATTTTTTTTTTTAATATTGTTTGATTTTGTTAATATGGGGTTCACTTTTTTTTTTCCTGTGAGTTTGAGTGTGGTGGGTTCCACTTTTTTTTTTTTTTTTTTATAATACTGTTTGGTGTTTAATATGGGGCCCATAATTTTTAAGTATGCTACTGTACAATAATTTCATTTGCTTCCACTAATGGATTGATACCCATGTGGCAATGAATCCATCATTATTGATTTAATTGTTTGATTTTCTAAGAACCTTTTTTTTAACATTGTTTGTTTTTTTAATATGGGATTCACTTTTTTTTTTTTTAATATTGCTTGATTTTGTTAATATGGGGTCTACTTTTTTTTCCCGTGAGTTTGGATGTGGTGGGTTACACTTTTTTTTTTCTTCCCTTCTTTTTTTTGGGGCCGACAATTTTTAAGTATGTTGTTGTACAATAATTTCATTTGCTCCCACTAATGGATTGATACGCATGTGACAATGAATCTATCATTATTGATTTACTTGTTTGATTTTCTAAGCACTTTTTTTTTTTTATAATACTGTTTGATGTTTAATATGGGGCCCACAATTTTTAAGTATGTTACTATACAATAATTTCATTTGCTCCCACTAATGGATTGATACGCATGTGGCAATGAATTCATCATTATTGATTTAATTATTTGATTTTCTAAGCACTTTTTTTTTAACATTGTTTGTTTTTTTTAATATAGGATTCACTTTTTTTTTTTTTTTTTTTTTTAATATTGCTTGATTTTGTTAATGGGGTTCACTTTTTTTTCCCGTGAGTTTGGATGTGGTGGGTTGCACTTTTTTTTTCTTCCCTTCTTTTTTTTTGGGGCCCATAATTTTTAAGTATGTTGCTGTACAATAATTTCATTTGCTCCCACTAATGGATTGATACGCATGTGGCAATGAATCTATCATTATTGATTTAATTGTTTGATTTTCTAAACACTTTTCTTTTTAACATTGTTTATTTTTTTGACATGGGATTCGTTTTTTTTTTTTTTTTTTTAATATTGCTTGATTTTATTAATATGGGGTCCACCTTTTTTCCCGTGAGTTTGGATGTAGTGGGTTGCACCTTTTTTCTTCCCTTCTTTTTTTTGGGGCCTACAATTTTTAAGTATGTTGCTGTACAATAATTTTATTTGCTCACACTAATGGGTTGATACGCATGTGACAATGAATCTATCATTATTGATTTATATAGTTGTTTGATTTTCTAAGCATTTTTTTAACATTGTTTATTTTTTTAATATGGAATTAATTTTTTTTTTTTTTAATATTGCTTGATTTTGTTAATATGGGGTCCACTTTTTTTTCCCGTGAGTTTGGATGTGGTGGGTTTCACTTTTTTTTTTTAATACTGGTTGGTGTTTAATATGGGGTTCACAATTTTTTTTTAATATTAGCTGTTATTTTTTTTTGTTGTTTAATATATATGGGGCCCATATTGTTTTTTAAAAATTGAAACGGATGACGAAAAACGGACGACGAAATGTGAGCCCAACTGGCTATTCTATATAGTGTAAATAAATGTAAATGTAAATAAGATTCACTTTTTTTTATATTGCTTGATTTTGTTAATATGGGATCCACTTTTTTTTCTCGTGAGTTTGGAGATGGTGAGTTTCACTTTTTTTACTTTTTTTTTTTTAATATTGGTTGGTTTTTATTTTTTTATTTTTTAATATTGGGTGGTGTTTAATATGGAATCACATTTTTTTTTTAATGCTTAACGGACGACGAAATGAAAGATAATGAAGATTCTGGACAAAAATTGAAAGATGGGTAGACCTTTTATGTAAGAGAGTATTTTGAAAATAAAGACATGAAGAAGGAGACATAGGGCCTGCCACAATGGACACGTGTAGAGTCAAATAAGAGTTGAAGAATGATTTATTAATTACCCTTGGTTTTCATTTTATTTGCCGAAATGCCCTAACGGACGACGAAACTTTCTCAAACTGGTGCTTTAAAAATACTTGGACTTCAACGTCATTTCAATTCTCACCTTCAAAATAAGAGGAGAGAGAACATTCCCATTCTTTTCCTTTCTTCCACTACTATTCCTTATCTTCATTTCTCAAACAACAACAGCTACCGCAAATTACCCAATAAATATCTGGCCCAAGCCCACAACATTCCGTTGGCCCACCCAATAAAGTAGCAGTGTAATACTCTAAGGGGTCGTTTGGTAGATTGACTCATTAGTCCCGGGATTATGGACTAATTTATCCCAGTATAAGTGGGTTAAGAAGGTATAAGCTGGGATATCCCAGCACTAATTTTTGTATCATGTTTGGTACAAGGTATAAATTTATACCTTCTACCAAACATGATATAAAAATTAGTGTTGGGATATCCCAGCTTATACCTTCTACCAATCAACCCCTACTAATTTTTATATCATGTTTGGTAGAAGATATATACCTTATACCAAACAAAGTATAAAATGCATCCCATGGTATAAGCTGGAATATACCTTCTTATACCACTTATCCTGAGACTATTTTATACCATTTCCTAGATGGTATAAAATAGTCCCAAGATATGGGATAAATTAGTCCCGAGATTATAATCCCGGTATAATTTTGTCATGCACCAAACGACCACTAAGCACAAAAATCAAAAGCCGATCCAAAAAATAGAACAAGTCAAAAACAGAGTACAATAAAAATTAGCAGCCGTCTGGGCATTTTAGGAGACAACTACTTTTTTTTAATCTTTAGCTGTTCGCCTGCAATCTCTGTAAATTAATTGGGTTTATTGATCAGTCCTTTTGGTCCTTTCTCAATTAAATTAGTACTATTTTGGATTTCATTGAAATTGCATTGACATGAATTACCTCTTGTTGGCTGTTGATTAACTTTTGTTTCATTCATCTAATTTGTTTCACTAACCATGAGTTGTTTATAAACTTAAAAGTAAGGTTAAATGCCTTGACTTCTTACTTACTTTTTGTTAATTGCACCTTATTCAATAACCAAAACCAAATACTTAGTCAATACGAGAAAGTAAAGGTGAACGCTTTCCATTATCCCATCAAAAAGGTAATTCTGATTCATGCTTAAGCTAGAGCTACCAGCATAATAAGCACAAAATTACAAAAAAGGACATTTGATCATTTAACGACTATTATTTAGGACGGGAGAGAGTAATCCAAAAAACCAAAGACGAACAAATGCCTCATGTTCTCATATTGTATGATCACGTGAAAATTTATTTACCATACATAGGCCTAAGGGTGAAAAAAGATTGAAATTTCAGTCACATGATATCCAAATCACAAACCCACAAATTAGAAGGATAGACTTTTAAAGCTGAAAAGAAAGTAACCAAGTCAAGTCTTTATACAGTCCTTCCATCCATTCCTCCCACAAGATAGATTCCAAAGTCCAAACATAATCCAACAAACTCCCCATTTCTCCCCATTTTCCAAAGTAATACACACATACTCATATTCTAGATTTAATATTTAGCAAAACATATAAATACTCTTTGAATGGCTTACTTGGAATTCAAAGTCATTTCATTTCTCACCTTCAAAATGAGTGGAGAGAGAACATTCACATTCACATTCACATTCTTTTCCTTTCTTCCACTACTATTCCTTATCTTCATTCCTCAAACAACAACAGCTACTACAAATTACCCAATAAATATCTGGCCCAAGCCCACAACATTCCTTTGGCCCAGCCCAAAATCCATCCTCCTCTCACCAACCTTCACCATCTCCCACCCTAACCACCGCTACCTAACTCCCGCCGTTAACCGTTACCGCCACGTCATCCTCACCGAACATCACCATCCCATCATAACCCCATCCATCAACCTAACCTCACCAACTCCGTTACTCCACCTCATCATCTCTGTTTCTGACGTCACTTCACCGTTATCTCACGGCGTTAACGAATCCTACACTCTCTCAACTCCTTCAAACAACTCCGTTACCGCTTACATTAACGCCGTTACCGTATGGGGAGCCATGAGAGGACTCGAAACATTCTCACAACTCGTATACGGAAAAAACGTTGCTGCCGGCGTGTATATATACGATTCGCCGATTTTTATGCACAGAGGTGTGATGTTGGATACTTCTAGAAACTTCTATGAAGTTGATGATTTGTTAAGGCTAATTAAAGCTATGAGTATGAATAAATTGAATGTTTTTCATTGGCATATAACTGATTCACATTCGTTTCCGATTGTGTTTCCATCGGAGCCGGAGCTTGCCGGAAAAGGAGCGTATGGGAATGAGATGATGTATTCGCCGGTGGATGTGAAGAAGATCGTGGAATTTGGATTGGAATATGGTGTTAGGGTTTTACCTGAAATTGATATGCCTGGTAATTTACTTTTTTGGATATATATGCACATTATACAATCATGCACAAGTTGAATATAATAATCTGTGGATAATTTTGGTTTCTAGGTAACCCCGAAAAGGAACAAAATTGGATTTTTAAGAGTATCATTGATTAATTTATAAGTAGTATACATTTGAACTTTTAATACATAATGCAATAAATAAATACTTCTTGCGTCCCAAGTTAAGTGTCTTAGTTTGGCTAATCACAGAGTTTAAAAAATAAAGAGTTTGAATCTTGTGGTCTAAAGTAAAGATGCGTATAATGTACTGCAGTGTCATTTGAATCTTGTGGTTATAAACTTGTTATCTAGGATAATAAATTTAACACATCAAAAAGGAAAGCGAGATACTTAAATTGAGACCGAGGGAGTAATTAAAGATTAAATAATAAAAATGAATAGAAAAAAATATTTATTTTATTAATAAATTGCATGAACTTAGATCAATCAAATGAAAAGGTGTGAATAACCTTTTATACACATGGAACAATTGATGGGAAAAAACCTTTAGGCTCAGCTAGAGTCGAAACCTTGTTTCTCTTCTGTCATTTCAGTGTAGACATAGCTTTACTCTAAGTTGAAAATGTTACCGTTTTGAAATAATAACTATTCAATTAGCTTCATAGGAGCAAGAGGGAGCGCTAGCTTTTGAACTGAATAAACCGGCTTGGTCTGTGACTAGGCGTAAATAGTTTGAAGATCTAACAATTGGAGAGTGAAACACGAGAAAATGAGGATTCTAGCGCATTGAGTACTCTTCTCAATACCAGTAAAAGATCGTTCGATATATGTACAAAAATGTAGGAGAAAATGATTGATGCTTTCAATGAGTATGTGAGCGAGATTTTAGAAGGTTAACGATCTCAATCTTGATAGTTAGCCCCATTTATGGTGGATTTCCTTTTGTAGCATTGACAATTTTCTTCTACATGGCGTGTCAATGACTATAAATTCTAGATCAATATGTCTAGAATTGATATTATGCTACTTCACCGAAATACCATAATCTAAATCAGAGGCAAAATGCTATAATCCTCCTGACGAGAAGGTAATATCATGTTGTAAAGCACGTAAATTTCCTTTGTTAACCATGGAATATGATATTGATACCTTTGTGTAAATAGGAAAGAAGAAAAAGATTATTGCTAACACTTAAATGTCTGAAGTTTGGATGATTTTGCAAATATTGCAGCACATACTGGATCTTGGGCCGAAGCTTACCCTGAGATAGTCACTTGTGCAAATATGTTCTGGTGGCCTGCTGGTGGTCCAGCTCTTGCAGCTGAACCAGGCACTGGTCAACTGAATCCCTTGATTCCCAAGACCTATGAAGTTGCCAAGAATGTCATCCACGATACTATTGCCATGTTTCCAGATTCCCTCTTTCACGCAGGAGCAGATGAGATCAATTCAGCCTGTTGGAATACTGATCCATCAATCCAAAAGTTTGTTGCTAGCAATGGAACTCTCAGTCAGCTACTCGAGAAGTTTATCAATAATACCTTACCTGAAATCCTCTCACTCAACCGTACGGTGGTGTACTGGGAGGATGTTATATTGAGTGCTAATGTGAAAGCGAATCCATCTCTGTTTTCTCCCGAGAATGTTATTATGCAGACTTGGAATAATGGACCAAGCAATATAAAAAAGCTTGTCACTTCTGGCTACCGTGTCATTGTGTCGTCTGCAGATTACTATTACTTGGATTGTGGCCATGGGGGCTTCGTTGGAAATGACAGCCGCTATGACCAGCCACCAGGTATTGACCAAGGCGATGGTGGATCCTGGTGTGGTCCTTTTAAGACCTGGGAAACCATTTACAACTATGATATAACCTATGGCTTGACTGATAAGGAGGCTCAATTGGTAATTGGAGGGGAAGTAGCATTATGGTCCGAACAAGCTGATTCAACTGTTATGGACTCACGAATTTGGCCAAGAGCATCGGCAATGGCAGAAACATTGTGGTCAGGGAATTGTGATGAAACAGGAATGAAGAGATATGCAGAGGCTACTGATCGACTGAGTGAATGGAGGTACAGAATGGTTGCTAGGGGAATAGGTGCTGAACCGATTCAGCCACTTTGGTGTCTCAAAAACCCAGGCATGTGTAACACAGTTCATCCATTTACTAGCTGATTCTTCATCAGTGTGTACTGGTGTCTTTTTTCAGTTTGTTTTCCACTTCCTCTCAGTGTTACATTCAAAACTGAAAAGAGGGCTATTTATCTGTAATATCTTCTATATTCAAAGTCAGTTTCTTATTGTAATACTACCTTCTATTGTCGCCACATTACTGAGATTTTACTAAGCAAATGAATTTGAGAATTTTTTACATAGCTGTTTTTCCAACCTATGTACTTGCGAGGATGCTACTCTATGGAAATTAGCTGCAGCAGACTCTCCGCAGAATGCACTTATTGTGATGACATAAAAGGTGGAGAATGCAAGCTCACAGATTATGACATATAAAGAACTTAGTACAAAAGGGTGAAAACAAAAAAGAAACAAAGACACGGCTAAAGAAAGGGGATGGCATTAGCTTAAAGCCAAATACATCCATCGGTGAAGTTAGCAATTGTTTGGTTCTAATAAAGGATACTGGGGAAGTGAAAGGGATAGGGACTTTATATCATGTTGCTCAATGCTTGGTAACATTAATTAGAATGATCTCTATTGTTAAATTTTGAAGGGGGTGTAAGAATTAAAACAGAGAGCTATTCAACTACGATTATCTCATTTCTTTCTCCACTAAAGTAAATGTGGATAAACTTCACAGAGCCACACACTGCTGGTTTCACTTCTCCTTCTCTTTCCCTTTTTACGTGTTTCTGTACATTATTTTCTCTATTCTTTTCTAACTTCCCTTGCTATCATTATGTTATTGCGTACTGACTTTTGCATCCTAATATCATAAAAACAATTAAACAATTTCTTCTAACGCAAGATTCAATGATTAAATTAGTAAAAATTTGTACACGTAATGACTTATAAATTCAAGAACTTCAATCTTGTGACACTTGATCCATTTAATGAGTTTGCCCCTAGAGTTGGATTACTTGCAAGTTGCAATTACTTTGGTAATTGGTGCAGTTGGAAAACACTCTTTCTTACATATTTACCTAATAAAAGAGAAACAACGAATCAAGTATTTGACAGTCCAGATAGTTAATCATGTGAATGATCCAGAATTCAGAAATAAAACTGAGCCATCCTTGTGAGAATTTTATGCTAAAAAGTTGAGATATCCATTTTCTAGAGGCTTTCAGCAATGCCATATCTTAACATTAAAGCAAAGTATGTATTATCATATCGACTTCATCCAAGTGGATTTTTTCAGATTAATTTTCCTTGTATAAAACCCTGCTCGATTCTAGACCTTGCCATTGGAATTGCCAACTCCAGCTTAATGTTACTTGTTATGATTGGTACTCCCTCTGCCCTCTAATAAGTGTTACCTTAGCCAAAAACATGCATATTAAAAAATTAATAATGCAATATAAAGTTTACCAAATTACCCCTATAAAATAAAAATAAATTACTTTTACCTTTTGATTAGAGCTTGCACAAGAGGTAAACCTTTTGACATTGGAAATCCAACAATACCAAGTTATTATGTGGCTTTTCCAATCATCATTTAGATGTTACTTTATTGTCTAAGGATAGAATTAAAAAAATCGAGTCAATTTATGTCTTGATTTCCTAAGGTGACACTTATTATGAGATAATTTTTTTTTTGTTAAGATGACACTTATTATGAGACGGAGGGAGTAATATTTGTTTTTTTTTGTTATTAATTGGATAAGAGCGCAAAGAAGACAGCTGAGACTGAATACGCAACGAACAGTGATAAAGGCATCCTTTAGTAAGGGGTGGAAAAAAAAAGTAAAGCCTTAAAAGCACCACATTATTAGATTAATTAAAACTCGCTTACAAGACTAATTGTGATAATAGGCCGACCCTCATTACCTAAACTCTTGCAGACAGTGGGTTATACCTGGCAACCTCAACGGGGGTGTATTCTTTTCTGTTAGAAGAGGTGAATTTGTGAGTTTATTCAATTAATTACCTTTTCCCAATAGAAAAGTGAATGGAAAATGGCCATTATGTTGAATAGATGACAGTTCCTTGCCTCAGTATCGACTGCACCAAACATTGACTTTCCAGAGAACTATACACAATCTTAACCAAGAAAATACATCAATAATTTTCCATCATTTCTTGCACTCAATCACTTAAACCAAACATTTCTTTCATTTTTATAAATTTCTTGTGATAGTGAGCCTTCTTAAATCTCATCTATAAAAGCAGGCTCAAAACAAGAGTCTCAGCAACAAGTTTTACTAAATCTAAAGTCTTTTTTTGGTAGTAGTTTGGTCTTTTAACCATGAATTCTTCAAGCCAAGCAAAAGCAGTACCATTGATCATGGCCCTATTATTTATGCTGCTAATTCTCTTACTTGCACCAACTTCAGAAGGTGCTATCTCTTGTGGCACTGTGATTAGCAACGTTAAGCCATGCATCAGCTATTTACAAGGTACTGGTGGGAAGCCACCACAACCTTGCTGTGCTGGTTGTCAATCTCTTTCATCTGCTGCTGCAACTACAGCAGATAGACAGGCTGCATGCACTTGTCTCAAGAATGCATATCAAAAGATCAAAATAAATGGTCAACTAGCACAGGGTCTTCCTAAGAATTGTGGAATCTCCTTATCCGTCCCTATCTCACCCAGTGTTGATTGCACCAAGTACTATTACTCTTCCCTTAATTAAAGTCATTTTTCTTATAAAATATTTTTCAAGAAATGTTACCTAGAATATATTTTTAGGAAATGATCTTTGTTTAGTTGGTGGGTGAAAAATATCGTTCGAAAAGAATGCATATATATTACTCTACAAATTAACAATATTAATAAATTGAATAGTGTTCTGATATCTTAGTATTAGAGATTGATAATAATGTCTAAATATTGGTTGAAGCAAATGAATGAAATTAAAGGCTTAAATAGTTGTAAGGAATTAAAAAGACTTTTGTTACAAGTGAGGGAAGTCATTTCTTTTTTAAGTAGAAAACATTTTCATTTCTTGTGGTTGACTACAAGCAAAAAGTTTCCTCAAAAATAAAGACTTTTGTCACAAGTGAGGGAAGTTATTTCTTTTTTAAGTAGAAAACATTTTTATTTCTTGTGGTTGACTAAAAGCAAAATTTTTCCTCAAAAATAACTTTCTTAGTACCAAATACAGCCCCCCAAAAAAAAAAAATAGCTATGTCAGATGAGGTAGACACATTAAAGCACGTGATAAGATGTCCATAACCACAAATATTTGCACTAAAATGATGAATTTTCGTTGGGCAATATTATCATCAGCCAACGATGAAAGGGATACAAACCAATTATTTCTTCCTTGTCCTTTTATCTTACCTATCCGCATGTTTTCTGATAATTTTGTACATTGTTACTTCTTTGCAGGATCAATTGAAGTTGTTTAAGGATGATAGAAGGCATGTTTTTGGTGTGAGCTACATATATAGCAAATAATTTGTTGGAATGTAACTGTCTTTTTCTGCTTTGTGTATGTACATGTTATGTTCAGAGCTCTGTGTATTAAATGAGCTGTGCTTACGTATTAAATGCCGTATTTTGTGAGAATTATCAAATAAAACTTCGATTTTTTTTTTTTTGGGAGTTTTGTGTGTGATTATCTATGTTTAGCGTTAATATTGAATATGCTGGTCTAGAAATCACTTAATTTCGCGACTGTAAATAACAAGGCCGGCTCTAATTGTTGTTGTTGGTTTTTTTAAATTTATTCATTATTATTTTTTTTAATTTTTTTTTTACGAATCGACAAAGGGCTGAATTTCAGTGGACCGTGGGCAACAAAACTTTAAGATCTCAAATTAACTTTACTATTAATCGGTCAAACGCAGTCAAAAGGAAATCTGCTAAATGTATGAGATGATCTGATGCATGAGTGCATTTGGAGATACAGATAACTATGAGCCGCATAATTTTGTTGGCATGTTCGATCACAATAACAATCTCAACGTGGCACCTTCCCCACCTGCACATGAAAATCCAGGTGCAAACACGCATTTCATGTGCTTTTTTTTTTTTTTCCTTAAAAAATATATCAGTGATGTATCTAGATTATTTCACAAAATATCTGTTATTTAAATCCTATAATTTTTGTATTGTGTTATCCCTGTTCACCAAAATTTACAGGCAGAAAGATCAAATCACCGAAGTAATTTTCATTTTTATCTCTACTGAAAATTGAAGCCTAATCTCCTATAATTTTCACCAATTTCGTGTATTTTATTCTCGTCTCGTCCATTATTTGTCTTAGGAGCTTGGAGATAATTTGAAATCATAAGATGAAATCATGATGATTTGAAGTTGAAGTTTTGTTTGGACATGCAATTTGGATTTCTTAAATTGTTTAAAAAACACATAAGTTGCAAAAGTCATCAAATTTCCTAATTCTTATACAATCTTACCAAATGAGCAAGTCATAATTCATAACAAAATAATACGCCACTAGGAGGCCTTTCTAAAAAAATACAACATCAATTGATCAAACTTTAGTCCATCAACCTCTTGTAGAACTCCACTATCTCTTGCCTGATGTCTCTGTCTTCTACTATTCTGAGGCCTTGTAATGGTTGAAGTTCCAGGGTTTGCTTTCTGCGAACTATTTCCTTAATAATTGCATCTTCTTGTGTATCCCCTTATGCTTGTGCTCCTTGACTCTTGTTTCTATAATCCCTGCCAGTTTTATTCTATTAGTACCTATGTAATTTCTAAGTTCTTTTTGCTCATACTGCTTATTTACACCTCGAACATTTCAAAATAGCCAATGCATTATATTGAACCCCCCTTCCTTTGTTTGGAGGCATGACAGATTTATTACTACCTTGCACCTTCTGATTCATCCCTTTAGCTTTAGCAGGACTAGTAGGTTGATTTATTGCTCCCATGTCATCCTTAGCTTTAACTAAATCAGTACCACCATTTTGAGACTTAGCTGTAGTAGTTTTAGGTGGGACATTAGCCAGTAATGGAAAATTTTCAAGATTAAATTCCAGACTTTGCTGACTTGGTCCTTCCTTCTCCTGAGGCATCAGAGCTGGAGTCTGTTAGGGGCAACCTAAGATGTATTAGCTTGGACACTTGCTGGTATTACTCTTGGCTATGGCATCTTCCTTTTGTGCTTCCATTCTTGAACAGTCCTCCTTGGTGGTGCACTGACTAGTTTCACTGGAACATGACATCTATGCCAATTTCCTGTCACTTCTTACAGAACTTGGGCCTCCAATCGTAATCAACTTTCTGAGTGAATTGTTTCCCATTAAGATCCTTAATTGTAATCACATCTGGTAGGGGTTGTGGTGTTCGCTTCTATAAGCATTCTTGCATATGATATCCTTGTATGTTTAGCGGTACACTCGTCGGCATACACAGGGACACCAATAACACTTGCCACTCTAGTCAGTGAATCAGTACTCCAGTAGGACACAGGTAGTTTAGCGAACTTCACCCACAGGGGCACCTCAGTAGGGTATTCCTTGCTGAAATCAAAATCAATAGTCCAAGGCTTGAGAATAATGGTCTATTATTGATTGAGTATAGTCCTGAGTAGAACATCTCATGCATATCAACAATAGATTGGAATTTAAGCACATAGTACCCCTCTTTATGTAGAAATAATTGGGGTTCAGCCACACTATTCCAATTTTGTACAACATATCGTTTCATAGTATTGTATCCAAGGGTTTCTCCAATAAAATAAGCAATCATAGCACTATTCCATTTATCCAATTCCTTATCCACCTCCAATTTATCCAATTGCACCACCGGCTGACCATCAATAATTTGGGGCAGGATATAGCTCAATTTCAACCCATTCACAGCAGCCCAATTGTTTGTAAACAAATTAACCCATGGAGCAGTGTCATTGTTTACCTCAGATTCAGTAGTTTCCATCGTCGCTACATTTGGTGGTGGTTCCGGGTTTTTCCCCAGGTCTCGAATCGCTATTCCATTGGTGGTGTGAACAGCAGAATCAGGAGCTTGAGTAGTACGATTATGATAAGTAGTTGCTGGTGTAGTCATAGCAGCAGTTAATTTGTTCCCCGATGTTGACTCTACAGATGTCGTTGGCACTAGATCTGGAGTTGTTTGCATCTGCGCTGGTCTCAAACTGCGTGGAGTTTTCTTTACTCCAACAGTGCTACCAAAGGCTACATATAGTTTCTTTACTTGGCCGTCCTCATCCTCGGCCACCTCTTTTTCCTCTGGACATGGCTGAAATCCCAATCAGCGTAGTTTAATTAACATGCGCCGAGTTCATGGCATTTCTCTGAATTGCCTATCTTTCGTCCTGTTTTGGTGTTTTTATTGCTGTAAATAACATAGCATTGTGCACTGGTCTTGTTATTTTTTCTTCTTGTTCCCCGTCATTAATTTTCCTCGCATAAATAGTGTAGTATTTGAATCAATAAAATACTACTCTGTTAGGAGACTTACAGGTAGAGGTGTATTAAAAAACGGACTGATTGCACCAAACCGATAATTCGAATCAAATCGAGAAAAAATCCGACTAGTGATGTAACATCTCGTATCCCTAATTAGCCTATGTTCATGATTCAGGGACTTAGAAACCAAGACAAAAGTGTTAGAATTGGAAAATTTGGCTCAGAACGTGAAAAGTACGTTTTACGACCAAAGTACGGGCCATACTTTTAAGTACGGGACATACTTTGGTGGACGTACTTAGGCGGGACTTGGCAGAGAGCATTGAGGCCCTTAAAGCAAAGTATAGGCAGCAAAGTACGGGACGTACCTTGATCCCGTACTTCCCCCGAAAAAAATTAATAGACCACTGGAAGTTGGACCCAAAGTACGACCACAATGTACGGGCCGTACTTCAAAGTACGAGACGTACATTAGGCCTTACTTTCCCCGCGTCTACCAGAAGCTATATAAAAACGAAGGGTTCAGTTCCAAATTCACTTTTCAATCCCACCAGCCCTAAGACGAAATCTTCTTCTCCAAAACTCAAGAATACGCTAAGGTAAGCAATCCCAACCTATTTTAATTAGATTCTAATATATGTTAATGAGCATTAAGCAAGAATTCATCATTTTTAACCTAGGGTTTTCAAGAAAACCCATTTAAAGGATTCAAGACTTAAGCTTTTGGGATTCTTCTTAATTTTAGACCCGTAGTTGCAAGACTTAGAGCGTATACAGGTATGTGGGCTAACTATCTACGTGAGGGAATGTTCATGATTCTTCTTACGCCTCATTCTACATACTTATCAATAATTTGACTAAGAATACAGTTTAACCCTAGTTTCTTGAATAGTTGTAGAACTGCAATCTTGTAGGGTTATAGTTTCATAATTCATTCAATGTTGTCATTTTGAACATCATGAACTCAGTACGTAATCATTATAGACTTGTGTATTGACATCACATGAGTCTTAGTCAGTGTATAATCAGTTATTGACTTAATTTCCATAATCAGAAACAGTTATCATGCTATCAGTTATAGCTCAGTCTCAGTATCATAAATATGCTTAATGTTCATCACCTGTATCTGTATGTTTGGGCCCTAGGCCACAGTTTATGCATACGTATTGCTTGGGCTTGAGGCCACAGTTTTTGTGCACATTATTTGGGCCCTAGGACACAGTTATATTTACAGTTTTACAGGTGATTCCTCATCCAGAACAGGGAGTACTTCAGCTTCTTGATTTTCTGTTTAGTTCAGTTTCAGTTCCAGTATTTTATTGCTTCAGTTGCTTTACATACCAGTACAATTCAAATGTGCTGATGCCCATTTTATTGCTTAGCAGGCAACGATATACATGTTGACGACTCAGCTATTTAGGAGTGCACGTATCAGCTACCGGTGAGCCCCAAATTCCTTCGGGGTGTTGTCAGCTATCCAGTTATTTCAGTTTATAGACAACTCTATTATTTAGTATTCTTAGAGGCTTCATAGACACAGTCTAGATAGTCAGATATTTATTATGTTAGCCTTATTGGCAGTTGTCCAGTTGTTTTGGTTTAGCCATGTTGGCTACATTCAGATATTTCAGATTGTCTAAGTATTTCTGCATTATGATTTCAAACAGACTTTTAGTATATCAGCATGTGTTTAGTTGTTTTCCACATTCAGTTATGTTTAGATATCACATGTTGATTCAGCCAGCCAGTTGGTTCGCTCGGTCACATGCAGTCAGGCACCGGGTGTTATGTTATGTCCAGGCCCAGGTTCGGGGCGTGACAAGTGATTTGGTTTGACTTGGTTTGATATTAAGAAAACCCGGCCATAATTGATTTGGTTTGGTTTGGTTTTAACTAAAAAAAGTCAAACCGAACCAAACCAACCCAACAATAAATGTATATAATTCTTAAGTTTATTATATACATAAAAATATTTATTTTTAATGTAATTTATAAATATGTTTTAAGTTTTTTCATAGTTTTTGTTTTTTGGGAAAAGGACATTATGTGTCCACTCAGCCAACTAATCCCACATTTGACCACTATTTGGGCTTAATCCCACCAGGAGTCCGATCGGCCCAAATTAATTCCATATGTAGCCCAGCCCACACCTAACGTCTATTTCCCTAGCCCACCCCTAACGTTTAGTTCCCCAACCCACCCCTAACGTCTAGTTCCTCTTTCAAAGGGGTTTCTTCACAACTGAACCCCAAAATATACATCTTCTCTTTTCAAAAACATAGGTGAAAGGGGTTTCTTTATTTATCTTCTATTTTTAAGCGAAATTGGCAGTTCTCTTCACATAATAATGCCTAAGAGGAATTCACCAACAAAAAATAAGTAGAAAAACAGGGGCAAAGAGTGTCGATGATACACCCTCTGGTACAGTTATGACTAGGTCACAAAGTAAAATAGGTAATGATTCTGGCAAAAATTAATTGAAAATTCAAAAAGGCAATGCTTCTAAAAGGAAGCGAGCAGTGGGTGGGGAAGCTGTAACAAATCCGAAGCCTGATAGTGAGGATGATGCTGGTCCTTCAAAGAAAATAAAGAAACCCATTCATCGGGATGATTATGATAAGGATCATGTTGGGTCATCAAAAAAGGTTCTTGTGAAGAAGAAAGACTGTCGTAGCAGGTCTGATTTGAAGGTATTTTTAAAAAATCTGTTATTTCTTTTTTCTCTGTGTATTTTTTAGTGTATATAAGATGTATAATTTTTGTATATTTTAGTTTATATGAGATGTATAATATCTGTCTATTTTAGTGTATATGAGTTGTGTAATATCTGTATATTTAGTGTATATGAGATGTATAGTATATGTATATTTAGTGTATATGAGATGTATAATATCTGTATATTTAGTGTATATGAGATGTATAATATCTGTTTATTTAGCATAGATGAGATGTATAATCACATAGTTTATTTGTATTGCAGCTTTGGGATTTCTATGTTTGTCCCCGTGATCGTTTCTCGACTCAAGTTAGCGTGCACACAAATTGTCTCATTATGAATAAGTTGAAATCCAAATTGGATGCTTCGATAATTCAGATGTTTAAAGATACATGTTTTGGTTATTTTTTAGATTTGCCACTAGATTTTATCCAAAACCAACTTATACATGCATTTTTGCTTAGGGAAGTTGTGTCGGATAGAGATGATGAGATATGGATTAGAGTGAGTAAGTCTAGGTTACGCTTTGGACTTGGGGAGTTTGCTCAAATTACCGGCATAAAGTGCACTGGCAGTGATAATAAGAATTATCGTCTCGACCAGCCAAGTCGGTTGATGGCGGCGTATTTTCCCGGTATGTTGAAGGTTACAAAGGGTGAACTGGTTAAATTCTTTACAAACAAAAATGGCAATCTGATGAGGATGCATTAATGATTGCTACTTTGTACTTCATTCATACTTTCATTTTCTCTATTACAAATATTGATGTCGTAACAAAGGATGATTTCTTATTGGTCGAGACTGGTGATTACAAATCATACCCTTGGGGGAAAGTATGCTTTTCGACTATGTTGGAGTCGATGAAGAATCGGGTTTGGAAGATGAGTAGCATGTATCGGTGTGGCGGTTTGCCTTTGGCTTTTCAATGTTGGTTTTATGAATGTTGTGGATATGTCGATAAAAATCTTGCTAATCGGATAGGAGATAGAGTGCCACGCATTCTAAATTGGTTTGTAAGTGATAATCAAATGGTGACCTACAAAAGTTTGAAGAAATCATTTTTCAATCTTTACCGAGATGAGGTAACAATTTTTTTTGTTGCATTTACTGTCTAGTACTTGATTTCATGCTCATTTTTATTTGTTTTGTGTCATGCAGGTGGTTTTGAGTAATATTGTGCCATCTGGTGTTCGTAAAGAAGATAAAATTTGTGTGGATGCGAGTTCTCAACAGAGTATTCCGCCTACTAAACTTCCCCAAAAGCATAAAGCAATCATGAGAAGTGATGATTTGACAATACTGAGAAGGAATTTCAACGCGGTATATATGTTGTCTGTATTATATTTTTCAATCCGAGTAGTAGTTTTTTGTTAATTTTGATGTCCTGATTTTTGCTCTGTGTTTTTAAGCTATCCTGTGAGGTTGCCACAATGAAGGAGTTAATGGGTTCCTCCTTCCAAAAGATTTTTAAAGCATTAAAAATAAAAGATGAAGTGTGGGAATAACGTGATAGAAGAGAGGAGGACCACCATGATAGTGACAGGGTCGGTGATGATGAGGTTGAAAAAAATGATGACACACTGGGGGAGGGGGGCATTCTATAGGTTATGATCATATGGCGACCGAGGAGAACAATGGTAGTGAGGAGAGAAAAGGTAATGATGTGTTGGAGGATCAGGTAGATGAGAGTAAGAAGGAGGGTGACAATGTGTTGGAGGATCACGTAGGTGAGAGTAATAAGGAGGGTGACGATGTGTTGGAGCACCAGGTAGGTGAGAGTAAGAAGAAGGGTGACGATGTGTTGGATGAGGATAAAAATAGCGGGGAAGATGAATTCTGGATCGCTCTCCCTTATAGTGAGTCCTCGAAACACTCAGCCTGGTAGTGATAAAAATGATACGACTGCGGAAGGGGTTGATAATGTGGTGAAGGATTTTGTGGATGATAAAAATGATAAGACTATGGATGGTGGTGACTAGGGTTTCTCTAAAATCACCGAAGATTTTACTGACAGTCTGAATGCTTCAGAATGTAAAAACAGTGGGGATGAGTTAACTGATAACATTGAGGAGTTCGATTGGTCTGATATACCTGATATCGAATTCTCAAAAGTTACCGAACCCGGCAGCGGTAAAAATCTAATCGAGAGAGCGGATAAAAATCTTGTTGTTACAAAGTTAGAGAGACCCCGGAAACCAGCTAAGGCATGTGAATCACCATATGTGACAAATTTTGAATTTAGTGGTAGTAGCGTTCAAGGTCTTGTTTCGCCTCCAACTAAGCGCATTTTCTCTACAAAGCACCCCTTCGAAGCAATTGTTGAACTTGCTATTGATTTCGAGTTGTTAAAAAAGTTCAACAATTTTGTTAATCCGTCGATACGAGTGAAGGAAAAGTAATGCTTTGTTTCTGTTTTTTCCACTTTATGCATCTTTTTTCCCACTTTATGCTTCTGTTCTTGTGTTTTTGTCCACTTTATGCTTTTCATTTGATTTTTTCTTTATCATGAATTCTTACAGGCTTGTTTATCCAGAAAAAGTTATAAGCTGAAAAAGATTTTTGACTTTGGAGTTGCATCTATTGGAGAAAGAGAATGGTTCCTCATACTTGCATATCCAGGGCAACCACTAAGTGATTTAGTAAGTTTTTTTTTTTTTTTTTTTGTAATAAGTGTATATTAATTGTACAATAAGTGTATACTAAGCATATCCTGTTAAAGGCAGTTAAGCCTTCGTTTTGTATAATAAGTGTATAAGAAATGTATAATAAGTGTATATGCAGTTACATGCACATTTATGAAGTGTATATATACTTTTTATACATTTATTAAGCATATCCTATTATAGGCAGTTAAGCTTTCTTTTTGTTAATAAGTGTATAAGAAATGTATAATAGGTGTATATGCAGGTACATACACTTATTATACTAAGTGGATATAGCAGCTAGAGAAATATAAGCATTACAATTTGTGTGTGTTCCTGACTATGTGTTTTCTTCACATTTTTCAGCATATTGATGTGTTTGTTTATTATTTGAGAAAGAAAGGAAAATATGGAAGTGTTGATGCTTCATTTAAATTCACAACAACTGCTTGTTGGTTTAACTGCTTGATACAAGCTATGTACAAGCAATTTTTGGCAAAAAATAAAGATGTCAACCTTATTACTCAAGAAGATCCAATTGCTGAATATATGATGGGGTATTTCATGAGGTGCAATGTGCCATGGTGTACTGTTGATGATATCTTTTTCCCTGTAAATGTTGCTGAGAATTGGCATTGGATTTTAGTGAGGTTATCTTTTAAAGATCATTGCTTTTATGTGTATGATTCGATGGGTGGTGCACGACAAAATCTTACAGTCAAGAAAGCAGTTGAACCATACTTTACTTTGATCCCACATTTCCTTTCTCGCATTGACTTTTGGGCCAGTAGGAGTGACGGAATACCAGCAGCTGATTTTGAGATCTAGATAGTTGATGGATTGCCAACCCAAGCTAACACGTAAATTACTACTGATTTTTTTTTTTTCATTATGCATTTTGTTTTCTTTTTGAATTTTTGTACTAACTTTGTGTGACGTTTTGTTGCAGGGACTGTGGTATATTTGCTGCTGTTTTTGCTGAGTACCTGATTCAAGGCATTGAAATCCCCAAACATTTAGATGATATTGATGCTTTGCGGAGCCGATATAGGATACTGCTATTGGATTATGGAAAAAAGAAACAAAGTAGAAACGCAGTTAGTGATGACGAGTCTACTGGTAGATTGAAGCATGGAGTGATTTGAAGAAGAATTAGATTTTAGAATAGTTGCAAATGTAGTAGGTGACATATGTTAATGCAGATACAATTGCATAGTTTTTGTTGAAGAATATGTTTGGATTTTACCTATGTTGGAATATCATGTCAATGCGTAAAACTCAGTGTGTTAATATCATTCGCCTTATTCAATATCATTTTATTCAACATATTTTATTGGTTTTATATGTTCTGAGGCTGATATTTTTGAGCGGGGGGTTGTTCCTTCCTTTTTTGTGATATGTATTCTAACCTAAACATACCTTATGCACACGGAAGATTGTGTATATAAGTTGTATCTATTTTTGTATACACACATTGTATTGTATATATTTTGTATATTGTTTTGTATACTGAACTTTTGTTGTATATAAGTTGTATATTTTCTGTATATATACACAATTTTTGTATATATAGTATATATTTGAACATGTATAGTGAACTTTCCTATGTATAAAAACTTGTATATATAAGCTGAAATAGCTTGGTGTGCTCACGTATTGTGGTTGTGCGTACACCTGGAATAACACTGCATACCAAAAATAGAAGCACTCACCCGGTTTTGGTGCAACTGCTGTGGTTGAGAATCTGAACCGAGGCTATTCCTTTTCTAACACACACACAAAAAAGATGTGTATATAAGTTGTATATTTTCTGTATATATACAAACATTTTTATATATATATTGTATATATTTAACCTATATACATAAGCCTGTATACATAACCGGATTTTAGACTTCTTTCATGTCCGTACTGCAAGTTTCAGCACTGAAGGATGAAATAGCACCAGATTGGTGTACCTGTTGAGCAGCAAAGACTATTTTTTTTTATACAAAATAGCAACACAAATGCACTTATACAAAAGGTATAGAAGAATTAACACAATCTTCCAGCAAACAGTGCATGGGAAAGAGTAGCTTTTTTATTCTAAAAAATCAGAGAATTGTAGTGTAAATGCATTATCTGGCAACGTTTTTGCAACGTAATCAGTTTCTTCATTCAAACAAAAAATAGAACAGGAAACAGTAAAGCATTTTTTGGAACAACATCTGTTAGATTCTTGTTGGAGCATTTTTGCATGTCCTTCTGTTGTGCCCTTTTTGTCCACACTGACCACATGAGATTGGACACGAAATAGCCAAATACTCAAAAATTTCGTTGTATCGTTTAACCCTTGGTCTCCCTGGTCTGCGTTTCTATGTCGGTGTTTTGACTATTTGATCTAATACCTCTGTTGGAATGTCCCATGCACTCTCATCAGGAAGTGGATTCACTGGTATTTCCTATGCCTTCAAGAAGTATTCTCTGGTGTAATAAGCAGCGCAATAATTTTGCACCTCCATATGTGTGTAGCTCAATACCGCCATAGCATGTGGACAAGGGATCCCGTCAATTTGAAATCGTTGGCAACTGCACTTCTTTTCACGCATGCACACTATGTTGCGCTTTTCACCATCCATAACTGAATATACATAAGCAGTTGAAGCCATTACCTGAATTTTTTCCAAATGTCATCTGTAAATCGGGGGGGGGGGGGGGGGGGGGGGAGTGTAGTTAGGTATATGAAATAAAAATGAAAACATAATGTTTTACCGTCATTTTATCCGGGAAAATGATATTTTCCTTCATTATTATGTTATATTTGTTCCCTAATTCAGTAAATGTTGTTGTTGCATCCTTTCTGTTGTCATTGTTACATCTCATAACCATGATTATCATGAATTGTAGCAATCTCTTGATAGGCAGGTCTCTTGCATGTCTAGTTGCTGAATTTAGGGACCCGCTATATTTAAAGTCATCACCATGGATCTGTTTACTGTGGAATGAGCTATGGACCATTTTTCATAGCTAACATCGAACTGGTAACCCCTCACTCTATCATCGATATTGTCCATATCTTCCATGAGGTGATCAAAATCTGCCCTCGTGTATGCATTGGCCATTGCAAAGAATATGGGCTTTAATCGCTCATGGTCCCTTTTGAATCTACCTTTGACGTTGTTCCATACGTGGTAGATGAAATTATAGTGAGGCACATCTGGATATACATTTGAAGCCTTCTTCAAAATGCTATCATGCCAATCAGAGACTATGTACATGTTGTGCCTTTCACCGTAAGCCTGTTTCAACTTTCGAAAAGACCAATCCCATGACGCATCATTTTCAGAATCAACAATAGCATATGCTAGTGGCAGGATTTTACCTGAATTAAGCAAATTAGAAAGAATCAATATTGTACCGATAAGCAAAAAATATATTAAAACGTTTCTTTGAACTGAACATAATAGCATTATTCAAACATATCAGTAAAACTTACCTGCTGCATTGAGTACAGTAGCACACAACATGGTCCCCGCGTACGATGATTTAAGGAAAGTCCCATCAACCACGACAGTGGGCATACAATATTTCCATCCTCTGATTGATGCACTGAGTGCGACAAAAGCATACAAGAAGTGCCCGTTTGCTATTTTGTGTAACGTTGTGAAAGACCCTGGATTTTTCTTATTTACCATATACAGAAAAACTAGCAGTTTACGATAAGATTTAGGTGGCGAACCCCTTAACATTTCAAGCGCCTTTTCTCTTGATCTATATGCTTTCTTATAATTCATCCTAATCCCGTATTGGTTTCTCATGTCGTCCATGATTTCTGCTGGAGTGTATGTTGATTTAAGATTGACATACTTGTTCTTCACCATTTTTGCAATGGTTACTGAAGTAGCATGACGTTGTGACAACATTCTCTACACAATTGGGCAAGTATGAACATCAATGAACTTTTTCTCACCTTGAAGATTTCTGAATCGTGTAGACTTGAAGATCTAAAACACCATGCGCATCTTGTATCGACACATTTAAGAGAATACCTATTTAAAACACATACAATACACATTATATACACAAATGATACATATTATATATATAAATTATATAGTTTTCTATTCTACACACAAGGGCCACTATGCTGATACATATTATATATACAAATGATACATATTTTATACCTAAATGATACAATTTTCTATTCTACACACACGGACCACTATGCTCATACACACTATATACACAAATGATATATATTATATACATAAATTATACAGTTTTCTATTCTACACAACAGGGACTACTATGCTTATACATATTATATACAATTTCTACACATTACAGATAGGGAATCATACCTTGTTTTCGATGATTTATCGACTTTAAACTGAAATGTCTCGCGTATTGCATAGTTCTTCATTACGCTACATATTGTATCTTGTTCCAATACAGTTGATGTTCTGCAATTCCCTTATGAAGTGGATCCTTTATTATTTTATTCTCAATTGCTACGTCCTCAAAATCATCTTCACTTCCATAATCAACCATAATGGCATCATCAATGTCAGCTCCTTCTACAACCATAGGAAGAACCTGTACTTCTTTAATCAAATTATTTTGTATAGCAACTGAAGTTGTTCCCAACAACATTCAATTCGAACATTCAGCAACATCTTTTAATGTTATGCATAGTGGATATTCATTTATATCTAAGATTTTTCTTCATCGCCATATACAATCGGACACTCATATCATTGTATATTGGCATTAATCCGGACCTAACTACATACTTAACCTCCATTAAAGTTGTAGTTGAATCCTTATCTAATTGTTTGTATATCTCACCAACAAAATACTCATAATTGCAGTCTGAGTTGATCAGAATTCCATTAATAGTGTAATTAACAAATTCATTGTTGTTCAACCAGTTACCTCCATGTTGTATCAAAATTGGAACCAAAATTTGAGTTGAATTTGCAACAGAAGACATGAATTTCGTGATTTCAAAACCCTAGATTTTGTATCAAATTGATTTCTATGACTGTTGTTTAGGTTGAAGTTTCCATGTTTATGAGTTACTGAAGGAGGAAATCACACTTTATAGGTGTTATATAAGGTTGAAGTTTCCATGTTTAAGAGTTACTAAAGGAGAAAATCACGATTTATACGTTTTGGGTTTTATTTGACTTTATGGCTAACGGATGGAAATAGTTTATGGGCTAATTTTTGGGTTTGAGAATAGATGGGCCAGCGCGTGGGATTATTTATGGCTCAGCGGCTATTTAGTCCTTTTTCCTTATTTTTTAGCATATTATTTAGAGCTTGGTCCAATAAGTTTTATAGCCCATAGATGTTATAACTCAAATAAAGTCCAAATCAATGCTAATGCTTACAAAAGAAATTTAATTGTGACACTAGAATGACAATAATGTTCGATATTTGTTCTTTAGATTTGCATTGTTTAGATGATGAAAATACATAACTTAGTTTTATTTTTTTCTTTGTCATGCGATTAATACTTATTAGGCATACTTATTTTAGCATGACTTTGTAGTTTTAGATTATGATCATTTTCATTAGGCTTAAGTGACTAAAATGCCCTCATACTTGGCACGAATTGCAACTTTAGTCTCCAAACTATTGCTGCACTTCAAGCACCCCTAAACTTGGCAAAATGGGTTTTAATTCATCCCCGAGCTGCCACGTGGTTGAGCAAGTGTAGTCACACGCCAACAGGCGCGTGAGAGGTGCCACGTCAGTTTTTTTTTTTTAAAAGAAAAATCAATTTTGGAAAATTCATAAAAAAGTATAAATTTTTAAAATCAGAAAAAACTAATTTTTTTTTAAAATGTGGAAAACCCATTTTTTAAAAATAAATCTGGACTGAATTTTTTATTAAAAAATCTGGAACTTCTTAAATCTTGAAAACTGAGAAACCCGTTATTTTATTAAAAAACAAATCTGGAAAATTTATTTATTTTTAATTAAAAAACCTGGAATTTTTAACAATCCAGAAAACTAAATAAACCCATTTTTCTAAAAAAGAATATGAAAAATTGAATTTTTGATTAAAAACCTGAACTTTTTTAAAATCTGGGATACTGATTTTTTTAAGAATAAAGTGGAAAACTGATTAATTTTTTCTAGATTTAAAAACTAATCTAATTTTTTTGGGATTATCTTTTTTTAAAATGGGTTTTCTACATTTTAAAAAAAAAAAATCAATTTTTCCAATTCTTTTTTAAAGAAGTGTGTTAAAAGAATCATGAAAATCTGGATTTTTTAGGACACTTTTAAAAAAATATCAACTTTTCATTTTTTTTTAAAATGCATTTTTTACAGATATTTTAATTAAAACTGTAGTTTTTCAGTTTTTTTTTTTTTTAAAATCAAATTTTCCAGATTTTTTATAAAAAAAAATCAGTTTTACTTTTTTTTTTCAAAACAATTTATCTATGTGGAGGACACATAGGAAGAAAATGCCATGTGGCATTAATATTTTACACGTGGAGGGCACATAAGCCTTATTTTATAGCTGGACCCGCGAGTGACTACACTCACTCCGGGTCATGAGCTTAGGGGTGTAATAAAAGCCATTTAGCGGAGTTTAGGGGTGTCCATCAATAGTTTGGGGACTAAAGTTGCAAAACGTGCCAAGTTCAGAGGCGTTTTAGTCACTTAAGCCTTTTCATTATGGCTTATTAATTAGCAATATTTTTTAATGCGATTTTATTATCTTTTGTGTTGAATATTTTATAACAATATCATCACTCATCTAACATTTTTGTGTTATTTTCTTAAGAAATGTCTTAATTATATAGTTGTATCTTACTAGGACTAAATAAATATTTAAAGTAAAAGCTAGTATAAGTTTTGCATGAAAGTTTTTTGAAAAAACCCCCGAAAAACCCGAGAAAACCAAGAACCCGAGAAAATTCGAGGTTGAAAAATCCGGCTTTTGTTGGTTTGGTTTGGTTTATAGATTTAAAAACATGACACAATTGGTTTGGTTTGGTATTTAAAAAACTCGAACCAACCCGGTCCATGTACGGGTTTCTCTATAGCAGAAGCGGATTTGCAGCAACAATGACTTGTGTCACTACTAGAAACAGAGATTTTTCCCACTGACATCCAGCGGGAAATTTGTGCACGCGGTGAAAATTACTAATTTTTCCATGTGAAAATACTATTATTTAGGTTTTCCCACGGACATTCAGTGGAAAATTGCCACTGAACATTTTTCAGTGGAAAATCATTGAGAAAATAGAGATTTTTAGTAGTGTGTCACCGGTCGTCGAAATCCTCATGAAGCAGATGAATCCTTTATCCACAACCTAAAGATCCCTCTAACGGAATCATTGGTATATAACTGATTCACATTCATTTCCGATTGTCGTTCCATCGGAGCCAGAGCTCACTGGAAAAAGAGAGTATGGGAATGAGATGATGTATTCGCCGGTGGATGTGAAGAAGATCGTGGAATTGGGATTTGAATATGGAGTTAGGGTTTTGCCTGAAATTGATATGCCTGGTAATTTCCTTTTTGGATATATGCACATTATACAATCATGCACAAGTTGAGTATAATAATGTATGTACGGATAATTTTGTTTAGGTAACTCCGAAAGGAACAAGATTGGACTTTCGGAAGTATTAGCATTAATTTTATCAGAACGTGGGGATCACTAATTAATTTATTTGAACTTTTAATAAACGGAAAAGGCTCAAATATGCCGTCGAACTATCATAAATGACTCATTTATGTCATCGTCGTTACCAAAATGGCTCATCCATGTCAGTTTTCATTAATGCCGGTTTTATAATACCATATATGACACTTGACCTTCAATTAGAGGTCTACGTCATTTAGTTAAACCAACACAAATTTATGTGTCAGGTTTTAGTTTAATTTAGGATTTAATTTTTGTTAGTTTAATTAAAATACGTGGACCTCTAATTGGAGGCCACGTGTCATATCTGGTATTGTAAAAACCGGCGTTAATGAAAAATGGCATGGATGAGCCATTTTGATAACGACAATGGCATAAACGAGACAAATTATTGACGAATGGCATAAATGAGTCATTTCTGATAGTTCGATGGCATATTTGAGCCTTTTCCGTTTAATAAATAATAATACTCCCTCCGTCCTAAAAAGATTGTCTTACTTTCCTTATTGGTTTGTCCAAAAAAATTGACACATTTCTATTTTATAAACAATTTAACTTTATGAGATGATTTATAGCCACATAAATATCTAAGGCTTGTTTTGGAATACACATTTCAAAAGCCTTCATTTATTTCTTAAACTGCGTGTCAAGTTAAACTAAGACAATCTTTTTGGAATGGAGGAATTACACCTTTTGCCCCAATTTATGTGACACATTGGGATTTTGGAGAGTCAAATAGTTTAATATTGATCGTGAATTCGGGTATGGAATTTTAAGTTTCTTGAAACAAAATTTACACATTTGGAAACGTAAATTACACATTTGGAAACGTAAAAAGTAGTATAAGTCACAATAATTGATAATTCAAAATATTTAAAAGATATATGAAAAAATTACGGTCAAAGAAAGACGTGTTTGAATCTTAAAATCTGAAATGTGCCATATAAATTGGGACGGAGGGAGTAAATAAAATATAAAAATGAATAGAAAAATTATTCATTTATTAATGAACTTAGATCAATCATAGATCAATCAAATGAAATGTTATAAATACCTTTTATACACATGGAACAATTGATGGAAAAAAACTTTTAGGCTCAGCTAGAGTCGAAACCTTGTTTCTCTTCAGTCATTTCAATGTAGACATAGCTTAACTCTAAGGGTGTGTTCGGTATGGAGGAAAATGTTTTCCTGAAAAATGTGTTATTGGAAAATAAGTGAATTTCTACTTATTTTCTCATGTTCGTTTGGGTAGCGGAAAATAAGTGAATTCATTACTTATTTTCTCATGTTCGTTTGGTTGGTAGAATTTTTTTTTAGGAAAATACCTACCCAAGCCCCACAACTCCACCCCAACCCCCACCCCCAACCCCTCACCCCCCAATTTTTTTTAAATTTTTTTTTTAAATTTTCTAAACCACCACAAGCCCCCTCCCCCAACCCCCCCTCCCCCAACCCCCAAATTATTTTTTTAAGTTTTAAATTTCTTTCTAGATTTTCTAAACCACCACATCCCTCCCCCCACCCCGCGTGGACCCATACCACACCCACTCACCCCCCTCCAATTTTTTTTTTGAAGTTTTAAATTTTCTTTTCTTGTTTTTCTACAAAACCACAACCCCCCCCCCCCCCAAAAAAATCTTAAAAAAAGTTTTAAAAGTTACTTTTTTCGGATTTTTACACCACCCACCCCCCACGACCCCACCACTCCCTCCAATAACCACACAAACTTTCAATTTTTATAATTTTTTAATAAAGGTAAAACTAAATAGGAAGTAGAAAATTCGGGAGGGGGTAAGGGGTGCGTGCGGGGGTGGGTGTAAAGAATCAAAAAAGAAAAAATTTCAAAACTTTTTAAAAAAATTAATTCTTTTGGAGCGGGTGGTGGGGTGGTGGTGGGGATGGGTGGGGTGAAAAAGAAACTTTTAAAACTTTTTTAAGAAAAAAGAAAAAAAATGGGGGGTAGGGTGCGGGGGGGGGGGGGGATGGGTTGAGTGGGGGGGAGGGAGGAGGGATGTGGTGGTGTAGAAATGAAAAAGATTTAAAAAAAAAAGAAATTTAGGAAGGGTGGGGTGGGGTGGTGGGGTGCGGGGTGGGGGTAGGGTGTGGGCTGGGGGGAGAGGGAGAAGGGATGTGGTGGTGTAGAAACCCAAAAGAAAAATTAACAAAAGAATTGGGTGTGGGGGGTGGGTGTCACGACCCGACTAGGGGCCATGACGGGTACCCGGAGCTGACTATCGAACACCACTCATTAGGACAATTATCATACTCAACCTAAACAGACATAATCTCCAAGGCAATACATATATATACATAATCCCTCACGGCTGCAAAAATGATGTACCAAATATACACTGATGTACTCATGAGACAACTACTACCCACTATTGACATCCAATTTTGACCCTCCTTTCCTCTAATTCACTTTCTCAAGCTTCAAAATTAATAATTACCTTATTTTTACTATTATAATTATTATCGTTATTCTTTACTTTTCATTGTCACAATTTTTAGAAATACTAACTTAAATCTACATTTTTTATCAATGTTACTACTATTACATTACACCTTTTTATTAATTGATTGACATTACGTTATTAGCTATAAGTCGATACATCATATGCTAAATCATTAACATTAAGTTTGTAATATTAGTACTTTATTTTCTACATATTAATTACTTTTATTTTTCACATATTAATTACTAATAGTTATCACATAATATATATTGTACAAGTTAATTACTTAGCAACCCAAAGAGAAGGCTTGAGGAAGAAAGACCATCAGTTTTAGCCCAAATTCGCAGCCCATTAGCCAATAGAAGAGTCCAGCCCATAATTCTTTTATCTCATTTTTTTTCAAACCTAATTTCCATCCCTCATCAGCCGTTACATGTGCCTCTCTCATCCCTTTTCTCTTTCAAGCAAAGCTCCAATATCCCTCAACCATGGACAGCTTTTGTCCATCTATTTTCGAGCAAGAGGGATCCATCTCTTTCATCCACGTCTGGTGTATTTCAGAGGTTCTATGAAGACTTTCCTATTTTATACTCAAAACGCACCAGCTCCTAAAAAATCTTAAACAAAATCTCACTGTTTCGGGTTATGATCTGACGCATATCTTTGCAAATTTCAAACGGGTCTCTTGACTCGATTTTGAATATCAAATCTTTCAATTCCCGCTCAGCAAACACAAACCCTATCCTAGTTTCTCATCTATAAATACTCTCTCATAATAGTAGCCGCACCACGTTTTTTTTTTAACATCTGTGAACACCACCGCACCAAATACAATCTCTACACATTTTGAACTCTAAGAACCTTAAATTTCTAAAGTTCCTCTTTCAGTTGGACTTTAACCGTGATAGAGATTTTTAGAACTCATTGGTGTCTAGTTTCGAATCTGTTCATAACGAGAGAGTAGATTCGCCCGACGTCCCCGTTCACTGCACCAACAAAAGGTTAGTGAATCTTAAACTTCGATCTTTTTCTCTGTTTTCCTTTCACTGTTAATGTAACATGTATATTTCATTTAATTAGGAAATCATGGTTTATGATCTACTCTTGTGTCTTCAAAATCATGTTCTTAGTATGTTAGTTAATAATTCTATATTTAGAAGCCTATTAGAAATTATGCTCTAGTTGTTTGTTTGGTTCACTGCTCATGTTGTTTAACCGGATAGGTGGTTCATGAGTTAGCTAAAAATTATAAACTATTAAGATAAATGTTAGGTTAGATCTCTCATTAAGTTTACTCTTTCACTACTTTATGTATTGACTTTCCCCCCTTTTGGTTAAAAGCACTGCATTTGTGTTGAAAAAAATCATGAGTTAGGCTCTGTTTTCATGTGTAAACGAATCTGTTTATAGAAATCCTATAGCCAAGAATTATGTTAGTGTTACATCTTTTGTAGTTTCGTATTGGGTGGTTTTCTTTGGTAGCGTTCTATCCTGGTTAGATCACGTTCATACACGCTGAAAAGTTTCGGTTCGTTGCTATGTGTATCTTTATGTTTATATCGAAATATTAAATAGGCTAAGTCAAGTTGTAAGAAGATTAAAAATGTACTATGTTCAGCTTTCTTGATAATAGAAGTTAAATATCACTATGTGCCTAAGTCATGTATTAGAGAAGTTATTTGTTATTCACGTTGTAGTGCACTGTGCGTCTACCTCTGTTCACATCTTTTTTGACATTTCACTTTGCCCATTTTCCATGAGATACATGCCATATGTAGGTGAAATGTTTTCTTTTAGTAACAAAAAAAATGCTTCCAAGATCATATAAGAACATGTTTGTTTTTTAACTAGTGTAAACATTTAAAGAATCTGCTTGGATTTTCCAATTACTGTATCTGATAACATGCTCCTTTTACTGCATAAATATTGTGACCTCTTGTTTGTTGAAGTTGAAGGACTAAATATAATGTCATTTCTCATTTCCATCTTCATATATTACCAAGAATCAAATTTCTCCTCTTAACTTTTTTTTTTCATGAACACCGGAGCCGAAGAGTTTCACTTTGAGATTCAACGACACCATTCACAGAGTCCGCACATAATTCTCCGCGACGCTCTCTTATATTGCCTAAGAAACATATTGCAGAGCATTCCTATAGCTTATGAAAGTCAAAAATGGCTTTCATCATTTTTTTTTTACGTTACCATCTTTGCTTATTCGTTGGTGTGATTGAGATTACCCATGTGATTAACCTTTATTTGTATTTTGTGTGACCAACCTCTATTTGTGACCAACTGTTTGAGACCTAAGATACTATAATTTACAGCCAAGTTTCATTTAAGGTTTGCTTTAGTTAACAACATACTAGTTACTATTTTACATGGAATATGGCATTTAGGTATAAGGAAATTGAACATGTGATTAGTTCTCTACGTTTCTCCAAGTTTTATCCTTTAGGTGGGAATTTGGTTAAATGTTTTTTTGCTAAAATTTTATTGCACAAAGCAGCAGTCATTTTCCTCACTAATCTAATCTTTCTTTGAATATGAATAGGTTTTTAGGTCACTAATTCAAGGCTGCACTTGTTTTAACAAATAAGTTGTTTTGAGTTTACAAAAAGTACATTTCAGTGGATTTTCATGAAAATGTTTTCCAAGCATAAATTGAGAAGATTATTTGACACTCAACATTTGTACATAAATTTTACAACTGGCCTTTTTAATTAACTCTAAGTCCGGTCGGTTAACCATTTTTAATAGATCTTAAAGGATGCTTAATACCTTCTCTTTAGATTAGTTGAACCCTTACCTAGTATCTTGTGGTTTCGTAGACTTTAAAACGGAGTTAACTTTAGACAATAACTTTAGTAAATTTTAGGTGTCTTAATTCACCATAAGTAATTAAGTGGCGACTCCTTAATTTTAATTAATCCCGGAATTACCGGAATGTTGTAAACCATTTTGACCCTCGTTAAAATGGGGTATAACACCCTTGCATACGTATTTACGAGCCTCTACTAGAGTACTGAGACATAAGGACGGGACAGGACCCCGTCGTGCCCAAATATGTACACAAAAGAATGTAACAACAAATGGCACCTCCGGAGTAGTGGAGTGCTCCTGTGAATCTGTTGAGTAGCTCCTAAGAATCTGGGCCGTCTCCCTGCCTACTTGTGGGCATGAACATAGCATCCATAGAAAGAAAAGGACGTCAGTACGAACAATGTACTGAGTATGTAAGGCATACACAATAACATGATAAAGAGATGCAAGAATATAAGGTAACGGGGTAACCTGTAGCTGATTGCCTCTTAAGGCGAAGTCATGCATGCTAACTCATATAATAAACAACATCATATCATGTAAGCATATGTATGCAACTGCCCGACCATATAGGTACGGTGTGATCATCATTAGCCCGCGTCCGGGGTAAGCATCTCATGCCGCCCACTAGTGGTGTCTGCCCATGCCATCTAGACATGGTGTATATGCCGCCCGCCTTAGCGGTGTTTGCCCGGCCATGTAGGCACGGTGTAATCTCATCATTATATACTTATCATAAAGCATGCATAAGAACTCAATTAAAAGTTACAACTTGATCGGGGTGACGTAAGGTCGAGAACCCCCGATTCCATTATGGAGTAGTCATGGTCATCATATCTCACCTTGAAAGAACGAGCCTTATAAGGTGAGCTTAACAACAATCAATAACATCAAGGAATCATATAAGGATCATTAGCTTCATAAGACTACCATATCATAAGCTTTAGAATCTCTAGACATAAATTCATCATCATTTTTATCATATTCATAACACATCTCTTATCTTTATCTCATGAGAAATTCTTAATAATCGTAGACTTATAGTTTTCGAAATATAAGAGAATCATGGAGGATAAAGGAATTCATGTTGTAGGAATCATGCCTTCGAAAAGAAGGGACTAGCCTTACATACCTTTTACGCCTCTCTAACTTTGCCGACTAAACACTTCCTTCCAAGTTCGTAATTCTACATTCAAGAGAGTTCGTACTAAGGTTAGATAACCGGGAACATACCTAAGACCTCAATTAACAATCTAAGAGCTAACGAAAATTGGGCAACACTTCCTTTGTTTCTACAACTTTCTCCATATAATATAACAACTCTCAAACGTCAATAACAACATCCACAATATTATAATCAATCAACTTGTTAAGCTAGATATTATTCAATTCTCAAAATTCCCTCTTCAAGTCATCCCTAACCATGGTTATCACCCAACGTTGTATTCATTCACATATAATGCTTCTTCAACATTCTTAATATCATTCATAACAAGATTATACCCATAACATGTCAAGAACTATGGTTCAGGTTGTTACCATTCAAGAATTCCACTATTCTCATATTTGTACCCCATTTTCTACTTTCTTCCATAATCCAAGTCTTTCAACCATTCATTACTCTTAATAGCATGAAATGAACATAAAACTCACCTTTGATTGTGAAGGAATGGTTTTTGGATGGAAATGCTTCACTTGGGGAAAACCCTAACTTCAATTCCAAAGGAATTTCTAGCTTCCATCAACCCTAGTTAGTATTCTTGCACTTGATTCTACCAGTTTTTGGTATTTGATATTTGATTTCCCTTGAATTTTTGTTAATGGGAGGTATAGAGAGTTCTAGAGGTTTCAAGAAGTGAGGAGGAGGTGAGAAATGAAAATAATAACCTTGGGCTTATATTTATAAAAAGAGACCAAGCCGCCCGTCACAATTTATACGGTTCGTATAAATTTAGACGGTCCGTATAAGTGACCGTATAAATTCTTTAGTGATCACCCCTCACTGTGACTGTTATACGGACCATTATACGAACCGTAAAAAGTTATACGGACCATATAATGGGTCGTATAACTCACCTTTTTTCCAAACTTGTTCTCGTCGTTTCGTTTGATCTCCAATCCTTATGGAACCTTCTTAGCACTTGTTTAACACTTCATTAACAATCTAAGGGGCATCATAACTCTTTCTTAAGACATTATTAAATCAACATTAGCTCGGTAATTTACAAAACCTTTCCAAAACACGACGTATGCTTCGCCTCCCTTAACGAACTTTCTTCTCTTGCCTCAAATGTCTTTGGAATCTTAATTAGAATCACTGAGTACCCTTTCTTACTTGTAGGGACATCATATACTTCTTACCCTACGTCAGTCTATTTACCGCACAACGACATGAACTTTTCCGAGGTGTAACAGTGGGGGTGTGGGGGTAGGGTGAGGCGTGGGGGGAGTGGTGCATGGGTTGTGGTAGTGGTTGGCGGGTAGGGTGGTGCATGGTTGCGGAAGTAGTTGGGGTTTGGTAGTTGGGGGGCTAGGGTAGGGGTGGGTGGTGCAAAAAACCAAAAAAAAAAAAAATCAAAACTTTTTTTAAAACAATTTTTTTGGGGGAGGGGGGTGGAGGTGGGGCAGCACATCGGGTGGGGGCGAGAGTGGGGGTGGGGTGGTCGGCGTGGTTGGGATTTGGTGGTTAGGGGTGGGTTGGATGGTTGGTGGAATGCACTTGTGGACCTGTTTTTCCTACTTTTATTAGGGAAGTCATGCTCCCCATTTTTCAGGAACTTGTTTTCCTAAAGAAAATGTTTTTCAAAATTTTTTACCAAACGAACATGAGAAAATTGGAAAACATTTTCCGGAAAATGTTTTTCTTCATACCGAACACACCCTAAGTTGAAAATGTTATAGTGTTTTGAAATAACGATTCAATTAGCTTCATTTAGCTTTTGAAATGAACAAATCGGCTTGGAGCCTGTTTGGATGGGCTTAAAAAAAGCGGCTTATAAGCTGTTTTTAGCTTATAAGTTGTTTTTTTTAAGCTAAGCCAAACGGGCCAACTTATTTTTTTGGACTTATTTTAAACACAAAATGACTTATAAGTTGGCCAGTCAAACACTCAAAAAGCTGAAAATAGCTTATAAGCAACTTATAAGCTACGCCAAACGGGCTCTTGGTCTGTGATTAGGCGTAAATAGGTTGAAGATCTCTCTCTTCTAACGGATCTTTGTGAACTTGAAATTTCTTTTTATTTTATTTATTCTTTAACCTTGATTTGTTTAATTCTTCCTTTATGGTTAAAACCAACAAGTCAATTGAAGAGTGAAGCACGAGAAATGAGGATTCTAGTGCGTCGAGCTCTCTCAAAAATGTAGGAGAAAATGATTGATACTTTCAATGAGTATGTGAACGAGAGTTCAGAGGGTTGACGATCTCAATCTTGATAGTTGGCCCCATGTATGGTGGATTTCCTTTTGTAGCATTGACAATTTTTCTTTTACATGGTGTGCGAATAACTATAAATTTTAGATTAATATGTCTAGAATTGATATTATGCTACTTCACCAAAATATCAAAATCTAAATCAGAGGCAAAAAGCTATAATCCTCCTGAGAAGAAGGTAATATCATGTCGTAAAGCACATAAATTTCTTTTGTTAACCATAGAATATCATATTGATATCTTTGTGGAAATAGGAAAGAAGAAAAAAGAGTATTTGCTAGCAATATATTAGCTGTCTGAAGTTTGTCTGGTTTTTTAAATACTGCAGCACATACAGGATCTTGGGCTGAAGCTTACCCTGAGATAATCACTTGTGCAAATATGTTCTGGTGGCCTGCTGGTAGTCCAGCTCTTGCAGCTGAACCAGGCACTGGTCAACTGAACCCCTTGATTCCCAAGATCTATGAAGTTCCCAAGGATGTCATCCACGATACTGTTGCCATGTTTCCAGATTCATTCTTTCAGGCGGGAGCGGATGAGATCAATTCAGCCTGTTGGAATACTGATCCATCAATCCAAAAGTTTGTTTCTAGCAATGGAACTCTCTGTCAGCTACTCTAGAAGTTTATCTATAATACCTTACCTGAAATCCTCTCACTCAAACGTACAGTGGTGTACTGGGAGGATGTTATATTGAATACTAATGTGAAAGTGAATCCATGTCTGCTTCCTCCAGAGAATGTTATTATGCAAACTTGGAATAATGGACCAAACAATGCAAAACAGCTTGTCACTTCTGGCTACCGTGTCATTGTGTCGTCTGCAGATTACTATTACTTGGATTGTGGTCATGGGAGCTTCGTTGGAAATGACAGCCGCTATGACCAGCCATCAGGTACTGACCAAGGCAATGGTGGATCCTGGTATGGGCCTTCCAAGACCTGGGAAACCATTTACAACTATTATATAACCTATGGCCTGACTGATGAGGAGGCTCAATTGGTAATTGGAGGGGAAGTAGCATTATGGTCAGAACAAGCTGGTTCAACTGTTATGGACTCACGAATTTGGCCGATAGCATCAGCAATGGCAGAAACATTGTGGTCAGGGAATCGCGATGAAACCGGGATGAAGAGATATGCAGAGGCTACTGATCGACTAAATGAATGGAGGTACAGAATGGTTGCTAGGGGAATAGGTGCTGAACCGATTCAGCCACTTTGGTGTCTCAAAAAGCCAGGCATGTGTAACACAGTTCATCCATTTACTAGCTGACTCTTTATCAGTGTGTACTGGTCTCTTTTTCAGTTTGTTTTCCACTTCCTCTCAGTGTTCATTCAAAACTGAAAAGAGGGCTATTTATCTGTATTATCTTCTATATATTCAAAGTCAGTTTCTTATTGTAATATTACCTTCTATGTCACCACATTACTGAGATTTTACTAAGCAAATGAATTTGAGAATTTTTTACATAGCTGTTTTTCCAACCTAATACTTGCGAGGATGCTACTGTGTGAAATTAGCTGCAGCAGACTCTGTGCAGAATGCACCTCCTGTGATGACATAAAAGGTGGAGAATGCAAGCTCACAGATTATGACATATAAAGAACTTAGTACAAAAAAGTGAGTAAAAAAAGAAACAAAGGCACGGTTAAAGAAAGGGGATGGCCTTAGCTTAAAGCCAAATTCATCCATTGGTGAAGTTGGCAATTGTTTGGTTCTAAGAAAGGATATTGGGGAAGTGAAAAGGATAGGGACTTTATATCATGTTGCTCAATGCTTGGTAACATTAATTAGAATGCTCTTTATTATTAAACAGTGAAGGGGGTGTAAGAATTAAAACAAATAGCTATTCAGCTACGATTATTTCATTCCTTTGTTCATCAAAGTAAATGAGGAGAACTTAACAGAGACACAGACTGTTGCTTTCACTTCTCCTTCTCCTTCCTTTTTACCGGTTTCTGTACCTTATTTCTCTGTTCTTTTCTAACTTCCCCTGCTATCATTGTGTTATTGCATACCGACTTTCGAATCTCCAAAACCATAAAAACAATGAATAATTGTTGGTTTTTAACAAAGAAACGTAGGAAATAACTGAGAAAAAATACTGAGAGAAAAATATATGCAATGCAGTTAAAAGGAATTATATTATTTAACTATGTTTAGCTCTGCATTTATAAGATAAAAAAACAATAAAAAGATAATTATAAACAACAACAACAACAACAACAACAACATACCCAGTGAATCCCACAACGTAGGATTTGGAGAGGGTAGATTGTACGCAGACCTTACCCCTACCTTAGGTAGGGAGGCTGTTTCTGGAAAAAAGATAATCATAAACTAGCCTAAAATATCTCTGCAGAGTATATCTTTAACTAACCAACCTAGCCTAGAATATCTCTGCAGAATATATTTCTAACTAACTAATTACTAACAGTAAAACAAAGTTTATTCAAAAGCAGTAAAACAAAGTTACTGCAGTCCAAAAGCAAATGTTCTAACACTCCTCCTTGATTTTGGAACTGCAAACTCTAGACTTGGCAGGAATTACTTTGTGAACAAATCTGCCAACCCATCTTTGGTCTTGCAATTTTCTGGCATGTGTTCATCTTCTGTTGGATTAAATGAGAAGTTTTTACCCCTCATTTTAACTCGTAAAAATCTCCTACTTAGTGGCATCAAAGATTCGACAGTACTTGTCATCGAATAACAATTTAAATCCTTTTTCCACTAGCTGGCCAACACTTAACAGATTTTTATCAATATCAGGCACGTAAAGAACATCTGAAATTATTTTTGTAGCTGAACCTGTTTTGATTGCAATAGTCCCTTTTCCTTTTGCAGGAATATCGTCACCATTACCGATTCTGGTTTTTATTGTTTTCCATTGACATAAGCTCTTTATAAATATTTCTGTCATATGTCATGTGGTTTGTACAACCACTGTCAATCATCCAAAAATCAGATTTCTTGGTTGAAAAATATGTTGCCACAAACAAGTGGTCTTCTCCTTCTTCATTGCTACTTGTGCATCTGCTTCATATTTTGGAGATTTGTTTTTGCAAATCACTGCTTCATGACCAAGTTGGTTGCAGATCTTGCACTGTGCATCTGACCTCTTCCAACATTTAAATAGAGGATGACCTTTTTTGCCACAATGCTGGCAAGGTAGGTAATTTTTTTTTTTTTTGAATTATCACCCTTGCTTTGAGTCTTGTGGCTGGCTATCAAGGCTCCTTCAGCCATACCATCTTGCCGCATAAGCCTCTTTTGCTCTTGTGCCTGCAATGCATTTAGCAATTCTGCCAAAGTAATCTTGGACAGATCTTTTGTGTTTTCCAAGGTAGTTATGGATACTTCGTATCTTTCAGGCACCGTAACAAGAATTTTTTCAACAATTCTTGAATCTTTAAACTTAGTGCCAAGCAACGTTACCTTGTTAACAATGCCAAGAAGTCGGTCTGAGTACTCTTGTCGATCTCAGATTCCTTCATCTTTTGCAAATCGAATTCCCTTATTAAATTTACCACCTTCATGCCTCGTATTCTTTCATCTCCTGTGTATTCTTCCTTTAGATAATCCCAAAATTCTTTTGTTGTTTTGAGAGCCATAGCTCTTGTGACAATTGTTACAGACACACCAGCAAACAAAGTTGCTTTCGCCTTTGATTTTCTGATTTTCTTTTCTTTTTGGTTTTTGATCTGGGCCACGGTGGGATTATTTGGCAACGGAAGAACATCATAATCTTCTTCCACGGCTTCCCAAAGATCTAAAGCCTCAAGATAAGTCTCCATTCTTACTGCCCATAGATGATAATTTTCACCATCAAAGACAGGAGGAGCTATTTGAGAAAAACTATTTTCAAAATCCATCTCACTCACAGGTCCCTCAAGAAAATGACTCTGATACCAATTGTTGGTTTTTAACAAAGAAACATAGGAAATAACAGCAAAAAAATACTGAGAGAAAAATATATTGCAATGCAGTCAAAAGGAATTATATTATTTAGCTATGTTTAGCTTTGCATTTATAGGAAAAAAAATAATAAAAAGATAATCATAAACTAGCCTAAAATATCTCTGCAGAATATATCTTTAACTAACCAACCTAGCCTAGAATATCTCTACAAAATATATTTCTAACTAACTAATTACTAACAGTAAAACAAAGTTTATTCACAAGCAATAAAACAAAGTTACTGTAGTCCAAAAGCAAATATTCTAACATTTTTAAAGTCTAATACAAGACTCAATGATTAAATTAGTAAAAAAATTGTACACGTAATGACTTAAAGATTCAAGAACTTCATTCTGTGACACCTTGATCTTTTCAATGAGTTTGCCCCTAGAGTTGGATTACTTGCAAAGTTGCAATAACTTTGGTAATGGTGCAGCTGGGATTTGGGAAATGCTCTTTTATACGATTTTACCTAATAAAAAAGCAGCACCAAATCAAGTATTGGAAAGTCAAGATAGTTAATTGAATATTCCAGAATTCAGAGAAACAATACTTAGCCCTCCTAGTGCAAGTTTTATTATAAAAAGTTGAGATATCCATTTTCAAGCAAAATCATATCATTTCTAATTCTTCCAAGTGTCCTTTCCCAGATTAATCTTGTATAAAATCCAGCTCGATTCTAGACCATGCCATTGGAACTGCCAACTCCAGCTTAATGTTACCTGATATGATTATTACTACTAGTATTTTTTGGTAATTAATTAGGAAAGAGTGCAAAGAGGACTGAAACTGAATTTGCAACCAACAGTGGCGAATGCATCCTTTAGTAAGGGGTGGGACAAAAAGTAAAGCCTTAAAAGCAACACATTATTAGATTAAACTGGATCGCTCACAAGACTAATTGTGGCAAGAGACCGACACTAATCACCTAAAATCTTGTATAAGCCATCACTGACAAGCAAACGTGGAGAGAGCTGAGTTCTCAGTATATATGGGATTGTAATTATACGTGTACTCTTTTATTTTAGAGGTCAATTTGTGAGATTATCCAAGCTTTTACTACTAAAATAGAAAATGACCGTTGTGTTGAATAGTTCGCAGTTACTTGCCACAATCTCCATTGCACCAAAGTTTGACTTTGCAGAAAACTACACACAATCTTAACCAAGAAAATACATCAATAATTTTCCATCATTTCTTGCACTCAATCACTTTAAACCAAACATTTCTTTCATTTTTATAAATTTCTTGTGCTAGTGAGCTTTCTTAAATCTCATCTATAAAAGCAGGCTCAAAACAAGAGTCTCAGCAACAAGTTCAACTCAATCTAAAGTCTTTTTTTGGTAGTAGTTTGGTCTTTTAACCATGAACTCTTCAAGCCAAGCAAAAGCAGTACCATTGATCATGGCCCTATTATTTATGCTGCTAATTCTCTTACTTGCACCAACTTCAGAAGGTGCTATCTCTTGTGGCACTGTGATTAGCAACGTTAAGCCATGCCTCAGCTATTTACAAGGTACTGGTGGGAAGCCACCACAACCTTGCTGTTCTGGTTGTAAATCTCTTTCATCTGCTGCTGCAACTACACCAGATAGGCAGGCTGCATGCACTTGTCTCAAGAATGCATCTCAAAAGATCAACATTAATGTTCAACTAGCACAGGGTCTCGCTCAGAATTGTGGAATCTCCTTGTCCGTCCCTATCTCAAAGAGTGTTGATTGCACCAAGTACTATTACTCTTCCCTTAATTAAAGTCATTTTTCTTATAAAATATTTTTCAAGAAATGTTACATAGAAGATATTTTTAGGAAATGATTTTCGTTTAGTTGGTGGGTGCATGAAAAATATCGTTACAAAAAGAATGCATATTACTCTACAAATTAACAATATTAACAAATTGAATAGTGTTCTGATGAAACTTAGTATTAGAGACTGATAATAATGTCTAAATGTTGGTTGAAGCAAATGAATGAAATTAAAGGCTTAAATAGTTGTAAGGAATTAAAAAAGACTTTCGTCACAAGTGAGGGAAGTCATTTCTTTTCTAAGTAGAAAACATTCTTATTTCTTGTGGTTGACTACAAGAAATGTTTTCCTCAAAAATAACTTTCATCGTACCAAATACAGCCCAAAAAAAAAATAAAAAAAAATAGCCATGTCAGATGAGGTAGACACATTAAAGCACGTGATAAGATGGCCATAACCACAAACCTTGCACTAAAATGATGAATTTTCGTTGGGCAATATTATCATCAGCCAACGATGAAAGAGAAACAAACCAATTATTTCTTCCTTGTCCTTTTATCTTACCTATCCGCTTGTTTTCTGATAATTTTGTTCATTGTTACTTCTTTGCAGGATCAATTGAAGTGGTTTAAGGATGATAGAAGGCATTTCTTTAATTTGGTGTGAGCTATATAGCAAATAATTTGTTTGGAACGTAACTGTCTTTTTCTGGTTTGGTTTATGTACACTTATGTTCAGAGTTTTTGCACTTCTGTTTTGCATGTAATAAATTGTGTTTTCTCTGATGGGGAAAATATAATGAGAACTTTTCTTACTCTGCGTACTAAACGAGCTGAGCTTACGTATTAAATGCAGTATTTTGTGAGAATTTATCTAATAAAATTTCGAGTTATTGTTTTTTTCTGGGAGTTTTGTCTGTGATTATCTATGTTTAGCATTAATATTGAATATGCTGGTCTAGAAATCGTTTAATTTCGTGACTGTAAATAACAAGGCCGGCTCTAATTGCTTTAGGCAACAAAATTTTGAGGTCTCAAATTAACTTTACTATTAATTGGTCCAAAGTGGTCAAAAGGAAATCTGCTAAACGTATGACATGAGTGCATTTGGAGATGCAGATAACTATGAGCCGCATAATTTTGTTGGCATGTTCGATCACAATAACAAACTCAACATGGCACCTTCCCCACCTGCACATGAAAATCCTATGTAAGGTGCAAACACGCATTGCATGTGCTTTTTTTTTTCCCCTTAAAAAATATATCAGTGATGTATCTAGATTATTTCACAAAAATTTATGGGCAGAAAGATCAAATCACCCAAGTAATTTTCTTTTTTTATCTCTACTGAAAATTGAAGCCTAATCTCCTACTATAATTTTCACCAATTTCATGTATTTCATTTTCATCTTGTCCATTATTTGTCTTAGGAGCCGTTTGGACATGATTTGAAATCATAAGATGAAATTACGATGATTTGAAGTTGAAGTTTTGTTTGGATATGCAATTTGGATTTCATAAATTGTATTTTTTCTTATAGACATAAAAACCCACAAGTTGTGAAAACCATCAAAACTTTCCAATTCTTATACAATCTTACTAAATGAGCAAGTCATAGTTCATAACAAAAGTAATACGGTACTAGAAGACCTTTCTAAAAAATGCAACATCAATTAATTAAACTTTAGTTCAATAAAATGGAAAATTGAACATGAGTTGTAGTATAACTACTCTTTAATATAATTCTCCCACATGGTTGGTGAGAGTAAAGTTGTTATAAATATGCTACCAACTTGTAGATCTTTAATAATTGATATAAATGGTTGGTAAACATGATTGGTAAATATAACTACCAACCTATAGATTTATTTTTATAAAATATAAACTTATGAGTTAACTTTTATATTTAAAAAATTTGAAATCAAATCATCCCCATGAGATGAAATTACATGTCTAAACTTTAATTTCATCTCATGAAAAAATAGCATTTCCAAACGCCTACTTAGCCCATTCGATCTTTATCAATCAGTAACAACTTTATTTGTCTTCATGTCCCCTCAAAACTTCTATATAAAACCATAAAGCATTTGGAAAAAAAAAAGCAAACTCAATACCTCTTACCATTACAAACACTTCACCATGAAGGCTACATATCCTTTTCTTACGGTAGTTTCAATACTCTTCTTCTTGATTTTCCCAACCAATTACTCACATGCTGAAAATATTAAGTGCAACAACATAGTACGAGCTGTGAGACCATGTGTGGTGTTCTTCAGGGGTGGGAGTGGGGTAACTGGGATGCCTCCAGCTATGTGTTGTGCTGGAGTTTCAACTTTTTCACAAATGGCTAAAAACACCACTAATAGGGCAACTGTTTGTAGATGTGTTCAGTTAGCAATCAAAAATGTGAGAATCACAGATGCAACAGTTAAAGCACTTCCTCGCAGATGTGGAATCACCTTGCCCTTCTCTTTCTCTCCATATGTTAAGTGTCCTGGTATGAGTTTTAAGTTTTATGAATTGATGCTAAAAGAATATTTATGCGATCAGATTAATGATAAGATTAATTGGTACACGGTACAATATATATATATATATATATATATATATATATTGATCTTAAATGAATCTTGAGCCTAACTCACACCCCAAAAGCTAACTTAAGTGGAGGAGGATTGCTCAAGTCATATGAGGAGCCCAGGATTCTCGTCCTTCACCACTGATGTGAGACATGAATCAGCCCATCACGCCCAGATCCGGACATTCTTTATCTGGGTGCCACTGTCCGGTCTGGAGAGTATATTCATGGACCGGGGGTCCCCACAACTGTCCGGGACACCGAGAGCCAACTTCGGATTGGGTCTGGCTGTGATACCATGTTAAATTAAGTCTTGGGCCTAACTCACACTCCAAAAAACTAGCTCAAAGGGAGGAGGATTGGCCAAATCATATAAGGAGCCCAGAGTTCTCGTACTTCAATTGATAGGCGCCTGAGATTTTCTTTTATGCAATATTAATATATATGGATCGGAGTAAATAATTTTACCTTATAAGTTGTGATAATTGTAATATATGTTGAATTAAGTAGCTTGATCACGTACCAAACAGAGAGCAAACATATTTGAATCATTTTGCACTTTTTTTTTTTTCGTGAACTAGGAATAGTAGTAAACTACTATTAGCCAAGGAAACTTATGAAGTTCAAATGAGTTATAATTGAATTGATTTTTACTTCTATTAGTTGCTCCTACTGTATTTATTATTTGCTATAATATCATGTGATTGTTTTTACTTGTGACAGGATAAAATGAGCTTAATCTGGAGTAGCTTGGAGGATGTAAATTAAATCACAACGATGAAGCGCTAGCTGGAATGAGTATAAATATTTCATAAATTTTGTGTTTTTTTCTTGAGTATTTTGTTTTCTCTGAATTGCCTGTCTTTCGTCCTGTGTTGGTGTTTTTGTAGTTGTAATTTGTAAATGGCAATCTGCACTGGTCTTGTTTTTTATCTTTTTCCTCATCATTAGCTTCCTTGCATAAATGGTTCTTGCAACTGGGCTCAGTGGCGGAGCCAAAAATTTGGGGAAGGGTGTGCAAATTTCTTCTCACTTGTGTTAAGGGTGTACAAAATTAAATATATATACTCATAATAGCTAACATTTAACCTATGTACACAGTGTAATTTTCGGAGAAGGGTGTGCACCTGACCACCCTTTACCTAAGGTGACTCCGCTCATGACTGGGCTTTCAGCTATTGGAGCTAATATGAAATTACACCTAATGATGTTAGAAATAAGTTGTCTTGAATTTTTGATACCCGCATGTCTACTGGGCAAACGTTGAAGGGCAAAGAGTCAAATTTACCCTCCAAGTATGGTTTATAGTTTAAATTTGCCCTCCGTCAAAGTTTGGGATCAAATTTGCCCTCCCTGTTAGGATACTTGATAAATTTGCTCTTATATGGATGAAAGTGTAACTTAGACTCCACAATACAAAAAAAATAGCCAAGTCTGATCCACGTAGGCTCCACATAAGCTCTCAACCCCAATTATTTTAACCCGTAATAGTTTGAAAACACCTATGTTCCTGACTAAAATCAGGCAAGCCAATAGTATGATGCAAAATTATATTAGTCCCATAATCATTGGTATTAGGACCACCAACAAGACAAATAACAGGCAAATTCTCACTGTATGCACCAGTAATAGCATTAAGCACACTTAATCCCCCTACAGGAAATGTCACCACACACGCTCCAACCCCTTTCGCACGTGTGTACCCATTAGCTACATACCCAGCATTCAGCTCGTTACAACAACCAATCAAATTCAGCTCCCGCTCAGCTATTAAATGATCCAATAAAGTCAAGTTGAAGTCACCAGGAACTGAAAACATGTCGTTTACCCCTATTTGTACTAGACGCCGAGCCAAATGCCAACCCAGTGTTCCAACTCCGCATGGTGAGCTTGCTGGAACTGAAGCTGAATGAGCTGTGGATCCAATTACATTGTTACCCTCCATTTCTGAATCTTTTTCAAGAAAATTGATTTGAGATTATGGGTTTTGAAGATGATAAGCAGTTTATAAATAGTTGCTTGTTAATTGTTATAGTCCGGGTGATGCTTTTGAAGACAGTGGGCAACTTGTACACTATACAGTGTACACTGCAAGAAAAGAATAGTATACTATTTTTTTTATTTTATTTTTGGAGAATGATTGATGGATTATTCAAATGATTCACTTTTCGGGGTTGGGAGCCTACGTGAATCTAACGTGACTAATTTTTTTGTATTGTGAAGTCTAAGTCACACTTCAATTCATATAAGGGCAAATATATCAAATATCCTAACGGAGGAGTAAATTTGATCCTAAACTTTAACGGAGAGCAAATTTAAACTATAAACTATACTTAGAGGGTAAATTTGACCCTTTAACTAACCTTCAAGGTTAAAAGTCAAAACTTATAAATTTAATATTTTGCTCACGAGACACGCTGGGCAAGAAGATCAAGACTACCTACCTCTAATATCATTCTTGTAAATCACCCTTTTGGACTATGTACGATTTGGCTCCTCCTATTACAAAAATAAGATCCCAAAAATTAAAGGGTGAAAATCATTTCCTCCTTCAATTTTGTTTTAAAAATTATTTTGCCTTCTCCAAATTTTTAGAAAAATAAAAAGTGTCTCCTCGGAGGAAAAAACCAAATGCCACTTTCTTTCCCCTTCCCAGACATTGTGAAACGTCTCCTAATTACGGCTCCTTCCATTCTCTTCTCATTCAGAGATAAATATTCTTTCATAAGGTTCATAACACCTTTCACAAGTCTTCCTTTTCTATGATTTATAACACGAAATTCATTAACGAAAAGTACAACTATTGCCATTCAAATTCACAAAGGTAAGTAATCAATTTACTTTTGTTTAATTTTCCGTTATGGGTTTTGTCAAATTTTCTCTTTCGAATGACCTCTTTACAGAACTACATAGAGACTCTAGTCTCTATGATGGAGTCATCGGAAAAAAATGTTAAAAACCCTCCTTAAAATTACTCATATGAAAGTAAATTAATGAGTGGAGTTCTTATTATTTATGATGTAACTTGTTAGGAATGTTCTAAAAAATTATTATTTATTATAAACGCTTTTCAAAAACCATTTGCTTGCAATGCCATGCAGATAATTATGATCACTAGATCCTTTATACTCTTATTAAAGTACACTTAAGACTCAACCAATCTTGAAAGTGGGTGAACAACTGGCATACCTTGAATCTAATTTGCAATCCTTTCGTAACTCTAATCTATGGCTCTGCTACCGTGAGGCTTGGCCGAGCCTCCCTACCGATGTATCGATCCCGCACATTTAGACCAGTCCTAGTGGACAAGACAAAACTTCCCTTAGAGAAAGCCACGATGACTTGTGTTATACAATGACAGAAAAACTATATGAAGTTATCATCTCTAGCAATCAATCTATATGTTTCGGTAATAAGACAGGTCATCAAGAGAGACTAATGGAGGACAATAGAGATGGAAATGAATTTACTTCTTGCGATTAGCCGACTAGAAGTTTATTTTCTTCCATCTTGAATATGGGATTGTTGTTCCACTTTACTCTAAAGATTAATCATTTAAGTATGACGAGAGTGAAATAGATTTTTATACGTTAAGTGTTCTATTTCTTTGAGATATTGGAATAGTATTATTTTTTTCCTACATTGTATTGTGTTTTTCATTGCTCATAGAAGTTTATTTCATCTATTATTCGTGTGAGATTTTTTTTTTTCATTTAGAATAATTGTGCAATTGTACAGGATTTAACCAAATCTCGCAAGGTTCTTTTTATTTTTGATATATGCTTTAAGTTCATCTGAAATTTTTGCAAATACTAAGTTTAAGAGGGGGCGTATTATTGCTGTGGTATAAAGCTTCTCAATTAAGTTGAAGAAATTGAGGTTAAGATTTGCTACTTGGTGGATATTCGACATATTTTTAGCAGTTTTTGATAGTGAATTTTCTGTTTTAAGGATTTTAGTGAAATTAGTTTTATTTTTTATTTTTTAAAGTCAATAGTATTAAATGGTTTTCAATTTGAATGTTCTATTTAGTTGTTAATAAGATGCGTGAGTTAAATTTGAAATTGGTAATATTATGAGGCGTGGAGCTAACATGGGCAAATATTAAGTTTGAGTATAACACGTGAGATTGTATCTCTGAGTCCGGAGCCTAAAGGGTATAAAAATACACGGTATAAATCAAAAGGAGATGGCCAAAAATTTATATACCAAAACGGGTATAACGTGGACTGATCCACGTTATACCCCAGTTTTTTTTTTCATCTGTCAGAGATTCACTGAAAAATTAAAAAAAAAATGTATAACGTGGACTGATCCACGTTATACAATATATTTTGTATAACGTGGATCAGTCCACGTTTTACAAAAAAAAAATTGTAAAACGTGGACTGATCCACGTTATACAAAATATATTGTATAACGTGGATCAGTCCACGTTATACATTATATATTTGTAAAGTGTCAGCTTGATCACAATGCAACGTCAACTATTAACAAGTAAATCATTAGGTTACGAGTTCTTTGCATTTTGCACTTTAATTAATGTGTGCCATAATATATTATATTTTTTTTTTTTTAACTTTTATTCGCATCCTTTCCTATAATTCTTAGAATTCTGGTATTAACGTGGTTGTTCTCTTGATTTAAGAACATTCTAGGACCTGCATTTCAATAGAAAGAACTCCATCACCATAGCAGAAATTTAAATTATCTTTCTGCGGTATAAGCCCATGTGATGAGAGTATTTAAGTTGGCTTAAAATCGACCAAACATTTGACATGAGATTGTTCTTCTTTTCTCATTTTGCTGGTTCTTGAAATAACACAGTAATTAATTATGACGTCATTAATACGAGAGAATAAACTTGTGTATATTTTTTTCATTTCAGCTTCGATTTCATCAGATACAATGTGCAATATGCATAACTTTGGATGTTGACGTTGACGTTGTGCAATAATATATTATGGCACACATTAATTAAAGTGCAAAATGCAAAGAACTCGTAACCTAATGATTTACTTGTTAATAGTTGACGTTGCATTGTGATCAAGCTGACACTTTTAAATCCACGTTATACAAAATATATTGTATAACGTGGATCAGTCCACGTTATACATTTTAATTTAAAAAAAAAAAAAAATCGGTGAATCTCTGACAGATGAAAAAAAAAATTGGGGGTATAACGTGGATCAGTCCACGTTATACCCGTTTTAGTATATAAATTTTTAGTCATCCCCTTTTGGTTTATACCGTGTATTTTTATACCCTTTAGGCTCCGGACTCTTTACAAATAGAACATTAAGGTCATAACAAAATTATATTATATGTTTACTACTTTCTTTCTTGACTGCGCAAAGCGCGAACAACTTGACTAGTTTTAATTATAATAGTGATCAGGCAGATACTTGCTTGAAAGAAGTGTATATTAAATCCTTCAAGCAGCTAACTTGGTAAAATATGTGCTTTGCACTTAGGTTGAAGCTTCTGAAGAATTTGAAAAATATATTTATCTGTTATAAAACTATATGATTGGAAATAAACAAGAGAAGCAAACTAATAACTTTGTAGAAAGGAGGGAGAGATTGTATTTCACTTTTTGTTGATATCTCTTACAAATTGAGAACTTAACCATCTATTTATAGAGATGGTAAATCTCTTGATGAAGTCATCAATGACAACACCAAGAGTTAAAATTAAACTTGTGTTGCTTCATTTCTTCATTTCATACATGCCACCAAATGTACATGTACTTTGCTTCATTTTCTTCATTTCATACATGCCACCAAATGTACATGTACCTATTCTTTTTAGGACATGTGGAAAATCTAGACTCTATGGACATTCATATATATATTTTATAACACTCCCCCTTGGATGTCCATTGATAGATAATATGCCTCGTTAAAACCTTACTAGAAAAAAACCAGTGGGAAAAATTTTAGTGAAGGAAAAAGAGTACATATTTCTAATAATATACATTTTGGTTGCCTCATTAAAAACCTTACAAGAAAAACCCAGTGGGACAAAACCTTGTATGAAAAAAAGAGTACAACATGTATTAACTCCCCCTGATGAGAACTTCAGGCCAAATATTTGAGTCTTCGCATTCCAATCTTGTGCACCATCTTCTCGAAAGTTGCGGTTGGTAGAGAATTGGTGAACAAATCAGCCATATTATCACTTGAACGAATCTGTTGCACGTTGATATCACTATTTTTTTTGGAGCTCGTGTGTGAAGAACAGCTTTGGTGAAATGTGCTTTGTCCTATCTTATTTTATGAATCCTCCTTTCAATTGGGCAATGCATGCTTCATTATCTTCATATAAGATTATGGGTATTTTATCACATTTCAAACCACACATTTCTCGAATGAGATGTATCATTGACCTCAGCCACACAACTTCACGGCTCGCTTCATGAATAGCTATTATCTCAGTATAAATTGATGAGGTATCCACAATAGACTGCTTTGTAGATCGCCAAGATATGGCAGCGCCCCCACAAATAAATACATAGCCTGTTTGAGATTTAGCTTTGTGTGGGTCAGATAAATATCCTGCATCGGCATAACCAACAAGATCGGGACTGCAATTGCTAGAATAAAATAAGCCCAAATCGATAGTCCCCTTTAGATACCTCAATATGTGTTTAATTCTGTTCCAGTGTCTCCTTGTAGGAGCACAACTATGTCTCGCTAACACATTAACTGAAAATGTTATGTTAGGCCTTATGATATTAGCAAGATACATTAGTGCACTAATTGCACTAAGATATGGTACTTCTGGACCAAGAATCTCCTCATTCTTTTCTTGAGGTCCGAACGGATCTTTATTCGCATCAAGTGATCGAACAACCATCGGAGTACTTAATGGATGTGCTTCATCCATATAAAATCGTTTCAACACTTTCTCTGTATAGGCAGATTGATGGACAAAAATGTCATTTGTCAAATGTTCAATTTGCAAACCAAGGCATAATTTTGTCTTTCCAAGATCTTTCATCTCAAATTCCTTCTTTAAATAATCAATTGCCTTTTTGAGCTCTGCGGGAGTTCCAATAAGGTTTATGGCGTCAACATATACAGCAAGTACAACAAACTCCGATATTGCTTTCTTTATAAAAACACATGGGCAAATTGCATCATTTGTATAGCCTTCCTTTAACAAATATTCACTAAGGCGGTTATACCACATGCGCCCGGATTTCTTCAAACCATTAATAGATGACGTGCCTCGTTAAAACCTTATTAGGAAAAAACCCCGTGGGAAAAAGTCCTAATGAAGGAAAAAGAGTACACATATCTAGTAATACGCTTTGAGAGCTGCCTCATTAAAAACCTTGCCAGGAAAACCCAAATGGGACAAAACCTTGGTCAAGGGAAAAAGAGTACAATGCGTATTTGCTCCCCCTGATTAAAGCATCACATAATTCTTGACGATGATGTAACAAATCTTGTATACCAACTTATCATATCTTGAGATTGACAGAGCTTTTATCAGATCTGTCAAATGACCATTTGACGAACTGGTTGATGATCTGCACCTTCCTTTCTCAGATAGAGTTGCATCATCACCGTATAATATTGTTGCAATCAGGACAAGTACATCATGACTTGCTTCATAATCTGTTGTTGTCTTTCTATGATTTGACTGTCATGACAATAATCCTTCATGGAAATAGATAACACATCTGGATTGAATTCTTATGTCGATCAGATGAATGCCCTGTATGTCCAAAACACTTGACAGTATTGGTTAGGACAAATATATTCATGTCAGGGCTTTCATTTGCAATATGCAGTTGATCTATTTAAATAACTCCATGTTGGAGTAAATTATATCATGCCTGTAGTTATAGCAAGATATATAAATGCATCAACTGCACAAATATATGGTACTTCAGGACCATTTCAATTTTCTCATTTCAACAGATATAATCAAGTGCTTTTGGAAACTCTTCAAGAGCTCCAATAATATTCAAGTCATCAACTTGCATAATAATATGCAAGGTTTTGATTATCATATAGAGACAAGGGTAAACATGATCTTATTGGTACCCTTCGTCAATAAATATTCATTAAGGCGATTTCAGTACATCAGCCTTGATTCATTTAATCCATTTAAGGATTTATAAACAAGTTTCCCAAGAATTTGTATATGCTTCAGGCATTTTGAATCCTTCAGAAATTTTCATATAAATTTTGTCAAGTAATTCATATAGGATGTGAAAACATCTATTTCTATTTAAATGATATGACATCTTCTGGTGTCTGGACAGCAGGTCAAATAAGCTTTATGCTTACCAAGATGCGTCATTTCACTTGATAATAATTTCTAAGTCAGCATGCTTTAATAGACGTAGAATTTAGATCCTCACAATCTTTTACAATATTGCGCTATATTGTATCAAAATATTGTCGACAAGATATCATGTTGTATCGGTTCGCAATTCGACATAACTTATTGAGATCTCATCACTTCATTATTTTCAGGTACCTGAACCTCGCATAAGGTTTCATGAGGTGTTATGTCGTCGGCTCTTCAAGAGCACTTTGCCTCCTTATTATGATCATTTGCTCCTCCTTTTTTTTCAAGGATTATTATATTTGGAACCGATTGGTCTACCATGCTCCATGCATGTTGTAGACTCTGTCCTTCAGGGACATTAGGAGCATTTTGCAGATGAAATATGAAATAGTTGGGTCAGCAAATGCTTCCAGCATTTGACTTGAATTATCTGAGGATCATACTGATGATAATTCACAACATATTTCTTAGCTGCTTATTCTCTCCCCCTTATTTTAGTGACATATGTTCCCATTTTCTTTGGGAAAATCCATCTGTGTGCATCATGGTATATCCATTAATCATGTACCACACATCAAATGCTAAAAGATGGAAATATCTAGTTCCTGACCCTGAACCAAATATTAGGGGGGAATTTAACAAAATTTATTGATCTGAAGCATACAAGTGCTGTTGTATGCAATATATCATATCTCAGACTAACATCTGAAACTCTGTTCTCATAAGCAATGGTTTAGCTGTATTATGGAGGCATCTAATGCCAAACCAACTTAGATATAAACCAGCATTATCAAGATGATTGTCTTGATTACATATTCTGAAAATTGTGCTTCCAACTCAATCATTTTGAGCAAGCAACTTCGTAAATGTCAAACTGCCAGTTGACAATAAACATACATGTGACCGTCTCATAGATGCATCTATTTAAGACATCACATTATAGGTGAAGGGGCCCACATTCACCTTTTATATTTTTCAAAATTTTGGAGATTCAGTCCCAACATTAGTTGGTGTAATCAACTTATCATGAGAACAAGCAACACAAACAAATTCTTAAAGAATCTTCTAGTTCTTCAATATGTTTTTAATACTCAATTAGCACATCAGATTTAAATCAGGACGATCAAAATGGTCTTGTCAACTGATAAAATTATCTGTACCCGTAAACTTCAAGTTTACTATGACGAGTGCTATTTCTTTTAATAAACTTCTGGTTTAGTATTGCATGAAATTGTATATCAATAAACTTCTGGTTTATCGTGGTATGTGATCTCATCATGCTCGGGTAACATTGCACTTGTGTATTTCTTACCCATAGTAACTTGAAGATATTTAATAGTCCGATCATTTGTAGTCTCAATATGATAACCATTTTTATTGTTAGTAAACTTCAAGTCTACTACAGTGTTCCGATCGTACCAATTACGATCTACGATGAATGGTATTATCATATATAACATCTTCAAGAGACTTCAATTTATTTATCATAATCAGATATTATTTGGACATTGCTAGTGTCATGATACTTGTAAATAAATAATTATCTCTTCTGGAGATGGATCATGATATTTTCACAATCAAATGCACGTTTATATTTATAGGCTTTACTACATATTATCACATTCACTTCAGGGAATGGATCTATATTTATAGCTTATATCAAAAGTTCTCATTCTTAAAAAATGGAACACAATCATCTGAACGTGCAGGCCTTAAGCATATCAAATTGTGATAGCTTAAAATTTCTTTTAAGATATTGCTACTTCAGGAGCAAATCCAGATATGCATATAATGTAGAGATTTTTCTCTAACATATTTTCAATATAAATCACAATATGGAGGCCTATATATGAATCATCACTTCCAGTGATCATGATCCATAAATATAAATAAATTTAGTGATACTTTAGACTTGTGAAGTATGAATGTCACTTCTGGGATCATTCTAAAAACAAGTACCAAATTAATCACGATATACGCATATATAAACATAGCATGTAATATTAGAAGTGAATTAAAAATATTAAACCAACAATAATAAGCAAAAAGGCTCAAATCACTTTACCTGTGATGAAAACTGTTTTTATTATAAGATGCAAGTATAACTTACTAGATACCCAAACCTCATGAAGAATTGCAAACAATACTTGATTACATACACCGTCGTGAACCGTTTCCCGGATGATTTATAATTGCAACCCCTTAAATAACAAAAACTTCTGCATAAGTATATTATTTTAGATGGATAGGACAATACCTTGATTTTCAGTAAGGCATGGATGACACAAAGACGGTAGTACCGATATGAGCTGAACTCAAATAAAAGATTAGAGACTCGTGCTGATAACGTGTTATAAAACTATATGATTGGAAATAAACAAGAGAAGCAAACTAATAACTTTGTAGAAAGGAGGGAGAGATTGTATTTCACTTCTTGTTGATATCTCTTACAAATTGAGAACTTAACCATCTATTTATAGAGATGGTAAATCTCTTGATGAAGTCATCAATGACAACACCAAGAGTTAAAATCAAACTTGTGTTGCTTCATTTCTTCATTTCATACATGCCACCAAATGTACATGTACCTTGCTTCATTTTCTTCATTTCATACATGCCACCAAATGTACATGTACCTATTCTTTTTAGGACATGTGAAAAATCTAGACTCGATGGACATTCATATATATATATATTATAACATTATCTTTTTTTTTTCAAAACCAATAGGTGGACCCCATATCATTCCCATTCCTCCTCCGTCAATTTTTTTCACCATTCCTCGGCCGACACTACCTTAAATGCTAAAGCCACCAGTTTTATGTCAATACACAAATATTTATAATTTATGTTTAATCATAAGTTTAAAAAATATTTCTTTTTTTTTCTTAAATTCAATATTGAATTAAATAATATTACATCAATTGAGACGAACGGATCAATAAAACTATAATTCGAAAGAGGGCTTTCTTTTTCATTAACAAGGATAGATAACTACATTATGGAATAAAGCAAATAAAAGAGAGATATGGCCCAAAATATCTTTGTCGAAAGCCATATTATACAATTACTCAAAACATAGTATACATAAAATGCATGTTAACTCAATTTCAAAATACAATTTATAAATATCAAGAAGTATAGAGATTTTTTTTAAAAAAAATTCCAACCTTTTCTATTTCAAATGATTCAATTTAGAAGTCTTCGTTAGTAAGTCGGAGAGTATTAAAATTCTTGAGTGTTAAGGGTGGTCAACCGAACATTCTTCAATGACAATTTATATATATTGTATATATAAAGCATTGTGCTAAATATAAAAATGAAAAACTACTTCACACACACATATAACACTTTTAGCGAAATTCGACACTGTTAAATTATTAGAATAAATAATATGAAGTCAAAAGTTAAAATGTTCGTAAGAAGAACAGCTTTCACTCATAAGAGGGAAAATTACTTTTTCTCTCTTTTGACGGAAATTCTTTTTGTGTAGGAGACGGTTTTTAATAAACAAACACCATATGATGGTGTTATCATTTCAACACATTTTTCCACTAAACAGTTTTCAGTCTTACCAAATTCATTCTAATTTGTAGCAGGTTCGCACATTAACACGTAAGTTAATTAATCGTCCACGGAAACAAGATTTTATAATTAGTTAGTGGCCTCAAAGTCAAAGTCTTTTTGTGCGGAGAATGAATTACGCAGGGCCCTCCCCAATGTATGTGTGCCTCCTTACATGTCGAAAGGAAATTAAAGATGTGTCATCCTTTCCTTGTTGGAAATTTAGTGGATAATGATCCAAGTTCAAACTGACCTCACATACAACATTATAAATATGATCAAGTTTGGCTAACTCTACTACAAGAAACAAAGAAAAAAAAAATTCTTTTCTTCCCCTTTTCCATCATATACAGAAAATCAAAAAACATATTTATTTTTCAATATCTTCATTGTCTATCTTCACCTATCTGAAAATTATAAAGCACACTACTTGTACCTCGATCAATCGAAACTTTACAATGAGGCCATCATCATTTTCCCTTGTTGTTATTCTAATTATTTCCTTCTTACTTTCGTGGCCATCTTCATTGAATGCTGCGGTCAACTGCAACGCTATAGCCAAATCATTTAAACCTTGCATGGATTGGGTAACGACGGGCCACAAGAAAGCCGCGGTGCCTCCAAAGGCTTGTTGCAATGAAATGCATAAACTTAATAACATGGGGATAGATTATGACGCAGAAATAGCTATTTGTGAATGTGTCAAGTCTGAAATGCAAGATCCGAGCATCGATAAAAAAGTAGCTGACAAACTTACTTGGCGTTGTGGAGTCCTCTTGTCCTTCCCTACCGTCCCAAAAGTCAATTGTTCTGAGTAAGTTTAATTAATTTGATGCTTGCACCCTTTGAATTTTGTTGCAATTATATACTTATAATTGTAACAAAATGCTGCAAATTAAATCATTTTTTCTATCTTTCTTAATTAACTGTGGTGATCAGCCACCACTAGGCTAATTTATGAACCGACTACTTGCAATCTATTAAGCTTAGATAGACATACAGAAATCACCTAGCGCTTTAATTATTTGTCTTTGTTGATATCACAAATGTAATGATTCTTTAACACACAATTTGGTTAAGTACTGGATGTTTCTTGTGAATGTGGAGTGTATTGTTATAACTATTTGGTATAAAAGGTATTATCACAAGCTAGCTAGTTATGTTCAGCTTTAAGTAATTAGCTCATATATTGACTAAAACATAAAGTTATTTACTAGTACACATTTAGATGATTGACCATATCGTAATTTTTGTAACAGGATAAACGCTACAAATACCAGGGGTATGAATCAAGATACAAATTGAGCCTTGGAGTGATCTGATCTCGAGGACTTGAATCCGAAAAATGGATTTTTTTCAATCTTCTAAACCTCTTCTTTTTGAAAAAATAACATGTAATATTATTACAAATAGAGTTTAGTATACCCTTTGATTTGTCTAGGACATATAATTCCAAGGCAATCATTCTCAAAATAGAAATTAAATGAGGAGGATCCTAACATACTGTATTGAGCTTCCAAAAACATGAAATATTTGGCTAGGACAACTATGTATTCCTTCGTTGGAACTATGTATTTCTTGTAAAATATCCAATAACCTTTGTGTGTTTGGCTATTTGAAATTTTTATTTTTATTACAGTTGTACTGCCTCTAAAGATTATACCATGTAGTATCCTCTGTTGGCATCAGTGTTTTTTCTTCTTTTGGAGAAAATAGGAGGGTAACTTTTGCCAACTTATAATCCTTTGCAACCCTTTAATGAAAATTATAAAAATATTTAAAACCATTTAAAAAAATTAATATATTGCATAGATATAATTATAAAAATTGTATATACAACTTGTCAGGTTGGTTCGATTTTATTTTTTATTTTTTGGGTTTGTTTTTTACAAAATCAAACCAAACCAAGCCTAGAAATATATTGATTTATCTAATCGATTTGGTTTAGACTTTGGTTTGGATCGTTATTTACCAAATCATGAACACTCCCTTTGAGAATGCCCCCGGACCAATTGACCGGTCCCGGATAGATAGGGGGTGAAAAAATGCCTCCAGTCCATGAATATGCATTCTCCCCTGCTTGTGAGAGCTTGGAGTTTATAGCACAGATGCATGCGCTATACCCATTTGAGATGCTTTGTTTTTCCACACATTGTAGTATGGTACTTTTGGTGAAAACATTCAACACCACACACGCAGAAGATGACGGGTGGCATCCCCAAAAGAGTCTGGTCTTTAAGTTTTTGTCCCCGCTGAACAAAATCAATAAAAATGACCTTTAACTTGAAAAAAAAAGACTAGTTGAGAACTTTTGTTATCCATGAGGCATAAGTTCTAACTTTTACCTATAAGACAAAACTTGTGGTCAATTAAGCAGTTCACTATTTTGAAATATCCTGAACTCCTGTCTTATATGCATGAATTTGAAGTTATGCCTTATGGGAACAAAAACTTCCACATATTATCCATCGGACATAATTTTTAGCTCTAGCCTATAGGCTATGAGACATTACTTATATGGCCAATTAAGCAGGTTCATTAAACTAACTTACATCTACAACTTATGCCCGATAGGCGATAAAAGCTTTGCCTAACCAATTTTCTAAAGGAGAGGCTATTTTTTAAAAAGTTAATTAAGCAGGGCTAAAATATCAAGACATCCCTTCTGAAGGCTAGTCGTACATTTGAGTCCATCTACTAATTGTGCGAAAATTGGCCAAACGTGTACCTCTCTTTCTCCAATTTTCTTTGAAGTCAGTTGTGGATCGAAAATACCCTCCTAAAACAAAACCACCCTAGGAGTTTCCCTCCAACAATGGCGATGAGCAAAGCTAAAACCCTACCTGAAGAAATCATAATTGACATACTCTACCTCCTCCCTGTAAAGTCCATTGGACTGTGGAGGTGTGTTTCAAAGCAGTGGAACAATTTTCTCTCAGACCCACAATTCATCAAATCACACTTCAACCTTCATGCCCATAAACAAGAAGAGAAACTCATTCTTGTCAATTGGTTTCGCCAACTTCACACTATCATTTTTGACCACTATGAAATCTATAATGAAATCGATGGTATTTCAAGAAAGCTTAATTTTGACCAGCTTTCAGATAACTGGGTTACTGTAGCTGGTTCTTGTAATGGTTTAGTCTTGGTTCTTGATAGGGAAAATATTATATTTTTAATCAACCCCACAACCTTAAAGTACCATAAAGTTCCAGTCTTTGATTTGTCTCTTCCTCTTCGAGGTAGTAATAACAGACGTAGCTGTAACATGTATGGCTTAGGTTATGATGTTGTTAGTGATGATTATAAGGTGGTTAATCTTTCTTATTACGATACGGAAAATTATGAATATTGGGCTGACAGTTTTGTGGATATGTACTCTGTGAGGAAGGGTGTTTGGAAGAGACTTGAGACTCCTTATGATCATTCACTTACTGATCTTGCTTCTGGGGTTTTGATTAATGGGGCTTTGCATTGGTTGGCTTGTAGAAAAACTGAATATTCAACTCTAATTGCTGCTTTTGATTTAACTGATGAGAAATTCTTGGAGCTACCAGGACCTCTTGATCTTAGTAATAATTGCTTTATGTGTAATCTTGCGGCTATTAGAGGGTGTCTTTCTATATGCACTAGTATATCCCGAGACAATGACACAATTTCATTTTGGATGATGAAAGAGTATGGGGTTAAGGAGTCTTGGACCAAATTTAAGATTACAGAACCGAATGTAGATAGGTCTCTTAGTACACTATTGTGCTCCATTACTGATGATGATGTTTTATTCGATATTGATGAAGAATTGGTTGTCTACGATATGAAAGAGAATCAGCGTATGGATCTCATGGTTGATGTAAAGCATATGGGTGAAGTTCAAACTTTTATCGATAGTCTTATCTCTCCTTCCTTTGTACAGGAAACTGAGGGTTAATGTATTGCTTGATGTACAAGATGATGCTGTATACAGGTATTACGGGAATATGTTCCTCTGTATTATCCACCTTTATCGTCTTTGTCCTTTAGATTATTCAAAAGCAGGTGTATTTTCTTTTATCCAGGAAATATATGCTCCAATTTCGGTAAGTAACTATTGTAACAGTACTATCAAGGATGCACCTTTAGCCGATTAAGTTGCCTTTCTAAGGAGTATTGCTGTTTTTCTTATTTTTCTCAAGCTGCTATCATGTTACAAAATATAGTCTATGAACCTGTAGCCTAAAGTGTAAACCAAATTCAGACTGTTCTGGTGCTTGCACAGGAATTAATCTGCTTCCTCTTAGATCAAGTTGCTCCTTGTTCATCTTTCGCTGCATGAGGCCTCCAGAAATAAGGCGTTCTTTTGCATTAGACTTCTTCATGTCTTGGTTCACTGTCATTCTAACGTTATAAAGAATTGAGAATTCGTAGTTTTGTTAATTCTTTGAATTGAAATGGCATCGATAGATACTCAGTTTCTTACAACGAAAACAATGTAAAAAACTAGAGTCAACTTTTGCATGTGGGAACTTTGTTAACTAGAGTCAACTTTTAGATGTGGGAACTTTGTTGAGTGTAGTATGTCCTAATTTTCCACAAGGGACGTGATGGATAGAATACTTGGATGTGAGAATTTTTTATCATAATGTTGTGTACATACAGCATTTTTGTCTTTTGTTCATTGCTTTTGACATTATATTGTACTTCATATCATGTTAGATATTAGGACATATTTGTCTACAGAAGAATTGAGTCAAGTCATTGCTTCTTGGTACTGTCATTAATTAAATTACTCTTACCTTATCGAAAAAGAAAAAAAGAATTGAGTCAATCCATTCATCTGTTTACCCAGGTATAAGTCCTTCAGAATCTTGCCAGTACATACTAGAATGGGTTCAGTTATGTTGAGACAAATGCTGAATTCACAGACACGTCGCAAAAGATTGAAATGAACAAAAAATACCGCAATATTTGAGGTCAGATAATGCAATATATATTACAACTCATGAGCTGAAAGGAAGTACCTGAATTAGAAACTTCAGAGACTGACATGAACTGGAACTAAAGACATCAAAAACAGAGGTGAAGCTGGCACTTGCTTAATACAATATCAAGTTCTTTTCACTTGTCTTTGGAAAGGATGCCCTCATTATCGCCCTAGCAACTGGCATTAATCCTATAATAGCAATCTGTAGGTGATATGTTCTAACCAAGATTTGCCACTTCTGTTGCTATTTTTTTTTTTTTTTTTTTTGATAACTATGGTGCTTGGTCCAGCTAGTGCACCTCGAGCTACCTTCCACCAATACAGCTAGTGCCCTAGTGTTTTTTGCCTCCGCTGGGTATTTAACCTGATACCTCATGGTTCTCAACCCACTTCATTCACCACTAGACCACATCCTTGGATGCCCACTTTTCTTTGCCATTTAATCCGTCCCTAACAGCAATCTTGGAATTCCTTCCTATGGAGAACTGATATTACAGATTGCTTCCCCATATTAAGTCACTTTTCTATTTCATCAAAGTAAGGCCAGGTGAACTTTGGTACTGGCCTACAGGGTAATCTATCGTCCTGATAGAGTTTTGTCATGGTAGTTCTTCCTTCTTGCAGAAAATATACAGTGTTAATTTGTATTATGTGAAAAGGATTAATTCAGCACTATAGAATGCAGGTGTTTTAAGAAAGGAACTTATGGATGTGCATAACGCTTTTAAGCAAATTTTCTACTTGTTGATTGTCCTCTTTTTTCGTATGGATTTGCTTAGGAAAAGATAGAGCCATAGATGGAGTAAGAGAGAATCAGAGAGAAATTAAAGGCTATACTAGAATTCAACTGCCTTTGCCGGTAAAACTTTCACCAAATTATAGTTGAAGAAGACATAATCTGCACAATAGATTTCTAACTTAATTGCAACTTCAGGGACAAAAAATTGCGTTGTTATTGGTGAACCACTTGACTTGCTTATGATGGAATTGTTCAGTAAACAATGATACATTTTATTTTGCTACTAATTATTCTACCTTAAAAAAATGATTTCCAACTTAAGATCAATCTTCACATGCCAGTTAAAGGAGATCACGTGACTTCTTAACCCAACTCCAAGGGATGGTTTGGTACGATGGATAAGCAAAAATAGTGATGGGATAAAAATTTAGTAGCACCTTATCTTTTGTTTGGTTACTAATCGTGGGATAAGTTATCCCAGGGTTAAAAATAGTATTGGATAACTTATACTCATCAGAGGGTGGAATAGTAATCCTGAGATAACTTATCCCAGGATGAAATAGTAAAATTGACTAAAATAGTCCTGAGGTTCTCAAAACCCTTTTTCTACTACATAAGGTGGAGAACCTCAAAACCCTTTTTCTACTACATAAGGTGGAGGATATTTTTGTAAACAAACAACTTTTCCTTAAAAGCTATGCAATGCATGTTACTTTTAATACAACAAACCAAACAATCAATAAGAAATAATATCAGGATAACTAATCCCAACATAAATAATCTCAGTATCACTTATCCCAACATAATTAATCCCATCATAATTTGTGTTCAAACCAAATGACCCCTAACTCCACCTATCAAAGCCTACTCAAAGCATAACTATTATCCTCCTCCTATTAGTTATAACAGTAAAGAAAACTTTAAGTTAGATGAATTTCATTATAGTGAAGCAAGACAAACATTATTGTTGTATATAACAATCCTTGCATCCAGAAGGAATTCACCAACATCCACGGGTTCTTGTGTATGAACTGGCCATATTGGCCTTTTCTTGCTCTTTCGTTTCGTATCAGTAAACAAGCTGATGCTGCTGTCTCTAGCTCGTGCTTCCAAGTCCATTCCCTGCCATTCTCCCTAAGACCAATACCAACTGTTACTCTTTATTTGTACATTTCAGAGCCTCCGTTGCTTTCACATTAAAATTAGGGAGTATGAAAAGGGACTTGAACCATTCTTCATGCTGGGGGAGCAAAATGTAATAGTACAACCCAATCCAGGAAAGGCATTGAAACTCAATTTTAAAACTCACGTTCTGCAGAAATGAAAAGTAAAAGGAATTAGGGGTTTTGACTGATTAGTGATGTAAATCTGAAGAGGGAAAAAGAAAGGGGAAAAAAAGAACCTACAATAGAATTTCGCCGTTTAAAAATGGATGAAAAGAGAAGGCATGTCACGTGAGAAGTAATGATCTTCCCAAAAAATGGATTAAAAAGCACCCTTGGGTGTGGCCTAATGGTCAATGAAGTGGGTTGAGAATCATGAGGTCTCAGATTCAAATTCTAGAAGAGATAAAACTTATTGGCGATTTCTTCCTATTTGTTCTAGCTTAGGTGGATAGAGTTACCTTGTATCTGTTATTGATGGGAGGTGGCAGGTGTCCCTTGTATCTGCTTATTTTGATAAGTGTTTCAAAAAAGTACTTTTGATAAGAAGCAGTTTGTGTTTGACTAATTCATTTGAAAGTTCTTTTGATAAACAGATTGTGTTTGACTAATCTTTTTTAAATAGTACTTTTGTGCCAAATTACAAAAAAGTAGAAGTATCAATGAACGTTTATTGTTAAGATTATTTCATAGAGAGAAATTAGTTTAAATATCTAAGAATTTTTTTTAAAAAAAAATTGTACTTTTATTTAATGAAAATGAAAAGGTACATAATAAAATTTTCAAAAAACAATATAATACATAGATTAATGAAAGAAATATATCAAATATTGGTACAATATTAACATGATGATTTAAATACACTAAAAACATCAAGAAATAATAAATTATATGAAGTGCATGCTTAAAGAATCAAAATGAAATGAAATGAGTTTCTATACGTAGTAAACAAACTGGTTGTTTTGTAATTAAAATTTAATGAATAATGAGGGATATACTTGGTAAATATGTATTTATGGTAAGGGTATTTTTGTCTTGGGAGAAATAATTTTCTGCTTCTGCTTTTCTCAATGAGCAGAAATTTTTACCTTCTTCCCAACCGCAAAAAAATTCTTTTGCTGCTCCTCAAAAGTACTTTTTCTTTGTTGGCCAAACACTTCAAATCTAAGAAAAAGGTGCTTTTGGAGAAAAAAAAAATTGTTTCTAGCCTAAAATAAGTTTGGCCAAACAGGCTCTTAGTCGAGGTGGCCCGGACTCCATGGTTATAAAAAAAAAAATGATGAAAAAATTAAGGCATAATACATAAACGGGCCCTCCAACTTGGCTCGAGCTAACAAGTATGACCTCCAACTTTAGTAGTGCACAAGTAGGCACCTCAACTTGCCTAAAGTTGAACACCCATACACACGCGTCCTACATTGCAATTCGCGTGAGATACACCCGAAAACATGCGAGTTAAGGCTCAAATCTGCTGTCCCCTGACGGTAAAAAGCTGGGAATTGACTAATATACCCTTAATGAAGCCCTCCTATATTTATCCCCAATTCTCAATCAAATTTCCACATTATTCTCTTGTTCTTAATGCTCCAACATCCATTTCTTCACCTTCTTCAAGATTTTCTGCCCATTTGTAACTGGAAATGGCATCTCGTTTCTTTTGTCCTGAAAGCTTCAACACTGATCTTGAACAATTTCCCACCAAATCGAAGAGATTAATGGAGTGATTTTTGGGTTTCAATCGATCAATTTTGGGCTTGGGGCTTAGGTTTTTCCATCCTTAAGTGTTTTTTAACAAAATGAATGGGTTGAAAGAGTTTTACACCTTAAATTTTACCGAATTTCCATTTTTTATGTCTAATAATCTACGTGTAAATTAGTTGGCAGCCTCTGATTGCGTCACTAATCCACGTAGGAGCGATGGCACTTCACAGAGTCCGGCGCCAAAATGGCACCTTTTTGGACGTTGAAGACAAAAATGGTATGTCTTCTTTTTTTTATACCAAAAGGGACATTTCGTTGGTTATCCAACGAAATGTTAACCCCATTTAACATTTTCCGTCAAATGTTAAAAAAAAAAAAATGCATTTCGTTACATAGTTGGCGAAATGCAATATTTATTTTTTGTACATTTGACACCAAAATGTTAGCTGGTGTCAAATGTTAAAAAAAAAAAAAATTGCATTTCGTTACATACCTGGCGTGTTATTTTTTTAATCCTTTATTTTGAATATAAATCTAATTCAATTAGATAAAAACATAGTTAAAAGATATAGGAGAAAGAGTAGTTGTAAATTGGTGAAAGAGTAGTTGTAAATTGGTGAAACTTTAGACAGTCATAACTTTGCGCTCGGATATCCGATTTATGCAAAAAAAAAATTGATTTTGCATATTTTTTCGAGATCTAGCCGTGCAAACTGCCATGAGGCAGTTTGGCCGGGCCGATTTTCTAGAAAACCTCTTTTTTCCCTTCCAATTTTAATTTCCCCCTAAATTGGCGGGAAATTTTCAGTTTTCTTTACTTATAATATGATGATGCGCAATAGACTTCAACATAAAAATTTCGGAGTAATGTAGCTGTGAATGTCAATTTCACTTATGTGGTTTCAATTTTTGAAAATAAAGCTGACTAATTTTCTCGACATATAAAGTTCTATAATAACCTTACAAAAATATAACACTTAAACCTAAAGTTTCCAAAACTACTGCAGTAAAATACTGCTTTATACAAAAAATAATCTGTAACGTGTGTTTTTTTTCTAAGTTTCCTAAAATAAAATTATGAAAATATAAATTTTTGATGCAATTTTATTCTACTATACCCAATTTTTTTTTTTTTTTTTAGAAACCTAGCGAAATACAAAAAAAAAAAAAAAACATTGTATTGCATTTCGTTACATAAATGGCGAAATGCAATAACACAGTAAAAAAAAAAATTGCATTTCGCCATGTATGTAACGAAATGCAATGCAATTTTTTTTTTTTTTTTTTTTTTTTGTATTTCGCTAGGTTTTCTAACTAAAAAAAAAATAAAAAATTGCATTGCATTTCGTTACATACATGGCGAAATGCAATTTTTTTTTTTACTGTGTTATTGCATTTCGCCATGGATGTAACGAAATGCAATGCAATTTCTTTTTTTTTAGTTAGAAAACCTAGCGAAATACAAAAAAAAAAAAAAAAATCCATTGCATTTCGTTACATACATGGCGAAATGCAATTTTTTTTATTTTTTTTTTGTATTTCTCTAGGTTTCTAAAAAAAAAAAATTGGGTATAGTAGAATAAAATTGCATCAAAAATTTATATTTTCATAATTTTATTTTAGGAAACTTAGAAAAAAACACACGTTACAGATTATTTTTTGTATAAAACAGTATTTTACTGCAGTAGTTTTGAAAACTTTAGGTTTAAGTGTTATATTTTTGTAAGGTTATTATAGAACTTTATATGTCGAGAAAATTAGTCAGCTTTATTTTCAAAAATTGAAACCACATAAGTGAAATTGACATTCACAGCTACATTACTCCGAAATTTTTATGTTGAAGTCTATTGCGCATCATCATATTATAAGTAAAGAAAACTGAAAATTTCCCACCAATTTAGGGGGAAATTAAAATTGGAAGGGAAAAAAAAGGTTTTCTAGAAAATCGGCCCGGCCAAACCGCCTTACGGCAGTTTGCACGGCTAGATCTCGAAAAAATATGCAAAATCAATTTTTTTTTTTTGCATAAATCGGATATCCGAGCGCAAAGTTATGACTGTCTAAAGTTTCACCAATTTACAACTACTCTTTCACCAATTTACAACTACTCTTTCTCCTATATCTTTTAACTATGTTTTTATCTAATTGAATTAGATTTATATTCAAAATAAAGGATTAAAAAAATAACACGCCAGGTATGTAACGAAATGCAATTTTTTTTTTTTTTTTAACATTTGACACCAGCTAACATTTTGGTGTCAAATGTACAAAAAAATAAATAAATTGCGTTTCGCCAGGTATGTGGCGAAATGCAATTTTCTTTTTAAAAACATTTGACACCAGCTAACATTTTGGTGTCAAATGTTAAAAAAAAAATATTGCATTTCGCCAACTATGTAACGAAATGCATTTTTTTTTTTTAACATTTGACGGAAAATGTTAAATGGGGTTAACATTTCGTTGGATAACCAACGAAATGCCCCTTTTGGTATAAAAAAAAGAAGACATACCATTTTTGTCTTCAACGTCCAAAAAGGTGCCATTTTGGCGCCGGACTCACACTTCACACATGTGACCTGCCGGAAATTTGTGTATGCGTGTCCAACTTTAGGCAAGTTGAGTTGCCTACTTGTGCACTATCAAAGTTGGAGATAATACTTGCCAGCTCGAGCCAAGTTGGAGGGCTTGTTTATGTATTTGTTTAATTTTTGGAAAAATTAAAGACATTTTCCATTCAGTGAAATATTATAAGGATGTAATTAGAGTTGGTAGTGAAACTATAAGGATGATTTGTTAAAAAGCTCCAATGCAACATAAAGCCAAATTGATACTGTACTATTTGATGTTTGCACATGAATTTATCTGCTTCCATGGACATGTTCTGGTGCTTCTATTGAACGGAATGTTGTGTTTGTGCAGAGGTCTGAATCACTATGTATTTGATATATCCAAGGGTGTTACTCTTTCATTATGATGTTATGAAGTGTTACGATTTCAAAGCTGCAGAAAGATCATCATGATAGGAGGAGGAGAGTTTTCGAGGAAGGCACTTGCATTTGCCCTTTGTATCTGGTGAAGTACACAAAAGCAGTAGTGCAGCAATGTCTGGAGAAAAGTTCCCTTTTTAGCAGACCCTCATAGTTGAGATTTAGTTTGTTGACACTGTTTATATCAGTTGACTTTCCGAACATTAGATAAGTAGATGATCTGAAAGCAGCAGCATTGTCCTTTGTATCGCAGTACCAAAATTTCTAAGTTTGATATGTTTTAGTTTATCAGAAATAACTGTCTAATTCTCTTCTCTCTGTTACTGGCTGGAAAATATTACAAACTACGTATTACCTGGTGTGATGATGTCACTAGAACAGGGTTGATCAACTAAAGATGGCACAATTGTACGAGTTAAAAATTAACCTGCAATAGGCTACCTTGAATCTTGGATAGTACTTGATGCCAATGGCTAGGATTTTAGTACATTAAATGATGGAATCATGGCACAAGATTAATATTTTATCTGTATTGACAGGAAAAGAAAAAATTATTGATCTTCATGGCAGATAACTGAGGCTGGTTCTATCTTCACTATCCCCTCCCACATTAATCTTTCTACTGATCTTTGTTTCATTTATACAGTGACGTTGTTTGATCTTTACCAATACGAAAGATTTAGTTATGATATATAGAAAATAAATTCAAAATAAATCTTAAGCGTTAAAATATAAAAGGACACGTGGCAGCCATTTAAGGTTGTATCGATGGTTACTTGTTACTAATGGAGCAGAGCCTCAGCCTATAAATATTATTACCACAAAGAGAAATACTTATTAATGCAGAATGTGAATCAAACTTCAGCAAGCCCGGATCTCCATTACATAATTTTTTAATTTTCATTTTTCTTCTGAATTTTGTTCCTTTGCTCTTATTTTTTACCTTAACAATTTGCAGAAAATTAAACCCATGTAATTTTCACTAGTCACTCTCTCAAATGTAACGTGCATCTCCTTAAACTCATTTACTAACTACAATTAAACCAATTTAATTTATATAAATCATTCTCATTACGTACTGTACTCCATAAACAACATTCTTATATGCCCAACAAATCAGCGTTGAAGAAATTTTTCTTCAAACTCATGCAATTTGGCATCAATTGCATTAAGTTTTTACCACTCATTCCTCCTCCTCCAATTTTTTCCACTATTCTCCGCCCAAGTTTTATGTCAACAACCAACTGAATGATCAATACACAAATATTTATAATTTATTTTTAATCATAAGTTTAAAAGATATTTCTTTTTTTCTTAAATTCAGTATTGAATTAAACAATATTACATCAATTGAGACGAAGGAAGCAGGAAAATTATGATTCGAATGAGAGCTTTCTTTTTCATTAACAAGGATAGATAACTAGATGATGGAATAAAGCAAAGAAAGAGCTTTTTTTCCGCGGATTGCCCTTTATTTGGGGTGGTCTTTAATTTTTGCCCTTCAAATTGGTGGTCTTAAAATTTTACCCCTCGCCTAACACCCCAAGGTTGTGGGTTCGAACCCCAACTCAGTAAAAAAAAATAAAAAAAATCGCAAGGCAGAATTTAGGCCGCACTGGCAGAATTTCTGCCGATGCAAATTCTGCCTGAAGGCAGCCTTTGCGGCCCAAATACTACCTAAATGGCAGAATTTAAAGACCACCATTTTGAGGGGTAAAAATTAAAGACCACCCCAGCGAAGGGCAATCCTGCAAATTGCCCAAGAAAGAGAGATACGACCCAAAATATCTTCGTTCAAAGCCATATTATACAATTCCTCAAACACATATACTATACATAAATGTATGTTAACTCAATTTCAAAATACAATTTATAAATATCAAGTACTATAGAGAGAGAAAATTACATTTTGCAGCTTTTTCTATTTCAAAGTGATTCGATTTAGAAGTCTTTATTAGTAAATCAGAGGGTATTGAAATTCTTGAGTGTTAAGGTGGTCAATTGAACATCTTTCGGTGAACATTGTACTAAATATAAAGATAAAATTACTTTACATACATATATTTTAAATATTGGACACCTTAAGCAAAATTTCTAACTCTGATATTGTTAAATTATTATAGTAAGTAATATGAAGTCAAAAGTTAAGATGATTGTAAAAGAAAAGGACTTTCATTCATACTCTTTTGATGGAAAATGTTTTCGTGTAGGAGACCGTTTTTGATAAATCAAATACCATATGGTGATGTTATCATTTGCACACATTTTCTCCACTAAACATTTTTCAGTCATATCAAATTCATTCTAATTTGTAGCAGGTTAGCACATTAACACGTAACTTAATTGAATCCTATATATACGGAAACAACATTTTAGTTGGTGACTTCAAAGTCAGCATCATTTTGCGCGGAGAATGAATTACGCAGGGCCCTCCCCAATATATGTGTGCCTCCTTATATGTCGAAATGAAATTAAAGATGTATCATCCTTTCCTTGCTGGAAATTTAGTGGATAATGATCCAAGTTCAAACTGACCTAACATACAACATTATAAATATGATCAAGTTGGGCTCACTCTACAACAAGAAACAAAAAAAATATTTTTCTTCCCCTTTTCCATCATATAAAGAAAATAAAAAAAAACATTTATTTTCCAATATCGTCATTGCTTATCTTCACCTATCTGAAAATTATAAAGCAGATTACCTAAACCTCGATCTATAGAAACTTCACAATGAGGCCATCATCATTTTCTCTTGTTATTCTAATTATTTCTTTCTTGCTTTCGCAACCATCTTCATCGGATGCTGCAGTTAACTGCAACAATATAGCCAAATCATTTAAACCTTGTATAGATTGGGTGGCTACGGGCCACAAAAAAGTTGCGGTGCCTCCAAAGGCTTGTTGCAATGAAATGCATAAACTTAATAACATGGGAATAGATTATGATGCAGAAATAGCTATTTGTGAATGTGTCAAGTCTGAAATGCAAGATCCGAACATCGATGAAAAAATAGCTGACAAACTTACTTGGCGTTGTGGAGTCCTCTTGCCCTTCCCTACCGTCCCAAAAGTCAATTGTTCTGAGTAAGTTTAATTAATTTGATTGATGCACTCTTTTAGCTTAACTTCACAATTATATACTTAAAATAGTAACAAAATTGTGCAAATTAAATGAGTTTTTTCAATCTTTTAAATTAACTGTGGTGGGTGGCCACAACTAGACTTAGTTCACGGCGCAACTACTTACTATATATCGATTAAGCTTAGATAGATAGAAAGAAATCACGTAGCACTTTAATTATTTGTCTTTGTTGAGATTACAAATGCATGTAACGGTACTTTAACACACAATTTGGGGAAGTACTGGATGTTTCTTGTGAATAATGAATGTATATATTGTTATGACTATTCGGTCGAAACAGTATTATTACAATCTAGCTATATTCAGTTTTAAGCAATTAGCTCATAAATTGACTAAGACATAATGTTATTTACTAGTACACATTTTGGTGATTGATCATATCATATTTTCTGTGACAGGATAAACGCTACAAATACCAGGGGTCTTAATCAAGATACAAATTAATGAGCCTTAGAAGTGATATGATCTTGAGGACTTGAATCAGAAGTGTGGAATGTTTTCAATCTATTGAACTTTTTCTTTTTGAAAAAATTACATGTAATATTATTACAAATAGCGTTTACTTGATTTGTCTAGACAATATAATTCCTAAGCAATCATTCTCAAAATAGAAGTTAAATGAGGATCATAACATGCAATATTTGGCTAGGACGGCTATGTATTCCTTCATTGAAACTATGTATTTCTTGTAAAATATCCAATAACTTTTGTGTGTTTGCTTATTTGAAACTTTTATTTTCAGAATTGTTGTACTGCCTCTAAAGATTATACTATGTTGTATCCTCGTTTGTTATCTGTTTTTTTTTTTTTTCCTTTTTTGAAGAAAATAGGAGGGTAACCTTTGCCAACTTATAATCCTTTGCCACCCTTTTATTATGCTGGCTGTAATTTTCTTATATTATGAAAAAAATGTCTTGAGATTCATAAGCTTTAATTAGGTGGATACTGGTGGAGTATATATATTAGCAAGGGTGTCGTATTGTAATTTTTTAACATTTATAATAATTGATAAAAAGAATTGTTACAATAACATCAAAATAAGAGAGGTATGCGTAATATTGTAAACTACAAGAGAGGTGAGTGTTACAGAGCGAAACCTGAGGGGAGGTCTCTGAAATTGTCCCTATTTTTTTTACATAATTTGATTTTGATTCATATCTTTCTGGATAACCTATATATACATAAGAATAGGGTATATTTACAAAATATGACAATACTTTTCAGTTTACAAAACATACCAATAGATTTCTTACAAGACATATATGGAAATTTTCGCTCAAGGCTTAAAAATTTCGCTTAAAATTTTCACTCAGAATTTTGTGTATGAAAAATGTATGAAATGTGTATATCTCACTCAAGGCTGAAAAATTTCACTCAAATTTCCGTGTATGAACAGTGAAATAGGTATGAAATATGTATATCTCACTTAAGAATTAGAATTTCGCTCATATTTTTGTGTATAATTTTCAGTTAGATTATATAAAACTTTCATACAATATTCATACAATTCTATACGACAACAAGAACATAGGAAACTTAAAAAAGACAATTTTCTGAAACATAAGTCTTGATTCTACCATCATTCATATAGTTTTATGCTGTACATAATTCATGATTCTACCATTATTCATACAATTCATTACTCAATCTCCTAAGAACTAAACTATTAAAAACCATAATAATTAGAAAAACTTTCCAGAAACTAATTCGAATCCCTAATCATGTAAAACCTAAAAACATAAACACAAACTAATTATTCAACAGTTCCGTCAAATTATCCTTCATGGAATCCAAAACCCACACTCTCACAGCAAATTAAATCATCAAGGACTACTGCAATAATGTGTATACACCAAATGGAACCAAAACCCATGCCTTAAGGGCCATTTTGATAATTTTTTCGAAATTATGATATGTTGTACAACAATTCTACTATCTAGCTTACTGCAGTATTCTTACTTTGAAAATAACAAAGCGAACGAACTAAGAGATGATCTTAGCAATCTGAACAAATGGGAAAAAAAAAGAGGATTTATTTTTAAATTCCGTCTAATATAGAGATGCAGGGCTCAAGAACATGTTTGCCTTTGCTAAATGGCTTATTAGACGGCCCATATTTGCTAAAGATTTATCAGCGTGCTTGGAAGAAAATTCACGAGCACTTATATCCGAAGTTTGATGTTCTGTATATTCGTGGGAATTGGAATATTAGCGCATCATACATGAAATTGGAATTTCAGCCCATAATATAGGGAAAAGGGTGGGCTTTTAATTTTTTCAGATCTGCTATGTTTTGTAATTAAGTTGGTATATTTTATAAATAAGGAAAAGTATTCTTATGTGTTGTAATATAAAATCTTAACAAGTATTTCTATGTTATTTTTCCTTTAAGAAATGAGCTCAAGGCCTCAAGTCCATTAGTGTATTAGGGATAATTAATGGTAAAACTAAAATTTAATGAAATTATACAAAATATTTAAAATCATTTATAAAAATTAATATATTGCATATATAATTAATAAAATTGTGTATATATTTTTTCAGTTTTTTTTTTATTTTTTTTTTATTTTTAACTAAATCAAACTAAACTAATCATTTTTAGGTTTTTAAAAATTTAAAACCAAATCAAGCCCGAAAATGTATCGATTTGGTTAGGAATTCAATTTTGATCGATTTTTTAACCAAATGAACACCCCTATTTTCGTTGTATAATATGTATGCTCTCAATTTTATGTTACAAAAACCTCCCTTTTTAGCTATGGAGAGAGCTTAAGCAAAAAGAAAATATTTGATTAATAAAAATTGATATTAGTTTACAAAATTCAAGGGATTATTTCTCTTCCTATATTTCATTTATTTTTTGTGACTTTGCGAGGGTAAATTTACTAATTTTAATTACAGTAGTGATCAGGCAGATACTTCTTGAAAGAAGTGTGTCTATTAAATCCTTCAAGTAGCTAAATTGGCCAAATATGTGCTTTGCACTTAGATTGAAGCTTGTGAAGAATTTGAAAATTACATTTATCTTTATTTTTTCAAAATCAATACTACCCCATATCATTCTCATTCCTCCTCAAATTTTTCCACCATTCTCCGCCCAAGTTTTATGCCAACAACTAACTGAATGATCAATACACAAATATTTATAATTTATTTTTAATCATAAGTTTAAAAAATATTTCTTTATTTTTTTCTTAAATTCAGTATTGAATTAAACAATATTGCATCAATTGAGATGAAGCAATAAAACTATGATTCGAAAGAGAGCTTTCTTTTTCATTAACAAGGATAGATAACTCGATGATAGAATAAAGTAAAGAAAGAGAGATACCGCCCAAAATATCTTTGTTCAAAGCCATATAATACAATTCCTCAAACACGTATACTATACATAAATGTATGATAACTCAATTTCAAAATACAATTTATAAATATCATGTAGTATAGAGAGAAAAAATTATATATTTTGCAGCTTTTCTATTTCAAAGTGATTCGATTTAGAAGTCTTTATCAGTAAGTCTGAGGATATTGAAATTCTTGAGTGTTTACTCTATATATATATATACACACCTCGTGTTGCATCCCTCCTGTTGTCGCTTGTAGTTACATATTTTTTGCAAAAATAACGTCTGGGCTGAGATGTGAAAAGGACAGACTTTTAGTTAAGCGTGGGCATAGAGGCGGGGGGGGGGGGGGGGGGGGGAGGAAAGAGTTTAATAGAATTTAGAGCGATAGGAATGGTGGATGCGATCATACCAGCAACACGAGGGTAATAGAATTTTCCGCTTCTCTATTTCAAAGTGATTCAATTTAGAAGTCTTTATCAGTAAGTCTAAGGGTATTGAAATTCTTGAGTGTTTACTAAATAAATAAATATATATATATATATATATATATATATATATATTTATAAAAATTGAACATCTTTAGTAAAATTTCTAACTCCGACACTGTTAAATTATTATAGTAAGTAATATGAAGTCAAAAGTTAAGACGGTGATAAAAGAAAAGGACTTTCATTCATACTCTTTTGATGGAAAATGTTATTGTGTAGGAGACCGTTTTTAATAAATCAAATACCACATGATGATGTTATCACTTGCACACATTTTCTCCACTAAACAATTTTCAGTCATATCAAATTCATTCTAATTTGTAGCAGGTTAGCACATTAACACGTAACTTAATTGAATCCTCTACGGAAACAACATTTTAGTTAGTGACTTCAAAGTCAGCGTCATTTTGTGCGGAGAATGAATTACGCAGGGCCTTCCCCAATATATGTGTGCCTCCTTACATGTCGAAATGAAATTAAAGATGTATCATCCTTTCCTTGTCAGAAATTTAGTGGATAATGATCCAAGCTCAAACTAGCCTGACATACAACATTATAAATAAGATCAACTTTGGCTAACTCTACTACAAGAAACAGAAAAAAAAAAAAAAAATCTTCCTCTTTTCCATCATATAAAGAAAATCACAAAAAACATTTATTTTCCAACATCATCATTGTTTATCTTCACCTATCTAAAAATTATAAAGCAGATTACCTGAACCTCGATCGATAGAAACTTCACAATGAGGCCAGCATCATTTTCTCTTGTTATTCTAATTATTTCTTTCTTGCTTTCGCAGCCATCTTCATCGGATGCTGCAGTTAACTGCAACAATATAGCCAAATCATTTAAACCTTGCATAGATTGGGTAGCGACGGGTCACAAAAAAGCTGCGGTGCCTCCAAAAGCTTGTTGCAACGAAATGCATAAACTTAATAACATGGGAATAGATTATAATGCAGAAATAGCTATTTGTGAATGTGTCAAGTCTGAAATGCAAGATCCGAACATCGATGAAAAAATAGCTGACAAACTTACTTGGCATTGTGGAGTCCTCTTGCCCTTCCCTACCGTTCCAAAAGTCAATTGTTCTGAGTAAGTTTAATGAATTTGATTGATGCACTCTTTTAGCTTAACTTCACAATTATATACTTAAAATAGTAACAAAATGGGTGCAAATTAAATGAGTTTTTTCAATCTTTTAAATTAACTGTGGTGGCTGGCCACAACTAGACTAGTTCACGGCGCAACTACTTACTATATATCGATTAAGCTTAGATAGATAGAAAGAAATCACGTAGCACTTTAATTATTTGTCTTTGTTGAGATTACAAATGCATGTAACGGTACTTTAACACACAATTTGGGGAAGTACCGGATGTTTCTTGTGAATAATGAATGTATATATTGTTATGACTATTCGGTCGAAACAGTATTATTACAATCTAGCTATATTCAGTTTTAAGCAATTAGCTCATAAATTGACTAAGACATAATGTTATTTACTAGTACACATTTTGGTGATTGATCATATCATAATTTTTGTGACAGGATAAACGCTACAAATACCAGGAGTCTTAATCAAGATACAAATTAATGAGCCTTGGAGTGATATGATCTTGAGGACTTGAATCAGAATGTGGAATGTTTTCAATCTATTGAACTTTTTCTTTTTGAAAAAATTACATGTAATATTATTACAAATAGCGTTTACTTGATTTGTCTAGAAAATATAATTCCTAAGCAATCATTCTCAAAATAGAAGTTAAATGAGGATCATAACATGCAATATTTGGCTAGGACGGCTGTGTATTCCTTCATTGAAACTATGTATTTCTTGTAAAATATCCAATAACCTTTGTGTGTTTGCCTATTTTCAACTTTTATTTTCAGAATTGTTGTACTGCCTCTAAAGATTATACTATGTTGTATCCTCGTTTGTTATCTGTTTTTTTTTTTTTCCTTTTTTGAAGAAAATAGGAGGGTCACCTTTGCCAACTTATAATCCTTTGCTACCATTTTATTCTGGTGGCCGTAATTTTCTTATATTTTGAAAAAAAAAATGTCTTAATATTCATAACCTTTAATTAGGTGGATACTGGTGGAGTATATATATTAGCAAGGGTAAAGGCGTCATATTGTAATTTTTTTAACATTTATAATAATAGGTAAAAAGAATTGTTACAATAAAATCAAAATAAGGGAGGTATGCGTAATATTGTAAACCACAAGGGAGGTGAGTGTTACAGAGCGAAACTTGAGAGGAGGTCTCTGAAATTATCCCTATTTTTTAACATAATTTGATTTTGATTCATATCTTTCTGAATAACATATATATACATGAGAAGGGTGTATTTACAAAATATGATGATACTTTTCGGTTTACAAAACATACCAATAGATTTGTTACATAACATATACGGAAATTTTCGCTCAAAATTTTGTGTATGAAATGTGTATATCTCGCTCAAAGCTTAAAAATTTTACTCAGAATTTTGTGTATGAAAAATGTATGAAATGTGTATATCTCACTCAAGGCTTAAAAATTTCACTCAAATTTTCGTGTATGAATAGTGAAATAGGTATGAAATATGTATTATCTCTCGCTTAAGGATTAGAATTTCGCTTATATTTTTATGTATAATTTTCAGTTAGATTATATACAACTTTCATATAATATTCATACAAGTTTAATACAACAACAAGAACATAGGAAACATAATAATGATAATGATGATGATGATGATGATGATGATGATATAATAATAATAATAATAATAATAATAATAATAATAATAATAATAATAATAATAATAATAATAATAATAATAATAGTAATAATAGTAATAATAATAATAATAATAATAATAATAATAATAATAATAATAATAATAATAATAATCTGAAACATAAGTCATGATTCTACCATCATTCATACAGTTTTATGCTTTACATAATTCACGATTCTACCATTATTCATACAACTAATTACCCAATCTCTTATGAGCGCAACTATTAAAAACCATAATAATTAGAAAACTTTCCAGAAACTAATTCTAATCTCTAATCATGTAAAACCTAAAAACATAAACACAAACTAATTATTCAACAGATTCGTCAAATTATCCTTCATGGAATCCAAAACCCACACTCTCACAGCAAATTAAATCATCAAGGACTACTGCAATAATGTGTATACACCAAATGGAACCAAAACCCATGCCTTAAGGGCCATTTTGATAATTTTTTCGAAATTATGATATGTTGTACAACAATTCTACTATCTAGCTTACTGCAGTATTCTTACTTTGAAAATAACAAAGCGAACGAACTAAGAGATGATCTTAGCAATCTGAACAAATGGGAAAAAAAAAGAGGATTTATTTTTAAATTCCGTCTAATATAGAGATGCAGGGCTCAAGAACATGTTTGCCTTTGCTAAATGGCTTATTAGACGGCCCATATTTGCTAAAGATTTATCAGCGTGCTTGGAAGAAAATTCACGAGCACTTATATCCGAAGTTTGATGTTCTGTATATTCGTGGGAATTGGAATATTAGCGCATCATACATGAAATTGGAATTTCAGCCCATAATATAGGGAAAAGGGTGGGCTTTTAATTTTTTCAGATCTGCTATGTTTTGTAATTAAGTTGGTATATTTTATAAATAAGGAAAAGTATTCTTATGTGTTGTAATATAAAATCTTAACAAGTATTTCTATGTTATTTTTCCTTTAAGAAATGAGCTCAAGGCCTAAAGTCCATTAGTGTATTAGGGATAAATAATGGTAAATTTAAAATTTAACGAAATTATACAAAATATTTAAAATCATTTATAAAAATTAATATATTGCATTAATATTTTTATATATATATTTTGTCGGTTTGGTTCAGTTTTTTTTACTAAATCAAACCAAACTAATCATTTTTAGATTTTTTAAAATTTAAAACCAAATCAAGCCCGAAAAGGTATTGATTTATTTAATCGATTTGGGTAGGAATTCAACTTTGATCCATTTTTTTACCAAATGAACACCCCTATTTTCAAGTATAAAGATCATTATATTTTAGTTGGCGTGAAGAAATGTGAGCCAAAACATATTGATTTTCACCAATCAAATTGTTTAGCAAAAGAAATAAAAAAGAAAAAAAATCAACTATAAATCACAGAAGCTTTAATCACCACGTATCAATCTTCACTTGTGATAGAGCATGGAGTAGATTAGCACAGATGCATGCGCAATACCCATTCGAGAGGATGAGTCCGGAACCAAAATGACCCCAAAAAAGACTTTTTGAACCAAAATATCTCAATAAAAAAAAGTGACATAAGTACCTTTAACGCAGGAATTCGCTAAAGGATTTAACCGTAACGGCGCGGTTAAGTCCTTTAACGCAGTAAAATATTGCGTTATAGAACCCAATAAAAAAAATCTATAACACAGTATTTTACTACGTTATAGAAACAGTAAAAAAAAAAAAAAAATTGGCCAACTTTATTTTTTGAAAAGGTGCCCAAAGTTAGTTTTGTTTGAAAGCTTTAGATTTAAGTGTTCTATTTTTATAAGGTTATTTTAGTCAACTTTATATGTCGAGAAAATTAGTCAGCTTTATTTTGAAAAATTGAAACTACATAAGTGAAATTGACATTCACAGTTATATTGTTCCGGGATTTTTACGTTGAAATCTATTACGTATCATTATATTATAAGTAAAGAAAACTAAAAACTTCAAGCCAATTTGGAGGAAAATTGAAATTGAATAAGATAACAAGTGTTTTTTTTAAAATCAGCTCGGCCGCGTAGATCTCGAAAAAATGCGCAAGATAAAAAAAAATCGCATAAAACGGACATTCCAGCGCAAAGTTATGACCATCTAAGATTTGACCACTTTATAACTAGTTTTTCTCCGTATATTTTTTAGAATTAGATTTATATTCAAAATAAAGTTATGTCTTGATTAAAAAATAACACACTTAAATCAAAACCTTAAAAAATAAAACACTTAAACCTAAAGTTTCCAAACAAAACTTACTTCGGGTACCTTTTTAACCCCTAAAACGACGATCCGAACGCTTACTTATCCTTGATGTATTGAGCCTACATTATAGTATGCAGAAAAAAAATCAGGTTGTATATAAAATATTGGCGTTTCTGAGTCTTGACACTAGACTAATCGTTAGTCAAAGCATGAAAAAAACACTAAGTGTTGCAAAGAAAAGATTTATTAAAATAAGATGTTGCGATCTTTTTATGGAAAAAAACACTAAGTGTTCATTAAGTGTGTTATTTTTTAATGCGTAACTTTATTTCAAATATGTTGCAAAAAAAAAAATCGCGTAAATCGGACGTCCGTGTGCAAAAAATCGTGTATATTCGAAATAAAGTTACGCTTTAAAAAATAACACACTTAAATCTAAACCCTAAAAATAAAAAACGTTAAGCTGATGACAACAAGTCTTCAAACAAAAATGGACGTCTATGTATATAGAACACTTAAACCTAAAGTTTTCAAACAAAACTTACTTTGGGCACTTTTTCAACCCCTAAAATGACGACCGAACGTTTACGTATCCTTGATGTATTGAACCTACATTATTGTACGCAGAAAAAAATATTAGGTTCTATATAAAATATTGACATTTCGGAGTCTTGATACACGACTAATCATTAGTCAAAATATGGAAAAAAAAAACACTAAGTGTTGCAAAAAATAAAGTTGGCAATTTTTTTTTTTTTAACTGTTTCTCTAACGCAATAAAATATTGTGTTATAATTTTTTTTTTACTGGGTTCTATAACGCAGTATTTTACTGCGTTAAAGGACTTAATCGCGCCGTTACGGTTAAGTCCTTTAGTGCAGTAAATTACTGCGAAGGTACATATATCACCTTTTTTTTGAAATATTTTGGTTCAAAACGTCTTTTTTGGGGTCATTTTGATTCCGGACTCGAGAGGACTTGGTTCACCTCCAGTACTCAATCCCTTCAATTGTGGGTTAACTTTATTACATGTGTCCCCTTAAAAATTGGACGGTTCAGTTTTGATTACTTAAACCAAATTTTTATGCGCTCTCTCTTAAGTCTCCACTACCAGACAACAAACCTTGCTCGTCTCTTCCAAATCTTTCAATAATAGCTCATCGAATTCTCTTACACCACATCAAATCAGAAGTAGCAGTTCCACTGTATTGTGTGGGTATATGAAAGATGACAATTTTGAAGTGTATGGTTAAATTCGATGCCGAAGTTGGTTCCATGGGTACTGGGTTTTATATACTTTGTTAGATTTTTATATCTGAGGAAGAAGATGGAGTTGAAAGAGTATAAAATTGGCATGGCTGATATTTTAATTGAGATTTAACAATAGATCTATATTTAGTTTATATATTTTCTTAGGTTTTCATAACTCTACAGAGTTTATTTCTCCAAGAGAGAACAACAGAATCAGTCTAATAGCCATTAGTGTAACTGTGCAAGAATATACTTATGGTGGTCAGTGGAGCAAATTAGTCTGATGATAAGATCCATAATTTTTGGGTATCCAAGAATGTGCCTATTTTTTTATTCATATCAAGATACAGAGATTTTGCTTTTTTTATATATAAAAAAAAAAAAAAATCACGTGAATCTGCAAATCTTCATAGCATCTGCTACTTGTTATTCTTCGTCGATTTCTGATCCAAAATTACTTAAGTTGAGAGAAAGAACGTTTTGATATAGAAGATTAGATAATTATTGACCATGGTTAAAAATGATTAGTTAATTAATATATATATATACAAATCTGAACCATCCAATTTTTAAGAGGACACGTGTAAACTATTTAGCCCACAACTGGAAGAAATGGAGGAATTGACTACTGGAGGGAGCCAAATCCCCATGTGAGATTACTTTGTTTTTCCACATATTATACTCCCTCCATTCTATAATAAGTGATGTCTTGGGTGTGTTTGGTATGACCAATTTTTTTCATGTTCGTTTAGTTAAAAATTTTGTAAATTTTTTTTTTAGGAAAATAAATTTCTCGAAAATTGTGAAAATGACTTCCCTAATAAAGTAACGAAAACAAATCCACAAGTGCATTCCATTAATCACTCTACCACCACCTAACCTCCAAACCCCAACCACGCCCACCATCCCACACCCCTCATAAAAAAAATTAATTTTATTTTGAATTTTTTTTTTTTTTTTTTTTTTTTGTTTTTTGCACCACCCACCCCCAACCACTCCCGCACCCCATCCCACACCCCCCCCCCCCAGATTTTTTTTTTAACTTTTTCTTCTGGGTTTTCTACACCAACACATCACCCCCCACCACCCCTAGCGAGGACACCCCGCCCACCCTCACGACCCCTCTCCCTCGAGACCCAACCACCTCTTCCAAAAAAAATAATTTTTTTTTTAATTTTGAAAAGTTTTCTTTTTTTATTCTCTACACCCACCCCCTACCCTCTCCCGAATTTTCTACTTCCTATTTAATTTTATCTTTACTAAAAAAATTATAAAAATTGCAAATTTGCATGGTTAAAAATTAAAATTTTTGGAGGGGATGGTGGGGTGTCGGGGGGGTTGTGTTGGTGCAAAAAACCCAGAATACAAAATTTAAAACTTTAAAAAAAAATTAGGGAGGGGGGGTTGGTGTGGTATCAGTCCACGAGCCGGGGGGTGAATGTGGTGGTGTAGAAAATCCAGAAAAAAATTTAAAAACTTCAAAAAAAAATTAATTTTTTGGGGGGGGGGTGGGGGGGGGGTTGAGGTAGGTAGGGGGTTGGTGTGGTATGGGGAGGTGGGGTTGGGGTGGAGTTGGTGGGGCTTAGGTGGGTATTTTTCAGAAAATATTTTCTACCAACCAAGCGAACATGAGAAAATAAGTAAGAAATTTACTTATTTTCCACTATCCAAACGAACATGAGAAAATAAATAGAAATTCACTTAGTTTCCAAGAACACATTTTTCAGAAAAACATTTTCCTTGGAAAACGTTTTCCTCCATACTGAACACAACCCTTAGGCTTTTTATTTTGTTTCAAAATAAGTGGTGTTTTAGATTTCAAGAAGAAATTCAATCTTATTCTTTCAAACTTATCCTTATTTATAAACAAGAATCATTAAATAGTTTTTCTTTTTTTGGGCATTAATTAGGGGTAAGTTAGTAAAAACTCTCATAATTTTTTAGAAATAAGTAATTTCTTAAGGGGTGTGCATAAGCTAAAAGCATTACTTATTATGGAATTGAGGGATAGTATGGTAAATTGAGCCAAAAGAAAAACAACTCGTTTCGGTTCCGAGCTCGTGCCATTGATGACACACATAACAATGAGCCGCTTATTATAAATTTTTTTGGGCAAACTCGACATACAAACAAACCCCACATGGCACCTTCCACACCTGCACATGTAAATCCTACGTAAGGTGTAAGCATACATGCATATTTTTAAGAGTTAGTTACACTGTATGTTAATTGGGGCGCAATTACAACCAAATTGGGCTCATATTTGAAGTTCTTACCCGCAGTAGCCCACACTCAGTGTAAACTTAATTTACTTTACACTCTGTTAGCCCATTACACTTAAAAGATATTTTCAACCTCAGTTCCGTTACTTTCTCTTCTTTCTTCCTACTTCTTCTTCACGATTTCAACTTCAAGCTCAGGTAATGATACTTCCCCATTCTTCCTTTTTGCTGATCTATGTTTTCCTTCGTACATGTATATCAACTATCATTATTTCCCTCATTTTTTCATAGTGGTTATAGGATTTTTTTTTTTTTATTTTTTTTTATTTTTTAGCTTTTGTTGAGTTTTTTTTGTTTTGATTTTAGTATGCATGTTCGTTCTTTTTTTTTTTTGTGAATTTTGGTAGAATGTGGGTTGATTTGGTTATTTTTATGATTTGTTTTTTAATTTTGGTGGAATGTGGGTTGATTTTGGTCGTTTTTTAGGGTTTGTTTCTGAATGTTGGTAGAATGTGGGTTGATTAAGTTGTTTTTATTATTTGTTTCTGAATTTTGGTAGAATGTGGGTTGATTTTGGTCATTTTTTAGGGTTTGTTTCTGAATTGTGGTAGAATGTGGGTTGATTTGGTTGTTTTTATGATTTGTTTCTGAATTTTGTTTCTAACTATCATGTTTGCTTTTTCCTGGAGTATGAAGGTCAAAATGTCTGTATCTAGAAGTTGTTTGAAGATTGCCGGTAGAGGGATTGAATACAATACTGGCATATCGAGCAATTTGCCTTCGACCCCTGATGTTGCAATTGATGATGATTTCGAGTCCCCTGTTGTTCGTACAAAGAGTTGTCAACAAGAAAGCACACGAATCACCTGCTTGCAGCTGAAGAAGGTTGATAACCTTGTTAAGAATATCAAGCCGACGACTAAGAAATGTGGTCGACCTGAGAAAGCTAAAGTGAGGTTGAAACTTGTCGATAAAGATGATGCTACTAAAAAAAAAAGAGAAAGGTCGTCAATGTTGCTAAATGTAGTTCTTATGCATTATCGAAAGAACAAAGGGAATCTATTCGATGTAAATTTAATGAAAGAAAATCTCAGTTGAAGGTATCCTTTCTATCACTTATCTGTCTAACATCTCTGTTTCATTTGAAGTAACATAGTTTAACTGGGAATGAATAGCATGTAGTCAATTTGGTTAGCATACTTGGTTTTAGTAATAACAAAAAGGTTTTAGTATTAAAATTTGATGCGATTTAGATAAAATGTGTTTTTGTATAGGCTTGTATAGTGTTTGCATAACTTGTATAATTCTGTATACGTATATGCTTTTTTGATATTTTCCTCAACTGTGTTTGTATCTCTTTTTGTTTACTGATTTCTTTATTCTCTTTTCTTCAATGGAGGTCGGTGACTTCTATATACAACTGAATGAACATTTTCGGACTAGGATTAGTTGTCATACGAAGACTGATATTATCGGCTTTTTGAGGGAATACTTGAGTGATATGCAACTTCAAATCTTCTGTGATAGTTGTTTTGGATATTTCTTAGGCCTTCCTGCTTTTAAGATTCAGAACCAGCTTATACATTGCATGTTACTGAGAGAGGTTGTCCCCGGTGCGTTAAGAGAGTTGTGGATTAAACTCAATGGTTGTATATTGAGTTTTGGTATTGGAGAGTTTGCTGTTATTACTGGTTTAAAGTGTCTTGAAGATGATGCAACTATGTATGACAAACCAAGTGCCAGTAGGTTGATGGAAACAGCAAACTCTCCAAGATGGGTTTGATGTTATTCATCCACCATTTCTTATTCTCGGATACCAATGATCACTCCATCACCAAAGCAGATTTTGATATTATTGAAAGTGGTAAATATCAGACTTATGCTTGGGGGGGAATATGCTTTGAAGAGATTCTCAAAACAACAACGGATAAACAGTGTGAGTTTTTGACAATGTACAGGCTTGGAGGGTTCCCGCTTACATTACAGACATAGTTTTTCGAATGTTGTTCTATAGTCGATAAAAAACTCGTTGTTCGTGTTGGCAATAATGTGCCACGTATTCTTAACTGGAAAGTGACTGATTCTCCGACGTATACGTTCTTGACTGATGATGTGTTCATGCCTAGTATCGACAAAGTAAAATGCCTAGTATCCTTTTTTATCAAATTCTCTGATACAAGATTATATATACTATACAAAATTAACCTATTTTTTGCTGTTTGTAGATGAAGTACTGCAACATTTCTGCTACCATTGAGGAAAAAATAAACTAGAAAATTGCTACATTTTTTGAAGCTATCAATGCTGACCATGTTTCTTCATGGGGTTTGCCCATTTTTTATAATGAAGATTCTAACATTTCACCCCCACCACATCCTCAGAATATGGAGCAGCAGCTTAAACAACCTCATCCTCAGAATACGGAACAACAACCGTATTAAGATGCTATCCTTCTGGGAGCAGTGATGGGTTGACGGCTGAAGTTGCTCAGTTGAGGAGCGACGTTTCAGAGGTACTGCATCTTTGATATCTTTGTAGCTTGTCAGTTGTGTTTTTTTGTATACACATGCTTGTTAATTTAATTTATGTTGTTTTCCTTTTCCTAGCTTACTGGTAAAGTTGTGGCACTCAACACTTACATCGTATCTTCCTTTGGAGTCATATTCAAGCATCTAAAAATTAAGCAACCGAGTGATCAAGGCAATGCTGATGAGGACAGTACATCTGGGCTAGGCAATGATGGGTTTGACAATAATGATTATGTTCCACCTCCTTCCCCCCTCTCCCTTCCCGAACATCGCATGATCTAAATATGCAAGGTGACCAAACAACGTCAAGTGTCAAGGGAAATGGAGAGGGTACTGATGTCCCCCCCCCCCCCCCCCCCCCCCCCCGGGGAGCAAGTGCATGACCTAAACATGCGATCTGACCAAAATGCATCATGTGTCAAGGGAAAGTAGCAAATTACTGATGGTCTTCCTGGAATGTTTTCGTCCTGTACTTGGTTTTTTTTTTTCTGCCTTCGGATTGAAACCTTTTGATTAATCTTTTTCTCTGTCTAAGTGGTAGCAAGTGATGGTGTTGAGCCCTCCGAGCAAGTGCATGAAGTAAACATGCAATCTAACCAAACAAAATCAAGTGTCTAGGAAAATGAGGAAGTTACTGATGGTCATCTTGGTATTTTTTAATGAACTTTCTTTTTCTTTCTCTGCCTTCATATTTTTATTAATCTTTTTCCTCTTTCTAAGTGGAAGCAGTTGATGGTATCAAGGACGATCCTTGGTATGGTTTTACTGATGGAGAGTTTGCCAATATAAAGATGTCCCAGTTTGTGCTCCCTAGACCTTGGGATATTAGTGATGAAGAGGTTGGTAAGATAAAGATTTCCTAGATTGGGCTTCCTATACCACTCGTCATGGAAGTAGAAGAAAAAGACGTGACTCCAGAAAAATTGGCACGAAAAAAATTTCCAAGAAAATTAGCCCAAGATCCATATGTGGAAAATTTTGATTCGGGTACATCTAAGTGTATTTTTGATATCAAGCATCCTTTCATGAGTGACATTGATGATCTTTATGCCTTGTCGGGTTTGGCCCAAGAGTTTGTGGAATTCGTTGAGGATGGGATGAATATGACACGACGGTAACTTTTACTCATTTTACGCTCTTTATGTTCTGGTTTTTACACTTTGCAAATTTCCCAGGGGTGTTCTTTTCTTCATGATTTTTAAGTCCCAAAACTCTGTATCGTGATGGAAAAATGATCTGCCCGAAGATTTTATTTTCGGCTCCTGTCATATAAACACGAAGGACTGGTTCAAGGCGCTTGCACATAGTGGTCGACCTTTAAAGGACACGGTATTACCACCTTTTCTATCGTAAAATGTATATATTTGTTTAATTGTGTATAGTGGGAGTATATGTCCTAATGTACATAAACAGACATGCTTTTGCATATGTTTGTATAAATCTGGATATGTGAGCGTATACTTTTCTATATGTTTGTATATTTACTTTTGTCCAACAAAAGAAAAGATAGTAGCACAGCTAAGTATAGATCAATGTCTGTATATTTTTGTATAAATCTGTATATGTGTTGGGTTGACTGTTTCTAGTATGTTGAATGTTTACTTTCGACTACTCATTTTATAAATAATCAATGATTTTATTCCGAGTCGCTGAGTTTCTTGGTATTCTTGCTTGTTCTAATTCTGGTTTCAACATTTAATTTCTTAAGTAAAATGCTTTGTATATGCTTGAATATGCTTTGTACTGTTTGTCTGAGTGCTGGTGAATTGTTGTAGTTACTGAACATTTGCAAGAATGGCCTAGCCAATAAATAGATCAAGTATGGCATTATATCATATCTAACCATAAGAACTTCATTATCTGATGCCACTGCCAAGTTTGAAAAACTGCATCTATGTAGCAGCAATTTGATGAACCTGCATATCTGCAAATTTAAAAACTTTGATAATCTGTAGACAACACTTGGTTCATTTTGTGTCAAACTTGAGTCCCATGTCATTTCCTGTACCAAGTGAATCAATGGAACCATAGCACTGATCTTTAGTAATCCTTTTTGTATCACATCATATCCCAAGTGATTAGGATCAGTAACACAACTATGAACCAGGCATTTGCTGACTTAAACTGCAGTTTCCATACCACAGTATCATGTAACAAGCAGTGGTATGCATAATCTGTAAATGTGAGTGTATACATTTGTATATGTTTGTATATTTACTTTTGTCCAACAAAGAAAAGATAGTAGCAGAGCTAAGTATAAATCAATGCCTGTATATTTTTGTATAAATCTGTATATATGTTGGGTTGGTTTTTGCTAGAATGTTGAATGTTTACTTTTGACTACTCATTTTATAAATAATCAATGATTTTATTCCGAGTCGCTGAGTTTCCTGGTATTCTTGTTTGTTCTAATTCTAGTTTCAAGATTTAATTTCTTAAGTAAATGCTTTGTATATGCTTGAATATGTTTGTATAAATCTGTATATGTGCATGTATACTTTTGGTATATGCCCGTATTTGTTTGTATTTTTTGGTTTATGTGTTGTATATTCAGCGTTCTTCTTTTCTTGTCTTAGCATTTGGATGTCATATTTTACTATCTGAGGAAGAAGGCAAAATATGGACCTACTCTTGCCGTAAAGTTTACTATAACTGACTTTTATTTCAATAAGAAGCCTTATTTACTCTATATGGAGTTTGAGAAAAAAGGTCAAGATTTTTTCTGTGATCCCAAAAGAGCATGAAGTAGAAAAGTACATTAAAGGTTGTTGCTGTGATACAAATGTAGCTTGGCACAAAGTTGATCATGTGTTATTCCCGATTTATGTCGATCGGGGAAAATCTAAATTGGGACATTGAGTTTTGGGTGTCTTTACCTTCAGTGATTGGTGCATCCATGTGCATGACTCCCAACGGGATTCAAAAAATGATAAACTTGTTATGAAAACTCTGTTACTTTACAAAACATTGCTACCATACTTCCTAGAAAAGTCAAAATTCAATGTTGAGATGGGCATTGACAAAACTCAAAGTGATGCTTTATTGATAAATCTGGTAGATAACCTGCCATAACAAATCAATAGATATCTTTTTCTATTCACTTTATTTTACTTTACTATTTTTACTACTTTTATATTAACTCATGGATAATATTTTTTTTTTGTTTACAGTGATTGTGGAGTTTTTGTTGTTGTCTTTGCTGATTATTTCATGCATGGTAAAGAAATCACAAAAGACAATATTGACATTGAGGTACATCGCACCAGGTATGGATCCTTGTTGTGGGATTATGGAAGAAAAAACAAAAGGTTGATGCAACTAGCGGGACTAAAGAAGTTACTGGCAGATGGTTCGGGAGGAGGAAGAGGAAATATGAGGAAAAGTAGGGGGCTGCATATCAATGCTTTTTAAATTTTACTTAGATGTTTTGAAGCGGTAATGTAAAGTAAAGACAATGTGGCTTTTGGAAGGGAATTTGACTAAGCTGTTTTGATGCAATACTGTAAAGTACAATGATGTTGCTAACCAATGAAATGCACTTTTATTGTGTACCTTTGTGATGATTACTGAGTGTTGAAAGGTTTTATTTTACGGTATCACAGGTTCTCAAGTAATATCTGCTGATCTTGGGCAATTTGCATCCTCTTTTTAAGGGGATATACGTGATTATACAAGATTATACAAAAAGTTATAGATATCTTATGAACTCTATTTGTCATTGTGAGAAAGTTTTCCTATGAACTCAAGAAAACCAGTACTTAAAGTTATGCATCTTTATACATATACAACACATTTTTTCACTATTTTTAAAGTGATTCCATTCCCCTCATATCTATCACTTTTAACTAGAAAGATCCATTTCAGGGGATATACATGATTATACAATATTTATACAAGAGAATACATGTATAATGAAACATATGTAAGAGAATTTGTATATAGTCTAAAGCGAAACGCTTTTTATTGACCAGTGCAACACAATATAGAATTTTAGTGGCATAGGAGCAACGTTATTGACAAGCAAAACAATTTTGTTTATGAATGTTAACTACCCAACATGTTTTCCTACTGTGACCAAGAAATGAAAATTTCCTCTTCTTTTTCGCTTTCTCTGAAGACAGTTGGAGTCTTTTCTTTCTTAGCTTTCCTGCATTTCTTCTCATTTTGGTGGTAGGACCACATTCTCTAGCACCTCTCTCGGGATCACCCATGTACTCTCATTCGGAATAGGATATACTGGAGTTTCATAAGTTGCAAGGATATGATTCCTTCTATAGTAAAATGAGCAATAATCGGCTGGCGTTAATTTATTGAGCTTTATAACCGCCAAAGCATGTGGACATGGAACTTCATCCATCTGGAATCGCCCACAACTACATATTCCATCTTCAAGGCATACAATGTTTCGCTTTACTCCTTCAAATACAGTGTATAACTTGCATGTAGCAGGCTTTACCTGCAATTTTTTTAAAAGAAAAGCCGCAGTATTTTATACAAAAATATACAAGATTATACAAACATATGCAATATTATACAGGCATATACAAAATTATACAAGCATACCTTCCTTTATTACCATCACTATCTCAATCTCAAAAGGCTAAACAGAACAAGAGCAAAACAGAAGGCAATACTACTACTAATGCGAATTATAAAAACAGATATGTATATGTCAAACAATTATACAGAATTATACAGGATTATACAAAATTATAAAGGATTTTAACTAGCCGTCATTTTCTGTGTTGCGATCAGATTAACCCCAATGAGTTTGTCATACTTTTTGCCAAGCGCGGTGGACGATTTCATTGCTTTTTTCCGACTATAGTAGTTCCATTGTTGTATCAAGTTTGTCATGAACTCCATCACACGCATTATTGGCATGTCTCTAGCATGTTTGTTTGATGAATTAATCGACTCCGCAATATTTGAAGTCATGACCATCGATCTTTTCACTTTTGAGTGTAACATGGACCACCTTTCGTACCCAATTTCATGCAAGTAACCAGGCACCCTCTCATCAAATTTAGATATTTCCGTCATAAAGTATTCAAATTTCTGAATGGTGCAAGCATTAGCCACAACACAGAAGACATCATGCAACTGGTCCTTATGTTTCTCGAATTGATCTGATATGTTTCCCCACAAGTGAAATATACAGAAGCAATGTGGAATTTCTAGATATACAGCTGTTGTGGCATTTAAGATTCCCTTGTGTCTGTCTGAAACTATACACATCCCTTCTCACACTCCGAAAGCACCCTTTAGTTGAATGGAAAACCACTTCCAAGATTTATTGTTCTCAGGATCCACAATTGTGTAAGCAAGCGAAAGGATTTTACCTGACAAATAATGATGATTAGCATGTAAAAGAAGCACTCAAAAATTCCATGTCTTTATAGTATTTTTATCAAATCTGAATTTACTAGTCTCTAAAAACCAGAAAACTAACCAGTCTTTTGATGAGACTTCTACAAAAGATGAAAAAGACATTTGCATTAACTCTTGTGTCAAGATTCTATAATGGCCAGTTATTATATTAGGAGTTCTCATTTAAAATACAAGAATATACAACTTTTTTATACAGGCTGCAATCACAAAATAGATACAGTCAACTCACCAGCTCCATCTTGTGTGCAAGAAGCCAATATGGTACCCTTGTATGCTACTTTAAGAAAGCTTCCATCAACTACCATTATTGGCCTGCAATATTCCCACCCCTTGATGCATGCGAACAGCGAAACAAATACATAGAGAAAGCATCCTTCTTCTAATTTGTGCAATTTTGTAATTGTTCCTGGATTTGACTGCTTCAAAATACAAGTATTTCGGCGCCTCCCTATAAGAATCACGTGGGTTTCCTCTTACCACTCCATTGCTATTTATTTAGCCCTCCACGCTTTCATATCGCTCAATTCAACCCCGTGTTGCTTTTGTATGTCACTTATAATATCATTTGCAGTGTAAATTGTTTTTGGATCAACACATTTGTCCTTGATTATACTAGCAACTACTTTAGAAGTAGCATGACGTTGTGTCAAGAATCTTTCACTAAACGAGCATGTATGAACATTATTGAAACTACTCACCTTGAATATTTTGATTTGAAAAAACAAACACAATCTTCATCCACACATGAAAGGTGATACCTATTGTTAAAGAACATTTAATTATTATATACAATTTTATACAAGACAAAAAAATCCAGGAAACATGATATTCAAGTTTTTATACACATATATCCAGGGGGAATCAAAATCAATATACATTGATATACAGGTTTATACACATATATCCAGTGTGGGAATCACAAATCAATACACATTGATATACAAGTTTATACACATATATCCAGTGGGGGAATCACAAATTAGTATACATTGACATACATGTTTATACACATATATCTAGTGGGGGAATCACAAATCAGTACACATTGATATACAAGTTTATACACATATATCCAATGGGGGAATCACAAACCAGTACACATTGATATACAGGTTTATACAGTTTTGTACACATAACTTTGTCAATATACATATTTATTTGTCAATATACATATTTATACAAAAATATAACAGAATATACACCTATAACTGTACCTTGATTTACTTGATCACTTCACCTTAAACTGGAAATTATTCCGAACAGCATAGTTATGCATCACACTAACAACAGTTTCCTTGTTCTTATAAACCTGATCCTCCTCAACCTCTTTGTGTAACATATCATCTATTATACCAAAATCCTTGTTTTCAATATATTCCTTATCACTTTCATACCCAATCATATCTATTGTATCAACCTCTTATACAAAATTGCCTCTATTTAAACCACTCGAGCTTGTAGCAACTGAATCATTCTCAACCTCCTTCACTGTGACATAGAGTGCAAAGTTGGTAAAATCTGGATTTTCCTTTTTCAATTCGATATAGACCGGAACTCCACTATCATTGCAGATTAGGATAGGCATCAACCCATCCCTTGGAACAAACTTAATTTCTAATGCATTCAACTGAGTATTTAGTCTGATCTTCTTTGAAATTGCTTCAACTAAATTTTCAAAGTTGAAGATAGCCCCAATAGCAATACAATCAGCAACAAAATTGACAAATTTATTGTCATTAGTCCATTGATCATTACGAAGAAGGTATACAGGATAAATCTCCATTGAAACAAGTTGAAATCACGAATTGCAGCAAAAAAAATTGAAATCACTAATTGCACAATAAGGATGTAGATGAAGTTTTTCAAACCATTAATTGCAGAAAAAACTAGAAACAATCATTGATTTCTTTCACCAATTGCTAATGTATATAAAGTGTTCGAGCTGCATTAGGTATGATTTTGAAGTATCGATGTATATGAAGTATTAAAGGAGAGAGAATGGAGGCAACACAATACGGACAAAGATGGGGATACCAAAATAACGGAAAAAACGTTGGTTCTTTTAGATGTAAGAATGGGCCTATTGTATTTTTGGGCCAACGAATTGTAATGTAAAGTTTGGGCCATTTTTTTTTTTTTTTTTTGCAATGTATATGTCCCAATTGTATATGTAAGTTTTTTCCCTTTTTTTAAAGGCGAAATAATTAGACGATCCATTTAAGTTGTCACTAATAATCAGTTGAAACGTTTTAATTATAATGGGCAATTTGTAGAATTGGCCTTTGATGGGGTTGGTTTTTATTTTTGGCCCTCAAATTAGTGGTCTTTAATTTATAGTCTTCGCTACAAGCTTCTTGATTCCAAGTTCGAACTCCCTCTTAGTCAAAAAAAAATTAAAAAAAAAATCGCAAGGCATAAGTTGGGATTCGCAGGGCACCAACTTATGCCTTAAGGCCAAAAAAAAAAAATTGTCGAAATTTTGCAAACCTCTGCCTTAAGGCATAAGTTGGGGTCCAACTTCTCCAACTTATGCCTTGCGAATCTCAACTTATGGTTCACGTTTTTTTTTTTTTTTACTGAGTCTGGGTTCATACTCAAGACCTTTGGGTGTTAAGCGAAGGGAAAATATTAATGACCACCAATTTGAGGGGCAAAAATTAAAGACCATCTCAAAAGAAGGGTAATCCGCGCAAAAAAAATGAATTATAATAGTGATCAGGCAGGTACTTCTTCATGCAACTAATGTTGTAAACCGGGATAACTCAAATACTGCTTATGGGCCAGTTATCTGGACAGAGGCTGGCCAAGCTGTTAGGCCAGGGGCTACACCACGAATGGGCTAGTCATTTGGACAGCCCAACAAGATATTTGTTTGGGATCCAGGTTGATTTATATATAACGCGTTGTGGGAGCAAATGGGTTCATGAGTAATATGAAAGAAACTGTATGTTTCTCTCGTCCCCTTTCTCTCATAGTCTTAACTTCTCATCCCCATTTTTATATCTATCATTAGTTACTTGATTTCAGTCTTTTTCATTATAATTGAGTAGTTTGAGTGTTAAAGTTGTAATTTAGCAATCAGTGGTTATATATATTTGTGTTGAGAATTCGGGTTTTTTCAACTAACTTAGTAAAATATATGTTTTGCACTTAGACTGAAGGAGTTAATTCCCTAAACTGTCACCCATATTTTGATAATTGCCTCATAATATCACTTTTGTTTCATTTAAGACTAGAATATGAATATCTAAGGGTGGGCTTTCGGGCCGTCGGATTGAATATGAAAGTTTAGGTTTGAATTTTCGGTTTTCGGATTTCGGATTGAAGAAATTACAATCCAAACCCAATCCAAATAAGCTCGGATTGGATTGGATTTTTTAAGTTCGGTTTTGGATTAATCAGTTTGGATATTTCGGATTTTCGGTTTTGCTTTGAGCCTTTAAGGCAGGTTTATTAGGAATGAAATTCATGTGCCCTGGTTACAAGTTACAGGTCTTAGCATAATGTGAAATCAAATATGTGGATTCATCAAAGAATTGTTACCACTAAACCAAAAGGTATGATGTCACATAGTTAAGTTCTACATTATTTCCTTTGTTTCAATGAAAGTTGTCTTATTCTTATAGTAGTGAAGTAAACTCCAGCTTTGCAAGCTATATTATATTTAACTTAGGGTTAAGGGTAAAAACCAAACCTCAAGTATCATTTTTTTTTTGAGTTTCCTACCTAAACTATCAGATGTGAGAGTTTACTATCACGAACTAGTTTGCAAAACACACTTCAACTATCAATTGTTCACTTTTCCTACCTGAACTTTCACTTTTCCTACCTGAACTAGTTTGCAAAACACACATCAATTATCAGTTTTGAGGTGTGTTTTGCAAACTAGTTGGTAACAGTTTAGGCAGGAAACTCTCACAACTGATAGTTGAGGTGTGTCTTTCAAACTAATTGGTAATAATTTAGGGAGGAAACTCTCACACTTGATAGTTCAAGTAGGAAACTAAAAAAAAAATGATACTGCTTGAGATGTGTTTTTGTCCACTAATTCTATGTTGGACTTAATATTATACTGGACCTTAGGACTAATTAGTAGTGGGCACATATAATATAAGTAAGGCTAAATATAAAGTGCAGATATTTCGGATTTTCGGATATCCAAAAATCCAACGTACTAAACTCGACATCCAATTCAAAATTCAAAAACTTTAAAAATAATACCTGAAGTCCAATCCATAATTCAAAAATCCAAACCATATATCCAAAAAATTAAGATTTCAGTTTGGATTTCAAGTTGGCTCAAACTATGCCCACCCCTGAGAATATCACTCAACTATTCCCATTTTCCTCAAAAAATACTAAACATTACAAACCTCCTTCTCTCCTAATTGGCATGCCATGTCACATAAAATTTTTATTTTTTTAATAATAAATTTATGGAATAATTTCAAAGACCTCCCTCTAAGTTTGTCTTGATAACACTTAGTTCCCTTGTGGTTTAGATATTTGCACTAATCTCCCTTATTTCAATTTTTGTAACCAAACTTCTTTAAATAATTAAAAATCTATATTCCAAATTTACCCTTTTATAATTTAATCATGCGAACAATGTTTCATAACAGTTATCTCACCCTAAAATTGTTAGGATTATTAAATTAATAGTTAGGCTAAAAATTTAAAACTATCTTATATCTAAATAAGAAATTCTAAATTCTAGTGTTACGGTAATATTTCTCTTTGTTCTTATAATCATGTTATTAATAACAATATTTAGGCTAAAAGGAGCACATCTCGCTTTTAGTATTTAGAGGGTGAAATGAATAACCTATTTTTTAAATTCTTATAGCTGGATTATTGCAATAAGTTTTAAACTATTTTTTTTTTTTTGGTAGAAGGAGCATAATTATATCTACGAAAAATGGTTGAAAACTGTATGTACAGCGTGAGACTTTAAAAATAATTACTGAAGTAGTATGAAGCCCAAGGTTTTTGAGTCAATTTTCATATCACACTTGTTGAATTTCATGTTTTAGCGTTCGAGATTAAAATTTTCAAGCACAACAACAACAACAACAAAAAAAAAAACCCAACACTTTTACCTATAAAATTTGATATTTATGAATTAGAAAAAATCTTACGATCAATGAGAAACTATTATTGTCAAAAGTTTAAACATTATAAATAAGGTTACAAAAGGGTATATTAGCAACATAAATATTTTTTAGTATTTAAAATTAGTTTGGTTACAAAAGAATCAAAATAAGGGAGCCTAGTGTAAAGGGAACTAAGTGTTATAAAGACAAACTTGGAGGGAGGTCTTTAAAATTATTCCATAAGTCTATTATTAAAAAAATAAATTTTAATGTGACATGGCTGTCAACTAAGAGAGAAGGAGGGTTTTGTAAGGTTTAGTATTTTTTGAGGAAAATAGGGATAACTGAGTGATATTCTAGTACTAAAAGAAACAAAAATGATATTATGAGGCAATTGTCAAAACATGAATGATTTTTTAGGGAATTAACTTAGAGGCTCGTGAAGCACTTTAAAATTATATTTATCTTCTTTTCTTCAAAATTAATACGTGGACCCCATATCATTCTCATTCCTTCTCCTCCAATTTTTCCCATCATCCTTGGCCCAACTCCACCTTAAAAATTCAGAGGCGGACTCAGAATTTTAAGACGGCGGGAGCATCATTCTCAACATAAACGTCAACAAAAATTTTAATAACGATTGAGGGATAATACCCTATTGGACCGGTCACTAATAGTGTAGCAGTGATGAAAATACAAGTATATAGGTCAAATATGTATAATAAATAAAATTTAACATAGTGAAGCAAATGAAAGAGATAGCTCAGTAACTAAGGTTGTGCAACATGTGGTAACAGTGCAGGTTCGAATCTTGGCGAGCTCATTTAACGCTTATTGTTTTTCTAGAAATAGGCTCAAAAAAATAATTAAAAGTGACATTCGGGTTCGAACCGGGGTGACATGTAAGAGAAGTAACAGTTGCAACCAACGTGCCCCAAAGACACTTTCATTTGTTAGAGTGTATAATTAAATATATACTAATTTCTCAAGATATATACACATATATATACATAATTTTTTCCGAAGGGTGGAAGTGCACGTGTACACCCACCCTTCCATATGAGTCCGCCTTTGCTTAAAACCATGAGTTTTTGCCATCAACCAACTGAATGATCTAGACTAGGCAAAGTTTCTCAGTAACAAAATATCTTCTGAAAAAAACTACAAAAAGACTCGCCCAAATCTATTAGTAGCTTCAAAATGAAACTCAATATTTGTCAGACCCACCACTTAATTCACTTCCCTAGATGGATACTTCCCAGGAAGAAGAAAAGAAAGGAAGGGGAGAAAAGTAAGAGCTTTAATGGTATGGTTCGGCCGGTTTTTTTAAAAAAGAATTATATCATATCAATTTTTCGGTTAATCTATTGATATAATCAAAATTAGATTTTTCAAAACCGTCCAATTCTCTCGGTTTCTTTTCGATACCGGTAGGGTTCGGTTATCGGTAATTTATTTAATGTAACCTTATATAAAATTATAGTAGATTTAATATTACACCTAAAGTATACAATTCTTTATTAGAATGCCTGGTATACAGGGCGGAGCTACAATGTTAAAGGGGGGTTTGAGCGAACCCAGTAGCTTTTGCGTAGGCCTTATATTTTTACTATAAAAAAATAGTAAAGGTAAATATTATTACTTGCAAACCCACATACACAAATAAATGGATGGTTCAGTGGTAATGCAGAGGCTAGAGAAGCTCTTTCTTTCCAGAGATGTGGGCGAAACTCCACTAGTGCGTATGTTTTTTCATTTTTTGTTGTAATAAGCAAGATTCTCTTTTAATTCACTTTTTAAAATTAGAAGAACGGATAAATTCAACTCGTGCAGTTCTTTTCCTTTGGGGGTAACTTTTTCCTTTTTTGTTATCATACATAATAGTATACGAAATTTCTTTTAACACTTTATTTTTTAAAAACAAAACATAAAATTGACAAATCAATAAGCAAAAAAGCAAACCGAATTCTCCCGATACTTGTTGTTACCATTCTTTTTCATTGTTTTCTTTCACAGAGCCAAACCCAAAATTAAATTTTCAAAATATATTAAATACTGATACGTGTTCGTTAGTTTGATGGTTGTTATCAGGGGTAGCTCAAAGGTGAAGCTAGTAAAACCTTTGTTTTGGCCCCCAAAACTTTTACGGATGAATTTTATGATTTTATTTTTTCTTAGACAATATTGAAGATTGTAAAAAAGAAGTACAAAATTAAAATAATAAAAGAAGGGAAAAAACTATCTACTTTTGAAGAGAAATATTTTAGAACTTTGAACTAAATTGCTCAAAATCTTCATATTATTAAATAACGTTTTTACAACAACATCTAAGGTAATGTATTTAAAACACATGACTAACATCTTATTAACTTTAATTAATCCTCACTATTATAAATATGAATAATAATGTTACTATGTGAAGTAAATGCAACAATTATATATATATAAAAAAAAAAGGCTAGATTTTTTATTTTTATATATGTGTATATATTTAAGGTTTCGGATTAAAATTTAGCTTTAGGCCATTAATTTTATTGAGACACCCGTGGTTGTTATACATTAGCTTGAGGTCGGTGTCCTGTCTTAAAATTCCGAACCCCAGACCTCAAATTCTGACTCCGCCTCTACTGGTATATATTCTAAGTCACTTTATAACAAATGTCAAAATCATACTTCGTTTGCACCATTAGCATTAGAACGAGAAAATCAAAGGGTGAAAACAAGCTCTTCAATTCATATATCTACTGCCTCTTCTTTCCCATAATCCTTTTGTTTCTTCTAAAGAAAATTAACATAACATAAAAACTACGAAAAACAATATGAAATAAGGAAAAAAAATTGGGAAGAAACTAAAAGGTAGCAAGGCACCAACCTTTAATCACTGTATCTTGATGTTGAGAACTGAAAAGATATGCTGAGTCCTAGACTCTAAGCAGTAAGCCAAATAACGTGTAATTCCTTTATTTGACAATTAATAGTGGTGAAGTTTTGATATTACTTGTAATTCAACAAAACCCTTAAAGCCCAACGCCCAAGGTAGAAAAATTTTAATGCTTTATACTTTAAACTTAACACATAAATATATATATATATAAAAATTTATTCGGTACAGTTCGATATTATTTCGATAATTTTTATAAAATAAATTTTTTGACCTAATTATTTGGTACCGTTATTAGTATATACTAAAAACCTTCGGTTTCACTAAAAAAAAATTCTAAAAGTCGGTTCGGTGGATCCGATCGATTTTGCGAATAGCTTTGACACCCCCTGGCTAGGAAACCTGGCTAAGGAAAAGCAACGGCGGTTGGGGAATGATTTGGATGAATGATGAAGAAGACGAGGGGTGGGGTCCTATTTTTTTAATTCTAATTCCTTCTATTTATTTGTTGCATTTGTTTTACTTAGTTTTTTTTCTCCCCCTTTCAACCCGTGTATTGGATTTTATTGTTAAATTATTGTTTTACTAGTAAATTCAACCACGCTTCGCGCGGTATGAAAGATATCAATTAATTGAGTAGTATCTTAACTTATAAAGCCTACACAAAATTTTCAAGCAGATAAAAAAACACTAACAAAAATCATTCAATCACCACTTATCTAAATAATACTCTAGCTAATCAGTCATAAACTTCTATATATTGTTTCTTCAATTGTTGCCTTCAATTCCACTGGTATGTTCCTCACAGTTTTGAATGGAATAAGTAGCAAGAGTGATAGATTGATCTCACTATTCCAAGCCCTGAAGAGACACTCACTACTCCAAACCCTGAAGAGACATTCAAAAACAAAGGGAAAATGTTGAAATAATATACTCAAAAGATACTAATAAAGTGGGGGCAAGCAACTGAAAATCACCATGAGAGCTACGAATTGTTATAAGAATAGGAACTAATAATGCTTGAATTTTTCACGGCACAATTAAGAAAATAATCAACGAAACACAAAATTCTCAAAAATATGAAAAAAAGAATGCCAAAGGCTTATAAATGTGTATATTCTTCGACTGCTGGATTCAAGACAATCATTATGAATAGTCATGAAAATCTCAAATGTAACACGCTGGTTCTCTAAACTCCTAACTCTATTAACCTCACAAGACTTTGTTCACAGAACTCCAACTCTGTATGGTAGATTCTTCCTAACAATTCACATGCCCTTTTATATCATCTCCTTAACATATATCTTAGCTAAAGAATACCTTAAATGCAACAAATAATAAAGATAAATACAATGACAATAACTTAGAAAAGAGGTTTCAACAAAATTTGTATCTTTGATACAGCTGCACTTTGGATGAAGTTTCCTTCATGTAACTCACAGAAGGGCCAAAAAGTAATGCAACAATTATTTGCCCTCGAGAGCAACAACATTTATCAGGTCACAAACTACAGTTTTTTCTCATCAGAAGAGAGTTTAATGCTTAATATTCACCTTGCAAATCAACAAAATGTGCTCATGTATTAGCACGTTAAAATATAAAACATAAACCAGAAATAGACATATAAACAAACTCACCTTTGTAGCTCAACAAACACGACATCCCTGATTTTCCCTTTTGCTTGGTGCACAAGAAGGGTTCCCATAGTCCTATATCTTGTGAACTCATTAAATACAACCTATACAAATGGAAAACTGGCTTTAATTGAATAAAAAGAAGCTGATGAGATGAGCAAGATATAAAATGATAGTAAATTACCGATTAGATATTAAAAAAAATGGTAAAGTAAAGATAAGAGATGATATGATAGACTTTCTGTAACTTAATTTGCATTTACTTTTCATTTTTTTGGTAAAAGATATTTCTATAAAGATGGTTACCATGGAAGAGCAATAATCAAGACAACTCCTACCACCAAAGGATGTGGTGCAGTGGATGGGGCTGCTCCTCCCTTAACCAGAGGTCTCGGGTTCGAGTCCTGGGTATGGAAAAATCCTTGATAGGGAGCGCTTCCCCCCAAATGGGGCCCTGTGCGGCGCGAATCTAGATATAGTTGGGCTCCAATGCTGGTACCGGACATCGGGTGGAAAACCAAAAAAATAAAAAAATAAAAAATAAAGACACCTCCTGATAAGCAAAAAGAGAACGACTTACAAAAAGAGAGAAGTTACCACCTCATTCAGTAAAGATGAAAAGATAGCCAGACTTCATAAGATTTTTGATCCCTGCAGTATAGTTTTCTTATCCAGAAAAAAGGACTCATCTGAAACCGATGGGGAAATTTTTTTCTTAAATGTGTTTTCCTCTAAATTGCCTCACATTCCAAGTGATGAAACACACATAAATATAAAAGCTCCATGCGAATTCACAGCCTTACTGGATATTAATAATCTTGATCCCGTCATGACTCGCCTAAAGAAAGTCAATTGGTACGCATTAATTTGGATCTCTTCATTTTGTACTTTGGTCTGCATTCGAAAAATCAACCAATATAATTAACTTTCCCTATTCTCAAACGATAAGCTAAAACAGAGCAGAATATCTAGAAAATAAGAAAATGGATACCTAGAAGCATAAAAGACTTCATATAGAGCCCCTCCTAAAGAAAGCAATTCAGTTTTCTTGAATCTTGTTTGCACTGGAACGTGAACACAAAGTTATGAGATATCAGGGTAAGTTCAACTTTGACATTCAAAGTTAACTTGAAATGTTTTAGGACATTATAAAATAGAGGAAGGGAGAAAAGAACCGGTATATATTTGGAGTTGTAACACTCTTGACTTAAAGGAATAAAACCTTAAAAAAAAAGGTCTGAAAATTCAACTTTGCAAGGCCCTTTTTCTTGTAATAAAAAAGAAAACTATTGTTTTGAAGAAGAATTATCATTCAACTTTTAAAAGGCCTTTTTTTCCTGTATTTAAGAAAAAAGCTATTGTTTTGAAGAAGAATGGCCATTGTACAAACCTTGTCTGTTCGTAACAGCATTCTTGACTATTACTAATTACACAACCATGATAAGATATTTGCACTTTTATTTCTGAAAGGTTCTTTTTTATTAAATCCATTTCCAGAAAGAGAGTTCAATGATTAAAAAAGAAAGAAATTGCCTGCAGACCTTGCACTACATCGTATGCAAGTATTTTTTAGAATTAGATGTACTGAAGAACAATTGAACCAAGAGAGATAAGCACCAACCTTTATAGTGAAAACTTTAAGGAAATTCCATAAAAGCTGAATTCCTGTAACGGGGCTTTCGTTTTCACTACTGCAAGGAAAAAAAGTAGAACTAAGAGACACATTCTCAAAACTAAAACGCAAATTCTTCGGACAGTGCTAAATTTAGAAATCGTACCAAAACCGTGTTTTTCTATTTGTCAATTTCTAATGGATTGATATATAATGATTATTTTTAAATCAGTGAGTTCACTGATATATTGATAAAGAACGATACTACTCAGTCAATAAATTCAACAAATTAAGATAAAAAAAAAAATAAAAAAATCCACAATGCAAGTATGCAAAGCCAAAACTGGGGAAAACACCATTTTGTAGGCAATCATAATAGACAAATAGAGCGTTAATCCAAGTACACCAACAAAGAGCACAGAGCAGGCTAAAAATAAATTGAAGAATTGAATAAACAAGTGAATTCTCAAATTTGTATATACAAAAAGAATCAACTGATCAATTCAGTAAAATTTTAGTTCTACCTTAAAAATTAAGAAAAAGGAAAGAGAACTGCACCACATATCATCACATTTGCTAAAACATTCAATGTAGAATTTGCAATCAGGGCATCAATGCCACTTCATATGCATGAATTCTCAAATAGACATGTTAAAGAGCAATGGACGGATAATACAACTTCTCCAACACCCATTACGCAATCTTTAGAGTCTAAATTTTCAAAAGTTGAAAATTTGAGAAGAAAATTTTCCACAGATGTTACGAACCAAAACTTCTAGCCTTTGTCAATTGGGAAAAGACTTTAGAATTCATCCACTAATTTTTTCAATAAGGTCTCTTGGTTTCTTCTCTATGGTCCATAGATGAATTTCATTGTGATTGTACTATGTTTCTGGTTAGGAAGAAGATATGGAGAGGAAGGCCTAATTAAGAGGTGCGACCATAAGCAGAATGGGAAGAAGATTTTGGGAGCGTGATGGGGAAATTAGGGAGATATATTAGCGTTGTTATAATTCCTAGGGGTCCAAGAGGCGAAGAGGCGTCTCTAATTGGGAGTTTTAATTTTGTAAAATTTTCACAAACAGCTACTTTTTAATTCCTTCTAACAATCTATAACTACATATTCTATATTTACAATTCGTAACTAGATGACCCTATATTTATCTAGTAGTCGGGTATACAAAAATATAGCATAAATATAGCGAAAATACAGACGCGAGTCTAACTGACAGTGCTATATTTATGGAAACAAAATCTGTTCCAATTTAAATTAGAATCGGTTCTATTGTTCCCTGATTCACGCAAATATCCTCCCATTATCTGATTCCATATCTCATTCAAATGGCTAACAAATTCAAAAAAAAAATGAATTCAAACATTACAATCATATTTTTAACCAAAAATAAAAAGGTTCAAAAACCTTTGAAAAATAACAATATCAAACCAGTGAACAGAACTTGATTATCATGACGAATATATATTTGATTTTATCAAGTTGAGTTCATAATTGAGGTAACGATTTTTTCACTGCAAACTTTTTTTTTTTGTTCGTCTTTTCTGAAATTGTTTCAACTAAATTGAATATAACACATTGTTGTATTCGAAAACAACAGGATAATGACAAGCGTAACTGCGTTGATCCGTCATTCTGGTTTTTGGAACGATCAGAACTGTTTTGTGAATTACAAAATTGATGTTGTTGTATTCATTGATAATTGCAATTACGATGAGTTAGTTTGTACGATTACAAATCAATTAGGCGTGGATACTGTTAGGAAAACTATTTCAATAAAATATACTGTTGAAGGCGATTTTCAACCAATTGAAATACACAACGATATGGGAGTTCGTGTGTACGTTGAGCTTAAGAGAGAAAACAGAGTTTTGGGGATGTATCCAATGTGCGTTAGTATTCATGATTTGGATGTTGAGGATGGTGCAACTGGTAATCGTATTATTGGAGATGATGTGCTGCAAATTGGATATAGCGAGAATCGGGATGGTATGAAAGTTTGTGATTCTACAGTAAACACTGTTGTTTTGTTTGGGATTGATAACAATTTGGTAATTTCGAAACCGGAAGCGAAAGGAGTTTTTGTCGATCAAATTTACCAGGATAAGGAAACTTTGAAAATTGCGATGACGAAATACGCAATTCGTGAAAGATTCAATTTCAAAACAGAGAGATCGAATGCTATAAGGTATGATTTTCTAAATGTATTTTGGTAACAGAAAGTGCAGATGTATTTTTGTTATATTTGTACTGTATTAAGATGATTTGTTAACTTATTTAGCACACTGTTAATTTTAAAAATGTTTGATGCAATATATTATGATATATTTTTTTGTATATTTATACTGTATTTAATTGATTCAATATGTACTATTTGCATTGTATTATGTAGCTACACTCTGGCATGTTGGTCGTCGGAATGTAAATGGAAATTCAGAGCGTCGAGAATTGGGGATTCTGAAATGTTCAGGGTTAGAGCTTTCGATGACGAACATACATGTCCGTTAAAGGGCAAGGTGTATTCACAAAGGCAAGCAACAAGTTGTTTTATTGGAGAAGCGGTTGTGAAGGCGAAAATAACTAACCATAAAAGGAAGGTCAAACCTGGGGATATAATAGATGATGTTAAGAATGAATTCGGCGTAGATGTTTCTTATATGATGGCATGGAGAGCTAGAGAGAAGGCTATAAAAGATTTCAGAGGTGATCCAGCTGATTCATACAAGAAGTTGTCGGCATATATATACATACTTGATAAAACGTATCCTGGATCGCTCGTTAAAATGCATAAATCACCAGAAAATGAGTTTATGTATTTGTTTGTAGCACTCAAAGCATTCATAAAGGGATTCGAGTGTTGTAGACTAATAGTTGTAGTGGATGATGCACACCTTAAATCAACGTATAATGGTACATTTGTGTCGGCAAGTACTTTGGATGGAGCAGGTATGTGTAATTCTATTCTATGAATGTTTTTTTTATAAATACAACATTATGCTTATTGATTTGCAAATAAAGCTGCTAAAAACATACTCTGGATGTATTGCTGGTGTTAATTTGTGAATATTATATGCTGAAATACACTGTAAATATGAGGTAAATATATTGTAAATATATACTGTTGTTTTATAAATGATGGTGCTAAAAATACAGTGTGAGATCAAATTCAGTTGAAATATGTGTTGAATATATTATAAATATATACTGATTTTTGTAGGTAATATCCTACCACTAGCGTATGGTGTGATAGATTCTGAGAATAATAAGTCGTGGACGTGGTTATTTGAACTGTTCAAGCAAGCTTATGGTGTTAGGCAAAATATGTGTGTCGTGTCCGACAGACATGAAAGCATAATACACGCAGTTTCTAAGGTGTATCCTATTGTTCCTCATTTGGCTTGTATATGGCATTTGTGGAAAAATGTGACAAAGCAATACACAACAAACAGTGAGGTGCTGAGTCCTATATTTTATTCACTAGCGAAAGCATACAGCCAGGATGAGTTCGATAAATTGATGGAGAAGATTGGAAATGTTGATATTCGGGTAAAACGATACCTACAAGATGCTGGAAGAGATAAATGGTCTAGGCTTTATTCACCTGTTAATAGAGGATGGACAATGACTTAGAATATAGCCGAATGTATTAATGGAAAACTGGTTGCTGCAAGAGAGTTACATATTTTTGATTTCCTTGAAGAAATGAGGAAGATGTTTGGTAGATGGAATTGCACAAATAGAAAAAATGGTACCTACACATTCACAACACTGATGAGGCGGTATCAAGAGATGTTGTCGATCAACGAGTACAAATCAATACGAATGAAGGTATCTTTGTTTGCAACACAAAAATTTAATCTATATTTTACCATATGTAATGTATATTTATATATATTCCCAATATGGTAAAACTGCTCAGGTAATGCTTGTTTATTTGTTAAATGGTTCTCAGGTTGAAGCGTCAACTGAATATGTTTACACAGTGAATGATAGACCGAGGCGTTTCATAATAGATTTGAAGAAGAAAACTTGCAGCTGCAGGATGTTCCAACTGGACGAGATATCGTGTTCTCATGCATGGGCAGTATTGAAGAATAAAAATTTGACTGCTGATGTATATTGTTCGCATTTATTCAAGCCGGAAACAGTTGTGAACACATATGATGTGCCAGTTGATCCTCTTCCCGATGAGACCGAGTGGAATGTTCCTAAAAGTCTATTAGATGAAGTTGTTATGCCACCGATCTATAAGAGACCCCCTGGGAGGCCAAAAAAGAAGAGGGACAAGCCATTGCAGGAGTTGATGATTGGTAAACGCAGAAATTCCTGCGGTAAATGTGGACGTCTTGGTCATAATAGGCGTTCGTGTGATAATCCGCCGCTCAATAAGAAGAATAAATAAGTCCATTTTGATTTTATTTGTTAAGACAATTCTACTTTAAATTTCAGTTAAAAATAAAAAATGAATTCATCTTGAATTCATATTATTCTAGTATGATTGTATTTCACATGGTTGAACATCCGATGTTTTTCAATGTAATGCTATATTGGTGGTTAAATGGTATTTGGAAAGTCTACTCTATGTTGACTGATTTGACCTTTTGTTTTGCATTTATGATTTAATAGTTGTATTTCGTATATATTTTGGCTATATTTTAGTTGCATTTTGTCTGATCTGGTAGATAATACTTAGTCTGGTTTACTGTTAACTATATTTGATATATATTTTACATATATTTGAAGTGTATTTAGATGAAATTTTAAATTTTGTAACAAACTGTAATTTAAAAAATGAACTTATGGAATATATCTGAGTTATATTTTCTGTATATATCGACTGTATTTAAATGGTTATATATACTACTTTGTTAAATGAATACATTTCACAGATAATGAAAAATGGAATTTATGCATTGAAAAAATAACATACTTGAAAGAAACAACAATATAAAAACCATAAGGTGGTGTTCAATATTAATCATCCTAAAAAAGATTATTGCACATGAAACAATATGTCCAAAATGAAAAAATAGCAACAAAAGTCGCAACCAACTATGCTATTGTTCAACACGAAAATCAAAAACACAAATGAATTGGTGGCCTAATCAAGATCCTCTTGATCAACTGCATCGTAATCAACTGCTGGTCTAATTGGTCTTGGAGGCTGCTCGTTATCACTTGATGCATTGTTGTTTGACTTATCCCATGCATAGTCGCATAAAAGGGAGTTGTATCTCATACGGAGTAACTTCGCATCGAATTCGGTTGGGATGACTGCACTTGAGCTCAAGTATTCAGCGAAGGCTGCCACATACACACCACAATCCCTGAAACAAAAATGATCAAAAAATTTACTTATCAAAACCCACAAAAAAAAAAAGAAGATGTATTTATTGTGTTTTTTATTGTAATAGAATCTTACATGCTAGAGGGAGCTTGTTGCGGAAGATTGTCTACATTCACAATGTCAAAGTTGTCGGTCTGTTCTCTATTTCTGTAACAAGGATGTGTGGCAAAATCTATATCCGCCTTCTTCTCATAGAAATCAATCATTTGTAGACTGTGTGTCACAAGAGTAGCCAACATTTTCACTCCGACTCTAACGACAGCATCATGCCCTGCAGCTCGATATGAGTTGTATACGTAGATGGACCTGTTTGTAAAAAGAAAATATACGAAAAAAACAAACATATAAAATTTGTAGAAAAATGAATGATCTTTTCATTGGATGAGAGCAGACCTGTCAGTGAATGATATCACAACCAAAATCCAGTGATTTTCCTCTTTTATGTTGACAGGAATTAGTACGTTGTCAACAGTATACCATGGTACATTAGCCAACAGCCTGTGCCCGTTAATGTACTCACACAGTTCATCTTCCTTACTGGCGACACGTGTGGATGAATCAGGGTTTTCCCAAGATTTGTAAATTTCAGCAACTAAAGTGTGAAAAATACAGCTGGCAGTGGTGAATCTATAATTGTTGTTATTGTGATACTTCCCCTTCTTGCGTAGGTAGTAGAAAATAACATTAATATGCTATAAAAACATCAATTCAGTGACTCTAATCAATACTATGTTCAAAAAAAATATTGTTGTATATGTAGTAAATATAGTGAAATATAATCTTAAATATAGTAAAAATACAATTCTATATACCTGGACAGTACTATGCTCAACTAGTAAATTAATGTCTGTATATTAAATATAGTGCAAATATAATGATGACAATATTCTAAAAATACAATACAGTCTTAATGTAAATACAAAATTGTGAACTATATATATATATATATATATATATATATATATATATATATATATATATATATATATATATATATATATATATATATATATATATGTCAAATATAGTAAAAAATATACTCTAGATACATCACATTGTAATTCTATTATAAAACATAAAAAACTTAGATAACAAGCAGAAAAGATATCAAACCTCATCAGTCCAAATTGCCCATCCATAGATAACAAATAGAACCAGTTTTTGTCGGCTACGGCTGTAACGCCTAAATGCAACCGAAGTTCGGCATCCGCAGGATCGAGTCCTTCCTTATTCTTTCTGTAATGATTTTCCTTTGGCTTCCTGTATATCAACAATGGAAAGAACATACGTTAAGTTTATTGATAATTGAATTCTGGAAAACTAAAAAAACAAGTTGTGACAATAAGTACCTTTTGTCATGCGATTTCAACAGATCCTTCTCAAGCCACTTTTGATATTCTTGAAGAAACGAAGTATCTAACGGGGCATTTATAGGGTGGTCAACAAATGGGTATTTTTTCTGATAAATGCAAGGACTGATATTTTTGGCAGAAGAACCCGCTGAGCTGAAATTGGGACAATAAGGGGACAGGTTGTATTTGCTTGGTTTCCTTTCTCGGGCAACACCTGGATGGACAATGATCTGTTTTTCAGAGTTTGAAAATTGTTCAGTCTCACCACTTGAGCTTTGACCCGCATTTGGTTGTACGGGAACTTGTTGTCCAATTTCATCACTTGAACTGTGGCCAACGATCGGTTGTACTCCAACTTGCTATTCAGTTTCATTAGTTGAACTTTGTCCGGTTGTTGGTTGTACTCCAAGTTGGATTGGTATCTGAGAATCAGGAATCATCCACTGAGAGATGGTTACTAGGTTATTGTCCACATTCTGAGGAGTCCTTTAACTTGACAAATCGGTTTGATCATCGCGTGGTACTGGAGGAGGACCGAGAGGAATAACACATGCTAAAGGGCAGTTGACTAGCAAGTCCGCTACCATTTTCTCTGATGCGGTAAATTAAGCATTAGCATTCTCCATATCGCCGATTTGCTGAGATTCCTGAAATAAAAAACAAGAAAAAAACGACTGGTGTTTGTCAATTATTGCTTATCAAAACGATATGTGATTGGCACTTAAAAGCCACATTTCAGTACTTACATCAAAATTTAAATGGATTGGTGTTATGGGCACCCCATCTGTTAGTGCATCACTTTTAACTCCGGTTTCTTTATCCACATCAACAACAGAAACCGGATCATTAATTGGCAACCCAACTCCCTCAAGCTAAAACAATAAAAACATGGTTCAAATGAATTTAAAGGCATCAGCAAAACAGATACACATATACACATATATAGCACTGCTATAAAAGTTAAAAGTTTCATATAAATATAGAGAAAATATATGGTAAATATGGCTGAAATATAGTAAACAGAAACCAGAATAAGTAACATTGAACATAATAATCAAAATACAATTAAAATACAGCCACAACATATATGAAAAACTAATATTAAAATATCAATCCAAAATAAATATAGCACTGCTAGTATATATAAACACAATCATAACAAAAAATAGCACAAATAGATACATCAAAAAGAACACTACTAACAAATCACCATGTGAAAACTATATATGTAAATACACTATAGGTAATACTAAACACAGCTAAAAATCCAATATTTTCACTTTGAAAAATATACTGCAAATATAGAAAAGTGAAAGAAAAAATGAGTACCCCTGGATGACTCCTTTGCGCGGAAGTGGCGCCACCACCTTGATTCTCTTTAGTTGAAAGCTTTACTGCACCACCACTTTGATTGCCTTGAGAAATCCCACCATCACTATGTAAGTCAGCTTGCAACATTGTGTCTCCGACCTTTAAAATTTTCCAAAATAAAATATAAAGTCTTCCAATAAATATATCAAAATAACTTAAAAAGTAAATAATTTCCATTTTTAGTGTTGATTTTTACCTTATCTGGTGTTTGATTGCCCTTTATTGCATCTAACAACTTTTTGAAGTCGTGATCCATGTAGTCAAACACCTACAGTTTTGAAAGACAAAAAATAGAATTAGAATTGTTAATTACTTGACACAAGCAATATGAAGTAAAAAAAACATATTGAAAACAAAACGCCTACTTCTTTCTTGAAAATCTGAATCTCTTCCCTTATCAGTTTAAACTCATCTGTTCGGGGTGCTGTAGGTGCATCTGGTTTCCTTGTCCCTTTTATCCCAGATTCCTTCCGTGATGGTTGTTTCCTGGAAGGAGGAACAGAAACTGGAAACTGTGTCCGTTTCTTGCCTCGAGGGGAATCAGAATTGGCACTCCTTTGTTGCTGTTTGCCACTAGACAGATGCGGTGGTGTGGTACTAAAATCATCGTAATCATCGTCTACCAAATCAGTACCATGTACACCATCAACTCCATGTTTGACGTCTGGTATGTCATGTGCAACAGGAGGCAATTTAAGAGTTTCCAACTCATGGGGTGTTGGCACAACTTCCTCAAATCTACAGGACCGTGAACAACAAAATATAGAAATTATATTACCGTATATATCTACATTGGTAACATACTAAAAATATGAGGAAAATATAGTCAAAATATATTGATCACAAATGACTTATTTCATAAATATAGACAAAATATAATCAAAATATAGCATGTAAAACAAAGCTATTAAAACAGTTAAATGGTAAAAGACACAAAACTGTTAAAAGACTGTTTTACCGGATTTTTATCGTCTCTGAACATGCCATCCATCAATCTCTTGAATTCTGGTTTTCCTTCCGTAGTCCGCCAGTTCAAAATTCTAGGAATTAAATTCCCCGACTTAACTGCAATGGTGGACGGGACTTTTGAGCAACATTCATACAACCATACTTGCATAGCAAGCGGCAAACCATGAATCCTATAATATCTCTTAAAACCAGCATATTTCTGCGCGATGCTTACAACCAACTCTCTAAACGAATCTTTACCCCAAGGATACTCATTATATCTCCCGTCCTCTACAACATCAAAATAGATCCTTGGTATGTTTGTTGAGTTCGGCTCACCACAATGTACCCACGTATTTATGAAATACAATATTGTCATCTTGACTGCGTCATCCCCTTTATCATCCCAAACAGTCTTGTTGAAACACTCAATAAGCTCGTGTCTTTTAACTCGCAGTTGGTTCTCCTGATTTCTACCAAAATACTCAACCATAAGCCTATTCGGTTTTGAGTTATCATAAACAAAATAATTTTCATCAGATACACAATCTATCCCAGTGATCAGTGCAAATTCTCTAAGGACAAAACGCAGAACTTTATCATTTATTTCAAATGTAAAGCACCTATATGTACTGCCCCTAAGTTCTTTGACCATAAAGCACCGAAAAATCTGTGCTTGTACATCCAATTGCTACATTCTAAGATATTTACCAAAACAAGAATTCCTAAACATATCCATCTGTGGCTCTGTTAGTTTGCCTCTAATATCTTGCATTACATTAACATTCGTGTATCTACACATAGATGGTGCCATAGCAGGGTGCTTGGTAACAAAAAATTTAGATACCTGAAACAACATGCCAAAAAACACGTATGATTGACATATATCGACTGAATGTACTTAAAAATATACACAGAATAACTGTCAACAAAATAATAACTGAATGTACTTAAAAATCACTGTAATAACTGTCAACAAAATATACACAAAATAACTAAATGTACTTAAAAATCTTAAAAATCACAGTTATGGTGAAGAACAATAAACACGAAATAACTGAAGAAAAATGTGTAAAAAAAACACAGAAAATATACTTAAAATGCACATATAATATAGATCTGGTTAATTCACAGATCTGTAATAACTGAACTAAAAAAAGAAGAATTAAATATACTGAAAATACAACATAAATATACCTCTTCATCATCATCCTCATCCACATTACGTTTGGCTTTAGCAATGTTTTTGCCCTTAACATTAACAACATTGTCACCAGCCTTTCTCTTCTTTTGTTTCTCCATTTGAGAAACCTTTTTCAATTTTTCTTGTTGTTTACTCTTCGAATCAACATATTCCTTAGAACGCCTAGGATCGTTAATTCTTTTTGAACGATTCTCAGCATAAGAGCCTGTAATGGCAGTTTCATGTTGCGAAATTCCCAAAGAAAAATTAGGAATCGCACATTCGGGTTGTATACCTGTATTTCTCATCGGAGTAGCAGTTTTCTTAGTCATTCCAATTGAATCTAAGAAAAAACAACCAAGAACAAACACTGATAGTTAATTACTTAGACTTGCATTCCTGATTCAAACGAAAAAAAAAACACCCAAAATATAGGTTAAATACACGATAAAAAATAAAAATCTGTATAGAATCTTACTTTATTTTGGGAATTAGATTTGAAACGTGAGAGAAATCAATGAGTAGTTAATTAGAGATAAAAAAGGAAGTTGAATAATTGAAAAACTGATTTGAAATTGGATGAAAGTAATGGATATGGTGAATAATGGCGTCTATTTAGGAGGTAGGAGAGAGACACGTTTTTTTTTGCTTAAATTTAGGGGAGTGGAAGTTATCAGATGAGTGGTAAAAACATGGTAGCTATGTGAAGTAAATATGATATATTTTAGCTACTAAATATAATTATTGAAAAGTTTAGTTATGTACCATAAATAGGTAACAATGGAACCTATGCCAAGTAAATTTTACTTTAATTTTAAGGCCCGTTTTTTCCCCTCAAAATTCAGTAAAAATAGATGAATACCAACTCTGTGATTCTGTGATGCCAATTCTGCTTTTATATATATATAAAAGATAAGATATAAGATTTACACCCCTCAGTGCTTCTTATATCCCGCGTAAGGGTTGTCGGGTTAGGTGTTCAAAAGACTAATCGTTGGTAGAAATTAAAGTAAGGATCATCTATGTATTTTTTTTTCTTTTTTAAAATAACAATGATAATGGTGTTCCAGCCAATTTATGCGTATCTCGAGTATTTCACGAGATATCAGTTATCTACTAATTCCTCCGTCTCAATTTATGTGACACTCTTTTTTTTTAGTTAGTCCATAATGATTGACACATTTCTATATTTAGTAACAATTCAACTTTAAATTTACCTTTTTACCCTGAATGAAATGATTTCTAGTCACACAAATTTCTATGATTGTTTTACATCACAAGTTTCAGAAGTCTTCCTTTATTTGTTAAAGTGCGCGGCTAGTCAAACACCCTCATATAAAATGAGACGGAGAAAGTAATTTTTTTGTATTTATTCCCCCACGATTAAAATAAAAAAGGGCCTAAAATGCCCTTGAACTATCAGATTTGGTACAAAAATGCCCTCAGTTTGCCTTTGTCCTCTAAAATACCCCTGTCGTCAACCTATGGGGCCTAAATTGCCCTTATTTTTACGGTTCCCTTTAAAAAAAAAAAAAAATTCATTTATTACGTGGTACGATCTTATTGGTTAGTTTTAAATTAACCTAAAATAATTATATCCCAACCCAAAATCCGGATCCACCTAACCCGCCCCGATTGTAGCGTCACCTGTCCCTGCCGGTGAGCCACCATTAATCTCCACCGTCCCTTTCCTCCATTGAAACAACCCAAAACCTCCATTAAAATCACCACCGTAACACCCCTCATCCAAATGGCTATCGAGCCACCATTAAATAGCCATTGAACCACCAGCCATGAATAACCCAAAACCACCAGTCGATTCCTCCATTGAAACATTGACCAATTTCACACTTATTGCAACCCCCTTTGATACATTCTCTTCTCTCTTCTACTTTAGTCTTCTTCCTCCCATCAACCTCTCCCCCCTCCAATATTTTCTATAATTACTTACTTGTTTGCTCATTTTTCAAAAGTAAACCGTTTAATTATGCAAAATTCAATAGTTCAGGGACATTTTAGGCTCTTTTCTGTAATTCCTATTACATACTCATCCATGATATTTCATCTTATTATATAGTATAAAATTAATCAACACGAAACTTAATAGAATCTTGAGGTGATGGCTGTGAATAAAAAGGGGCAATTTGCACGATTACCCTTATTCGGAGGTGGTCTTTAATTTTTGCCCTCAAATTGCTGGTCTTTAATTTTTATCCTTCGCCTAAAATATCTCGAGATTCTGGGTTCGAATCCAGGCTCATTCAAAAGGAAAAAAACGCAAGGCAAAGTTTCATTGCAAAATTAGGCTTATTCAGGCAAAATTTACACCTAAGGCCTAACTTTTGTAGAATTCTAGCAGAGGTAAAAAAAAAATCTTGCCTTTAGGCAAACCTCTGCCTTGAGTCAAAAGTGTTTTTTTTTTTGCCTTAAGGCAGACTTTTCGCGAAGCCATGCCTTGCGAAATTTTATTTTTGAGTGAGTGGGAGTTTGAACTAGGCCTGTGCATAAATCGGTTCAACCCGAATTTTCGAACCAATTCGAAACAATTCCGATAATTCAATTTGGATAATACAATTCGATTTCGATTTACAAATGCAATTGTAAAATATTACAATTTAACTGTTCGGATACGATTGGCTTCAATTATCAACCGAACCGATCCGAACAAACTGAATTTATATGCCACTAATGACTAATATGATTAATGCTCTAATAGCCTAACTATATATACGATTAATACTTAATAGTGAAGTAATATTTATTTAACTTCAGAAGTGGTACAAATGAATGTCTGCACGCACATCTTGCACTGGATATTCATGGACTTCTTGTTGGCCTCAAGCTGACTTCCCTTTCGGTCTTTCATCTTTTCAGCGTTCTTCTCACGAGCCATCTTTGTCATTTGGCCATTGCCTCCACCCATGGCTTTGTTTGTTCTTTGATCTTAGCATGTACAAATTAGAGTTTTTTTTTTTTTTTTTTTGAGGATGCAAACTGAGTTATTATGCTTGTCTACTTGCAAGTTGCAAGATTATGGATTATTAATTTGGTATATGTAATGTGGTGTTGGCGGTTTTGCATACTTGCACAAGCTGTCAAGCTCTTGTTTTGCTATTTATATGTTATTATGCTTGCAAGTTTATTATTTTTCCTTGGTTAATGTCTTGATTATAAGGCTGCAAATTTAGGATCTCATTATTTTTTGTTATGTTTACTCCAAAACTGAAATAAAAATAGTTACTTGTTTAAATTTTGAACAAATCGATTTGTGTCACCGCACCGAAATAATAAAAAACGGATCGAATTGAACCTAGAATGGATCGAGTTTAGTTGAGAATTTTAGAAAGTCAAAATTCGAAATTTCAACTCGATGATGGCCAAAACCGAACCGAATCAGTTGGTGCACAGGCCTAATTCGAACCCAGAACCTAGGGTTATTTTCGGCCACATTTTTAAGCAAAGGGAAAATATTGAAGACCAACAATTTGAGGGGCAAAAATTAAAGACTAGCACCTTTGAAGGGCAATCCGTGCAAAAAAGCAGCATGCAGTGATCAATATATATGTGCTAATATTTAAAAAAATTCGCCAGGTAAAATTTGGATTAGCAAGGCATAGTTTTGTCTGCGAGACTCTGCCTTAAGGCAGAATCCTGCCTGAAGGTAAAATTCTTGAAGGCAAAATTCTGCCTTAAGACAGAGTTTTGCCCAGTTTTACCCAAAACTCTACCTTAAGGTAGAGTTTTCTAAGGCATAGTTTGCCTGCAAAACTCTACCTTAAGACATAGTTTGTAGGCAACCTCTGCCTAGCGATTTTTTTTTTTTAATTTTCGCCTGAGCAGGGATTCGAACCCGGAACCTTGAGGTTTTAAGTGAAGGGCAAAAGTTAAATACTTTCATTTTGATGGGCAAAATGAAAGACCACCCCAAAATAAGGGCATTACTGCGAATTGCCCTGATTGTTAAGCACTTGGATTGGACCTATGCACGGCCCTCCCGCATTGTACCTTTTTTTTAAAAAAAAAAGTAATAATAATATTTTTTTTATTACATAAGGAATAGTAAGGAAAATGGGGAAGGAAATTACAATGTGGATTCGAACCCTCAGCAACAAGATAAAAGTTCAGGTAGCTAACCAACTGAGCTACTAAGATCCCTACTCTAGTTGACCAAACATGGTTGAGTATAATACTCATCACTTCGGTCTTCGGCTGTATAAATTTGTATATTATATATAGATGTGTATATTATATGTATAGGAATGTATACAGAGGCAGATCTAAGATTTAAACTTTAGGGGTTCAATTTGTTAAGATTCTTAGTATTGAACCCATTGTATTTTAAAAGTTATGGGTATATGTCTTCTATATATTGCAATTTTGATAAATTTTTACACATAAATTTATGCTCCGTGCGAACGTTAGGGGTTCAGTTGAACCCCCACCTAATATGCTCTATACGCCCCTGTATGTATAGTACAAGTATATTTAATTAAAACTATACCTTTTTTTTAATTAAATTGATACGAGTCTCGAACCCTTGATCAAGCGGAAGACATTTAAGCATATCTACCACTAAGCTTGGGGAAGACTCATATATAAACTCTACACTATCTATACATTGTGTCCTTATTTTATAAACTAGATGGCCGAATAGTGAGTGACTGTAATTTTCCTATGAAAAATATGGTAGATAATGATCGATTCAAGTTAAAACTGACCTCACATGCCATCTCTATGTATGAGAATTACGTATCCAAGTTTGCTAACTCTAAAAACAAAAAATGTTTGGCTAACTCTACTACAAGAAACAGAAAGAAAAGAGATGCCAGCTTTCTCCTGATCTTCCACTTCCCTTTTCCATCATATACGACATAAAGCAGGTCAACAAAGTAACTGAAACAAGTTAGTACTTTTTTTCCCTACATCATGTATAAACTCATCGATCATTGTTACAAAGGTATCTGAAAATAAAGCCTGAACCTCCAAACTTCACCATGAGACCATCATTTTCTCTTGTGATTATGCTACTTTCATTCTTGCTTTCGCCATCTTCATCGGTTGCATTAATTAAATGCAACGATATAGATGGACCTATGAAACCTTGCATAGATTGGATGACGACTGGCTACATGAGAACTGGGGTGCCTCCAGAGGCTTGTTGCAACGAGCTGTTTAAACTTGTAAGCATGGGAAGAAACACTGATGAAAAACAAGCTATTTGTGAATGTGTCAAGTCTGAAATGCAAGATCTGAACATCAACGATATAGTAGCTCAGTCACTTCCAGGACGCTGTCAAGTGAAATTGTCCTTCCCTGTAACCCCAAATGTCGATTGTTCCAAGTAAGTTTAATTATTATAAGCTGAAGTGATGAAAACACCCCTAAACTTGACACGTTTTCGTACTTTAGTCCCTGAACTATTGTCACACTTAAAAACACCCCAAGACTTGGCTAACTACATTTTAGTTCACCCCCACATTGACACATGGCACAGCAAGTGTGCTCAAACTCCAACAGGCGCGTGACTCGCTGCCACATCAGCGTTTTTTTATTTTTTTATTTTTTAAACAAGAAAAAACAATTTTTTCTTTTACATTTCCCTTTAATTTTTAATTTTTCCTATTCCAACATCTAAATTATCCCCTTCCTCCATTAAAAAGTGGACTTTTTTAAAATTAGAAAAAACTAATTTTTTTTTTTAAATGTGGAAAATCCATTTTTTAAAATATAAATCTAGAATGGATTTTTTATTAAAAAAATCTGGAAAATGATTTTTTTTTAAATGTGCAAAACCCGTTATTTTAAAAAAAATCTGGAAAATTGACTTTTTTATTAAAAAAACCTGGACTTTTTAAAAATCTGGAATACTACTTTTTTTAAGAATAAAGTGGAAAACTGATAAATTTTTTCTAGATTTGAAAAATAATCTAATTTTCCGGGATTATTTTTTTTTAAATAAATCTGGACTGGATTTTTTATTAAAAAATCTGGACGGGATTATTTTTTTTAAAAAAATGGGTTTTCCACATTTTTAAAAAAAATCTAGTTTTCCACTTATTTTTTTTAAATAAAAATTTCCAGATTTAAAAAAAAAAATCCATTGTTCCAAAAATTTTATAAAAAAATTAGTTTTGCCATTGTTTTTAAAAATAATTTATCTACGTGAAAATGCCAAGTGGACAGCGAGTGCATTCCATTTGCTGTGGCATGTCAACGCGGGGTGAATTAAAACGTAGTTAGCCAAGTCTAGGGGTGTTTTTAATTGTGGCAATAGTTCAGAGACTAAAGTACGAAAACGTGTCAAGTTTAGGGGTGTTTTCATCAATTCAGCCATTATTATATGCACCCTTTTAACTTAATTTTGCAATTATATACTTATAATAGTAACAGAAGTGCAGCAAATTAAAAAGGTTTTTTTATCTTTTTTGTTTCAACTGTGATGACCGGCAAGCTTGGCTGGTTCACAGCCTGATGACTACTTGCTATTGATTAGGCTTAGGTATATATAGAAAGAAATCACCTAACGCTTTAATTTGTCTCTCTTGAGATTTAAGATGTTGCAATAACACACAATTTGGTGAAGGGGATGGTATGTAATGTTATAACGACTATTAGGTAGAAAAGGTATATTATTACAAGCTAGCTATATTAAATTTTGAATAATTAGCTGAAACATTGACTAAAACATAATGTTATTTACTAGCTAGTATAAGTTTAGATGATTGATCCTATCATAATTTTGTGACAGGATATGATGAACCTTGGAGTGATCTCGAGGACTTGAATAAGAAGGATGGAGTGCTGTCAATCTGTCATGAGGGAACTATTTCCTTATCAAAATAAAAAATAAAAATAAAAAGAAGAACAAACAAATGGTCTTGGACATATAATTCCTAGACAATCATTCTCAAAACATGCAATATTTGGCTTAGGACTACGTATTCCTTGATTGGAACTATTGTATTCCTTGTAAAATATCCATTAACCTTTTGCGTGTTTTCCTATATAAAAATTTCACTTTTCAGAATTGTTGCATTGCCTCGTAAAATTATACTTGCCTCTTATGTTTTCTGCGCTTTTCTTTTGGAGGAGAAAATTGGAGGATCGCACAATGGAGGGGGTCGACGGTACTACGAATCAAAATCTACATTTTCTTCTTTTTCATTTTTTTGGAAAAAGTACAAAGAGAAAAGTAATAGTGATTAGCGATCTTCTTTTATCGTTGTAGTATTGAATTGCCACACGAAACAATGGGTGCTAGCTCAATAGTATAGCTGATCCTAACTTGATTGGAATATTATGGCCATTTTATGCCAACTTATTAAAGTTTGGCTAATATATGTCAATTAAGTCTTACACTTGGCACACCATGCCAAATTTACTTGTATAAATGTGCAAGATTCCTTCCCCTTATCCCTCTCTAGGGCTATTAATGCAATAAGAAGAAGAAAAAAGGGAGGGAAGATGGTTAGAGCAATGAGAGGTGCATAGGAAGAAGTGCCAACAACTCATTGAAAATATTCCAGGACATATTCTTGTGACTCATGAAACAAAACAGATTATTTATTTATTTTTGGCTGAAAATGACTATATTATAGGTCTAGAACAAAAGTTCCTTTATAAGCCAATAAAAAAAGTTCACTGGTTATCTCATTCATTGTAGTCTAATTAATGCTCCAGTTCAGTAAATGCACAGTGATTAGGAAACTACTGCGTTTTAAGGCTCAGAAGATTTAAAGATTTTTTTCTAAAAAGGAAGTTAGCATAAGCTTATCAACCAAATTTTGTAAACAAGAGAATTCACTATCTTAGACATTACAAAAGGAAAGTGTTGAAGACAAAAAGAATATGGTTGAAGCATCTTATCAATATGCAGTCACATTAGGAATCTCCTTTTAGCCTTCCCACTAACCTAAAGAGATTCTCGACAAGTGAGGGATGGCTCAGTGGTTAAAGCACCTCCACCCACGACCGGTAGGTCCTGGGTTCGAGTCACAGTGGAGGGGAAGTGTGGAAACACTATAAATCCTCCTAAATGGGAGGGAAAAAAAAAAAAAAAAAAAAAAAAAAACCTAAAGAGATTCTCACTCTGAAAGCTATTAACCTTTTCCCAGAAAAAAATAACATTGAAAAGGGAAAAACACACCATATGAATCTCCTCCATTAACAAACATATGGCTCCTAAGACAGGAGCAAACAAACAATTACAAATGTAACAGGGGATTATTCCTTTGTGTCCCCAACGACATTTTCATGTGGAGACCTTCTATTTAAAAGAAAGGGGAAAAACTTTTCATACAATTAAAGATCAACGATGATTCACATTCTGCTGCAACTAACCTAGCCCCTAAAACAAAAGTTTTACAAAGAGTAAAACAATGACCATACAAGAAGTCATGTCAAGATTACAAGTTTTACTACATTAAAAGACCAATAGAAAAGATTAAAAACACTTAAGGATCTTGGTCATGGACAATTAGGATTTCTACCAGGTCCACCATAGTAAAAGTAGCTCCCCCAGTCATTATTCTTCCCTAGTTGAACATCATAGCAACTGTTATCCTCAGTATAAATCTCAAGGTCTTGAGGAGCTCTCAAGTTATTTGAATCATCAACTACCTGTTAACAATGGCGAAATCAGGAATTTCGCTAAGGATGTTTAAGATTTCTAAATATATATAATTTTTGACCTATATATGCGGTATTACTTTCTATATACACAGTATAATTTTTCAACGACAATGTTCAACTGACCTGTACATTCCTGAAATAGCTAGATTTCCCAAATCCTTCATCAGGGAAATGGCCACTCCCCATTTGAGTTGTGGTGTGAAGTCCATCAGATTCTGAATTCACCACCTCCCCACCCCATTCAACCATTGTAGCATGGTCTGTTAAGTAAGAAAACAAAAAGCCTGGCCAGTATCCCAGTACATAGTCATTCCCAAATTGCATCCACCAGTTTCCCTCTTTTGGGTCCTAAATAATTTCAAGATAAGTAAATAAAAGTTAAATAACAGATTTTTTATGAATTAAATGGCAGAAGAGTACACTAACTCAAAAACAAAGAAAAAGAAAAGCATGGACTCATCAAGAAAATGTCAGAGATTCTCTCTGTCTTCACATAATTTAATCAATTATGCATTCACATTCAAATAATGGACACCTCAATAAAAAATGCAGAGGAACAAACTAGGGTGTACTTTTCTATAGAATATGAGGTATAATTGTTGAATGCAAGATTTGTGAATCCCATAAAATAAATTACCTTCCAGACAAGAATGCTTATATCATATTGTGAACCATGATAGCTGGAAAGAGGGTTAATGGTGGCCCCCATTGCTATTTCATTATTGATTTGAATAAAGCCTGAGCATAGCAGGTTGTAGCAGCCCGTGGCTTGATAAGCATCACTCTGTGCAAAATAATTTTCCCAAAATTTCAATTTCATAGCACACATTCTTTGATTTAGAAATTTATGTGTATGCTAGCTGTATTTTTATAAGAGAAGAAAAAAACATTTCACTTACAGTCCAGTAGGTGAAAAGTCTTGTGTTGTTATCTCCATACAAATCAGGACTAACCTGTTTTTACCCCCAAAAGGACAAGAAGTCACCAGACTAGTAGATACAGACATATAATATGACAATAAATTCACTCTCTAATTGTTCAAACAATAATTGAATTGTCATCTAACAAGACAAACTAAAAAAGGAATATATTTACCTGCCAGCCAGCTTCAATACTATTAAGATCTGAATCAAAAGAACCACCAAGAAGCCAAATCTGAGATAAGCTAAACTCATTGGGTTGCTGAATTTTAGGTTCCCAAACATTTATGGTTGCTTTTGCACCATAATACTTGTCTCCTTCAACATAAGCTATTGCATGCTAAAAGAACTCCAAAGGAACAGAAACAGAAAACCAAAACAATTAATTCAATGAAACTTCATATTCTACTTAACTATAAAGAGAATTAAAGAAGTTAATTTAGTGTACCTGATGACCAGTTTGGCTAACAAGGCCAGGTCTACCAGATTGTGGTTTAGCAATGGTAGAATGTTTATTCTTCCTTCCATAGCTTTTCATGTTACTTGCTCTTAAAATGTCATCTTTTTTGGTTCTTCTAATTGGAATTGTTCCTTCTGGACATTTCCCATTCAAATGCCATAGTTGTGTAATTGAATTTGACCCTTCATTCTTGGTATTTGCTTTAGACATTTTTCCATTACGAAATAGGCCTTCTGGATGATAATTTGGCATCATCTAGTACCACACAAAAAGAAAAATACTCAAAATTTTCCCACCAAGATTACTACTAAAAAAATTGAATTCAAAGGGGCTTTTTACTTTGGGAAAAGCTAACCTGTAAAGTGTGATTCTTGAGTAAAGGATGATCAAAAGCTGGTTGGTGAGACATATTAACACAATCAATAATATCACCATCTGGGCTCTGTTATTTTTCCCAAAAGAAATTACCATCAATAACAAAAGACACACAAAAAATGGAGCAAAAAAGGGTATATTGTATGAACCTTGATGGACTTGATTGGAGTTTTGTTTAAACGATTCAAATGCTTTTGAACCTCAAGTTTTTGTGCAGAAAGAGACATGCCCTGTTTGGCTTCTACAACAGACACCATAAAAAGCAAAAACAAGCAAAACATCACTTCCATATTCATCTTCACATTGTCAAAGCACACCTTATCCATTACAAACTCTATTTTCCAAGCTTTTTGGTGCACTCTAACTGAACTGGGGCTTCTTGAATTCTTCAACCATGAATATGAATATTTGAAAAACAAAAAGGGGACTGAAAACAATAACAAAATTTACCGACGCTCGTGAAGAGTGTAGGGGTAAAATGGAAAATATATTCCAAGAAAGGAAGAGGAAGTAAAAGAATGGAAATGGAATGTGAAGAGGTGGAGAGTAGGGAAATGTAGTTTTCTGTGACACTAAACATAAACAGCTGCAATTCTTTGTCCTTTTTGTTGTACTGTTTGATGTGTGTAAGACTGTCGACCTGTGATGTGATTTTAGTCTTCCTCCACATTAAAAATAAGGTGAGGAAAATAGGAATACTAGTAGTAGTAAAAAGATAAGATTATGAATATCTTTAAATTTAAATAATTTTGTTATTTTTTTTTAAAAGTAAGAAATTAAGTTTTTGGATAGTATTTTCTTGTAACAATTAAATAAGTTTTAAATGTGAAATGTTATTATAGGCATATTGTGCCAATTTTAAAGAATATATACATAAAATACCTAATTTTGTGGAGAGACCGTGAGTTTACGTGCTTCATAATTCTTTATATAAATTCGCCCGAGAATATAATCCTCCCAACCATTGTAGACAATCTCTTCATGTCGACTTGTCGAGTATGATTTTTTTTTTAATTTAAAATTATAAGTCTATTTTTTTTTCTTGCATTTAAAAAATAGATGAAATCACCATTTTGAATTGAAATTCTACCTTTTAGGTCAATATGACATTTCAAATAAAAATTACAAATGGAAGTTGAAATTTTGTTCAAATATCGTAAACAAATACAAATTTCAAATTTAAATTCTAAATTGCATGGCCAAACGAACCCTCGTTTTTAGAAATTAGATAAAGTAAATATTTTTAAAATTAAAATAAGAAGAAGATTGTGACCCAGAAATTAAGAGAGCTATTATATATAACAGAACATTAATTTTCAAGTCGTAATGTTTATTACTGATATTATTAGTAGTGGACTAGTGGTTACTTGTTGGGGATACGGTGGAGTACTTACATCGCTGAAATTAGCCTTACCATTACTTTTCTTTTTGATCAGAAACTGTCTATAGAAATGTTAACTCATAAATATCCTCCAAAACAAGAAAAAGCTTTTTGTGGTCCAATTTTTTATTTTATTTTTTTGTTTCCTTCTATTAATTGTTTCCAAATCTATAATACCGTTTAACCAGTTGTATTAGTTTCCCATCATTTTGTCAACTACATTAATCTAAGACTAGGGCAAAGGTTTCCCACCTAAACTTTGTCACATTTTCCTCTGAGGTACCTAAATCGAGGATTGTACCTATTGGGTACCTAAACCAGTCCGAATTTGTACCACTTAGATACTTTTTGCTGAGGTGGCAAAATGTGTGTAATGCACTTACCATAGGCGCGTGAAAGGTTATAATTTTAGCCGATTTTTTTTAAAAAAAATCTCTTCTTCTTCGTTAGTTTTTGTCATTATTTCCTCCACCAACCCCCACCGCCACAACCACCATCATTGTTGATGCCACCACCAATAATAACCAATTTTTCATCTTTTATTTAGCTCAGGAAATCACCATCACAGCACCACCATCTCCTCCTCCTTTTTCTTTGAATTCAATAATTACCCACCGTTGTTTTCTTGTTTGACGGAAAATATGGAGGCCGCCACCACTTTTTTTCTCTCTCTCGTCTACTCGAAAATAATGAACGATAATCACAAAACAATTAGATTTAAAAATCAAACAAAGAAAAACGAAGACGGAAAAATGACGGGTTTAAAGGGACGGCAACGGCGGAGGGGAACGACAATGGGCAGCTGGTGGCGGGTGAATTTATTGGAAAGAAGAGCTATACTAAAAATTATAAAAAGAATTTTACAGCAAAGAAAAGAAAAGAAATAATCAAATGGGGTAAAGAAGAAGAGAGAACAAGAAATTTGATTTTTTAAGCGCATATTCCATAGTGGTAAATTGGTAGTCAACTGAGGCAAATACACAATTGCACAAAAGATTACTTACCATACCAAAGAGAAAAGATCGGTCTTTTTCCCCCTCCGTCTACGTTTCCCTATCTTTGAAGTCAGTTCAATAATTCTTGTCTCAAACCCTAAATTTTGTACACACTTGTTCATTGCAATTCAACTCTGTTTGGTCAATCGTGATCCTTCAAATAGGTAAAAATCTTGGCATTCCTTACTGTAATCCATGTGGGTTAATTGTAGATTGATGATTTTTCTATCTATGGTTGTTTTTTTTTTCTTTTTAAATTAGTTTTTCTTTTCTCATAATTCATCCTTTAATTATTATTGTGGGCCAAAATGCCACATGTCATCTTCTAATTAACATTCTGCCACATCATCACGAGTGCACTGCACACACTCTATAATTGTAGCTGATAGTCAAAAAAGTATCTAAGTGATACAAATTCGGACTGATTTAGGTACTCAATAGGTACAACCCTCGGTTTAGGTACCCCAAAAGAAAATGTGACAAAGTTTATAGGGCTATCTATGACTTTTGCCCTAAGACTATATATATCTATATTTCTACCCATATGCCATGCATCGTCTTTACTCTTTAGTCTTTCCTCATCAAATCCCCCATATGTAGGCACATTGTAATGGCACTACCAGGGAAATTAAAGCCCTGATTAAGTTGAAACTTTTATCCATAACACCCCCCCCCCCACCGCCCCACCCCCCACCCCGCGCTGGGGGGATTTTTACGGTAAACAGCAGTCCAAAATGGCCCATTCAAAAAAATAATCATAATTTTTACAAAATATTCACCATATACTTTTATATAGGCTTAATTCATATGCAGCCCCTAAACTTATCTTTTTTTTCATTTTGGCACCTCAACTAAGTATTGTTCCTATTGAACTCCTGAACTCGGTCTCAAGTGTGTCTATCAAACACAATCCGACTTACATAACATATATGGTGAGTTTCATTTTCTTTAGTCTTGCGCGTGAATTAAAATGGGTGGGGGGTTCTAATTGGTTGAATTTTCCACGTAAGATGCGGTTGACATTCACGCGCAAGGCTAAAGAAAATAAAACTCACCATATATGTTATGTAAGTTGGATTGTGTTTGACAGACACACTTGAGGCCTCAGGAGTTCAATAGGAACAACACTTAGTTGAGGTGCCAAAATGAAATGAAAAAAAAAAAAAAAAGGCAAGTTTAGGAGCTACATATGCATTAAGCCTTATACACAGTTACACACACACCCATTGATTATACAACTATTATATATTTATACACTTGCTATACATCAGCTAGTATACACTCAGGGGCGGATTTAGAGGGTCCTTGAACAAATGCAGAAGGTTAGCTCAAGTGGTCTAGGGTGTTCAAAATTATTTCTAGCGTCCTAGGTTCGATTCCCATTGACAATATTATTTTTTATATTTGACTTTTGTTGTTTTTTTTTTTCAACCCCTGAATGAAAATCCTGAATCCGACACTGTATACACTTGTGCCCCTATTAAAGGTTACAACTAGGCACACGTAAATAATTTTTAGCCAGCTAAACAAAACTTTAAACTTCTTTTTTTCTCTCTCAAAACTTATATATTTCAAAGCCTAGGGGAATATGACTAACGTAGGTTCCATGTTGAATCACAAGATAATATTGCATTTTGACGAGAGAGGATCCTTTTCTCTTGCTTGAAATTTATTTCTCAAGATAGGATTAACTATGCCTTAACTTTGTCAGAATAACTAGTGGTTCATCTAAACTAATAATGAAGATGTATATTTGACACATTAATTGATGCAATCATTATGTAATTTTAATTTGAACTCAATGGATGCGACAAACTAATATACGGCGACAACAGAAACGGTACCACACGAGTTATTGCTAATTTGCTATCTTTTCCCCTTTTTCCTCGGGTTAGATCCGTACTTTTCTCCATCTAACAGTGCATTCCGCCCTAATATAATTATATTAGTTTTGATTAAACATGAAAACTAAAATAGTAAACATTGTTTTTTGAATTGTATAATATTAAATTAAAAATGTATGGAATATATACAAACATCCTTTGAATGTCACGATGTTAAATAAGTCATCGAGAATGTTGGAATTAGAGAATTATCAAATATAAAAAGAGGTATTTTAAAAAAGAAAATAAACTAAACCAAAAAATAAGCCACTTAAATTGAAATAAAGGAAGTAATATATATCGAAACTTTATTCATCTTGTAATTTACATTCAACAAAGTAAAATCCCCTTTAGCATTTAGTAAACACAAATTGTGTAATTTGAAGATAAACACATTGAATGCAATTTGTCTTGAGCTTGTGAAAGTGAATAAGACTATAGTGAGTATAGTTAAAAAGTTGTAAAACTTTATATGTGAACTACGATATATACTTGTGACAAGAGGTGCCCCCATGCACCCTATTTTACTTTATAACACACATGGGTGATGACATATTCATACAAAATTTAGTTATTAGTCCATCAAATCGGTTACAATAATGGAGGGTTGGGTGTGACCCACAGTTAGGCTATCATCCACTTTTGTGAAGCAAAATTGCCTATACGCTCCACTAATGGCCAATTTCATAATGGATGCTAGCTAGGGTTTGTATGAACGGTAAAGGCAACTCGTAAGGACCTTATCTTTTGAGAAAGATGAGGACATAGATTTGAATGGGGGAATTTGAATTGTTTCCAAAGATAATAAGGACTTGATCCTGTCCTTTTGCAATGGAAATTAAATTTCTTTTTGTTGCTATTGTTAGAAAAATCAAGAACTTTTTGAAAAAATTTGATCCTTATATACAAAATTTTTGAGTTAATGTCTTGAGAATTTGAGTTAATGTCTTGAGAAGCTAAGCTTTGATGGTCCAATATTTTCTCAAGGGAGAGTCAAGAAGAAATAGCGGCTAAGTTAGTGGTGCAAAGGGTTTTTAATTCATTTCGCCCGAATTGTATAAGCTAGTTTGGTGTACATATTTAGCACCATTACTATATATAAGGAGGGTCAATATAACTTTTTTGTAGTACTTAGTTAGAGTCCGTTACATTATAACTAAGGGTTACCAATTAAAGATTTCCTCTTTCAAATTTACCCCTATATTTGTCATTTATTGTTTCCTCTTCTATGGGGTATTTTAGAAATATTAAAACACTTTCAAGCCTTTTTTTATTATAGAAAATCCCTTTGACTAACTTGTTTGAAGTAAACGTGACGTGTACTATAACTTCTTCATATGCCTTATTTTTACTCCTACTTTATTTCTTTATTACTTAAGGTGCCACACCAATTTTGGTAAATTTAGAAAATTTTAAGGCCCTCTTAAAACACTTAAGAATTGTGAATTGTCATGATGTCAATAAAAAACAAAAAAAAAAACACATCACTATGCATAATTTGAGAGAATACACCATATCTGCAGTTACCTTAACTAAAATATGTATTGTATTGATCACAAAATTGAAATTTCTCTAATTAACAGCTCTTTAATTGTTCAGTGTGAAACTTTAAAAATTTAATAGATAAAATTGGTCTTCATTTGGATTAGATATTGTTACCTAAAATATTTATTTTTATCTAATCATTTGTTAACAATATTTAAATTTAAATCTTTTCATAGGCATGTCTTGTTTGTTTGTACGTTGATTACCCATATCGTTCTTGCTTAAGAAATTAACTTTTTCTTTTGGATATTATTTGGTGTATTATGATTCTTTATTTTTTAAATTTATATTTACACTTAAAAATTACATAAAAAGAAATTATAATATGAACTTGATGGAATAGCTTAAATGTTGAGAACATCTTTGAAAAACATGTAGTTAATGAAACAATTTTTAGTTTTTCAGCAGTAGTAAGGTCAAACATCTTGTGACAAAAGGAAGTAAACTTTTTATGTTTTTTAGTATCATTTTTTTTGTGCGGGTAAAAAATATGTTAGGCGGTGTTTGAAGTATAGGGAAACATGATTAAATGAATCATGAGGCGTTGAATCTTCATTTGTGTTTGAGAAAATAATTAAAATGTACATTTTATAAAATAATGTACCATTTGAACTAACAAAAGGAAAAAAAATGTCATTTTGTCATCACGTTAATTGTTAGAAAGTAAAAGGAAAGTCTAATTATATTAAGAAAACTAATTAATTTTTTTCTAATTAATTTTCTTCATCTTTTCAGTATACTTTGTATATAATTGAATTAACATCTACAAACATTTGCAAAATATGAAAATTTATTTTTATTTATTTGAAAGTTATCTTTGTTTATAAGTAACCTCATTAAAATCTCAACAAAAGAATAAATATAGCATATCTAATTGATGTCTCTAGAACCAAACTATCTTTCTTTTTTTTTGGAATAAAATGTTATAGTTCATATTGGATCTTGTTAAAAAATTAAGAGACTTTATATCATGTATTTGTAAGGTAAAAAAAAAAAAAAAGGGTCTAAAGTAAGAGGAAAAAAAGAATTTTGGTTTAATTTGCAAATATTTTATGCAATTTAAATATAGAAGCCTTTAATTTTTAAGAGCTTGCAATGAGTTTGCAGAAAATATCGAATTAATCTTTAAATAAGTTAATGTGACAAAGAGCGGGATTTTTTTTAAAAAAAAAAATTACAAATTTAACTTTTAATCTTGGTTTTGGGCCCGTGCTAGATTTGCAGAAAATATCGAACTAATCTTTCAATAACTTAATGTCACAAAGAAGCGGATAAAAAATAAAAGTAATTACAAATTTAACTTTCAATCGTAGTAAGCACGGGCCAAAAGCCACTAGTATGTGTATATAAGTTAAAATTATTGTGTTTTGCATATATAATAGATGTATAGGCGGAGATAGGATTTCGGGCTTATGAGTGTGAGATTCTAGTCATTTAAAGTTAATGGATTCTAAATTAGTAATTTGTACATAGTCAATAAAATTTTAATATAAATATAAGGCTTGGATCAAAATTACTGGGTTCAGTTAATTACGTAACTGAAATGTTATCTCTGCTCCTGAATATATGTTGAATTCCCTTTAATTTTTGATATGTTTATTTCCTAATATTTTAAATTTCCTTTAGTGAAAATTTGGCTCCGCTGTCCTAAAGAGAGAACAAAAAAGATTAGACGAATCGGACGTGCTCCTGTAAAGTATGATAATTTTGAATTTGATGGCCCGGCAATGTTCTACTTTAATGGATCGGATGCGTAAAATAATAATTAGAACAAGATATCAGATTATCATTTGGATAAAATTTAGAGAAAAACGGAGAGCTCCAAATACTTAATCAATTTGTTAATCATCACTTCAATTTACAATATGATTAATGAAAGTTGCACTACGAGAAGAGGACAACCTAACTACCTAGTGACAGATCACTCCTTTAAAGGCTGATGGAAAAGGATGGGGAAATTATAATAAAGTTTGGTACTCATCTACCTTTTGGAAACAAAGTGGAACCTCTTTTTAAAATTTTATTTTTATGAGCAGTTCTGATTTTGCCATCACAAATATTCCTGTTTTTGACACATGCTGTTTAGTTGTCAAGATTCTTATGCTATTTCCTGATGCGCTTACCACCTTAAAGAAAATAGGAAAGGTAAAATCTACACACCTATAGGTAAATATATTTAGAGGGTGTTTGGCTAAGAAGCACTTTTTAATTTATCTACGCATTTGGTAAACATCAAAAGTGCTTATAAGTCACAATAAGTTATAAGCCATAAGTTGATCATTCCTAACTTATTATTCTATAACTTATAAGTATTTTTTGTTTGATCAACCTTTTTACAATTTTATCCCTAATATTCTTCTGCAATTCCTTAAATACCTTTTCTTAAATCAAAACCCCTAACCCGTTAGCATTAATACTTTTGCAAATTCTCCAAACTTAAAATTTTCTCGACATCTTAAACGTTAACAAGAATTCTATACATTCTCGTTAGCACTATTTGGGGTAATAAATTTATTTCTTTTTACGTATTGTTTTATGAAGATGCATCCTGGAGTATTTTGCAATTTCTCTTGAACCCCTTATCTTGTCTTGTTCCTTCTTGATATATTAATATCATCATGTATTCTTTTAATTATTAGTATATAATTTGCAGCAGTGATAACTATGATATGTTTTTGTCGTGAACTTGCATGTGTGTCATATTAAATGTTACATATACTTATGATTATATTTTTGCTTATTATAAGATAATTTTTATATAAAAATAATTTTATCTAATCAATTTTGTATTAAAAATAAAGTAAAACATAAATTAATTTGCATTTGAAATAATATAAGATTTTGTAAAAGTTACATTCTTATTTGTAAATAATAGTCATTTTAACAGAAAATATGCTTATTAGCACTTTTTTAGGAAACGCTTCAGCTGTTTCTTATTAGGTTCAGGACTTTTATCCAAACACGTAACTGCTTATTTATTAAATCAATTTCAGCATTGAAAAGTAGCTATTTAAAATCAGCTAAGCCAAACAGACTCTTAGAATTTCCTCCAACTATTTGTTTCCTTGTTACTGGGTTTATAGCTAACTTTACCGATACTAAAGGTGTGTTTGGTATGACTGGATCCGGAATTTTTTTTTCAAGAAAATATTTTCTAGAAAAATAAGTGATTTAATTTCCTACTCAATTTTTTATTTTTATTTTTGTATTTGGTACGCAAGTTAAAAAATGTTAATTTAAAAGCATTTGCACTAAACACTATAAAGTTTTTAAATTCGGAGTGCAACTTCTAGTGGTGGGTGTAGTTTGGATGAGAAGTGAGGGTAGACTACGAGGTAGGTTAGGAGGGTAGATTAGGTGGAGGTGTAGCAGGTAGGCGGCCATTGGGGTAGGTGGAGAGGGAAGGGGAGAAGGGTAGCCAGGGTTTGGGGGATAGGGTGGGGGTAAGTGGTAGCCAGGGATGGGTGTAGAGTGGTGGGGGTGGGATGGTGGGCAGGGTGGAGGTGATGGAATTCATGCATAAACAGTGAAAACAGATACCCAGGATCGAACTTGCATGTAATATAGACAACATATAACCATCGATTTTAATCAAAACATAAAATCAATACTTATCTCTTGAAGCGTGAACACGATTGCGAATCAAACCTTCAATCACGAGCAGAAACCATCAACGAGATCATCCTTCAGTTCCACGGTTTGCAGTCTTCTACTATGCAACCTAATTAGCTTTTAAACTGAGAATACTCGTGTGGGCGAGTATTACGGCTAAGAAAAGTGTTTGCCTCTTAGGGCTGAAAGTAGTCTATATATAATCACGTTTTGGGGTGTTAACCTTAGTCCAAAACGTGTAGACTACTTTTCCTCCAAGACACTTATTTTCCGAGTCCATTAATTAATTAGGCATAACAGGGACCACAGAATAAATAACGAGGCTTCCAATTGCGGCATTAATTCGAAATATGAATGAATTATTCTACTACAATAAATTACAGATTATTCCACTAAAAAACTGCAATTGCACTCCTCAGTTTAATTTTGAAATCTTTCATTAAATCTTATTTAACTCCCCATGTTAAGATTACAGTTACCAATCAATTAAATTAAATTATTGACAATTTAATTCATTGACTAATTAAATCCTTTATACTTCCGCTTAACTTATTTCATGTGATGGATGCAAAATCCACCTGCAGGGTTTTCATATGAGACTTATAAGCATCCATAAAGGGGTATCATCAATCTCAAAGTTGAGACATGAATTCTATCAACTAATTATTACTTCCTGCGTCCTAATTTATGTGACACCATTTCCTTTCTAGTCCGTCGCAAAATGAATGTCACATTTCCTTATTAGGCAACTTTTTAATGACACCATCTCTATTTTACCCTTGTTGGGTCCCACTTACTTTTAAAGACGTGTACTTGTTGTGAAGAAAAGTCAACAAAAGTAGGCACTAAAGTAAGGGTAATTTGGTAAACATAACAAAGTCTTCCCTTATTTCTTAAACTCTGTGCCCAGTCAAATGGTGTCACACAAATTGAGACGGAGGGAGTATTTCACAAATGTATTTTGCCATTATCCAATTTATCGGGAATATATTGACTTGCAATTGAGTCGCACCTTTTAATCAATCAAAAAAATGAACAAATCACATTGATCATAATAATCATATCAAGATTAAGAATATAAGTACATTTAATGAGCTAGAGAGATTGTTTATATATTCAGTACAAGAACACTTATCTCTACTTGATCCGTTCAATACACACAAAATGTACTAGCACAAGAAGTCGGAACTATACCGTTCTCATAATGAAGATAATTATATTTAATCTTGTGCTACAATACCGATAGCTTTGTCCAATTTCTATCTTAGATTGTGAACATAGAACTTTATACTTATAAGAACCGATGATTTAATCTATCGTGTATAAGCTAAACTCTATACACTAAATCATCTACTATATAAGTAAAGGACACACATACTAGTACATGATCTATTTAACTCTTTATTAAAATTGAATAAATAATTGTTCTATAATAAATACTATATCCAAACACATGGTTAATAATATATATCCCAAAAATCTTTCACTTAGACTTTTAACCATGACAATTATTAGAATATACCATATCTAAACACATGGTTAATGGTATATACTCCCAACAGGAGGTGGGGTGGGATGGATAGTACGGGGGGTCGGTTGGGGATGTCGTTGGTGTGTTCTCATTGATCTGGAAAATGTTTCCGTTAAAATTTTAGGGAAATTTTTCTCTTATTTTGAGGAAAACACATTTCAAGATATTTAATACAACCAAACAAGAAAAAACAGAAAAACATTTTCCGTCATTACCAAACACGCTCTAAAGTTCGGTTATTTTCACTTATTGGAAGTCTTCATCGGAATTATTAGATCTCAGCTTACTAAGTGTAATTATATTTCTCTTGCAACAATTTATTTCGCTTGAATAGATTTGATTTATTTAGATCTTCGACGATGTCTCAATATCATTGCAATGGTGTTTGTCCAAAGATTCGTCTTTAAATAACATTTTATTACTACTCTATCCACTCAACCGAGCAACATAATTATTGTTATTATTTCTACTAATCTTGGTAACTTTCTAAGCATTGGATGGAGTGACAATTCTCATCTCATGAGTTTGTTTTTGAAACTGAGTTTGGTTCAAGGTCTATGTTATATGATATCAGAATTCCATCCCAATTTTCATATTTTATCTATATTGGGCTCCCATCTTATATGGGCTCCCATTTTATATTTTCACGCTTCAAATGCCCAATCTTGGACGTGTCGTTAGGGAGGAGGGATTGAATTTCCACATCAAATGGAATGTGAGTATTTATGATTTAACTTTTAGGGAGGAGGCCAATCTTGGACGTGTCGTTAGGGAGGAGGGATTGAATTTCCACATCAAATGGAATATGAGTATTTATGATTTCTCACTTTATGATTTAACTTTTAGGGTCGGGCTAAACTCAAAATTTCTGTTTTTTCTCTTTTATCACAACTACCATGAATTGCCATAAAATAGGCGCATAAGAAAAGGGTGGTAGAAAGAAAAAACAAAAAGAGGAGATCGTCAACTAAAAGAAGAAAGAAAGGTCCTGTGAGCAGTTGGAAGATCTAATAGCGCTTGAAAGTGATGTTCATTCTATAAAGAACACATTTAATAACAAAAATGGTTTCTTTTACTTTGTTGATATTTAAATATTATTTTATTTAAAATTCGTATATATTAATTTTAAATAAAGATAAACTACACACATTCAAGTGCTGGAAAAAAGAAACAGTCTTGATTATCTAGTATTGAATTTAAAGATGATATATTGAACATATATAAGAATATGTATTCAAGTTCAGCCATATTAATTTTAAAAAATAAACGACCCTAAGCTCTTTTAAGTGAAAAATTTCATTAAGATGTTATTATTTCCTGATGGTGTATAAAGTTTCTTGTAATTGCAATGTTTTGCCAGTGTAAAGCGGACGATATTAAGGATATAAAGACTTAGACATGCATAAAGTATGAAATTCACTCAAATGTGTCTTTGACATTTCAAAAGTTTTAAATTGACAACTGTTAGGTGCATGTATATGAAAAATGACAATGTGAATTCAAATCATTTTTCGTGTTTAAAGATCAAACACAACCATACTACATGAAATGACTTCGATCTAATACGTCATCAGTATGTAATATATAATAATTTGGAAAATTCATCCAATCACAACTCACCAATTAAAATGTTACAACTCAACTTTTTATTATTTGCCTCACGCCGAAATTTTTTCAGAAAGCTTGTAACTTCATAATAGTTCAAAAAAATAAAATCAGCTACGGGTACGATGTCACTAGATAAAACAGTTCGTCAAATTAACTAAAATTGTTTTTATATCGGAGCAATTGTCAAACAAAATATCTATGACTTGAATGACTAGGAAGATAGCATTGTTACTCCATTGCTTAGCTGGACGACACAACTGAGAATTATTTTCTCAATCAAGAGATTCAAGAGTTATATCATTGCATGTTTATATGTTTCTTTAAGCATTTAGTGGGCATCACCTACCAAAGTGCAAAAGTCTACACAAAAATTATATGTTCATTATTCTCAATCTTATTGCAAGGGTCAACGTCAAATTTTAGGTTTATATTTTTCCCTAATAAATAAATAAACGAGGAAAAACCCTTTAAAAAATGGTTGGGCTAATGGAATACAGGCACGCACAAGTGAGTCAAATATGTAACCCTACAATATCTATAAAAGCATAAACAACTTCACTCTTGTATGCTTTATACGCGGATATTGCACTATTGCTTAATAAAGTGACGAGAGTACCCGTTAAACTATTTAAGTCATGATTTTGCAAACAAACAGTTACACTTGCATGTTTGAATAAAATTATTATTTTAATAGATAAAATTCAGTCATTTTAATGTGATAATTCTTTTTCCTGATTTTGGTATTATCGTGGATGAATTTTAGTGACAATACGTGAAATGAACCTGCTTTATAACATTTTGAAATACAAGAATTATGATTTGCTTATTGCGAAGGTTTATACATGATCCAATTACTTTTGTTTAAAAAGGGGGGGATGTAAAATTCGATTAACCCGGGGCCTTCTCCTCTTCTTTACCAAATACTGGGCCTCCTCATCATGAAGAATCTCAAAGTAGTCCAAGTTGTTTTTTCATTTTGAGCTAATGATTGTTAATGCTGACATGTCGTCCAAATAGGGCTACATCTTCAAATTGAAACTGGACCAGCTAGCCCTTTTCTATATTGAGCCGTCCAAATCCTTGTCCAAGTTTAATGTTTTCTTGAATCAACTTGAAATTGGGCCAGCCCTTTTCCTAATTCCGTTTGCAGAAAAACTAACAGTAAAATATGGAAGATCTAATGAAGACATTATTACTAATACTAGCAATATATGTCCGTGCGATGCACGGATCGAATATGTCTATTCACTTTAATTAGCCAGTTTTTAAGATTTGTATTTTGAAAATAAATTGTAAAAACATTCTAATTGTTATTATATATACAAAATGTATTTTAGGTACCATCATTTTAGTTGTAATTAAAAGTCTTTGACATGGAAAGAGTTGGACCTTTGTATCATTATTGAGGTAAAAGAAAATTAGTAAGAATATGAGGGACAATTAATTTTTTGATTCTAAATTTTTTCTTTTAAACTCTTTAATATTTTATATGTATATCGACAGGTTAATATCCATTTCAATTAAGTAATTGTTCAGATCGAAACGTAAGAATCATTTTGTTGTATATTTGGATTAAAATATTTTTATTAAATTAATTAAAAAATATATTATAATTTTTTATATTAATTGTTATAAAGAAATCAAAATTAAAAAGATATATGTTATATGATTAATCACGAAATTTTAATTCTGAAACGAAAATATAAAGTCATGCATTTTATAAATGTAAAGAACCAATAATCAGATACTGCAAAGGAGAGTAGATAAGTAAAGTATTGACGATGAAGGAAAATGGGGATAAATGTCACTCCCTCCCTTTACTTTTACTTGTCGATGTTAACATATCAAGGGAAAAAATTATGGAAAAAAAAATCTTGTTCTCATTTTACCTCTCACATTAATTATTCATTTTCAAATCATTTTCTAAGGCTATTGAGACTATAAATATGGATATTATGATAAAATATATACTTTATTTATTAATTTTTAAAGAACGTGAAAAGTCAAGTATAGTAATGTGGCCAAGTAACATGGGACAGAAGAAATATTTTATTTATTAATTCTTAAAGAACGTGAAAAGTCAGGTATAGTAATGTGGCTAAGCAATATGGAACGGAAGGAGTACTTCATTTATTAATTCTTAAATAAAGTGAAAAGTCAAAATGAACAAGTAAAAGTGCACGGAGGAAATAAATATGTGTTGGAGAATTAAAATAGAAGTGCACACATGTGTACACATGAGAAGAGAATAAATATTCAACACTATGGCATATATCCACGTGAGATTTATTACTTCTCAAAGAATGTGAAAAGTCAAACGTGAACAAATTAAAGTGCATGGAGGAAATAAATTTGTGTAGGAGAATTAAAATTGAACTGCATATGTCTATACATGAGAAGAGAATAAATATTCAGTTAGAACGCGAAAAATCAAAAGTGAACAAGTAAAAATGCACGGAGAAAATAAATATGTCGGAGAATTAAATTTAAAGTGCATACGTCTATATATGAGAAGGGAATGAATATTGAGTACTATGACACGTGTCTACATGGGATATAAAAATAGTTGAATAAAGTGTACAAATTATATAGATCGTGGTACAAGAATTTAATGCGGGTACAATTCGTGAAGCTGTTGGTAAGCTTGGGGAGCCGTGTTCGTCCCCCCAAGCCACTTATATATAATAGAAATATAATAGAAATGTAAAAAGCCAAAAGTGAATAAATAAAAGTGTATGGAGGAAATAAATTTGTGTAGGAGAATTAAAATTTAACTGCATATGTCTATACATGAGAAGAGAATAAATATTCAATTAAAACATGAAAAGTTAAAAGTGAACAAGTAAAAGTGCACGGAGAAAATAAATATGTTAAGAATGTAAGAAGCCAAAAGTGAACGAGTAATTAAAAGTGCATGGAGGAAATAAATTTCTGTAGGAGAATTAAAATTGAACTGCATATGTCTATACATGAGAAGAGAATAAATATTCAGCTAAAACATGAAAAGTTAAAAGTGAACAAGTAAAAGTGCACGGAGGAAACAAATATTTCACAGAATTAAATTTGAAGTGGATACGTCTATACATGAGAAGGGAATAAATATTAAGTATTATGACATATGTCTACGTGAGATATAAAAATAATTGGATAAAGTGTGCAAGTTATATAGCTTTTGGTACATTTTCTATAAGAATGTAAAAAGTCAAAGTGAACATGTAAAAGTGCACGGAGGAAATAAATTTGTGTAGGAGAATTAAAATTGAACTGCATATGTGTATAGATGAGAAGAAAATAAATATTAAGTTAGAATACGAAAAGTCAAAAGTGAACAAGTAAAAGTGCACGGAGAAAATAAATGTCGAAAAATTAAATTTAAAGTGCATACATCTATATATGAGAAAGAAAATAATATTAAGTACTGTGACACGTGTCTACACGGGATATAAAAATAATTAGATAAAATGTACAAATTATATAACTCATGGTACAAGAATTTAATGCGGGTACAAATTTTAAAGACCATGGGCTGCTGTGTTCGTCCCGACGGGGCTTCTATATAATAATAATAATATAATAGAATAGAAATATAAAAATGGCAGTTGGAGTGGACGAACATTGCAACAAATTATTGTACAAAAAGCATTACAAATCGTACTATGATGTTGGGCCTAATACATTGGTAAATAAACACATGTAATACATGTAATCTAGAACTACTAGAATCCCCTTTACCTTTCTCTTTCACCTTTGATTCCACCGCCTTGACCACAGAGCTTCTCTTGGATTTTGGTATTGTCCGACTTTTATTGTGCAACCACTTTGGAATTGTTAAATGTTGAGAATTGAATTTCGAAATTGATGGTTGAGTTATTAGAAAGTGGAGTTCACGTAAATGGTAGAAATTGGGTTCATGCATTTCTTCACCATTGTCACTCTCTTCACATATCCTCTGCTCCTCAGGTATTTTATCCAATTGGCAGAATTTGACTTCTTCTTTAGGTGCAATTTTTTTTTTTATTTCTGTTGTTGTCGCTCAAATTTTTTCTGGGCTACTTTTGTTCTTCATTTCTTGGTTTCTTGTGAAGTTTCTCCATTTTGAGTGAATTTTGTTTATGAATATTACGGTTTGCCCATAGTTTAGGTTGAAAGTATTGAAAAAAAATGTGTAGGATTTAACAATCTGGATGTTCTTTTTTTTAGGTACTCATGCATAGATGATGCATGTGATTTTTACTGATTTATTATCGTTTGATGATTTAATTAGCTGTGTAGGAAGATACTACTGAAGAAATAGCTTGAGATCTAGGCAGTGTACATGAAAACAACCTAGCATCTGGCACCCACTCCTTGCCAACTTTTTACATCCATGTACTATGTTAAGTTCACAACTGTTTATGGCCGCTGTTGATCCTTCTTTTATACTAATTACCTTTACTGCTACATTGATGGTCATGTTCTCTAATATTTCTTGAGTAAAAAGATTGAGATGGTTGGTTTCTATTAATGTACAAGAGATGTATCAGTATTCTTACTCTCTATCTACTAATATAATTTGGGTATAACACTAGTATCTTTACATCGTTCTTAAGAGACAAGAACTGCCTAAAGGGGGAGGACATTTTATGAAAGTTTAAATTGTTGTATGTGTTTATTGTTTACCAATGAACTAATAAGTTTAATTGAGCCACTTTTATTATATGGTTGTCATGATTTTTTACTACACATCTCAATATCATATGTAAATAGATAATCCTTATCATACGGTTGTCGTGTTTTATTGATGTTTACCTGCTTTCAACATGCATGCTGCAAAGAAGTGGCAACTAAAGAGCTAATGTGGTGTTGATAGAAAGAGAGATGAGGCCAATGTGATTCAGCAACAGGTAAATACAACATTGTTGCTGGCTTTAGAGTTGGCTGAAGTTACTGAAACACCGTTGGTGAGGGCTATGCGCCCTGCACGAACGATCCACATGGAGCCAATTGAAGCAGGAGCCGCTCACAAGATGACATGGTACGACCTGCAGGTACTTCGCCAAAGTTCTGTGAAGCTATTGTAGGTACAATAACAAATAGAAGTGAAAAAATATGAACAGTAGTAGTAGGATTAGAATGCAGGGATTTGGAAAAATCCCTATTGCTGTGAATTTAGTGATCCTTTTCTTTACTAAAGAAGATAGGATAAGTAGCTGAACATGGTTTCTATTACTGTATGGACTCTTAAATGAAGAAAGTAACCAAATGTTGTTTTTCTTATTCATCTCCCAGTCAAAGAACCAAATGTTGTTTTTCTTAACAGTTCAGGTGAATAATCAGAGATTGGAGCTTCAAGAGAATTGTCTTCACTTCGCGCTTGGGAAGAGCTGCCAACTATTTCCCTCCAGATGACATGATGATCATATCATCCTCAGAGTAGTCATCAGTGTTTATCAGACGAAAGTAAGTTCCTTTAAAGCATAAATTTATAGTAGTAATCATAAGAATTTAGCTTGATAATTTCTTCAATACATCGTGGATCATCTATGCACCATAGCTCGCACGACAACTGATATTATAAATGTTAGTATGCTGAGTCATCCATTGTACTTACATTTTTGTATTGATATGATATGACTTCAATTAAGCATGGGGCAAAGAAAATAAAATGAGTTTAATCATGTTTTGGAATATGTCAAATAGGAAGGCCCAATGACATTATTATCCCTTTTCTCTTTTATTTATTTCTTGAACTACTAAGTTGGCCCCGACCATTTGAGAAAATTGCTTTAGCTATTTGTCGAAAAGACACCAGTGAGATAATTATTCTGGTAGAAATAGAATTAAAAACCAAATTAGCCTGAGAAAACATTACCTAGATTTTAGTCGTTGAATACTTTACTTTAGTTTTGCAGGAAAAATTGTTGAGCATAAGATATGAAGGTACTCATAATTACCTCACTGGACTACAGGAGATGATGGGCTATCCTTCCGGCTCTGCAGTTTGTGCCTAACAGATTGACTTCCTTCGATTTAGTTTTGTCTCAGTCGTTTCAGTTTGTCTCAAATATTCATTTCTTCCTTGGGAAAATAACGGGAAGCTTCAAGATCAAGGGCAATCAATGCACAATCTGCAACAAACAGAACTGTTAACGCAAACCAAAACAGGACAGTTAGAGATCACAGTACTGTTGAAAATATTGATGAGATTGAAACAATAGCCCTTTCCCAATTGAAAAAGGAATTAGGTCTCGAATGGGATTGAATTGATATTCCTTGTAAATAAGAGCAACATCTTTTTGGTTGTGTTTAGCTGCAAACTCAAATGGTTCACCTGCTTTGAACATGTACCAACTGAAAGTCGCAAAACAGTTTGCTTTATTTTCCTTGCATAGTGTTGTGATGGACAAAGTCTTTGGTGGGATTGAATTGATATTTCTTGCAAATAAGAGCAATGATGTCTTGTGCAACATCCTTTTGGTTGTGTCTAGCTGCAAAATCAAATGGTTCACCAACTGAAAGTCGCAAAACGGGTTGCTTTATTTTCCTTGCACAGTGCTGTGATGGACAAAGTCTTTGCACTAGCCATGCCAATGGGTTAGAATGTACCTATGATGTTCTTGAAGATGCTAAACGGTTCCTATAATTTGTTGGTATTATATCTTATAAATTATAATGGCTGACTACAATAATTGGCAGATACAATGTTCTTGATCATCAACAAAAAAAAAAAAAAAAAACAAAAAAAAAGGCCGACACAATGTTCTACATTGTATGGAAAACTATCTTACTACACAAGATGTACAAATTAAATAAACTCTATTAGTTATCATTATGTATTTTCGTATCCGTACGGAGCAGCACTACTGATGTTGCCACCTAAATATTTGAAAAAACTGAAGGCTTAACAACTTAAAGTTGTCAGGCCCGTGCTCAGCACGGGCATTGCCTTTCTAGTAACTATGTATAAGAGTGGGTTTATCACTCGGAGTCATCAGGCCTATGAGAGCATAGTTGACTTTTAAGAGCATCACTTTTTCTTTCTACTTTGTTCTAATCTCTTCAAGATTTTTTTTCCCATTATTTTCTTCAATAAATAATGTGTTAATAAACTTTTTAAATTTTTTAAGTCTATTAGTAAATACACAAATAAATTACATATTGAAAGTGTAGTAAATTATAATTGATAGTTGGTATGTTTTATTAAGTAAATTCCGTACATTTCTTATTAATAAGTTTCGAAATATATATGTTTCAAAAATGTTTATCCTCTATTTTAATCAAATGCGATATTAAAGATATTAAAAAAAAAATAATATTAACCTCTTCATTAAGTTTCATAAACATAAATATATAAAAGTTTCTTTTTTATAATAATTTACATTTTAATAATTATATTTTAATATACTTAATTACATATATGTCTTACATGGGGTGCATGCGTAGAATTTTCATAGTATAGGAGGTATACGTACTGAATCATAGTAAGTTCATAAAATAATAAAGTTAAGCTCAGAGAAAATTAACAGAAGAAATTAAAAGAAGGAGGAGGATTTAGATTGAACACAAAAAAACACTAAGTGTGTGCACATATTTCATTAAAAAGGATTAAGATAGAGTTGGTCTGTACTTTTATTAAAAAAATTCTATTGCATCCGGAGAGGTGGGAATAAGAAAAAGAAATCATGTTACTAATGGATTCGAACCCTTCACTCCAATCGTTAAGGCAGGGAGCTCGCCAAAACTAGCGCTCAACCCATTCATTTGTACCGAAAAATAAAGGGCTATAACAAATGCTATTTAAATTGATTGAATTGTAATTGTGTTTATATAATAATACGTTCACAATTTTATTACTAAACTCATTTTTCGTGTTGGGCCCGTACTTGCACGGGCTTAGAATTATCTAGTTCATAACTAAGACAAACACATTCTTAACCAAGACAAACGAGAGATTTGATATTCAAAATGCTGCCACACTACAGGAAAGTATAGAAACGGCAACAACTCTTTTGGGAACAAAAATAATATAATTGGCAAAATTCAATATTTGGTAACAACTTAGTTTTATTGTTGACATATATGATGAATCTTTTAATAATGAACTTTGTATACGGTAAAAACCGGATGCGAGGCAAACCGGTGGAGCGAGGGGACCGACTGATCTGCCTTCTTCGTCATTGGAACGACCAAGCCCGGTGACCCGAGCATTCGTGGCCGTTGGTCCGTATAGCCGTTGGTCCGTACGGCTGTTGGTACGTATAGCGGTTGGTCCGTACGGCTGTTGGTCCGAGTAGCTGTTGGTCCGTGTGGCCGTTACACGCGAGCCACGTGCCAGTAGCGTCCTGTCATGGTCAACTACCCACCATGCGTGTGTCAGACGACGCCGTCAGTCTAATCCCACCAAATCCGTGCAGAGCTGTCCTTATTATTATTATTATTATTATTATTATTATTTTATTAATTCATATTGGATGAAACTCATGGAAGTCACACTATAAATAGGGCATATCCCCCTCCTTTGTAAGGGTTGGCTTCTTCATTTTCCAAGAACACTTGTAATAGAAAAATATATATGCAATCTCTCTCTCAATATCTGATCCGGCCAAGGCCGTTTGTTTCCATTTACGTTGTGTTTCATCCATTAAGTATTCAACATGGCTTCTAAACGTTCATGTCCGTAGCAAATTAAGCAAATCACCGTTACTAGCCGTTTTATTACCAAATACTCACACGCTTATTTTCCGCTATCAAATATACATCAAGATCCAATCACATATCCTATACCCGCGTACAAATTCAATTGGTTTCCCAATTTCAGGGTAAACAGTTTGGCGCCCACCGTGGGGCTAGGATAATAGTGGTCTTTGATCTTGATCTCTATCTTACCCATCAAAATCAGAAACATCTACTGTCCGTCTCTGAAAAAACGGACCAAATGGCTAAAAATGGGCAATCTGGTCACGTCAACAATGACGAGATCGTGGCCGAAAATGAAGGCAGCGGGCCACGAGGATCGCCAAGCCCCACTAACCCTTTAAATACTAACAATTCAATTACTTTGTCCGGGAAACAAGTCCGGAAAGAACCGGATACCCCGAATGATAATATTGACTTGCGTTTAATTTTTGAAATGTTGCAGGAACAGAGAGCGGCGATTGCCGAACAGGGAATTGCAATAGCCCAGCTGCAAAACGGAAGAGGTAAAACGACCCCGGAAAAGGCGAAGAGTGTTGCTGAACCCAGAAGAGATGAGGCACGGATGGTTGAAAGCAATGGCTCCGGAGCTGGTCCATCCACCGAGGTTCTGAGAATGCTCGAAACGTTGGCGAAGCGGGTGGACTCGACCGAAAAAAGGGTGGAGACATACAACTCTCGGGTGGATCAAATCCCGGGGGCTCCGCCTATTTTGAAAGGGCCGGATTCAAAGAGGTACATCCAAAGGCCTTTTCCTCCGAGTGCAGCTCCGAAATTGATCCCGAAGAGGTTCAAAATGCCGGATATCCAAAAATATGACGGCACAACGGACCCTCACGAACACGTGACCTCATACGCCTGTGCTATAAAAGGCAATGATATGGAAGATGATGAAATCGAATCCGTGTTGCTGAAAAAGTTCGGGGAAACTCTATCAAAAGGAGCATTGACTTGGTACGATCATCTGCCCGAGCATTCAATCACTTCTTTCGAAATGCTCGCCGATGCCTTCATAAAAGCACACGCCGAGCCAAAAAGGTGCAGCCTCGAAAGGCGGATATTTTCCGTATAGCCCAAAGAGATAAGGAGCTATTGCGTGAATTTGTCAACCGGTTCCAAAGGGAACGAATGGAGCTCCCCCCGGTTCCGGAGGAATGGGCCGCACAAGCTTTCACAAAGGGGCTCAATGTTCATAGCTCGACGGCTTCGTTCAAATTAAAGGAAAGCTTGCTGGAATACGAGGCTGTGACCTGGGCGGATGTCCATAACCAATATGAGTCAAAAATTCGGATAGAGGATGACCAAATCGAGCTTCCCCCGGGGCTCGTAAAAATGAACAAAAGCTCGGAGAGATCACGAAAGAATTACGAACCGGAGGCCGGACCATCGAGGGAAAGGTATCGGCCATACTCTCGAAAACCAAGCTTCAGGTCGGAAAAATCAAAGGATGGCCCGAGTCATTTCTCCGGGCGGGGGTGATAAACGGGCCGAGTCCCCGGTTCAGGTATACCACCGATGAGTCAAACGAGGAGGCCACGGCTGTGAAACTCGATCTCACGGATGAACTTCGCGAAAACGCGTTGGTCCGTATTGCAACCCAGAAGCAGAGAATGGAAAGGTACTACAATCGGAGAGCCAATTTTTGACATTTCTAAGTTGGGGACTTGGTGCTTCGGAAAGATACCTTGAGCACCAAGAATCCCAACGGAGGAAAACTGGGCCCGAACTGGGAAAGACCGTACAAGATAACCGAGGTAACGGGCAAAGGATCGTGTCAGCTGGTATCCATGGACGGGCAGCGATTGTGCAACAACCGGAACGTGGCTCATTTGAAGGGATATTACTGCTAAGGTATGGACACCTCATGTTTAACCTTTTTCTTTTTGCAGGAAGTCAAGTACCGGATAAAGTTAGGATCTAGGTCTGAAAACGCGTGTTGCACTCTTTTCCTTAGTATGGTTTTGTCCCAAAATGGGTTTTTCGACAAGGTTTTTAATGAGGCAACAAGTACAACGTGTTACTTAACAAAAATAAGGACAAACGACCGGGAACTCGGGGTCACGGCCTACGAGTGGGGGCTTGATAGCGCTCGCCTGATCTTGCAGCTCGGATAAGCACTAGGGGACTTATACCCACATCGAGGTTTACCCCGGTTAATGGAAAACGGAGGAGCTCAACAAACCAAAACCGGACCTTTTGCATTCAGTGTCGATGAAAGGACCAAACGATCATAATGAATCGTGTCCCCCCAATATTTGCTACGGCAAAACCAAAACCGGACCTTCTGCATTCGGTGTCGATGAAAGGACCAAACGATCATAATGAATCGTGTCCCATTTAGCATTTGCTACGGCAAAACTAAGGCCCGGTAACCGGCCATAGCCTTCGATGTAAGGACCAAACGATCATAATGAATCGTGTCCCATTTAGCATTTGCTACGGCAAAACTAAGGCCCGGTCACCGGCCATAGCCTTCGATGTAAGGACCAAACGATCGTAACGAATCGTGTCCCGTTGTATATTTGCTACAATAAAGGCAGAAGGAATTAAAATTCTCATATGTACAAACATTTTGCAAACGCAAAGTTATCAAAAGCTGGTATAACAAAATCTTGGGTGTCTTTCTGTTAAAAGGACTTCGCCCCGATGGTAACCGCCGTATTCCGGCACTGCCCCACTCACATACTCTATATCGAGGATTGTGCCCGAAATTCGATAAAGGCGACAAGGTCACAATGACCCAAGCCAAAGCTCGGCAAATTCCCCCAAAACGGGGACTGCTACATCAAAAACTTTGCCAAGGTTGAAAAAATACCGACCCTAAAGAAAATGCCTATCGTAATTCGGAGACATCTGAACTTATGAAGCATCGGATAAGTCCCATGGGCACGGTGAATTAACGACTATGAGTCGACCTGTCCTAAAATGGACCAACGATCATGACAAAAATAATGGCAAACATTCAAAACGAAGAAATAAGAAGGTAACGACGAGCTGACAGGGCCACCGGTTTCAGAAGTTATCCACTCCCCGTTACTCCGATAGATCGGAGATCCGGGAAGTGTGGGGCTATCTGTATGTCACGATCCAGCCCCGTGGGCCGCGACTGGTGCCCTACTTGGGCACCCAAACAGACATACAACTAAATCATCATTTTTAAACAGAGTTGAGAACGAATATTATCAAACGCATTCAAGTATATAGCAAAAGCCGACAAGGCTATATTTCAATATTTAGATAATTTCCAGAAAAATTTCGGCAGAGTTTCCTTTGTTTTACAGACTATCCAAATTAACCCTGCGCACAGATAATACCAACAATGACCACCCAGGGCCAACAAAGCAACATTTAAACATATGCGGACCGGCCGCCGCGGCAAATGGGATCGCCCAAACACAACATATGCACGCATCCGTACAGAAAGACCCCAACCCACAAACATGTCTACAGACCTCTAAACAGACCGATGGAATCATATAACGGGACAGGGCCCCGCCGTACCCATGAACGAGAATATATATATACAGTAGTGACAGACTGTACCAAAAGATGGGCTCTGAATAAAAGAGCGCTCCAAATGGCAGAAAAGATAGCCTAGACGGACGGATCAGCAAACCTGTCGTCGGTACCTGCGCGGCATGAAAACGCAGCCCCCGAAGAAAGGGGGTCAGTACGAAATATGTACTGAATATGTAAAGCCTGAATTACAGAAACAAAATCATAACTGGTACAGAACGTACAGAAAAAGTGAGTAGAAAATCCAAAGTATCAAATACATATCTTCAAAACATGCGGAGTGTGTATAGAAACATATGTCATATCAAATCCGGCCCCTGCCAAGGGACTCGGCAAACAGAACGTGGCCACCCTCCTGACGCTGGTGCCACAACACAGAAGAATCAGAATAGGGGCATAACCCCGTAACATAGTACATCATATCAGATGGCCATGGCAAATCATATCAGAACATGTGTACATGGCACAACATACTCCACAAACCCATGTACACGTATACCTGCCCCCTCACATCGAGGCACGACGAACAATGCAGAGGATTACGCTTGACAACATATCCTGGCCCGGGCTCAGTGTGGGAAACATTGGGGCATCCACGAATAGAGTAGTGAGAAACTAAATGCAGTTAAAATATCATAAATATTTTCAGAGACTCGATGAGGCATATCAATGACAAACCAATTCAATGAAGTCAGACGGGATCATAATAAGTGAGTTTCGGATGTCATAATGAATTACAGAAGCATACCTTTCTGAAGTCGTTCCGAGTGCCAAAACAATTTATAAGACTTAATGAATTATTTTAAAAAAAATTGTTTAGTAGTTAAAAGAGTAGTCATATGCATAAAAGCATTATCATAAATTCAAACATAAGTAAAATGATCATATTTGAAATTCGAAATGATAATCATACCAAATTCTTTCAAAAGTCGTCCGAATTACATAAAGGAAAGTCGCGGGACCCACGAACGGGTATCGACCCGAATCGGGCCCGCTCATGGAAAACATACTCATTATACATCATGCAAACTCTTATGAAAATATTGGAGCAATCCGAGCCTTTATGCAAAAGATATGGCATTTCGTAGTTACGGAATTCTTTAAAACAACTTTTTGTACAAAGTTTGGAAATCAATGCTTTCGAAGGCATAATTGTTCATACTTCATCACAACATACATAAGAATGCCAAGAAATATATATAAGGATCATAACGTGCTCGGATTTCGAATTTGGAATTTCCTCGAGGCTCGTGATATAGCCTATTGAAAACTAAGGCATGCCAAAAGAAAGAAGGGTTGCGCTTTACATACCTCGTACGCACTCCAAGATAGCCAATCTAAAGTAAATTCCAATCTACGCCTCGGGCTCCCCAAGGTCTACAAATATGCCAACGAATATCCAATATTAAACATAGGCACTTAAGCCATTCATTCCAAACTAACATTAAATTCTACAGAAAATTCGGCAGCACATCCCCTGTAAATAGGCCATCCCGAGAATTTAATTCGCTCAAAATCAACAGCAACAACCACAATAACCAACCTAGCAACTCCAATAACCAATCCGAAAGACAATATTACATTAATACTCTCTTTTTCATCATTCGACAACTTTCCAAATATTCAATTCAACGGCTTACCTTCAAGCCAACATCAACGCCTATACATTCAAATACTAACCCAAACCCATACTAACAACATTCAAGAACATTCTAAACAATTCACATAATATTTCCAACGATCCAACAATTTCTCCAAATTGGGCCGAAAACAGCCCCTAAACTATAACATAACGATGCCCGAAATTCTAACGAACACTTACAACACACCAAGCAGCCCATATACACTTCTTACGACTTATTTCATGCCATCTTTTCAGCAAATTTCAGGGAAATACAACAGCAGCCACACGACACCACATCATCTATCCATATGCAAGTAAATCACATTATTATCTCTATAATCCTTACAACAACCCACAACAATTTTAACTCCAACTCTAACCATTAAATTCCTTCATTCTCATCACATAATCTATGATTACAACAACCAAAATATTAATTCAAATCAGTCCATCAAATTTCAATTAAAAACAGCCCCTACGGCATTCAACAACATTTCAACAACATTCCAACATTCGTGCAATTCATGTTACCAAGTTACAACTATGCTTCAACATCAAGATACATAATTTCACACATACAATTTACATTTGCATATTCCCCACACGTCCAACTTCATCATCAAACACATAGAAAAATGATCAACTCTTACCTTAACAAGTTGGCTTTTTCCACTTAGCTAGAATTTGTGAAATGAACTAATACTTGTTCTTGTTGCTCCAAATGAATTCTCCACGTTATTATCACCTTCCTAAGGGCTGAAATACCTAGAAAATTTGATTTTTGGATCAACAAATTTGAGCTCCAATTTTGCTAGCCATGGCCGAATGCCATGGCTTATGCTCTCTCTCTCTCTCTAGCTTGTATATCAACGTTTCCTTCACGTATACACCATATTAAACCTTTAATCCAAATTGATAACATGAGTGGGAGGTTGAAATTACCTTTAGCAATCAGAATCTTCAAGAATCTTGTTCCTCTTTCCAGCTGCTTGCTTAACAACTCAAAAAAAAAACTTAAGCTACAACTTCTCTTTAACTAATATCATGTCAAGGGTCTAGGATTTAGCTTATATGATGGCTCAATTAGAAAGGGGGTTTGGGAGAGAAAATAAGGGTTTTGGATCTGTTTTAGGTCGTGTGAAATGATATAGGGCAAAGTTGTGACTTATCTATTGAGTTTAATGGGCCTCATGGGCCGAAATGTGAGTGTTTGGGTCGGGTCCAAACTTGCTGCCCTGCCAGCCCAACTTGCATCGTCCATATCTCCTTATCCCGATATCATTTTGACGAGCGGTTTGTTGCATTACAAACTAGACTCGATGAACTTTATTTTAGGCTTTTGAAACACCTTAAAACACCTCATATTCAAGGAGATATGCCTCCTACAATATAGACTAAAATCGGGTCCGAAATTTTACTGAAGTTGTTCCGATTCATTTCGTTTAACTTCTAATCCTCTTCCAACCTTATGTAACCTCTTATGCATACATATACACACTTATATACATCAATAAAAATCCATATACACATCTCGAAGGGTCCAGAGACTCACAATAACCTTAAACATAACTAGAGAACTCACAAAGCTTTGACGAAACTCCAATCGCAAAAGTATATTCATATCTTTTGTCCACCCTCTATATCATTACTAATAATCTCAAATACTTTAAAAGGTCACTCACATTACTTCATATACATACTCATAGCGCGATTCCACACTCTTTAGGTAACCGTGTCGCCTTGGGATACTTAAGGAAACCATGTATATATAACGATATTCTTACTAACTCGATTAACTTTCCTTGAACTTTCTTAACTCATTCTTTCTTGTTTTAATACAAGTAGCACAGATTATTATGGAGTGTAACACTGTATACGGTAAAAACCGGATGTGAGGCAAACCGGTGGAGCGAGGGGACCGACTGATCTGCCTTCTTCGTCATTGGAACGACCAAGCCCGGTGACCCGAGCATTCGTGGCCGTTGGTCCGTACGGCTGTTGGTACGTATAGCGGTTGGTCCGTACGGCTGTGGGTCCGAGTAGCCGTTGGTCCGTGTGGCCGTTACACGCGAGCCACGTGCCAGTAGCGTCCTGTCATGGTCAACTACCCACCATGCGTGTGTCAGACGGCGCCGTCAGTCTAATCCCACCAAATCCGTGCAGAGCTGTCCTTATTATTATTATTATTATTATTATTATTATTATTATTATTATTATTATTATTATTATTTTATTAATTCATATTGGATGAAACTCATGGAAGTCACACTATAAATAGGGCATATCCCCCTCCTTTGTAAGGGTTGGCTTCTTCATTTTCCAAGAACACTTGTAATAGAAAAATATATATGCAATCTCTCTCTCAATATCTGATCCGGCCAAGGCCGTTTGTTTCCATTTACGTTGTGTTTCATCCATTAAGTATTCAACATGGCTTCTAGACGTTCATGTCCGTAGCAAATTAAGCAAATCACCGTTACTAGCCGTTTTATTACCAAATACTCACACGCTTATTTTCCGCTATCAAATATACATCAAGATCCAATCACATATCCTATACCCGCGTACAAATTCAATTGGTTTCCCAATTTCGGGGTAAACAAACTTTTTTTTTGTTGCCAAGTATTGACTATTCTTGCAAAAAGTACTTTTGGTAATAACAAAAAAGTTGTTGCACGTCGTTGCAAAAAGAGCTGATGAAAAAAATTTATGCAACAACAAAAAAAATATTGTTGCCAAAAGTACTTTTTACACCGATAGTCTATCTATGGCAACAAAAATAGTTTTGTGCCACTCGTAACTTGGAGAAACAAATGGGACAAATGACTATTACTTTGACTGAGATAACTCCAGAAACACTTCCCAGTGACACAGAGAAGAATCCAAAGTAACTGAAAGCCGTAACTATGCGATGTGGAAAGACTGAAAAATTCTTGTAAAAATTCAAAAACTGAATGAAGAGTAAAGAGGTGACACAATTGGAGCAGAAAGTTCCAGGTGTGCCAGTTGAAGATGGGGTGACCGACGACGTCAAAGGGAAGGATAAGGCAGAACTCGAAGAAAACAGACACATGCCTGCAATGCCCTTTCCTCAGAAGCTAAAGAGGGAAAAACTTCATAAATGTGTTCCCAAATTTCTTAAGACGCTGAAATATAAACATCCCATTCACTGAGGTGCTTACTCATATGCCTTCATATCATATGTTAATAGCCTATTTGATCAAGCTTATTTTTCCTCCAAAAGTATTTATTTTTTCAGTGCTTATTTTAAAAAAAGTGAGGTGTTTGATTAAGCTTTTGGGAGAAAATAAGTATTTTTGGGAATAGCAGAAGCAGTTTTTTAGAAGCTAAAAAAAATAGTTTTTGCCCAAAAGTACTTTTATTAAAAGTACTTTTGAGAAAAATACACATAAAAGCGCTTTTTAAAAGTTTGGCCAAACACTAATTGCTGCTCAAAAGTACTTTTTAAATTAATTGGCCAAACACAAATTGCTTTTAGCCAAAAATATTTTTTTAAAAAATATCTTTAAAAAAAGTATTTTTAAAATAAACTATTTTTAGAAGCTTGGCCAAACAGGCTATAAATTTTTGAAGGAGATCCTTTCCAGCAAGCGAAAACTAGAAGAAACATCAGTGGTGAAGCTGAATGCCCATTGCAGTGCCATCCTTCAATATAAACTTCCTAAAAAATGTGATGGCCCTTCCAGTATGGTTTATAGTTTAAATTTGTCTTCCGTCAAAATTTGGAATCAAATTTGCCCTTTCCATTAGGATAGTTGATATATTTGCCCTTTTATGAATGGAAGTCCATATCACAAAAAAAATAAAAAATAGCCACGTTGAATCCACGTCAGATCCACGTACGCAACTCATACCCAAACCAACCCAAAACCTTTCATTTCTTAATCTATCTTTTCCTTCAGGTTCTTGCTAAGATATAGGAATGATTCGATCAAATCTCTGTCAAGAAAGTTTTTAGAATCTACAGTTCTTTGCTGCTCGCGGCTCGACGTCCACTGCTCGTTGCTCAATTCTCCCACACCCTTTATCACGTTTCTCAACTCTCTCTCTACAGCTGCTCCAAAAATTCATGCTTCTTCTGAGAAAGTGAGGCAATGACCCGTATAACACCATTAACTGTGCCAAAGATGACGGTGGGTACTATTTCCGAATCTGGCGACAATTTGACAAGTGAACCGCGCCGAAACCTATTAACAAATTCACCAAGGTGGTAGTTACCAACCACCTCAAGATGCTTGTCCTTCTCATCTAGAGCACCCTCACTATGTTTAGTGACCGTGAACAGGTCCAAGTTATTTCCAGCACCAAGATAAATGTCATCACAGAGGATCTCAACAGCTGACATCCAATTTACATTATGGTCACGGGCTAGCTCCTTTATCTTACCATCCTAAACATGAATGATATATTGAATGTCAGCAACTCTTAGTAAAATAAGATAAATTAGGCAAATCCACATATAGTTACAAAAGATACAGGCATAAGAAACTGTAATCGAGAGACAAATTGTAACTGTACTTGCTAAAACATTGGAATATTATATTTACTTCCAAAAGATTACCTTGAAAATAAGAAGAGAAATGGACCTCATCGCATCACCAACAACAATAAATTCACAACGTGTTTGAACAAGAAGAGACAGTACATGACCATGGTGTCGAAATTCTGGCTGCAATTTTCGGCCGCTGCCATCCTTACGGGATGCCCACTTGTACAATTGAATATTCTCATTGATGGCAGCAAGCAGTTAACCACATTGCATTAGTTAAATCTTTCTCCCTTTTGATTTTTGTTTCATGTGAAGTTGAAGAATATGTAATCCTGATTCGAGGCTTTAGGTTTTGGATTTGGTATGAACTGCCTACGTGGATCTGATGTGGATCCAACGTGGCTATTTTTTTTTTTTTGTGATGTGGACTTCCATCCATAAAATGACAAATATATCAAGTACCCTAACGGGAAGGGTAAATTTGATCCTAAGCATTGACGGAGGATAAATTTAAACTATAAATCATACTTGGAAGGTAAATTTGACCCTTTGCCCTTTATTTTATCCCATGTCAAACATTCAACATAGGCTCCGAACTGAATTTTAATCGAAGAGAACTCTTCATAGTGACAGTTTAGGGAGAAAATCACATGCACTGAGTTATTATATGCCGCCGTCAGAACTTATAGAAGTCGAATTATCAAGATTTGTGAATGTTGAAAAAAAAAAGAAAAAAAAAAGGCAATTGAATCGCATGTATGAATGTGTTTTATGGGTTTGTTCTTGCTAGTAGGTTGTATATTTATGCAAGTAATTTCCAGTACAAAAATAGTAATCGTCATTCACGCAAAAAGAAACGGTACAATTCTTCAAGATCTAAACACAGTTGTCAATCCTTCGTAAACAAGAGGATTGTAAATAAAACCCAAACATTATAAAGGAAAGATTCTACGTCAAGATTTGTCAATCCTTCAGAACTTGAGTGCCGCTAAAACCATAAACTCTTGTAACACAACTATAAACTCTTGCACCAACAAAAAAAAATGCATGGATTAAAGAAGCAATTTTTAAACTCAAGAAAGATGAAAACTATCTAACAAATAGAAGAAATCATAGATCATCAATAGACTATATAATAGACGAAAATAGACTATATCATAGATTGAAATCATATTTGAGTGGGGTGACTGATTCAGACCTATATGTTCTATCCAGAAGCAGACACACCACTCAAATATAGCTTCAAAGTATGAAAGCTTCATCTTGAAGGAAATTCTTCACTATTTTTCACTACTAGACTATTTTTTATTTACTAGATGAAAATAGCTAGCAACACCCCTTAGTACAAATCGTACTTCAACTACAAATAGGAAAACCCATACCTAGTTGTATTTGTCTACAAATCCTATTTAAATATAAATTAAATAAATACCAATAACAATTCCTAAACGAATTAGGTTTCCTACATTTTTTTTTGGAAACTTATTGTAAATATCACTAAACGTTAATAGTATTCAAATATTATTACTCTTTCTAGGGTTATTCTTCTAGTCTAGTAGTAGTATATAATCGCAGCACCACCTAACTGTTGGGTGTGCGAACAAAGTACCACATTGGTAGCTGCAAAGAAAAATGAGCTACTTATAAGGAGTTGTATACTCTTGATGATGGGAGGCCTTTTGGAGAAAACCGTGTGGGCTTGGCCCAAAGCAGACAATATCACATCATGTTAAGGGTATCTTTGGACCGGTTTAGTTCAACAACTGGTATCAGAGCCAATGGTTTGGCGGGACGAGTATGAAGATGGCGGAGTGTGGCGTGGGGCTCGGCTTAGTGCCTTTGCCCGTCTAGGGTCCGGTTTACAACCTTTACCCGTAGCTTTGAAGACGCCTACACAACCTTTGGGCTTCGGTGACCGCAAATACTCTGACGATGTGGGTGACACACAGACATATTGAATCTCTGACTCGTGAGTTATGGTAATGAGCCATGTGGAACTTAGTTCGAGGGAGAGATTGTTGGGTGTGCGAACAAAGTACCACATTGGTAGCTAGAAAGAAAAAGGAGCTACTTATAAGGAGTTGGATACTCTTAATGATGGGAGGCCTTTTGGAGAAAACTGTGCGGGCTTGGCCCAAAGAGGACAGTATCACATCATGTTAAGTGTATCTTTGGACCGTTTTAGCCCAACACTAACCCTAATGCAATCGGTGGAATTTTTCTATTTTGGAAACTTATGATGTGGCCCTTGCAAAAATCTTATTTTGCATTACTACTACATAAATTCATTACATTACGTACTTTTTCATCTGTGTTGGTTCTGCTAATGTTTAAATATTTCACATAATAGTCATCTCGGATTAGCACAAAAGCAAGCAGCTAGGTGAGATTTTTGAAAATTATTGCCCGAAACCTGACGTGACACTCCAAATCAGTGCATGCGCTTAGTGATACATGATTATCCTAAAATTATCGTAGAACTAGTCAATTTGCCCCTGCGAAAAAGAAAATAGGGAACTTAAGATACAATGATCTTGTAGCAAATTTGGTAAAAGCAAAAATCAATTATCATCGACTGTTGATCATGCACTTCACTGATCATAACATATGCAGCAATCTTATAAGGCTTGATCTGAAGCCATGCACAATGAACCTTGGAGCCTGCAGAAGGAAATTTACTACGAATAGCAGAAGATGTCCTGTCTAGGCACTATAATTAACCTTAATCAGCTAAATAATTGATCAAGAAAAGGCTTGTTATTATTCTCACCCAAATTGAGGTAAAGCAAACTTTGCTTCTATTCTCACCCAAAGCCAAAGTAATGATTTGTATGCACCAGATGACAAAAATTCAACATTCTTATTTGACAGAAGTTCAAAATTGACATGGTAGCTTCTTCATCATTTCTGGGAAAAAGAAGACAATATAGGAACTACTTGTGAAGTGGCCTACCCTAGCAACCCTTTTAGTTGTTGCACTAAAATAACGACTGTTGCACCACCACCCATGAAACCAACCAAAGTCGCCTTCGAGTAAAAACAATGATAAATTCTAACCTGCAAATAATGATAGTCCAGCCATGAACTTCAAGTTGATTACCATTAAAACTAACTGAATTTGCAAGCATGGCAACAAATTTAAATTTTTTGTAAAACTAAACTTTTGATAGCCGTAGTTTACTTTGAAACACAAAGTTAGAATGAAATGAACCCCATACAGTGGAAAATGTTGATTTTGCATCTGTTACTGCTACAGTTTTCTAGAATAATTAGTTGTTTAGTTACGGGAGGAGTCTAATAGTTGATTTGGTAGAATATTCAGTTTTTAAATTTTGGTAAGAGTCTAATACTTTAGCTCTAGGAGGAGTCTACTACTTTAATTATGTGCCTATATAAAGGCTTATGATTAATAAAACTTATATGAGACAATTTTCAATTATATTTTCTACCTTATTGTTTGCCTGTCTCTCCAAAAAACCATAACAGTAAAAAAAGAATAGTTTCAACCACTTTTAACCCATACCTCTTTGAATCCATTTTAACTCGTGCTTATTTTTAACGCTCAGGGCTATTTTCAACCAATTTTAACCCCTACTTATTTTTAACGCTCAGCCATTTATAACCAATATCAATTTTCAATCCATACTACTTTTTAACCTTATTTTTTCAACCATGGCAAGTAATGGCCTTTCTTTGATTGCTCCATAAATCTTCACTGGTGAAAATTATCAAATTTGGGCAGTGAAGATGAAATCCTATCTTGAAGCGTATGACCTTTGGGAAATTGTAATGGAAGAAAAGCCCATAAAAGAACTCCCTGAAAATCCTACTCTTGCCGAAATCAAAACTCACTCAGAAGAGAAAACCAAAAAATGCAAAGCCAAAATTGTAATTCAAAATTCAGTTGCAGATTCTATCTTCTCTAAAATCATTGCATGCAAGACAACAAAAGAAGCTTGAGAAAAAACTCAAAAAGGAGTATCAAGGAAGTGAACGAGGAAGACAAAATCATAACTTGAATTTGAAAAGGAATTTTGAATCTCTTAGAATGCAAGACGGTGAGACCATCAGTAACTATTCTGACAAGATCTCTTTGATTGTCAACAGAATCAGATTACTTGACGAGGATTTTAAAGATAATAGAATAGTTGAAAAAATTCTTGTGACTATTCCAGAGAGATTTGAGTCCAAAATTTCTGCTCTAGAAGAGTCTAAGGATCTTTATACTATCTCTCTTGCAGAATTAATAAGTGCTCTTCAAGCACAAGAACAAAGAAGAGCGTTCAGACAGGATAAAGTTGTTGAAGGTATTTTTTATGCAAAACACCAAAAAGGAAAAGTCTATTATCCTCCCTGAAATATTGCAAAAAGAAAAACACACTTAGAAAAATTTTGTTGGTGGAGATCTGACGCAATATGTGAAAATTGCAAACAAACAAGTCATGTTATAATTAAAAGTGTGCAAGTTCAAAGAATCTCAAAATAGTTCACAAGCACTACTAGTAGAAGAAGAAAGTGGAGAGTACCTACTTTTTTGGACTGCAACAATAGAAGCAAGGAGGAGTGTTGTATTTTGCATCTGTTACTGCTACAGTTTTCTAGAATTATTAATTGTTTAGTTATAGGAGGAGTCTAATAGTTGATTTAGTAGAATATTCAATTTTTAAATTTTAGTAAGAGTCTAATAATTTAGTTATAGGAGGAATCTGATAGATTATGTAAATATTAATTAGAATATTTTGTAGTCTACTATTTTAGGTTAGAAATATTTTGTATATTGTGTAATCTCCTATTTTAGGTTAGAATATTATTCTCCTATTGTGTATATAAACCAATTCAAGTAATGAAAGGATTCAAGGAAAATATTTCTTACATGGTATCAGATTAGGGTTTCTTTCTTCTTCCTCCTTCCGCTACGCCCTAATCCCTATTTTTCCTCCACTAAGCCGTCGCCCCCTCTTCTCTTTTTTTTTCCCATGGCCGACGCACCTACCACCCCGGCTAAGCCCACGTTCCACCCGACCCTCGCGGTCTCCAATATCAAGAATCACATCTCTGTTACTCTTGAGATGGAAAACTCACAATACGGTACATGGGCAGAGCTTTTCAAAATTCATGCTCGTTCTCACAAGGTCCTTCATCACATCATTCCTCCACCCAAAGGTAAGGAGAAGTCGGCTCCCAAAATTGATGAGGAAGTTGAATTATGGACCGCCATTGACGCCACCGTGCTTCAATGGATTTATTCGACAATTTCGAATGATCTGTTAAACACTATCATCGAACCAGACGCTACTGCCATGGACGCTTGGGATCGCTTGCGTGATATCTTTCAAGATCATCAAACTTCTCGTGCGGCGACTCTTGAACAAGAATTCACGACGACTCGTATGGAGGATTTTCCCAATGCCTCCGCCTATTGTCAACGTCTCAAGAGCCTTGCCGATCAACTGAAAAACGTCGGGGCTCCAGTGACGAATAGCCGCCTTGTCCTTCAACTGGTCTCGGGTCTCACTGAAGCGTACAAAGGGGTTGGGACACAAATTCGCCATGCAAAGCCACTCTCCCCATTCACTGAGGCTCGGTCTTCCCTTGTTTTGGAACAACGTGAACTTGTGGCTATGGTGTCTCATGGGTCTTGTTCGGCTATGGTGGCCTCGGTCGACGACGCGCCACTCCCCTTGGACAACACAAACTCATGCCGAGGGAAATTAAAAAATTCCCGCAGCCAAAATTTTGGAACTGGTCGTAAGGGGGGATCGGGCCGCGGCTCAGGCAGCGGCAAAGTCACCGGTGGCCGCGGTACTTCTGCCCGAAGCAGCGGCGGTCAGCAGCAGTGGACTGCCGGCAGTGGCAGTCAGCAGCAGTTGGGCCACTGGCAGTGGGTCCCCCAACCACGCTAGGCAGCTACTCCCCCCTGCCCGTACCCGACAGCCTCTTGGGCTCGTCCGCCGCCAGTCCCGCCACGGCAGTAGGGTATTTTGGGCCCTCCTCCAGCTCAGCAGCTCTACACGGCGGCAGTGGCTTCTCCCGGGTCGTATGTTCCAACCGACATTGAGTCCGCAATGCACACAATGTCCTTGAACCCGCCCGATCAAAATTGGTACATGGACACCGGGGCCACTTCTCATATGACATCCTCGGACGGTAATCTCTCGTCTTATTTTAATTTGAGCAATCAAAATAATGGTATTGTTGTGGGAAATGGTCATTCGATTCCAATTCGTGGTTGTGGTCATACTAGTTTGCCTCCCCCAAACCCCCCGTTATCCTTACGAAATGTCTTACATGCTCCTAAACTCATTAAAAATTTAATCTCTGTCCGGAAGTTTACTACTGATAATTCTGTGTCTGTTGATTTTGATCCATATGGGTTTTCTGTGAAGGATTTTCAGACAGGGATGCCACTAATGCGGTGTGATAGTAGGGGAGATCTTTATCCGGTCACCACCATCAAATATCCAACCACCACTCCATCAACCTTTGCGGCGTTGTCCTCTCCTTTTTGGCATGCTCGCTTGGGTCATCCGGGAAATTCTATCTTAGATTGTCTTAGGGTTAATAAAAGCATTGAATGTAATAATCTAGTCTTTCTAGTATTTGTCGTTCTTGCGTTCTTGGTAAACACATTAAGTTGCCGTTTGATTCTTCTATTTCCGAAACTTTGATGCCATTTGATATTATTCATAGTGATTTGTGGACCTCTCCCGTGTTAAGTTCATTGGGTCATCGATATTATGTTCTGTTTATGGATGATTTTTCAAAATGTTTATGGACTTTTCCTTTGCCTAAGAAATCCGATGTTTATCCGAAATTCTTAGCTTTAAAAACCCACATTCATACCCAATTTGAACGTCATATTAAAAATGTCCAATGTGATAATGGGAGGGAATATGATAATGGTCAATTCGGGAAATTTTGTGAGTCTAATGGGATGTCATTTCGTCTTTTTTGTCCATATACGTCTTCACAAAATGGGAAAGCCGAAAGAAAAATCCGTTCTATCAATAATATCACTCGGACCCTTCTTGCTCATGCTTCTCTCCCCCCTTTGTTCTGGCATCACGCCTTACAAATGACAACATATCGTCTTAATATTTTACCAAGTAAATTATTAGGTCACGTTTCTCCTCTTCAAGTGCTATACCAAAGAAAGCCATCTTACTTTCATCTTCGGGTTTTTGGGTGTTTATGCTATCCCCTCTTTCCTTCTCCGACTATCCACAAATTTCAAGCCCGGTCTACACCGTGTGTCTTTTTGGGGTATCCTACGAATCACAGAGGGTATAAGTGTTATGATTTATCGTCCCATAAAATCATTATTTCTCGTCACGTGATTTTTGATGAGATGAGTTTTTGGACGATGGCATTTCCCCATTGTGGTTGCATCACTTGGCTTCATCTACCCCCCTCCCACCGTGACCCAGCCCGCTGCCCAGTCCCCTCCCATCGTGACCCAGCCTGCTGCCCAGTCCCCTCCCACCGTGACCCAGCAGCCCGCTGCCCAGTCCCCTCCCACCGTCACCCAGCCCGCTGCCCCTCTCCCCTCCGCTGGCAGCCCCCTCCCACCGTCACCCCACCCTCTCCCTTCTACCAATCCATCCCGAATGGTGACCCGGAGTCAGCATGGTATGTTTAAGCCAAAACACACGTTTAACTTGAATACCGTGGTTACGAAATCTCCTCTCCCTCGTAACCCTGTGACCGCCCTTCGCGACCCGAATTGGAAAATGGCTATGGATGATGAATTTGATGCTCTTATTAAAAATAAGTCGTGGGAGTTGGTGCCCCGTCCACCTAATGTGAATGCTATTCGTTCTATGTGGATTTTCACTCATAAATAAAAATCTAATGGTGACTTTGAGAGGCATAAAACCCGTCTTGTAGGTGATGGTAAGACTCAACAGGTTGGCATTGATTGTGGTGAGACCTTCAGTCTAGTGGTCAAGCCGGCTACGATCCGTACCGTTCTCAGTCTTTCCCTATCAAAGAAGTGGCCTATTCATCAGCTAGATGTCAAGAATGCTTTCTTACACGATGAGCTCAAGGAAACAGTGTATATGCATCAACCTCTGGGTTTCAGAGATCCCACTCATTCGGATTATGTATGTTTACTCCGTAAGTCCTTATATGGGCTTAAGCAGGCCTCGAGAGCATGGTACAAGCATTTTACAGATTATGTCTCTTCTCTTGGTTTTTCAAACAGCAGATCTGACAATTCTTTGTTCATCTACAAAAAGGGGTCCGATATGGCATACCTGCTACTTTATGTTGATGATATTATTCTTACTGCTTCCTCAGATTCTCTCCGATGCTCCATTATGGCTCTCCTTGCCTCGGAATTTGCTATGAAGGATCTGGGTCCTTTGAATTATTTCCTTGGCATTCATGTCACTCGACATAAGGATGGCATGTCTTCTTGTAAGGCTACTTCTACTCCGGTTGATACTAAACCGAAGGTGAGCGGCACATCGGGTGCTCCTTATGATGACCCAACTCACTATTGCAGTCTCGCAGGTGCCCTTCAGTATCTTACTTTCACAAGGCCGGATATCTCTTATGCTGTTCAACAGGTATGCTTACACATGCATGCACCGCGACAGGTTCATATGCATGCACTTAAGCGTATCATCCGTTACATTCAGGGTACACTTGACTAGAGTTTGCATATGTATCCATCCTCAGTTACGGACCTTCTTTCCTACACTGATGCAGATTGGGGGGGCGGGGCTGCCCTGACACACGTCGGTCAACGTCTGGTTAGTGTGTCTTTCTTGGGGATAACTTGATATCGTGGTCTTCGAAACGCCGACCTACCCTCTCTCTTTAGAGTGCTGAGGCGGAGTATAGGGGGGTTGCTAATGTTGTCTCCGAGTCCTGCTGGCTTCACAATCTTCTGCTGGAATTACATTTTCCTATTCATAAGGCTACTATGGTATATTATGACAATGTGAGTGCCATTTATCTTTCGGGAAATCCGGTGCAACATCAATGCACCAAACACATTGAAATGGACATTCACTTTGTTCGTGAGAAGGTTGCGCGCGGACAGGTTCGTGTCCTTCATGTTCCTTCCCGCTATCAGATTGCCGATATTTTCACCAAGGGACTACCACAGGTCTTATTTGAAGATTTTCGGGACAGTCTTAGCGTTCGTAAACCTCCCGTTTCGACTGCGGGGGTGTGATAGATTATGTAAATATTAATTCGAATATTTTGTAGTCTACTATTTTAGGTTAGAAATATTTTGTATATTGTGTAATCTCCTATTTTAGGTTAGAATATTATTCTCCTATTGTGTATATATACCAATTCAAGTAATGAAAGGATTCAAGGAAAATATTTCTTACAGAATCTACTACTTTAATTATGTGCATATATAAAGGACATAGAGCCCGTTTGGATTGGCTTATAAGTTGCTTATAAACTGTTTTCAACTTTTTTGAGTGTTTGGCTGGCCAACTTAAAGTCATTTTGTGCTTAAAATAAGCTCAACAAAATAATTGGACACATTTGACTTAGCTTATCTAAAGCAGCTTATAAGGTGAAAATAGCTTATAAGCCAAAAAAAATAAGTTAGATTACCCAACTTATTTTTTTTAGCTTATAAGCTGCAAACAACTTATAGGCATAAGCCCATCCAAACAGGCTCATATACAGGATTCAATACTTTGCATTATTAGCGTTTTATTTAAATTCTAATTTTTTTTCTTTTTGTTTAGTGATAAAGAACACATATGAAGTTTAAATTTTATACTTGTGAATTGTGACGGCCAACAAAGTTCAATTGTCCTAAATCACTTCTCAAACTAATCAAAGCACTTACCAAAGTAAAGTGCATCCATATAATGATGTGAATAACTACATAGCAGCAAAAGAATTGAAAAGTCAGGAGTCACGACTAATGAGCCAACAAATATTGCAACTTTCTTTATGTCTACTGATTAATCAATTAAAGCTCAATAAATTTCCATTGGCTTTCTTCCTAGAGAATCTATACCCATATGTTGAGCTACATTTCTCATTTTTTAATGCTTAAACAAATTAGATGTTTACTGATAATTTTTTTTTTCGTCTGAGGCAAATGGCATGCATTAGCCAAGTAATCTGTCATGAACCCACATCAAAGATTACAAATATCATGGACGCCACCCATGAATATGTTTCAAATGAATAGCTTAGTCTGCAAGTGGTAGATAGATACTGCACCAAGCACATTAACCATATTTATTGACTTCAGAAATTGATGGCAAAAGCTAATCTGTTAAATGGAGCAAGTTATGCAAAGTGCAAAGGATCACTTACTTATGTGGGTGTCCAATGAATGCTCATGACCTCATTAGGAAGATTCAAAATAAAACTGTTGATGGTACTTGTAGGGCATAAATAACAAATGCCTAAAGTACTTCTCTGAAGGAAACTTGAAGAAAAATCTAAAATACATAGTAAAATGAGAAATTCGGCATATACTACGCCAACAGAGCATTTTGTAATGACTAATAAATTAGTTAACAAAATTTAGAACCTAACGAATGGAATCGTAGAATTGATACATAGGTAACACTGATTACATGCCCTTTAACAAATTTTTTTTAGTAGTATATGTTGTCAAAATAATCTGTATAGGTTTAAATAAAGTTTTAACACAATCTGTAAAAAACACTTGGTAAAACAGATTACACAGTATAACAGTAAAATACTTAAAAACCAGTAAACGACAGAAACTGGAAAATGAACAGAAGCAGTGTTGGAAAAATAAAGAATATTTTCCAGAATGTAATCGAGCCCACTTAGTTCAAAGTGTGTCCTTAAGGAAATTATTCTCCTCACAGTACTCGAGGTTGATGGAATATTCCTTCCCACGATAGAACGATTATTTACCAGAATAGTAGTACTCCAAATTCTGGCAGCGGCGAACCACTCAACGACAGTTTATCACACAGAATAAAAGAAGAGAGTTGTGGAGAGAAAGATTAGTTGTTTTGTTGCAGAAAATTTTCGTTACTGAATTCTGGAACAAAAACAGGAATTTATAGCTGTTGGAGGTACTGATTCTGAATGTTTGCAACCATTCAGATCAGTCACCAGGTTTTTGGAGGGAAATTCGAAATTATCCGGGAAGACCGGGCCGATCTCAAGTCGCGGGTCAGGGTCCGCATTGGATTAATTAATTAATTAAATAAATAATTAAATAAGTAAAGAAAAGTTTGTCCAAAAAGATAATCAATCAATCGATCTTATCCAAATCCGAATCCGAATCCGAATCCGAAGCCGAAGCCGAAGCCGAAGCCGAAGCCGAAGCCGAAGCCGAAGCCGAAGCCGAGCCGAGCGACCGACGACGATGGCGCGAGGGGTCCTTGCCCCCTCAACCCTTTTAGCGACTAGAGAAGGTGTAATGTAATATATACACCTCTCTTTTCCTCTCTTTTTTCCTATGTGAGACAGATGCTTTAACCAAAGCACAAGAGACCTTTTACATTCCCCAAAGCAAAAGGGACCTTTTATATTCCCTTCACTTTTCATCCCATCATTTCCCATTCACCAATATCAAAACCCAACAATCCCCCACATGAATGGGGAATGACCATAATATAAAAGAATGCGCGGACAAGTGTGATATACAAGCGAAGATTGACTGCATCTGGATAAGTAGGTTTCCCTTTGAACTTTCCGTAGTGAACTTATATCGGATATACTCTATCAATCGGTAGATTTGATATCTTTGAACCGCCGAACTTTGTTGTATACCTAGACGACATAAGTCACATAATCAACCTTCAACCGTTTATGGCTCTCATGGTTGTGTTCGTTTCAGCCGTGAACACCGCCTGGTTTCATGAGTGCATAGAGAATTGGCCTTCACTGTCATTCCCCTTTAAAGCGGCTTACACTTAACACTCACATAGGTGATTTCTAAACATGTGGTCCTATAGCCACATTATCTGGTCATAAACTGCCAGATTTAGATAATCATTAAAAATCTTAATGCTTTATTAACTCATTAACAAGCCATAAAGTTTTATCCTTATTTCTGAACATTGTCTTCATCCGAGAATAGGTTGAGTTGTTTGACAATTTTGAACCGTCAGTCATAACTTTGTTTGATCTCCTTGAACCTAGCTCTTGGGATCTCCAGTCTGCTAGGTAGAGTTTCCGCCATGATGACTTGTCCTCGGCCTTAACCCCATTCCCATTGATGATCTACTAACTCCCTCTCTAGATAAGCCTTTTGTAAGCGGATCCGCTACGTTATCTCTTGACTTTACATAGTCAATTGTGATAACGCCACTAGAGAGGAGTTGTCTAACGGTATTGTGTCTCCGTCGTATGTGACGAGATTTTCCGTTATACATTACGCTCCCTGCCCTACCTATTGCTGCTTGACTGTCACAATGTATACATATAGGAGCCAAAGGTTTGGGCCAGAATGGAATATCTTCTAAGAAATTCCGGAGCCATTCAGCTTTTTCTCCGGCCTTGTCTAAAGCTATGAATTCAGATTCCATAGTGGAATGGGCGATGCAAGTCTGTTTGGATGATTTCCAAGACACTGCTCCACTCCTAATTGTGAAAACATATCCACTCGTGGATTTAACTTCAGACGATCCAGTGATCCAATTTTCATCACTATATCCCTCAATCACTTCGGGATATTTATTATAATGCAAAGCATAGTCTTTAGTATGTTTCAGATACCCCAAAACTCGTTTCATTGCCATCCAATGTGTGTAGTTGGGATTACTTGTAAACCGACTCAGTTTGCTAATAGCACATGCTATATCCGGTCGTGTACAATTCATGATATACATCAGACTTCCCAACACTCTCGCATAGTCCCCTTGTGATTTACTTTCACCTTCATTCTTTTGAAGTGCGTAACTCACATCAATTGGAGTTCTGGCAATCTTGAAATCCAAGTACTTGAATTTGTCAAGTACTTTCTCTATGTAGTGAGACTGTGATAATGCTATACCTTGTGGAGTTCTATGAATTCTGATTCCTAGGATTACATCAGCAACTCTTAAGTCTTTCATGTCAAATTTGCTAGCCAGCATGCGCTTTGTAGCATTTATATCTACCATATCTTTGCTCATTATCAATATGTCATCAACATACAAACAAACAATGACTTCGTGGCCTGGAGTGTTTTTAATGTAAACACATTTATCACACTCATTGATTTTAAAGCCATTTGCCAACATGGTTTGGTCAAATTTAGCATGCCATTGTTTGGGTGCTTGTTTAAGTCCATAAAGCGACTTTACAAGTTTGCACACTTTCTTTTCTTTACCAGGAACCACAAAACCCTCGGGTTGTTCCATGTAAATTTCTTCCTCCAAATCACCATTTAAGAAAGCTGTTTTAACGTCCATTTGAAGAATTTCAAGACCATACACCGCGGCCAGAGCCACTAACACCCGAATGGATGTTATTTTTGTTACAGGCGAGTATGTGTCAAAATAATCAAGACCTTATTTTTGTCTATAACCTTTGACTACAAGTCTTGCCTTATATTTTTCAATAGTGCCATCAGCTTTCATTTTCCTTTTAAAAATCCATTTACAACCTAAAGGCTTGTTTCCAGGAGGAAGATCAACCACTTCCCATGTGTGGTTATCTAATATTGATTGAATCTCACTATTGACTGCCTCTTTCCAAAATGCTGAATCAGAAGAAGACATCGCTGCTTTAAATGTTTGAGGCTCATTTTCAAGCAAGAATGTCACAAAATCTGGTCCAAAGGAAGTATATGTTCTTTGACGTTTGCTACGCCTTGGATCCTCTTCACTTGGTGTACTTTCCTTTGGTTCTTCCCGCGGTCATTTGGATCTTTCACTTGACGACTCACATTCAATCTTATACGGATAAATATTTTCAAAGAATTCAGCATTATCTGATTCAATTATCGTATTAACATGAATTTCAGGATTGTCGGATTTGTGAACCAAAAACCGACAAGCTTTGCTGTTTGTAGCATATCCAATAAAAACACAATTCACAGTTTTTGGTCCGATTTTTACCCTTTTAGGTAAAGAAATTTGTACCTTTGCTAAACACCCCCACACTTTGAAATATTTCAAGTTGGGTTTTCTTCCTTTCCATAGTTCATATGGAATGGATTGTGTTTTGCTGTGGGGCACTCTGTTGAGTATTCGGTTAGCCGTAAGGATAGCTTCCCCCCCACAAGCTCTGCGGTAAACCGGAACTTATTAGTAAAGCATTCATCATTTCTTTCAATGTCCGATTTTTCCTTTCCGCAACTCCATTGGATTGTGGTGTGTAGGGGGCAGTGGTTTGATGAATAATTCCATATTCTAAACATATCTCTGCAAAAGGAGATTCGTATTCTCCACCCCTATCACTTCTAATCATTTTTCTCTTTTTATTCAATTGATTTTCGACTTCATTCTTATATTGCTTAAATGCTTCTATTGCTTCATCCTTACCGTTTAGCAAATAAACATAACAATATCGAGTGCAATCGTCATTAAAAGTTATGAAATACTTTTTCCCAGCGCGAGATGGTATTGACTTCATATCACAAATGTCAGTGTGGATTAAGTCTAAAGGATTTGAATTCTTTTGAACAGACTTATACGAATGCTTAACAGACTTTGATTCAACACATATTTGACATTTAGATATATTACACTCAAATTTAGGCAATATTTCAAGATTAATCATTTTTCGCAAGGTTTTGTAATTGACATGTCCTAAACGAACATGTCATAAATTATTTGACTCCAATAAGTAAGAAGAAGCAGATTTTCCATTAATACTGGCAACAATCATTACATTAAGTTTGAAAAGGCCCTCGGTGAGGTAGCCCTTTCCTACAAACATATCATTCTTACTAAGTACAAATTTATCACTAACTAGCACGCACTTAAACCCATTTTTCACGAGTAGTGTGGCTGAAACTAGGTTCTTCCTAATTGATGGAACATGCATGATGTTGTTGAGAGTCAGCACCTTGCCGGATGTCATCTTCAACAGAACCTTTCCATATCCTTCAACTTTGGCTGTTACAGTATTTCCCATGTATAGCTCCTTTTCGGGTCCAGCGGGAGTGTAGGTTGTAAATGCTTCCTTAACAGCACACACATGTCGAGTGGCGCCAGAATCAAGCCACCACTCCTTTGGGTTACCAACCAGGTTGCACTTAGACAGCATTGCACACAGGTCATCAACATCTTCCACCATGTTTGCCTGACCCTTGTTTTTCTCTTTGTCCTTCTTGGGGGCACGACAGTCGGGAGCTTTATGGCCTGCTTTACTGTCACGACCCGACCAGGGGCCGTGACGAGTACCCGATACTTGTACCGAGCACCCCTTAGCTATCCTGTATAAGCAGTGCCATATTTTTTTTTCTAAACATTAACATTTGCAGTAAACTTTCTAATATCGCGTTACACCAGAACGCGGACCATTCGGAATAAAATACATTAAACTGTACATAGCTGACTGTGTATATCTGTCTACGAGCCTCTAGACATAGTACATTTATACAGAGAAAAGGGCCGAGTACTGTCGCGCCCGAAAATACATACACAAAATAGTACCGGTGAAATAAGGCTCCGGAACAACTGGAGCGCTGTCGAATGCTGCTGATAGGGCACTAGGAATCTGGTCCGTATACCTGCTGACCTGCGCGGCATGAAACGCAGCGTCCACAAGAAGGGACGTCAGTACGAATAATGTACCGAGTATGTAAGGCATGGAAAACAGTTCAAGCAGTAACATAAAGTACGATCAATAATAATATCACAGAGTCATAGCGCGTATAATGAGGCAAGAACGTAACCTGTAAGTAGGGAGGCCCCTTTTCGGGCCGGCTGTCATGTAGACTTGCCTTTCCATCCTTGAACCGTTTCTTTTCATAGGCATAGGACTCAACATTTTCATATTACTTATTCTCGTGTACAGAAATAAAACAGTACGTTTCAGTAACGGTATCTTTTGCTTACATTTACAGACGCCGAATACAATCGGCTCCCCCAATCCCCTCCCCAACGATAACCCAACATATTACATCACACATGTATCACACATTATATATATATATATATACAGACGCCGCGTACGGCTCATCCCATATCCCGCGTCCGGGCATCCCGCGTCCAGGATGGAATCCAGCTGAATCAGGTGGTGGTATAACAGTGGCCCTTCCCTTTTTCCCCATATACACATACATATACGCTTACTCCTCTTTTATGCATATACATGTCTCATATACAATTTCTTTATCTAATATACATACATATCCATACACGTTAACTCGCTTTATATACATATATCCTATAAGCACACAAGAGAGCCAAGGAAAATCATGTGTCCATCGGAGTGACGTAAGGTCGGTAACCTCCGATTACAGTACGAAATGCTAGTGATAGCTTTGTCTCACCTAGAAGGAACAAGTATTTTAAAGTGAGATTATTAACGGAGAATAGTGTTATAGTAACCAAAAATGAAATCGCAGGCATTTTAGGTGACAGTCATAGGTTTTGTAGTCTTAGAAAATAAGATTATAACTAGAAGGTATAAATACGATTTAGAAAATTAGTTTATCAATTTAATGTTTACATAAGGTACTTGGCTTAGTCATAGGGTCGTTCCGGTCGTATTTATCATAGCTACATCCTCTTGCCCGACATTGTCATTATCATTATCATCATAGGGGCACTCCCGTTGGGGTAGTCATAGCACTTATTACTTGGTGACGGAATCGGGATCAAAGGCCCCCTTTAGATTCACTTCAAGTACGCTAACCAAGACTATAGGAAAATCCGAGAGTATCGGGCCCACCTCGGGCCGGACGAGGTAGCGTATACAATTTACCCATATTACGTGTCATAGAGTTACTTGTATGAGTCTTAGGGTAATCGGGTCCCACTTAGGCAAGTTATAGGGGTCTAGGAGGCCTTTTCATCATTTTGCACACTTTCTACTTCAATTCAATTGAACGAAAAGTTGAAAACTTTAGGTACGGATTCCGGGGAACCGGGTTGTCCCCGAGGCTCGTGCCCGACTCATTATATCTAAGACATGCCATAGAAAGAAGGGCGAAGCCTTACATACCTCTTTCCGCTCCTTTGGCTACTCCAAATTCACATCACAATCTCGTCGAAATCTGCGAATTGGTCATTTTTACCAAAACTTTCATTAGTACATTTTGAGTTAGAATCTTAAGGAAGCACTTTGCTACCGAAATTTCGGCAGCATTTCCTCTGTAAATATACCATCCTCAACATTCAATTTCGTCAAATTCTCATCAAACACAACCCGGGAATTCAAACCCGGCCAAACGGTTAACATAATTCAACAACCACACTAGTAATTCACATATTCCATTCAAAGTACATTATATCGATTTCCTACTATCGTCAACACCTTCCGACTCCAACGAGCACAATAACAACTTCATAAATATACATATATATATATTCCAACAACATTATACCAATACCATTACATACTATCCATGCAAGAGCATTATTTCCAACTTACACAAACTTCCAATCACCAATACTTCACCAAACTTATTGAGTCTTTATTTGCAATATAAGATCTACAACACAACAACTAAAATTTTAAATTCAACTTGCCCCTTATTCCTTCACAATTCAACACATTCACACGATTATACATGCCTTATACACGGCCTAACATCAAGCACACCTACACGGCTTCAACCTTAGTAGAGTCATTCAACTTTCATCATCAACATGGCATTCATAACAATAATAACTAAACATTAGATAAAATGATTAACACATAATTTCTACACACACAATCATGCACCACACCTCACGGCCTCCACCCCCACTTCCCTATTCTTCACAAATTTCACTCACTTTGCACACAACAACATGCATAATTATTCATAACATGAAAAAAAAAGGGCATAAGTTCTCACCTTGCTTCTTCTCCACTTCTTCACTTGACTACACTTCCAACTTATAAGTATTTGTATTGTTCTTGCTCCAATAAACACTCCATCTTGTTAAGCACCCCCTACTTGGTTAGAAATAATTTTTGAAGGAATTTTTGTCACTTTTTCTTGGAAATTTTTGTAGGGCCGAAATCCTCCTTCTTGTTCTTTCTTCTATGCTTTTGTTTTTGTTCTTATCTTTTCTTGTCTTGAATTGGAAGATAATACCAATATATATCCATATATATCCTATGCATGTGAGGGGCACATGCCCCTCTCTAGAAGACTCCCCAATTTTCTTTTTTTCTTTTGGATTACTTTATTTGGTCAAAGAAGACCAAATGTCTTCTTGATACACTTTAGCCCCCCAAAGAAATGTGGGCACATACTTATGCCACACAACCAACATGGAAATTTTTATAAACTTTCAAAACTTTTATGAAGTTCCCATTTTGCCCCTCGACTCTTCTCATTATTACCACAAATCATTTTGTGAATTCCCCTTTATGCTCTGAACCATTTTCATTGTCTCCACTTCTAGACTTTTCATAAACAACCCGTGTGTCAAACAACAAAAAATGTTGCCTTGATTGTTGTCTCCCCGCGATTATCTTGAATTATCCCATTTCACAAAACAGGGGATATAACATCCTCCCCCCCTTTAGAACATTCGTCCTCGAATGTTGAACTGGCCTCATAGCGTAGCGCATTATTTCGGGGAGGTCTCCGTCATAGATACCTCATGTCACTTCGCATATCCATCTTAGAAGCTTAGGTTGCCCTCTTTGCGTTTTTTACAGTTGTGCTCCTTTCTCCGTGTAGTCTGCTGCGCCTATCCCTTCACTATACATGTTCCTGTATATCGCCATATTAGGAATTCCTTGCCTTAGACAGTGTGGACTCAATATTGGTCCCACCCTGCGACACCTGTACTTTTCTCCTTCATTCCCAAGGCTTTCTGTTGTCATGGCTTTTCTTTTTCTGTTAGTTTAATCCGTCTTAGCCTATATGGCTCGTATGGGGTTTCTAACCACTTTTCACACCCCAACTTACTCTGGGCTGCCTAATTTTACACTCGTCTCTTGTTTCCTCATTTATGAATTTTTCAGCATATTTCCCAGGGGGTCACCCATCATAGAATTACTCCCACCTGAGCACGCTTAACCTTAGAACTTTAATGCATTCCGATGTCTCGGCGTCAATATTTTTACTTCCGCTTCCCCGTACTACCTATATCATATAATATGGTACGAGTTGGGGTCTCGGCAGTTTTCGAAACGTCCGTGTAACACGTCTTTTATTTTATTTACAGTTCTGACCTTCGCAATTTCCAGTATTCACCTTTTACCTATGTGTATGGCCACTTTTCGCCCAAATTTCCAAATTTTTAATGTGCCCAGTAATGCAGAGGACGGTATAGGAAAAAATAAAATTCGAATTAATTAGCACACGTTTATCACAGAAAATACTGAAAAGGTACCTGTGGCCGCGTCTGCAGAAGGCTCAGGATCCTGTCGTCCTGTCAGTGCATATAGGCGGTGCGGAGGACCGGCTGAACTGGGTGCTCCTCCTCTACCTCGGCCGCGGCCTGCTGGCGCCTGAGAAGTCTGCCCACGAGGGCGCACGGTCGACGTCGAACCGATCGCTGATCCGGCTGGCTGAGTTTGGCCTCCTCCATCCTTTAGCGGGCAATCACGTACAAAATGGTCAGTCCGACCACAAGCAAAACAACCACCGGTGTCTAAGTAGCACTGCCCAGAGTGCGGCTTGCCACACCGGGCACATCGTGGTGGGGGAAGCCCCATCCTGCTGGAATCAACTCTGTACTGGGACTCCAAAGCTCTGGCACCCTGACCTGGTACTGAATAAGTAGGGCGATCAAACCCCCTATCCGCAAATCGAGGTTGGGCACTGGCCGCTGATTGGCCCGAATACCTAGATTGCTCTTGTGCCTGCCCCCCTCTATACTCACTCCTAGCCCTGGAAAATCTGCCTCTTTTTCTGGAGCCCCTATCTGGAAAACTCTCCTCTCTCCGTGGCTGATATTGTTCTTCCAGATTTTGGGCGTGGGCTTGGATGCGGGTAATAGTCATCCCGTCCTGGAGTGAGGCCGTCAAACACTCCTTAACCAAATGTGGCCCTAGCCCACTTACAAACCGGTGCACATGGTCTCCCCTATCAGCTATCAGGGCGGGGGCATACCTGGCTAGCGAGTTGAAACGAAGACTGTATTCTCGAACGCTCATATTTCCCTGTCTCAGGTTCAAGAACATATCGGCTCGAGCCCGTCGAACCTCTGGCGGTAGGAAATGTCGTAGGAAAGCCTCAGTGAACTCCTGCCAAACCGGAGGGGGTGCATTTGCTCCCCTCGATGATATCCAGTTACCGTACCACAGAACTGCCACATCCCGCAGCCTGTATGAAGCCAACTCTACGGACTCCGTATCCGAAGCATGTATGATCCTCAGAGTCCTCAGCATCTCGTCTATAAAACCCTGCGGGTCCTCCTCTGGCTTCGATCCATAGAACTCTGGCGGCTTCAGGGTAATAAAGTCTCGGGCCCTTGCGCTTACCGCCCTGCCGCCTGTGTCCACATCTTGCCGCTGAGCTTGTGCGGCGACTAGCTGGGTCAATAACTGGATGGCCTCTGCCATCTGCTGGCCCGGAGCTGCTGGCGGTGGAACTGGAGGTGCGGGGGCTGGAGCTGGAGCTCTTCCCTGCTCTGCCGGTGCAGGGGGTGCAGGAACAGTCTGAGGGGGAGCTTCATTGTGAGATTCTTCTTCGTCTAGCTCCTGTTCAACTCTGCGGGCCGCCACCCCCTTGGCTTTCTCGGCCGTCGTAGCCTTTCTCTTCGGCGGCATTACTGAAACCATAACATCGGTTTTAGAAAAGGAGCATGGAAGCCTGGTAACATAGCTCTATCGCACGATTTCAGAATACAAAGAAGGTCACATTTCCTAAATGCCCTGTAGCCTCCCGTCTATAAGTGTGGCGCGCTACACACCCATAGACAAGACTCTACTGGACACGGCTCGTAGACAAACCCTAGGACCGAACTGCTCTGATACCACTTCTGTCATGACCCGACCAGGGGCCGTGACGAGTACCCGATACTTGTACCGAGCACCCCTTAGCTATCCTGTATAAGCAGTGCCATATTTTTTTTTCTAAACATTAACATTTGCAGTAAACTTTCTAATATCGCGTTACACCAGAACGCGGACCATTCGGAATAAAATACATTAAACTGTACATAGCTGACTGTGTATATCTGTCTACGAGCCTCTAGACATAGTACATTTATACAGAGAAAAGGGCCGAGTACTGTCGCGCCCGAAAATACATACACAAAATAGTACCGGTGAAATAAGGCTCCGGAACAACTGGAGCGCTGTCGAATGCTGCTGATAGGGCACTAGGAATCTGGTCCGTATACCTGCTGACCTGCGCGGCATGAAACGCAGCGTCCACAAGAAGGGACGTCAGTACGAATAATGTACCGAGTATGTAAGGCATGGAAAACAGTTCAAGCAGTAACATAAAGTACGATCAATAATAATATCACAGAGTCATAGCGCGTATAATGAGGCAAGAACGTAACCTGTAAGTAGGGAGGCCCCTTTTCGGGCCGGCTGTCATGTAGACTTGCCTTTCCATCCTTGAACCGTTTCTTTTCATAGGCATAGGACTCAACATTTTCATATTACTTATTCTCGTGTACAGAAATAAAACAGTACGTTTCAGTAACGGTATCTTTTGCTTACATTTACAGACGCCGAATACAATCGGCTCCCCCAATCCCCTCCCCAACGATAACCCAACATATTACATCACACATGTATCACACATTATATATATATATATATACAGACGCCGCGTACGGCTCATCCCATATCCCGCGTCCGGGCATCCCGCGTCCAGGATGGAATCCAGCTGAATCAGGTGGTGGTATAACAGTGGCCCTTCCCTTTTTCCCCATATACACATACATATACGCTTACTCCTCTTTTATGCATATACATGTCTCATATACAATTTCTTTATCTAATATACATACATATCCATACACGTTAACTCGCTTTATATACATATATCCTATAAGCACACAAGAGAGCCAAGGAAAATCATGTGTCCATCGGAGTGACGTAAGGTCGGTAACCTCCGATTACAGTACGAAATGCTAGTGATAGCTTTGTCTCACCTAGAAGGAACAAGTATTTTAAAGTGAGATTATTAACGGAGAATAGTGTTATAGTAACCAAAAATGAAATCGCAGGCATTTTAGGTGACAGTCATAGGTTTTGTAGTCTTAGAAAATAAGATTATAACTAGAAGGTATAAATACGATTTAGAAAATTAGTTTATCAATTTAATGTTTACATAAGGTACTTGGCTTAGTCATAGGGTCGTTCCGGTCGTATTTATCATAGCTACATCCTCTTGCCCGACATTGTCATTATCATTATCATCATAGGGGCACTCCCGTTGGGGTAGTCATAGCACTTATTACTTGGTGACGGAATCGGGATCAAAGGCCCCCTTTAGATTCACTTCAAGTACGCTAACCAAGACTATAGGAAAATCCGAGAGTATCGGGCCCACCTCGGGCCGGACGAGGTAGCGTATACAATTTACCCATATTACGTGTCATAGAGTTACTTGTATGAGTCTTAGGGTAATCGGGTCCCACTTAGGCAAGTTATAGGGGTCTAGGAGGCCTTTTCATCATTTTGCACACTTTCTACTTCAATTCAATTGAACGAAAAGTTGAAAACTTTAGGTACGGATTCCGGGGAACCGGGTTGTCCCCGAGGCTCGTGCCCGACTCATTATATCTAAGACATGCCATAGAAAGAAGGGCGAAGCCTTACATACCTCTTTCCGCTCCTTTGGCTACTCCAAATTCACATCACAATCTCGTCGAAATCTGCGAATTGGTCATTTTTACCAAAACTTTCATTAGTACATTTTGAGTTAGAATCTTAAGGAAGCACTTTGCTACCGAAATTTCGGCAGCATTTCCTCTGTAAATATACCATCCTCAACATTCAATTTCGTCAAATTCTCATCAAACACAACCCGGGAATTCAAACCCGGCCAAACGGTTAACATAATTCAACAACCACACTAGTAATTCACATATTCCATTCAAAGTACATTATATCGATTTCCTACTATCGTCAACACCTTCCGACTCCAACGAGCACAATAACAACTTCATAAATATACATATATATATATTCCAACAACATTATACCAATACCATTACATACTATCCATGCAAGAGCATTATTTCCAACTTACACAAACTTCCAATCACCAATACTTCACCAAACTTATTGAGTCTTTATTTGCAATATAAGATCTACAACACAACAACTAAAATTTTAAATTCAACTTGCCCCTTATTCCTTCACAATTCAACACATTCACACGATTATACATGCCTTATACACGGCCTAACATCAAGCACACCTACACGGCTTCAACCTTAGTAGAGTCATTCAACTTTCATCATCAACATGGCATTCATAACAATAATAACTAAACATTAGATAAAATGATTAACACATAATTTCTACACACACAATCATGCACCACACCTCACGGCCTCCACCCCCACTTCCCTATTCTTCACAAATTTCACTCACTTTGCACACAACAACATGCATAATTATTCATAACATGAAAAAAAAAGGGCATAAGTTCTCACCTTGCTTCTTCTCCACTTCTTCACTTGACTACACTTCCAACTTATAAGTATTTGTATTGTTCTTGCTCCAATAAACACTCCATCTTGTTAAGCACCCCCTACTTGGTTAGAAATAATTTTTGAAGGAATTTTTGTCACTTTTTCTTGGAAATTTTTGTAGGGCCGAAATCCTCCTTCTTGTTCTTTCTTCTATGCTTTTGTTTTTGTTCTTATCTTTTCTTGTCTTGAATTGGAAGATAATACCAATATATATCCATATATATCCTATGCATGTGAGGGGCACATGCCCCTCTCTAGAAGACTCCCCAATTTTCTTTTTTTCTTTTGGATTACTTTATTTGGTCAAAGAAGACCAAATGTCTTCTTGATACACTTTAGCCCCCCAAAGAAATGTGGGCACATACTTATGCCACACAACCAACATGGAAATTTTTATAAACTTTCAAAACTTTTATGAAGTTCCCATTTTGCCCCTCGACTCTTCTCATTATTACCACAAATCATTTTGTGAATTCCCCTTTATGCTCTGAACCATTTTCATTGTCTCCACTTCTAGACTTTTCATAAACAACCCGTGTGTCAAACAACAAAAAATGTTGCCTTGATTGTTGTCTCCCCGCGATTATCTTGAATTATCCCATTTCACAAAACAGGGGATATAACATTTACCACAGTTATAACAGTTTCCCTTGAACTTTTTCTTGTTAGGATACTTCTCCTTTCCAGAATGCCTCTTCCTTTTATTGTTCTTTTTCGGATCAGCATCTTCAACGACACTTGCCCCTTCAATCGGTGAACTCTTACGGTACCTCTTCTCAGCGGTTTTGTTATCTTTCTCGATCTTGAGACGAATCACAAGATCCTCCAACTTCATTTCCTTTCTCTTGTGCTTAAGATAATTCTCGAAATCTTTCCATGAGGGTGGCAACTTCTCAATCATTGCAGCCACTTGGAATGCTTCATTCACTACCATACCTTCAGCAATAAGGTCATGGAAGATAAGTTGAAGCTCTTGAACTTGGGTTCCAACAGTTTTTCCATCCACCATTTTATAGTCTAGGAATTTGGCAACCACAAACTTCTTCAAGCAAGCATCTTCGGTTTTGTACTTCTTTTCGAGTGCACTCCACAGTTCTTTGGAGGTCTCTACTGCACTGTAGACGTTGTACAAATCATCTTCTAAGGCACTCAAAATGTAGCCTTTGCACAAAAAATCAGCCTGTTTCCAAGCCTCAGTAACCATGAACTTCTGGTTGTCAGGCATGTCGGCGGCAGGCACGGGAGGGTCCTCACTGGTGAACTTTTGCATACCAAGGGTGGTAAGCCAAAAGAACATTCTCTGCTGCCATCCTTTAAAGTTGGCACCGGTGAACTTCGCAGGTTTCTCAGCCGGTGGCACAGCGGTACGGGTTGTCGGAGTAACCACTGGTGCAATACCCGCAGAGGGAGTTCCAGTCGCAGAGGGAGTTCCAGTCTCAATTGCCATTATTTCTTTGTCACTGTCAAATGGACAAACTGTTTTAGTTAAGAAAACCAGAATAACAATTAAATCACAAACTTAAACGATGAAGATTTTATTTCTTCAAATCGCAGTATAATTATGAACTTTGGTATTCCAACGAAGTTTTTATATATTCGAGTCAGAATACTAATATTCATATGGAGTAGAAAACGACACAAGTTTTAATCTCCTTAAACAGAATACAGATTATATGTAATTTCCTTAAGATTGTTGTCAAAATAATATGTATAGGTTTAAATAAAGTTTCAACACAATCTGTAAAAAACACTTGGTAAAACAGATTACACAGTATAACAGTAAAATACTTAAAAACCAGTAAACGACAGAAACTGGAAAATGAACAGAAACAGTGTTGGAAAAATAAAAAATATTTTCCAGAATGTAATCGAGCCCACTTAGTTCAAAGTGTGTCCTTAAGGAAATTATTCCCCTCACAGTACTCGAGGTTGATGGAATATTCCCTCCCAGGATAGAACGATTATTTACCAGAATAGTAGTACTCCAAATTCCGGCAGCGGCGAACCACTCAACGGTAGTTTATCATACAGAATAAAAGAAGAGAGTTGTGGAGAGAAAGATTAGTTGTTTTGTTGCAGAAAATTTTCGTTACTGAATTCTGGAACAAAAACAGGAATTTATAGCTGTTGGAGGTACTGATTCTGAATTTTTGCAACCATTCAGATCAGTCACCAGGTTTTTGGAGGGAAATTCGAAATTATCCGGGAAGACCGGGTCGATCTCAAGTCGCGGGTCAGGGTCCGCATTGGATTAATTAAATAATTAATTAATTAAATAAATAAATAATTAAATAAGTAAAGAAAAGTTTGTCCAAAAAGATAATCAATCAATCGATCAAAGCCGAAGCCGAAGCCGAAGCCGAGCGAGCGACGACGACGGCACGAGGGGTCCTTGCCCCCTCAACCCTTTTAGCGACTAGAGAAGGTGTAATGTAATATATACACCTCTCTTTTTCCTATGTGGGACAGATGCTTTAACCAAAGCATAAGGGACATTTTACATTCCCCAAAGCAAAAGAGACCTTTTATATTCCCTTCACTTTTCATCCCATCATTTCCCATTCACCAATATCAAAACCCAACAGTATATATATTATATGATAAGTAGAACAGTGCAACTAACTTTGATCATAATAGCAATGATTTTTGTAGTAATGAATGCTTATTACTTATGTATTCATACCAAGAAAATGCAGGGGAAAATTGTAATTTTTTTTTTTTAAGTTTACTTTTGCCACGGTTAACCGTGGCTATTTTAGTAACTGAATTTAAAAAAAAAACAAATGTAATTTTGCCAAGGTTGAACCGTGGCTACTTTATACGATATATATATTTATTTATTTTCTATAGTCAAATTTATCCATGAGAGGACCGTGGCTAATATACCACCTAACCGTGGCTACCTAAATGTTGCCACATACGCAAAAATCGTGGCTAATAGGAGAGCGACGGCCGTTATGGGCACGCTGGCAACCGTGGCTAACGAACCGTGGCGAAGTAGTATTAGCCACAGTTTTAGGACCATATAGCCACGGTTTCTCGCGTGGCTAAAAGGCGCCTTTTTTGTAGTTTCTTAAACTAGCACTTCAATAACAAATTAAAAAGAAAAAGCACGTGACATTTTATTTATTCCATGTTAAAGAAAGGTTTGTAAGTTTACTCAGCCATATATAAAGGAGTGAATTAGAAATCAGTCGTCACTTTGCTTTCCCCAAATATCTCTACTTTCTCTCAAAATGTGGAACATTTTCATGGCTATCGTGTTCTTTTTCTCTGCGAGTAACATGGTCGCCATGGCACAACCAGAGATTTCACCGAGGAAAGCTCCAGAAAGTGAGTATATACACATACATAAAAAACAAGTTAGTGTTGTCCTTTTATTTTGTCATACTAAAGGTGTACAAAACAACTATATTTTGAAAGAACTTTTTTGTATTCCGAATGCAATGGGCAGGGGTGGCTCTAAGTTACGATTTTAGGATTTTCTCTACCTTGAAGATATAGGTATGGAACGCTAATTTTATCCTTTTTTTATTTATTTTGGGATATCGTCGGTTTGTAATATTTCCTATTTTTTTCCACAGTTTGTATCTTGGGATTCGAATTTTCATTATATTCATGGCTAGGACGAAAAATGTATCGAAAAAAATCAAGAAAGATGAATCAGCAAGTATATCTAAATAAGTATATACACATACATAAAAAACAACTTGGTGTTGCCTTTTTATTTTGTCATACTTGTTGTCTTTTACTTTATATAGTAACATTAATATTTATAATAGTGAGTATTAGCTCAAGTAATAAGATACTAGCCATGTGTTGTAAATACTTTACCTTGGATGTTTCTGTAAAAATTTAGTTAATAATATGAATATTTGAGTAATTTAGTTCAAAGTTCTAAAATATTTCTTTTAAAAAGTCGATAGATTTTTTTTTATAAAAAAAACTTGAGCCACCCCTGCCTATTGCATTCGGAATACAAAAAAGTTCCTTCAAAATATAGTTTTTTGTGCACCTTTAGTATGACAAAATAAAAAGGTAACACCAACCTTGTTTTTGATGTATGTGTGTATACTCACATTTTGGAGCTTTCCCCGGTGAAATCTCCGGTTGTGTCATGGCGACCATGTTACTCGCAGAGAAGAAGAACACGATAGCCATGAAAATCTTACAAATTTTGAGAGAAAGTTGAGATATTATGGGAAAGCAGAGTGACAACTGATTTTCTAATTCACTCCTTTATATATGGCTGAGTAAACTTACAAACCTTTCTTTAACATGGAATAAATAAAATGCCACGAGTTTTTCTTTTTAATTTGTTATTAAAGTGATATTTTAAGAAAACAGTCCAACTTGAATAAACTAAAAATAACCGAATAAATAAATGTATATTATTAGCACGGTTTATCTATTGTAATAGGTATTTATATCAATTCTAATAAATTGTCATAATATATTTGCTATTAAGATTTACATGTAGTCATCCGGACCTATATCTAGTAAAAGTGGTGGCCTTGGGTACAAAATGTCACGGGTTCAAATACTATCATCCCTACCCATTAATGAGGGATCAATTGAGATCGCTTAAAATTGGGTCCTAGTCAGTACTATAACTAGCTCGGGTGAGCTTGACTTTGATCGATGTTGTAGTAAGCTCGACTCAGGCTCGCCTGCCTGCCTCAACACTCAAGGCCTAATCTTAGCATAAAATCCGACACAAGATATTATATTGTATGGTTTAATTATAGAAATATTCCCCCCGTCCCAATTTATGTAGCACCATTTCCTTTTTAGTCCATCCCAAAAATGAATGTCACCTTTTCTTATTCGGCAACTCTTTAATTACACCATCTCTATTTTACCCTTGTTGGGTCCCACTTAATTTTAAAGATAATCAACAAAAGTACGCACTAAAATAAGGACAATTTGGTAAACATAACAAAGTCTTCCCTTATTTTTTAAACTTTGTGCCCGGTCAAATGGTGTCACATAAATTGGAACGGAGGGAGTAATTAATTCCAGGATAAAGTTTTGGGCAAGATAATAATACAATATTTAATTTACGGTATTAAATTATGGCAGAATCTATGTATTATTTTATAAGGGATAGAATGTGAAATAAAAATATGTATATTAGTAAATCGCTCTTTATAATTAGTATTCATCCAAATTTGTTTCATGTGACAATAGCAATTAGTACTAGGGGTGTCAAATTTGACCCAAAAGATGATGACCCGCCCAACCCGCCCAAACTTTTATGGGTTGAGCTCAAGATAATTTTATATTGGGCTGATTTCAGCCCAACCCAACATAGCTCATTTTAAAGTAATCTCTAACTTAGCCCAATACTAGCCCAATTCTAGTCCATTTTTAAGATTTACTTAAATTTGGGTTTATTGCTTGAGATTTAGTTTATTTGTTTAATATATACACTTTTCTTGTATTATGTATCTTATAAGTTTGTGGTGTGTTCAATATGAAGGGAAATATTTTTCACGAAAAATGTTTTACTTGAAAAATATTTATCACAAAAATTGTTTTCTTAAAAAATATTTTCCAAGAAAAATCCGTAAAAATAATTTTCAGAAAAATATTTTTCGAGAAAAATGTATTTCTAGAAAATATTTTTCTAAAAAATAGATCCTTCAAAAAAACTGGGTCAAGTTGGGCGGGTCATGACCCAGCCCATTTTTAGCCCATTTCAGCCCAACCCAATTCAGCCCAAATAACCTTTGGACCAATGTTAGCCCAACCCATTTATTACCTCAGCTCATTTTTATTGGGCCAATTTAAGCCCAACCCACCCATTTGACACCCAGCCAATTACTATGTCAATCGCAAGCAAATCCTTGTCGATACATTATAGACACTCAAATACGCGAGGTTACAAGATCCAGTTCCTAGCTCTCCCAGCCTTTCTTCTTGATTGCATAGAAAGCTGAGAGCACAAAAGGAATAAATATTGTGAACTGACTTGAAAAAACCTCTTCTATTTAAAGCGCCAAGGAAGGCTTTGTGATAACCTACAATGGCAAAAGTTGCATAGAACAACTTATTAACATCAAATGAAGTATCGACACTCCGTGCAAAAATCTGATCACGTTTCATTTGATTTGAATATTGAAGATCAGACCATGTTTTCAGAACTGAGACTCTCCCTTTCCCAAGAGCAAAGTAGAGTCCCAGTCAACAACCCCAATCGAATCTTTAAAATTCATCAGAGATTACCAATACCATTATCACCAGTAATCACCACAAGAACACTGGCCACCACTGAAATGGTGAAACCGATAAGGATCCTCAATATGATTTCCCTACTAATAATGCTGCTTACGCACTTGAAAACAGAATGGCAATCGCCACAGACTCTAAGGTTCTTGAATATTCGAAGAGTTGAACCTTCAAGAGTATTAATCAAAGCATATGCTACTGCAAGTCTTTCACTATGCATCCATAAATTGTGCTCCTTCTGTTCTTCATCCGTGTCATGCAATGCATAGCTTGTATCAGCCATATAACCAGCCTCCTGAATCTTTTTTCTAATTCTGTCAACTTCCTGTATATTTGCTCTGACTCCGGGTGAGACAAGTCTCCGATCCCAAAGGTGCTAATTTGGTTCTTTAACTTGACCCAACTGCAAGCAGGCTGCTTTTTAACTTTATGTGATTCCATTTCAGCTCTCACATTCTGAACGTCCTGCCACCTCCCAGAAGTTGCACAAATATTTGAATAAAGAACATAAGCCGAGTCATCCGATGGGTTAGATCTCAAAAGATTTTCAGCTGGTACCTTTCCTATTTCTGAATTTCCGTGCATCCTGCATGCTGCCAACAAGCATCCCCAAACAAAGTCTTTTGGTGGAACTGGCATATCTTTAATAAAAGCTATGGCTTCACAGAACCTTCCAGATCTTCCAAGAAGGTCTACTATACAAACACAGTGCTCTATGGCAGCCGGGACTCCAAATTCAGAAGTTATAGAAGCAAAATATCTAAGACCTTCATCTACTAGATCACCGTGACTACAGGCTGATAGAAGAGAGACAAAAGTGACATGGTCTGGTTTTGAACCTTGCTTTTACCATATGGTGAAAAGTATCCCTACCTTTCTGGAAAAATCCATGTCGGGCAAAAACAGATATTAATACATTTCAAGACAATCTTGGATGCATATTTGGTTCGGGGAGTATTTTCAGCACATCATTCATTTCGCCACATTTCCCATACATAGCCATTGTAGCAGTTTCAACAAAAGAATTTGAGTCAAACCCAAGTTTAGTAGATAAACAATGAATCTGCTTTCCCTCTTCCAAGGATGCCAAGTTTGCTGCAGCAGAGAGGCTGAATTGGTCAAACTCCAGTTTTTCCCTTTGCATCTGCAGAAGAAATTTCAACGCTTCCTCCCAGAGACCACGACAGGCATTCGTGGCAAGCATAGCATTCCAGGTCACCGATGTCCTATTTAGTAGTGAATTAAATGTAAGACTACTTGAAACGAGATCACCACAATCAGCATACATTGTTATGAGAGAGTTCCTGATGTACTCATTTGTCTCAAAACCAGTCAGAATTATATATCTGTGCAACGGCATGCTATACTTCAGCAGATCAGTTTCAGTTGAGCAAGAACCAAGAACGTTAATCAAAGTAATGTAATTTAGTGAATCCTCTTCCAGTCTTCCTCTCTCATTGACTTAAAAGTTCTCACTGCCTCAAGTGTGTTCTTATTATCTGCATAGCCACCAATCAATGCATTCCAAGTGACTAATTCCCTGTCAGGCATTTTCTGAAATACCTTTTTAGCCTCCCACATCATACTACAACACTTTCCATACATGGTGACTAATGCATTGCCAACTATTAAATTGTCATGGAGCCCATGAGCAACTACAAGAGCATGAACAGTTTTGCCTTCATCAAGCAATTGACCATCCGAACACGCAGCCAAAGCACTGGCAAAAGTCACATAATTAACTGTTCTTCGCAATTGAAGCAGTTCAGCCAACACTTTCAAAACCTTGAAGTACTTACCTGCTAAAACATAACCAGCCATCACGGAGTTCCACAAAATCGCATCCTTTGCTGGCATTGCCAAGAACAAACTTTCGGCATCTTTGTCCCTTGAAGCCTCCAAATACATGGAGAGAAGAGTATCATAGACACAAACATTAGAATCCCATCCCAATTTCAAAGACAAACCATGAACACCTCTTCCTAAGTTTAGACAGTCAATAGTTCCACAAACAGACAACAATGCAGAAAGTGTCGTTGAATTGACATCGTCGTGATCGTGACGCATTTCAGAAAAGGAGCTGAACGCTTTCTCGTATAATTGGTTATATGCTAGTGCAGAAATAATTGAATTCCACGATATAGTGTCACGCTCGATCATGGCCTCGAAGATATAAGAGGCATCCTCAATGCAACCAAAACTACCAAATAATACGTCATAATCTAATCCGTCCAACTCAAAATCATATTTTCACTAACTTTTAGTTTTTATTAATTCATTTAGTTTCCAGATGAAATTAAAACAGCATTTCTTTTCTTTATAGAGAACAAATAGAAGAATTCGGCCAGTTTTGACAAATTTTCTATAGGTCAAAGTGACCCAACCTTTCAGATGCGCTAGTTTGAACTGTGTTCAAATTGACCCCTCTATAATTTATTTTCAAATCCGTTTAATCCAAAGTAAGACAAACCAACTAACAAACAAAATTCCCTCCCAAACCAGTTACTAACTCTTAATTCAAACTTTAACTAACTAACTTGTATACAATTAAACATCGATTTTACACATGAGGCACTAGAAATGAGTAAAATGGTCCAGAGAAATGAGTAAATCCATTAATTTTACCTTTCAGATTGATTGCTCAGGGATGAACCATATGAAATTGATAATTATGAGTAAAATAGTCCTCTTTTTAAAACATAAAAAATAGTATTTCCTTGACTTACAAATGTACCATCAAGTGATGACAGCTTATTTTAAATAGGTTGATAGTGATTGAGAGTAAATTCTAATTTTAGTCTTTGTGATATCTGACCAAGCACATTTAACTTTTAGTTATCGTCGTTTGAGGTTTGTAATTATTAGCTTCCGCATGACACCGGATTATTTTGATCTCAACAAGGGGTGGGTGGGTTTGGGTATGATAGAGGGAGGTGGGTGGTTGTGAGGATGGGGGTGGGTGGTGTGGCAGAGGGTGGGGGTTGGGGTTGGGGTGGGGTGGGGTGGGTTTTGGTGTGACAGAGATGGGAGTATAATGGAAAAATGAAATACGTAACCATGCAAAAACCAGGGGTTGGGGTGGGGGTGGGGTGGGGTGGGTTTTGGTGTGACAGAGATGGGAGTATAATGGAAAAATGAAATACGTAACCATGCAAAAATCATCAAATCCGTGGTTACAAAAATTAGGCTTTTTCATGGTATTGAAGTGCTACAAAAGTGTTTGACTTTGTTGAATGATATTGATCTTATGACAAAAGTAAAAAAGCTTTTACTAAATGATAGTAATAGAATAATTGTAGCAATACACTTCCTTGTCAAAGCCACTCCTGCTGCGTGGATTGCCCTAGTATTAGAATTTAGATAACTAACATCACATTATTTTTGCTCGACTTGCTTGACATAAATCGATTGATCCTAGTTAAGTTCATCCAAGGAAGTGTTACTTCACTAACAGTAATAAATTATCAAAACATTTTCAACAAAAAGGTCTAAATGTAGTTCTGTAAATCCTGAAACTTCTGTTTAACAGATGTAGAACCTACTTAGTTTGGCATGTCTAGTACTAATATCATTTGCTTTTTCTCTTTCCTGTGTGATCTTGATATTTAATAGTCTTGATTTGTGGCTAATGCTGAAATGATCGACAGAACATGATGTCTAAGCCGGGCAAAGTAACATCATATATGTTACTCCTCAACTTAAAATTTCATCTTCATTATGTGTTTCATAATATTTATATGCTGGAGTTTGGCATGTTACAAATTCTGTATTAAGTGTTGTTAACTTGTTGACCACAATATATTTGAGATAACAACAACAACATACCAAGTAACAAGTGGGGGACCACAATATGGTTGAGATCAATGTTAAAAATATGTCTTTTTCTCTGGCATCTTTGGTATCCTGCAATTGGCAGTTAAAGATCTCCTATGAAAATATACACTGTGTTACACATATAGATTCGGTCTTGCTTAAGTGGGTCTCCACCTGATAAACTGAAAGGCATTTCCAAGTTCCAACAAATTCCTGTTAAGTAACCCTTGATGCTATACAAACCAGAAATAGAAAATTTAATCTAAACATCCCAAATGGTTATGCATGTTAAGCTTCTCTTTGAACTTATAATATTTCCCAAACTTGAAACCGGGTATGATAGTATAACGACCCGTTTGGTCGTTTAACACTTTTGGACTCTTTCTCGTTAAAATACCTTTTCCATAGCCTTAAATGAGATTCTTGACTTGGGGGATAGGTGACACGGTTATATAAGTGATAGTTAATTTTTGAAATATATTTATTTAATGTGTGAGTATTTTTTTCATAGGAATTTTATTTGCACACATATAAAGTATAAGTTGGTAAATAAAGTATTTGACGGAATGAACAAATTTTAAAGTACTCAAAGTGATTAAGGGCTTAAGTTCATTGGAAAAATTATTGAGATAAATTTTTGGGTCATGCCCACTTCTTAGGACCCATATATCTTAGTGGCCTAAGGTTTAAAATAATACTACTTACTTTTGGCATGAAAGAGGAAGGGACGAGAACACTTGGACATTACATTTGACGAGAAAAATTCTCGTAACAAGATTTTTAAGAGCATCAGGTAATTTCACTGATTTATTGATACAGTAACAAGATAGCGGAAACAAGAAAATAACAAGAAAGCAAAAGATAAAGAGGCAGACACAAGGATTGGAATCAAAAGCAACCCTAAAGTATATTAAACTAAAGGACCTCAATTGAATATACAATAAAAGCACCTAAACCTATGAAGTGGACCTCAAGGGAATTGAATTTCCAAGCAACCCCCTTTTCCAATCAAGGTTCAACAATGGCTTTTCCAAGCATTCAAAACTCTCACAAGAGTATTCAATATCAATAATCATAAAAAACTCCTTAGGTAAATAAACATACTCCTATTTATACTAGATAAAAGAGGAAGACTGTCACGACCCAACCCTGTGGGCCGCGACTGGTGCCCTACTTGGACACCCAGACAGACAAACCTATCAAATCGTAACACACGTATCCAAATCTAATCACATACAGATAACGTATATAGGCACAAATATCACACGCTGCCTCAAATTATATCAAACTGTCTTAGACATATTTCAAACACAACCATATGCATATACATATATCAAAAAGCCGGCAAGGCTATCGAATGTATCAAAAGCCAACAAGGCTATCAAATGTATCAAAAGCGGACAAGGCTGTCAAATGGCACAACGGCCCAAAACGCATATACAAATGCACGCCGACAAGGCTGCCACAACATATACAAAATGCACGCCGACGAGGCTGCCATAACGAATAGAGTCATGCAAACACATCCGTACAGAAGTAGGCACACACACCCACAAATACGTCTACAGACCTATAAAACAGACAAACCGAATCATATGGCGGGACAGGGCCCCGCCGTGCCCCTGAACAAATACATATATACATAGCGAACGAATATATACCAAAATGTGTGCTCTGAAATGAGAAGAGCACTCCAAACAGCAGAAGAGGGTGTCCTAAATGGGTAGATCACCGAACTGTGCGTCTGTACCTGCGGGCATGAAACGCAGCCCCCCGAAGAAAGGGGGTCAGTACGAAATATGTACTGAGTATGCAAAGCAGAATATACAGAAAGCAAATCTGAGACATAAACGAAATGGAAGTACCAAACATAAGTGCAATTCCAACATATCAAAATTTGCTTACTTTCAAAAATATGTAAGTAATGCATAGGGTACAGAAGAATAGGGTCGCCCACCCGTCGATGGCGCCATAACACAGCATAACACCAGAAAGTTTCAAATCTCCGTATCCCCGTCACATATCACATCACCACATAACGCCATACACAGCATAACACCAAATATAGGTGGAACCCGACCCTCTTTTGCGAGTAGCTCGGTGAACCATAAACACAGCATAACTCCGGAGTATATCAAAGTGCACACGATAACAGAACCAGCCCGGAAACCGGCGAAAGATATAACAGAACGCACGAGCAGAGTCATGAGTAACCATATGCATAAAACCATTAGCATAGACTCAAATATAAGTAAATGACCATACTTGAAATTCGAAATGTTAATCATGCCAAATTCTTTCAAAAGTCGTCCGAATTACATAAAGGAAAGTCGTGGGACCCACGGACGGGCATTGACCCGAGTCGGGCCCGCCTATGGAAAATATACTCATTATATGCCATATAAACTTCTACAAAAATATTGAAGCAATCCGAGCCTTTCTGTGAAAGATATGGCGTTCACAAATTATGAAATTCTTTAAAGTGAAACCTTTTTATGCAAAGTTCGGAAAGCGATTATTTCAAAGACGTAATGGTTCATACTTTTATCAAATCAAACATAAGAGTGCCAAGGAATATATATAGATCATATCATGCTCGGATTTCAAATCATAGAATTTTCCTAAAGGCTCGTAATCTAGCCTATCCAAAACTAAGGCATGCCAAAAGAAAGAAAGATTGCTTTACATACCTCGTACGCGCTCCAAGTTTTCCCAACTAAAGTTAATCCCAACCTACGCCTCGGGCTCCCCAAGGCCTATGAATACGCCAACGAATATCAAACATTAGCCATAGGTACTTAAGCCATTTATTCCAAACTAATTCTAAATTCTACAGAAATTTGGGCAGCATTTCCCCTGTAAATAGGCCAACCCGAGAATTTAACTCGTCCAAAATCAACAACAACAACCACAATAACCAACCTAGTAACATTGATAACCAATTCGAAAGGCAAAATAATAATAGTAACTCTCTTTTACATCATTCAACAACTTTCATAAATTCAACTCGACGACTTACCTTCAAGCCAACATCGATGCTTATATATTTAAATACTAACCCGAATCCATACCAACAATACTTAAAGACATTCTAAGCAATTCATACAACATTTCCAACAATCCAAAAATTTTCCCTTCCTTTCCACATAATGTAACTCTTCCATTCTAACTTCACACCATCCCACTAATATCAACATTTTTTCCATATTCATTAACTAACTCAAGATTATCCAAACATATTTCAATAACATTTTAAACAATATCCAAGGATTTGAACCATTCCGCCCATTTCCATATTCCATTCGAAACTTCTACAATTGCAACGAAACTACCAAATCGCATTGTTTTCTTCCAAATTCATTAATAACAACCATAGTTCACATTTAGCATCTTACTTTCATAATTGCATAAAAATTATATAAAAATCACATAATTTCTCATAACAACATACAACTAATTTCAACACCAACTCAACTCGTTAACCCTTTATCTACGTCATCAATGTCACAACGACACCTCTAACAAGCTAAATAAATTTTAATTCACCATTCTCTTTCATTACTGTGGCTCACGGCCACACTCCTCTTCACACACCCACACGACCTCTATAAAGTTTCTAACCATTAATTTCCTTCATTCTCATCACATAACCCATGATAACAACAACAATAATCATATGAACATAATCATACCCTCAATCCTTTCAATTTAGCAAGGATAGCAATATGTCCATAAAACAACACAACTTTAAATTTAACCATTTAATTCCTACATAATGCTACTAAAATCAATTCCTCATTCTTACTCAAAACACCCCCCTTACACGGCTCAATTTATAATTCAACATCAACATACATAACCCGTTTGTATTCAACACACATCTACCAAGATATACAAGTCTAAACTACCTCCAAAACATGCAGAAAAGAATTAAATCTTACCTTAGAGACAAGCTCTAATTTTTCACCATGAAATGTCTTCAAGAAAGCCATGGCTACCATGAGCTCCATCTTTTTCCTCCTCTTAATCTTCAAATCTCTCCAATTAATTGTGTAGAAGGGGGCAAAAATGGGCTGGCCGTGAACAGTACCCGTGAACAGTGGCTCCGTGAACAGTAGCGCCGCCGTGAATAGTGCCCCGTGAACAGTACGCCGCCCGTGAATAGTGCGCGGGAACTTCTTTCTCTCTCTAGGCTTGAGAGCCCTTCTCTCTAAAACCTAATTTGCAAGATTAATTTGTGGAATATGTGATGACTTAGTCATCCACTTATACTTATATATTATCTTTACAAAGTGGACATGTGTCAATTTTCATGACATGTGTCCATCTTTATTCAAGTCCAACCAAATCTCGCCACGTGTCGTGGGGCCAACTTTTCGATAATTAGATTAATTAATCACTAATCCCACTTAATAATCTAATCATGGTAAATTAATCCCAACTTTTCATTAATATTTTTACACTAAGTAAAATTCATAAGCAATTCATTTTCTAATAGAGACCGGAAATTAAAGATTTCTGTTTCGTGCCCGAAAATGATCCCGTCTTTAACTTGAGTCGATTCTCTTGCGAATAACTCGACGTATAAAATTACGGGATATAACAAAGACAACTATGCTTATTACAAATCCACCCTTAATGAAGTAAGGGCCTTGTTTGGTTGTTTTCCTTTAACTTGAAATCCGAAAATGCTAGCCTTTAAGTAATAGCCTCCTTGCAAGCATAAACATATTCATTCCCTTTCTCTAATCCATTTTCCCATGCAATCTTCCACACTTGGGAACTTCGAAATGGTGCCAAAGCATGCTCATAAGTACCCATTCCTTATGAAGCTTGGGCCTGCTCGACTCTATCCCTCGTAGGCGACCTTGACACAACTAGACTTGCATCATTCTCCCCTTCTTGAAAGAAATTTGTCCTCAAATTTAAGGGGTCACCTACACACATCCAACAAGAAGACAACATGCCACCACTACAAGATTCGTTAGTACTAGAGAGATCCGTGAGGATCAACTCACAATGACAATCATCATAAGCAAACAAATAGTAGAGGAACGTGTCTCTTAGTGCAAACTCAAAAGTAAAATCCCAATTGGACACAAAAGACTCATCACATGTACAAGGGATCTCACAAGAAAACAATGTGGTATGGAAAGCATCTACTAATGTCACGCCATCAATGTAGCCATCAACAAAGTTACTCACAACATCAAAGCCTTGTTTCTTTATCGATGGATGACTAATCAAATATGACACTATACTCTTATCACCACAAAAGACTCCCTCACTATCATTTTTAGCAAGAAATGGGTCATAGTCGGAGGGATCATTTGAATGAAGCAAAGCATGAATATCATCATCACAAATAGGCTGGGCATCATATAAAGATTCATAATCATGGACACTAGGGATAAAAAGGTTATTACTAGGATTCTGCAAGTAGTCAAGCAAGTCAATTCCCTTATCAACAAGTGGTTCACCCTCCTTTGGCATATCCATAACACTATTAATACCATCCACCTTTAAAAGAGAAGGGTAATCCCTCAATAAGAAATCTTCGTCAAGGGAAGATTGATTAATATCCCAAAGTGGGTTGCCATAGGTTTTGTAATTACTTAAGGAAGCTACCTCAATGTCATCACATACCCAACCATTAGGAAATTCACTAGAAATGATCTCATCATCATCAAATAAGGCATTATCATTAGAGAGAGAACAATTACTAGATACGGAAATGTCAAAACATGTGGTGTCAATTTCACTTAGGGAAGGATCATAAACATCAATCTTAATGCTAGGAAAACATTAATTCACACTCAAATTGGTATCCCAATCACCCAAAAAAGTAGCAGTACTATGAGAAAATGGGGTACCTCGACATCCATGCAAAGGATCCGCCGGATTGCTTCTGTGGGCCAGTTTGTGGAATATCTCTTCATCATAATAGCCCTCAACGTAATCCTCCACTTCCTCCCTAATATCCTTTAAACTTGCCAAAAGAGACACCTTATCCCTTATACTGGAATCCTTTCCTTTCTCACTACTCATGTTGACACCCTCTTGATCACTATTTTTCCACTTGCCCTTACTCTTCTCCTTCAACTCCCTCATCTTTTGGTAGAATTCATGAACTTGCAAAGGTGTCATAGGATAAAGGACATATTTGAAATCATTTTGAACAAGTGAGTACCTATTAGATCTCCCGTCATGCCTCGTAGCTCGATCATATTGCCAAGGTCTCCCAAGGAGAACATGACAAGCTTGCTGGGACCGCATCACACAAGATCTCATCTTGGTAATCTCCAATTTTGAACTTGATCAAGACTTGCTTTTGCACCTTCAACTCCTCACATTCACTTATCCATTGAAGCTTGTAAGGAGTAGCATGTTTGGTGGTTGGGAGCTTCAAGAATTCCACCAAGGAAGTACTTGCCACATTTGTACAACTCCCACCATCAATGGTCAAAGAACACACATTCCCCTTTATCATACATTTAGGGTGAAAGAGGTTTTCTCGCTGGCTCGAATCATCCATAGCCTTGCTTATCATAACCTTCCTTACTACAAAATTTGGCACGGTAAGCTCCCCTTCTCGAGGCAATGCCCTAGTACCTTGTTCATACTCATCATCCCTGAAGTCATCATCTTCTAGGTCTTCATTTTCTCTATCACCCTCGCATTCCCTTTCATTATCATCAACAAAACAAGGACCTTCATCCCTCACTACACATGCCCTCCAGTTGGGACACTCACACATCTTATGACCAAATCCGTGACATTTGAAGCATTGAAGCGGCTTTTTGACCCCTTCTTTTGGCACCAACTTTGGAGGTTGTTTCTCTACTTGATCGGTTTTTGCAAAGGGCTTCTTGTATTCTTGCATAGTTCCCTTATCCTTTTGCCAAATGGAGGAATAAGTTTCTCCTTCCTTATTTTTGTTCCATGAACTTGTGTACCCCCTTGACTTGTTGATCTTATCTTCGTTGAGCCCCTCCTCTATCTTAATAGTCGCTTCAAGAGTTTCATCAATATCTTGATAGTTATGGAGTCTCATTTGGGAAGCTATTTCTCTATTCAACCCGGCTCCGAACCGAGTCATGGCATTCATTTGATCCTCATCAAAGTCGCTCCTCATTTTCATAAGTTGGAACTCATCATAGTATACTTCCACACTCTTGCTATCTTGCCTCAAGGTGTATACCTTTTTGAGTTGCTCTTGTTTGTATCGTTCGGTGACATATTTGCGTCTCATAATCTTCTTTAAATCCTCTCAAGTAGGTGTGGAAGGAAACCCAACAATTCTTCTTGCTCTCACTTGAGTTTCCCACCATGTGGAGGCGACTCCTTTGAATTGGGCAATGGCATAAGGTGTCTTTTTTACCTCGGACATGTCATTAGTTAAGAAGATTCGGTCACATTGCATTATCCAATCAAAGAACTCATCGGGATCACTACCTCCTTTGAAGCTTGGAAGAGTGACTTTGATGGAGTTAAGACTCGTTTCTCGACCTCCATTTTTTGCATAGTTTATGTATCTATCTCCATCGTACTCATCACCTTGGTATTATTGACCACAGTACCCTATAACGGGCTTGATAACCTCCTTGCCTTCTAACTTGGGGAATAGGTCCATTCCTTCCGCCTCTTCCCATATATGGACCTTCCAAAACACGTTTCCCTCAAGCTTGATTAGCATAACGCTCACGGATAGCATGTGCTCTACCATCATCCTCAAGTGGTGGATCTTTCCGGTTTGGTTGTTGTACATTTGATGGGTTATGGGGTGGCAATGGTTCATGCGGTGGTGGGTCATTTGGAATTAGAGGTGGAGTGTTCCGTTGGGGTATTGGAATGTTGTTTGGTGGATGGTATTTTGGAGAGTGGTGTCTTGTAGGGTGTTTTGGGGAGTGGGGTTATACAATCCGTGAATGGTTTCGGGGGACACGCCACTTGTGTCACCTTGATAACGAACTCCCGGTGATAAGGACACAACCCTACTATCTCCTTCAATTGCTTCCACCCTACTTCCCAAGTTTTCTATCCAACCATCCAAACTACCTATCTTGTTGCTCATGTCTTGTAACATTTTCGCTATATCAACAAGTGTAAGCTCCCCGGTGGGAACTTGTGTTCCATCCTCCGTAGCCATGGTACCTATTCAAGACACTCAATAAAACAAGTAAACACGTTAGGTTAGTAAAATCAACTCACAATCTCTCAAGTATGCGCACCTTTGATTGCCTCACAAATTAGATTGGCCAAAATTTTCAGATTTTTTTTGATGTTCAGGTGTTGACCATGTGTCGTGGGCCCAACAAGAAAAAATCCCGTCTTTGAACTTTTCTTTCAGCCCGCGTTAGGCGTGCGTCGCGCCTTCAATGCTTGATGTATCCACGCGCGTTAGTCACACGACGGGTGGCTGACACGTGAGTTACTGTACGTTTTCTTTCTCGAACTTTATGCTGGATTTTCCAATTTGGTGATGTGGCTTGGGCCCACACAACCTAGTATTTTCCCCTTTTGGCCCAACAAACACCTTTCCACACTTGACCTAAAATTTTTTGGATCAAATAAACTTTTTGGTCATCTTTTTCCTATGAAGATATGAATATCTTCAAGAACTCTAAGAACATTCAAAAATCCAACCACCCTTAATTCACCTCCGAATCACTCCAAAATCTAGATCTAGGGTCTCCTTGTTGTAGAGAACAAAACCAATAACCCTTAACCTCCAATTTCCACCTAATCAACAAGACCCATCAACTTGTTCTTCAAGTTTTTCAAAACTTCAAACTTCAAAAATGGTAGACCCTTCAAACCTTTGCCAATTTCCCCCAAATTTCGGATTCCTACCCTTCTTCACTAGAAGAACAAAACCCAATAACTTCCAATCTCTAATTTTCCCTTCTTCTACAAGACCCACTTGAGTTCTTAGACCTTCAAACCCCCTTTAATGGTGAATGACTCAAAGACTCGAAATTGAAGATTTAGACTCTAGAAACACTAGGAAACTCTAATCTAACACTAGTTTAACAAAATCAATAAGAAATTCGTTGATTTTTTTTTGGTAGAATCAAATCCCAAGAATAGATTTGCTAGGGCAAACCTATTAGTGGCTCTGATACCAATTGATACAATAACAGATAGCGGAAATAAGAAAATAACAAGAAAGCAAAAGATAAAGAGGTAGACACAAGGATTGGAATCAAAAGCAACCCTAAAGTATATTAAACTAAAGGACCTCAATTGAATATCCAATAAAAGTACCTAAACCTATGAAGTGGGCCTCAAGGGAATTGAATTCCCAAGCAACCCCCTTTTCCAATCAAGGTTCAACAATGACTTTTCCAAGCACTCATAACTCTCACAAGAGTATTCAATATCAATAATCATCAAAAATTCCTTAGGAAAATAAACATACTCCTATTTATACTAGATAAAAGAGGAAGACAACTATGCTTATTACAAATCTACCCTTAATGAAGTAAGGACCTTGTTTGGTTGTCTTCCATGAACTTGAAATCCGAAAATGCTAGCCTTTAAGTAATAGCCTCCTTGCAAGCGTAACCATGTTCATTCCCTTTCACCAATCCGTTTTTCCACGCAATCTTCCACACTTGGGAACTCCGGAATGGTGCCAACGTATGGTCACGAGTACCCATTCCTTGTGAAGCTTGGGCCTCCTCGACTCTATCCCTCGTAGGCGACTTTGGGGCAACTAGACTTGCATCATTTTTGGTTCTTGATTTAGTATAATATATTCACTTCATGCATAATGACTATGAAATAATAGACCTAATGATTGAGATGACATTGGGTAATGATTATGGATGATGATGGATAGTAATGAGTTAATGATTAATCAATTATGATGGAAGGATAAAATGCAAATGAATTCATAAGTTTTTTGTAATGTTACTGGAGTCATACGTAAATGTTGTTTCTAAGCTTCTGGTTTCGTAATTTCCTTTAGGTTTCAAGATTATCATATGTTTTCATGTTGAGACTACAATTTTCAATATATTGAACATATATAATTGAATATGGGTGTATTAGATTATATGAACACCTTCAAGTTCATGGTATTTGAGATATGAAGAATGGTATTGTAATTCTTAAAATTTTGGAAATTGAAGGTTTTGAGCCCTAGTCTTATTAAGAAATGAGAATAATGATTTGTGAGTCCATTTATGGATGAAATTGACTAATTTTCTAGATATATGACCCTTAGGTTATGGGTAAAATGATTTTTCAATAAAATTCCAATTTTTCCCTTATGAGCCCGAGATCACTTTTCGGGATGCGTTTTTGGGTTTCGAATATAAGTATAGAAATATGAGAGTTGTTAGATTCGTATTCTAACGTAAATTATATATTTGATAGACTTCGTCCGCTCGAAAGCACTTCGGAAGAAAAAAGCTTTAGCATGAGAGTTCGTGGCACCCGTTTGGCATTGAGGTAGGTTACGGTTTACTTTAGTTAGACTCTGATTAGAGAATCGTATGTAGTTGTAGAAACTGATGAGGATAGCATGATAGGCCTTCAGGCATGAAGTGGAGGTGAATTCCAATTAAGTTGGTTCTATCAGCTGTTATGTGGGCTTGTCGCCTTATGTGTTATGTTCTGTGATTATCACCTGTTTGTATCTCCGTCACATACTAGCTCACTCATCGAATGGTAATATTGATAATTGAACAGTGGACAGTAATATGAATTGTACTTGTTGATTGTATATTGTTGATATTTTTGAGATTGATATCATGCATGACATGCTTTCCATATTATTCTTGTGATGATGGTGAGGTGAGTGATTGAGAGACTCCGAGGTCTTTGCCGGAGATTGAGAGTGACAAAGAGACTCTGAGGTCTTTGACGGAGATTGAGAGTGATTGATAACCTTCGAGATTTCTGCCGGAGAGAACGAGTGGTACATGGACTTCGCGGATCCCCCATGGCTCATGGCTTTGAGGCACTGCCCTTAGCATGTGTGTACAAGAGTGGAGTGACAGAGGTGACTATTGCATTGCATTGTATTCATCTACTTATATATTGACTGATCATTTGGTGAATTATATCTGTCTTGGTTGATTTCATGATTCCTTACACTTTACTTGTATACGATACGTGACCATACCTGTTTGTTCTATATGCTACTTGTCAGTTTCCACTTCTTCATGCGTTATCTAATCATTGTCGGCCTATGATACTTATCGGTACTAGTGTTGTATTGATACTACTCTTGCTGCACTTTTTGTTGAGTGCAGAGTACGATCCAAGCTCCAGTTCTACGTCTCGTGGCCGATACGCGAGGGTGACATCTTTTGGTCATTCAGGGTGAGCTACTTGGTCATCCATGGCCCCTGAAGGGTCCTCTTTTATTTACTTTTGTATTTGCATTCGACAGACAATATGTAACCTTTGGACATTTTCAGACTTGTATTCCAGATTGTATTTAGCGCTCTTGTACCCTTTGACCAGATTTTGGGGACGTTGGGACAGTTTAGTTATGAGTATTTAAGACTTGATAGCTTATTCTCATTAATTTTTTCGCTTATTAAGCTTGTTTCTAAAGATTAGGAAAGTGGTTCGCCTACCCAGGGGGATAGAGTAGGTGCCACAGCAACCCGCGAAACATAGCCGCTCCAATTAAGGGCCGCTCAATACAATCAGTGGCCTCAAGCCAAAATCAAACGAAATATCATAAGTACTTTTAATAGAATTCATTTTTTTTTTTTTTTAATTTAACCTTTTAACCCTTTTAGATGCAAAGCTATAAAGTTATCCTTCTAAGGATTAATTCATTCAAATAATCCTTTTTCATAGACAAATAAAAACAATTGCTTGAAAAAAATTTGGTTGAAAAGAATTGACTTTAAAAATGTATATTAAACTGTTACAAACATGAACGAATGAACAAGAAGAAGGAAAATCAGAACCAACAGGATATACATATAACAACAACAACATACCCAGGGTATTCCCATAAGTGGGGTCTGGGGAGGGTAGGATGTACGCAGTCCTTACCCTACCTTTTGGGGTAGGGAGACTGTTTCCGGTATACCCTCGGTTCAAGAGAACAAAGCAAGATAAAAGGATAAAGAAGCATGATATCAAGAAAAATTATGACAACAGGATAGACATATGTACTAATTACTGAGAGGTAGAAACTTAACATAATTTGTTCACTCATTTGAACAACCCAAACTAAAATCTTAGAAAAATAAAACCATTTATTTATGATAATTAGAAAAATTATATATTATATAAGATTAAATACCATTTTCAAGTCTTTTAATGTAAATATTTATAATTTTCTTGTATGGTGACATTGGAATGCATTAGACCTTCTTCCACATTATCAAGTTTTTATATCAATATCTCAAGTCACATTTAATTTTAGTTCTTTAACAAAAGTCTTCTTACACGCACTATAGAATCACTATACGTATTGCAAATTTAACATTAATATTTAAAAAGGTTCATTATTTCCTTATATCGTCATGACGCTAGGAATGTCGTAAATTTTCTTTTCAAAACTTTAAGTTTTTAGTTAAATGGTAGTAGAACTTTGTGTGATATTTTAGAGCTTTGAATTAAACTACTTAAATCTTAATATTTACCAATAAGATTTTTGGTAACAAGAATCAAGGTATTGTATTGCAACACATGACCAACATTTTATTAACTCGAAAGAACTTCCAAGTTATATAATAAGACATGTGATACTAACTTTTTGCATACCAAGATATAAGTATAAATATCGCATAAATGATTAGTTACATAATAATAGCACTCTTGGGGGGCCTAAAGCTGATGCTTTAGTTTCCTTACCCTCGAGCCACCCATGACTCCAATCAACTCGAATATATTTACAGGCTTTTTTTTAATAAAAAAAAAACTCATAGAAACTGCTTCAATATCGTCCATGCTTATACTTGAATAACAACACTGTGATAAACTATTTGCTATTGTAAAGAATAGTGAGGGATGACATGAAGCTCTATCACATTGCTCTCTTATATACACCTTAATGGTAGGAATTTTAGAAACTATTCCTTTTCCTATAGGAGTGCGTGGAAATGTTAAAACAATTTTTCTTTTCCTATATATATAAGGAATGCACAAAAGTAAAAAAAAAATTCCCTTTTTCTGTATGTTTGAGAATTGCGTGAAAATTTAGAAACTATTTTTTCCTTGTCTTGTATATTTTAGGAGTCTGCACAAATTAAAGTAAACTTTTTCCTTTTACCTCCTCTCACGCATTTATTTCCACTAAAATATTTATTACCCTTTTGCTTCTCTTTCTTCTAGTAATGTATAAATTAGTTCATGTTAGAGAATAAAATTAAAATGTAAAATGTATACATAATATAACAATTAAAACTTTTAGGATTACTTAGGGAAGCTGAAATTAGAGGTTAGTACATGCACTTTTTAGGGCAAATGTAAAACAAGAAAAAAAAAGTCTTTTAGGTACTCGCAATGTAGGAGACTGTAGTTGAATGTCTTAGTCGCTTGTCCGCCACACTGTATTTTATAACTTTTTGGATCCTTGGGGTCCAAGTTTAACTTGGGTCTTCTGTTAGTCCATCAAACTAATTTAGTCGTTGGGGCCGATATATGCTTTTCTAATTGGTTAAACGTACATGTTATCCCTTTAGACTCAGTCAATAGGAGTTGATGTGGATTGAGGCGAGACTAGAAGTGCCAAGGCATGACCCATGTGCCACATTGCCTAGGGTTGAAGGCTTTGACTCAGTCAGGCGACGGTTGAGCCATAGGCTTGACCATAGGACGGAGGTCATCCTACAGGATTCTTTTGAGCTACGGGCTGGGCGTTACCTTCAGATTAGGTTTGGAGACTGGATATGTACAATTTTTGACCACTATATACCCCTTCCCACACCAAAGAAAATTTCATGGAAATAAAAAAAAAATTATTATTCAGAGGTAAAAAATAAATACAAGAATTAAAACACAAAATCTAAAAGGAAGTATTGAAACAAAGTGTTCCTGGATTAGAAGTTCACTTTGCTTTTCCATTTTTATCACAGTAGCCTTGGAAGATAAAATGCCAAAAGAAATATTTGTATGCATAGTAGTGTAAAATCTGAACTCAAGTGAAAAGACTCTTTTGTCAAGTTTAGAATTACAGTAATTCCACTAAAAATCAGAAAAGTTATTAAGACTCAATAATTAATTGGTTCCAATTTGATCCAAACAACTTAATTATGCATGAGTTAAAAGGACGTAAAGATACTTATCCGAACCCGGCGTTTTTTTATCTATTGTTGCATCAAGGTTTTGGGTATACTGATGACTATTTGAAAAAAAAAAGACTATTTTTCGTTTGATTTAACTATGCATAGATGAAAAACTGCAAAACCAGAACTCATACAGATAGAGGTTGCAAAATTGCACCAGATTAGTATGGCAGCATAATGCAACTCTGAGAACCCACAAACTCCTCGAAACAAATAACTGAAAGTTGCACTAGATAACAGTATGTTCACTTTTTCTATGTAAAGACAACATAACAAATTAATATACACAACGTATTACAACAGGAAAAGTGAAGTGCTTTTAATGATCAACTCTGATGAAGAATCAGAGAAAGCTTATGTGCACAGAAACTGGAAACAGACTGAGAAGCAGGAGTTCCACGTCCTTCAATCGAACAAATAAATCTAGAGAGAATTTCGCCTTCCATGGATGCTAGTGACAGCTCCAGAATGACCAGAAATCTGATTGTTGCACTTCGCCTTTAGTGAGTGTACCATCTAACAACCGTCCCTCTAATATGTATAATATACTTCAGGGATATGTGAAACTTTCCAAGAATCAGCACCTAGTTTGTCTGGACGCAATGTCATGATAAATTCATCAGGCATGTCAAAGAATTCAAGAACCCTCAGATTAAGGAGGCACTCGATTCCCGTTGGCACGCTTTCCAACAAAGCACATCTCTGGATAACCAGCTTCTCAAGATGTGGTATTGCACCCTCCCCGATTGTCACCCGTCTTAGTCCTTCCAACTTGTCCAAATTTAACAGCTTAAGCCTTTGAAATTTCCCTTGCTCAAAGTATAGCTCCTCTCCAGTGTATCCCACAAGAAATTCAAGATGGACAAGATTGGGCAAATCTTGGAGATATTTGAGTGGGTCTTCTGTTAAACGAGTCTACCTGAAGTAAATTTTGACCAAGGAATTAAGATCTAGAATCCACTCGGGCAACTTAACAATGCGTCCTGTCAAATACAGGCGCTGAAGAAGAGGTGGAGGAGAAGACATGTAAGAAAGATCAAGAATCTCATGCTCTTCCGTCGATTTAAGATTCAAAGACTGAAGCTTGTAGAGCCTTTCAATTGATGAGCACACAATCCTCCCATCTTCTTCTCTCAACTTCAGAATGCAAAGTCGTCTCAGTTCACTCAACATCCCTACTTCTCTAAGTATGCCACTTCCAGGGGTTGCTCAATATACACAAGTTTCTGCAAGGCTCTCAAAGTTCCAATTCCTCTGAAAGCCTTAAAACCTAGTGAACAATTGAAAGGAAGATACGAATAGGATACAGCTCTATAGACTAAAAGGTTACGGAGATTTTCAAGTTTTAAAATCTCCACAGGCAACTCAGTGATATATGTCTGCTTCAGATCTAATATTTCTAGCTGTTTGAGCCTTTCAATCTTTATGCTTTTATTGAGCCGGGGGTCTTTCGGAAACAGCCGTCCTACCTTGGTAGGAGTCAGGTCTGCGTACACTCTACCCTCCCCAGACCCTACGATGTGAGATTTCACTGGGTTGTTGTTGTTGTTGTTGTTGAGCCTTTCAATGGATCTTGGAAGTATTTTCACACTGGTACTCCTCAAGCTTAGATACCTTAAGTGAAACAATTGGAAAACCGTCTCTGGAATCATTTCTAGAGGAGCTCCTCTCAAATCTAAAACTCTGAGCATCTTGGAGCTACCAAGCACTTGACTTATGCAAGACAAGGACTGTGCATCTGCTATACCAAATGTAAGCAAAGAGCGGAGTTTAGTGGCTGACCTTTTCACTTGCAGGTTCCTCAATGTGCCATGGATTGACAGGCGCCTAGTTTTTTCAGGCCACAATATATTCTGCTCATCAGTTGTTGTAGTAAAGTTGTCATCTCTTGATTTTGAAAGAATAAGCTCACGATATAGGTCATGAATCTGGCCCAATTTCATGCTACCCTCATTATTGTACTGAACTGGACGGATCAAGCTTCTGTTGATGAACTCATTGAGATAGCCTTCTGCAATGTCTTCTGTTACATCCCGTATTTTTGAACGTCGGGTTAATTGTAAGTTGAGGTGGGGCCCACACGTCAAGATTTTTTTTGGGACATGTGAAAAATTATATAAATCACATATGTGAAGTTAAACACAACTCAAGAAGGACCCTTGGGCCAAATCAAAGTGGAAGTCCTCCAAACGAATATTTTTAAGAAAACGTTTTCGGGTGACCTAACTTTGGGGGGCAAAAACTGTATTATAAGTTTGGAATTTGGAAAAATACCAAGAAATAGAAGTTGTAGATAATTGAATTAGCTTTCCATCCATAGGTCGTGGGTTCCCAGGTGATGTCGGTACAAGGAGATATGGACGTTTTAAGGTCGAAAGGTCAGTGGGCTAGGCCCAACTCGGGACCAACCGAGTTGGCCCAAAAAAATGAAAAGAAAAATTTAGGCCCAAGGTGAGAGGGTGGCCGGCCATACCTGGTCCAAGCCCACCAAATTAATTAATTTCCATGTGGCAAAATAATTATAAAGGGATCATTATCCCTTAGATGATTCAAGAAACTTAGAAGGAGAAAGAACAAACAAAACAAGAGCAAAAAAAAAAAAGGGCCATTTCGGGTTTGGCCATAGAAAATTCACCCCTCCAAATCTTCCTCCAAAAATTATTTTCTTGTGGTATTCCTACTAATTTAAGGGTCCTTTACAACTTGGTGTAATTGTTTTGGAAGAAGGAGCACTTATTTCTTCAAGTTGACAACTTGTTCAAGTGAAGGAGTTGTAGAAAAAGGTAAGAATCAATTCCTTTTTCTTATGTTTTGAAGGTTTGTTTATGTTGTGGTATGTGGAAATGAGTAGAAATTATGGAAATAAGGAAGTTTGCAAAGTGGGTATGTATATACATATGTAGCCATGAGTGTATATATGTTGTATACATATATGAGTTGAATTTTATGTTGTATTCTAGTTGTGGTTATGGTGAAAATTATATTGGGAATGAAAGTTGAATGAATTTTGGTTGAAGTTGGAATGTAGAAGATTATGTCACTTTAGAATGATTTTGTGATATTATGGAAATGAAGTTGTTAATATGTGAATTATGATTATGGTTGATGAAATTGGAAGATGGAAATATGTTATGAATATGTAGGTTGAAGATTTGAAGTTTTGGGTGAATAATGTTTTGGTGGAAAGTTTATATATTTTGTATATCTTGTGAATATTTCGTAGAAATGATATGAAATATTTCCAAATTATATTGTGATGATCTAGATTAATGATGAATGTGAAACCATTGAGATTAGTTTGGAAATTGAAGTTGAAATGAAGGTTATGACATTATGTTGGAAAGATAGCTAGTTAAGTTATATTGTGTTTATAGTGATTGTTGTTGTTGTTGATGTTGTTGTTGGGTTGTTGTTGATTGTTTTGGCCGAGTTAAATTCTCGGGGATGCTATATGTATAGGGGAGATGCTGCCCAAATTTCTGTAGGCAATTATGAATAAAGATTGAATACTTAAAGATTGAAAATTGAGAATTGGTAAATGTGACCAATTGCAGATTTTGGGCGAAACGGGAATTGAATTTGGAAAGGCGTAAAGAGCATATAAGGTATGTAAGGCTATCCCGATTCTTCTTTTGGCATGTCCTAGGTGTACTAGGATCGGATTTGAGTCTCGGAAAGTATTCTGCTCATCGGAATCTGCATTTGAAAATACCCCTTTTTCATTCAATTGAATTGAACCCTATAAGTATGCTTTATTGAAAGAATTGTGCAAACTTCCGCAAATTGTCTAGAAAATTATGGAATGTCCCTAGAACCTCCGTAGGTGACTTTATAAGCTTAAAATACGTAATTTGAGCCCACCGCTTCGTTTGTCCCGAGGTGGGCCCACTATTTCCGATTTTACCCTTTTGTGTTTATGACTTGTCTTCGAGCATTTTTTTTTTAGAAATATTCTAACTACTCTTTTAACTACTAAATAATAATTGTTTTAATATTTCATTAAGCCTTATGAATTGTTTTGAAACTTGGGAACGATCTCAGAAAGATTATGCTTCTGTAACCCATTTTGACATTCAAATTTCACTTACTATGACTCCGTTCGATTTCATTGATTTGATCTGTCATTCGATATGCTTCATTGAGTCTCTGGAAATATATATGGTATTTTTATTGCATTTAGTTTCTCACTACTCCATTCGTGGATGCCTCAATGTTTCCCACACTGAGCCCGGGCCAGGATATGTTGTCAAGCGTATTCCTCTGCATTGTTCGCCGTGCCTCGATGTGAGGGGGCAGGTATACATGTACATGGGTTGTGGAGTATGCTGTGCCATGTACACATATTCTGATATGATATGATATGATCTGTTATGGCCATCTGATATGATATGCTACATTACGGGGTTGGGTCGTGACATCTTCAACTGTCCTCCCCTCTTTTCGTTTCACAAAACCTTCTGTTATCCACCGGTAGATCAGTGTATTGCACTCAATTAAATGATCCTCGGGATAAATGCTCAAATACAAGAAACATGGTTTAATATAGTAGGGGAGATCATTGAAACTGAGTAGTAAAACAGTTTTCATACTATCAAGTTTGTCATTGCTATCCAGTTCAGGGCCAAGGCTGTGATTAAGCATTTTCCATTCCTTAATGTTAGTCCTGTTTTTTGTAGCCAAAACCCCAGCAACAGCCACAATAGCCAGCGGCAATCCACCACATTTCTTTAAGATGTTCCTACAAATGTTCTCCAAGTTTGAAGGGCATGAATTACCATGAAATGCCTTTTAACGAAAAAGAACCCAAGACTCTTCTGCAGACAATGCCTTCAACTCATGAACATAGCCATTGGTCTCTATGCTAGAAAAGTAAGCTACATTGAAAAGACGTGTTGTGAGGATAACAAGACTTCCATTATTTACATCAGGCAAAGCATATCTGATAGCTTCCTGATACGCTCAAATTACACCTATTAATGGCGTAAAGCGGACGTTGTCAAATATAGTAACCCAACAAGGTTGGGGTCGAATCCCACAGGGAATATGGAGAGAAAAGAGTACTAATCGTATGCGATACCAATCTTTAAATGCTTTAATCCTATTCCGGATAGTTTGAATTGATTGTTGAATAATGTAATTGAATACTTTGACTTAGAATGTAATTAATATGAGAGAGAGACTAAGGTTGTGTTTTCCAATTTGATTAGATATTATGCTTCGGATATCAATGTGATATACTTCTAATGGTTGTTCTAAGAATATGCACTTGATCTCTTAAAGACTTCTTAATGTTTCCCAACAGTTAAGCAGTATTTCCTCTTTATGATTCTTCCGAATATAAAAGAGTTACAATCGAAGAGCGACCAATAATGTCAATTTAGACTTATTCTTATTCCTAAGTTAGTCTATTAAACAAGGGTTAACGCTTCGAGTCATTGTTATTCAATCTTACCAATATTGACTCTCTTTCCCAAGAAAAATCAATATAATGGCTTCGGCTAATGCTTGCAATCATTACCCAACGTTACAACACAAAGATAGAATAAATAACAACAACCATTATGCATATATCAATAATAGAAACCCATTCACATAATACCCATCATGGGATTCACAACCTTAGAATTGAAATTAGCTACTCATAATGTTTCTTGACAGAAAAAGCTTAAAGATTAACATAATACACTTACAATACTAATACAAGATGGAATGAGAGTGAAGTTGTTGCCTTAAATGCTCCAATCACTTCAAGATTAAAAATCTAGGGTTTATGCCTCTAAAATAAAATCTGAATAATGAATTAAAACCCTACATTATGTATTTATAGAGCCAAAAATCGCGCCAAGTTTCTGGACAAAAATGCCCTTACGCCGCATTGTTACGGACCGTAACTCAGGTTACGGTCCGTCCTTCATTTCGTCATTTGACCACTTCGACGTTACGGCCACCATGCGACGAACCGTACCCTGTGTTACGGTCCGTCCTTCTGAAGCGTAAGTGGTGACAATTACTTGGCAACTCTCTGGAATTTTGGATGATGTTACGGTGAAGGGTTACGGACCGTAACATGAGTTACGGACCGTAACACTAAACCGTAACACTGAAGATTTTATTGAAACTCTCTGGAAATTTAGCTCATGTTACGGTGACATGTTACGGACCGTAACATGAGTTACGGAACGTAACACTTCACCGTAACACTGATGGTTTCAATGAAACTTTCTGGAAATTCAGGCCTTGTTACGGTTCAAAGGTACGAACCGTAACATGAGTTACGGACACCGTTACGGTCCGTAACATGAGTTACGGACCGTCGCTTAGCTCAAATTTGTCCGTTTTTCCAGCATTACTTCTCATTTCCGATCCTTAGTTAATAAACCCTATAAAACACAAAAATAACATAAGAAACAATATAAAAACACTTAAAATCAAGCAATATTTCTAGTTACAAAGGCATAAAATGTGCCAAAATTCACGGCACATCACTTCCCAAGCTTGAATGGACCAGACATCATCAAAAACTAGCAAATACATTCTCGATTGCAGGAATACTTTTGCTATTGCTTTTAGCCTATTACTGCTCATGTTGCTTAGACCTTCAGGTGCAGGCTGCTTCACTTTGTCGTAGAGCTATTGAATCATGTCTTTTAAAACTTCCTCAACCTTGAAGGACTGGGAAACTGTTATCCAAGCAAGGCTATCGAAGTTTTTATTGACTGCTGCATCCTCACACACTTTCTTAACCAGGGTGGTCTTTCCTGAACCTCCCATTCCTACCACCGAAACCACTTTAAGTCTAGGATCATCCTCCACGAGCCAACCAATTAGTTGCTGTCTGGGATTTTCAATGCCCATGAGCTCAGCTTCTTCCAGCAACAACGCATCGCCTCTGCGATCATTTGCAGTATCGTAGGCATGGTTATAACTTGAACCTTGCTCCGGGACATAAAATTTGTAACGGTACCTTTGATGGCCCTCTGCAATATTGCAGACTTTTGATCTGATGGCTTGGATTTCAAAGACAAGTTTATGGCGGGATTTGATGTTTCTGATTGAGAAAACCAATTTAGCAATGAAACAACAAGATCCATGGAAGTGATGATCATATGACAAGACAATGGACTCGTCAAGAACATCCTCAATGTCATGGGCGACATCTCTCACTTGCCCAACCCAGACTTTGACCTCTGCATCTCCTTCCTCTAAAGCATCTGCCACACCAAGAAAGGCTATCATTCTCTCCAATTCATCTTTGATATACTGGATATCGTCCTTGACTCCCTGAAGCAGTATTGTTTCTTCTGCTAATAAATTTGTGATTTTGTCAAGTACAAAAAGGACAACAGAGTTTGCCATCTCCACCTGATCTTCTCAAGTGTCTATGCTCATTGGTTTTTGTAATCAAAATAAGAACAGGCCCATCTTCCTTGTAATTCTTTTGAAGAGGCAAGAATCAAAACCAAACAAGTCAAGCTAGGAATATTTTATATTGTCGTCCCCTGATCAGTCTAGAGTTCTTCGTGTCCCAAAAAAGAGAAACTCAGTGGAACATTTATTGATTTGTGTGTCATTTTTGTCATTTTCAAAAGGAAAAAGGAATCCAGTGCCATATTCTTACCGACGTTAATTGGGTTATTTCAACATCAAATGAAAAAAAAAAGTCAAGATAAGGGGACGAAATAACCTGTAAAGCATATATAGCTGATTAAAAACTAAAATAAAGTTCGAAAAAGACAAAAATAAGATTTATCCTTAAAGCATCTCCCTTTACTTGTGAATGAGTCAACAGAATCTACACAAAAGCTTTTATGGATAACGTGGATGAAATCATTAAGAAAACTTCTCAACTAAAGTAAGGATTCAAATTTATCTTCCATAGATAAGAAAAATTGGTTTACCAACAAAATACAAATAAAAAATGAATCTCTAGCTCTCGCCTTGCTTTCAAATAAAATTTTACTCTAAAAGGTAGTTGGGTGTATAAAGTATCTCACGTTAGCAGGGTTAGGGGAAAGTCCTACCCTAATGCAAGTATAGTGGCTGATTTCACAGCTTGAATCCGTGATCTATGGGTCGCACAGAGAAAAAATAATGTAATCAAAATTTCATCTCCTAATATTTTTTTTCTATGAAAGCAAATCCCTTTTTTCTCACTCTTTTGATGATTTATGAATTTGAATCCATTTTATTTATGCTAGTGATAGACGGAAAGGGAACCAACTCGTTCGTTGATCCTAGTAGAGGACGAATTAAGGCCTGAAGTTGGTTCATCGAGCAAGAGGAAAAAGACAAGTTCTCGCAAATAAATTCCAGCAAAATCCAATGTTTGACCCTGTGCTTTATTTATGGTCATAGCAAAACATAATCGTATAGGAAATTGCGTCCTTTTGAAAGGAACGGGCATTTTTTCATCTTGAGATGCTATTAATGGTATTCTTGGGATAAGGACGTGTGTATCTTTGAAGTCACCGGATGAAATCTTAACACTTATAACATGTGGCTTGAAGTTGCAGCAAGTCAACCGTGTATCGTTACATAAGCCCTCACATGGATTTAGATTTCGTAATAATATAATCCGACAATTATCTTTCAAAGATAACTTATATGGTGGCAAACCAGAAGGGTTAAGAGTATGTAATAGGTCATCAAACTGTGCATGATCATTAGGTTCAATAGTTTCATCAATACCAACGAACGTTTTTGATGTTCCTGGAAATTTAGCTATAAGCATGTCATTTATTTCGTTTACGAAATCTTTTTTTCTTGTTAGAATGACACGAGAATTTGAGGAAGATGATATTGAGAAAAATGTATGCATATTTGGATACATTATTATGAAAAATTTATCTAAAGATTCTCTTTCAGTTGTAAAGGGAATAATGAAAGAATCTGGAATTTCAATCTTATCTCTAGAATTGACTTTTTCCTGTCCATTTCCAATTCTCATTAAATAATCACAGAATCGAGGATCAGCTTTTGCTCTCATATTTTCGGATAGGGAAATCTTTCAAGTTCTTCCCAAATGTCAGAATATAATAACTTTCATTAATGATTTTTTTTTTTTCGTTTCGCACAACAGGAAGCGTTTGTCTGAAATCACCTCCAAAAACCACAGCTTTTCCAACCAAAATGTATGTTTGTAACCACGAGGTCTTTCAATAGAAAATCAAAAGCTTCAATCAATTTTTTTTTTGGCCATTGACACTGTTACGACCCGTTTGGTCATTTTTTAATACATATACTTTTATCATTCTTCCACAATTTCTTCATTAGCCCTTATTCAACACCAACCAACCTTTAAATTTCTCCCAATTCACCCATTTTCTTTGTTTAAGCACTACTCTTTTTAAAAGTCACACAAGTTAGAAGGGAAACTTTTTCGCTACATTTTTTTCTGTCTTTTTCAGATTTCTTTCTTTTCTCTTTTTTTTTTCCTTTCAATTCCCAACTAACAAGTGAATTAGTTCCGTTCATTCGGCGCTCCCATTGTCTTCCTAGATTACAATTAACAACCATTTCCCCTCTTTATTTCACATCCCAACTCCCATTATACATGTAAATGATTGAAGTGCTCATAGAGTATTTGGATCAAAAATCAAGTTTTATAGAACGAAGGGGTAAAGGCTAATTAACTGCTATCAAAGAAAAGGCTAAAGGCTCAAAAGGGTTAACTAGGGTGCTATTTGCAAGTTGGTGGGATAACTTTTTAGTCTTTTTAGTGACTAATCAAAGAAACACCTCTATCATTTTCTAGGCTCAACCGAACTTCATTTCGCTTTGTGAACACACAGGGCAAGTTCTAGACGTCAATACCAAACATGGATTCAAATTCAAAACCTTACTCACACATGGCACACAATCAACGCAAGAGGGATCCGGTTGTCCCTCGAATCAAACAACAATGAAAATCAACAATGCCAAGTGGGTCATACGAGTCAAACAAAAACCATTTTCAAGTGCTTTCAAGAAAAGTGATACAATTTCACGGCATGTTTTCACAAAAAAATTTCAAGATCACTCATATGCCAATACTTCACCTAACCCGTGCACCTAGCATTTGAATACACATATCCTAAGGACTAATTTTCCCTCAAGCAGGTTGTCATCCACCCGTCATCAGGAAAAGCCCTTTCTATGATTAAATAAAAAAAACTACCTATGCCCGGTTCAAAGGCCCCCCCCCCCCCTCAGGAAAGAACCGAGGCCATAAGAAAACCCAAAGGGGTGGATGATGAATGCCTACTAATGAGAGACTTAAAATACGGAAAATAAAATCTTTTCGAATTTTTTTCAACTTTTTCTATTTTTTTTTCCGACACTAAGATGCAAAACTACTAAAAAAAATAATCCTAAGGCATACTATCATCATCCGCGACCTCAAAACATGTTGTTACAAACCAGGGACGTATTTTCGCACCCCACACTTAAAATTATGCAATGCCCTCAATGCACATATATTTGAAAACAAACAAAGCGCAAGCAAGGTAAGAAATACTCCCTGGGGCCCACTAGGGCCTAGTCGTCCTCATCGATGTAGTCCTCATCATCAGCCTCGCCATCATCTGGCTCGGTGTCCTCTTCTTCTTCATTGTCATCGCTTTGCATAAGCGACTCTACCTCCTCCCCTTCTTCGAATGCAGACATTACTCGATCAACCGAGTTTTCGTCCACATCCTCAGGTAACTAGACACTTCACCCACAAGTGCCCGAGGATGTGGGGTGTGGGAGTTCTGAATAAATACCCTTGAAAGATCAATGTTAAAATGCTCACTCGCAACCATCATCCCCATGTAAAGCTGGGATAGTACAGTGGATTGGGCGGACCTCTCCTCTGCCAGAGTCAAATGATGTCCGGACGCACCCGCTGGGGCCATGACATTTGAGATGTCGAGTGATTCAGTGGGCGCCTCAAGTACTCTATCAGTAGAGTATGCCAACTCCTCGTCGAGCCTCATTAAGTAGGAAGTGAGAGTGTTTCCACAATTCAGCCTTTTAGACTTGCCAGCCCGCACTCTTTGAATTTCCTTCATCATCCAATACCCAATGTTCACCGGCTGCCCTGTCATCAAGAAATACACTATGTACACTCTCTCCTTTTGTACCTCTGAGAAGTGATCAAGTGGCATGATTCTAGCATTTAGAAGGCGCAACCAAACTCGGGCTTCTCTACAAAAATTACTCATGCTCATCCTCCGATGCTTCCGAAGAGGCCCTGAGTATCGTGCCCATTGAGCTTTGGAGTTGGCTCCACAAAGAGTTTCCCGGATATCCCCATAATCGGGCCTTTTGATGAATTCTAGCAATGGTTCAATAGGCACATCCGGGACTCCAATTGCCCCGCACAAAGTCGATGCCGTCAACTGCACCCAATTTTTTCAAACAAATACAGAATCTGGATTCCCGCGGCTTGGCATGCTAGCGTAAAGTTCCATGATCCAATCAATGTTCACTGGCCCCGGTTGTTCAAACACAGACGTCCATCCCATGGCGACTATGCGGTTGTTGATATCCCGAAAATTCTTCTACAAAGGGACTCGACTGATCGCTCGCTCATAATTGTATCCCTTCGAGGTGTCAAACCTCGCATACCACTCTTCCCCATCCCCAGAGAGATGGGGGTGGGGCGTCCTTTTAGACGCCAGAGGAATGACAACCGCGGGATGCTTGCCCTTTTCGGATGTTTGCCCTTTTGTCGCTTTGAACGAGTTTTGTGCTCTTCCTCTTTTTGTGCCTTAGGAGGAGGAGGCGACAGATTTGCCCTTGGACTTGGTGTGAACCATTTTGCCCGGGTCGACCCGCGCGATCCGTCCGCATCGCGGAAGGAAAGCGGGAGGCTTCAGTATATTGCGTGATCGGTCCGCATCGCGCGATCGATGCGCAAATCACTGGGGGTTGCTGATTTTTCATGCGCGATTGATCCGCATCGCGGAACCGATGCGCAAATCACTGGGCACTTCGTATTTTATTCTTTCCGCCCAATTCCTGCAACATGAACAAACATGACCTATATCATACAAAAAAAAATTGGGTTGCCTCCCAACAAGCGCCTTAGTTCAGGTCATGGCACGACACTTTTTTGTATTTTTCTCATTTTTTTTATACGGGTTGCCTCCCGAGAAGCGCTTGATTTAACGTCGCGGCACGACGTAGGCTTTCCTCAAGCCTCTTCTAGATCGATGGAGGACCTCGCGCGGTCAGTGGCCTTCCCGTAGTAATGCTTCACTCTTTGCCCGTTCACCAAGAATGTCTCATCCGAGTTGGGTTTCTTTAGCTCAACTGCTCCATGTGCAGTCACACGAACTACCTCGAATGGCCCAGACCACTTACTCTTCAACTTTCCACCAAAAATCTTCAGCCTAGAGTTATACAGAAAGACTAACTGCCTAGGCTCAAAGTCACGAGATTGGATGCACCTGTCATGAATTCTCTTAGTTCGCTCCTTATACATTTCGCGTTTTCATAAGCATGATAGCGAAATTCCTCCAACTCGTGCAGCTGCAATAGTCTCTTTTCTCCAGCTTGAACCATGTCTAGATTCAGCTTCTTGATCGCCCAATATGCTCTATGCTCAAGCTCAACTGGTAGATGACATGCCTTACCAAAGACGAGCTTATAGGGAGATGTGCCAATCGGAGTTCTGTAAGCTGTTCTGTATGCCTACAGAGAATCATCAAGTTTCAATGACCAATCTTTCCTACTTACGCTCACAGTCTTCTCCAAAATCCTCTTGATTTCTCTGTTCGATACCTCCACTTGACCACTCGTCTGAGGATGATAAGCAGTCGCTATCTTGTGTTTCACCCCATACTTGAGCAGCAATTTATCGAAGAGTCGATTGCAAAAGTGCGTACCTTGATCACTGATGATGGCCCGAGGAGTCCCAAAATTTGTAAAAATGTTCTTTTTCAGAAATCGTGCCACTACACTAGCATCATTGGTGGGAAGTGCAATGGCTTCCACCCACTTCGGGACATAGTCTACAACAACCAATATGTACTTATTCCCTTTGGATGGTATGAAGGGACCCATGAAGTCAATACCCCACACATCAAACAGCTCGATTTCTAAGATGCCCTTCAAAGGCATTTCATGACGCTTGGAGATATTTCTGGTTCTCTGGCAGCTATCACATGCTCGCACAAATTCATGAGCATCTTTGAACAAAGTTGGCCAGTAGAACCCGGACTGAAGTACCTTTGCAGCTGTTCTATCACCAGCATGATGTCCCCTATAGGGTGATGAGTGACACTTCTCGAGAATCGCGGAGACCTCTTCCTCTGGAACACACCTTCTGATCAGCTGATCTGTGCCAACCCGGTAGAGATAGGGCTCATCCCACACATAGAAACGACTGTCATGCAAAATCTGCTTCTTCTTCTCGTGATTAGCACCAGGGGGGTAAATCTCACTTACTATAAAGTTCACCATGTCTGCATACCATAGCACCTCAACTGATTGAAGAGCAAAGAGTTGTTCATCCGGAAAAGTCTCCTTAATTGCCACTGCTTCATCCACATGTTCCCGATCTTCTAATCTCGATAAGTGATCTGCTACCTAATTTTATGTGCCCTTTCGATCAAGAATCTCGATGTCAAACTCTTGCAGCAGCAACACCCAACGAATCAGCCTCGGCTTTGCATCCTTCTTTGCAAACAAATAACGAACTGCAGTGTGATCAGTATAGACAATCGTCTTCGTGCCCACAAGATATGATCGGAATTTGTCAAAGGCGTAGACAACCGCCAATAACTCCTTCTCTGTAAAAGTTTAGTTCATCTGGGCTGCATCAAGTGTCTTGCTGGCATAGTAAATAGGATGAAAAATCTTGTCCTTTTTCTGACCAAGGACAGCTCCCACAGCAAAATCACTTGCTTCACACATCAAAATAAACGGCAGAGACCAATCGGGTGCGATGATAATAGGAGCCGACACTAACCTTCGTTTCAGCTCATCAACAGCCGTCAGACAGGCTTCATTAAACACAAACTTCACATCTTTCTCTAAAAGCTTGCACATTGGATTAGCAACTTTAGAGAAGTCTTTGATAAACCGTCGATAGAATCCTGCATGCCCAAGAAAACTGCGCACTCCCCGAACTAAAACGGGTGGTGGCAATATTTCAATTACTTCAATCTTCACCTTGTCAACCTCTATTCCCTTGCTCGATATCTTGTGCCCAAGAACGATTCCCTCTCGAACCATGAAATGACATTTTTCCCAGTTAAGTACCAAGTTCGTTTCTTCACAACGAGCTAACACGACATCAAGATGATTTAAACAGTCATCAAAAGAATCTCCAAAAATAGAGAAGTCATCCATAAATACCTCCACATAAGTTTCCACCATATCGGTGAATATAGCCATCATGCATCGCTGGAAAGTACCTGGAGCATTGCACAAACCGATAGGCATCCTCTGGAATGCAAACGTGCCATATGGACATGTGAATGTGGTTTTATCTTGATCCTCAGGTGCAATCATGATCTGGTTGTAACCCGAATAACCATCCAAAAAGCAATAATAATCATGCCCAGCCAATGTGTCGAGCATCTGATCCATGAAGGGCAAAGGAAAGTGATCTTTTCTGGTGGCGTTGTTCAACTTGCGATAGTCAATACAAATCCTCCAACCCGTAACAGTTCGTTGAGGCACCAATTCATTCTTCTCGTTTTCCACCACAGTCATGCCCCCTTTCTTCGGGACACATTGTACAGGACTCACCCAATTGCTGTCAGAGATGGGATAAATAATGCAGCTGTCAAGCCACTTGATTACCTTTTTCTTCACCATCTCCTTCATGATCGGGTTCAGTCGCCTCTGGCACTCAATACTGGGTTTGCTGTCTTCCTCTAATAATATTTTGTGCATGCAAAATGAGCTACTAATACCTCGAATATCAGCTATCGACCACCCAAGGGCTCGGACTCGATCTCTTAGCACTCGTAACACACGTTCAATCTGCACATCAGTCAAATAAGCATAGAGGATTACGGGCAATGTGTCTCCACTACCCAAGAAAGCGTAGCGAAGGTGAGGAGGTAATGGTTTCAACTCAAGAACGGGAGCCTCTTCAATAGATGGTTTCGGCTTCTTCCATGAATCTGGTCTGTCTAGCTCCTCAACCGGTGTACCTGCTCGTAGATAAGCACATGAAGTGTCAAGAATGCCAAGACACTCATCCACTTCTGCATCAATTGTCAGATCTTCCCCATACACCAAAGCTGTCTCCAACGGAACTCGCGAAGTTAGAAAGTGATCTAACTCGGCATTAGTGAGCTTGGGTTCCACCACGGAAATCATTTTCAACTCCTCATAATGGGCTGGAAGCTTGGTAGCTTTAAACACATCAAAAGTCGCCTCTTGTCCATTAACTGTCATGGACATTTTCCCATCTTTCACTCGGATCACAGCATCAACAGTAGCCAAGAATCCTCTCCCCATGATGAGAGGAACACTCTTATCTTCCTCATAATCAAGTATCACAAAATCAACCGGCAGAATAAATGGGCCTACCTTCACAAGAACATCCTCAATAATACCATTAGGATAAGCAAGAGATCGATCAGCCAACTGCAACGTAATAGTGGTTGGCCTAGGCTCTCCCAAACCTAACGTTCGGAACACAGAGGTGGGCATCAGATTAATACTAGCACCCAAATCACACAATGCTAGCCCAATTTCAATGTTGCCAATCGTAATCGAAATTTTGAAGCTGCCCGGATCTTGCAACTTTGGAGGAATTTTACTCCTCACTCTAGAACTACACTCCTCAGTAAGTGCAACAGTCTCAAACTCTGTCCAATGTCGTTTGTTCGCAACCACATCTTTAATATATTTAGCATATTTTGGGACTTCTTGCAAAAGCTCCACCAAAGGTATGTTGATGTGCACCTGTTTTAAGAGTTCAAGAAATTTCTTGCAAGTCGAATCTGCTTTCTGTTTCTGAAGTCGTTGTGGAAAGGGAGGGGGTAGTCGCACCAATTCCTCTTCATGTTTCTCCGTGCGTGTTTGCTTTGGTTCAGCTCGCTTAGCAGGGGTAAGTTCTGTCTCTGCTATGTTCTTCTTTTTCGGTGGCACTTCTTCTAACTCTCTACCATTTCTCAAGGTGACCGCCTTGCATTCTTTTGGATTCTTTTCAGTATCACTAGGAAGAGCACCCGGAGGTCTGACATTCTGCATAAGAGCCATCTGCCCCATCTGACGCTCAAGCTCGTGATTAGATTTTTGCATCTCACTCTGAATTTTCTGATTTTGCTGCTACGTCACTTGATTTTGAGCTATGAGCTGCTTCATCATCTCCTCTAAATTGCTAGCTGGCTGAGCTTGAGGTTGTTGATAATTGTTCGGCTTGTGGAAATCCTGCTTCCCAAATAGAGTGTTATAATTATTTTCATAATAGTTTCCCCGATTTCCAATACCACGATTCTGCTGTCCCACAAAATAGACGGACTCTGGATTCAATGGACAATTGTTATAATCATGAGGTTCACCGCAACTTACACATGCTGCCTGCTGAATATGTTGAACTGGTTGAATCTGCTGAGCTTGAGGAAACACCCTCAACATCACGTTAGTAAGAGTGCCTATATCAGCCCGAATAGCTGCAACATCATCAACTTTAAGAACTTCAGCAGCTTTTTGTGGTAACCCCCGGCTAGTCTCGTGATACTCATGATGACCCTCAGACATCATCTCAAGGAGATCTTCCATCTCCTCATATGTTTTGTTTAAGATCTGCCCTTGAGCTGAAGCATTCAACAGGGCCCTTGATTCATGGTTAAGACATTCTACAAAATAGTTGCCAATGATCTCCTTTGGCTGCATGTGATGGGGGCAGTCTCACGGATAGCCCTTATACCTTTCCCAAGCGTGTGGTAGAGATTCGGAATCTCTCTGAGTAAAGTTAGCAATTCTTCCTCGCAGCTCCTTTGTTTTCTTGGGTGAGAAGAACCTGTCGATAAACTTATTTGATAATATCTCCCAAGAAGTGATAGACCCTGCAGGTAGATTCGTCAACCATTCCCTCGCTTCGCCAATCAGTGAGAACCGAAATAAGGACAACTTCACATAATCATCGGGAACATCTCTATATTGGAAATTCTCGCTCAACTCCACGAACTGCATCAAGTGCTTATGCGGGTCTTCACTAGACTTACCCATATACTGGCACGTATGTTGCACCAGCTGCACTGTTCCTTCTTTTAGCTCGAAATTTCCAGTAATGTCAGGCCTAACAATAGCCTTAGCAATAGTTGCCAGACTAGGCCTAGCATAACTGGATAAAAGAATCCGTTGTTCTTGTGCTCTCGCAGCTGCTCTTTCACCCTGTTCATCGTCGTTTCTGGCTCTATCCCTTTCTGCCAGTTCAAGAGCAAGTCTTGCTGCTTCGTTAGCCATTTTTCTCTGTCGGTGAAAAGTTCTTTCGATTTCGTGATCAAGATCAACTAACGGTTTTCCTGAACTTCTAGTGCTTGGCATAAACCAGAGAAGCCTAAAGTGACATAAGTAGAACAATGAAAAAGTAAAGACTTGAATAGACAAACAAACTCAAATTAGCAAAACAGTAAATTTTTCTAAGTCCCCGGCAACGGCGCCAAAAACTTGTTGCTCCCAAACGCACATGCAAGTATACATGGTCGTACAAGTAATATAGACTGTTAAGTCCAGATATCGATCCCACAGAGACTTAGGTTCTACTGTTAAGCTAATTCAAATTCGAATGAAACTATTCAAGAAAGTGAAAATCAAGATGTTTGTTGTACTAACCTAAAACGGAAAAGTAAACAATTTGTGATGGGTGTTTTTGTGACTGGGAATATCTTGACAAAGATTGTAAGAATTATCAGATGAGAGAAAGATCTAGAGTCATGGCTTTCGACAATCCAGTTGATCTGCGGACAATTCCACCTATTTTATTTCCTAGGTTACTAGTTGACGGGTTAATTATACTTTATGATATTCTCTCGAACTACTCACAAGCCTGTAGATGTTACTATAACGCCTATATCTCTATGGTCATCAGAAGTAACAAGAACACATTTATTTCTCCGTATTCAACTAAGTAGGGCTAAAGGGTATATCTCTATCCTTAGTAGCGAAACGATTAACTCGAACAAACTCTATTTATTCTTATTACGTACGTGAATTCCCTTTCTCAAGTCCAATTCGTGCACCACAGATAGTGTCTAACTATTGGCCAGATAATCAAACAATTAAGATCAAGAATAAATAAGCAACCCAAAATATGGAAAATCGATAGATAGTAATTGTCATCAAACCAACTTTCAAGTCTTTCGCCACAACCCTAGAATTAAGAAGTTTAGCTACTCATGATTCGATCATAGACAAAAGAATTCATGAATAATCTAGGGTTGAAAAAGATGAAAAATAAAATAAACCTAGAGAGAGAAAATAGAACGGTGGCTTACAAGTCTTTGAGTAATCCCAGCACACCGTTTTCAGCTAATAAAACGTCTATATATAGTCTAGGGTAAAAACAAAGAATAAGTAAACCTAATCCTAGTCGAACCGGGAAAGCTGCACAGAACCCCGCTTTCCTTCCGCGATGCGGATGAAAAGCGCAATGTCCTGAGGCCTCCCGCTTTCCTTCCGCATTGCGGAAGGATCGCCTGATGGTAATGCCTGGGCTGGTCTTGTCTGCTTTCTTCACGCGATGCGGATGAAAAGCGAGACCTTCAGTTCAGTTATTTTTCTTTTTAGTTCATCACTTGTGGTCTTCGACTCGTCACCTCGTCTAATCGTCATATGCTCCAAAATCACTCACTTTAAGCACAGTTTTCCATTATTTGTCATCATCGTACCTATACACATGAAATATAACGACATAAGTTCAAATACGACGATTGCCTCATGAATTAAGCGATAAAAGTCATAAGAATAAGATGTAAAATGACACAAAACATGATATTTGTGCCAAATATCAGGCATGTCTCATGTTATAAGTATAAAGCATCTTTATGTCTTTCTCTTTTCAAGAAAAAAGAACACTTTGTAATGTCCGTGTACATATTAGCATGTTTGTATAGAAGTATGCATTTTCCTACTATTTATTTTTGAATTTTCTACTATTTTAGTTCTTTTTATTTTTGTTATTTATATAACTAATTAGTAAAATGTTTAAAGTTAAATATCCATGGGGCTTCAATCTGGCCCCATATTAAATACCACGCCAACCCTCATACCTACATCTTTAAAACACTACTACAATATACACTAGTTAAAAGCAAGGTATTTTACTATCAATGAATCAAGATATACTTACTGTTAAATCACCAACTAATAGAAATTGTACGAATTCGATACAAACTCTCTTTTGCTTGCATTGTTAAGCAAATTAAAGATTTCACTATTCTCCTTTGATTAATTCCCAAACTAAACAAATGTTTTTAATGTCAGTTGGCAGCAGGTGACTCATTAGCAAGTGGGAATGTCTGGCCGTTTGGTTATCTTATCCAGAAGCTAAAGGAGCATATCCGACACAAATAATTAAAAATAATATTTCTCCGTCTCAAATTATTTATCGTCTTTTTATTTTACACGTTCTTTAAGAAATATTAATAAGGAGAAGTATTTGATCTATTTTACATTTATTTATGTATAAGTTATAATCTCTCTCCATTATTTACTTTATTTATGTATCATCTCCATTAATAAAAGAATTATACTAAAGATAAAATATATAAAAAATAATTAATTATGTCTTGAACTTATAAAATAGTAAATAATTTGACACAATTATTTTTAGTAACTCCGAAAAATAATTTGAGATAAAGGGAGTACAGTGAGAGACAGAAGAAGTGAAAGCAACAACCTTCATTATTGACTTCTCTTTTTCTAAAAAGAGATAAAAATTTGACATATTTTGTGAGAATTCTGTGGCCTCCGAAAATCATTAAGATAACAAGATATAATAGTGTACAGTAAATAACAACGACTTCAATGGGTAACAAGTGGAGCCATGTTTGAGAATTTGACATATAGGTTCCTTCTTAGCAGCCTGCAAGATTAGAAATAGAGACAAGAACCAGACATCTATACAAGCTGATAATGGGTTCACTTCACTTAAACACTTATTAGCCGCCTATCTTTATTACTTTAGTACCCCTGTTAACTCATTTCTATCTCCACTTGACTAACAGTAGAGATAATCCTATAAAGTCACTTAAATCTGTGGTGGCTTATGGTGTAGTCAAGTGCAAGATCTAGAATGGGTTTACCTTATTCTCTTCATATTCTCTTCCTTTCATGGTTTCTTTCTGCTCATATGTCCTGTTTCTTTGCTGTAGCAAAAAGATCCACTTACATTGTCCATTTGGACAAATCCTTAATGCCTAATGTCTTTGCTGATCACCATCATTGGCATTCTTCTACCATTGATTCCATCAAAGCTTCTGTTCCTTCATCAGTAGACAGATTCCACTCTTCTCCAAAACTTGTTTACTCCTATGATAATGTGTTTCATGGTTTCAGTGCTGTTTTGTCCCAAGATGAACTTGAAGCTTTGAAAAAATCACCAGGTTTCATTTCAGCTTATAAAGATAGAACTGTGGAACCTCACACTACCTACACATCTGATTTCCTCAAGCTCAATCCTTCATCTGGGCTATGGCCAGCTTCTGGTTTAGGCCAAGATGTGATCATTGGTGTTCTTGATGGTGGCGTCTGGCCGGAATCTGCAAGTTTCCGAGATGATGGTATGCCTGAGATCCCCAAAAGGTGGAAGGGAATTTGCAAGCCAGGCACTCAGTTTAATACTTCAATGTGCAACAAAAAACTCATTGGCGCTAATTACTTCAATAAGGGAATTTTGGCTAATGATCCCACTGTGAACATCTCCATGAATTCTGCGAGGGATACTGATGGCCACGGCACACATTGCGCTTCCATTGCTACTGGGAATTTCGCCAAAGGTGTTTCCCATTTTGGATATGCAGCAGGAACAGCAAGAGGGGTTGCTCCACGAGCTAGGCTAGCTGTTTATAAGTTTAGCTTTAATGAAGGAACTTTTACATCAGATTTAATTGCTGCTATGGACCAAGCTGTTGCTGATGGTGTTGACATCATATCCATATCTTTTGGGTACCGTTTCATTCCGTTGTATGAAGATGCGATATCTATTGCTTCTTTTGGAGCTATGATGAAGGGAGTGCTAGTTTCAGCTTCAGCTGGAAATCGAGGTCCAAGCGTGGGGAGTTTAGGAAATGGATCTCCATGGATCTTGTGTGTGGCATCAGGCTACACCGACCGGACTTTTGCAGGAACTTTGACACTGGGAAATGGGTTAAAAATTAGGGGGTGGACCTTGTTTCCGGCAAGAGCCTTTGTCAAGGATTCACCGGTGATCTACAACAAGACAATAGCTGCTTGCAATTCAGATGACTTGTTAGCACAAGTAGCTGAACCCGAACGTACGATCATCATCTGTGAATATAATGCAGATGAAGATGGTTTTGGTTTCTCTAGTCAAATGCGTTATGTTACTCGAGCAAGACTGAAAGCAGGCATATTTATTTCTGAGGATCCAGGAGTGTTCAGGTCTTCTTCTTTTCCCAACCCGGGGGTTGTGATTGACAAAAAGAAAGGGAAGCAAGTCATCAATTACGTTAAAAGCAGTGTTGCTCCCACGGCCACCATCACGTTCCAAGAAACGTATGTGGATGGAAAAAGGCCAGCCCCAGTTCTTGCTGGATCCTCATCACGAGGGCCTTCCAGAAGCTACTTGGGGATCGCAAAGCCGGATATTATGGCACCAGGAGTACTCATTCTTGCAGCAGTTCCACCAAATCTCTTCTCAGAAAGTATTCAGACGAACATATTATTAAGCACTGATTACGAGCTTAAATCAGGCACATCCATGGCTGCTCCTCATGCAGCTGGAATTGCAGCAATGTTAAAAGGCGCACATCCTGAATGGAGTCCTTCGGCTATTCGCTCTGCCATGATGACCACAGCAAACCCTTTGGATAATACTCAAAAGCCTATTAGAGAGGACGATAACATGGTAGTCACGCCCCTAGACATGGGAGCAGGGCACGTTGACCCGAATAGAGCTCTTGATCCAGGCCTAGTATATGATGCTACTCCACAAGATTACATAAATCTTATATGCTCTATGAATTTCACAGAAGAGCAATTCAAAACATTTGCAAGATCATCAGCCAATTACAACAACTGCTCAAATCCATCAGCTGATCTCAATTACCCATCATTCATTGCCTTGTACCCGTTCAGCCTCGAGGGAAACTACACCTGGTTGGAGCAGAAATACAGGAGGACCCTTACAAATGTTGGTAAAGGTGGAGCAACTTATAAAGTGAAGATAGAAACTCCCAAGAATTCCACAGTTTCAGTGTCTCCACAAACTCTGGTGTTCAAGGAAAGAAATGATAAGCAAAGCTATACTTTGACAATTCGGCATCTAGGTGATAGTGATCAGAGCAGGAACGTTGGGTCTGTCACTTGGGTTGAAGAGAATGGTAACCACTCTGTTAGGAGTCCTATAGTGACATCTATGATTATTGATGTCTGGGGTAGCGATGACTAGGGCCATCAGATTCTTGATGTAATGGGGAATCAAGAGCGAAATCAATCAATATATAATATAAAGTTAGGAATAAACAATTTTATTTGACACCTCTCTAGGGACTCATTGCTTTTATCTTTTTTCTCTTTTTTTCTTGACATTTTTCTCATTTTTATTGCATTTTTTTTTATTCATTTCTCCTACTAACTAATGAATAATAAAAGACTCATACAATAAATGTAGAGCATTGAAGCCCACGTAGCAGTAGCCAAATAACCTATGCAATAAAACCCAGTAAAACTTTATTCTGAATCAACCCACGTAGCTACATCCCCTTAATGCACTAATTTTATGTCAATTAATGTCCTTGAGACTAATTTTATATTTTATGTCAATTAATGCACTTTAAGACTCATTTTATTATTTCATTTACTCTGTATGCGTTACTTTTTCTATTTGTCATACTGATCGATTACTCATAAGATATAAAATATTAGCTACCATAAATGAGTAAAGCTTAGCATTTTTTCCAAACAAAAAAAACAACATATCATTTTTCCCCTCAATCCAATATAATCGCTGCACAGAAAGTTCTCGCCTTTTTTTTTCCTTTTTCCCTGCTGTGTTTTTGCGTTACTTCATTGTGTTGTTGTCACACGTTTTCTTCTCATATTCATATCTTTAACTCTTTTACAATGGACAATGGTGAGCTTTTTCACGTACTAACTGATTTCGTTTTTGAAAATACTAAATTCATGTTTTTTAGTATCAAGAAAAATGGTTGCGCGTTGAGTTGGAGGATAAGTCACGTGAAATAGTGAAAATTTGCAAACGGCAAGAAGGAGTCTTTTGAGGTAGATATTTGCGATGGAGATTGTGATAGAATCTCTTCTGATTGTAGGTTGAGTCGAAGAGTAAATTACACAAGATAGTGAAAATTTGCAAAATGGAGATAAGAGTCTTTTGAGGTTTTTTTTTTTTTTTTTTTTTTTTTAATGTTTTGTGGTAGAATCTCTTTTATTTCCTTAATTGTGTTTGCTTTTAAAGTGACTTTGAATTTCTGATAGGTGGCGGAAGCATCAGAAATACTTAATCTATATGGCTATTATAAAATCACGAAATTACAAAGGAAATATGGAGGAATAACCCGAGAAAACCCGAGGTTGAAAAACCCGAATTTTATTGGTTTGGTTTGGTATATAAATTTAAAACCCGACGCAATTGGTTTGGTTTGATGTTTAAGAAATCCGAACCAACCCGGTCCATGTACACCCCTACTCGGGGATATTGACTGCTTCTTTCAAGCAGTAAACCTAAATACGTTAGCACTTGCAAGTCTGTGGTTGCTAAATACGTTTGTTACTTTTCCCAAGCCATACGTGATCACATCTATCTACTATGAGTTGAGCGTGAGTAAATACAATCAATTGCAAAATAAACAAGCAATTAAATTGTGAGTGAGTCGTGGACACTTTACAAATTTATGAGTGTATAACGTGGATTGATCCACGTTATACAATATATTTTGTATAACGTGGATCAGTCCACGTTATACATTTTAATTTTTTTTTTTTTAATTTTTCGGTGCAATCTCTGACAGATGAAATTTTTTTTTTGGGGTATAACGTGGATCAGTCCACGTTATACCCGTTTTGATATATAAATTTTTGGTCATCCCCTTTTGATTTATACCGTGTATTTTTATACCCTTTAGGCTCCGGACTCGTTTTATTTCTATCACCCTCCTTATTATTCATACTGATCTTTATTTTATGTGTCCGGCATGTGTATACCATAATAATTGGTACTACAAAATAAATATCCAAAGCAGTAACAATTTAAGTGTTCATTTTATAAACATTATTTCAACTTTCAAATACAAAACTGAGAAGCTGGAATAAAGGCTGGCAAGCATTAAAAAATAGATTTACTGTTTTTTTTTTATGTTGGCATACAAGAAAATAATGAAGATTTAAAACTTAGCTATAGTTACAGGTTTTTTTGGCAAATAAACAGTTTTTATTATCAAAGCAAATAAGTTCAGTAAAAAATAGCACGCTTGACCAAAACAGGCTCAAAATCTGCTAGACCTAGACATAGTAACCCATAACTATCCTAATCTTGAATCAACTAGGACTATAATCAACACGGTATATTTATTTGTAATGTAATTTATAAATATTTCTTAATTTTTTTTTTTTGTAGTTTTTTATCTATTATCATATTATTCAAGCTTGAAATTAGAATTTTGAATGTGAATAGGTTTTATATCCTATGGATGTTATTAACTCATATAAAGTCCAAACCAAAACCAACTCAACACTAATACTAACAAAAGAAATTCAATTTACCACTAGGAATGACAATAATGTAGGATATATCTCCTTTAGTTTTGCATAATTGGTTTAGAGAGTGAAAATACATTACTTAAGTTTTTTTTCTTGCCATGTAATTAATACTTATTAGCCGTACTTATTTTAGGATGATTTAGTATTTTTAGATTATGGTCATTTTCTTTATGGCTTATTAATTAGCAATATTTATTTTAACCGATTTTATTATTTTTTGTTGAATATTTTAATACAATGTCATCACTCTTCTCACATTTTGTGTTATTTTCTTATGAAACACTTTAATTACATAGTTGTATCTTACTAGGACTAAAGAAATATTTGAAGTAAAAGTTATATATTTTGTATCAAGACTATTCCGAAAACAACCCGAATAACCCGAGAAAACCCGAGGTTGAAAAACCCGAATTTTATTGGTTTGGTTTGGTATATAAATTTAAAACCCGACGCAATTGGTTTGGTTTGGTGTTTAAGAAATCCGAACCAACCCGGTCCATGTACACCCATACTCGGGGATATTGACTGCTTCTTTCAAGCAGTAAACCTAAATACGTTAGCACTTGCAAGTCTGTGGTTGCTAAATACGTTTGTTACTTTTCCCAAGCCATACATGATCACATCTATCTACTATGAGTTGAGCCTGAGTAAATACAATCAATTGCAAAATAAACAAGCAATTAAATTGTGAGTGAGTCGTGAACACTTTACAAATATATGAATGTATAACGTGGACTGATCACGTTATACAATATATATTGTATAACGTGGATCAGTCCACGTTATACATTTTAATTTTTTATTTTTTTATTTTTCAGTGCAATCTCTGACAGATGAAAAAAATAATTTGGGGTATAAAGTGGATCAGTCCACGTTATACCCGTTTTGGTATATAAATTTTTGATCATCCCCTTTTAATTTATACCGTGTATTTTTATATCCTTTAGGCTCCGGACTCGAAACAAAACACTACAAGAAATATGGCTTTTAGTGGAGGAGTATAATAAAGAAGACAACTAATTGAAAAGACCATAGCTGCTCGTACAAATTTTCGTATGTATTATAATGTGTTTGAAGACATTTGCCTTGTCATCTCAATGAAGGCCAAATTATTGGAGTCATGGGAGATTTCCAATTACTAATCAAACGGCTGAATAGGAAATAAATTGCCAAAAAATGCCAATCTGTTTTCAACTTATTAAGGTAGTTTTTTCGATATTCCGATCATGCATATTCCTGAAGGGAACCAAGAAGCTAACAATCTAGGTTAGGGAAGTCTGAGCAAGTTGGGGATGAGCAACGACGAAATGAGAAAATGAGGTTCCTCAAACACGCCATTTGAAAATAAGGGTCGGAGGTTTTAGGCTTGTAGCTCCAGTAGGAGATGCTTCAGCCTTGAACAACTGCCATTGAACATTGATTTGGTGATTTGTGGTCTAAGCTGATCTATTAACTGAAGGACTTCCCATTAATTAAGGTGTACTTCAAAGTCAAGCAGAATGGCACTAAACTAATATATGTCCAGCACAAAATTAAAGGCCAAATCCAGTGAAGAGATCCCTGTTATTCTTTTTCCTAGTATTAAGCTGAGTATCGGCAACATTAATTATTGTTGAATAATTGGCGCATTCCATCCCCACACACCACTACATTGATTTTGAGTCATTCATCAAACTAGGGACCATAAAAAAGGTCCTTGGCCTTATCACCAGACTATACCACTATTCCCCTACATTATTAATGCCCCAGCAAAATTTGGAATAGAATATCAGGAAAAGTAACCAGATACTGATTTTCAGAAATTTCTAAATTAAAACTTAGAACGAGAAAAAAAGATTATTTCTAGAAAGTGAAAAAAGCAATAGAAAAAAAAATCTCTCATTTAGAAGGAAATATTCTATTGATAGATTCTATGAACTTCTGAATGTTTTCTACAATCTCCACAATATCTCTTCATTGGAAATAGTTAGTAGTATCATATTTATAATAGTATGAAACCAAACTTTAACTCAAAATACGAAAATCTATTCCTATATAAATTTGACTACAAGTTCTAGCTAGACATGAATTAAATTATTAAGTATTAACCAATTTCGGTCGCCTACAACTTTGAATTAATTTCTAACAGATTCTTAAATCTTGTTCAGTCTACTGCGAAATAACTATCCGTCCATGTATATTTTTTGGGTGCCTTGTTAAGAAATTTAAAGATGTTATTGTTCTTTACCTTAGGATTTTTCAAGTTTCTCTTCTCTAATCTTCTTTTTCTGCTTTGATTATTTATTCTCCAAATTAAACAAATGCTTTAAATTTCAATAGCTGACTCATCAGCATGTGGGAAAGTCTGGCCCCTTTTAATTTGGCCAGATTATATTATCCAGAAGCTATTAAATCTAATACGTAACATGGAGAAATTGATCATGGAGAAAGAGTGAAAGCAACAACCTTCATTATTGACTTCTCTTTTTCTTAAAACAGATTATATAAGACTTAAGTTTATCAGAATTCTATCATATCTGGCCTCACAAAACCATTAAAGTAATACTTGAGAAAACAGGAAATAATTGTGTAGTAAATAACATTGACTTCAATTAGTAATAAGTGGGGCCATGTTTGCAAATTGACATACAGGTTCCTTGTTAGCAGCGTGCAAGATTAGAAACAGCGAGAAGAACCAGATATCCATACAAGCTGATACTGTACTTAATAAGTTCATTTCACTGAGACACTTATTAGCCGACTATCTTTATTACTTTAGTACCCTTTTTGGTTCATTTCATTCTCCACTTGACTAGCTTATCTTTATTATTGCAACAACCAAATGCAGCTAGTATTATCCTATAAAGTCTTTGAATCTGTGGTGACTCAAGGAGGTGTAGTGCGTAGTCTACACAAAGATCTAGTATGGGGTTCCCTTACTCTTTTCATCTTCTCTTCTTTTCATGGTTTCTTTCTGCTCATATATTCTGTTTCTTGGCTATAGCACAGAGATCCACTTACATTGTCCATTTGGACAAATCCTTAATGCCTAATGTCTTTCCTGATCACCATCATTGGCATACTTGTTATACCCCATTTTAACCGAAGTCAAAATGGTTTACACATTCCGATAATTCCCGGGTTAATTCAAGTCAAGGAGTCGCCACCTAATTATTATGGTGAATTAGGACACCTAAAGTTAATTAAAGTCATTGTTTAAAGTTAACTCCGTTTATGGTCTTCTAAGTTTATGAGATTCTAGATAAGGGTTCAATTAATCTAAAAGGAAGATATTAAGCACCCTTTAAGATCCATTAAAAATGGTTAACCGACCGGACTTAATTATTTAACTAAGGCGAGTGCAAGTTATGGAAATGTAGGAAAAGTAAAATGAACTAGCCTTTAAATTATACGTAATATAATAGTATGAAAATTAAAGTAAATAGTTATAGAAAATTTGCATTAAGTCGATAACTAGGGAAAAGAATACTTGATTTCTAAAAAGATGAAAATATTCAAACGGACATAAAGAAGCTTCCCGGAACGCCTTTGCATTAAAGAGACATCATTCTATTTAAAATCATTTTTTTAGACTTGAAAATATCTTGCACAAGTTCAAATCAGTTTGGCGATTTGATTCAAAGTCAATAAAAAGGCGTATGGCCATATTAATTTCAAATAAGAAATCATTTTTAAGGAAAATGGTTACAATTAATACATGACCAAAGCTAGAATGAGGTTAATAGATAGAGAATAGGATATAGTCGAACTTAAGGTTTCTAGGTTCGCATATCTAAATGTCAAGTCCTATCTTTGTTCAAGAAATGCTAATATATCCAAGTGAGAAATTATATATCAACTGTAGACTTTTCTAAACACCTGAACAAAAAATAGCATTCACAATACAAAGTAAAACACTTGTAGTGAAATGTAACAGAATATTCATTACTCCCCTCGCCCCTCTTTCGAATTTCTGTTCGGATGTAGTTAGAGAGGGCGAGAGAAGTAGATGGAAAGAGAATGAGGAGGAAATGCTGGTCTTCGCCTAGCGGTGATATCGTCGAGTGTCATTTTGAGACTCTTCGGCTCCATAGTACATGCAGGGCAAAGAAAAAAAAACGAAAACAAGAAAAGATTAGAAGCAGGACATCTACCTCTCAAACATTCATAAGAAAGATAGAGAAAGTAAAAATCGCACTATTATCTAATTTCAATAATCTTTACGCTACATCATCATTCACATAATAGCAAGCGTTACATGCACTCAAAGCAAATTCAATACCTCAACCAACGGCAAATACAGTGAGTGGTAAATAAACAAAGGGCTCTTTATATATATATATATATATATATATATATATATATATATATATATATATATTTCCTATTCAAAATGATTCCTACTTAAAGAAAGGATTAAATGAACCTACTAACATTTAGTGGCTAATCAAAATTAAACCTTTTAAGACATTAACAGAATATATATATATGGATATTTCCTATTCAAAATGATTCCTACTTAAAGAAAGGATTAAATGTGTTACATCCCGTATTTTTGAACGTCGGATTAATTGTAAGTTAAGGTGGGGCCCACACATCAAGATTTTTTTTGGGACATGTGACAAATTATATGAATCACATATGTGAAGTTAAACACAACTCATGAAGTACCCTTGGTCCAAATCAAAGTGGAAGCCCTCCAAACGAATACTTTTAAGAAAACGTTTTCGGATGACCTGACTTGGAGGGGCATAAACGGTATTATAAGTTTGGAATTTGGAAATATACCAAGAAATAGAAGTTGTAGATAATTGAATTAGCTTTCCATCCATAGGTCGTGGGTTCCAAGGTGACGTCGGTACAAGGAGATATGAACGTTTTAAGGTCGAAAGGTCAGTGGGCTAGGCCCAACTCGGGACCAACCGAATTGGCCCAAAACAATGAAAAGAAAAATTCAGGCCCAAGTGAGGAGGTGGCCGGCCATGGTCCTTAATAAAGGACCCAAGCCCATTTAAATTAGTCATGTGATTAATAATAAAAAGGGGCTAAGTCTTCATTTTCAACCAAGAACATTCATGAAGCAAAGAAGAGAAAAACAAACACAAAGAAGAGCAAAAATAAGGCCATTTCGGGTTTGGCCATAGAAAAATCACCCCTCAAAATCTTGCCTCTAAAATTATTTTCTTGTTGAATTCCTACTAAATTAAGTGTCCTCTACAACTTGGTGTAGTTGTTTTGGAAGAAGGAGCACTTATTTCTTCAAGTTGACAACTTGTTCAAGTGAAGAAGTTTGTAGAAAAAGGTAAGAATCAATTCTTTTTTCTTATGTTATGAAGGTTTGTTTATGTTGTGGTATGTGGAAATGAGTAGAAATTATGGAAATATGGAAGTTTGCAAAGTGGGTATGTATATATGTATGTAGCCGTGTGTGTATATTGTTGTATATATGATATGAGTTGAATTTTATGTTGTATTCTAGTTGTGGTTATGGTGAAAATTATATTGGAAATGAAAGTTGAATGAATTTTGGTTGAAGTTGGAATGTAAAAGATTATGTCACCTTAGAATAATTTTGAGATATTATGGAAATGAAGTTGTTAAGATGTAAATTATGATTATGGTTGATGAAATTGGAAGGTGGAAATATGTTATGAATATGTAGGTTGAAGATTTGAAGTTTTGGGTGAATTATGTTTTGATGGAAAGTTTGTATATTTTGTATATCTTGTGAATATTTCGTAGGAATGATATGAAATATTTCCAAATTATATTGTGATGATCTAGATTAATGATGAATGTGAAACCATTGAGATTAGTTTGGAAATTGAAGTTGAAATGAAGGTTATGACATTATGTTGGAAAGATAGCTAGTTAAGTTATATTGTGTTTATGGTGACTATTGTTGTTGTTGATGTTGTTGTTGGTTTGTTGTTGATTGTTTTGGCCGAGTTAAATTCTCGGGGATGCTATATGTATAGGGGAGATGCTGCCCAAATTTCTGTAGGCAATTATGAATAAAGATTGAATACTTAAAGATTGGAAATTGAGAATTGGTAAATGTGACCAATTACAGATTTTGGGCGAAACGGGAATTGAATTTGGAAATGCGTAAAGAGCATACAAGGTATGTAAAGCTATTCCGATTCTTCTTTTGGCATGCCCTAGGTGTACTAGGATCGGATTTGAGCCTCGAAAAGCGTTCTGCTCATCGGAATCCGCATTTGAAAATACCCCTTTTTCATTCAATGGAATTGAACCCTATAAGTATGCTTTATTGAAAGAATTGTGCAAACTTCCGCAAATTGTTTAGAAAATTATGGAATGCCCCTAGAACCTCCGTAGGTGACTTTATAAGCTTTAAATACGTAATTTGAGCCCACCGCTTCGTTTGTCCCGAGGTGGGTCCACTATTTCCGATTTTACCCTTTTAGTGGTTATGACTTGTCTTCGAGCGTTTTTTTTAACAAATATTTTAACTGCTCTTGTAACTACTAAATAAAACTTGTTTTAAATATTCTATTAAGTCTTGTAAACTGTTTTGGAACTTGGAAACGAACTTAGAAAGATTATGCTTCCGTAATCCATTATGACATTCGAAATTCACTTATTATGATTCCGTCCGATTTTATTGATTTGATTCGTCATTTGATATGCCTCATTGAGTCTCTGGAAATATATAAGGTATTTTATTGCATTTAGTTTCTCACTACTCCATTCGTGGATGCCTCAACGTTTCCCACACTGAGCCCGGGCCAGGATATGTTCTCAAGCGTCTTTCACTGCATTGTTCGCCGTGCCTCGATGTGAGGGGGCAGGTATACATGTACATGGGTTGTGGAGTATGCTGTGCCATGTACACTATTCTGATATGATATGATATGATCTGATATGGCCATCTGATATGATATGCTATGTTACGGGGTTATTCCCCTTTTCTGATCCTTATGTGTTGTGGCACCAGTGTCGGGGGGTGACCACGTTCTGTCTGCCGAGTCCCCTGGAAGGGGCCGGATATGATATGGCATATGTTTCTGTACACACTCTTCATGTTTTGAAAATATGCATTTGATACTCTGGACATCTCACTCACATTTCTGTACGTTCTGTTCCGGTAATGATTTTGTTCCGTAATGGGACCAGGTATGACATACGATTCCTGTAAGTACTATTTATGCTTTATGATCAGCATTTTGCTAATCTGGATATTCCGTTCTTTTTCTGTATCTCCTGTTCCGATTATGACTTTGTTTACTACGTTCCATGCTTTACATACTCAGTACATATTTCGTACTGACCCTCTTTCTTCGGTGGCTGCGTTTTCATGCCGCGCAGGTACAAACTACAGATTTGCTGACCCACCTGCCTAGGACACCTATTCTGCTATTCTGGAGCGCTCTTTTGTCCAGAGCCTATACTCTGGTACAGTCTGCTGCTGTTGTATATATGTACGCTATTCAGAGGTACGACGGGGCCCTGTCCCATCTTATGATTCTGTTATGTTTTGTAGAGGTCTGTAGACATACATGTGGGTTCTGTATATGTTTTAGGTTGCTATGATTTGTGATAGCCTTATCGGCTTCCATGTGCTATATATGTTCCTCTGTGGCACTAGTAACGTCGACTGACTTTTATATTTATATAATCTGCTAGTCTGCTGGTTTGGGTTATTGGGTACGTTTGGGTGTCCAGCACGGACACTAGTCACGGCCTACGGGGTTGGGTCGTGACAAAAGTGGTATCAGAGCGGTTTGTCCTCGGAATGTCTACAGACCGTGTCTAGTAGAGTATTGTTTATCGGTGTGTTGTGCACCACATCTATAAACAGGAGGCTACAGGACATCTAGGGTGTTACCTTTCTTTGAATCTTTGATCGTGCGATAGAGCCCGCTGTAGGAAATGAATTCCTTTTTTTTCTAACCTCTGATTTCAGCTGGAGAACGGTATCGACGTAAGACAGCGACTGATGATATTGGAAGCTACATAGTACACAGGTAAGTAATGGCATGAAAGATGTATGCTGGGTAAGGTGTTTGAAATACGATTGAAACACGAAGCTGAAGATTGAAAAGAAAAAAAATAAACAGGAAAGTGTAGTAGGTGCAGTTTGAGTTGGGCATGTGAGGTAAGCCTCGGCATCTTTATACTTTTATTTGAAATTGTTAGCCCCGTGTGGCTATGATGCGATATGATATGATACGTATATACGTATATGTGATGGCCCTGTGAGGCATGGTTGGTATTTCCTGTGTACAGGTTTTGGGATAGTTAGAAATACAGAGGAACCTCTGCCCAAATATTTCTAGGAATATAAAGAGGAAAATGAGATATAAATTCTTAACATATCTTGAGGGTCGATACCGATAGGGCAAACCCATTATGTTGGATTAAAGTTTAAGAGATACCCTCCATAGCATTCGTAAGAAGCATTATCTTTGTTTGGAAAATTTTATCTCGAGAAAGCATATACGAGTAGCAAATTCGCAATTTATTTAAATGGACCAGAAATATGTTCCAACCCCATTTTGCTTTACCACAGCTCATGTGAAGGGCAAAAATATGTGGAAGGGCAAAAATATCCAACGATTAAGTTTCCTCTAATTGGAAGGATACAAAGTGTATGACAGGCAGTTGGGAATTGAGTGGTTCGCTCACGACTCAAAAATATATATATAAATATGGAGGTAATTATGTGAATTAAGTACTAAAAGTTTCCGCGAAGTTCGTCGGACTCTAGTTTTCTTTTGCTGGTGGTCGGAAGATGCCTTACAGAAACTTTCCATCAGTTTTCATCGACGGATTGGAGATGGAATTTGTGGAATAAAAACTTAAACTCGTGGGCGGTTTAGAATTTTATATATATATACATGAAGGTAAATATTGAGGATTTACAGGGGGCGACATGGTAACTATATAGTCAGAAAAGTAAAAGAATCCCCTCTAAGTCGGGGTGGGACCCGCTACGAGGGTGTTTTGAAAGTTGTTAAGACCCCGATTTGCCTTAAATTACGTGACAAAGGACGTGCGGGGCAATTGGTGTAATTATACCGGCCCTAACGTGCCTAAATGCATTAAAGTTGTAAGGTTAAGCGTGCTAGGGCCAGAGCAATTCTGCGATGGGTGACCCCCTCGGAAGTAAACTAAAATTTTCACAAGTATAGGAATAAGGGACGAATGGGAAATTTGAGGTAACTTAAAGGAAATTAGGATATGCGGAGTTATTAGAAACCCTCAAGAAGTCGGGTAGACTAAGACAAGATAAGCTGGTGAGGAAGAAGATAGCGCAATGCAGCTTGGGAATGAGAGTAAGTTTGAATAAGCATTTGGAAATTGTTTTGTAAGCAAAATGGTTGTAAATGTGTATGTGTGCATATGACTCCCCATTCATGATTGTACCGACCGACAGGTGGACCTCAGTAGCCAGTGTCGCGAGGTATGAAAGATATTAACTGAACAGAATTTGAGAGACAAAGCGAAAGACATGGTACAGATATTACAAGTAAACTGACACTAGTTCCGTCGCCAGCTAAGGCCGGGACGTTCTAGCGCAACGATGTTCGGAAATAGAAAGAAAACGAGTACGTAAAAGGAGGATAGTAATAGTAACGTTTGGGAAATTTTGAAGGAAAGAAAGAGACCTCTCCGACGTATTATAATACCCCATAAGGCTAGTTGAACATTCGAGGACGAATGTTCTAAAGCGGGGGAGGATGTTACATCCCGTATTTTTGAACGTCGGATTAATTGTAAGTTAAGGTGGGGCCCACACATCAAGATTTTTTTTGGGACATGTGACAAATTATATGAATCACATATGTGAAGTTAAACACAACTCATGAAGTACCCTTGGTCCAAATCAAAGTGGAAGCCCTCCAAACGAATACTTTTAAGAAAACGTTTTCGGATGACCTGACTTGGAGGGGCATAAACGGTATTATAAGTTTGGAATTTGGAAATATACCAAGAAATAGAAGTTGTAGATAATTGAATTAGCTTTCCATCCATAGGTCGTGGGTTCCAAGGTGACGTCGGTACAAGGAGATATGAACGTTTTAAGGTCGAAAGGTCAGTGGGCTAGGCCCAACTCGGGACCAACCGAATTGGCCCAAAACAATGAAAAGAAAAATTCAGGCCCAAGTGAGGAGGTGGCCGGCCATGGTCCTTAATAAAGGACCCAAGCCCATTTAAATTAGTCATGTGATTAATAATAAAAAGGGGCTAAGTCTTCATTTTCAACCAAGAACATTCATGAAGCAAAGAAGAGAAAAACAAACACAAAGAAGAGCAAAAATAAGGCCATTTCGGGTTTGGCCATAGAAAAATCACCCCTCAAAATCTTGCCTCTAAAATTATTTTCTTGTTGAATTCCTACTAAATTAAGTGTCCTCTACAACTTGGTGTAGTTGTTTTGGAAGAAGGAGCACTTATTTCTTCAAGTTGACAACTTGTTCAAGTGAAGAAGTTTGTAGAAAAAGGTAAGAATCAATTCTTTTTTCTTATGTTATGAAGGTTTGTTTATGTTGTGGTATGTGGAAATGAGTAGAAATTATGGAAATATGGAAGTTTGCAAAGTGGGTATGTATATATGTATGTAGCCGTGTGTGTATATTGTTGTATATATGATATGAGTTGAATTTTATGTTGTATTCTAGTTGTGGTTATGGTGAAAATTATATTGGAAATGAAAGTTGAATGAATTTTGGTTGAAGTTGGAATGTAAAAGATTATGTCACCTTAGAATAATTTTGAGATATTATGGAAATGAAGTTGTTAAGATGTAAATTATGATTATGGTTGATGAAATTGGAAGGTGGAAATATGTTATGAATATGTAGGTTGAAGATTTGAAGTTTTGGGTGAATTATGTTTTGATGGAAAGTTTGTATATTTTGTATATCTTGTGAATATTTCGTAGGAATGATATGAAATATTTCCAAATTATATTGTGATGATCTAGATTAATGATGAATGTGAAACCATTGAGATTAGTTTGGAAATTGAAGTTGAAATGAAGGTTATGACATTATGTTGGAAAGATAGCTAGTTAAGTTATATTGTGTTTATGGTGACTATTGTTGTTGTTGATGTTGTTGTTGGTTTGTTGTTGATTGTTTTGGCCGAGTTAAATTCTCGGGGATGCTATATGTATAGGGGAGATGCTGCCCAAATTTCTGTAGGCAATTATGAATAAAGATTGAATACTTAAAGATTGGAAATTGAGAATTGGTAAATGTGACCAATTACAGATTTTGGGCGAAACGGGAATTGAATTTGGAAAGGCGTAAAGAGCATACAAGGTATGTAAAGCTATTCCGATTCTTCTTTTGGCATGCCCTAGGTGTACTAGGATCGGATTTGAGCCTCGAAAAGCGTTCTGCTCATCGGAATCCGCATTTGAAAATACCCCTTTTTCATTCAATGGAATTGAACCCTATAAGTATGCTTTATTGAAAGAATTGTGCAAACTTCCGCAAATTGTTTAGAAAATTATGGAATGCCCCTAGAACCTCCGTAGGTGACTTTATAAGCTTTAAATACGTAATTTGAGCCCACCGCTTCGTTTGTCCCGAGGTGGGTCCACTATTTCCGATTTTACCCTTTTAGTGGTTATGACTTGTCTTCGAGCGTTTTTTTTAACAAATATTTTAACTGCTCTTGTAACTACTAAATAAAACTTGTTTTAAATATTCTATTAAGTCTTGTAAACTGTTTTGGAACTTGGAAACGAACTTAGAAAGATTATGCTTCCGTAATCCATTATGACATTCGAAATTCACTTATTATGATTCCGTCCGATTTTATTGATTTGATTCGTCATTTGATATGCCTCATTGAGTCTCTGGAAATATATAAGGTATTTTATTGCATTTAGTTTCTCACTACTCCATTCGTGGATGCCTCAACGTTTCCCACACTGAGCCCGGGCCAGGATATGTTCTCAAGCGTCTTTCACTGCATTGTTCGCCGTGCCTCGATGTGAGGGGGCAGGTATACATGTACATGGGTTGTGGAGTATGCTGTGCCATGTACACTATTCTGATATGATATGATATGATCTGATATGGCCATCTGATATGATATGCTATGTTACGGGGTTATTCCCCTTTTCTGATCCTTATGTGTTGTGGCACCAGTGTCGGGGGGTGACCACGTTCTGTCTGCCGAGTCCCCTGGAAGGGGCCGGATATGATATGGCATATGTTTCTGTACACACTCTTCATGTTTTGAAAATATGCATTTGATACTCTGGACATCTCACTCACATTTCTGTACGTTCTGTTCCGGTAATGATTTTGTTCCGTAATGGGACCAGGTATGACATACGATTCCTGTAAGTACTATTTATGCTTTATGATCAGCATTTTGCTAATCTGGATATTCCGTTCTTTTTCTGTATCTCCTGTTCCGATTATGACTTTGTTTACTACGTTCCATGCTTTACATACTCAGTACATATTTCGTACTGACCCTCTTTCTTCGGTGGCTGCGTTTTCATGCCGCGCAGGTACAAACTACAGATTTGCTGACCCACCTGCCTAGGACACCTATTCTGCTATTCTGGAGCGCTCTTTTGTCCAGAGCCTATACTCTGGTACAGTCTGCTGCTGTTGTATATATGTACGCTATTCAGAGGTACGACGGGGCCCTGTCCCATCTTATGATTCTGTTATGTTCTGTAGAGGTCTGTAGACATACATGTGGGTTCTGTATATGTTTTAGGTTGCTATGATTTGTGATAGCCTTATCGGCTTCCATGTGCTATATATGTTCCTCTGTGACACTAGTAACGTCGACTGACTTTTATATTTATATAATCTGCTAGTCTGCTGGTTTGGGTTATTGGGTACGTTTGGGTGTCCAGCACGGACACTAGTCACGGCCTACGGGGTTGGGTCGTGACAAAATGAACCTACTAACATTTAGTGGCTAATCAAAATTAAACCTTTTAAGACATTAACAGAATAATACAAATCCAAATTTTAGAACACAACGTACATATACTTCTCATTTTTATAACATTTAAAGTGACTTAACAGATAGCATGCCACGGTTGCTTTTCATTAACAAAAGAAAGTTCACAGCATTTTGTCAAAACATATATCATTCATGTTTTAGAATTAACAAATCCGGAAAGTATGACCCTATACCCAACTCAATGACATGATTTTAGCAATATCCAGGAACACAAACACCGAAGACAAAGCTTCTTCATAAAGTTTTTGACATACATGGTTTAATAATAACACAATACAGAATCTAGCTTAACCAAATAAACTAATGGTCATGTTCACTAGCAGTTATCTCCTGTGCTCCATTTATCTATATGGATGGACTTTAATCTCAAACAAGGAAAGAAATGCGTAAAGGGATTGGATTTACCTCTTGCGGGTGCAGTGAATGGGGTCTTCGGCCTCGAATCTACTCTTGTTATAGACAGATCCGAGCCTCCACGAACGAAAAGTTTAAAAAAAATCTCAAGGTTTAGAGTAGTATTCTAAAGATAAAATATTGTGTATGATGAGATTTCAAGGATCTCTCCCCTTTTTTCAGTTGAATGCTTAAGGCGTATATATAGCCCCGAAGTTCTAGGGTTCTTGAGACTTTTTAAATTCAAAAGTTGTAGCAAGAAGAGTCACGGGTTGGAGCAGGCAACAAAAAATAGCAGGGACGGGCAACTTTTTTTTTTGAATGGTGAGGGCTGTTATTTTCATCGAAATGGTGAAGCAAAGCTGCTACCACGGAAAGACGATGGGAAAAACGATAGAAAAAGGGAAGTTCTTTCATTTTTAGTCAAATCCCACGTGAGGGAGAGGGATGAGCGTATTACCGTTTGAATCATGAGAAGATGACAAATTTCAATAAAAGCTTTGCCCAAAATGGCCGAGCACGGTCTGAAAGAGTGAAGACGCGTTAAAAATGTTGCCAAAATTGAAAGAGATGAGCTAGAAATTGTGAGGGGGTTATTGAGGCGGCGTGGAAGATTGAAGAAGATTGGGGCATCATTTTGCTGGTGTTTTTCAAAAGAAAGACTAAGGGTCTGTTTTGTTGGGTTTAGGAAGAAAATAATTATGGGCTGGATTGTTAACTTATAGGCTGTTGTATTTTGGGCGAAAATGGGCCAATTGGTTGGTCTGAAAAAAGGAGTTTTGTGGGCTGATTGGGTTCAAATTGGCCGAATTTCATGGCTCTTTTCTTCCTTCAACTTAATTCCCTCTGGGCTTCTTAGTAATTAACTTATACAACTCCTAAGTGATTAACTTGTATATATATTATGATGACAATTAGTGATTAATATGTAGAAAATAAGGACTTAATAAAATATTGACTTATAATTAATTTAACAAGTCCAAATCCAAAAATGAAATGGTGACAAACCACTAAAAATTGTGATAAAGTTGTTATATCCTGCATTTTCGAACGTCGAATTATTTGTAAGCTGAGGTGGGGCCTACACGTCAAGATTTTTTTGGGATATGTGACAAATTATATGAATCACATATGTGAAGTTAAACACAACTCAAGAAGGACCCTTGGGCCAAATCAAAGTGGAAGCCCTCCAAAAGGACAATTTAAGGAAGCATTTTCGGATGATCTGACTTCTAGGGGAAAAACCGGTATTATAAGTTTGGAATTTGGGAAAACGCCCAGAAATAAAAGTTGTAGATAATTGAATTATCTTTCCATCCATAGGTCGTGGGCCCTCATACGATATCGGGATCAAAAGTTATGACCGTTTTACTGAACGAACATCCAGTCAGAAAATTAACCCTGCGCGAACGCGCCCAAAGGGGGCGCGAACGCGCAGAAGGAATTAATTAACTCTACGCGATCGCTCCAGAAGGCAGCGCGATCGCGATGAGTATTTTTCCAGCTGCTTCTGGCAGCTTCTAAACGTTATCAAAAGGGGGAAACCCCCCTCATTTTCAGTTGAAAACACGAAGGAAACACCCCAAAAACTCTCCAAAAATCTGGAGAGTTCTCCCCAACTCCCCAAACCAAATTTTGCCCAAACCAGGTATAAAATCCCAAATTTCAGTCCGGGTAGCGTATAATTATTGGTGCAGAATCAAATAACAGTGTGTGGTGGCCTAAATTTAGCGCGGAAAAGTGGAGATTAAGCAATATTAAGGGGAGAAAGGTATGAATCTCTTACTATTTGTGCTAATACTAGTTTATTTACGAAGAATACGCGATTAAATAATTGTATGCTGAGTTAATTAGTTATGAAAGTTGGAAAACAGCGTGTGGGCTGTTTTATGAGATATTTTGGAGTTGAAAACATTATAATTGATGTTGGTATTGTTGTTGTTGTTGTTGGCTGCTGAATTAAAAATTCGGGATAGGCATATAAGCAGGGGAGATGCTGCCCAAATTTCTGTAGACAAATAGTGATTTAAAGAATGCTAAAAGTCTTACTATTGACAATTGGTAAATGTGACCATTTGTAGATTTTGAGCGAAACGGGAATTGAATTTGGACAAGCGTAAGACGCAACTAAGGTATGTAAAGTCTTTCCCTTCATTCTTAGGCATGTTCTGAACATAATAGGCTCGGCCGCGAGCCTTAAATACGACTCCGTTCCTCGGAATTCGATATGGAAATCTGCTCCAATTCCTTCAGTAAGATTGAAACCATGTCCTTATAAAATATCTTTAAAGTATGCTTTTGTACGAAACCTTCCTAAACGGAGTCGGAATACTTCCGAATGATTATGGGTGACCTCATAAAGTCTTTTATCAGTAATTTATGTATCTTGCCTCGAGTTGGTCCGAGGTGGGCCCACGGAGCCCCGATACCCCGTGAATGATCTAAATTGCCTCATTTCCGTCCGTTTTTCACAGGCAACATCTGAACTATCATTTTGAACATAATATGACTGTTTTTATATAAATCTCACCATATGGTTTTGATATCTGAAAATCTGGTTCGGGTTATGATCTGTCGTGCCTCCCCACGTGACGTGTAGGTGCGTAGTTTGAAAACTATCTGAATACTTTGATTCGATCTGCCAGTTGGCCTATTTCTGTTCCGTTGAATCTGTACGTATGTGGTTTTTCATTAATCAGTTCGTGCATGTGCTATGATTCCTTTCACCGGATCTCGGGCCGGTATGTATATCGTGCGGATGGGCCGCCGAGCCCCATATGTGAAATTCGAAGTATGATGTGTCCGGTTCCGGGGTACTGTGTTATATGTCCGTCCCCGGTTACCGAGGATATATTATGAAGTATGATGTGTCCGGGCTCGGGGTGCTGTGTTATCTGTCCGCCCCCGGGTACCGTGGTTATGTTATGATGTGTGACGGAGATCGGAGAAGAATTTCTGATATCTGACGTATTGTGGTGCCAATGGCAGGAGTGACGACCACGTTCCTGTACCCTATGTGTGATTCTGTCTGTCTGTATGATTTATGATTCTGTCTGTCCGTCTGGATTATCTGACCGACGGGTTACGCTTCTGTCTCTCCATCTGGATTATCTGACCGACGGGTTACGCTTCTGTCTGTCCGTCTGGATTATCTGACCGACGGGTTACGCTTCTGTCTGTCCGTCTGGATTATCTGACCGACGGGTTACGCCTCTGTCTGTCCGTCCGGATTATCTGTCCGACTGGCTATGACTCTGTCTGTCCGTCCGGATTGTCTGTCCGACTGGTTATGATTCTGTATGTCCATATGGATTCCAATTCTGTATATCCGTAGGGATTCTAATTCTGTCTGTCTGGACCATGATTCTGTCCGTCTGTCGGGACTATGACCCTGTCTGTCCGGCTTATGAGCCTGTCTAGTATATTTCTGCGTTTCCGGTCCAGATCATGATTTTGTTTCATATATTTCTGCTTTACATACTCGGTACATTTTTGTACTGACCCCCGGTTCTTTGGGGGCTGCGTTACATGGCCGCAGGTACAGACGTACTCGGTGACCCGCCGCCAGTCTAGGGCACAGGTTCTGCTATCTTGAAGAGCTCCTTTTGATTCGGAGCATGTACTTTGGTATATACATCTTCTGGTATCTGTATGTTCTGTATGTATGGAAATTCTGGGTACGGCGGGGCCCTGTCCCGTCATATGATTCTGTATGTACGTTAGAGGCCTGTAGATAGATGTGTGGGTTACGGGTTACATCTGTTCAGGTAGGTACGTACGATTGTATGACGTTATTCGTATGTTAGCCTTATCGGCTTATCTGTAAATTTCTGTATGTTCAAGTATATATATGTTTGCGCGCGTGCCGTATCTGTATCGGCCTACTTCTGTAACATCTGTTTGAAAAGAAAAAAAAAATCTGTATGATACGAAATTCGGTTAAGTAGGTATGTACGGGTACCCAGCTAGGGTACCAGTCGCGGCCCACGGGGTTGGGTCGTGACAAAAGTAATGCTAGTAATGTTGATAGTAAAATAGTGAAGACGAAAGTAATAAGAAGGGTAACAATATTAATAGTAGTAGACTAGTAGAAATGAAAATAGTGGTGAAAATAAAGTATTTAGCTCGTTAATAAATTTAGAAGCCCAAGGAAATAAATTGGAATAAAGGAGGGACAAAATTGGGTTTCAACAGATGCCCCTCTTCGACCGGAGACGATGTAAGAGCTTTCGGGCGAAGAAGTTGACGTAGTAGCCAATTTTGTTCCTGTCACACCCCTTTTTTACCCGGAGGTTAACTTAGAAGTACGACATATTGGAGATTCCTGTTTTTGTTTGTTTTGTTTAAGGAGTCGCCACCTAATTATTTATGGTGAATTAGGACACCTAAAGTTTATTAAAGTTATTTTAAAGTTAACTCTGTTTAAGGTCTGCGAAACTTAAGTTTCTAGGTAAGGGTTCAATTAGTCTAAAGGGAAGGTATTAGGCATCCTTTAAGACCCATTAATAATGGTTAACCGGCCGGACTTAAAATTAATTAGGCTAAATATAAATATAGTATTATAGGAAGAAGGAAAGTAATTTTGTAAGTATGGCTAAAGTTATAGATAAATATGTAAGAATGCTATTTAAAATAGAACTTGTAAAAATAATAATAATTCGTATAAAAGAGTACTTTTAATGTTATTTTGAAATACGACTTATAAATATGGTTAAGGTTCTAAGACGAAAGTATATAGCGTTGTTTAAAATAATACTTGTACAAAATAGTAAGTGTACAAAAGAGCTTTGTTAGAAATAAACCAAAGAAGTGGGACATGTAATGTTTATATGTGGAGGAAATGACTAAAATTTAAAAGAGTTATTTGACAAGAGTTTTAAAGATTTATTCTAGACAAATATGTATTTCAATATGTATTTTCTTAAGTGTTGGAAGGAAACTAAATTGAAAGAGTCATTCATCGAGTTAATTTACCCTTTTTATTCCTTAAACGAGTTAGCAGTGTCAAATATGTAATGTTTTAAATTTTAAAGTAGTAAGGATGAATCTTGATTCTTTTAACTCAAATATGTAGTCATGTATTTTTGAAAATCAATTAAAATAACAGTATAAATACTATAGTAGTTTTAACAATGAAAATCAAGGAAGGTGAAATTTATGGAATTAATCATTGGTTTTCCTTAAATTACTACCCATCACTTCTAAAATTATCCCTACTAATTTCTTACAATTCATCTAAGCTAAGGAAAGACAAAATAAGAAAAAATGTTAATCAAACAATACAAGTCAAAGGCACAAAATAAAGGAGTAAAGATGATTAAATGGGTTCAACCCATTTTGGAAATTGCTGCACTCTGTTTACTATTGGGCTTCGGCCCAGAAAGGCTTCTTTTTTTCTTTTTTGTGTTGTTGTTGTTGCTATGGGCGGGCTGAATAGAGAATGGAATCATGTTGGGCTTTTAGCCCAACGCCAAATACGGAAGAAAACGAGTCCCTCGGATTCGTATGCGAGATGATCATGCATAAAAAAATGAAAGAAAAAGGATTAGTACATAATCAACGAGTGAAGTTAAAGCATGTAAATGTACCTCAAAGCAAATCAACAAGTTATTTGCGTATATTTAGGTATATCTCATGCATACACATTCATAAAGAGGTATAGAAGGTAAATAGTGAAAGTCTTTCTCCCTCGTATTAAATTAAACGAGACTAGTGAAGATGCTTAAGAAAGTACGGGACGCTGTCATATATTTTCTATCAACAGCATCATAGTAAGTCAAAGTGTTTTGCAAGCTATAAAATGGTCAATTATACCGTATACAACAACCAACAGTTTTAATACCAATGCAGGGAGGGCAAATCCATGAAATACATAAATGATAGATGGATGGAAGAAAGGGGAATAAGAGGCAGCACAACATGTAACAAAAAATAGTAAAGCAACCACCAAACAGCAATCGCTGCTAAAAATAGGTATCAAATGAAGAATCGATCCAGCCAAGTATAGTAAACACTCGTTGGAAATTTTCAGCAGCCCAGTTAATTTAAAAGCAGCATTTTCAAACTCGACATTCAGTGATAACTCAGCTCAAAACAAAAACTGAAACTTAACGTAAACTGTGGCAGGAATTCAGTTCAAAAGGGAATAGTTCGTTATATCGTATTTCATAGTTCATACACCAACACAAAGTAGAGCTAAGATGCTTACAAAATCAACTAAACAATGTTGAATCCTAACAAACAGAAACATAGAGCCGAGAAGTTGATTGAAGATGAAGCAGCAAACAGAAAACAGTATCCAAGAAATACTATCTTATTTAAACAGATAAGTGATCTCAGAAAACATTAAAAGCTAAATTAACAGCAGATCACAAGATTGTAAGCCCACAGTAACGCTAACAACAACCTGACCACATTCATAGGCATAGCCTAATAATCCTCCTGACATAGGATGCTAAAACAAAAACCATAGTAGGATCGTGCAATCAAATCCACTAATCTAAATGAGCCCCATACTACTCAACATATAAGGACCAAAACACAGACAAGAGGAAGCATTAAATGTCCAGCAAGAGTCAGATTTTACAAGACCAGACCATCATTTATGCATTTTAAAAGTTGTTTGAGTCAACTAGAACCTTCATCGTCATGAAGAATGCAATATTCTGAACAACATGGGCAGAGAAACACAATGATGGATGAACACAGGACTTAAGCTAACATAAACTTCAACTAAACAAAGGACACATGAAGAACAAACATCATACTTTGGCACAAACAAAAAAGGGAAGCCGATTTAGCTGGATAAACCGAGCAACATAAGCTTAATCTAAAAAATGGGAACTGAAAACATAGGGGACAGGGGAGTGATGAACATGTGAATAACTGAATTCAAAACTATACGTTAAACTTAATCAGCAAAGAAATAATGTGTCTGATAAATGAAGAAAGAGCACATTGATTGTATCTCAAATTATAAACTCTTTATATGTTAACTTAAAGTAGATGCAAGCACACCAAACAGTGAAAGGCATTCGTTGAGTATTCATCCACTAGTCCTCTAACTCAAGATTTAGTTATTCCTTATCACGAGAACAACAATAATAAAATTAACACAAAGCGTATTAGAACGAAATCATCACTTCTAGTAAAGCTTAAAGGTAACGAATCTGAATTTCATCTTCAGCTCGCGATATACATGAAGTTAAATCCAAAACAGAAGTGGGAATAAGCAGGCACTAATCATCTAACTTAATGATCTAGCTAATTACGACTAGAGAACATGAAACAAAAAAGCTGCAAATGAAAGACATGGATGTTACACTAAGGAATACAAACGAGCAATCTAAAGGTACCAGATTAGAAACAAGCTAAACTAAACTAATCTAACTACATAAATTTACACAGAACAGAGCCGAACATAGAACATGAGGTAGAGATCAGATCAAATCGACAAAGCGCATCGACATAGGTTATAGTCATTTTCATTATATCCAAATTCAAGTAAACTAATTAGGCACCCGAATACACTATTCAAAATATATAGAGCAAAGAGGGACAATGCCGACCTGTTTTGGGTACAGTGAACGGGGCGTCGAGGACTCGAATCTAATCTCGTTGGGAACAGATTAGGGCCCGATACAAATGAGTCTGAAATCTCTGTCGTGGTCAAAGTCCACCAAGACAGAGCGAATGTTTAACGGTCTTAAAGTTAGAACGATAATCGAACGATTGCAAGTTGTAAAATCTAAGGATTTCTGGCAAATTTGAGGCGATTAGAACTTGTATTTTGTAAGGGAATTTTTTGTAGATTCCGGATCCTCTTTTCCGTCCCCCTTCTCCTGATTCAACTAGGATTATTTATAGGGATTTTTCTTCATAGAGATGAGCGGTGGTGATGATGAAAGGGAAAGAGAGGAGCGTGAGGCGTGCGGGACAAAGGTGACAGACGCATGGGGGTCAGCAGTATGGTGGAAGTGGCAGGGAGAACGTGGGGGAGACAGGGGAGAGTGGGAGCAGGGGCGTGAAGAGAGAAGGGAGGAAGGGAGAGTAGAGAGAGAGGGAGATGTGCGGCGGGTGAAGGAGGGAGTGAAGGGATTAGGTTTTGTTTGGTTTAGGAAATAGAAAGTGTGGGCCGGGTCGGGTGATAAGGTTTGGGCTGGACTGAACCGGGTTAGGTATTTGGTGTAGGATTTGGGCTGATATAATGTGGGTTGGGTATTAAAATGTGGGATGATTAATTGGGTAGGGAAATGATATTATATTTGTATTTTGGGCCATTAATTTGGCTGAAAAATATTGGTCCTTCCTCCGCTATTCAATTATTTTGGGCTTCCAAATTAATAACTAGTACAATATTTATTATGTAAAGATAAACAGTAATTAGTATATACAAAGTAAGGATTTTACAAAGTGTTGTCTTGTAATTAATTTAACGAGTCCAAACCCGAAAAAAATGAAATGATGACGAATCATTTAAAATTTGTAGTAAAGTAATACTTGTAATGTTAAAAATAAAAGTAGCGAAAATAATAGTAGTGAAAATAAAGTATTTAGCTCGTCGATAAATTTAGACGCCCGAGTGAATAAAATTAAATAAAGGAGGGACAAAATTAGGTGTCAACAGATGCCCCTCTTCGACCGGAGATGATGTAAGAATCTTCGGGCGAAGAAGTTGACGTAGTAGCCAATTTTGTTTGGACCGACGAATATGAATTTATAAGAAAGTACGGTTTAGGAAAATTGACGGAAAATATTATGAGGACCGAAGGAATTATGGAAAATTATGACTGAATCTCAGTTTCGAGTTGCCTACATATCTAGGGTTGCACGAGAATCAGGCCATGTGTAGTTTGAAAGTTTTCGCGGATTCATAATCTTGCGGGGGTTGTAGACAGGTGACAAGAACGTTCAAGAATGGAACATATGCTTATAGCCTCCTAATTATAAATGTGGCGCGCAACACACCTTTAAGTAGGACTCTACTAGGCACGATGTAAATTCTCCAGAAATGCCCCAGTGTTAAGTTATGGAGACGCTGGGGATGTAGAAAGGAACATGAGATTGTGAAAAGAGTAGATTTAGTAGAGTTTTAGTAGAGGATGTGAAAGAGAAATTAACCTACGTATCACGTGTTTGTGGACATAGGCGGAATTGAGTTCGAGAGTAGATCCGTGACCTTTGCTTGTGAGTTTGGTATTCCTCTTCAGCAAATTTGCCCCAGTTCACTGCGTAAGATAAAGTTCCACGTTGTGTTGCGTCTCTGCAGGTTGTATTTTCTGCCAAAACTGAAATTCATGTCACAATTAGTAATAGCGTTGAGAGTGTAAAATTATAAAGAGTGTAAAATGATAGTAAATATGATATGGAATGAAAATGTAGCCGTGTGGCTAATGTTGTCTCTGGTTGTCTTCAGGGACTTGAATGAATGCGTGACGCGTATGCTGAGGATGTGATAATATCTCTAGTTGCATTTGAAAATGATAGTGATAAGGTCTCCGGCTGTCTTCCGGGACTCGATGATAAATGATATCTGCGAATTTTAAGGTAAATTCATTAAAGTGGTAAGGTAGATGATGAAATAAAGGAATGAAGTAAGGAGTAAAATAAGTGTATAGCCGTTCGGCTTATGCAGGTGAGGCCGTGTAGCCATGCGATGTCTCCGGTTGTCTTCGGGGACTTGATGCTATGTCTCCGGTTGTCTTCGGGGACTTGATGCTACGTCTCCGGTTGTCTTCGGGGACTTGATGATAAATGATGTCATGTGATGTCTCCGGTTGTCTTCGGGACTCAATGATATGCTAATGAGGTCGTACAGCCAAATGATGTCTCCGGTTGTCTTCGGGGACTTGATGATGTGTCTCCGGTTGTCTTCGGGGACTTGATGATGTTCCTTTGAAGTTCAAGGTAAAATCGTTAGAATTGGTAAAGTAAATGACAAGTAGAGAGTAGATTCATAGTGTAGCCGTATGGCTTATGCATATGAGACTGTATAGCCGAATGATGCCCCCGGTTGTCTTCAGTGACTCGACGCCAATCCTGTAAAATTCAAGATAAAATGTGAATTCTTATTTTAGGGTAGAATGACCCAATATGTCCTATTTTAGGGTGGACGAACCCGATGTATCCTATTTTAGGGTGGACGAACCCGATATGTCCTATTTTAGGGTGGACGAACCCAAGCATCCTATTTTAGGGTGGAAGAACCCGATATGTCCTATTTCAGGGTGGACGAACCCAAATATCCTATTTTAGGGTGGACGAACCCAAGTATCCTATTTTAGGGTGGAAGAACCCAAGTATCCTATTTTAGGGTGGAAGAACCCGATATGTCCTATTTTAGGGTGGACGAACCCAATATCCTATTTTAGGGTGGACGAACCCAAGCATCCTATTTTAGGGTGGAAGAACCCAAGTATCCTATTTTAGGGTGGAAGAACCCAAGTATCCTATTTTAGGGTGGAAGAACCCAATATCCTATTTTAGGGTGGACGAACCCAAGCATGTCTCCGGTTGTTTTCGAGGACATGATGCATATGCCGTGTGAGGCATTTTAAAGAAATTATATCCAATTAAAGGCGGACGAGCCTAAAATGTCCTATTAAAGGCGGACAAGCCTAAAGTGTCCTATTAAAGGCGGACAATCCTAAAGTGTCCTATTAAAGGCGGACGAGCCTAAAGTGTCCTATTAAAGGCGGACAATCCTAGAGTGTCCTATTAAAGGCGGACGAGCCTAAATGCTGTGCGTTTGCGAACAATCATGCTGTCCCTTTGTCGGGCATTTGAAAGTAATAATGCAATGCGATGCGGTGCCTTTGCAGTGCAGGCATTTGAAAGCAGTAGTGCATATGCAGTGCGATGCTTTTGAAGAAATGATGTCCTATTAAAGGCGGACGAGCCTAAAATGTATAGTTATCCTCGGGGTGTGATATTGATGCCTCCAGCGGTCTTGGGAGATGCCTTCAGCTGTCTTTGGAAACTTAACAATGATTCCTGCAAAGTTCAGAGTAAAATGGTTAAAGCTGGTAAAGTATATGATAAAATAATTGATAAAGTATGGAGTAAAGTGGTGGAATAGCCGTCTGGCTCATGATGTTGATGGTATCGTGACAGGCCAAATTTAGGACACGTAATCCTGATTTAATTCGCCTTCAATCTCGTCAACCTACAAAAACAGGTGTATAAAGTTATAAAATTATTTTGATAAAAGTAAATTAAAAGATAAGGTTGGAAGTAAAGCCGTATGGCTTTTGAGGCGATGCCACAATGGGCCAAAGGATGCTTTTCTGCCATGATTGATAGACTTGACTGTTGATCTCATGCTTTTAGGTTCCTGCACTCAAAGAAAAATTCTTAGTTTGGGAGGGGGAAGTTGATTCGTGTTGACGCGAAGCTTGACGTTGTTGGCGTTCCATTTGTCTTGTTTGTTTGGATCTTGTGATCTCCGTTCAAGCCTCGGTAGATGAACAGTAGTGAAATAATTGAAAGAAAATATTCCATTTGAAAGGTAGGTATGTAAGTATATGTATAAGGAAATGTAACTATCCGTATATAAGTTGTGAAATATGTATATGTAAATGTATGTATGTAAGGAAAGATATATATGTAAATGTATATATATGTAAGTTGTAAAATATTCTGCCAACTTCAGATTGTGACACTTCTAAAGTAATTGGTCTATAATACTTCCTGTCGGGTAGCCTCAATATTGTCGATGTCCAATCGTTCTTTCGTCTATATCTTTTCAAAATATGCCCCGGTTTTGGGTTCAGAAGGGTATGCTAAACTTATGTTGTGGTGTGACCGAACCTTATATAGGTTGCCTACGTATCCTTCCAGGGAATCAGGTCAGAACGTAGTTCGTAAAACATAAAATGGTCTGAAGCTTTCTAATAAAGGGACCGAACCCGATGTGGATTACCTACGTATCCCACCAAGGGAATCAGGTCAGCGTAGTTCTGTTATATAAACGGTAAAAGGTTTGTTGGATTTTTATCTAAGTGCGACGGATCTGTATGTTGATAGTCTACGAATCCTGCCAAGGGAATCAGGCCCTGTGTGGTTTTCTTTGTGTAATAATTTTTAGATTTTCTGTTATAGCGCAACCGAACCCTATGTGGGCTGCCTACCTCGGGAATCAGGTCGGAACGTAGTTCGTACGCATGTAAAATCTTTTGATTTTTGTTCTAAATGCAACCGAACCCTATGTGGGCTGCCTACGTATCTCACCATGAGAATCAGGTCAAAACGTAGTTCGTACGTATAAGATTTTGGATTTTTTGTTATAAAGCAACCGAACCCTATGTGGGCTGCCTACGTATCCCCCATGGGAATCAGGCCAGCGTAGTTCGGACGTATTAAAGGAAAGGTTGCAGACTAGGCTGTCTAACCTAATGTCGTCCTTGATTTCTTCTTGACTGATAACTTTCATGCTTGTGTTATTGTCTATCGGCTATTTCAATTTCTCGAGTGGAATCTTGTCTTGTCCCCTAGTTTTGTTGTTACTCTCTCGGGATGTATGTTGTCTATTTGTTCATTTTATGTCACAATCGTAGAGTTGACAGTTTTGATAAATAAAGTAGAAAATAACAATAATGGATGATTAAGGAAAATCAGAAATGCATTCATTGTTTTTTTGCAATTTAAGCTTCCAAAAGATGAAGCAAAACAAACAAAAGTTTTGAGGCACAATTTAAGCCTCAATTTTAAAATCGTGTTATTTCTAAAGTTTTCTACATGTTCAAACTACCAAGACTCCTGGAGTAGGAATCCAATTCTCTAATGTCTCTCCTGGTTCGGCATCTCGAATGGTCGGTGTCGACCCGAATCAACTTTTTTGGGGATATAAGAAGATAAAAATGCAAAATGATGTCAGTCTCACAACATATCTAGGTAAAGTCATGATCACTTAGAGTCAAGCAAGTCATGTAGCGAATAATCATCAAATAAAGTCAAACAAGTTGTCAAACAAATGTAAACGATTATATCAAACAATAACGCGTCCTAATATGCATGTGATCTCTTCGTGCCAGAGGTAGGCCTAACGTTTGTTTGAAGGGTAAAGTGTGCCATAATACGTCATCTCGTTGCTTTGATTAATTAAACAAATTCTATTTCCTCAAAATAAAGTACAACGGTAGTGTAATATTTACTACATGTCAAATGAATATAACATAAAGTGTTTCCTAATCTAAGTAAAGTAAGTACAATTTCCTATGCCTAAATATCAGCTCCGTTTTGGTGATGTCATTGATCTTCGGCATTCATTGTATTCCAATGAAAATCCATGCCTGTCATAGAAACGTTAGTCATTCCCGCCCTCCTAAAGTTTAATTAATTAGAGCAAACAGTCAATATTTAGGCACAGTTATCCTTCAAATATGCATATAAAGTATGATTATTGTCGCTTGGGGTTGTAAACCCACTTGGAGGCTTGGGTAAAGTCGTCTAATGGATTTAATACACCAAGGGTATTAAACCTCCTAGGATATGAAATGTATGCTCTTAATAAAAGGTGTTGGTTTAGTTCTATCCTAGGTTGACTAGGAGTGGGTTTACTAGACGCAAGGTTCCCGAGCGGACTACTCGAGTGAGAAGGCTACGTGGTCCCCGTTACTCGGGCACCCCGCGCATACGCCAACTCTCCTAAAATTTGGATTCTACGAAAGAAATTTGCGGGTGCGCAAAACACACCTCGCGTGTACGTGTGATAGTGTGAGTTTTCCAGAAGTGGAAGAAATATGAACGGAATGACAATTTATCAAAGCAGTAACACTTAGACAGTTTATATCAAACAACAATTAATAACGCACACAATTTGTAGCATGTAAAACAGTTTAGGCAAATAAAGTAACTAAGTTAGCACACAAAGCCTAATTAAATCTAAGTCCGTTATGGTTAGAACCTAGGTTGATTCCCCAGCAGAGTCGCCAAGCTGTCATACCCCATTTCACCCGGAGGTTAAATTTAGAAGTACGACATATTGGAGATTCCTATTTTTTGTTTATTTTAAGGAGTCGCCACCTAATTATTTATGGTGAATTAGGACACCTAAATTTTATTAAAGTTATGTTTAAAGTTAACTCTGTTTAAGGTCTGCGAAACTTAAGATTCTAGGTAAGGGTTCAATTAGTCTAAAGGGAAGGTATTAAGCACCCTTTAAGACCCATTAACAATGGTTAACCGACCAGACTAAAATTTAATTAGGCTAAGTGTAAATATAGTATTATAGAAAAAGAAAGTAATTTTGTAAATATAACTAAAATTACAGATAAGAATGTTGTTTAAAATAGGATTTGTAAAAGATAATAATTTGTATAAAAGAATACTTCTAATGTTATTTTGAAATACGACTTATAAATATGGTTAAGGTTCTAAGACGAAAGTATATAGCGTTGTTTAAAATAATACTTGTACAAAATAGTAAGTGTACAAAAGAGCTTTGTTAGAAATAAACCAAAGAAGTGGGACATGTAATGTTTATATGTGGATGAAATGACTAAAATTTAAAAGAGTTATTTGATAAGAGTTTTAAAGATTTATTCTAGACAAATATGTATTTCAATATGTATTTTCTTAAGTGTTGGAAGGAAACTAAATTGAAAGAGTCATTCATCGAGTTAATTTACCCTTTTTATTCCTTAAACGAGTTAGCAGTGTCAAATATGTAATGTTTTAAATTTCTAAAGTAGTAAGGGTGAATCTTGATTCTTCTAACTCAAATATGTGGTCATGTTATTTGAAAATCTATTATTCTAATAAAGTAGATATCGTAGATATTATGAATAATATAACAAAAAGAGAATGAAATCTTAAAGAATTAACTATTGGTATTCTTTAAATTAACTACCCGTTATTCCCAAAACCATCTATGCTAATTCTCTTATAATTCATCTAAGCTAAATAGAAATAAGAGTAAGATAAAGTGTTAGTCAAAACAATACAAGTTAAGCATAAAATAAAGCTGAAGCGCAAAATAAAATTAAATGGGTTTAATCCATTTAATTGGACTGCTGCTACAGTCTGTTTGTTAGTGGGCTTTGGCCCAGAATTCCTTTTGATTCCTTGGCTGCAAATGGGCTGACTCGAGAGGAGAATTTTATTGGGTTTTTAGCCCAATACTGAGTGCGGAGGAGAAGACGAGTCCCCTCGAACTCGTATGCGATGTTCATGCGAAAAGAATGAAAGAAAGATTAGTATACGATCAATGAGTTAAACATAAAAATATAAATTCAAACAACTTCGTAAATTATATATATATTACGTATACTTAAGTATAATCCATGCCTACACAGATTAGCCACCACACACATACCAATAAGCAATCCTCAGACATGGACAGAAACTCAAACAGCCACACATCGTGTGTTTTAATCAGCATAGGTAAACAAACAGAACCCACAGCATTTTGTGTCATAAATAGGGCGACAGCAGGCAGTGACAGGTTGTCCAGTCCAAACACTCATAATATAATTCAACGTATAGTCTAGCAAGCATGTCATTTAGGCAGATATTTCAAGGAATTAGCCTATGACATATGTACTTAAGATGGGCATTAGTAGATTTGATAATCTCAAGTCACAAAAGGGCCAACAATCTCAGCTGAACTGAGCAGAACCACAACCATGTTGTAAAATTAATAGCAAAGCAGTAAATGGTTGTGATAAGTTCGGAATCATCTTTTGGAATCTTTGCACATATTAGATACAGGCAGTATCATGTTCAGGAATGGGATGAAAATGGTAAATATGTGAGCTTACATGAGGGTCACAATAGGATTACATGAGTGGGTCTGGACTGAATCATGTTTACATATGACAAGATCAACGATTTGAATTTCAGGCGAGGCAACAATCGTAGTATGGGGAACAGCACACAAACTCTTTTTAGTGATATTGTTAGTTCATGAGTTGCACAACGTAATGATTCATACACACTGATTTAGAAAGCACCAATTAGACAGTTCCAGTTTCAGTTTCAGGAAAATGAACCTTCATACAAAACTCAACCCAGACATGCTAATGTAATTTACACACTTATCATCTATCCAGAGAAGTGAATCTCCAGACATGGTTACCACACCAGCAACTATCCCCATAGACAAGATTCAGACCACTTTAAAGTTTGAAAAAGACTAGAGGATATGCGAATGATATAAAGGAATTGACTTAGCATATGAAGAAAAAGCAGTCAAAGCAAAGGCTAAACAAATAACACATAGCAAAGTTCAGATTCCAGTTTGAACCACTAGACACTTCAAAACATGAAAATTGGGCAAGTCATCTAGGACATGTAAAATACAAAGGAAATAGCAGATTAGATGATCATTCAGTGATGCAGGATCATATGCTTACAGAATTACCCCATGATACCCTTAATATATTTTAACATGGACAAATATGCTCACCAGAGGTCGAACCACCAATAATGACATACAGGATCTCATGATAATCAGACAACAAATGTAATCAGACAAAAGGTATGACAACAACAAACAATGATGGAAACTCCAACATAGTCCATATGACCTTTCAGTGAATATGGAAATTTAACATTCAAAGGTCTATATCACATCTACCCTTTTTAGACCAGGCTTATCACATTCTGTACGTAAGTCCAGTCTCACAAATTGTTTTCAAAGTTTAGATGCAGAACCCACTCAAACTAACTAAATATGAATACTTGAACCATCATTATTTTAGCAGACCCATGGGACTTACAGGACATAACCCTTGCACCTTAACTATTTCAAATCTCAATTTCACCCAACATGTAGTGTATATGGATTTCAGGACAATTAAACATGTTTAAATTATTTCATACTTAGCAGAAATTAGTGCAAATCTTAAATTTACAAAGGTTTCCTTTAAAACACATCATGTCTTGTCAACAAACAATCAAAAACTTCATGCTATTCTCAGATCACTTAACTGAAGCCCTGATACAACTAATCAGGATTTCAACATAGGCTAAAGCTAAATAATAACATATACAAAACCACTAGCGCATGAACCTTCTCATAATTAGATATATATTAGAGATAATCAAAGTAGCCAAGTAAATATCTTACTTTGAATCAGCAGGTTAAAACACAAACATGAGTCAAACACAGATTTATAAGGTATGTGACTGACCAGGCTAGACATGGCTCATGTTCAAACAAGCTAGGGACTAAACAACTTCTAATGAGTACATAATTAGACAATTTCCATTTTTTTAACAGAATTTATAGGAATGCCAATGATTAGGTAAATTTATCTTAGCTCAGGTTAGGTTGAAGCAGTGATTAAACTAGGCTAAACCAACTAATATATACAATATAGCATGCATGATTTCTAAACTAAGCTACAGAAAAAAAAACTAATGTTGATTAAATTTGACTGAAATAAAACTCATGAATTGACTAAATTATAGATTAAGCAGAGAAACACATCAAACAAATATAAAAGGGGCCATTAATAAACTAATCTCCAGAAATTGATGAAGTTTCACTAGACATCATATTAAGCCAGCCAAACGGGAAACTTAAGCTTACAGATGAAAGACAATCATGGAGATGATTCAGGGCCGATCTGTTTTAATCATATACGTAATATACCTAAGATATACACACCATGGTGTGTATATCAGATGTATATCGACTGTATATCTTTTCTTATCTTGATAATCCACTGTATATTATATGTATATTCGGTTTTAAATGTGTCCTAAGTTCTGGAAAATCAGTCTTACGCATCCGAACTACAATGGGCAATTTTCAAATTCAATTAACGATTAATATCCTATCCTATCAGCTCCCAAACATCAAACAAATAACGCGACGACCAAGAAACTACATAATCACTAAACATACAGTAGAATAAACTAAAATCTTAACCGAAACAGAAGCTAAAGACCATGAGTAATAAATGTATCGAAGTTTACCTCTTGCGAGTGCAGTGAAGTGAGGCGTCGACGACGTCGAATCTACTCTCTCGTTATGAATAGACCCGAACCTTGAGCCAAACGAGTTCGAAGTGAAAGTATTTGCAGATTTTTTGTGAACTAAAGTTTTGTATTCCCTTTTGGGCGAATTGAATAAAAATGCTAGAAAGTAGAAAGTAAGGATTGTTATTCAACAATGTCGTTTTCTGTTTGTAACCCCAAAAAATCCCCCCCCCCCCCTTCAACGATTCAACCTCGACATATTTATAGGGTTTTGTTAACGCTAAAGTGAAGAGAGGAGCGTGGGAGAGAGAAGAAGAATAGGCGTGGGGGACAAGGAGAGGTGGAGATGCAGAGAAGGTGGGGAACAGGGGAGTGTGGAGCACAGGTAAGGGTGTGAAGGAAAAGAGGATGGCAGGGAACATGGGGAGAACGTGAGTGAGAGGGGAGAGAAGAGGGAGGCGGATGAGAAAGAAAGGGAGAGAAAGAGATTAGGGTTAGAGGGAAGAGAATAAAGGGAAGATGGGTTGGGTTTTGTTTACTGACCTGGGTCGGGTGAAAATAGAATTGGGCTGGTCCGTTTGGGATGGCCCATTAATTTAAATATGGGTTGAAAATGTGGATTGAAAATTTGGGTAGGGAAATAATATTGTATTTGTATTTTGGGCCATTAATTTGGCAGAAAATTGTTGATCCTTCCTCCTCTATTTAATTATTTTTGGGCTTCTAATTTAATAACTGGTACAATATATATTATGTAAAGACAATAAATAATTAGTATGCAGAAAAATAAATAATTTTGCAAAGTGTTGTCTTGTAATTAATTTAACGAGTCCAAACCCGAAAAAAATGAAATGATGACGAATCATTTAAAATTTGTGGTAAAGTAATACTTGTAATGTTAAAAATAAAAGTAGCGAAAATAATAGTAGTGAAAATAAAGTATTTAGCTCGTCGATAAATTTAGACGCCCGAGTGAATAAAATTAAATAAATGAGGGACAAAATTGGGTGTCAACAGTTCCGACCAACAAATATGAACTTGGAAGAACTTGAAAAGATATGGGTTAGGAGTATTGGTGGAAAATATTATGGGGGCAGAAAGGATGGTTGGAAAACATTATGGGATGGAATGAATTATGGCCGAACCCCAGTTTGGAGCTGCCTACATATCTCGGGTTCCATGAGAATCAAGCTGTATGTAGTTCAAAAGAAGCGGGTCGATACCGACGCTACGCTTTTTGCCCCAGTGTTGAATTGTGGTGAGACTAGGGTGTTATGAAGTAAAGATTGATGGGGTATTGAGAAGTGTTAATGATTTGAAATGATGTTGGATGAGATGTCATTTGTATACTCGAGGGTCGAAGACAGATGACAACAATGTTTGAGAATGGACCATATGTTTATAGCCTCCTAATTATAAATGTGGTGCACAACATACCCATAAGTAGGACTCTACTAGGTACGATACGAATTCTCAAAAATTGCCCCAGTGTCGAGTTACGGAGACACTGGATATAGAAAGGGATAAAAGATTGTGAAAAGAGTTAATTGAGTAGAGTTTTAGCAGCGGATATGAAAGAAAAATTTGGCTAACCTACGTATCACATGTTTGTGGACGTAGGCGGAGTTGAGTTCGAGAGTAGATCCGTGACCTTTGCTTGTGAGTTTGATAGTCCTCTTCAGCATATTTGCCCCAGTTCACTGCATAAGATAAAGTTCCACATTACGTTGCGTTTCTTGTAATTGGTGTATATGGATTGTATTTTCTGCCAAAACTTAAGGTAAAGTAGTTAGCACATGAAGTAAGATAAAGTAGAATGAAATATAAATTGAGATGAATGTAGAGCCGTATGGCTAGGAAAAATGAAAATTTGATGAGTCGAAGTGATATCTCTATTTTCAAGTTGGAGTCTTGATGTGGTGTGCTCAACGATTGATGTTGCAAATGTCTCAAGTAAAGTTGCCTGAAATTCTTGTTAAAGTCGTTAATAAGGTTTGGACTAAAGTCAAAAGAATAAAATAATACGATTAATAATATGTGTATAAGCATGAGGATGAAGCCGTGTGGCTTATGTAGATGAGGCTGTATAGCCAAATGACGTCTCCGGTTGTCTTCGGGGACTTGATGATGATTCCTGTAAAGTTCAGGGTAAAGTAGGTAAAGTGAATGATAAGAGTGTATCCATTTGGCTTATGCACATGAGGCTATATAGCCAAATGACGTCTCCGATTGTCTTCGGCGACTTGATGATAAATGATGTCTGTAAAATTTAAGGTAAAGTCGTTAAAGTAGGTAAAGTGGATGATAAAGTTATTGCTAAAGTAGATAGTAAGATAAGTGTGTAGCCGTTTGGCTTATGCAGAAGAGGTTGTATAGCCAAATGATGCCTCCGGTTGTCTTCAGAGACTTAATGATAATTCCTGTAAAGTTCAGGGTAAAGTCGTTAAAGTTGGTAAAGTAAGTGATAAAGTAATTGGTAAAGTATAGAGTAAAGTGATAGCGTAGCCGTTTGGCTAATGATGTTGATGAGATCGTGACAAGCCAAATTAATGACGTCTTCGATTTTCGACATGTAATCCTGGTTTAATTCGCCTTCGATCTCGTCAACCTACAAAAATAGGTGTATTTGTCAATAAAGTCATAAAGTTATTGCGATAAAAGTAAAATTAAAGATAAAGTTGGAAATAAATCCATTTGGCTTTTAAGGCGAGGCCATAATGAGCCAAATTATGCTTTTTGGCCATGATTGATAGACTTGACTGTTGGTCTCGCGCTCTTTTAATTCCTGCACTCAAAGAAAAAAATTTAGTTTGGGAGGGGAAGTTGATTCGTGTTGATTCGAAGCTTGACGTTGTTGGCACTCCATTCGTCTTGTTTATTTGGATCTTGTGATCTCCGTTCAAGCCTCGGTAGATGAATAGTAGTGAGAACAATTGAAAGAAAGTGTTCCATTTGAAAGATATATATGTAAGTATATGTACAAGAAAAGATATATGTGTAAGTATATGTACAAGGAAAGATATATATGTAAGTATATGTATATAGGGACAGATATATATATATGTAAATATATATATATATATATATATATATATATATATATATAAGTTGTAAATATTTCTGCCAATTTTAGATTGTGACACTTCCAAAACAATTGAAAAGTTATTTGTCTATAATACTTCCTGTCTGGTAGCCTTAATCTTGTCGATGTCAAACCATTCTCTTGTCTACATCTTTTCAAAATATGCCTCAGCTTTAGACTCAGAAGGTTACACTAAAATTATGTTATGGTGTAACAGAACCTTATATAGGTTGCCTACGGATCCCGCCAAGGAAATCAGGCCAAAACGTAGTTCGTAGGGTACATAAAATGGTTTGAAATTTTTTCCAATAAAGGGACCGAACCCGACATGGATTGCCTACGTATCCCACCAAGGGAATCAGGTCAGCGTAGTTCCGTTACATAAATAGTAAAAGGTTTGTTGGACTTCTACCTAAATATGACCGAACCGTATATCGAAAGCCTACGTATCCCGCCGAGGGAATCAGGCCATGCGTAGTTCTCCTTACATACAAATAATAAGGCTTTTTTTTTCTTTTATAATGCAACTGAACCCTATGCGGGCTGCCTACGTATCCCGCCGAGGGAATCAGGTCAGCGTAGTTCGTAATTACATTAAAGGAAAGGTTACAAACAGGCAGTCTAATCTAATGTCATCCTTTGATTTCTTCTTGAATTGATAGCCTTCATGCTTGTGTCGTTATCTATTGGCTATTTCAATTTCCTCCGAGTGGAATCTTATCTTGTCCTCGAATTTCTCTGTTATTTTCTCGAGATGTATGTTGTCTTCCGGTTCTTCATAATCGTGTTTGATACGTAACTTTATTCATTCGTGTCACAATCATAAAATTGACAGATTTGATAATTTATATACTAAATAAAAATAGAAAATAACAAATAATAGACAGTTAAGGAAAATCAGAAATGCATTCATAGATTTTGCAATTAAGCTTCCAAAACATGAGGCAAAACAACAAAAGTTTTGGGGCACGATTCAAGCCTCAATTTTTAAAATCGTGTTATTTCAAAAGTTCACTACATGTTCAATCTACCAAGACTCCCGGCGAACCAAGGACGGAGTAAGAGCCCAATTCTTCAAAGTCTCTCCTGGTTCGGAACCCCAGATGGTCAGTGTCTCGGTGTTGGGAGTAGTAACCTTCATTGGTTCTTGTTTTTGGACTGTTTCCACGGGAGCGACAAAGGTTGATGGCATGATAGATCCTTTCAAATCTCTATCTTCCCCAACAGTTATCATGTTCACGTTGGCATTTTCATGAGTAGGTAAAGGGTTATTGTCCACATTGGGTCGAGCTCCAGTAAGTTGGATCGCTCCTTCCTTAATCAAGGCTTCGATTTTGTTTTTGAGACCGTAGCAATCCTCAGTGTCGTGCCCAGCACCTCCAGAATGATATGCACAACGCTTGGAACTATCAAACCATCTCGGAATAGGATCCGAAATTTTCCCTTCAATCGGTTGTATCACGCCTGCTGTTTTTAATCTTTCAAATAATTGAGCCAAAGGTTCGGCGAATCGGGTGTAGTTGCGGGTATTTCTGATTTCAGGGTTTGAACGGGCTTTAGGTGTAGCATGTGTTCGATTTTGGTAAGTGGGAGCTTGAACGGATTGATATGGACGTGGGTTTTGATAGGGAGGTGCTCAGGGTTGGTAGTAGTTTGCTTGGGCATTGTAAACAGGGTAGGGAGTTAGTGGAGCTTGGTAGGGTTCAACATATTGGTAAGGGTAGAAAGGTTGTTGTGGATGGTTAAAGTATGTAATGGCTTGGCTTGGCTTACGTCCTTGGATATCCATGAGTGCAGCTACATCTTCTTTCCTCTTTTTAGCCCCGCTGATAGAACCAGATTGAATAGCTTTGTTTACAGCTTGCAAAGCAGTAAGATCCTGAATTTTTCCTGATTGATTCCTTCTTCTAAGGCTTCTCCCATTCTGACAACTTCTGTGAACTTTTGCCCCAACATGCCTATCATTTTCTCATAATATATGCCAGCTTGGCATTCAATGAAGGTGGCAGTCATTTCTCTATCACTCATCGGGGGTTGAACCCTGGTTACTTCTGACCTCCAACGTAGTGCATACTCACGGAACCACTCAGTTGACTTCTTTACCTTAGTCATGTAGACTCTATCTAGTGTGATATCGGTGTTGAAACTAAATCGGTCCATGAAGTCTTGTGCCATATCACTCCAACCGCGCCATTTACGGACATCTTGTTGTGTATACCAAGTAAGAGCCTCACCAGATAAGCTTCTTATGAATAGCTTCATCCTTATATTTTGATCTCTACCTACTCCAACCAGTTTGTCACAATAAGCCCTTAAGTGCGTATGAGGGTCTCCTGTTCCATTAAATGTATCAAATTTCGGCGGTTTGTAGCCTACGGGCAAATCAACGTCAGGATGAACACACAGATCTTCATATTCTACACTCTTGCTTCCCCTAGCAACTTGGAGGCTTCTTATTGCTTCTTTGAGATTGTGGATCTCTTTTAACAATATATCATCTGCCCGTTGTTTGCCCAATTTTCTAAGTGTGAGTTTTGGTTGAATTTAGTGACATTTTTGGGGCACATTGTTTCAGCTGATGGTATTCGGGTAGATAGCCAAAATATTGAGGCCGTGAAGACTTGGCCAAGGCCCACAACTCCTATGGAGGTTCGTAGCTTTGTTGAAGGTTTTTCTTCTATTTCTGCGTCACTAACAAAGCTGACCCGAAAATCAGCAAAGTTTCAATGGACAGATACTTGTGAACGTAGTTTCCAAGAGCTAAAGGATAGATTAACTTCTGCCCCAGTCCTGACACTTCCAGAGGGATTGGAAGGTTATGTTGTTTATTGTGATGCTTCAGGCATTGGGCTAGGCTGTGTGTTGATGCAACATGGTAAGGTGATTGCGTATGCTTCAAGGCAATTACGAAAACATGAGAGAAATTACCCAACCCATGATCTAGAATTGGCTGTAGTGATTCATGCATTAAAGATGTAGAGACATTATTTATATGGTGTCCATGTGGATATTTATACAGATCATAAGAGCCTTCAGTATATCTTCAAGCAAAAAGAGTTGAATTTGCGGCAACGACGATGGATGGAATTGCTAAAAGATTATGATGTTGATATCCTATATCACCCCGGAAAGGCAAATGTTGTGGCTGATGCTCTTAGCCGTAGATCTATGGGAAGTTTGTGAGATGTACAACTAGAGAAACGAGAAATGGATCGTGAGCTCTAGCAGTTAGCTAGCCTAGGAGTCCGAGTAGTGGACTCAGGCATCAGGGGAACTACCATTCAGAATTCAGCAGTCTCGTCGCTAGTAGTGGAAGTGAAAGAGTGACAATATGAAGATCCCATGCTAATGCATTTCAGGGATACACTCCCTCAGAAGGAGAGGTTATCATTTCAGATTACAGGAGACGGAGTTCTTCGATGCCGAGGCATATTATGTGTTCCTGATGTGGTAGGGTTACGCAACCAAATATTGAGGGAAGCCCATTGCTCTCGTTATTCTGTCCACCCCGGAGCGACGAAATTGTACTATGATCTTAAATCTATATATTGGTGGAATGGGATGAAGAAGGATATAGCGGAATTTGTAGCTCAATGTCCTAACTGTCAACAAGTAAAAATCGAGCACCAAAAGCCGGGCGGATTGTTGCAGGCTATAGAAATTCCAACTTGGAAGTGGGAAGTAAGTAACATGGACTTCATTACAGGCCTACCTCGTTCGCGACGTAAGTATGACTCTATATGGGTGATTGTGGATAAGCTCACGAAGTCAGCTCATTTCTTACCAGTCAGAACTACATATGTGGTAGAAGATTATGCAAAGCTTTATGTTAAAGAGATAGTGCGACTTCACGATGTTCCAGTATCTATTATCTCTGATAGAGGAACTCAGTTTACAGCTAATTTTTGGAAGTCCTTCCAAGAGGGTTTGGGGACTCATGTGAGCCTTAGCACGACATTTTACCCACAAACTGATGGACAAGCTGAACGTACCATTCAGACCCTTGAAGTTATGTTACGGGCATGCATGATGGATTTTGGAGGTAATTAGGATGATCACTTACCACTTATTGAATTTGCTTATAATAATAGTTATCATTCTAGCATCAAAATGGCACCGTATGAGGCTTTATATGGGCGAAAGTGTAGATCCCCAATTGGGTGGTTTGAAGCAGGAGAGACTAAATTGATAGGGCCGGACTTGGTCCAGCAAGCCATAGAGAAAGTTAAGTTCATACAAGATCGGTTATTAGCAGCCCAAAGTCGTCAAAAGTCCTATGCGGATAATCGTGTGCAAGGTAGGCAAAGTGGCTTACAAGTTAGATCTACCTCCTGATTTGGAGTCAGTTTACCCAGTTTTCCATGTTTTGATGCTTCGTAAATGTGTTGGAGATCTTACTAGGATCGTTCCAGTAAATGATGTTCAAGTGACAGAAGAGTTGACTTATGAAGAGGTACCCATTGCCATATTTGATAGGCAAGTACGGAGGCTTAGAAATAAAGAAGTGGCCTCAGTTAAGGTTTTGTGGAGAAACAATAACCGAGAAGAGATGACATGGGAAGCGCAAGAATTTATGAAATCCAAGTACCCGCACTTATTTCAGCCCCCGGAAGAGATCCAGGATGAGATATCAAGATCATGAGGTATGTATGTTTCCTTTTTATGCAGTTGGGTCGTGTGTGGCCAAACTCTATTGCTATTATGCTGGGGCCCTGTGAGGCATTGTTATTATAGGCTGTTGTGACAGGATGGTAGTTCCATATTACAGGGAAAACTCTGGCGAAATTTTTATAGAATCCCCGTGAATTTAACATTCGAGGACGAATATTTTTAAGGGCGGAGGAATGTTACACCTCGAAAAAATTTTCGTTTATGCACAGTGAATAGACTAACGAAGAGCACGAAGTATATGGTATTGCAATAATTAAGGAATGACATTTGATGACCCTAATTAAGATTTCAAAGACATTCGAGGTAAGAGGAGAAAGTTTGCCAAGAGAAGGCATACGATATGTATCGGAAAGGATTTACGAGTAACAAGTTAATGATTATTTAATGACGTTTTGGAGAAGAGTTATAACTTCCCTTAGATTGTTAATGAGGTGATAAACAAGTGTTAAGAAGGTTCCATAAGGATTGGAGATCAAACGGGTCGACGAGAATGAGTTCGGAAGTACTGGGCATTATACGGCCCAACATACTGGCCGTATAAAATATACTGGCCGTATGTTTGGCCGTATAATCAGCCCAGATTAGCACACCTCACTGGACCAAATCTACGGCCAGACATACGGTCAGTATAATTTATACGATCGTATGTTGGTCCGTAAAAAATGGTCGGGGCAGATGGAGTATTATTAATAAGGGATCCAAGTTTATTTCATTTCATTTCCCCTTCACTTCCTTTCTCTATAAAACTCTCTAGAATATTTCTCCACACCTCTCCCACAAGAATTCAAGAGATATTAGTGATCAACTTCATCAAACCAAGAGAATCAAGTGTAAGAAACCCATTAAAGTTCATCCAAGACAAGGAATTCAAGTGAAGGTGAAACTAGGGTTTTGCTCAAGTGAAGTGTTTCCACCCAAGGTTCATTCCTACACCATCTAAGGTAATTTTTATGGTATTTCCATATTTTTTAAGGTATTGAGAGGTTGAAAGACTTGGATTGTAGAAGGAAATAGAAAATGGGTCATGAATGTGGGAATAGTGATGTTTATGAGTAGTAGCTTGGGTTGATTCACGATTCTTGATATGTTATGATTATAATCATGTTATAAATGATATTAAGAACATGGGATAAACATTGTACATGAGTGAATGTAATGGTGTGCTATGACCATTGATATGGATGACTTGAAATGAATTGAGGAATATGGATAATGTAGGAGAATGAAGACTATTGTTATGATGTTGTGAATGTTATTATAGATGTTTGGGAGTTGATGTATGATATGAAGGAAGTTGTATAAAGAAAGGAGATGCTGCCCAATTTTCTCTAGCTTTAGTTTAGTAGGCAAAGCTATCGATTTTCTAATGTTAGTATAAACTCTAATGAAGGTAGAAACGTGAGCATTGAAGGAGAACGTGCAAGTGATAGAATAGTTGAACGGAAAGGTATGTAAGGCTAACCCTTCTTTCATAAGGCATGGTTCCTTGGCCAAATATCTATTCTTCTATGAGCCTATGATGTCGTCCAAATGATTCTATCTTTAAAAGCTACTAAGCTCATGATTCTCGATATGTTACGATTGTACTAAAATTCCTTATATGATGAGTAATCCTCTAAGGATAGATGTAATGAACGACGATAAGAATGATGCTAAAGATGCTTATGAGCTTTTATGTACATGTGTATATGTATGACTATTATGAAACCCCGAGCTTATATGGCCGGGTAGAATATATATTGCGCGCGCACCACTGCAGTTGGGTACGGATAACCCTGAGCCTTGGTAGGGCCAGGTATGTATACTCACCGACCCTTGCCATGGCCGTGTATGTGAAACACCGATCCTTCATGGTCGGGTATGCTATGAATATGAATATGTAAACGAATTATGAATACGAATATGAATACGAATGTGAATATGGATACTAAATGTAAATGAGTACATATACGAATACGAATACGAATATGGATGTATGTACACAATCACGCATTCGAAATGGAAGGTCCCTATGAAAAGCAAGTAAGTGTTTATGACAATGATTCTACTACCTCCCATCTTATGTTATTTCTTATGGTGTCTATTATGCTTTCATAATGATGTTGATCATGCTTTACATACTCAGTACATTCTTCGTACTGACTTCCTTTTGTTTGTGGACGCTGCGTCATGCCCGCAGGTGGCCAGGGAGACAGGCTCGATCCATAGCTTTATTACTCAGGGACTACATAGCGGAGCTCCATTTCATTCGGAGCCACAACTTTTGGTATTTATTCTTTTGTGTGCATACTTATGGGCATGGCGGGGTCCTGTCCCGCCTATATGATATGACATACTCTCCTTAGAGGCTCGTAGACATGTGTATATGGTTAGATGTATTTGGCCTTGTCGGCCCATATTTTGGATATCATTTTGTTAGCCTCGTCGGCTTACGTACATTTGTATGGGCATTGTTATTGATGGTGATATATATATATATGTATTGTTGCCCACTGGGATTAGTATGAATAATGGATGAAAAGTATGATTTAGTTATGTGGCTCACCTAGATGTAAATGTGAAAGTATGATAAGAGGTGCCCGGGTGGGTTAGCACCGGGTGCCCTTCGCGGCCCTCAGGTTGGGTCGTGACAATGATGCAGCGTCCACAAACAAAAGGACGTCAGTACGAATAATGTACTGAGTATGTAAAGCATAATGAACATCATAATAGGAGCATAAGAGACAGCATATGAAATAGCATAAGATGGGAGAATCAGGAGATAGTAGCCATCATCGTAATTACTTACTTGTCTTTCATAGGGACCTTCCATTTCTAGTGCGTGCTCGTGTACATACATATATACATATATAAATATCCATATCCGTATCCATATTCGTATCCGTATTCATATACATATTCATAACCATAGCATACCCGACCATAACGGTTCGGTGGTTTCACATACCCGACCATGACAAGGCTTAGTGTCTTACATAGCTGGCCCTACCAAGGCTCAGTGTTATCCGTACCCAACTACAGTGGTGTGCGCTGATAACATCCAAATCCACTCCTCAAAGAGAAAGTGTACACGGTCGTATGCAATATATTTTACCCAACTATGAGTCGGGGTCGATCCCACAGGGAACAATTTGCTAGGTGATTAAGAAAGTAAGGAACTTTCACAAACTCAGCTAAAGCCAAACGATGGATAATATTTTGATATTTTGAGAAAATTATAACTAATGCGGAAATGTAAACTAACCTAGAAAGCAAGTAAAATGATCAATGACCACAAGCTTGGATACGAGGAGCTCTCAAGTAACGATCCAATATATTTTATGATATTACAACTAAGAGCGGGTTTATGTTAATAGATAATGGTTTCTAAAATCTTATTGAAAGTCTTCCAACCAAATCAATGAATTTCACTCTAAGCTTTTCCAAGCCTTAGAGTGTGATATCAAGCACAACCAATTGAATCTCAAGTAACTATCCTCTTCCGAGCTCAAGTTATTAGATGGGTTTAATGACCCAAATTCTTGTTAATTAATCTTTCCCAACCTAGATTTCCTCTTCCGAGCTCAATCTAAGTAGATGGGTGAGTCCTAGGGTTAGCTAATCCCTTTGGAAACATTCAAGAACGAGATTAATTAAAGAAACAAAGACCCACTTCAATAGCAATAAAAATCATTCAATACATAAGCAAAACAAGAGTTTCAAACCAAACTTTAATCAAGAATATTTTCATAAACAAGATTCAAGTAATGGAATAATACTACACACTTAGATATACAATACAAAACAAGGAATTGAAGAAAATATTAAGAAATATCTCATTAAAGTGCTTCCAATCTTCTCCTCCAATTGTGTAGATGAAACCTAGCCTCCAAACTTGATGAAAAATGGCCAAAGATATCTATTACAAACCCTAAAAGAGTATTTATATCATTCCAAAAACGGGAACAAAATCTGGACAATAATACCCCTGCGCATCTGGTGCGAATCGCACATAGTGTCGCATGTGCAACCTGCGAGTTGCAGGTTGCACCACATCATCGCAGGTGTCGCATCTTCAATTATCTATTGAGCAGCATCTGCGACACCAGATGCGATTCGCATGTTCCACCTGCGATTCACATGTGGTGTCGCATGTGGTGTCGTATGTGGTGTCTTCTTTGGCCATCTCTGTCAACAGATGTTGCACCACCTGCGACTCGCATGCAGTACCTGCGACTCGCAGGTGATGCCCTGGTTCAGTTCAGCTGGATTTTTGCTTTATTTTGCTCTGTTTTGCTCTGTTATGCTCTCCGGGCATCTTATCCTACAAAACAACATAAATACACAAAAAGTAACAACAAAAGTGCTTAAAGAGTCACAAAAACTTAAGGAATTAGCATCGAATATCCCGTAATTTCACGACTCATCAACACCCCCAACTTAGAGTCTTTGCTTATCCTCAAGCAAATCAAAACAAAAATCTCAATGAGGATCCACTTTAAGCACAAAAACATGACTTTGGTTGGTACCAACAATTAGGCTACAAGCATGTGAAGCTTCAACCAAATAACTCCCTCATTTCCAAATACAATTTCAAGAATGCAATAGAGATTTAAAACCATAAAGCAACAACACTCAAGCCTCATTAAGTGACTCAAAACCACTAGCTTACTAGATATGCTCAGTTGACTCAACTTTGAATTTTTCAACATCACCAATCTATCGTAATCCATATGCCCTCACAAGAAAGAAAGTCCCAAAATCACTATATTCACAACAATAACACAAGGGACAAATACACAAAGTCACTCACACTCAACAAAGAAATTCTAGTGCTAACAAATATCACACTATAAGCTTGCCCTTATTTTCAATCATCACTAACTCAAGAACATTCAGTTGGAGATCACCTAGGGACTTTTTAAGCTTGTAATGTAGGCTTAGGGAAGGGTAGGATAAGTATGTGGGATACAAGTGACTACGCCGTCCTTGAACACTACACGTACCTTTTGTCCACTTTCCTCTTCATTTCAAAACATCACTCCTTCCTTTGCATACTAATTTCCCCAATTGTTCCAACTTCTTTTTGTGCACCCATTTTCTTGATTTCTAATTTTTTATTTTTTTTTACAAAGATACATTTTGTTTTTGCACAAAAAGTTTGCAACCTTTTTGTATTTTTCAAATTTTCTTCCTTTCTTTTGACTTTTCCACAACACCAACCTTCACCACTCTCAAGCAACACTAACACCCGCAACTTAGGCTTTTGGCCTCAAGTTCATGGTCAAGGAGGGAAAGGTTAAAAAAAAAGACTTTTCATCGAACAGGGTAAAGGCTTGTAATGTGGCAATCAAAGAAAAGGTCATAAGCTCAAATGGGGTTACTAGTGATATTATTTATGCAATGGTAGGCTAGAAAGGCTAAAGAGGCTTTTTCAAAAAACACAAAAATAGCCCAAGGTCATATCTCCAAACAACAAAATCAAAATTAGCATGGAAAGACTAACCGGGCAAGTTCTAGATAATAAAAGAAAACACAATAATTATTCAACAATCACTCACACACATGGCATATGAACTAGTCAAGATGGATCAATTTCACTTCCCAAGCAAGAACAACTAGTGCAATATCTCATAATCCAAAGTAAACACAACTAGTAGGTAAAGAGTCACCAAATGAGCCAAAAAGTTGTCACAAAGATCATTCTTTCCTATGCACCTTGCTTTTTAACTTCCACAAAATAATTTGGAGGGGTATTCACATTTCAATTTCACATGCAAGAGACTAACTCTATTAGTACCAAACAAGCCAAGAGTTTTCACATTTTTCCTCAAAGAAAATAAAATAATAAGAGTGACTAATCCACAACATGTCAAAAGAACAAAATTTTCAAAAAATTTGAGCAAGTTTAAAAATATAATGTGCTACCACGTGCCACCCCCAACAGTAAACATTGTAGTGTCCTCGCTGCACATAATCAAAACAAAACATAAAAATAGAAAGGAATTTTTTATTATTTTTTTTTACTCTCTGTCACGACCTGCGACCCGACCTGCAATTCGCAGGTATGACCTGCGAGTCGCAGGTGATGTCACCTGATTTTTTTTATTTTTTATTTTTTATTTTTTGCTCTCTGTCACAACTTGCGACTCGCAGGTCATACCTGCGATTCGCAGGTTATGACAGCTGAAAAATAAAATCAGCAGCTTTTACTAGTTTGGGGGCTGTCCGGAAATCCGACATGCTCAAAACAACTCCAAAAATTCTGAAACTTTGCAGATTATTCAAAAACCATAAACTAAACTATTCTAAAAAATAAAATTTCAAAAACGATTTAAAATTTTTAAAACGATGGGTTGCCTCCCACCAAGCGCTCAATTTAACGTCGCGGCACGACGGTTACCTTTACCACTTTTCCTTCCATTTGGAAGATATGAATTTGCGCCCCAACTTTGAATCAAGATTATGATGACGCTCATGGGGCGGTGGTAGAAAAACAAGGAGGCCAACTCTCGGGTGTCGCATTTTGCACTTCTTGGCCCTTAAGTGAGGCATGCCATTTTGTCTTCTTGGCATAGCAAACTTCAAAATGAAAACGCTTTCTTCTTTATCTCCAAAATTCTCCATTGGCTCGGTTAGTTCAACTTCCATATCATCAACCAAGCACAATGTTGAAAAATGGTTAGAATGTGGTCCAGCGCGCTCAAATTCCAAATTTGCATGAGTTTTGACATCCTCACCAAAAAATGAACTAGAGTCTTCAAAAATTATTGTATAAACTTTTTTATGCAACTCTAGTATCATTTCTTCGACTTCGACATCATTCACTATTTTTGGGTTGGTAGGCTGGCAATTTACCATTAGCTCATGAAAATCGATCTTGACCTCTTCTTCATTGGAAACCAACTCAAAACTAAAATCCATGGCCCTTTGATATTGAGCATCACATGCCTCGATCTTTGCATTCAGTTCGGCCTCCAATCTTTAGATAGCAATTTCAAGTAGCTCCACTTCTTGACTTTGCTCAACATGCATTTTTAGAAATTCTTCCATCATCCGTGAAATGCCTTCACGATGATCTCCATAGGCTTCAAGTTGTTGAGTTTGATTCATTAGCCAATCTTGGCTCAAAATTTCCATTTTGTCAAGTTTTTTTTCATTGTGAGAGTCGTCCAACTCTTGTAAAAATCCATCCATGGTGAGATATATCTTTTGGATAGTTTCATCATCTCCATGTTGAACTTCTTCCCACAATTTGGTCAAGACTTGCCCATAGTTTTCATTTCTCCCCATTATGCTTTTCAAAATTTCCTCAACTTCTTCTTTTTGAGAATTGGAGATTTCTTCTTCAAGATTTTGCTCTTCTTCAAGTTGAACCACTTCTTCACTTTCACAACTTTCGTTGTGGACATAAGGATTTTCGGGCTCATCTTTCAAATTTGAAATCTCTTCTTCAACCAATTCATTTTGAGGAGTAGACACTTCCATGACAATTGAGGAATTGGCATCCTCAAATGAATCATTCATTCTTGTCATAGCTTCTCTATTTTCTAAAATGGATTGTTGGACGAGCTTTCGCTTTTCCTCCATTTTAGCTTCCTGAGCATTGCCATAATGCCTTCATATCCGGCACTTTGTCCTTCATTTGCCATGTCATTGTCCCTGTCAAGCTCAAAAGCACAACTAGCATTTTCGTTAGAACAACGTGGGGGAGAGGAAGCGAAATAATTGGGACAATCACCCCAATGTCCACCTTGACCACCACATATATTACAAATACTCTCATCATAGGATTGAGACGGTGCACACATCTCTCTCCCGGGAGCATATTCACAATCTTGCCAAAAGTGGGGTCCTCCACAATATGGACATGGGTCATCAAAATATAGGTAGCAACCATCAAACCCATTTTCATTACGAGATGCCATTTTTTTTTTAAATTTATTTTAGCAAAAGCAAAAACTGGACAGTTTTGCAGAAGCAAAAACTGGACAGTTCTGCAAAAACTGGACAGTTTTGCAGAAACAAAAACTGGACAGTTTTATAGTTTTGCAAAAACTGGTCAGTTTTTTTTTTTTAAAGATAAAATAAAGCAAAGAAAGTTTGGACCAAAGCAAGTTAGCTTAAATCCCAAACTAAACCAAATACGCCAAATTGTTCCCCGGCAACGGCGCCATTTTTTATAATGTCCAAATCCACTCCTCAAAGAGAAAGTGTACACGGTCGTATGCAATATATTTTACCCAACTATGAGTCGGGGTCGATCCCACAGGGAACAATATGCTAGGCGATTAAGAAAGTAAGGAACTTTCACAAACTCAGCTAAAGCCAAACGATGGATAATATTTTGATATTTTGAGAAAATTATAACTAATGCGGAAATGTAAACTAACCTAGAAAGCAAGTAAAATGATCAATGGCCACAAGCTTGGATACAAGGAGCTCTCAAGTAACGATCCAATATATTTTATGATATTACAACTAAGAGCGGGTTTATGTTAATAGATAATGGTTTCTAAAATCTCATTGAAAGTCTTCCAACCAAATCAATGAATTTCACTCTAAGCTTTTCCAAGCCTTAGAGTGTGATATCAAGCACAACCAATTGAATCTCAAGTAACTATCCTCTTTCGAGCTCAAGTTATTAGATGGGTTTAATGACCCAAATTCTTGTTAATTAATCTTTCCCAACCTAGATTTCCTCTTCCGAGCTCAATCTAAGTAGATGGGTGAGTCCTAGGGTTAGCTAATCCCTTTGGAAACATTCAACAACGAGATTAATTAAAGAAACAAAGACCCACTTCAATAGCAATAAAAATCATTCAATACATAAGCAAAACAAGAGTTTCAAACCAAACTTTAATCAAGAATATTTTCATAAACAACATTCAAGTAATGGAATAAATACTACACACTTAGATATACAATACAAAACAAGGAATTGAAGAAAGGATTAAGAAATATCTCATTAAAGTGCTTCCAATCTTCTCCTCCAATGGTGTAGATGAAACCTAGCCTCCAAACTTGATGAAAAATGGCCAAAGATATCTATTACAAACCCTAAAAGAGTATTTATATCATTCCAAAAACGGGAACAAAATCTGGGCAATAATACCCCTGCGCATCTGGTGCGAATCGCACATAGTGTCGCAGGTTGCACCACATCATCGCAGGTGTCGCATCTTCAATTATCTGTTGAGTAGCATCTGCGACACCAGATGCGATTCGCATGTTCCACCTGCGATTCGCATGTGGTGTCTTCTTTGGCCATCTCTGTCAACAAATGCTGCACCACCTGCGACTCGCATGCAGTACCTGCGACTTGCAGGTGATGCCCTGGTTCAGTTCAGCTGGATTTTTGCTTCATTTTGCTTCATTTTGCTCTGTTTTGCTCCGTTATGCTCTCCGGGCATCTTATCCTACAAAACAACATAAATACACAAAAAGTAACAACAAAAGTGCTTAAAGTGTCACAAAAACTTAAGGAATTAGCATCGAATATTCCGTAATTTCACGACTCATCATGCGCGCAATAGATATCATACCCGGCCATATAAGCTCGGTGTTACATAATAGTCATATATACTTAGACACGTATACATAAAAGTCCATAAGTATCATCAGCATCATTGCCATCATCGTTTTCGTTACATCTATCCTTATAGGATCAACTATCATATAAAGGAAGTACTAGTATCGTGAAAGTATCGAGAATCATGAGCTTTGGTACTCTTAGAGGTAGAGTCATTTGTAAATCATTATGGAACTCATGAAAGGATATATATACATATATAGCAAGGGAACCATGCCTTAATGAAAGAAGGGTTAGCCTTACATACCTCTTCGACTTCTTAACTATTTAACGTTCACCGTTGAAGCTTGAGTAATCTACATTTAGAAGGATTTTCTACCACGGTTAAGCCTTAATGATACTCTTCAATTCAAACTAGGATAATTCATGTTCTAACGAAAATTGGGCAGCATTTCCCCTATTTCGTCAACTTCCACTATATCACAAAACAACTCCCAACAACCACAATAATATCCACAATATCATAATCAAGTATTCACATTCGACTTAGCCTTCAAAATTCATCCTTATGTTTAACTTATGCTACCAACTTCATACTCATTTTATCACATTTTCATAATAATGCTTCCTCATCACCATTATTACCTTCCATAGCAAGATTATATCCATATCATACTAAGAATCATAACTCAAGTTAGCTTACTACTCAAAAACATCATAAAAACTACATTTAGAACTCATCTTCTACTTTCTCCTTCTACCGAAGTTGTTCAACAACTAAACATTCTTGATAACATGTAATAAGTATGAAAACTAACCTTTTTATCTCATAAGAATGAGCTTTGGAGCAAGATATCAACTTATATGAAAACCCTAGCTTCAATATCCAAAGAATTCTTGGAGTCTAATAACCCTAGCAAGGCTTCTAACATATGGGTATCTTGATTCTTGATTCTTGACTCTTGATATTTAATCTCCCTTGGATTTTGGCTTGGATTAGTTTATGGAGTTGAAGAGAGGGTTTTTAGAGAGCCTTTGGATCTGATTTGGTGATGTGAAATGTCCAAATGAAGTGGAGTAAATTATATAAAGCGGAACTTAAAATCCTATTGGGCAATTCTGCGCCCATTTTGACGGGCCGTAAAAATTCCTACGGACCATCAAAATGGTCCGTAAAACTGCCCAGTCAAATATGGTTCACTGTGACCATTTGACGCTGGGCTGGTTGACGGACTGCAGAATTTTCTGCGGGGCGTCAAAATTCCTGCGGGCCGTCAAATGGTCCGCAGAAATTTTCTGCTCAGACAGTCTGTCGTAAAACATGCATAACTTTTTACTCAGACGTCACATTGACGAGCAGTTTGTTGCGTTGGAAACTAGACTCGATGAACTTCAATTTGGATAAAATAAACACACCAAAACTCCTCATATTCTAGCAGATATGCCTTACCCAATCTGGCCAAAATCCTGTCCAAATATTTTGCAAATTTTACCAAAGTTCCCACAAACTCCATTCCTTTATTTGTTTGTTCTTAAATCCTTCCATAGCTCATTTCATGGGCTTAAACCCCCATAACCATAATATGGGAACACGTAATCTCATATATCCTAAGGTAACTCCCGTTTCCACGATTAGGACAACTAACGCCTAACGAATCTCAACGGACGAAACTACGAGGTGTAACAATAAGTAATAAGAAAGTAGAGTACAATAACACATAAATAAATCAGTCCTGAAAATCATGTGAAACCAATGTAAAAATAGTTATTCAACTTGTGTGTCTCAATAAGAATTATCAAAACCGATTACAAGGCCACTTGTCAAGGTACAACTTCAAGTATGCCTTTCAATTGATCATAATTATCAACAACAATTCCATGAGAAAATAAGAATATCACACATGCCAATATAGGCCCAAGAATCAAGCACATCGAAGGGGTGACCGTAGAGGTTCCCTTGTCACAGCGCACCACACCGGAATATGAAATTCAACGGTGGCTATCCTTTCTCTCGAATAGCTAGGCTTAATCACACCCCAGGTAGCGAACCCGGAAGTGGCCACTCTTCCTCCCGAATGGCTAGGCATTATCACACTAGGATCCACAGTAGCTACCCTTCCTCCCGAGTAGCTAGGCCAAACACAACAATAAAATTCATAGCATGGAAGCTGAATTATAGCATAGAAGCTAAATCACAATTATCTCAATGTAGTCACACCATCCATTAGCATTAAGTTTGAAAATGTTTCCCACTTCTTTAAACAAGGTTCAATTGTCATAGTTTCTCATGAAAACCTCATTACTTACCATTAACCCTTATTATTGATCATCTCTTATACAGGAAAAACAGTTAGGATCACATATACATGTATAGGGTATAGTACAATTAAGGTCTAATGTGGGCTTGTCCCCTCCCACACACCAACCATGATAAAAACATGGATTAGGGTTTCAAAATATGAGAAGTTCACCTTTCTATTCAATAAAGAACTTTTGAAAAGTAGTCATGCAATCAAAAATAAGATTTTCAAAAGAGACATATGTCAAAGAAGGTTTTTAAAAGAGAGACATACCTTAGTGTGTTAAACAACGTTTAACAATTCACTTTTTCTAGTGAAGAACACCCAAACCCTAGCTTGAATCCCTTTAGGAAGAATTATGTTGCAAACCCTAGATTTTAGTCACAAGAATCATGTTAAGAATCATGGGTTTGATATTAAGATTGATAATCAATGATTAAGATGTTCTTACCTTAGTGTTGGAGCCCTAGAGAGATATTTTCGTCCTTAGGGTTTTTGAGAGTGAAAAGAATGGAAGAAAACCTAAAATTTTGCAACTTATATAATTTTAGCCCGTTAGGCACAATCGACGGTACAAAGGACGGAGCGTCGAGCAGATCGACGGAGCGAATGAATCAAAATGTGCACTTGAAATGTGAACTTTTGAAATGTGCACTTTTGATTCATTTGCCTAAGAATATTATAAAAAATTTGAATTATTAACCGTTTCATTGTTTGATTATTCATGTGTTGTGTTTAACTTGTACTGTCATGATAATATACTTCTTAGAACCGTCCAAATATAACATATTGCCTGCATAAAGGGACCAAAAGCACACATTTTAATTAATTGAAGGTTAAGTATGCTGAGTCATAAATCACAAGGGACAAAATCATAATTTACGAATAACTGAGGGACTAAAAATGTTTTCCTCCCTATTTTAATAGGCATGGAGTTGATAATTGCCATAACCATGTCGTGTATTCAGGTGGATCTGATGTTTTGGTGGCTTGGATTATTGGAGTTTTGGTTTTGACCTCCAATTTCTTGCCATTTCTTTTCAGCAAATAAATCCTAACAACCAGAAGAGCAAAGGATGAACGAGGCAATTTGTTGAATATGGGCAACAATAATATTTTTGTGTAAAATATAAGGACAGATAAAATTAAGGAAATCATTCATTCAACAACATAAAGTGCAGCTTATTAGGAAAAAAAATAGGATAACAGAGTTGAGTCCGAAGCCAAAATGGCATGTTTTTGGAGCTAATACCCCAAAATAGGATGCCTTTTTTTTTATACCAAAATGGGTATTTTGTTGGTTATCCAACGAAATACCCGCAAGCAACACTGTTCCGGTCCGGTATTTGTTGCATTTCGCTACACTTGAAGCGAAATGTAACAAATAATTTTTATTTTATTTTTGTATTTCGTTGGTATATGAACGAAATATGGAAAAAAAATTGTATTTCGTTTATTAAAAAATGAAATACGAATTTTTTTTTTATTTCGTACATATAAAAACGAAATAGGAATTTTTATTTTTTTTTTGTATTTCGTTGGTATATGAACGAAATAGGATAAAAAAAAAATTTGTATTTCGTTTATAAAAAAAACGAAATATGAAAATATTTTTTTTATTTCGTTTATATAAAAATGAAATAGGAAAATATAATTTATTTATTTTTTGCATTTCGTTGGTATATGAACGAAATAGGATAATTTTTTTTTATTTTTTTTTTGCATTTCGTTTATATTCCAACGAAATAGGAAATTATATTTTTTTTTCTTTTATACAAAAACGAAATAGGAAAATATATATATATATTTGTATTTCATTTATATACCAATGAAATAGGATAAATATTTTTTTTTTGTATTTCATTTATATAAAAATGAAATAGGAAAATAATTTTTTTTTCGTTTATATACCAACGAAATGTTTTGTTCCATTTCGCAGGTATATAACAAAAAACCCTTTTTTTTACCGTTTTTCTGCTCTCCATATCGCTATGGTTTTAATTTTATTTTTTTGTTCATTTTTGTTGGTTAAATCAGTGTCAGACGAGCATTGAATAGTTGTCAAAATAATATCTTTTACATTTCGTGACTTAATTTGCGAATTTTTTTACTTTTCTCCATTTATAAATATTGTCCTATCTTTACCTATGGTATATCCTTCGTCTTTCAATTTTTTTTTATCCATCTCATATCTTTCATCTATTGTTTTTCTCTTATCTGTTTCATATCCTTCAACTTTTATTTTTTATCTCATATATTTCATAAAAGATGACGGAAACTCATGTTAAAGTGTATTTATTTTGGGGTGGTGAAGTTGTGTATGAAGCAGGTTCGGTTTGATACAGCCGTGGTCCTGAAATAGGGAAAAAGTTTCCAATTTCCCTAAAATATGATCGTCTGCAACGCGTCTTCAGGAGTAAAATGTTCGTAAATGATCTTGAACTATCGGTGGTTATAACCGGACGATGTCCAAGTTCATTTATAGTCGATGGTTCACCAATTTATGGTGAGATGCCAATTACGGACGATGAATCTTTATCGTCATTTCTTTGTTGTCCTGAGATTTTTAAAAATCACATATGCATAGCGGCGCTTGACATGTATGCTACAGTTCAACGCTCTACCTAGGTTGAAGTACCGAACGACAATGAGTTCGATTTTGGAGGTACTACCTATCTCCCAAGTTTGAATATTGGTTTTTCAAGGGGTGTAGTTCAACAACAAACAATTGTAGGATTTGGTAGTCAGTCGAATGATACAACTAATTATGGTACACAGTATGATGGTATGGCTTCAACGCACGATCATAACTTTGATTGGAGTGGACAGAATCGTGAGACGGGTGGACCAAGTAATGCTACTACGCAGTTGCATAATTTGAACTGTAATGTACGACACCCTTCACATCCTGTCCAAGTGAATTGGACAGTGATAGGTAAATATAATCATATTTTATTCACTTTATTCATGGATTATATAATTGTGTTTGACTTGTAAATTCTATGAATTTTTCTTATTTATAGGCATAACGATTTTGAAGATAACCCCACGTTGACTCAGCTAACACAAATTGTGAGCAATAACGATTTAGCTAATGATATAATAAATGAGTCGGATAGCGATAGTCCATTAGATCATGAAGGGACGGACGATGATCAATCGTCTGCCGACGGTGACGATTCTGATGAAGATGTTGCAGCCCCCAGTAATCTTGGTGTTAATTATCATTCAAATGTGATCCCATATTTGGATAATACAGAAGAAGTAGAACCGGAAGATTTTGCATACATGAGAGATAACGGGTCTGTTCGGGCTGCACTTTGGAATTCCAGTAATCCTAAAGTTATCAAATCAGGTTATCAAATAAAATAGTTTAGTAACCTTCTAGCCATTAAAACAAACCTAGACAAAATACTAATTATGCTAAAAGAAGAAAAGCTAATAAAAAATATCACTACCAGTAGCTAGTTGTAGCAAATTAGCTATAACAAATTAAAACAAAATCAACCCATTATCACAGTACAAGTTAGCAAAAAATGAACAAATCTATAAAAACTCTATTGTTGTTATATTTTTCACATTTCTTATCAAAAAAATTTAAAAGGAAAAATACTTGATCATCAGTTAGGTTGTCTAAAACATCCCTACAAACAGCTCGTGCCTCGCTTTCACGAACTCCACGACGAGTCCACTTCTGCGCAAATACAATATCTCGTTCGTTTACTCTTGGAGGACGAAGTAATGGCTGCATCGGGATTCTTCGCTCCCAAGCCCAAACCTGTATAAGTAAATTTAAATATGTAAATTTTTTTTGAATTAAATAAAATAATCCGAAAATACACATGAAAATTGTGTTGTTATGGTTGGGTTTCGAAAATGCACTAATATTGTCATGCAAGCCATTCGACAATATTATAATTTTTAATGATTTATTATACAAATTATAACACTAGGAAATCTAAAATATTATTTAAAACATAGCAGAGAAGTTGACTATTTAAACGTGTATCAAGCAATACTTTTAAATTGTTAGCGTCATAACTCAAGGAAATATGGTTAGCTGACATTTAGATATATACACAAATATTAATAATCCAGATTGCATTATATATAGTGGTGCATTTAGTGTTTATAATAAAGCTCAACTTTCGGTTCCTAATTTCATTTTTCAAAATTTGGGTAATGGTGGTTATAAGAATGCTGCTTGATCTCTTATTTCTACTGAAGTAGAGCAATATGATATTGAAATTCACGTACCTGTAAAAAAGCAATAAATCCACAAACATCACGGCTATTAGCCATTGAAGCACGGCTTAGACAATTGTACAAGTATGATAATGTTGCTGATCCTCAAGCTTTCCCGCCGATCGCATCAAGGTCTATTATGTCAAGCAAAAAGTGTAAACTAAGCTTTGAACCAGTATTATCAGGGAATATAGTGCCACCAATCAACCAAAGCAGGTACAACCTGACCCTCTTTTGTACCTCAGCCTCATCAGTGTGTTCATCAATAATATCATTCTTGGCAATCAAGGTTTCCAAATGATTAGATAATTGTGTTATTACCTATAATTGCTTCTTCTCCGGGCAACCAACCGGTAAGTTCGTACATCAATTCCCGCCACGTTGAGTTAGTTATATTTTTAACATTTCTCTGCACCAATGGGTGTCCATCCATGGGAATGCCATATAACACCTCGACATCCTGTAGTGTGACGGTACATTCGCCAGTCCGCATATGAAATGTATGCATCTCTGGACGCCATCTCTAAATAAGTGCAGTGATGATTCCTTCATCATACCGCACATTACCTACTGCTAAAACTCCCCCAAATCCACACCTCTCAAAGTAATTAAGGATGCGATTATGTAAAGGGTATTGCCTCACGTGATTCCAGGATTCATGATTCGCACGACGTATAGTTAAACACGCGTTCTGTCCAGTCAATTGTCCATCCCACACAGCCTGGGATCTATACTGTTGCTGGAGTATTAATAAATCATAGTTTTCCGGACCTGGATGTACAGTGACTTTGGGGCGATCCATATCTATAACATTGCAACACCAAGCCACTGCTGTTAGAATAATTGACAACACATTACACAATTGTTTACTATATATTCAATAGGAAAGTCAACAAAGGTCAAACTATAAGATATATTATCACGTGAGAAAAGGAAAAAAATTAATAAGAGTACAACTGTCAAAAAACAATTGCAGTTCCCTATGTGGTCAATGAAATGTAATTAAACTTTTGGTTAAGCTCATAATTAATTTTCATAATAGTATTCATCTTACATATAACTACTTCTTTTCTATTTAAAAAAAACCATATGATTGGAGAAGGGATGCAAGGACAGTTAATTTTTTTTTACCGGATCGGAACAATATTTCGTTAGTTATCCAACGAAATACCCATTTTGGTATTAAAAAAAAAAAAAAGGACATGTTATTTTTGTCTATTAGCTTCAAAAACAAGTCCAACTTCCTCACAGTTTCTTGATCTTATACTTTTAATTTGAAAAGTAAAAATTCTTCATGCTTATCAACAAAAAATAATCTCCAACGACTAGTCACAATTTGAACATAGAAAATGACCCAACAAATGATACAAATATCTTTATGTTATATTTAACAATCTTACTTTCCTCACAATTTCTTCATCTTTTTTTTTAACTGTTGTTCTATGAAAATGACTAACTAAAAGAACATTTTATAATATAAATTTAGACCTTTTTAATCAGTAGCTTCGACCATCTTTTTAGTATTTTAATTGTAGTTCGCTGACCAATAAACTCTACTAACATTTTTTAAAGCTTTTTTTAATTGAAGCAACGACTGAAATTACCAACTATTGATTAATTAAACTTGTAACTTTTGTTTTCTTTATTATAGTCTACTACACTAAGTATAAGATATAAATAAATCAAAAAAATAAATGTGAACTAATTTATAATGACTAAATCAAAAAATATATGTAAAAACTTATAAAATTAATAAATTACCTCAATTTGAAGAAGATTATGGAGCAAAAGTTGAGGAATCCTTGTGATAGGATTAGTAGAAAAAGAAGAAAAGAATGAAGAACGGAAGAAGAGGAAGAATGGAGGTAGAGGAAGAACAGAGAAGGGAGAATGGAGAATGGAGAGGATAAGGTAAAATAATTTAGGGTAAAAGTGGAGAGCAGAAAAAGGGTATGAACGAAATAAAATAAAAAATCCTATTTCATTGGAATATAAACGAAATGCAAAAAAAAAAGAAAAAAAAATATAATTTCCTATTTTGTTGGAATATAAACGAAATGCAAAATATATATATATATATATTCCTATTTCGTTTTTTTATAAACGAAATACAAAAAAAAAAATATCTTATTTCATTCATATACCAACGAAATACAAAAAAAAAAAATCCTATTTCGTTCATAAATATGAACGAAATAAAAAAAAATCATATTTAGTTTTTTAATAAACGAAATACAAAAAAAAATCATATTTCGTTCATATACCAATGAAATGCAAAAAAAAAAAAAAATTGTTACATTTCGCTACAAGTGTAGCGAAATGCAACAAATACTGGATCGGAACAGTGTTGCTTGCGGGTATTTCGTTAGATAACCAACGAAATACCCATTTTGGTATAAAAAAAAAAAGCAACCAATTTTGGGGTATTAGCTCCAAAAATATGTCATTTTGGCTCCGGATTCTAATAGAGTTGAAGAAGGAAAGATATTAGTCATATAAGTATTATTTAGGAAAATATAGGCAAGTCCCTTCAAGATCCAACGAAGTTTTTGTCAGACACTTCTTAAGTAAGACCAGAATTTATGGTCATAAAAGAGAATATTCTAAATCGCAATCTTACTTCATGAGTAGATATGTTTATTTTGGAAAACCTAAAAAACACATGTTCATTTACATTTAAATAACTGTAACTGCACAAATTTATAACTGACCCTACTAATCCAAAATATAATTGTGACAACACTAAAAAAACATATGCAATTAAAATGGATAAGTAAATTAATTTAACTACTCTCAATTAAAATTCAAAATGTTCAAATATTCAGTATAAATTTATTTTATTTTCAACTTATTTTAACATTACCCTAAAAAAAAGTGACAAAAACAGGAATATTATATAGCATTTTTCTTTTTGAACAAAGTGAATACTAAACTGACATTAAGATATTTTTAAATCCAAGCATATGAAATTCAGTATATCAAACTCAAATTTAAATTGGACTTTTCTACTATACTTTTATGTATGAAATTTATTTATTTTTTAAAAAGAGAGTAGTGGTAGGAATTTGAAGAAAAGAAAAAAAAAACTTATGATTTAAATATATATTATAGAAAAAAAAATTATAATATGTAACCAACATCTATAAAATGATTTTTTTTCTTGAGATCAGTTTTCTAATAAGATAAAGTGATAATAAATATATAAGATAAAGTGATAATAAATATAGTTTAGATTTCTCTATGCAAGTAAATGTTACCTACTTGATCAGGTTTACGATTATATTTATTATAATTTTTAAACAAAAAAAGAATAGCTGCTTTTGTGAGTTAAACTGTATAGAAAAAATCCTTAATACAATTAATGAAATATAAATTAGGAAAATTTTATAGGACAAAATTTCGATTTCAACATACATTATCTGATTGTGAATGAAAGTTTAGAGCATTCAACCTCTTCAGCCGTAAATTAATGAACATTTAATTTTATACCAAAAGCCTAATCCTTTCAGATTCAAATACTTTTAAAAAAAATCAATTTAAATTAAACAAAAAACAATTGATAGCAATAATTACCTAAGGTATGACACATCCTCATTTTTATACTATCTCAAGCCTTTATTCATCCTCATCACTATACATGATGATATCATTCCTGCAAAATAAAACACTTATTGAAATCGTCAAAAGGACATGAAACCAACATCAATAACGAATGACAACCAAATTTAAATAGCAAGTAAAAGTTATTATCATTTTCCAGAATTTAGTGAACAATAAGAATTCATGCAGAACTCTTCAACCGTAAATTAATGAACATTTGATTTTATACCAAAAGCCTAAGCCATTCAAATTCAAATACTTTTTGCAAAAGAATTAAATAAAATTAAACAAATAAAATTAAAAGCATAGTTACCAAATGTATGACGACATTCCCATTTTTATACCATCTCAAAACTTTCATCATCCTCATCACTATACATGTTGATATTATTCCTGCAAAAAATATATATATATATATATATATATATATATATATATATATTATCGAAATCTTCAAAAAGACATTAAACCAACACAAATAATGAATAACAACCAAATTTAAATATCAAGCAAATTATTTTATTTTTTTAAAGAATTTTGCAATCAAGTTAAGTACTAAATTCAAAAATAAGTAATAGAGCAAAACAAAGAAAAACTATTTGTGTAGAAGCGAAAAAAGAAAAGATATATATTACCTGTAGAAGCACAAAAAGAAAGATATATAACCGTGGATTAGTTGTTTCCGCGGTTAGATTTTGAGATTAAGAGCCCGTTTGGATTGGCTTATAAGTTGCTTATAAGTTGTTTTTAGCTTTTTTGAGTGTTAGACTGGTCAGCTTAAAGTCATTTTGTGCTTAAAATAAGCTCAAAAAAATAATTGGGCCCATTTGACTTAGCTTATCTAAAGCAGCTTATAAGCTGAAAACAGCTTATAAGCCAAAAAAAAAAAAATAAGTTAGACTACCCAACTTATTTTTTTTAGCCTATAAGCGAACAGCTTATAGGCATAAGCCCATCCAAACAGGCTCTAAGTAGGAATAAACCGTGTATGTGTGTCAGAGTTAGCGGAGGTAATGGGGTTAAGGGACGTGTAGGTTTGTTTCGTTTAGTTGATTTATTTTTCTCTTCTTGTTCTTTCTCCTTTTTTTTTTTTTCAGTTTCAACAATTTTTTTTTTTTTTTGAGTATTTCTCTATTTTATCCCTTTTTTTCTTTTTCTTTTTATAATAATAATAATAATAATAATTTGAAAGTGTGTTTAACCTCTTTTTGACCAAAACGTCAGTTTTCCTGTTGACACAAACGTAAATATTTTTTTTTTAATTTATTTATTTTTATTTTCAATCTCCAATTTGTTTGGAGCATTGTCCTAAAATTGTACACATATCTTAATCTGTTTATGACACTTGATTTATTGTAGTGTTGACTTATTGTAGTGCTTCTGCCTCCTCTGCTTTTTGTAGTGATATTTTACGAATTTGTGATATTTTAAATAATTATTGACACATGGCAAATTGGCCAAATGTCTTCACTCTTCAGCATTTAAAGTGGTGGCAATGAGCAAATTATACTCCTATGCCTATAAATAAAGGTGGCAACCGGTTCCAACCGGAACCGGACCGGTAACCGGTTCGGGAACCGGCCGGTTCCGGTTTACCGGTTTGAAACTCCAAACCGGAACCGGTCCGGTTTGGAGTGGTTAAAACCTTTTTTTTGTTGTATTATATATATATATATATATATATATATATATATATATATATATATATATATTATAGTATTTATTAGTATATTGTAGGTATATTTACATATGTTATACAACTTTATAATTAAAGTTTAAATATTTACTGACTAACAGACTAATAGCAAGTCAGCAATACAGAATAGTGCTTTTCGTATACATATATATGTATAACTTAATATACTTATATATATGTATAACTTAATATATATACTATATATATGCTTATATATATGTATAACTTATATATACTTATATATATGTATAACATAATATATATACTAAATATATGTATAACTTAATATATATACTATATATATACATATATACTATATATACTTAATATATATACTATATATATTTATATACTATATATACTTACTATATATATTTATATACTATGTATAACTTAATATATATATATACTATATATACTTATATATATGTACTATATACTATATATACTTACTTATATACTATATATACTATATATACTTATATACTATATATACTATATATACTTATATACTATTTATACTTATATATGTTTAAGTATACTATATAACTTAATATACTTATAAGTATATTCTTAGTATATTTTAGGTATATTCCTAACTTAATAAAAGTAAAAATATGAACACAAGTAAATAGAAGAAAGCTCAATGAGCCATATATTTTATTCATTCTTGGATAACATTTATTTGCAAGTTGTATTTTTTTTAACTTGCAAATAATACATGAGTTGTACAAAAATAGTAGAATAATAAAATCACCAATTTTGAACCATTTCGTTAATTTCCCCCACATCATATTCGGTCATGGAAATATCTTCAAAGTTTTCCATTTGATCCGGTCCACTAGCTATCAAATCTTCAATTTCTTCCTCTTCGCCTTCCTCCGCTTCTGAGTTTTGGTTGCGTCGCTCCGATCTAATCCAATCGCGAATGCACACTAGTACTTGCAAGCTAAAGTCGGATAATGAATGTCTATGGTCTCCAATTTGCTGTCTTCCTTGGCTAAATGCGCTCTCCGAAGCCACGGTTGATACTTGAACCGTAAGGATATCTCGAGTCATTCTTGAAAGTACCGGATAGCTTGCCTTGTGCTTCTTCCACCATGCTAAAACTTCCAACTCATCCAGTTCCTTGATATCCACATTTGGCTGCATCAAATAAAAGTTATATTCATCAAAGTTTGCAGTAGAAGAAGAAGTTGGCTATGAATGTAAAAATTTTAAACCCGACAAGCCCTTTTTGCTACTCTGAGAAGTAGTAGGGCGTGGAGCAACGGGTGTAGCACGTTCTTCCAAACTAGAATAATGAGTAAAAACTTTTCTAAACTCATCATCAATAGCGAGATCAGCTTCAGCTAAAGATGGTTGAACTCCCTCTTCAATTTCTAAAAATGTATAAATTTGACTAACCAAATATTTAGTATATGACACTTTTAAACAAGGATTTAAAAGGGAACCCAATATAAATAAAGTTGGGATGGGAAAAAAATACTTTTAAATTTGATTATCATTTCAAAAATAGCCACTTGATAATCGGGTTTATATTTATACTCTTGTAAAACTCTAGCTATTTCCGCTAAGTAGGCTAAAATTCCGGTTACCGTGGGATAGAATTGTCTAGAAAAAGCAAGAGTTGCATTATAAAAAATTTCTAAGAGGTCAACACATTCTTTAACATCTTCCCAATGCGAATAATTTAACCAATCATCACTATCAGTATTATATTTGTTGTGAACTTGTTGTATGGGAATCCTATACTGATATGCTTGTTGTAGCATAATGTAAGTGTAGTTCCACCTAGTCTCAATTTCTACTTGAATTTTCCTAGGTCTAAGGTTATTTTCCACACAAGCATTCTTAAAATCTCTAATTCTTCTCCTATTAGCATTACAAAAAAGAAACGCAACAACATTTCTAACTTTTTGAACAGAATCATCAAAATGCACAAGACCATCTTTAACAATTAAATTTAAAATGTGTTAACTACATCTTACATGAAAAATATTTCTTAGAGGAGGGTTTAGTTCTCTTTTTATAAGACCTATCGCCTTTGTATTATTAGAAGCATTATCTAAAGCAATACAAAGTGTTTTTCTATAAATGTTAAAAAATCTCATAATAGTAGACATTGAATCGGCTAAAAAATTTCCATCGTGACGGCCTTTTCCTTCGTCATATAAAAAAACTATAATTCTTTTTTGCATAACCCAGTTGTCATCAACCCAATAACATGTAATAGCAAAAAAATCTAAATGGTTAATACTAAGACCCAAATCAGCGGTAAGACAAACATTACAATTTAAAGAATTAAATACATGGCGCAAATAAAATCTATATTTTTTAAACAAATCTATAACATCGGCTCTACAAGTACTTCTAGGAATACTCTCAAATAACGGATTATAACAACGTTGAATGTAAGTAACAAACCCCAAACCCGAGGGAAAGGAAAATGGTAAACAATTATAAGCTACCATTTTAGCTATTTCTACGCGTTCTTTTTTCTTGTTATACTTAAAATTTCTACCGGTTCGTGGGTCTATCGTCATTTGAATCCCCCCCACATTTGAACCCGTTTGCTCTCCCCAAACATCCATATGTTTGGTTCTCATATGAGCATTTAATGTACCCGTTCCACCATCCTTACCAGTTCCTTACTTAAAACTAAATACTTGTCCACATAGGGTACATGTAGCTGATTGGTTTTCCCTATTCTTAGTCATAAATTTCCAAACTTTAGCTGTTGGCTTACGAGTTCTAGGCGGTTTGTCTTGTGTATGTGATTGGGCAGGACATGTATCTCCTATGGGATTTTCGGGGGGTTGTGCTTCATCATCATCATCTAAGTCTTCATTAAAAGTGTCGGTAAAATGTTGTTGCATTGCCTCATGACCTAAAAGTGGATTATTTCCACCAACATCAATACCTAAATTAGGTGTTTCTTCCACAAATGTTTCCTCATTAAGCGCACCCCTAACAATACGACTACTACTACCGGCACCACGTCTTAATCTCTTTGACATTATTAAATAGAATTAATTTAAATCACAATCAAATAAATCACAAGAAAATAAATTACAACAAATTAAATTGCTAGAATTAAATTGCGAAAAATAAATTGCTAGAATTAAATTGCGAAAAATAAAGATAGAGTTGGAACGAAGGTACCAAATTGCCGGATTAATTTCCAACAAAGTGAAGGCGGCTAGAATTGCAAATCCACCAAAGCTACTTCGGATTGTTGCAAAATCACCAACTCCACTAACAATATTATAATTGCAAAATTAATAATTGAAAGTTGAAACTATAATAAGACTTTGTGGCTAATTATTGCAAAGTAATTATAATTGAGAGATTGAGATTTGAGAGAAAGATGAAGAAGAGTGAATTGATGTGAATTAAAATGAAAATGAAGAAGGGTTTATATAGGGGTGGGGATGGGTTAAAGTGTTAAAAAAAAAAAATTGGGGGCCAAAAATTAACAAAATGACCGTTTGGCAACGGCCATTTTTGCAAATGGACCGTTGCCAACGGTCCATTAACGCCAGCAATGAGCAGCCCAACGGCTCTTTTTTTTTTTTTTTTTTAATTTTCACCGGTTTAACCGGTCCGGTTCCGGTTTTACCGGTTTAACCGGTTCCGATTTTCAAAATATCGGAACCGGACCGGTAAAATTTTATACGATTAACCGGTTCTACCGGTTCTACCGCTTCCGGTTTAACCGGTCCGGTTACCGGTTTTAACCGGTTAAACCAAAAAGGTTGCGACCTTTATGACCAACTAGTCAACCTTGGCCTTACGAAAATTAACAATAATTTTATTGTTTATCTATAATATTTTCATATAACACACGAATTGAATTACACTGTACCTGATACACGAATTGAATTTTCACTTTATCTATTACAAATTAAACTTTAAATTAAATACTGAGCTAATTAATGACGAGGATTAATTTCTTGGTGCTCCAAACAAATTCTACTCTGAGGATTTATTTGTATGAGGTGACTTCGAATCCCTGAGTCTTTTTTCTTCTGAAAGCAACTTCGAAAACCTGCCAAAAATAGTAGTAGTTTCAATATTAATAATTAACACGAAATGCTTTTTTGGTATTAATATTTCTATATATATCATTTAAAAAATTAAAATTAACTACGACTCCGTTGTGAATCTGTAGCTACATAGCTTGTAGGTAACATCTTTTTTTAATAAATTTACATAGCTTGTAGGTAACATCTTTTTTTAATAAATTTTCACTAAATCATCATTAAACTAATTCGCCATAGATTTTTCTGTTTAGTTACAGAACATATCCGTCGCTTAACTATTGCTTTTATAGTGATAAGATGGTAATATTCACAAGGAGTTGAATAATTACCTTTTCAAAGTTTCTTCATTTGTGCCACCATTTTTGCATTGCTCAAATAAACCTGTATGTAGATTTATCCTTGAAACTGGTTTCTTCAATAAAGTTGTCCCTATTTCAACCAATTTGTCCATGTTCTCTTTGGTTGCTATGTCAACAGATGAGTCTGTTCCAGTTAATGTGTCATCCTATAGTTGACAATATAGTTATTTTAGTCAAGAGAATATTTTTTATAGCAAGCATAAAACAATATAAACTACAAAACATGATATATAAGTGATATGTCACATTAGGTAGTATAATTACTGTTACACAGTCAGTGTATATAATAGTACCTGAATACGAAGGTAATTTTCTTCAGAATGAAGAGCTTGGAAAGCAATAGAAATATGAAAATCAACCATATCACCACTGGCTTGAGTAAAAACATCCACAATTGGAGTTGAACCTCCATTATGTAGCCATCCCAAGATACCCCATTTGGATGCAATTTTAGCATTATATTTTTGTTCCACTTTTGCTGATCCAGTGCCTATAGAAATCACCAAAAACCTTCCATAATCAATGGGTTTGATTGGGAAAAAATCTGGATTTCCTGTCATTATTTGTTTGGTCACTTGGCTAGTAGCAACAAGAGCCTGCCAAAAAAACAAAGTCAAATATACAGATTTCTGACTATACAAACCTGACAAGTCATATGTACGGGAAAAAAAAAAGAGAGAACAAGAAAGAAGTATACAAGGTGTGTTTAGTATGTCGAAAATGACTGATTTTATGGAAAGTGGAAATATTTTTGGAAAAAGTATTTATTAGATATCAATGCTAATTTTAGCAAATCAGAAATGTTTCGACGAAATTTTGAATTTTAAAGTTTGATCATAATAATGTTCAAGTGTTGGTTAAAAGTTAATAGCTGAGATAATTGTGAAGGAAAATGTTTTATGTCTAAAAGTGAGGAAAGTCATTTCCTCCTCTGGAGGAAAGTATGTTCCCCTGAGAATCTTTCATGGCAACCACTTGAACACTAGAAATGACTTAGTTTCTTGAAAATGTTTTACAAAAAATATTTACCCACATAAACTAGAATATATTCAAAATAGTATTTGACGTACTGGATTGTTAGCTGCAACACCACCGTCAACAAGATTGAACACATGAAAGTTGCCATCTTCATCTTGAGTCCGGAAATAATGTGCAGGAAGATATGTTGGTGCAGCGGATGTACTAATGCATATATCTGAAAGCCTAGCATCCATTAATGGTTTTTCTCTAGCCTGTTAAACGGGTTAAACAAGCCAAATTAATAAACAGGTTAAGTCATAACCTGATCAATATTTGTTTGAGCTATGATGAGCGCATCAATGTGGATAAATATAGGGATCATCACCCAACTCGACCAATTCAAAATCATTTTTCATTCTTTTTTTTTTTTTTTTGTTCTTCTATAATTTATTTTATTATCAAATTAAACAACTAATAGCTTTTTCATTTTTTTATCATGATTATATCAAACAAACCAATCACAAAAGGACTATTTTTCTAAGTTTTGATTACTTCTTTTTGGAATCAATTTGGGTAATATGTCACCTAAATTGGCCAACCTATTTTAGATATGCAGACTTGATACGCGCAACAACACTCTTAAATAACTATTTTCAGGGGATAAATTTGACGTGGTAATAAAATTGATAAATTTTTGTGAGGTTTATCCTAACTTGAACGAGTCATTATTATTATTATTACTGGGCTATTCTTTTTAACAAAATCATGGAAGAAGGATGCAAATTAGTGCTCTTGAAGGATCAAAATTCTAGGCAAAAATATTACTACTATTATTCACATAAACATAGCGCAAGCAAGGAAGAAAGAGAGAAAAAAACCTCAAAAGTGGAGAAAATAGTTGGCTGTAAATTCTTGATATCAAAAGTTGGAATAACCACATTAGTTAATGTCTCATGCAACGGAGTCTCCCCTAATTTCTCCTCTATGACTTGGTGAAGATATTTCCCATTATACTTTGGTCCTATTAGAGATTTCAATGTCTTCATTATTGATCCAAACAGTACCATCCTGTAAAAGTGTTTAATTAAGGTTTCAGTCCTAATAAGATAAATACTTTTAGTACTTAAACAAGAATTCCAAAAAAAAAAAGTTACTTTTTCTGTGGGAATATCTTAGGACCATGCTCAAGATAGAAGGGCTTTATGTCTTTAGCAGCAAATAAAGGACGTTTTTCTTTGTTTGGAGCAGTTAGCATGGCCGTGACAAGACCGCCTGTGCTTGTTCCTGCAATTATGTCGAAGTAATCTGCAAGTCTCGCATCATCACCATCCAATTCCTATATTGATCCAAATTTTAAACTTGTTAACTATAAGTTCAAAGTACTTAGCATAAAAAAGGTACTTAGCATATATATATATATATATTTGTTCACATGCATACTTAATTTCTAAAAAGCGGCAGTGAGAAAGAAATTTTCACTATCAAATCTAAAAGATACATACAGTTAATTAACCGTTTATAATAAGCAAGACTAGTAGCCAAAAAATAAGACAATCAACCTACCAAAACATGTTCAAAAGAAAAGTGTGAAACACATAGTGTTCAGATTGTTTCTTAATATAGAAGGGTGTCATTTTTTATTTTATTTTTTAACAGACTAAAAAGAGGTAAAATTACTTACATAGTGAATGAATATCCATAAAATTAATATAGATTGTAACATTGTGAACTACTCACTTCGTCTGATCAATTTATGTGATGTTGTTTGACTACGCCTAGAGTTTAAATTGTTTCTTGATATAGAAAGATGTCATTGTTTTTAAACATACTAAAAAGGAAAGTGTATCACATCATGGAATTGATTTCACCTGGAGTTGAGATTCAAGGTACTCAAGAACGGTGGCAGCAATAATTCCCCTAATGCCACCTCCATCGATGCTCAGAATTGTTATTAGTTTACCATAAGTTGGAGGCTGCAGCTTGAATGAACCACCTGATGACATTATTGCCTTCTTCATTTTTCCTACTTTGCTTTAATTTGATGGATAGAATTAAGACTTTAGATTGGAAATAATATTGATGAGTTTATGAAACAAGTATATTCCGGAACAATGCTTATACTTTTTATTGATATATCCAGCAAAAGCAATCATCTATTTATAGTCCTCAATATCCATCAAGTTGCTTCTTAATCCTCGATATGTATTGGAGACCGATATATTTTTTTACTTTTCTTTTTTTAAAAATCAAGAGTGATGACCACGAATATATTTATGTAGAACCAGTCAAAGACGGCCTATAATTAAGGGCTGGAACCGAAAACTTTCACGTAACAAGAGAATTTTTTAGATTAATATTAAATACTACTATATTATACTATAGTTGATCAATAACATTTTATTTTTCTGAGCTCTTGCAAATTTTGATTCGTAAAACGGAAGTATAGTTATCTTGCAAGCTTTAAACTTCTATAAACAATTTTTTTCATATTATTCTAAAGCTTTTTAAATAATTGTTTAGTATGATAAATGTAAGTAGTAATGAAAAATAAGACGAGTGACTTGTTACAATGTCAAATTAAATCATACATTGTTAATACTTAATAGAAAATTTGTAAACGTCGTCGGCGAATGTATAAATTAAATTCATCTTGAAAAAGTAAGTATATACTAATTAATTTTGTTCGTTACATGGAAAGATGACAGCAAACTCTCTATTGACAAGCAGCCTTAGATATCGGAAGTAGCTAATAATGTGCTCCCCCATTATCATTTTAATTTTCAGAATAATTGGGTTGAAGAGGAATTTTGCTTATTTAAGCTATTTTAATTTGAATTAGTAAACTCATTATTATAGTTTTAATTTTAATATTATAGAGGAGTGGGTTTGGGCATGGGATCGTTGTCCACCCACTCTTCTATAATAGTTAAAAAAAAAAAATTGGGGTCCACGTGAAGAAGTAGGAGATAATTGCAAAAAAAAAAAATGATAATAAGTTCAGAAAGTGATAAAGGTACGCTTAGAGAAAATTTAAAGAAGAGAAATTCAGGAAAAAAGAAATAACGATTTAAATTGAACACAAAAACCGCTAAAGAAGTCAAAATCAAAAGATTTAAAACTTATACCTTTGGGTAAGGATAAAAATGCACTCATTTTAAACACATACGTCTCACACAAATAATGAGGAATAACATCAAGAAGACAAAATATAAACGGTCAAGAAACGTATACACATATTTTTTTAAAATGATGAAGTTGGTCAATACTTAAAAATTTAAGACTACAACATATGCTAACGCATGAAAGCGCTTTTCAGTGTTGTTGAGTAGAAAGAGATGATGGCATGAAACTTGGTAGGAGAAGGTGTACTTCAAATCTTTCAATTGGAGAACCAAACCAGGAAAGTCATATGTGGAAGAAGCGGACTAAGTAAAATAATTTATTGATATTTTTAATGAATTCAATTATAATACTTTCTATAATAAACATTCCATAATTATATTACTAAAAGGTACTCTCTCTGTCCTAATTTATGTGACATAGTTTAACTAGGCACGGAGTTTAAAAAAGAAAGAAAAGATCTTTAAAACTTGTGATCTAAAACAAGTCATAGATATTTGTGTGGATTTAAATCATTTCATTAAAGGTAAACGAGTTTCAAGTTAAATGATTTCTAAACATAAAAATATATCATTTTTTCTTAGACAGATTAAAAAAAAAAAGTGTGCTACTATTTTTTGTGTTGGGCCGTGCTAGCAGGGGCTTTCACCATCTAGTAGTTTTAAAATGTTGTTACTTTGAAGGGGCACAATGTCTTTAATTCTTGAGATTTATTTATCAACGAGTCTGTCTTGAAGCTTCAGAAATTAATTTAAAGCAGAAAAGTATATCCTTATAATCTGTCTAGTACGTGTTTAATATGTTTTGAATAGATGTATCTTTCATATTGCTAGCAGATATGAATTATATGTACCTTCTCTTCAAAATGTCTAATCTCATTTTAGGTGTGCTAGACATTAAATTGAGAAGAACTCTTCTAGATACCGAACCGATATATAGTCCAAGATAATTTACAGAAACATATGATTATAAATACTTTATCTGTATATAAAAGGAAATTTTGACATACCACTATAATATGGCCAAACTTATCTTACAGTCTAACACCGCTTCAGAGAAGGAAACTTATTGCAGAGATATTAAATGAAGCGAAAAGCACGCCCAAGGAAGCCTTTGGAGCTTACAAGATGGATAAGGCTCAAATGCCTAGTTTCAGAATGAGGAAAGCAAAAACTTTACATCCAAGTTGATCGTCATATTCCATAGGGTCTCACTTTGTATAGTAACCGTCCTTTTGCCAAATAATATGCACACCTTATACAGGTCGATCCTAACCATATTTTTTGCCAATGATCAGTCTAAGTGTATAGGGATGTGCATCGTCCTTCTTTATGTAGCGGAGGCTTGGTTTATGTCCTCCTCCACAAAGTGTACCTTTTTTGAGCAATATACATGTTTGGGTCTGCCTTAACCTCACCACAGGTGATTTTTTTACCTGATTCGTTTTCAACCAACCTAAAATATGAACGAGTCGAGTTTTGATCCGTTTTTCAGCCCATTTTCAACTCTTTAAATTCAATTCAACCCGTTTCAACTCCTTACATTCGACCTAACATGTCTATTTGTCTTACCTAGTCTGGATTAGTATTTGTACTATAAATTTTCGACGGTAATCTCTTTTTGAGACACTACTTTATGACCTACTTTTTATTTTTTTACAATTTATGGAGCTTTTAGATCACGGTTTAAATTTTTTAGACATTACACAACACAACTTAAAAAAATATGAAAAAAATCTAAATGATGAGTCAGAAAAAGGATACTTGTATAAATCAGCAGAAAAAAAGAATGGAGGACCAATTCTTGGTAAACGGAGGACCAATTCTTGATAAAGGAAACAAAAAAAAGAAGAAAAGGAATTACACCACAAAAAAAAAAAAAAAAAAAAAAAAAAAAAAAAGGGAAAAGAAAGGGATGGATCTGAATTCCGTCAAAGCATCTGAAGTACATCAGAAGTTAATCTCATCACTTTTCTTACAAATTAATTCAATAGTAGTTCAGTAGTATAATGACCAATAGAAAAGTATAATAAGTAAAGAGAATTGAAAGAGTAGTACGCTAAATCATTTGAATATATAGGAAGAAGTCCTAGTCAAAACAAGCAAAAAATATTAGATACTATATTATTTATTCTACTTATTGTTGATTAGAAGATGATTCAGATGCAAAATTGCACGCTTCGAGGCTTTGTTAATTTAAAAAATCAAAATGGCTAGAAATTTGATCCATAGTGATAAGTACGAGGTTTTCTTGTTGACTTGAGAAATCATTGGTCAATAATCGAGAATGTTCTTCAATACAGCAACATTAATTTTGTGTATCCTTTAACTTGAAGCAATATTTAAAATTTGTAAGATATGATCATGATGGATATGATCCACGTCTCCACAATACTGTAACTGCTTATTCAAAAAGTTGATTTTTCTTAAGTATTTAAATTAATATATTTGGCGTTGCATTCTGGTACTTGTGTGCCACAAGTAGAATAATTAGTGGATATGTGTATTATTTGGAGCGAAAATATTGAAGGCCAAAATATTTCATAATCTCCTTAGTTAAATAATGGCTTAATGCACATGCACCCCCTTGAGCTTGTCCCTTTTTTTTTCTTTTCATTTTGACACCTTAACTAAGTGTTATTCCTATTGAACTCCTAAACTGATCCTCAAATGTGTCTATTGCAAACACAATCTGACTTACATAGTATTCTATCTTCAATGTAACAACATGCTAATATATATTCTAATTTAATTATGCCATCTTTTAGCTAAGATTAGCAACAATTGAGAGGGGGAAAAAGAGTAAGATCTTAATTAAGCTGACAGTGGATAGGAAGAGTAGAACTAGTAGAAACCTACACATCCATGACTTAAAGAATGGTTTACCACACGTCTAAAATATTACTTTACCTTCATTACCACAATTTAATTTTTGCTTCTAATAAAAATCAGATTTAGAGGCTTTGATAGACACACGTGGGGACGAATTCAGGGATTCAATAGAAACAACATTAATTAGTTGAGGTGCCAAAAAGAAAAAAAGGGACAAGTTTAGGAACTAATAGAGTCTCCTTTTCTAGAATGAAGCATCAGGTAATTTATCATATGAAATGGGCCATATCTAAGAATTTGGGCAATGTTGCTTGGCCATGGCACTGGCAATCCATTTGCGATCTAGCTTCCTCGCTCACTCCTCATATTGAGACCATTCTTGTTAAATGGGTTAAACCTAGGCTAGACTGGGCGAAAATTAATACGGATGGTAGTCGCAATGGGGATAATCAAACAGCACTACAAAAAAAACAGTGTTTAGTGACGGACGTATTCCGTCACTAATCAGCATATATCTGTTGTTAAACATGTGTTGCGACGGATTAGCGACGGAATGTCGTCTGTTACGATTGTGCGCGTTGCTAACCTATTAGCGACGGAAAAATGAAATCCGTAGCAAATTTAGCGACAGAGTAGCTAAGGGACGTGTAGGTTTGTTTCGTTTAGTTGATTTATTTTTCTCTTCTTGTTCTTTCTCCTTTTTTTTTTTCAGTTTCAACAATTTTTAATTTTTTTTGAGTATTTCTCTATTTTATCCCTTTTTTTCTTTTTCTTTTTATAATAATAATAATAATAATAATAATAATAATAATAATAATTTGAAAGTGTGTTTAACCTCTTTTTGACCAAAACGTCAGTTTTCCTGTTGACACAAACGTAAGTTTTTTAGTTTTATTTATTTATTTATTTATTTTTATTTTCAATCTCCAATTTGTTTGGAGCATTGTCCTAAAATTGTACACATATCTTAATCTGTTTATGACACTTGATTTATTGTAGTGTTGACTTATTGTAGTGCTTCTGCCTCCTCTGCTTTTTGTAGTGATATTTTTGATATTTTAAATAATTATTGACACATGGCAAATTGGCCAAATGTCTTCACTCTTCAGCATTTAAAGTGGTGGCAATGAGCAAATTATACTCCTATGCCTATAAATAGGCTATACTCCCTCTTTCAGAATGTGCATCAACAACAAAAAAAATATTCGTACTCCCTTTCTTATTTTACACGTTCCCTCTCTCTTTTCTTTTATAATTGGTTTTCTCTCGAGAGAGTTGCTAAATTGTCACATTAATTTGACTCAAATTTGGTCATATTTATATAAAAATTATCATAACTTCTATTGTAAAATTTTAAATGAAGATAAACAGAAGAAAAGATATAAATAACATTAAATAAGCATAAATTATTAAATTTGATCTAAATAGTAATATGAATTTATCGTATTTGGGCCATTGTGGCAAAAGGACCTTATTGTTCTCTTTTTATTGTTCTTTTGTTGTCTTAATTTTTCTTTCTAAAAACTTGCTGGTATTATTTAATTTTGTTGATTCCTGTATCCTCTAATAAATTTAGAGAATGACTTGTTTAATCTTGGGAAAACATTTCACATTACTGAAATAGTTTTTTAGGACAGTGTCTAGCATGACTTAAGTCATATTTACTAAATATATTATCATTGTAATATTTATTTTTTCAAGTGTTGTTATTTTACTTGCTAAATAAATAATATTTATTAAGTATTATTATACTGGTTTTATTTTGTGATTTTCCCAACACTTTTATATATAGATAGAAGATTGGTCTTCGTGCCTTCTATTTTGCAGCAGTACAGTTAAGCTATATTCCAAATGATTTGGCTCTTGTACAAGTCGTATTTTAGTATTTGTCACGAAGAGATGATAGTATATTTTTTTACTGCAGGAATGAACTATACATTGATAACAGAAAATCTCATCGTTGGCTCTCAGCCCTTGAAATATAGTTAAAAAGTACGAAAATATTCTCCTTCCTTGATTATCTTGACAGTTCAATTGCTCTTAACATTTATACGAATGCTTCAAAACTACGGAAGCTTTGACCTCCAAAAAGATGCGGCATGAGGGAGCACTCATTACAGTCATTCAACATAGCACTAATTTCTACATACACGAGGAAATTCAGCACATTATCGTCGGTGTAGACATTGAAATTTTGTGGAACTTTACAAGTTTGAGCCCAAAATCTGATAGGGTGTTTTAGAGGCTACTCTATCATGAATCATAGCTCATACTTATAGGACACATATTCACTTAAACTCATGCATAGCTCACACCTATAAAAGGACACATATTTACTTAAACTCATGGGTATTCACAAGAGTTCAAGGCATCAAATACTGCCTTTATCAAACTGTCTGCGTTCTTTGAGATCAATTACATCACAAGGAGGTCATCCTACGCTCGATAAATATGCTAGTAACGGCCTTCGAATTACGAAGAAAAGTCAGGAGAGAAGAAACAAGCGAATAAACATAATTATACCCGCACTGTTTATCAATAAAATTATGTTTCTTCATATTTTGTTTGTGGGAGCAGTTTATTTTCCGAATATCAAAATTTGTTGCAAACAAATTGGCACGCCCAGTTGGACCATATCTGCCATTCATCTCTTCTCTCACAAATCAAATCTGCAAAATATGGAGTCACAAAACCGCAAAGATGTAAAATCCATTTTTATATAGGTACTTCAGTCTTATCTTTGAGTTTCGACAAGTCTACACTCCGACAAGCCTTAAAGTAGGGGGCATTTGTAGACATCGGAATTTTGTGAGACACTACAAGTTGAGTCAAATATATATTAAGGTTTCTTGGAGGCTATTCTACCCTAACCCCTAGCTCATGGTCGAATATCCCATAAACTCATGGGTATTCACAAGAGATTAAGGCATCAAATACTGTCTTATCAAACTGCCCGACGTTCTTGGAGATCAAACACATCACAAGGAGGTCATCCTACATTCGAGAAATATACTACTAACGGCCCTCGAATTACGGAGAAAAATCAAGAAAGAGAAACTAAGGGAATAATTAGATAGTACCCACACTATTTATCAATAAAATTATGTTTCTTCATATTTGTTGTGGTAGCAATTTATTTTCCGCATATCAAAATTTGTTGTAAACAGTCGTCTTACGGATCTTCATGATCAAAATCTCGAAATTAGGAAAGCATAATGAAACTGTTTGCTACAAATTTTGATATGCGAAAAATAAACTGCAACCACAAACAAAATATGAAGAAACAGATATTTTATTAATGAATATTCCGGGTACATGCAAGATCTGTTTATTCCCTTGATTCTTCTCTCCTAATATTTATCCGTAATTCGAGGGCCATTAGTAGTTTATTTCTGGAACGTAGGATCAAAGGCGGATCTACGGCCCGCCGAGGGTGTTCACCCGAACACCCTCGGCAAAAAATTACACTGTATATATAAGGTATTTTTTCCTTTTTAACGTACATATATAGATTTTGAACACCCTAAAAACAAGAGAAGAGGTTGGTTTAGTGGTCTAGGGTGTTCAAAATTTACCTTGAGATTCCAAGTTCAATCCCAGTCACTACATTTTTATTTTTCGAACCTCCTCAATGAAATCCTAGATCCGCCACTGGGTAGAATGATTTGGATTTGGATATATGTGGACTTTCTAGGGATTTGTTTGATCTCCATGAAAGCATATTGTGGATCTTTCGTGAAGTATGTGGTTGTCAAGAAATATCCGGTCACATACTGACATCTTTTTGAATACCCATGAGTTTATGGGATATTTGAGATGCCTTTCTTAGGGAATATATGTCCCTTTATATAGGCGTGAGTTAGAATTTAGAGTAGAGTAGCCTCCAAAACACTCTAATAGATATTGGGCTCATATTATAGAGTCCCACAAAATTTCAATGTCTACAGAAAAAACTATAAAACTTGTTCAAACCAACAAAGATAGGCGATGCACGGAGATTTTCCCCTGCGGCAGTGTTTAAATGCTAATGGTCAAAGGGCTAGTATTGTTTTGAAAAATAGGAAAAGTGAACGTATAGCAGGTTTTGGGAATCCTTTTCTTGGTGACCACCTTCCACAAAATATAGTTAGAAAGTAAGAAAATCTTCTCCTTCCCTGATTCAATCTTCTCCGTTCCCATTTTTCGGCCGCCGGAGATTCATCGTCGTTGGAGTTTGCCGGAGAAGCATGGAGGCATCGTGGTCGGCACGTACAGAAACTTGGGTAGTAGTCCAGTGAGAGGGGGAAGAAATCTATATATAATATATAAAGTTAAGTATAGACAAGGTGATGTGGCACCTCTCTATGACCAGCATTGGTATTTATCTTTTTTCTCAATTTTTTGCCTTTTAAACCTTATTTTTCATCTAAAAAAATAAGCAATTTAATGTTATAAGGTGTTATATATCGATCCCACGTCCTCTTATCATTAAACCCCATCAAATCTCATTATGTCATCAAATGTAACGTTGCTTATATTCTCTGTTTATGCATCCATGTTCATTCCCCATTAATACTCATTACTTCACTCAAAGTTTGAGGTGAATCTTTATAAGTGATGTCAAAAGAATCCTAGAAGAGGATGTGGTCAACAAGAGCAATGCTGCTTAACCATTTCATTTGCTAATCCTAATTTGCTTGAAGTGAAAGATTCTCAGCTTTCTGGAGGTCAGTTTCTAATTTATTTATTATAAAAAATTGTTTGAACATGTAGGTTTAATTTATTATATATGTATAGACGTAACAAAAATTTTGTGAAGTGGGGATTTTTTGTTTTCTGTATTTTGCAGATAAGAAGGTATGCATAAAATGATTATAACGAGTGATGATGCTGAGAAATTGATGGGGCAAGTGAGTGCTACACATAATTACTCTTCTTGTATACGAATTAGTCTTTTGAATTACCCTATATATAAGGTTTAATCTCATATCCCTCAACTCTTAACTAAAAATTTCGGATTAGATCTCTGAGAATGAAGTCGTTTTTAATAAGAAATACATTATCTAAAGTGATATTACCCTGCATGAATTCGATTAACCCGTCCAAATATAAGTATTAGTACTGGATAGATAAAAAAGACAGTATAATCTCTAAACAATTTTAATTTGGTTGTAGTGTTATAACACCGCAAACAATGCAAAAGTGATATTTCTAAATCATAGGCCACAAACAAGGTTTAGCAGAGGCTCCAATAACACCCATATCTTTTTCGTTCCCCTACTGTAAGGTTAACTCTCCATCTCTTGCTATATAAAAATTATGCTCATTATGGGACTTCGGTCTCACTTGTAAATAACGGTGGATTGAAGAGTTCAGATGAAGGTGCAACATTTTTTATGTGTTTGATTCTTCTTACATGGGCGCATTATGTTAAGACAAAAGCTTAAATACTAGGAGAGGAGCCAAAGATTCGAAGAAAGGCGGTGAAGGGTAAATTATGAGAAGGTGACGAGTTTATTTGGTCATTAGGAGGAGACATGAACGGAAAATGGTAAAAAGGGGGAAACACATGGAATAAAGAAAATTTTAAGAAGATAAGATAAGTTTTACAAAAAATCTTCTTTAATGAAGTGGTGCAACATTTCTAATATTGTCGAGAGGAAAAAAAATTAATTTTCTTTTCATAAGAATTCTGAAGTAAACGAAAATAGTTAGTGTGGTGATTGTCATGTCATGGCTACTTCTTTTTCTTTTTCCTTAAGATTATGTTGGGTTTTATTTTTTAGTTTCGGTTTTCAATATAAGTTTGTGAAATACTTTTGTAGTTGAAATTATATGCTTCACTTTTAGATGATGTGGCACCGTTCTATGGATAATATTGATATTTTTTCTTTTTTATAAAAATTATGATGTTTATAGTATTTAATAGCATATTTGTGTGTTTTTAATTTTTACAACCGCGCGAAGGGCGGACAAGTACACTAATCTATCTATATAGAATAGGAGAAGCAAAACAACAATAGGATGACAAGTGTCATCACTACAAAATTCCTATTTAAAAAAAGAAAGATAAAAAGACCAAAAAAAAATCTAGAGAAAAAGTAGTAAACAAACACAGACATGCACGGTTAAAACTTCTTTCTTTTTTTTTTTTAATAAAAATTCAATACAAGCACGTTTTTTGGCTCCAAAAAGATTTAGAGTTTGTAAATATTTATTAAAAAAAAAAATCTGAAAGTAACCCACACCCACGATTCCACCTCTTCGATTCATGTTCCGTTGAAAAACTGCTGCTAAAATTCAGGAGTACATGTTTATCTTTTTGAAAAAAAAAAAAAAAATTGGTTCTTATCCCTATTTTTCCTATTTTTGTTCTATATTAAAAATTAAAATAATGAAAGTCATTGTAAGTTTGTAACTCTTTAATTAGGCGTAGCTATTATGCCAAAAACTACTTTTTATTTTGTAATTCCCTGAAATCCTTATATTCTTCTTCCTGTAATTTTCACTCCAAGTCTCTCTTTCCCTTCTTTTTTCAATCTCCTCATCTTCAGGTATGAGTACTTTATTTGCGTGGTCAGTTTCCTTGAAATATCACAGTCAAAGAGGCATTTATAGTTTATTGCAGCAAAATTAACAGAGAATATTTCATCTCTTCATCATTGGAAGGCTTAGCGACTTGCAAAGCACATGACTCAGGTTCCAATGAGACTCTCATTATTATTTTCTACGTACTAATGTCGTATTAGAACTGTGGTTATTATTTTTCTAGAACAATCTCAAAATTATTTGAAAAGAGTAGGAACATGTAGTTTAGTGTTTCTTTTTTTAAAATAGGAATTGGCGGTAGTCACTAATATAAAATACGACATTCTTATTTTCTAAGAAATATATCAATGCAACTCACATTTTTGAAGAGTTATAACATTGTATAGTGATGAGGATGAATAGCGTAGGAACACATAGTTTAGTGTTTTTGTTACTTATGTTTGTTTCATGTACTTTTGACGATTTTAATAAATATTTTATTTTGCAAGAATATTATAGTGATGAGGATGATGAAAGACTTTAAATGGTTTAGAAATGGGAACGTTGTCATCCCTTAGGTAATTATTTGCTTATTTTAATTGATTTTATATATTTAAAAAATTTATATCTTAAAGGATTAGGCTTTTGGTGTAAGATTAAATGTCCACTAATTTACACCTGAAGAGTTTTACATGAACTCTTATTGTTGTCTAAGCATAGCTGACCATATATTAAAAATGCATAAGTTTGAAATTTTAGATAAACTACAACTTAAATATATGCTCGGCATTTATCCTTAAAGTATATCTATCTTAATAGAGCTTTTTTTTTTCCTGCTGGAATCCTGACAGAGTTGACTATAGTTTATTTAAATTTGGATAAATTGGAAGCATGGCATAATTTTCATGGAATGACAACGAACAAACTTGCTGGTATTCAAATTGAAAAATACAGATACTCGATAGAAAATAACTTGACGGATGGACTGATCCAATGTGCCTCAAATCAGTTTCAGTGCCAGACAAGAGGAAGAATTTGTGCAAATCCAAGAAGTAGTAAGCTGCCAATTATCTCTTTTGCTTTCTACTGCATTTGTAGGCATGTTTACACGTCTATTTTTTATTTTTTTTATTTTATAATATTCATTTGAAATGAGCTTAATAACATAGTTGGTGAGGATTTATCTATCCGATCCAAACTTGCGTAAAAAATGGATCCAGATTTATCGGAAAAAATATACAACATATTATTAGTTTGTTGCTCAAGTCAACTGTACAACATGTTGTCATGAAACCCAAAAACCAGCATGAGGTCCTAAAGTTGCTTGAGAAGAATGCATTTATCTGAATGTGTTTTCCGATGTATCTTTGCCACTTATCATTTATAATTTTGGACTACAAGAATATATACATCACTGTATTTTGAGAAATTCAAAATACCTAAGTAGCAAAAAAGTATGAACTTAATATTTGAATGAGTTGTATTTTAACTAACTGCTTAGACGAACCTAGCATGTTTGATCTGAGATAGTTTTTTAGAATATATATATTACTACAATATTTTCAAGAGATTTTCTAAACTGGTGACAACATCTAATCATTGGTCCAAGTAAAATTGACAATATTGTTCAGTATTGGAAAACTAAATCGTGCTTAAGAAAAATAAATATTCTTTACGAATTGAGTAACCATTTTTTGAATTTGAATTAACGATAAACCTTTTGAACTGAGTGTGGTTATTTTTGAATTTGAATTTAGAAAAAATATTATTGATGGGCATGAAGAAACACAGTAACTAATGTCTTTAGTCGGAGAGACTTGAAGGAAATGGAAAAAAGGAAAGAAACTCCTAAGAAAATAATTATGAAAATATAATGGATTTTAGAACAAAATATTCAAAGGAATTATATAATTATTCTTAGATTACTCCAGAATTTAATTTAGGGTAAAATATGATATTATTTGGATCATTGGTAAACACCTAACTAAAATACAGATAATTGGAAAAGAATATATAAACATTGTCAACAAAAAGTATAAATAAAGAGGAGAATAGATTCATATATATTATTAAGTTTCTCATATAAATAATTTGAAAATTAAAATAAAATTTTTTATATTTACAATAAAGAGAAGAAAAGTATAAATTCTTATTGCACGTAATGAAAAAATAACAATCATTAAAATATCGTTAGTTATTTTGATAAAATAAGAAAAAGTTTTCTTTTTATAGTGTTAACGAATTCAAAACTATAATTTAATTTAAGGTATGGCATTATTTCTATGATAGATAAAGTAACAAATAAGGAAAACAAATTAAAATATTATAGTACGAAAAAAGTAAAACGAGGGGCAAAAAGAGGATATTTATACTTTTGATTAATATGTAAAATAAGTAAATAACATAAAATATTACTCATAAATTTTGACAATTGATAAATTGTGAACAAGAAAAAAAAGTTAACAAAAAATAATTCATAAATAAAAAATCCTATATTATACTAAAAGGAGTATAATTGATAGGAATATTAATATAAGTGGTGAGCTAATATTACTCGCGCATCGCGCGGGTATTAATACTAGTAGAGGAGAAAGTGCGAAAGTTGAGTTTGGCTAAATTTGTCTTTATTTTGAGCCTAAGGGCTATTTTGAGTCATTTGCTTAAAATCCGGTCTTTTCTTTTTGTTGGGGTTCATTCGCACAAATGGAGATAGGGTGGTCTTTAATTTTTGCCCCTCGGCACTTTAAATAATAAAAAGTGGCCGAAAATATTCCTGACATCGAAAAAAAAAAAAAAAAAAAATCGGCCTACCCACCTAATTTCGCAAGACATATAAGTTTATAGAAACTTTGTCTTACTGGGATAATTTCTGTAGAAATTAAATGTTCCGGCATAAGTTGTGTAGTAACTAATTCGCTCGGCACTACACAACTTATGTCAGAAATTATGCCGGACAAGGCAAAGTTTCTATAAGCTTATGCCTTGCGAATTGGTTACTATACAACTTATGTAGGATAATTTAATTCCTGAAGAACTTATGCCGGACAAGGCAAAGGTTTTCTCAACTTATGCCTTGTGATTTTTTATTTTTATTTTTTTTGTATGGAAATAACGAATTCATCACCTCTGCTGGGGATCAAACCCAGAATCTCTAGTTTCATTCATCAACGAATAAGGGTACTTTGACCCCCAAATTTTCATCAAATGAGGAGCAGGGACAAAAATTAAAGACATGCGATTTGAGGGGCAAAAATTAAAGACCAGCAGTCTTTAATTTTTGCCCCTCAGTTTGGTGGTCTTTAATTTTTTCCCTTCGCCTAATACCACGAGGTTTGGGGTTCGAACCCCGACTCAATTTAAAAAAAACCGCAAGGCAAAGTTTCGTAGCAAAGTAAAGCCTTAAGGTAGAGTTTTGCAAAATTCAAATTGAGTAAAAAAAAAAAAAAAAAAATATATATATATATATATATATATATATATATATATATATATATATTTGCCTTAAGGTAGAGTTTGGCTTATGCCTGAAGGCAAAACTCTACCTTCAGGTAGTGTTTGCTGTCAAACTGATCAAACAGAGTTTGAGTCAACTCTGCCTAATCAGACAGAGTTTGACTACAAACTCTACTTAAGGCAGACTTTCAAACTGTGCCTGAAGGGAGCAAAACTCTGTCTTGCGAATTCAAACTCTACCTTGCGATTTTTTTTTTTTAATTTTTGACTGAGCGGGGGTTCGAATCCGAAACCAAGAATTTTAACGAAGGGCAAAAATTAAAGACCAATGCCTTTGAAGGGAAATCGTGCAAATGACCCAAGAGGTTTTGCTGGTGGCCACACCACGTCCTTTACCCTAAATTATTTGTAAGGCCCATTAATTACAATTAATAATTATATTTTGAAGGACCTTTTTTCGGAAAAGGGCCAACTGCATGTGATCGAGCGAACCACATGGCTTGAATTATCATGAGGCATACATGAGCGGAATATAACATGAGAACATGATGAGCCTTTATAAAACAAGAATAGTCATAATGTTAAATAAAACACTTGTTTAAATCATGAATGCAGAAATATCAAAACTGAGCCAAAGGTGGCTACTCAACTCTAAGAATCTGACACAACTGACTGCATAGTCTATGAAACCTCTAACATGAACATGAATCTGCTAAACATACTTGCTGGGACAAGGCTCCCAGCATACCTTTAATGCATAACTAATCATGAAAGTAAATAACTGACTAAACCCCGAAGAGAATGGGGCTCGCCCAAAAGCTGATACGATTGTTGTCCTACTGAGCAAATGCGTCGTCCTATAAATCCGTACCTGCATCGTAAAATGCAAGCCCCCCAGATAATAAAAGGGGACGTCAGCGCATTAAATATACTGGTATGTAAAGTAACTGAATGAAATAGATGTGGCACATGAAATAACATGATAAAAGCTGAAACTGAAACTGAAGTCTGGTCATGAACATGAGTATCTGACATGAACATAAATACAAATATAACATGAGTAAAAACATTTTAAGTTGGGAGAGCATTAATATAACGACATGTAACCACCACGTTAACACGTGGCGTCTGATCTCTGCCCGATCAGCTAAGTCATCTTGTACCTTGCCGGGGTACAAGACATGAACATGACATGAATGGATCCAAATCCCTCAATAGGGAAAATATGAAGGAATCGTCCTATTGGGCGGAGCGATCCTTATCCTACTTCAACATACGTAGTTTCAGGTATGAAACCTTCTCAGTAATATATGCAACTCCTAAAAACATGAACATGATATAATTTGCTAGAAAGCCCATTAATTTCATAAAACATGACTTGTATTAAATATGAATATCTTGTATCACAGCATGGATATAATTATATAATATAATTGCATGAAAACTTGTAGACATGTAGGATATTCATGAAAATAAGCATTACATTTAATAACTTGCATGTAGGAACCCATGGAATGCAAAGTATGTGTTTTTCATGGATTACAGACAGATTCTCAATAACCATAATTGAATGGGATAATTACACTCAGTATCAATTGGGGTACCAATGCTATCAAATTTAGCTCATATTTGAGTTTCTTGCCCACAGTAGCCCATCTTCAGTTTAAACAAAAATTACTTTTCAAAAAATGACCCATTCCCCTCTTTCTCCCCCTCTCTCTCCACTAACTCCTCCTTTTTCGTTTTTTTTTTTTTGGAGTTCGCCACTGCCTCCTTTTTTAAAAAAAAATTATTTTAAATTTTTTATTATTATTTCTAAATTTTTTTCTTTTGGAGTTCGCCACTGCCTCCTTTTCTTTTCTTTTTTTTTTTAATTTTAATTTGTTATTGTTATTTTATCAGTTTTTTTAATTTCCCATCTCCCTCCGTCACGTCGGATTTTTTTTTTAATTTTGTTTTAATTTTTTTTATTTCCCCTCTCCCTCTGTCACGCCGGATCTTTGATGTTTGAACAGTTGGTTCTGGTGGTGGTGTTGGAGTTCGCCGGAGAACGGAAGGCGATGACTGTATATGGGTGTATATGAGTGTATAATATTGTATGTCGATGTATATGGGTGTATACGCCGGAGAACAGAAATCCGACGATGACTATATATAAGTGTATAATATTGTATATGGGTGTATATGGATATATGGGTTATAATATTGTTTATGGGTGTATTATATTGTGTAATATTGTATATGAGTGTATATGGATATATGAGTTATAATATTGTATATGGGTGTATAATATTGTATATGGGTGTATTATATTGTATAATATTGTATATGAGTGTATATGGATGTATATGGATATATGAGTTATAATATTGTATATGGGTGTATAATGTTGTATATGAATGTAAATGGGTGTATAATATTGCATACGGGTGTATATGGATATACGGGTTATAATATTGTATATGGGTGTATAATATTTGTATATAGGTGTATATGAATGCATTTGGGTATATGGATTATAATTTTTGTAGAATATTGTATATGAGTGCATAATATTGTATATGAGTATATGGATTATAATGTTGTATAATATTGTATATGAGTGTATATGGGTATATGAATTATAATACTCTATTAAAAAAATAAAAAATAAAAGAGGAAGTGGCGAACTCCAAAAAAAAAATTTAAAAAAAAACGAAAAAGAAGGAGGCAGTGGAGAGAAAGGGGAGAAGAGGGGAGTTTTGGGTTAGAGCTTTGCAATGTAAATTTTGGACTATTTTTTTGCAATGTAAGTGACTCAATCGTATATTTATGAAATTTCCCCTAATGGAATATCAAAAATACAATAACGAACTACATATAGGAACATGGTATTTCCTAGTATATAGACTTAAGGTTATCATGAACATATCTAAAACCCTAATTTTCGTACAATCTCATAGTTGCATGGAAGAATGTGGCGTGGGGAAGAACAAGGATGTCCCCACACGTGGATAGAAGCTCTACATACCTAGTAATTCTCCAAACTCGTAACAAAAATCTGAACTTTGTAGGAGAATTCCAAAATATTAAACCTTGAGCCTTGAGATGGGTTTTCTTGAGAAAACCCTAGGTTAAGAATGATGAACTCTTATTTAGAAATCATGGATACATGTTAGAATTCACTTGGAATGGTTGGAATAGGCTTACCTTATTGTTTGGATTGTTAGGAGAAGAAAACATTCGTGCTAGGGCTCGGAGAATGTGAAAAAGTGAAAAAAGAACTGAACATGACGTATTTATACTTAACTGAGTCGGGAAATTATACGGTCAACTTATACGGTCCGTATAAAGTTATACGGTCCGTATAAAGTTATACGGTCTGTATAACTTGGCCGTATTTGACAAATGATTAAAATTCCAGAAACTGGAATTTCCCAAATGAGTTTCACGGACTGAATATACGGTTCGTATAATATTATACGGTCCGTATAACATTAAACGGTTCGTATCGAAGTATTTCACAAACTTGGCAGAAACTAGAATATTTCCACCTGTGTAACACGGACTGAAAAGACGGGCCCTTTAATAATATATGGTCCGTATAACTGGTCGTCTAACAGGAACTTTGTTGAACTAAGACGAATTTATTTCCCACACTTCTCATCTGGTCTTCTAAGTCTCAAATCATGAACGTAACCTAGTTAAAAGGTACGAGGTGTTACACAAATATACCCCTGTACTATTGAAAAAGGGTTTAATATACCCCTCGTTATACTTTGAGTCTAAATATACTCCTGCTGTTATACTATTAGATCAAATATACCCTTCCTCCGTTAAAGTTGTCCAAGTCAGACACCCAATACTACGTGGCACTGACATTTGATGATGTGAATGCCACGTGGCATGCCACCTCATCACCCCTAACCCATTTTACCCCTCCGCTCTATTTGTTCTTCCATCACTTTTTCACAAATCTTGATAATAATTTTTTTCTAACTGATGCTCGAGAAATAGCCGCACCCTGTATGCGATTCAAGTTCTCCCTAAGCTGTCACTATGAAGAGTTCTCGTTGATTAAAATTCAGTTCGGAGAAACTATGTTGAACTATCCTTGCGATACAGTAGGGATATTAAGACATAATTTTACACCACATGAATTAATGTCTCCAACAGCTAGTTAAAATTCAGATGGGAGCAACTGCGCCTAACTTCCCCTTGGAATCTTGATGATATCCTATGTTTACAGTTCATGTTTATAGTTCTCTTGTTTTTGCATGATGTTCTAACAACTATCTTCAAGATCTGAACCTTTTTTTTTTCTTTTTGTTGCGGCATGATTGTAAGACCAACTAGAACTCAAGGAAACAATAAATTTCCCTGTACTTTGGAATTGGAAATTACTTCCAGGAGCAGGAAGAACGAGTTTCATAGATGCTATAATTATGCCAATTAACCAATCAAGAAAGGTTAAAAGAATCAAGAGAGGTGATACAATCCCAACACAAATCTTGTTAATTCTTGTTATTGATGGTTATGACTCACCTCTACATCTAAAACCTTATGTTCTCAGGCTAACAGAAGGCAATTGCCAATTCCACCACCCTAGCGATTATTGCCGTCTGGATCATGCCATTGAAAAGCAGTATTTTGTGCATACCACATTATTTGTTATTACAACAAAAGATGCAAGCATCGTCCAAAAATGACCAACATATGCCATCCATGTTTTCCCTAAACTGGCACTAGGAAACTAACAAACTATGCCAAATAACTAAAATGAATCACTACTGCAACACAAAAGAAGTAACTGTAACCAGATTAGAATCCAAAGAAACAATTAGTCCACTGTATGCCATCAGAGGCGGAGCCAGGATTTCAAGTCTGCAGGTTCGAATCATAAGACAGGACAACGACCTCAAGCTAATGTATAACAACCGTTAAACTAACGAACAAGTATCGGTATTTAATATATTCAAAAAGGCGACAAACTACTTATACACTACATAAATATAAGCATTATCATTACAATTGCACTCGACGAGTTGTCATCTTTTGAAAACGATCAATGATCGCATCATTAGGTACACTTTCAAATACTTCATCCTCTATATAACAAACTAAACAATCATTCAAAAAGTCATCACTAATTCTACTTCGCAAGTCATTTTTAATAAACTTCATTGAGGAAAAAGCTCTTTCCACTGTTGCAGTAGCCACAGGTAATATCAAGCTTAACTTCACAAGCAAATAAACAAGTCCCCATGTCTTGTGCATATTTGATTTAACTAACGCCATCGAAAGATCTCCAAGTCCTTTCAAATTTGAAAAAGCTTTGTCCACTTCTCTCACATAGTAAATATAATTGTCAAGATCAAAACTAAGATCATCAAGCTTGGAAGCACCGAACTCATTTGGATAATAAGTAGCAAGCTTCATGATCCTGTTTTTATCATAATTTGCAAAAGAATTCTCGGGACTCAAACTAGCCATGCCAAGAAGTAGATCAGTATTCACTTCACTAAAACAATTGTTAAGCTCTGAAAGTTTCAAATCAATAACAGCATAAAAAACTTCCACACGCAAATGATGAGAATATATAACACTTGAGCTTTTACGCTTCGACTTTCCAAGACCATACTTCTCATTCATTTCAGGGATCATAATACCATTCTTTTCACAAAATAAGGAGACGTCTTCTACCAAAGAATTCCATTCAGATTCCCTCATTGATTGCAATTTTCTTTTTGTGAAATCAACAAGCTTCATAGCACTAACAATATCTTGATCTTTTCGTTGCAAAGCCATATTCAAATCATATGTAATCGCCAAAATTTTCAACATCAAATGCAACATGTAGATAAACTCATAAGATCTAATGTCTTCCACTAGACTTTTTGCCATTGCTTTCTCATGATAATTTGCACCCTCATTTGCAAGAACTCCAAGTACATGCACAATTGATGAGAATAAGGAAATGAAGTTACGTACCGTCTTAAAATGAGATCTCCAACGGGTATCACCAGGCCTTTGAAGTCCAAGTTCTTGATTTAATCCACTTCCCGTATGAACTTCACCGAGCACTAGTAATTCCTCTAATTTTTCAGCTTGATCATCTAGAAGCATCTCCCTACGCTTAAAAGAACCTCCAACGATATTTAAAACATTGGCAAGAATGTCAAAAAAATTATTCACATCATGATGTTTTTTTTGCAACGGCTACAAGAGTCAATTGCAATTGATGAGCAAAGCAATGTACGCAATATGCTGAAGAATTATCTTTCAGAATCAGAGTTTTAAGACCATTAATTTCTCCTTGCATGTTACTAGCTCCATCATAACCTTGTCCCCGTATTTGAGATCGACTCAAAGAATGGTCTAAAAGCAAAGAATAGATCGCTTCTTTCAATGACTTTGCAGATGTATCTTTCACATGAACAAGACCAAGAAAACGCTCAATAATTTTACCCTCCTTGTTTACATATCTCAAGACAAGAGCCATTTGTTCCTTATGAGAAACATCCTTAGACTCATCAACCAATATCCCAAAGTAATCTCCGTTCAAGTCTTCAATAATTGCATTCACTGTTTCTTTTGCACAAGAATTCACAATGTCTTTTTGGATATCGGGAAAAGTCGTGGTGTTATTTTTTGGAGCTTTTTCTAGTACCACATTTTTCACATCTTCCTTCTTATCGGCATACCACTTTAAGAGATCTAGAAAATGACTCCTTCTTGTAGAAGTTACACACTCATTGTGACCCCGGAAAGGCATTCCTTCTTTTAAAAGATACCTTATCACATCAACCGAAGCATTCAAGCGAACCCGATAATCACCTTTAAATTTCTCAAAAGGCTTGTCAAATGAAGTTAGAATAGATTGTTCTTGACTCATCAAATCTAGCATCATCATGAAACATCGAGTATGAACACTATTCACTTCTCCCACATGCTTTTCAGCTTTTCTATACCTTTATTCCAATTTCGAAAACCTTTCGTTGTGAAAGCATCACTTACTTTTCTTCCATATCCTCCAAGCTCATTTTTAAACAAGTAACAACATAAGCAAAATGCTGCATCTTTTTTAACACTATATTCTAACCATTGAGAATATGGATCGTTAAACCAATCGGGATTAAAACGACGCAATTCTCCTCCAATATCTCTACTTGGAAATTCAAATTCTTCAGGTTGGAAAGGTTTCTTTAGTATGTAATATCTCTTCACTCGGTCACGTATTTAGGAGAAAATTTCGACATTTGTTTTCTTTCAGCAGGATCTGATTTAAGATCCAAATCAGCCAACACTTTGTCATTATCCGATGCATTGAAAAGATTGACAGGCGACGAAGAACTTGGCAAATGAGAACTTGGCAAAGGAGAGCTAGGAATAGTATTTGAAGGAGCTTGAGGCTTGAAGAAATTCGCGATCATCTTGACTTTTGCTTAAAGATCCTAAAAGTCAAGAAAACACAAATTACACTTCAAATTTTAGAGAGCATACAAAAGCAATATAAATCTGCTGTAGTTCACCATAGCTTTTAAAGGCTATTAACATTTAACAATCAAATAATCTTAGTGTAGACTCATCTAAAAACAGCATTTGCACTTCTTTAATTAATCATAGTTCACAATCTTAAAGTAATTTATTTTGCAAAAAAATATCTTAAGCTTGGTCTCATATTTAAAGAGAAACATATTGCACTCTATGTTGGTACAATTTATATGCAGATAAATATCATACATGTAGATAAATATCATACTGATACATGTCAAATTCAGGAATTCGGAGCTACAACAAGGGAACAACAATTGCTGGATAAGACAACAATTTCAAAGAGAAACAAGAGGAAATTGAAGATAACAATGGATACCGTACTGGATATTTGCACAATCTGGATGACACAAACGCAAAATGGGTTCTTCAACTGCAACATTCGAGCTAAATGGGTACCGATCTGGAGTAGCTTGAAGAAAGAAACTCAAATAGCTGAGCTTAGATGGGAGAATTTCTATAGATTTAGATTTCCATTTTTTAGTGGTTCGTTGAACTGCACTTTCCCTTTTGTTTTTTTGCTTTATGTTTTGTTTTTTTGTCTTGTGGACCCTTTGTTTTAATATTAATAAAATCAGCCCCTTTTGGGGCCTTATTTAAAAAAAAAAGAAGGAAAAAAAGAAAGTAGTGTTTTATATCAAAGAAAACAAAAAAGAAAGCAATGGGTGCTAGCGGGATTCGAACCTGCATCACGAGTGGGATAGTATTTCGTTAGGCACTACCCAGCCACTGAACCGTTTGCTTGCTTATATATGGGGGTTCGCAAGTAAATGTTATCTATATTTACTAATTTTTCTAATACAAATACAGGGTCTACGAAAAAGCTGGGGGGTTCGGCCGAACCCCCCTATATAACTATAGCTCCGCCCCTGTATGCCATCCATGTTTTCCCTAAACTGGAACAAAGGAATACTCAATACCTAGTTTATACTATGTACATGAATGTGTGGCTCTCGCTAGTTAGAATTCAGATGGGAACAACTGCGCCTAACTTCTCCTTGTGATCTAGTAAGAACACCAAAATCTGACAATTTAGTCATGGCATGAGCAAAATCTGTCCTAAATATAGTCCCATCATCCAAAGCATAATCAATTACCACCGCGCTGTCTTCTCATTAGCCATCAACTGTATCCCTCTTCCTCTTATCAAAGTCTTGTAGTAGTGATTATCAAATGAAGCTCCAAATGTGGACAGTCTCTGGGAGTATGACATAGCTGACTCACTCTGACTCATAGATATACGTTCATTGAACATATTGTTTATGGTGCTGTTACTGTCTGGACAGTTCCGCTTCAACTCTTCAAGCAAGTCGGAAGGAATTGTTGGATCAGGCAAACCTGTCCCCATGAAGTTACTGAGCCTTGACCGAATGAATTCACAACCAATCCTCCCAATGTTATGTCCTCCTTCAGGTAATGAAGAACAAAAAAGAATACAAATTTAAAAAATGTATATTCCTAAAAAAGATACAGTATATGAAGATTAAAGTAATGGATTTAGAAAGATTACCAAGGAGAGCCACAGTTTCCCTCTCATCAAATCCTCTCATGGAAAAGAGCCTGAGAGTTTCAGTGATATTCCCGCTTGGTTGTGGAATTTCAGCCATGGCCTTATCAAAGAATGAGTCTGTACTGTCCCTTCTGCCTGTTAACACAGGATAATATGGTCCACCAGCCTAACATGTAGGAAAGCAGCATGTAATAAACTTGCAGAGCACTAAGGGTATATTAATTTATAAAATGTCAATTCTGTTATTTATTTTTTTTATCAAAAAGTATAAAACGTCAGTTCTGTTATATAAGCTAGACGAAAATTCCCACGATGCATAATTTTAAAATATTATCCGAACTTTGATTGTTAACAGATAATACCACGGAAAGATGCTATTTTTTGTTAAAAACACCTGAATGTGCACTACAAGATCATTTAACTAATATAATTTAAAGAAAGATGACATGCTTGGATATTTGTATTCTTTCAATTACTCCTTGAATAGAGAAGACATAACAGACTCATGTAAAATAGAATATAACTATAAGAATAATAAGGAAGAAACTTAAGGTGGTGTACGATAAGCAACAAAGAATAAGGGCAAGTTCATACCAGAACAATGCTGTCTCTTGTTGCAAGAACAAGGATATCAGAGCAAGAGACTACCCCAGGACATGCCTCCTCTACCTCATCCTTTATCATGTCAATGAAATTAAATCCTTTTAGGGTCCTATTCGGGATGGCCTCACGTTCAACAGTCCCATTATTAGTACTGTCAGCTAGCATAACAGATGCATCACAACCCTGAAAATGAACAGAACAAAAATTCCAAAAATATAAGGACTCAGAAAGAAACAAGGAAATTACATCAATTCACTGTCAATATTGACCAACTTTACCGCCCAAAAGGACAAAAGTATTGTCTATACATTTGGAAAGTAATATGCTAAAATCATTAAAACAAATTTCTGAAGGTAGGGATGATAACAGTAACAGCCTCAATTCTAGTGCTACAACCTTTGACATAAAAAAACTAACACAAAGCACGAATAAAAAGAAAAAAGTACAAGGAACTAAAGTATACAATTCTATGAAAAAATAGAAGTCCATAAAGCAATTGATTTCCGGTAAACTGAATAAACCAAAAGAAGAAAGAAACAAGGTAAACCACAATTGTTGCCTACTTGATATCCAGTAAATAAATCAGTAATTATCAAAGTGGTATCCCCAACATCGTATATGCCACAAGACTTCCCAAAAAAACAGTACAGAAACACCATAAGACGCCTTTCTCCTTTAATACCATTTCAAGCCTTTTTCAATTCCCTTTCTCTGTTTTGACTAGAAGTCCTAAATCCTTTTCTTCATAGGACTCAAAATTTCTGTCCTACCCCAACCCCCAAAAGAAGAAAACGAAAACCTAAAGGCTCGGTGATCTTAGCATGCTTAAATTTCAAAATGAAAGAGTGCGCACACAAACAGACAAATTGGTGAGAAAATGAGACGAATAATACTAGAACCCAATGTGTCCTGGTAAAATGCAGAGCCGAGACTCGAACTCATAATGCACACATCAAGAATCAGGAAAATGTAATGAAAAAGAAAAGAAAAATGGAATACGAGTAGAACAACACCATAGGCTCACCAAGAAAACGGGAAAGAACCATTCAAAGAGAAAGGGAACATTTTGGAGAAAGTACAACCTTTGACATAAAAAACTAACAAAAAGCACCAATAAAAGAAAAAGTACAAGGAACTCAAGCACACAATTATATGAGTAATTAGAAGGCCTATAGCAATACATCAAGAATCACAATGCTAATTACATAAGAAATGTCAACAAAGCCATAAAAGAAATGCAAAGAATGAATTCACATTCTACACATGCAAGTGAAGTGTATCGGAGGAATTATGGTAAGGAGAGACATGAGTACACATTTCTATTTTTAAGTAATTTAGGACTTGCTTCCCCTTCAATTCCTAAATCATTTTCTTGACCTCTGTTTTCCTCCCTTTCCCCAACCGGCCAACCCCAAGAAGAAGAAAAAAGAAAAAGAAAACCCCCACAATAAACACCCGTTTAATTGAAATTAAAAGAATCAAATATACAGCAAGAAAAGCAAAAATGAGACTTCTTCTTCGTCCACATTTTTTTGTGATAATGGAAAATGACTTAGCGGTGGTGCTGAGGACTCAAACCTGACTTTCCTTCGATTTCAATCACTGTATATATAGTGGACTACTCTAGCAGTTTGTTGTATATTACCAGTAAATGCTACTACTTGTTTTGTTTGATTATTTTATGTAGCATACTGTCCTTTCTATTTTATAAACAAAAAAAGAATTACACATTTCTATTTTTAAATAATTTAACTTAAGATTTTCATTTTACTTTTAATAAGTTGATTTTTCAAATATAATTATTGATTTGTTTTAGATCATAAGTTTCAAAACTATTTTTTTCCTTTCTTAAACTTTGTGTCCATTCAAATAAAGTCAAATGAGAAGAGATGGAGGAAGTGTTAAATAGACATATCTGCAATATGCCATTATCCCTTTAATTTGAATTGACTTGCTCTTCTCACAAGTTTTTAAATGAAATCTAAACCAAAAAGTAAAAGTGTCGTTTGTAACGTCATGTGGAGGGCAAAAAAACTAATTTTGAGAGTTTAATACTTAAATCGCTCTCAGAATTAGTACTCATCCAAATCCTTTTTATGTGACAATAGCAATGGCTATGTCTCAATCTCAAGCAAATCCCTGCAGATGCATTATAGAGAGTAAATTACGTGGGGAATACAAGACCCGGTTTCTAGCTCTCCCTTGCAAACATAACTAGATTTTGATCAGAGTCCCTGTATTTCCACCAAGGGTCATTGTCTCACCTTCCTGCTTGATTGCATAGGAAGCTGAGAACACAAAAATAATAGTTAATGAGAACTGAATTTAAACAAATTCTTCTATTTAAAGCGCCAAGGAGGGCTCTGTGATAACCTACATGGCAAAAAGTTGCTTAGAAAAACTCATTAGCATCAAATGAGGTATCAGCACGCCATCTTTGCCACGATTCACGCGCAATGATCTGATCGCGTTTCATTTCAATATTGAAGATCTGACCATGTCTTCAGAACTGAGACTCTTCCTCTCCCAAGAGCTAAGTAGAGTGCCCATTCCAAAACCCCACTCAAATCTTTAAAATTTATCGGAGATTACCAACACCATGATCACCAGTAATCACCACAAGAACATTGGCCACCACTGAAATGGTGAAACCGGTAAGGATCCCTCAATATGATTTCCCTACTAATAATGCTGCTTACGGACTTGAAAACCGAATGACAATCACCACAGACTCTAAGGTTCTTAAATATTCGAAGAGTTGAACCTTCAGGAGTACTAATCAAAGCATATGCTAGTGCAAGTCTTTCACTATGCATCCATAAATTGTGCTCCTTCTGTTCTTCATCAGTGTCATGCAATGCAAAGCTTGTATCAGCAATATAACCGGCCTCCTGAATCTTTTTTCTTAGTTCTATCAACTTCCTGTATATTTGCTCTGACTCCGGGTGAGACAAGTCTCCGATCCCAAAGGTGCTAATTTGGTTCTTTAATTTGACCCAACTGCAAGCAAGCTGCTTTTTCACTTTATGTGATTCCATTTCAGCTCTCACATTCTGAACGTCCTGCCACCTCCCAGAAGTTGCACAGATATTTGAATAAAGAACATAAGCCGAATCATCCGATGGGTTAGATCTCAGAAGATTTTCAACTGCTAGCTTTCCTAGTTCTGTATTTCCGTGCATCCTACATGCTGCCAACAAGCTTCTCCAAACAAAGTCATTTGGTGGCACTGGCATTTCTTTAATAAAAGCTATGGCTTCAGGGAACCTTCCAGATCTTCCAAGAAGGTCTACTATACAAACACAGTGCTCTATGCCAGCCTGGACTCCAAATTCGGAAGTCATAGAAGCAAAATATCTGAGACCTTCATCTACTAGACCACCGTGACTACAGGCTGATAGAAGAGAGACAAAGGTGACGTGGTCTGGCTTTGAACCTTGCTTTACCATATCGTGAAAAGTATCCCTAGCTTTCTGGAAAAATCCATGTCTGGCAAAAACAGATATTAATACATTCCAAGACAATCTCGGACGCAGATTTGGTTCGGAGAGTATTTTCAGCACACCATTCATTTCACCACATTTCCCATACATATCCATTGTAGCATTTCCAACAAAAGAATTTGAGTCAAACCCAAGTTTAGTAGCTAAACAGTGAATCTGTTGTCCCTCTTCCAAGGATGCCAAGTTTGCTGCAGCTGAAAGTGCAGCAGAGAGGCTGAATTGGTCAAACTCCAGCTTTTCCCTTTGCATCTGCAGAAGAAGTTTCAATGCTTCCTCCCAGAGACCACGACAAGAATTCGCGGCAAGCATAGCATTCCAGGTCACTGATGTCTTATGTATTAGTGCATTAAAGATAAGATTACTTGAAACGACATCACCACAGTCGGCATACATTGTTATGAGAGAGTTCCTGATGTATTCGTTTGTCTCAAAACCAGTCAGAATTATGTAACCGTGCAACGGCATGCCATACTTCAGCAGATCAGTTTCAGTTGAGCAAGAACCAAGAACATTGATCAAAGTAATGTAATTTGGAGAATCCTCTTCCTCTCCCATCGACTTAAAAGTTCTCACTGCCTCAAGTGTGTTCTTATTATCTGCATAGCCACCAATCAATGCATTCCAAGTGACTAATTCCCTGTCAGGCATTTTTTGAAATACCTTTTTAGCCTCCCTCATCATACTACACTTTCCATACATGGTGACTAATGCATTGCCAACTATTAAATTGTCATGGAGCCCGTGAGCAATTACAAGAGCATGAACAGTTTTGCCTTCATCAAGCAATTGACCATCCGAACACGCAGCCAAAGCACTAGCAAAAGTCACATAATTAACTGTTCTTCGCAATTGAAGCAGTTCAGCCAACACTTCCAAAACCTTGAAGTACTCACCTGCTAAAACATAACCAGCCATCATGGAGTTCCACGAAATCACATCCTTTGCTGGCATTGCCAAGAACAAAATTTCGGCATCTTTGTCCCTTGAAGCCTCCAAATACATGGAGAGAAGAGTATTACAGACACAAATATTAGAATCCCATCCCAATTTCAAAGACAAACCATGGACACCTCTTCCTAAGTTTAGACAGTCAATAGTTCCACAAACAGACAACAATGCAGAAAGTGTCGTTGAATTGACATCGTCGTGGTCATGACGCATTCCAGAAAAGGAGCTGAACGCTTTCTCGTATAATTGGTTATATGCTAGTGCAGAAATAATTGAATTCCACGATATAGTGTCACGCTCGATCATCCCCTCAAAGATATAAGAGGCATCCTCAATGCAACCAAAACTACCAAACATCGAAATAAGAGAATTTGATACAGAAACATTATCCAGGTATCCAGAATTTACAACCTGCCCTAGTACTTGATGACCCAAAAAATCATCATCAAGAGCCACACAAGAACTAATAACAGCAGTAAGTGTGTTTTGATTACCAAACACCTCCTCATGCCTCATTCTTTGGTATAAATTTATTACCACCTCCGGGTAACCATTATCCGAATATGCAACCATCAAAGAAGTCCAAGTAACAACATTCCTTTCAGGCATTTCCTCAAACAATGATTTAGCACTACAAGGTAGTCCATATACACCATAAAAATGGAGAAAAGAAGTGCCCACAAAAACATCATTCAACAAGCCATATTTCAAAACCAATCCATGAATTTGAAATCCTTCTAAAACCATATTTTCCAATTTACTAAATGCAGTCAACAAACTAGCTATAAAGTACCCATTTGGTTGAATTCCACAACCCCACATTTCAACAAAAAGATCCACAGCATTCCAGTAATGACCCATCTTAACAAACCCAGACACCATATTATTCCAAGACGCAGAATTTCTCTCAGGCATTCTATCGAACACATGGCGGGCAGCATCAATTCTTGCAAATTTGGAGTACATGTTGATCAAAGTGTTGTAATGGAAAATGCTTAAATGGGGTTGTTCCTTTAAGCAAACTGCATGAACTGCCCTTCCAATAATGTATTGGGTGATATTGGAGAATCCCTTTTGATGAAAACCAGATATTTCTGGTTCTTGGTGGTCTTGTAGGCATTGAAATGGGCGGTTTATTGGCTGTTGTTGACTGCATTGAACTGAGATTGTGGTGAGGAATTTGAAGTAAGTGTTGAAAGCAGAGAGTTTGTTGTTAAGACAATTGTGTCTGGTTCTTGTATGATAGAGCCTCAAAGCACTCATAAAATCAGTTGGAGAAATAAAGCTGTAGATTGTAGTATTATTTCAAACTTTGGGGTTAAATTTCAGTTGCCAAAGTAGTTAAAGTGTGAAATCAGATTTTTATTTTTTTCTGTTTTTGTTTTTGTTTTCATAAAGACAGATAAAACGAAGAGTAATTGAAAGAAAAGCAATGCAAATTAAGAACTTTTTACGAGGAACAAAAAAAAAAAAGGGATTCCCAAAATAGTATTAGTCCTATTAGTCCATATTACCACTCTTTCATGTTTATATACCCTTTAAATTTAAAAGATAATACATTTAATAACTTTGTTATTCATATAAATACCTATCTGAATTGTCACTTATCTCTCTACTTAAATGTCTAACTTAATTAATACTCCATTAATTGAAGAGTAAAAGTGTAGATCTAAACAAAAAAGTAACAAATGATTTATTTATTTTTTCTAAGATGACCTCAAAATTCAATTTGCTAAACGATTGATACTTGTACGAAGAAAGTATTGTTCCATAGACATTTTAGAGAAACGGAAGAAACATGTTTTTACTTTTAGCTTCGTCGTTATTTTAAGAAAATACTAGTAGGAGCAGTATTTTTTGAGCCGACGAATGATTTATAACTTATAATTCAGAATCGACTGTTGTTATTGCATTTTACCTTATTTATCTGTAGTAGTTATTATCTCTTTTTTTAAAGTTGCTTTAGCATGACTTTTTTGTTCTCGTTATTTTTATTTTAATACTGTTTTGATCTACTTGTTCGTATTTAACTTTTTTTGTCAAGCTTTCTTTTGAGCCGAGGGTCTTTCTAAAATAGTCTCTCTACCTTTCAAGATAAAGGTAAGGTCTGCGTACACTTTACTCTCTCTAGACCCCTACATTGTGAAATTTCACTGGATATGTCATTGTTATTGATTCAGAACTCGTTAAAAATTACATGAGTCAAGATGAGTTAAATTAACTAGACCTAAATAATACGTCATAGTCTAATCCGTCCAACTCAAAATCATATTTTCACTAACTTTCAGTTTTTATTAATTCATTTAATTTGCAGATGAAATTAAAACAGCATTTCTTTTCTTTATAGAGAACAAATAGAAGAATTCGGCCAGTGTTGACAAATTTTCTATCGGTAAACTGTGTTCAAATTGACCCCACTATAATTTATTTTCAAATCCGTTTAATCCAAAGTAAGACAAACCAACTAACAAACAAAATTTCCCTCCCAAATCAGTAACTAACTCTTAATTCAAACTTTAATTAACTAACTTGTATACAATTAAACGTCCATTTTACACATGAGGCACTAGAAATGAGTAAAATGGCCCAGAGAAATGAGTAAACCCATTAATTTTACTTTTCAGATTGATTGCTCAGGGATGAACCATATGAAATTGATAATTATGAGTAAAATAGTCCTCTTTTTAAAACTTAAAAAATATATTTCCTTGACTTACAAATGTACCATAAAAGTGATGATCATCTTATTTTAAATAGGTTAATAGTGATTGAGAGTAAATCTTAATTTTATTACTTGTGATATCTGACTAAGCGCATTTAACCTTTAGTTACATGAAATGTGCACGTTTGATGCATTTGCCTATGAATATTCATAAATTTTCAGAATTATTAACCGTTCTACTATTTGATTATTCATGTGTTGCGTTTAACTTGCACTGTTATTTTATATTTAAGGGTAATATACTTATCAAAATAGTCGAAATATAACATATTGCCTACATAAAGGGACCAAAAGCACACATTTTAATTAATTGAAGATTAAATATGTTGAGTCATAGATCACAAGGGTTAAAATCTTAATTTACCAATAGCTGGGGGACTAAAAGTGTTTTCCTCCCTAAATTAATAGGCGTGGAGTTGATAATTGCCATTACCATGTCGTGTATTCAGGTGGATCTGATGTTTTGGTGGCTTTGATTATTGGAGTTTTGGTTTTGACCTCCAGTTTCTTGCTTTTTCAACAAATCCTAACAACCAGAAGAGCAAAGAATGAATAAGGCAATTTGTTGAATATGGGCAACAATAATATTTTTGCGTAAAACATAATAGGACCGACAAAATCAAGGAAAATCATTCATTCAACAACATAAAAGTGCTACTTCTTAAAAAATTACTAGTATGAGTATCTGCGCGATGTGCGGATCATTTCAAAGAAGAAAAAACTGAGAGAGTTATAACGGCTTTAAGTTCTTATCATTTTGAATAATGTTAACAGATTAAGAAATTATACTAACACAACATCGTAATAACATAGAAGAAGTTGTACCGCAGAAAATTTAAATTCATCTTAAAAATCATAGTGATGCTGACAATTCAATTTTCTAATTTATCTAATGCCACCATCATCGTAAAAATTTTAGTAAAATTTCTGAATCCACACATTTGAAATAAATTGTGTTTTCAATATTCGAGATTCCAAATAGTTTAGTTTCAACCATTTATACCTATACAAATAATAGAAATTTTTTTTGCACCAAAAATATAGATAGTACAAAAAACAACTTCGATGATTTAATAATGCATCTGACTGATGAAGTTATCAGGATCTAATTTTTCCACAGATCAACTCCACCGATATAGCTATATATTCTAAACCAAACCCTCAACATCCTAACTAATTTTATATAATAGAAATTAAATTAAAAAATTTAAAACTTAAAAATTGAATATTTTACTATCTCAGAAGCAATGCGTGGTGTGTACCTTTAATATTTGTCCATCCCATCAACACAAATTTAAGACACACTTGTTAACGGAGATTGACATTTTTATGAATATGTATAATTATCATTCTATATTAAATCTACTTAGCACCAATTGTATAATTATTTTTACGTCATCATTTTTACTTCACATATTATTTTTAATGAGAACTTGTTCACGCAATACAAAATTTCGCATGTTCTTCCTGATTTTTATGTACTCTTCATTGTTTTCTTTGTGTGGTTCTTTTATCATTAATTTATGTTATAGACTATTAGTCCAAATTTCAAAAATACACAAAATTTATTAGAATTACAATATAATACATAATGAATAATCACATCTTGATCTTTTATATTCTTTGTCGATTTGTCAATAAAACTTCCTAACTTTCAAAGTAATTCAAATGTTTGATATCCATAAAGTATAATGTTTTCTCTATTTTTGCTTTATGACATCCTTCTAATATAAATTTTGTAGTGACTCATAATGTAAGATCGGATACAAAATGATATTATTGAAATTAACTTTAGAATTGAAGCCAAAAATTTGCAAACAGATATGTACCATAGGGAAAAAATATTTCATCATATCAATCTTGCAATCTACATGCTTTAACTAGAGAAGATTTTTTTTTGTTTGCAAATAACATGTTACATATCCACTAATAACCACAAAATAAATATAAAATGATTCAATAAGATAAAAGTTTGACTAAGCCCCCGTTTGGCCATAAGAATTATTCACTTTATTCCGGATTTTTTTTTTAATTTTTTTCGGAATCAGCGTTTGGTCATGAGAATTCCGAATTCAAATTGAAGTTGTATTCCAGAATACCAAAAACTCAAAAAACTTGTTTTTCAAAAAATTTCACTTTTTACAACTACATTTCACCAAAAACTACAATTTCAAAAACTATGGCCAAACACAACTCCAACTCCAAAATTCCAAAAAAGTGAAATTTTTTTTGGTATCTATGGACAAACGGGGCCTTAAATTTTATGAAGTGTTTTTTTTTTTACTTTTTATTAATCTTGAGACATAAAAGACTTTGATAAAACATGAAGAGGTCTTCACCTTGTTGGTGAGGGTTCGAATCCCCATATTGTAATCCCCTCCCCCATTTCCCCTTCCCCTACCCCTTATGTAATAAAACAATTTAAAAAAAAAAAAAAAAAAAACTGACATGTTTAACTTATAAGAATACTATTTTTTTTTTTTTGTATATTTTCACATATAGCTATATATTGAAGTAAATAATAGATAATTGTTGCAATTTCCTAGTCTGAGAATTTTAAAAATAATCAAATTAAACCATCTATATTTACAATTTATATGTCCTCTATTTTGAAAAGGGATAAAAAGTAAACAAACAATAAATATAATTGATTAAGAGACTTTATTATGTGTCTCTATATATAATTTCATTCGACACAAATATAAGGCTTAATGTGAAGAATTCGATAAGCATGAATAGAGCTAATAATCAATATAACAAAAATAGGAGAAGAAATAATTCTTGAAAAAAGCCATGGCGGCTAGTGATAACTTTGAGAAGAAAAATTAAGGTTGATTTATGTATATAAGAGGTTAAAACGTTGAATCTTTAAATTTTAAAGGGAAAATACATTAACCCCCCCCCCCCCCCCCCCTCCCCCAACGTATAGCCAGATTAATTATGACGCATCCAACCTTTGCGGGCGACCTATTACCCCCCAGTCTTAATTTTTCAGTATTTTAGTGACCTTTTAGTGTGATTTTTAGTGACCCCCAATTTTTTAACTTACGTGTTGTACACGCGCCTTTTAAATTTCCAAATCAACATTATTTTTTAACTCCCTTTTCATTTCACCCCCTTAAACATAAACAAAATTCATTTCCACTCCCCTCTCTCTCTCTCATAGATTTTCACAGCATTTGCACTGTTTACCTTGATAATTTTCAACTGATCTTCCACCACATACATTAATTCGCGTAATACTTAGTGATTTCTAGGGTCGTTTTTGCATTCTCAAGTTTGGTGAAGTTTGTGTTGCTGAACAAGGCTATCATTCGTGATTTTGCAGGTTTAGATTTTTTTCATTTTGTGTATTTTGTAGTGTATTTCTCTACTGATATAGTTTGCTTGTTAGGGTTTTAACACATTTAATTATTTGCTTGCATTCTAGGGTTTTGAATTGGGTGTTTGTTAATGTAGGGTTTTTTTAGTAGAATGAGGTAAATAACGAGCAACTTTTGCTGCTGATTTTGTTAAAAATCATATGTTTCCCTTTGATGTTGCTTGTTGGTGAGAAGTTTTGTTGCTTTGTAATTTAAGGGTTTTGTTAAGTATTGTTGCTTTGTAACTTTCAGGTATGGCTGATTTTATTTATGTTACGTTGAGATGGTTTTATGGTGGGGTATTTGATTTAAGTAGTGGTGTGCCAAGATATGAGGGTGGTAATTGTACAGAATTCTTAGATGTTGATATTGATAGGTTGTCATATTTTGAGCTTAGGGACTACATAAAGGAATTAGGATATAGTCCAAGCTGTGGTTTTAAGGTGAAACCCCCTAATAGTGACATTCTTGTAGATGTCCTTACTGACAAGGATATTTTTGACCTTTCCCTAAGTTTGAAAGATAGGGACATTGTGGAGATTTATGTCTCCACATGGTAGATGAACCAAATGTGCCCCCATTGCCTTTGGAATATATTGTTCCCAACAACCAAACAAAAAGTGATGCTTTTAATAAAGTTGGTGAGGGTATCCAATGTGAACCAAATGTTTCTCAAAGCAACCCTAATGAGAACTCAGCCACTGAAAATACACCACTTGAAACTGCATCAACTACTACTTCACCCTCTCAATTTCCCACTAATTCTTCAACCCTACAAACAGAAGCTGCTGAAAATTTACCCAAACAAACTGAACCTGAAGATGGTGAAAATGCAAAGCAAGTAAGTAGTGACCATGTTGACTCTCAATCAACAGATTCTGATGTTGAATCAGATGTTGAATGTGATGTAGAATCAGACCATGTGGCAGTATTTGATGGTCCATATGGTGATGATGGATCTGATGTACATGAGGAAGTTAGAACATTTAAGGCTGAAAAGAGGGCTTATAAGAGAAGGACTAGAAGAAAGAAAAAGGGGCAACCTAACATTGATGATGTACCTTTAGGTGAAGTTGAACAAGACATAGGATTTGATGAAACAGAACCTGATGAAAGAGGTTTGGAAAGAAGGGTAGGTGGTGATGAACCCTTTTACTTTAGTTCTGATGCATATAGTTGTACATCTGATGAGGATGATGCTGAGAAGGGGGTAACCTTGAAACCTAGAAGGAAAAGTAAATACATAAGGTTTGACCCTACATGTAAGAAGGTAGTATGGCAGCTTGGTATGATTTTTCAGAGTGTTAATGAGTTTAGAGATGTTGTGACTAGATATTCACTTCAGAAGCATATTCAGTTAGATAAGTTTGTCAATGAGCCTTCAAGGGTGAGGGTCACATGTAGGGATGGTTGTCCTTGGTTAATTTATGCTAAACTGGACAATTCAACCAAGAATTTTCAAATCAAAACATACTATCCTAAACATAGATGTGTTCAGACCACAAGGAACTATATGTGCAATTCTAAGTACCTAGGCACCCACTACAAAGATAGAATTACTGAACAACCAAACATCAGAATTTGCAAACTCCAAGAGGCAATTAGGAAGGAACTTGGTGTACATGTTGGCAGGTCCACTGTTAGGAGAGCTAGATCTAAGGTTTTACTAGAGATCATGGGTGATCAAGAAAAAGAGTTTGGAAGAATACTTGATTACAGAAATGAAGTGTTGAAAACAAATCCAGGAAGTACTTGTGTGGTGAAAGTGTCTACTATAGAATTTGCTGAAGATGGTAGGCCTTGCTTCTTAGGTTTCTACATCTGTTTTGAGGCCTTGAAAAGGTCATTTTTGAGTGGTTGTAGAAGATGCTTTGGGTTAGATGGCTGTTTCTTAAAGGGTTGTAGCAAGGGTCAACTGCTAGTTGTTGTGGCTAAGGATGGCAACAACCAGATATTGCCAATTGCTTGGGCTATTGTGGAGTATGAGAACAAAACCACATGGACTTGATTTTTGAAAATATTGATTGAAGACTTGAACTTAGGCGATGGGACTGGTTACATATTCATTTCAGATATGCAGAAGGTACTAAACTGTTGATTTTATATTGTTTATGTTGTTACACTTTGCTGATTTTATATGCAGAAGGTACTAAACTGTTCCTTTTCAGGGGCTTCTTGCTACTATAAAAGAGCTCCTACCAGAAGTGGAGCAAAGGCAATGTGCTAGACACATCCTTGCAAACTGGTCAAAAGATTGGGGAGGCCTTGAAAAGAGGTTGATTTTTTGGAAATGTGCTGATTTGAGGAGAAATTTGGACAAATTAGAGCTGCTTGGTGGTGAGAAGATTGTTGAGGATTTACTCTACTACAAGGAACACACTTTTTGTAAGGTATACTTTAATACTGAAACTAAGTGTGACATCACTGACAATAATATGGCTGAGAGCTTTAATACTTGGATCTTGCCTGCAAGACACAAGACCATCATAACCATGCCAAAAGAGATTAGGATGAAGGTAATGAATAGGATAAGCGTGATGAGGTCTTTTGCAAACACTTGGGTCACAAGAATATCTCCAATGGCATTAAGGATATTAGAAGAAAACATGGGGAAGTCAATGAAATGTAATATTATGTTTAATGGTGAGCATGGGTTTGAGATTCTTGATGGTCCATATCAGCACACTGTTGATATTGTCAATGAGAAATGTAGTTGTAAGTCATGGCAGCTCAAAGGAATACCATGTCCACATGCCATTTGTGACATGTTGTACAAGAAGTATGAACCTATTGAATATGTCCATGAATACTATAGCAAGAAGAACTGGTTCAAAACCTATTGTCACTACATTCAACCAATGACAAATATGGCAATGTGGCCTAGGTCTGTTAATCCTGCTATTGCACCACCAATCATCAGAAAAATGCCAGGCAGGCCCTCAAAATCAAGAAGGAAAGAGGCCAGTGAAGCAAAGAAATGTGAAAAAATGCCAAGAACAGACATGCTGATGACTTGCAGCCAATGTGGAGGTAAAAACCACAATAAAAGAGGCTATCAGAGGGTATGTACTTCCTACAATTTTCTTGACTTTGCACTGCACTATTGAATTTTTATGACTTTGAATTTTACTTGTAGAGGGGAACATGGGCTGCTTTTGCTGCTTCTCAAGCCAGTACTGCTTCTCAAACATTTGATGCTTCTCAAATATTTGCTGCTTCTCAAGCCAGTACTGCCTCTCAAACTAATGATGCCTCTCAAACCTTTGCTGCTTTTCAGACCAATGCTGCTTCTCAAACAACTGCTGCTTCAAACAATGTCCCAAGGCCAAGGGAGAGACCAAGAAAAGCACCTGTGGTACCTGAAACTCCTCCAAGACCAAGGGGTAGGCTAAGAAAAGAACCTGTAGTTGCTACTCCAAAGCCTAGAGGAAGGCCAAGAAAAGAACCTGCAGTTGCTACTCTAAAGCCTAGAGGAAGGCCAAGAAAGGTAACAGAGGCTGTTGCTAGTCCTTCCCCTGCTGTTCTCAAAAGAGTTGAATCTGAGGGTCTCCCTTCTTACCCAAATAAAAGATCTAAAACAGTTGGTATGAGAGTCTTTGTTGCTGAAAGTGGTTATACATCCCTGAATGTAAGTTTAATATTTTCTTTACAATGGCATTGGTATGTGAAGTTGTGAAGTGACTAATTTTCAAATTTGTTTATTGCAGCATGGCATGCCTACTAGTAGAGTGCTAAATTTTGGTGGTAAACATCAAGCAAGTCAGCCTATAAGATCTACTGAAGTCACAGGAGACCTTGATCACAAGGCACAGCAAGGGATGAGGTACAAAGGCAAACCATGCTACTCAAGAAGCATGCTTGATGAGATTAGAAGGGACAAACTCAACAAGGCCACTAGCAGCAAAGGAAAGAGGCCATGGAAGTGATGACCATTATTTAGATTACTAGAATTAAGTTGTTTTTGGATATTAAACACTTTGTATGAATTCGGCAGTTTGGAAGACTTGAATTAGCAGTTACAATGACTTAATGTTTTCTGCTTAATTAAGTGTTAGAATGACTTATTAATCATACTTGTTTGTGTCCATTATTTGTGCTCTGTTAGCTGTGGTACTGTGATTTGGGCAGTGTGTACATTGAGCACTAAAGTTAAATGTGCAGTCTGTGTACTGTGTCGTGTGCATTGGACGATTCAATTCAATCTAATTGAATTCATGTACATTGACTAGTAGTTGGGAAGGCTAATGAGAATTGTAACCATTCAATATCATCAGCCTATAAATAGCCTATTAAGCTGTCAATTTCAACTCATCCCTACACCATTCCTTCTCATTCAAACAACGAATTTCATAGCAAAATGCCTCTAGGTGAAGATGAACTGATTTACTTCGAGAAGAAACTAACCAAATCATACGTTGACAACGATGACTTTGTAAGTGTTATTTTGCAAACTAATTTCAATTGATGTGTTTACTTATTCATAATGCCTCATGTATTTTGTACAGATCCTACCTTCTAACATACAAGATTTTTTTTCAAACACAACTACACAAGCTGTTGTTTTCTACGAGCAGCGTGAATACAATATGATGTATAAGGTTGGCGCGCATACCCCCCTCTGCCAAGGGTGGAAGGATTTCATTGATGCAAACCTTCTAAGGGAGGGACACGTCTTATGCTTTAATGGTTCTGAACATAATGAGAAAGTAACCTTCTTTGTTAATATCAAGAGGGAATTTATCGAAATAGATTAGGTTTCTCCCTATTAAGTAAAGTTTATGAATTATCATCAATGAAATCTATATCTATGAACTTTATCTTTATCTATGGGTATTCTTCTCAAGTTGAATGAAGACAATTGTTTAACTGAACATCCATGACAAGAAACTTCTTCAACTTACATATATAAAGTGAATAACAATCACTTAAACATCCTTCAACATACAAACATGTAATCCTACTATGGCAATCGACATTGGTAATGCTTGTTCAAAAACACCCAATAAACCAAATAACAACACCAAAGAAACACAAAAACAAAAACTTGTTAATAGTAATGCATCTACCCCTCTTCTCTTGTTCAAGCTTCATCAATTTCATCTCTTCTTCAAGCTATGACACTTTCATCTCTTCTTCAACCTTTAACACTTTCATCTCTTCATTTGTAGTGATATTCTCATTACTGATGGCGATTTCACTATTGTCATTACCAATATCTCCATCAATGCAAGAAGACTCTCCTTCTTCCATTTCATTTGTCAAACCAACTTCTTCCGCCATTTTCTTCTTCAATTCCACTGTTTGCTCTTCCATTTTCTTCTTCAATTTCACTGCTTGCTCTTCCATTTTCTTAATCAATTTGTGAATAACAAACTTAGACCTTTCATCAATAGGATCATCCCTCCATTCAAAGAACTTACATTTCTTAGCCTATAAAATAAATTCAACTCATGTTAGGCACACTGTAATGTGTGGCAGAAATAAGGCACGCAACATAAAAAAATATATTTATAATCGTACCCCATAGAATGGGAATGTCCAAAATCTTCTTCCGGGATTATTAGGAGACCAAGAAATCTGCATTTTTAATAATACTCCGTGCTGGCATCGCACTTGATGCTTCATCTTTGGATCGTCATTTTGAGTACAAAGATTGTTCAACTCCGATTTGAACTCTTTCATTAAGAACCCTAGAAAAAAAAATATTAAGTGAAAGATATAACATATAAATAAAAGATGAGAATATAATGAGTTTGGAGAAAATATTACTTACCACTAGAATGCATGGCACAGATTTCAATTTTTTTTTTCTTCAAGCTTTGGCAAAAATGGAGTCAAGATTAGAAAATGAAAAAGAAGGAAGAGAAAATAAAGGGGGAGGGAGGTGGGGCGGGTTTTTTCCCGTTATTTTTTATCCACGTGACAAAAAATAACAGGTCAAATGCCCCCCTCACGCGTTGCTTGGTCGTGTAGTCACGCACACTGCCAGATCAGCGCTAAAAGGTCACTAAAATACTGAAAAATCAAGACTGGGGGGGGGGGGGGTAATAGGTCGCCCGCAAAGGTTGGGTGTGTCATAATTAATCTGGCTATACGTTGGGGGGGGGGGGGGGGAGGTTTAATGTATTTTCCCAATTTTAAAACTCAAAAAGACTGCCAATTAATAAGATGTTAGAAATAGAATAAGAATTTCTTAAAATAATATGTATATCAAGTATGTATTTGAAAGGCTAAAATTTTAAGATCCTAATTATCCTTTTCGTACATCAAGTATAATGCTATCTAGATACAAACACGTCATCTTGCTACAGTCAACTTTTAATCAAATTTTGATATTCTCTTGCAAGTTCTTTTTTTAATCCTGATACAAACACGTCATTTTGCTACGGTAACAAAATAATGGTGTTAAAATGCTCAAGCGAAAAAGAATAAGTTTAGTAGGCAAGATCAATTTGTTGTGTGATGAGCTATACATGAAGCTAATGTTGTTACTATCTTCATGCCTGTACTAAAGAATGGGTACAAGACTAATACTCCATATATAAATTGCAAAGTTCAAGAAAGTCTTATTCCTTGTATATTTCTATAAACTGTTAGAAATAATATAATATAAAGAATGAAAGAATATATACTATGTATAGCAACTGAAATCTTACTATTGGTGAAAAGTGGATCGACATAAACAGAAATAAACAGTACAAAAATCTTAAACACATAATAATAATAATGTAAATTTCTTATCTATGCCAATACACTTTACCTGATGGTTTTCGCCGGATCCATTTTGCTTGCAATCTTGTATTTTATTTTAGTTTCCTCATGTCCGTTGGATTGATACCTTTTGGTAGAAATAAAAAGGAAAAAGTTAAATTTAATGATTAATCAATCAATTAGCTAGTAAAATAAATACTAACAAATAAGAGAAGACAACTGAGTAATATGAAGAAATTTAAAGACCAAGTCGATGATATATAGACAACATGACAAAGAAAAGTTCAGTAGAATTATAAAAATCTTGTACTTTGGGAATGCTGATATTGTACAAACCTCTATAAGTATCAGCAAACATGAATAACTGTTTGGCATGCTTAAGCAGAGTGCAGGTGATAGTCGTGTATTATGTGCATGTGTGTGTAGTGTAGGACGTGTGTGTGAGTGTGTAACGTGATGAGGGAAAAAGGGGGAAGGGACGTGCAGGTGGGGCGAATTTTCTGAGCTTTTGGTGGCGTGCAGGTTTGGTTAGCTAAGGATAATTTTGTTTATTTATTTTTTTGTCTTTTTGTTTATTTCTCTTTTTGTCACCATGTTTTAGATAAGAATAAATATAATGATAAAATATTAGATAATTATTTTTGGACTAAATCGCTAGACCAAAATAAAATGGAGCTAAGAAAATACCTAAATCACTAACTTATTTATTAAAATTAAATTTTTTAAAAGTTGTAACTGTTCCTAATTTAAAATCATAGTTAGGTTTATCAACTACAGAACTTTATTTATTTATTTGTTTTACGAATCCAAAAAGATAATAACTTCTTTTTTAAAAATAAGCATATATCGTGTGGTTTATATCTTGATTATCCCTAATAATAAAGCTCTAAATTGTAATCATTTTCAAATTAAAAAACTTCAATTGGTTAGTGTTGATAAAAATTTGTGTTTTAGTTGCTATAAAGAAGGAGCCAAAAAACGTGGGTTTTAAAGCAGTAAAACCTTGTGGAGAAGTTATAATCAGTTTCAAATTCAAAAATCTCAGTTAGATATGGATTTAGTAATTCAATTCAATATAAAAAGAAGTAAATGGAGCTTAAATTTAGGGCACGATTGAGAGTTTAGTTAATTCTTAAATTCATTTTTTTAAAACTTACATTCAAATATACAAAATTGAGGAAAATATCTAACGTGAGTACGTGACTTGAAAAGAAAGGAAAAAACATCCTATATTTTTTTTTCTAAGTAACCAAATAAGAAAGTAACTACACAACAGCAGCATGTATTTGACCCAAACGATAGTCACTTTGAAAGTATTACCTAAAACGGGAAAAAATCTTTTTAAAAGGCATCTCGGCGAAAGAGGACTGAGAACCATAAGGCGAGTGCCAAAACGAGGCTGGTACCACAGAAGGAAAGCAACGTTACAAGACTTAATGAGCTCTTGCTTTATTCTTGGAAATTAGGATCCTCAATATTCCTAATTTACAAGGATCAATTCTCTTGGGTTGACATCTTTGCTGAAAAAGAGTCTAATGGCTAGTTGAAAAAAAAAGAAAAAAAAAAAAGATTAGCAACATAGAACGTGCTGAGCCCATATTGGATGATTGCGGTTATGCTTGGCTCTAATATTTTGGAGCACGTCCCTTTTAATATAATTTTATATTTTTTAAATTGTAAATCAGTAGATTTGAATTCAATTCAAAAGATTAACTAATTATTAACTTAATACCTAATTTTTGTCCTAAAATTAATACATGGCATTTTCTTGTGCTACCACTTGTCACAATTCTATTGCAAACTATCCTCGTTTTAATAATATATAGATATAGATGATAACAGAGTTGAAGAAGAAGGAAATATATTGTTCATATATTATTTGGGAGAATATAAGCAAGTGCCTTGAACATCAAATAAAGTTTTTGTCAGCCACTTCTTAAGAAAGAGAAATTTGTAGAGTCAGAGTGAAAAGAGACTATTCTGAATAGTCATCTTACTGTATGAGCAGATATGTTTATTTAACTTCTTTGAAAAATCTTTAGAATACATGTTCATTTAAACTTAATTTTAGTTTTTAAAGTAAAAACTGAAACTTCCACGGCACACAATTATCACACTACTAGTGAATTGGTTCGCACTTCGCACTATTCTAAAACTTTTATTGAAGATATAGAATATATTTTTAAATATATGAATATTTAAAATATTTAAATCTTTTTTAGTCTTCAAATTGAAATGGATTAGATTATTGTCACTTAGTTTTATTCCTTTTCTTTAATTTTTTTTTTAACAATTACCGTTTTTATTCTTTATATAATAATGTAATCTATATAGATGGAACATTGTTTACTTTATTATTCTACTTTATGGGTTTTAATCTCCTTATGTTGATATGCTTATAAATTTTAAATACAGTTTTCCTTTGTTCATTTAATATATTAAGTATTTATCTAACTTCTCGTCCCTACCTTTCAAGAGATACATTTTTTTTTGTTCTAAAAAAAATCTTTAAAAAGAAAAATGCGCCAAAAACAATGTCTACTACAAAAAGAATAAGAAAGGGGAAAAAAAGTATACGAGTGAAATTTCTTTGATCAATTTTTGTCTTATTCTTTTCCTTCCTTTTACCCTTTTCCCTTCTATTTTCTTTCTCTTATTCTTTCTTTCTTGCTTCGTCGCCCAATCACTGTTTAATTTTTCTCTTTCTTCTTTTTACCAAAACATCACATTATTATAACCAACAACTTCACTCTAAAGCTACTCTTTTTCATTTTCAAAATTCTTGAAACCCATACAAAAATTTCATAAAAACTAAGAAATTACTCATTTCGTTTAAAACATTTTCCTATGAATTCAACACAAGACATCATCAAAAAATGAGAGAGAAGTCAAATAGAACGGAATTTCAAGCTTCAATTTCATTGAGAATGCTTTTGACAATTGAGAATTTAATTATTTACTAATTTCGTTTCATTTAAGAGATATAAAATTATATATAAAGCTAATTGTAAAATAACATTTTTACTTACTGATATACTCCCTCCATTCCATAATAAGTGACTCTTTTAGCTCATGCATACCCTTTAAGAAATTACTTACTTCTAGAAAATTATGAGTATTTTACTAACTTACCCCTAATTAATGCTTAGAAAAAAGAAAAGTTATTTAAAGATTCTTGATTATAAATAAGGGTAAGTTTGGAAGAATAGGATTAATTTTTTCTTGAAATCCTAAAGCGACACTTATTTTGAAACAAAATAAAAAGCCTAAAAGGTCACTTATTATGAAATGGAGGGAGTAGTTTTCAACCTTAGCAGTTAATAGCTACACAACAAAAGCATGCTTAAACTATCTATAAAAATACAGGATAGAAGAATAAGAAGTACACATTATTTAAAAAACAACAAAAAATAATTGGTATAAAATACTTTATTGCCTGGGAAATCCGCTTTCGATTCAAGAAAGTTCATACCCATTAGAGATCAAAAAAGAAAGAAGAAGAAAATAACACAAATAGAAAATCATAATAATCCGCCAAAAACATTAGTATCACAAAATCACCAAAAACAAAAAGAGGGAATGTTGCATCCACATATAAACTCATTACTCACCTATTTGCAATTTGCGAAAAAATCACAGTCATGTATAAAATATAACATTATAATGTTCCAAAATAATTAAAAAAAGTATAACAACATAATATTTTAAGAATTTAAAATAATAAAATAGAAACAAAACCAAAAGAACTCACTGGTGTGAGAGAATGGCAAAATCGGCTGGATTACGGAGGTAAAAATTAAATTTGTGCTGCATATTATATGGTTGATAAGAAATAAGTAATAATTATATGTAATCAAAGCTAAAAAAAAAACTACAACTTTAAAGTAAAACTTACACAAATCTTAGAGCTGATTATGAGCTGTAAAAATTCCAACTTTAAATGTACCCATTTATGGGTTATTTAGTTGCTTTTTGATCGTGGGCTGATTCAACAAAAGGTTTATTTGGGCTGATTTAGACGTGGGCTTAAATGTCAATAAATGGCGGGCAATTCGCAGAATTGCCCTTCTTTTGGGGTGGTCTTTAAATTTTGCCCCTCATATTTGAAATCTTTAAATTTTGCCCTTCGCTAAATCCCATAGGTTTCAGGTTCGAACCCCCACACAGTCAAAATTTTTAAAAAAATTCGCAAGGCAGAGTTTAAATTTCGCTATGCCCCCATCGGCATACACTTGTGAAGGAATTAGCAAAGTTATGCCGGACCCGACATACTTATGCCTTATGAGCAGACTTGGCATAAGTATGTCGGTTCCGGCATAACTTTGATAATTCCTTCACAAGTTTATGCCGGATCCGGCATAAAAGTTTGTCCATTAAAAGTATGCCCCCATCGGCATAAACTTGTTAAGGAATTACCAAACTTATGCCGATGGGGGCATACTTATGCCTTATGGGCAAACTTTGCCTTGAAGCATATATATGTATTTTTTTTTTTAACTTTTCAAGATAAACCTTTAGTAATGCCTTAACTAAAAGTGTGCCCATAAAACATAACTAAAAGTATGCCCCATAAGGCTAAGTTTTCCTTAAGGCATAACTAAAAATTTGCCTTATAAGACAAAGTTTGAATTTTGTATGCCCCCTCCGGCAGACTTTTAGTTATGTTTAACTAAAAGTCTGCCGGAGGGGGCAGACTTTGCCTTGAGGGGCAGACTTTTAGTTATGCCGGATCCGGCATAACTTTAACTTTTTCTTAAAGATTGTATGCTGGATCCGGCATACATTCCCCCAGTCCTGCCTTGCGAAATTATTTTTTTATTTTATGCCTGAGCGGGGATTCGAACCCAGAACTTCATGTATTCGCTTATCTTTCCAAGCAAAGGGCAAAATTTAAAGACCACAAATATGAAGGGCAAAATTTAAAGACCACAAATTTGAGGGGCAATTTAAAGACCACCCCAAACGAAGGGCAATCCGCGCAAAAAAATGATAAATGGCTGTTATTAATCCATACATTAGTAGCAGAAATTAACCATGCAATAAAAAATGAAAAAAAATTCCAATAAAAGGAAAAAAAGATAAATGCAAATGCTAGCCATAGAGAGATGTCACATCAACTTGTTTATGTCTAGCTTTATATTATATATAGATAGATTCATGCAATTTATTCTCAAACAATAGTACCTAAATGTTGAAAATAATTGCACTGTATTTCATTTTAAGAAGAAAAATAAAAGAAATTGGCTCCTAGATTTTTATTGTGCATTTATGCTACACTAGATTTTTAGTTCAACTAAAAATGAATCGGAACTCCTCCTAACTGGCTAACTCAAATTCTGACCAGTCACACAAACCACAAACAGTTACATGACATGTTCAAAAACAACCAAACACGTAAAACATCAAAATGAAAGGTCCACCTAATATCAGTTAAGCATTTGAAATCACTTTCTTAACATTCAACCTAATATCAGTTAAGCATTTGAAATCAAATTCTTAACATTCTTAAAATTAAAATAAAAAATCACTCAAGCATCTAGGTATAGACTATAGTCACAAGTTTTAAGATTACAAAATTGGGAAGTCAAGATAAATTTGACTTGTGCTAAGTTTTCTGTGTTAAAATTTTTTTTTTGAGGAATCCATACAATTGGATTGTGGAGTTTATTTCATTTTCAAATTTGTGGTCATATTTCGTATCTGAAAAGTAATTTTTATTTCTCTTTTTTATTTCATGTTTTAGTTTTATCATTCTTTTAAGACACAAACAGTCTCCTCATAAATTCTTAACGTGTATGTTGAATAAAATATTTGTGGATTAAAAATTAGTTGAAGCGCATCAACTTCTTGTTAAAAAGTAAATTGTTAAATTATTTAGACTTCTACAAGTATTACAAAATTTTAATTTATTTTTGGACAAGAAGCGCATCAACTTATTCAAAATTAAAGAATACTTTTGTCAAATTGAAATGTTAAATTTCGCTATCGCCAGATTACAGTGATGTCACCTTTTTCAAATTTTATATTTTTTTAAGTTCCTGGATGGGGATAGTCAATGACTCATAGATACGACACTTTCAACCTATTCTTTCTTTGGAGAAAGGACGAAAATCCTTATAAGTTGGAATTTGATGTTTCTCTTTTTTTTTAAAAAAAAAAAAAATTACTAATTTCTAATTAGCCCCCCGGGGGGGGGGGGGGGGGGGAGGATCCCATTACTATCACAAAAGGATAGGGAAAAAGAAAAGAGAGGAAGAAATGCTTATACTTTTAGACTAGCTTTTTGAAAAGTTTTAAATACCTTCATAAACTTAATATCAATTCTTTGTTCCTAAAGACATATTTAAATCCCATCTGTGATATTACGTAGATTTTGTCCTCAAAAATCATATTTAACCAAAAAAACCGTGCCGACACTAGACACTAGACACTCACACACACATTTTGTGTCCCACTGTTATTTAGATATTATCATTGATGTCTTAAAATTATTAATGTCGGGGCTAATTTTATTCCAAACCACCTATTATCACGTAGGCTATCTAGCACAACACACAAAAAACTTTAAACTTTTCAAATTATTTAATATACTTTCTGTTTTAATAGGCGTGTAAAAAAAAAAAAAACTAGTGAAAAAATATATGGATACAAACTAAAGGTTGTGTTGTGGCAATAATCATAACACAGAAGCGAAAACTGAAAAGGCTACGAATTAAGAACCGTCCACAAGGCGGCAAAGATTCCATTTTCCCACCATTTTAAAATCCAGATCACACCATCGTAACTACTTTAATAGTCATTATTAGTCGATTTAATACAAAACAACTAGTTAAAGGAATAGGAAAAGTACTAATCCCGATTCATTAACAAAATATTCCACTAACAAAATAAAGAAAGAGAGAGAATGAAGAAAGCTTAGTTGGAAAAAAGCTAAGAAGGGGCCCAACATGCCAACCTTTTCTTCCATGTGAAAGACTCACAAATCTCCATCCCCACCGCCCTAAATGAATGGAAATAGATTTCCATTTCATAATCTTTAGCCCTCTCTTATGACTAGTCAGTCCAAAAGACTGGTGAGCAATTTGAATAAGGCAAAATATATGGGACCCCCAACCCACCCCCCTTCATATCATACCCCATATTGGTACACCACAAAAAAAAAATTTAGAGCCTGTTTGGATGGGCTTAAAAAAAACAGCTTATTCCAGCTTATAAGCTGCTTTAGATAAGTTAAGCCAAACAAACCCAATTAATTTTTTGGGCTTATTTTAAGCACAAAATGACTTTAAGCTGATCAGTCAAATACTCAAAAAAGCTGAAAACAGCTTATAGGCAACTTATAAGCCAATCCAAACGGGCTCTTAGTAAACTTAATCATAAGAGTATTTATCTAAGCTATCATTTATAGTCATTGATTGGAGCAGCAAGAACAAATTTGAAATGAAAAAAAAATTGACTTACTTTTAGAACGTTAAATATTTTGAAACAACTTAATTTACCAAAATGAATAATAATTGTAACTGGAGGGAGTATTTAGTTTTCGGGGTGATCCAGTGGCAGCTACCTTTTTAGCTTCTGCACATATCTTTTCTACAACTACAATCCCCATGCTTTACCTTTTTGATCCCTCATTTGACCCCTTTCAGTATGACTGTCTGGTATTTCAAGAATTGCCATTTCAACTCCTTTCCCTATTGTAAAAGCCTAATAAGAGAAAAAGATCTGGATGCCAGTGTTGGAAAGCTGAAACTTTTGGAAAATCTTGAAGTCAATAGTAGATCAAAATGCGGAGAAGATTTGCGGAAATGCAAATACAATGTCATGTAACATTGTCAAGAATTTATGTTAACTCTGAGAAAATCCACAATTTGAACATAACACAAGTTATTAAAATATTATCAAGAATTTCGGAGAATCTTGAAAGCCTTTGACATGGTAATACCTGCCTGCTGCCTGTTGCTGAATTTGACAGAGATCCTAGGTGGTAAAAAAGTTAACCTGGAAAAAGAAAAAGAGGGAAACAGGTGAAAGTAGGCCAGTTAAGATGGGGTAGCAAAGGCATTGAGTGGGGCATTTCTGTAGTGAATTTAGATCTAATCATCTTTAACCCCCATTGATTTAAGAGAAAGTAAAGCCAACAATTATGCAAAAAGAAACCACCTTCAGTCATATATTAACTATAGTTCTATACATTAATCAGACCTGGTCCAACACACAGTGCTTTTGGTAATGCACAGCATCATGAGAAACACCCTGGCCCTTCACTGCATAGCACAAGTCAGAGATAGAGAATAAAATCTTTAAATAAAAACAAAGAGCTATTTTATTAAGGTACCAATTGGAAAATGATTTTCCCTTTATATTTAAGCAATGTATTTGTACAAGTAGCCAACCCAAAAGGAGCAGAAGTTTCTGTATCTCAAAGCTGTATAGTTGCCAAGTCAGCATCCTATGTGGACTTGGTAGAATAAAAGGTGACAGGAGGTGGGGCAGGGGGTGGTGAGGGGCGACTGCTCGACCTTTTGCTTTTGAGTTACCACCATCTTCATTACCTCTGCTTTCTAGCCTGCTTTGAAACATTCTTTTTTAACATTCTTTATTACTTTTTCTGTTTCTACATTCATCCATTCATCATTTCCTTAAGAGCACCACATTCTCCCTGGAATTCATCTCTCTTCCTTTCCTTTTCTCCCTCTATATCAATTCATCGATCTCTTATAACAATTCTCCTTTGAGTTCCATGATCAGATAGTCTCAAGCACTGCCATGGTGAGCTTGTTTATGATCAATAGTTTATTTTGTTCTGTTTCAGTTGAGGACTTATCAAATGTTAACCTTTGTTATCTTTTGTGATTCAGGGAACTCCTGTAAACATTATAGTTGGATCCCAAGTGTGGATTGAGGATCCTGATGATGCCTGGGTTGATGGAGAAGTCGCAGAAATTAAAGGCTCAAATGCCACAGTAGTCACAACTAATGGGAAGACGGTAAGCGGCCCTATTGTAATCACTAAGTTCAGAGGCTTTCAGAAATCTGATATTGATAGCATCTTTCAAAGTACATACCAGAATTGCAAAAAATGCTGTCTGAACAATATTAGTATCAAAAGCAGACATAGTATAACATCAAAGTTATACTGCATATATATGATAATTAGGAGCATATTAGCTTTTATAAGCTTATTGCAACATTTACAGTCTGGACAGAAGTTCCCAAGAAATGGGATTGGTCATAGAACAAATAGGAAGGTACTAATAGTTTTTGTATAACCAATCAGATATAAAACAACAATATACTTGTAGGACAGCTTATGCAGCTTTTCCTTTTGCCTTAAGAAGAACGATTATTGATTTCCATGATAGGTATACTCTACCATGGAGATTCACGAATGTGCTCTCTTGATATTTTTAGGATGAAATAAACATAATTTCTACAAACTCAGGTTTTTAACATGCGAACAGCCAAAATCTATTTATATTAAGACATAGCACTACTTTCTGCTTCAGACAGTTGCTTCTATTTCTAGCATATACCCAAAGGATACCGAAGCACCACCAGCTGGGGTTGATGACATGACCAAGTTAGCTTACCTCCATGAGCCTGGCGTTCTGAATAACCTTGCTTGTCGGTATGCTCTAAATGAGATATATGTAAGTCATACTTCTCAGTCAATGGTGTACTTCACAAAGATTACCTACAGAAAACAAGTCTTACTGAAATAGAAATATCCCAATTTTGCAGACTTACACGGGGAATATCCTAATTGCGGTGAATCCATTTCGGAGACTTCCACATTTGTATGATACCCATATGATGCAGCAATACAAGGGAGCACCATTTGGAGAGCTAAGTCCACATCTTTTTGCAGTGGCAGATGCCTGTTATAGGTAATCAGAAGTTCAACTGAAATTATTTGGATGCCACGGCCACACAAGAAATGAATAGCTTGCCTAATCTAACAATTTTGTCAGGGCATTGATAAATGAGCACGGCAGCCAGTCCATCTTGGTCAGTGGAGAGAGTGGAGCTGGTAAAACTGAGACAACGAAAATGTTAATGAGATATCTCGCATTCATGGGTGGTAGGTCTGGTACTGAAGGAAGAACAGTCGAGCAACAAGTTCTGGAGGTGGGAAATATTTACTCTTTACTATTATAAACGAATGATATAATACTAGAGTTCCATACAAATTCATATTTCTGCTTTTCCAGTCCAACCCAGTTTTAGAAGCATTTGGGAATGCAAAGACTGTGAAGAACAACAATTCCAGGTAAACCAAAAATTACATCAAAGATTTATCACTATTATATTCGTTTTGCTTTTCATATTTTCCCTCTACAAGAAATTGACATGACTGAGTCGTCGTACCAGTCGCTTTGGTAAATTCGTTGAAATTCAATTTGATAAGCATGGGAAGATTTCTGGGGCTGCAGTGAGGACATATCTTCTTGAAAGGTCACGTGTTTGCCAATGCTCAGACCCAGAGAGAAACTACCATTGTTTTTACATGCTTTGTGCTGCACCGCCAGAGGTGAGTTCCATGGGACAGCCCATTTGCAAACTCTTTACAAATAATATTGAGCTTCCACCTAGATGATCTACGGAATCTTTTACAGGATGTGAAAAGATACAAACTTGGAAATCCAAGATCATTTCATTATCTAAACCAAAGTAACTGTTACGAAGTTGCAAATGTTGACGATGCAAGAGAGTATCTTGAGACCAGAAATGCTATGGATGTTGTTGGAATCGGTACGGAGCAGCAGGTGTGTGCCCAGAAGACAGAAGCAATTGAAAAATTCCATTATGCACCAAAAATATAGTTAAAATTATACTCATTATTTCTGTAGGAAGCTATATTTCGGGTTGTAGCTGCGATACTCCATCTTGGAAACATCAACTTTGTTAAAGGAAAGGAGGTCGATTCCTCCAAACTAAAAGATGAAAAGTCACTTTTTCATCTGAAGACAGCTGCAGAGCTATTCATGTAAGAACTAGCAAGAATATACCTTAGATTTACCTCAACTCAGAACGCAAGGCGCTTATACTTTCAATTAATAAACATGTGCACAGGTGTGATGAGAAGGCACTAGAAGACTCACTTTGCAAGCGTGTCATTGTAACTCCTGATGGAAACATCACAAAACTACTGGATCCAGCGGCTGCAACCACGAGCAGGGATGCCCTGGCAAAGACTGTATACTCCAGATTGTTCGACTGGTAAGCAATATATAGAATGTGGTTCCCAGACTAAGCCACCCCCTGGCTGCAAAACTGTAGTTGGTATCTAAGCTCATGAGAGAGGAACATCTTAATACTAGCAAAGCAAAAGATTACTTTCTCGGCTGCAAACGATTGGATGCTTACAGCATTAACAGCCAGGGAGAGCAAAAGTTACTAGTGCATTATGAAAGAAATACAGAATAACCGGTAATCCGATAGGCAATAACATTTACTGCACAGGAATTTAACTTTATATCTGTCGCAACTTCTTAGTAAAGCTCTAAATGATTATAGGATGCCACAAAAGATACATAATTCTACCAAAATTATCAAATTCTAAATTCTTGTCACTACAATTCTGATTATAACCTAATGACTAATTGGGGCTTCTCAAAAATAACACAAGAGATTCAACAGGTAGAAGAGTGATCAGAACAGGACTTGAAGATAATGGATAATTTTTCTAGCTGAAATTGCTTATTGAGATTGAAAGATGTTATATATGTTTCAAGTCTGGTTTCCTACTTTAGTTTCACATTTTGAAACCAACCCATTGTAGTGCTCCTGTTGGCATGCAGATAATCAATCTCTAGAAGAATGATGGCTGCCTGCCACAGAGAGTCAGTATCATATTAGTCCAAAAAGACATACTTAGAATTTCTTTTTCTTGAGTTAATAAGCATTATCCAGCGTAAGACTAGATTCAGCTTCATGAAAAAACAAAATTCAAAATGAAATCCTTTTGACATCTTCTATGTGGCAGGCTTGTGGACACAATAAACACTTCAATTGGTCAAGATCCTGATGCAAAAAGCATAATTGGTGTCCTTGATATATATGGCTTTGAGAGCTTCAAAGTCAACAGGTTTGGATAATTGCTCTCTCGACTTTTGAGTATATAAAATCTTTACCTCAAAATTAACACCTCATTTCATACTTTACCTCAGCTTTGAGCAATTCTGCATCAACCTAACAAATGAGAAATTGCAGCAGCATTTTAACCAGGCAAATCATCAGAACCTTTATTCACTCATCAGTGCCTTCATTTTTCTCTCCATTTAAATAAAGTAGAATATTAAATAGAAACTCTGTTTTTACAGCACGTATTCAAGATGGAACAAGACGATTATACAACAGAAGAAATCAACTGGAGTTATGTGGAGTTTGTAGATAACCAAGATGTTTTAGATCTTATTGAGAAGGTATCCCTCATTCTGCCATTTTTGTCACTTTATTTTAGCTCAACAATCAAAACTTTCGATAATCTTGCATCATATTTGCAGAAACCTGGAGGCATTATTGCTCTACTTGATGAAGCTTGGTATGCAAACTTCCTCTTTTCAACGCAATAACTACCTGCTGAAGTAGGATAATTTGCTAGACAAAGTCATTAAATTCTCAAAACACAGCATATAACGTCTTTTCCTGAATTATGAAGAATTATTAAAGGAGAAGATATAACTCAATTTATTTCTTGCACAGTATGTTCCCAAAATCAACTCATGAGACATTTGCCCAAAAGATGTACCAGACATACAAAGCCCATAAAAGGTTTAGCAAGCCAAAACTTGCTCGTACTGCCTTTACAATCAATCATTACGCTGGTGATGTATGTACATCTTGATATATTTGGTCATTCAATTGTCAGTCAAAGAATTCTGGTCATCTTAGTTCTTGGATCAAACAGGTTACTTACCAAGCAGATCAGTTCCTTGACAAAAACAAGGACTATGTGATAGCAGAATTTCAAGCTCTTCTGATGGACTCCAAGTGCTCTTTCGTTGCAAACCTCTTCCCTCCATTGCCCGAAGAATCGTCCAAGCAGTCCAAGTTTTCTTCCATCGGCACGCGTTTTAAGGTAACCCTATTAACAGGACAGAAACAAGTATATTTACTTGAGAAAATCCTACAAACCTGATTTATTTTCAAATCGAACTTCAATATACAGCAACAATTGCAATCTTTAATGGAGACCTTGAGCACTACAGAGCCACATTACATCAGATGTGTAAAACCCAATACAGTTCTAAAGCCAGGGATATTTGAGAACATGAATGTATTGAACCAATTAAGATGTGGGGTAAGTTAAACTCCTCCATATCCTTTTTGGTGCTTTCATTTCTACTCTCAATCAGAAAATATGTGATTCTTCATAGTTCTCTCTCTCTCTCTCTCTCCCTGACAAACCTTTTCTAAAACTTTGCAGGGTGTCTTAGAGGCGATCAGGATAAGTTGTGCAGGATATCCAACAAAAAGAACATTTGATGAGTTCCTTGACCGCTTTGGAACGTTAGCTCCAGATGTTCTTGACGGGTATATATCACAATCTGTTGCAACTTCGTTTCACATCTTAAATCCTTTTCAGGAAGAAACAAATACGGAAAGTTTGAGGCAGGGAGCAGTGATGAGCAAAATGCAATATGAGCAAACGTTTCATGAGAAATATATTATACACTAGTAGTAGCCAATACCATTTGCATCAAACATACTTCTTCAGACTCATAAACCTTTATTGCATGTCCATGAATAGCATTGACATACTGATAAACCACAAGCTAATCGCCTTTCATTGAAGCAGATGTGATGAGAAGTCAGCATGCATTGCAATTTGTGATAGAATGGGTTTAAAGGGTTATCAGGTACTAAATCTACACTATTTCTATACTTTCTTATCCAAAAAAAAATTAAAAAAAAATAGACTATTTCCATACAACTGCACATAAAAATGCATCTTTCCATGGATTTAGTTCATGAAAAAAGAGTCTTCATGTATTTTATTCAGATTGGGAAAACCAAAGTTTTTCTTAGAGCCGGGCAGATGGCTGAATTAGATGCCAGAAGAACTGAAGTTCTAGCTCATGCTGCAAGGCGCATTCAGAGGCAAATTCGAACATATCTTACCCGAAAGGAGTTCATAGCCCTAAAGAGATCTACAATTCATTTCCAGAAACTTTGGAGAGGTAAGTTGTATCCCATTGATACAACAATGACCACCGGTTTATGGTAAAATCAATACTTTCAGCATAATATGTGAACATCAAGATCGGCAATGTTGAGCTTTTTGCATACATACTGATTTGACATATCCTAGTTTTGGCATATTCTGAATTTTACCTAAAGTAGGGTTTCAACTACTTTTCTTAACATTGATCTTACAAACATGATAATCTACACAATGCTATATTGGTTTTCCCATTTTTTATATGGTGTTCTGGTCGGGACTTTGAGAAAAATTCTCTGTTCTACCTACCCAGCACGACTTGCCAGGGTTCTGTATGAACAAATGAAAAGGGAAGCTGCTTCAATCCGCATACAAAAACACGTGCGTTCTCATTCAGCAAGAAAATCTTATAAGGAATTACAGGGAGCAGCTATAGTCATTCAAACAGGGATGAGAGCTATGGGAGCACGAAATGAATATAGGCAGAGGAGGAGAAATAAAGCAGCTAAAATAGTTCAGGTAATTAGTTTGCATCCTAAGTCCATTCAGCTGACAACTTTATTTCAAGGTAAACAGAATAATCAAACCACATTTAAAGGGGGTCCAAGTCTATTTTGTACTGTCAGTATTTGCTTCCTTAATTTAACTTTCTGGAAATAAATTGGGCACTAACATGGAAACAAATCAGAATTTAAGACCAACCATATTACCTCGAATTCGACTGCGAGACTGATTATGAACAGATAATATCACCTTATTTTCTTACTTTGTCTTTTTTGCAGACTGAATGGAGAGGATTTCATGCCTTCTCAACTTATAAACAGAAGAAAAAAGCAAGTCTTTCACTTCAATGTCTCTGGAGAGGCAGGTTAGCAAGGAAGGAGCTTCGGAAATTGAGGATGGTGAGTGTTTCTTGTTTAGTGAAAGGATTGGCATTACTACTTATTCAAATCCATTGAGTGTCAGTACCTCTGCTATATGTTAACTGGCACTGAAAATCTTCTCCATGCGCAGGCTGCAAGAGATACAGGGGCACTTAAAGAAGCGAAGGACAAACTGGAAAAGCGTGTCGAGGAGTTAACGTGGCGATTAGATTTTGAAAAACACTTAAGGGTATGTATAATCAATTTGCTTTGCTCTAAAAGGAAACAGCATAACAGTCTAAAGTACTCCAAGTGAGGTTCTATAAAGCGACACAGCGAAGGCCCCAGAAAAAATCATTAAGTGCTTCATAGTCAGCCAGAATATACGTACACGAATGCATAAAAAGAACACTCTGGCTTGTGCTAATACTTAGGAATGCGGGAAAATTTCACTTCTGAAGAAATGTAGATTTATGGCAATTAGAGTTTTCTTATGACATCAGTAAGCAGTGAATGCTTTTATGTCATAATAATGGTAAGAATGAACACATTCTGTTTCTCCAGATTGATCTCGAAGAAGCAAAGGGGCAAGAAATTTCGAAATTGCAAAAAGCTTTGCAAGAAATGCAAACACAACTAGATGAAGCCCATGCTGCAATCATTCAAGAGAAAGAAGCAGCAAAGATAGCCATTGAACAAGCTCCTCCAGTTATCAAGGAGGTACCAGTGATTGACAACACCAAAGTGGAGAAGCTGACAGAGGAAAACAACAAACTCGAGGTAAAATCAAGAAACAAAATACTGTGCATTTACAATAATTGGTACAGCATCATAAAAGGGCAGCCCGGTGCACTAAGCTTCCGCTATGCGCGAGGTCCGGGGAAGGGCCGGACCAAAAAACCTTTTGGAAGTTATTTCCAAGATAAGTATTCAAGTATGAAAATAAAACACGTAGAAACTTAGTGACTAACCACCTCCGCAAAGAAAAGGGGTTGAAACAAAGAAAAGTTTCATTAAGGTACTACAACAAAAACAACATACCCTGTGTGGTTCCACAAGTGGTGTCTGGGGAGGGTAGGATGTACGCAAACCTTACCACTACCTTTATGGGGCAATTGACCATTAAAGGCAAATTCTGGAAATCAATGTAGTCAATAAAAACTGAGAAGCTAAAAATTTGTTTGAGTATGAAGATTATCTGGACTTAAAATAGTAAACCCAAATTTTCATGATTAAAACAGGAAATCTACTCACTACAATGTCTGCAGCAGAATACATGATATGTCATAAATTATTGCTTTCTAAAAGCATTACATGTGATGCAATTTACCTGTCGTATATTCAGGAAGAAATCAGAGAGCTCAATAAGAGAGTAGAAGACTTCGAACAAAGCTACAATGAAGTTGAAAAAGAATGTCAGGCCACACGTAGAGAGGCAGAAGAATCCCAGCAAAGAGTTTCAGAGCTCCAAGAGTCCATTGAAAGGTAGATTATTTCTTTGTGTAGTATGTTTGAAGTGGCTGAATCTTGAAATCAATACAAGTTGCATTAGTATGAAACTTGTTCTCTTACTTGTTCTGCTTAATATTTATTTTCAGATTACAGCTGAATCTATCCAACCTTGAATCTGAGAATCAGGTTCTCCGCCAGCAGGCTTTAGTAGCATCAACAAATGAGGCCAACAATGAGGCCCTTTCTGAAGAAATGGACATGTAAGTATACATCTTGAATGCTACTAGGCACCGAGAAAAGCTAGAGAAGATACCTTATGTTAGAAGACATATAGTAAACTTACATTTATGTTGATAACTCAATGAAACAGGTTCATATTGCATGATTGATACTTGAATTTAAGCATAAAAATATGGACATAAACCCAGAGAGAAACAATTTACATTGTTTCTGTAAGCTTTAAATGATATAATTGCTTCAAGAATGAAACAATATCCAAGAATAACTTTTTGTTTTCAGTTAGCTCCCAGGGATAATAACGTTTTATTATATAAAATTCAAATGGAGTTGGTTTTTCATCTTAATCAGACTTCAGAACAAGATCAAAGACTTGGAGTCAGAAAACGAGCTTCTCCGCACTCAAAGGGTAGTTGTGCAGCAAGTAGTAAGTTCTGATCAGGAACCTAAAGGGCTTGAGGTAATCTAAAAATTTCCTCCTTTTTCAATTATAAGCATCGTTACTTGTAGAACTGCAATGCAACCCTCCTGACTGGATTATTTCAGATTCTTGAGAACACATGCCCAGCTGATAATGGACATCAAACAGTGGAAGCGCATGAAGAAATGAAAGTAGAACAACAAATATCTAAGGTATATAAGCTTCTCATTAGTGACTTCTATGTGCTAAGGACCACAACAATCAGAAAATTGTTAATTCTAAATGATACCTAAATTCTTTCTGCAGGATTCTAGCCCTCCCATCTCTTTAATTAAGCAAAGATCCTTGACAGATAGACAGCAGGCAAGTAGTAGAAACTTGAACCTTACAAGTCAATCTGATAGATAATAGTGTGATGGTTTTGTAATCATTGCTGATTAATTCTGTTTTCATTCTTCAATAATCAGGAAAACCATGATATACTGATAAAGTGCCTCGAGGAAGACAAGCAATTTGACAAGGGAATACCAGTAGCTGCATGCACCCTATACAAAGCACTTCTGCAGTGGAGATCCTTTGAAGCAGAAAAAACACATATATTTGATCGGATTATTCATACCATCCGATCATCTATAGAGGTGAAATTGCACCATGATCCATTGTTGACTAGAAATGGTCCTAATGAGTGATTGAATCTAAAGCAATATAGACTCCCATTTGACAATAATTTATTGACATTTCAATGAAGGATCAGGATAATACCGGTGATCTAGCCTACTGGCTGTCAACATCTTCAACTCTGTTGTTCCTTTTGCAAAGCACAATCAAAGCTGGTAATGTGCCTACTAGGTCCCCATATCGTAACCGCAGCTCACCTACCACATTGTTTGGAAGAATGGCACAGGTAAATATTCATATTATAAGCTCTTGACCATGTATAGACATGTAGAATATTGACATTTCAAGGATCAACAGCAGGGTTTTCGCTCAACTTCGTTAAGCATGGCAATTTCCAGTGGATACAGCGGAATTGAGGGAAGCCCAAATGTCCGAACAAGGATAGAAGCTAAATACCCAGCACTATTGTTTAAGCAACACCTAACTGCTTGCGTTGAGAAAATATATGGAATGATCCGCGACAACTTAAAGAAAGAAATAAGTCCATTTCTTAACCAATGCATACATGTAAGCATTGTTTTTTAATGATATAATCCCTTGTCTATAATTTTGCAGCAGTCTCAAGGTAAATTCTAAAATAAATTGACAGGCTCCACGATCTGCAAGGATAAGACCTTTAAAAGGTTCATCTAGAAGTATACATTCAAACATCATCGCGAAACAACAGGCATCCATCGTACACTGGCAAAACATTGTGAATAGTCTAGACAATACATTGACCATACTCTCAGAAAATAATGTAAGTAAAGTAACATCTTGTTGTCAGATTTCCTTAATTTTATGTCTAGAGAAGCTCTCCAGTTTTCATGAGTGTCATCGGCGCTTTCAGGTCCCTTCCACCGTTACAAGGAAAATACTCAGTCAGGTGTTCTCATACATAAATGTCCAGCTTTTCAACAGGTATTCAGCTCTTATTCCAACAACTGTTTTTCACTTTAGAAGTAACCTAAATGTCCTCAATCCTAATGTCAGACATATGAAAACTTTTCAGCTTGTTGCTTCGTCGTGAATGCTGCTCATTTAGCAATGGGGAATATCTCAAGGCAGGTCTGCAAGAATTGGAAAGTTGGTGTTCCAAAGTAACAGGGCAGGTAAACAAAAGTTGTTCAGCGTAATAGCCTGACGTTCAAATAAGAGAAACAACATTTAATTCATTCTCATGAAACAGTATGCTGGATCTTCATGGGATGAGCTTCAACACATAAGGCAAGCTGTAGGATTTCTGGTAAGCTATCATCCACACCATCACTTTGTAAGCAGATTACCTAATAGCTGAGTACTTTAACTTATAGACTTATCATGCCTCAACCTCACAGGTGTTGCATCAAAAATCTCAAAAGGCATTGGATGAGATCACAAGTGACCTCTGCCCGGTAATTAAGCTCTGTGCTAAAAGAAATCAAAGTCCCCACAACTTCCCTCCTAACTACTTTTTCTTTTGACTTTTCAAAGAGAAAAAGAACTCTTTTTTCATTTCAAGATCACTAAGAGGCTAAGTGACAATGATATTCGAACTTAGTCACAGAGGAATATAAAAGTATGATTTTTTTTAATAAGAGGATTGCAACTCAGAACAGAAAACTAAACTCTATATCCTGTTGCTTTTTCCCGCTTTTCTCTTAGATGCTGAGCATTGCACAAATATATCGCATTGGAACTATGTTCTGGGACGACAAATACGGAGCCCATGGTTTATCTCCAGAGGTAAGAACTCTTCTTTAGTGTGTTACTAGAGATAGCCTATCTTTCTTGAGAGTTGGTAAAGGTATTCAAGGTTCTCTCAGTTCGACGTCAATGGTCTGCAACTAGCTAGTCGTGCAACACATACATATATTATCATGTAAAAGTAAAAAACTACGAATTATCACATGTATAAGACTTCTTCTCTTATTATATGAAAACAATTTATCAGTGAAGAACAAAAAGACAAGATGTCCTCAAATAGCAAATATAGATAAAACAAACATTAAATAAAAACAGCCTCTCTACATCACAAAGGTAGAGGTAAGGTCTGCGTACACTCTATCCTCCCCAGACACCACTTGTGGGATTACAATGGGTATGTACTTGTTGTAAATAAAAACAGCCCACCCATCTTCTTAAAGTGCGTCTAAGTCTGCTGGGGAGAAATTGTATCACCTTCTTCAACAGAGAGGCCAAGAATGCTATGCAGCGTGACACATACACTAGAAAATGCTTTTAAATGAAGCACTCTTGCGCTATTCTCAAGTGAAGCAGTGAAAGAGCTTATCCTCCTTTATGTTCCAGAACAACTTTAACGATAAATAAACATTCAAAGGCTGTGGATAGCACAGACTTCTCCCAATGTTGCGGAAGATCACATATTTAGCTTCTTTGCGACTTTAGCCTTAAAAGTAAGGCAATGACAATGCAAGAAACTCATGTCGAAATTAATTTTGTTCTTAAGCATTTCTCTTTCTCTTCTCAGTTAATAATCTTAGTGATTCTAATAATAAAAACAAACAAAAGCGACACTGAGCAAACATTCGAGTAGACCTCGGATAGATATTTGCCAAGAGACTGCTTCTTTGTTCAGCAGATCAATAGCTGATCATTTTTGGAATTTCAGATCATTAGCAAGATGAGAGCACTAACATTGGAAGACTCAGCCAGCATTCCGAATAATACATTCTTGCTTGATGTGGATTCAAGGTAAATAACTTTAAACACACAAAAGAAACTGACTTGCATTCTTCAACTAACTGATCTTCCAAATTACAGCATACCATTCTCTATAGAAGAAATATCGCGATCCTTCCAGAATATCAACTTGTCTGATGTGGAACCACCTCCCCTCCTTCGTCAAAGATCAGATTTTCAATTCTTGCTGCAGGCAGCAGAATAAGAGTTTTGAGCATTTTCTTTTGATTTTACACAGAAAGAGAATGATAGTTATAGGATTTGATTGATTGAAATTCTTTCTTTTGTTGATTTGTTAGATAGAGAGTGATGAGTGTTCAAAAATGTAAATCATTTTGGTTTCGTGTTTCATATTTATTTTCCTCACACAAGTGATGATTCTACAAATATTGCATTGCGAAGATCTGTTGTATTATATGTTGAAAGAGTGTAGTAAAGAAAAACACATATTCAAAGTTTCAATAGAAAAAAAGAGGTTTTTTTTCTCTCTGTTTCCTTGTTATGTTTACGATCGTTCTACATTGTTTCATTTCCTACTAACAGCATATCCAACTAAAATCTCATCTTATATAGATAGTCAGAAATGAGTAATTTCAGTTGCCGATTTGAACCTATGGCACGTAAATAATCAAACAAGTTACTCTGTCATTCATGATTTATCAGAAACATTCATCACAGGCATTAAAGTGTTCAACTCAAAATAAAAAGATTCCTAGATTCATGTACACCTTGCATTATCTACCAAGGCTTATTGTAATTTGTTTCAATAACAGAATGTTAGAAGCTACACTAAAAGGATAAAAAGTATAAGCTGCTAGAAATGTTGAAAGATGTTCCCAGTATTTTGACAATAATGCACCAACATGCACAAATAGCAGTGCTTATAATGCATGAGACGAAGACCATTCCATTGTGAAAGCAGGGCTAACCCTGAGTAACAAATAAATGTGTCTGTTAGGCTCGGTTCTTTTAGTTGGGTTGGGTGAGTTCGTGCAAAAACGCTATGCTTACTAGCCCTACAGTGGAGAGGTTATGGATTACCAACACTACATGAACAAATATGCAAAAAAAAAAAAAAAAAAGACAAATGAAGTTAATTTAGCCGTCGTTTGGCAGGCATTAAATCCGGTAAGTTATTCATGTATATCAAGTGTTTGGTTTGCAATTTAGAAACCACATAAGTAATAAATGTATAAGTTATGAGGGAATGTAATGTAATATTATTTTCTGCAAGATAGAAGGTGAAATAATTAATACATAAATAACTAAACCATTCATATAAAATAATACATATATTCCCTTATAACTAATCCCTTATAACTAATGCTTGTAATACTAATACCTACGTAAATCTAATCAGCTATCAAATGACCCGTTTGGTGTATTGGAAATTTGGAATGATCAAGTCAAAAGGGTGATTAGTACCTGACACATTTGAATGAACTTTCAAAAAGCTACCGAGAATGCCCTTTTTATATTATCATGAGATACTCATATAAACTGCACAACCATGGAATGGGCTAAACCTACAGCAATCACATCGCACCAAATAGCAAAAGTTTCTTCCTTTTTGCCAATGAGCTGCATCTTTTTTCCTCTACTGGATTAACATTTCAAGATCAATAATTACTGTGTCGTGATCTTTATGCTTTTTGATATGCTAAGGTGCAGTTTGATATGGGTTTAGAGAAAATTATGTTATGTTGTACCGAAACGCCGTCAATTATCTTTTATGAGTTGTTACAAGGACTATCAATACCCAGTAGTAAGTTGACAAATGTTGAACTGTGTAAAGTAAATTTTGTCTACTGTGTGTATTTTGCTACCATATTTTATTAGTTTACCTTTGTTTGATTTTGAGGCGTATAGTGGGGTGAATGTAACACAAATAATTATAAAGTTGAGTCTCCATTCATTACATAGGAAGAGAAGATTGTAAAACTTTTACGATCCATTACTATAGAATTTAATTTGATTCAAAAGACCTATGATTACATCGGATCCGGCTCCTCTTCATTACTCTTTCTCTCTATTTCGTCAAGTGCACATTTAGATGAGAGACATGTGTCCTATTTAATTTTTAAAGGTCAAGATTTTATTACAATAACAAGTATATTAATCATGGTTAAGTCAATAATTTTGGAAAAGCACTCTCCAACTTTGAAAAGAAAAAGATATTCCTCACAATTTTTGGTACTCATTAATATCATTAATTATATCTTATATAACAATATTTAAATGTTAAAATTGTAGAACATGAACCTGATAATGTGTTTGTTTAGCCTGATAACAGTAATCTTCAAAAACATTTTGGGTTTTGAACGATGTTTTGTTAGAAAAAGATTAAAGAACATTCTTAAAATATTTCTTTTTTTTCCTTCAAACACACGCAGTAGGCTGATGACCTCTCACCTCTTCTTCTATTTTTTTTTTTTTTTCCTGTTTTCTATTTTGTGGTTTTTTTTTTTCAACATTGAAAATTTTCTTTCTCAACATAATATTTCAAAAATAAATTTACTGGCACCAAAGTCCTACAGTTAACATCTAAATATTGTAATATAAGATGTACTTAATAATATTAATGGGTACCAAAAATTGTGGGGAATATATTTTTCTTTCCAAAGTTGGAGAATGCTTTTCCAATATTATTCACTTAACTGTTGTTAATATACTTGTTAGTGTAATAAAATCCTGGCCTTTAAAAATTAAATAGGACACATGTCTCTCATCTAAATGTGTACTTGACGAAATGGACAGAAAAGGGTAATGGAGAGGAGCCGGATCCGATTAAAATGGTAGTGGTGTAGAAATCTCAATTTTATCTTATACTGGCATACCCATAACTAATAAATTAAAAAGGCCCCTAACAAACATGACTAAGCCTAAGTGTACTAACCATAAAAATGCTTAATCCCATTTAACTTTCTGTGTATATATGATTTTAAATCAAAGTCATTCTTTTTTAGCACCTTGGTTAGCCATAATGTAGCATCTACAAGGTTTATTAAACATAATTAAAGCATCTTAAATTATTTTCTTTTATTTTGTCAAATTTGAGTGATTTTTCGTTATAAATATTAGTAATAATTTAGTGACTTCAATACGATAAGATCCACTCCTTGTGTTAGTAACATTAACAAGAATAGCAAATTTGGAAGGATCTAATACTTATTTAATATTAAAATTCTTCAGCAGAAGGAAATACACAAGTCTTACAAACTAGGAAAAAACACAAAAGTAGATAGCCAAGGAAATACAACCATCACACATAAAACACAAACATTCATCAATCAGAAAATTCTTCAGCCAAAGTACTACATAATCTGAAATTAGGCTGATTTAGCAACTAAAGTAAGCAAGAACTCCTTGTAACTTCCATTAGCAATTTCCTCAATCTTGTTAGTCAGAGTAGTTCCAAATCTCTTGTCAAACTCTTCAGCAATTTGGTTGATATCTTCATCAGCTCTTGTAGCAATGACTCTAGTCACTGAGTCTCTGGCTGGTTCATCCACATCTAGTCTCAGTGATGCATCCAAAACCTATTAATAAAAATGACCCCAAATCAAATATATATAATATGAGAAGTGAGAAAAAAACAAGAGAATTTTTAAAAATGTGAATAAAAAGATATTAAGTGCCTTAGTTTGGAGAATGATCATACTTTGCTGAAGTATGTTTGAGGTGTACAAAGGCATTGTACTGTTTGTTCTAAAACCAAGCTGCCACCAAGGTCCTGCAAGGAGGGAAAAACAGAAAAATTTACACAATAAGTCAGAAAAATATGGTGAAACAAATAAACCTTCATTAAACATCAATGAACTGTACTAACTTTCTTGGTAAATATTGTTGGGTTATTATTGTTTATTTTTTTGGTAAATATAGTTGCTGAATCTTTTTTTTTTTTTAAAAAAAAAGAGTTGCTGATTTGGAAAATTTGCTAACTTGGCATGCTTATTAGATTTTTCAGTTAGATCTAATGTGTTCTATGGTCCATTTTGTTTTAGTAACAAACTAGTACTCCTATAAGTTTAGTTACTCTAAAGTTACAAAATTTAGTTTAGTGATTTTTCTAGAAAAAATTGTTAACTTCTGGTTAACAGTGAGGTAATCTCATCTCATCCATCCTACTATTTCGTCAAATTTTCAAGCAAACGCCATAACATTTTATTTACCTCATCCAAATAGTTGCCACTGAGTTCCTTGTAATAGGCATAAAGAGCCTTGAGATGGAGCTTGCTTCTTGTTGATAATCTCCTCACAACTTCTTCATCTTCAATAAACTCCTTCTTTCCACCATCTTTAATTGCCTTTAGGAACTCCTTGGCCTCAGATTTTGCAAGTTCTTCGTTAACTTTTGGCCCTTCATAACGGTATGAACTCACCAGGGCTACTAAAAGCTATTTCAAGAAAGAAAAATCTTAATCAGTACTCAAAAGTCCATTTTAGAATCCACTAAAAGCCCAAGTTTGATGATCCAAAAGCACGGAGAAAAGGGATCTTAATATTTTTAGCCAACCTGCTAGAAAAATTCGCCTATCTAACCGTAATGGTACTTTTTAGTCTTTGTAGGTGTATACTCAATGTATAACCGTTGATATATATATATACACACAGATTATACACATATTATGGTTATACATCGATTATACATAGTATACTGGCTAAAAATTGTAAAGATCAGGGTTAGTTTTTGTTGTGAACTTTAATATGCTACTATGTAGATGTAGTGTACAAATCTCAAAATTACATATATGTTTTAACTTATACCCAAAGATGGTACTGTCACAAAAGTTTCACATTATAGGTGCAAAGTAGCATATTATAGAAGGTTACTTGCTGTAATTTTCACATTACCAATTCCATTTATTAATGATCTATATCTTTTAATCATATTTTAAATGGCCTGAGAGCGTAAGAAAAAATTAAGTTATCCGTGCATATAAGTTAAACTGGAAAATATGTATATTTACATGTGTACAAGTGTGTACCTTTCTTTGAGGAGAGTGGACATGGGAGGCAATGTCTTCCTCGATGGAGTGTTCAAAGAGGGAATGATAAGCCCTTCTTGCTCCCAAAAGTTGTTCAGAAGATCTAGTGGCAGCAGTCTCAATAATAATATGAAGTTGAGGTTGACCTTCTTTCACCAATGCCTCCTTAAACAGTCTAGCATCTCTCTCCCATGGATGCATTGTGTACACCATCACTGCATCCTACAATATTATTATTATTATTATTATTATTATTATTATTATTATTATTATTATTATTATTATTATTATTATTATTATTATTATTATTTCAATCAATCACTTTGTTTGGCTAGAGGAATTAGAAAAGATTATCTCAACGTAAGGTATGATTTAGTTTCTTTGTCATAAATGTCATGTGACGTTCATGACAGAGGGTGGGCCGATGAGGGCCGAGTCAAAGAGAAGGATTGACAAGCTTCTAAAAAAAGGGTTGGACATGTACATGCAAGGAAAATGAAGAGTTGTAGTAAGGCATAACATGACTAGTTCACATGATATTGTACATTCTTAAGCTCGATGATCGCTGACATAGACCGAGAGACAAATTTATAAGGCATATTGGACCAAAGCAAACAATACGTACCATGAACTTGGACTCTTGACATGTTAAACATGATAGTTGAACGTGTCAAACTTATTTGTCCGTTCTAATTTCATAAGATTGATCAATTGAAGAATATCTATAATTAAATTGACGAGTAATATAGAAAAAATAAAAGTAAAAAGAGTACGTACCTTGAGACGTAAAAACTCTTGGCGAATTTGGAGAACATGTGCTTCATCCCATCTCTCAAATTGGCGTTCATCCTCTTTGAAGAATTCTTGAGTGTTCTTCCTATAGAATTGCCTTTGCTTTGTGTCCCACTTTCCCAGTATTGATATGAATGACTTCTCATCAACTCCAAGTCCTAAAAGGAAAATTCCCAAATATAACAATTCTGATTTTCATTTTTTGTCTCCGATTTAATTCTTATAGAAAAAATGAAAATTAGACGGGTAGCACAAGTTTGAACAGGCAAAAAATATACATCAAAATATGAAAAAACAAAAAAATGTGAGTATTTAACTGATATAGTTTAGACAAAGGGGTGAAGAAAAAAAAATTGTACATGTATAACTCACACCTTCATCGGGAGCCATTAAAGAAAGCGAATTGAAAAGGGAATAATTAACTTGATATATAATAATGTAAAAATAATTATAAATTCGGGGAAAAACAAAAACCTGAGAAAGCCTTGGTGAGAGCTCTAAACTCATTAGAGGTTGCTGTTTGTTGACCACTTGTGTTGTAATGACCTGATATTAGGAATTAAAATTATAACATAAATTCACTTCTTTTATTTTTTATGAAATAAGAAGGTGAAAGAGTAACTTTGGAAAATTATATTGAAAAGTTAATTATTCTGAAAAAACAGAACCTGATAAAGCCTTGGAGAAAGCCTTAAACTCATTGGAGGTTGCCATTTGATGAATGTTTGTGTGTGTGTTTTGGAGGCAAAATTAAGACTAGAGTTGCTATTTTTGGCTGTGTGAGGATCTCTTTCAATTCAAGCTATATTTATAGTGTGCTCTTTGGGCATTTTGGTCATTTCTCATGTAGTCACCGGCTGGACAAGTTTGATTTAAATTAACTAAAGACAAAAATATGCCCCAAGAAAATTAAAATGGCATTTATGTCCCATTTAAGATCTTCCACAATAACCGAGTGCAATAACCAGAGGATTATTTTTCTATTTCATGCTACAATCCTTTGATTAATTCTCAAACGGACTCTTTCTTTTCATATAAAATCCACATTTTAGAACATTAATGGGAAGGTGAATAAAAGGGCCAAACCATGATAATTAATTTAGGTCAAGCGTATGTTAAATGTATAAGTAACGTTACGTTCTTTTCTACTGATATAACATAAATGAAAAAAGGTAGACATCTTAATAATTTCAGTTAGTAAATTGATGAGAGTTTCTTTTATTGTTTTAGTTTATCGCCTAATATTAAAGGCCCCATTTAAGTGAACGTTGATGCGGTTACTAAATTACTTATAAGTGATGTTAGAGTAATGTTAATCCGATTTCACCAACGAGTTATTTACATTTAATAAAATGTACTATGTCTTTAAGTACACCATTACACCAATAAGCATGCCTAAGCAAAGAGAAAATATCACTTGAATAGTGGCCACATTTGGTTTAATTTACATAATAGTATTATATTATGAATTTAATTAATACATGTGTTAGTGTAAGCATTTAATTTACAGTTACAGTATTAGTTTGTTTTAATTTATTGTAACAGTTTAGGCATTCAGAATTACTCCTTTCGACGTGGTGTGGCATCACCCGTTCTTTAATAAAGTAATTAATCTGTTATTAAGCAGGTTTAATTTGTTGAATTGGTTTCAGTTTTTTCAATCGAAATGTAAAGTATGATTGAATTGTCTTTACTATAACAAGATCCTTCTGTGATATACGTGGCAAAGCATGAGTGGCGTCCTGAAATTAAAATTAGAAATATAGGAGTAAGTGATGATGTGAATCTTTCGTTATGCTAAATCACAACTATTCATCATGACGAAGTCTGAAGTCTTTTTTTAAAATTGGATAGAGGTCTTGAATTTGTTCAAGTGTTCATACTACTAGCTCACATCATTGGTATTATATAATTAATAAGGACATAGAAAAGATCAACAGAAAATGATAATTATATAAATAATATAAGTAGTAGTAGTAGTAGTAGTAAGCCCCTGATTAATTAGATAACTTAGGATATTTTGAGAATTTTTTTGTCAAGAGAATGTGTGAGGTTATCCATTAATGGAATAAAGTAGAATTGAGGTTAATTTAACCTTGTACATTCTCTATGAAAATATTGGGATATCTTTTATATTCAACATCACAAGTTTCAAGCAGTGTTTTAAGAGGCGGGAGCGTGAGGCGAGGCGTTTTATGCAGTATGGGGCGAGACGTAAGTCCCGAGACATGGAGCATAAGTCTCATAGATCTACGGGGCGCATGTCTCATATATCTTCAATTTTATAATTTTATTATCAAACAATAAGTAAAAGTAAAGTTTTCATTAAATTTCTACAAATAAATCTCCAATAATGTAGAAAGAATTATTATAAATATTATTTGAGAAAGATAACAAAAAAAAATGATACTAGCCTAGATAATCTTTAAAATGAAATTTTCATTCACTTCATCATCAATCTCCAGATCTATTAGTCCTTCCCGACCTCGACTAATATTTGTACCGACTTTTCTTTATATATTCAAAGAAGAAGAAGGGCAAAAAGTGTAAGAGCAATGGGGTAAAAATGGATAAAGTTGTTTCAGGAACATAGTACAATGAAATCTCTATCATATCAATTTCAGGCATAGTCATCTAAAAAATACTATTTATGGCAGTGTTATTTTCTATGAGAATTGTTTTTCTTTATTTATATATTTTAGGAAAAATCACTACAATATGAAAACATGATAACATAAAGTATAAATATCATAATACCAATAATAAAAATCATAATTTATAGCAAAAATAATTTTAAAACAATAAAAATCAAATTTAACGCTCGGTACGTACGTCTGTACTCTCGGGGCTTACGCTTTTGCGCCCGGGACTTACACCCCAAATTCTAGGGCGTACGCTCTATGGATCTACGCAAATGAGCGTTTTTGGTACGCCCCACCCCGAAGCTCGCCCCGAGTTTTGCCCCGAAACGCCTCTAAAAACGCTACTTTCAAGAACCTAACAATATTACAATTGAAATAGTAGTCCTAATTAAGTAACCTTTTTTTGTTGTTGTTGCATTTAGCTGCTAGTCTGGTACAACATGCTAAAGGATATTCCACGAACTTCATATATATCAATGTGGCAATATCATAACATCGATTTTCTTTAAAAGTATTGCTATGCAGTTCGTTACTGAAGATAGGTATCCCTTTATTCAGAAAAAATAAATGAAAGGTTAGAGGGGGTGTGTGTATATATACACACATATACATACATATATATTCACAGAGTATGACTGAACTGACTTAATTTCATCTATACCAATGTCCTTCTTTTGTGGCTATGAAAATGTGGTCATCCTAAAAATAAATTATTTACACACACACATATATATATATACAGAGTATGACTGAACTGGCTTAATTTCATCTATACCAATATCCTTCTTTTCTATGAGGCTATGAAAATGTGGTCATCCTAAAAATAAAACATTTACCATCGGTGTGATCTAGAAATTGAAAGATTAAAAGAAGCATATTATCGATGGTGATGTTTAAGTAGATAAATTAGGGTTTCCTATCGTGTAGGAGGTGTGGACAAATTTTTTAAATTGTTTTTGTTTTGCGTTTGTTTGTGCAAAGTTTATTCATTCTTTTTTTTTGCTAAGATAGAACATATAAAAAGAAGATCTTGTTTGTTGTAGAAGTTTACGGCCAACGTAACACGTCATAAAAAATTTATCATATAAAATTTTAAAGCTATTAAGAACGTGTTTTTATTCAATTTTTAACTGAATTTTCTTTTAACCTGTCACACTACAGTATACTTTTTTCAATTGACACAGTCTGCGTGTTCACTGCCCCTAACAAAACATTAGAATAATTTATCTGTTTCTGGTAAGATAAACTTAGTTGAAAGTGGAAACATAATCAATGAATAAAGTCTAGTCTTCCATGATGTACATTTGTTAAATGTGAGAATCTTCTTAATAAGTCATCGCAAAGAGTCCCCCGTGGACTGGGTGGACTCAATGTTTCAACAAACGGGTGTAAATAGTTTGTTCAATCACTTATTCTATAAAATTTATAGCATATTAATTTTTCAATTATTCTATTTTATATAACTAAATTATAAGAATTTTAGAAATTGTTCCAATCATCTTGATTTTTCTTCGGTACTAGTGTAGTTCGACTAATTTTGAGTAATTTTTTCACACAACAATATGATTTTGCTATACTCACTGATCGTGACTAAGTACTGTATTTTACAGACGAAATAGTATGGGGACAAAATGTAGGAGCTAAGCACATGATCAATATGTGAAAGCCTGGAAGGAATAATATAATGGATTACCTACCATAATAATTAAAGTAGGTTAATTTGTTTTTTTTTGTTTAAATAAAAGGCTTGATGCATGCCAACTAATACCAGCCTCCAATACTTTTCACATAATGATCTTTTCCTATAGGATTCCAAAAACAAAAACAGAAAAATCTTCCTAAACCTCATTTCGTGTTAGTTCCTAATATGTGCCTTTAAAAATTTAGCTGCTTATATAATTTGGTTGAAGTGTTTATTTTTTTCAAGAACTACATTATATTATAAACTAATAAATGAATCAACTGAATATTGTTGGCGTTACGTTACAGGCCTTGCCTAACATACATGCAGAAAAACTAATCTTTGGAGAGGTCTCTCGAACTATAGGGATGACTAATATATAGAAACACATTCGGCAGATATAAAAAATAATGCATCATTGTATAATATATAGCATCACAAACTGCAAATTTATTCATATAGTTATATCTAAACATTGGACTCGGAAAGAGAACAATATGCAAATATTGTTAAGTGCACGGAGGGAGTACTTTAATTTTCAAGCTAAAAGTTTTTTTTTTTTTAAGGACCCAATTGGCCATAAATATTATTCACTTTTTTCCCGAATAATTTTTCACTTTATTTAAAAGTTAGTGTTTGAGCATGAAAATTTCAAATCCAACTTAAAGGTGTATTTCAAATTTGAAAAATAGCTTATAACCTATTTTTCAACTTACTTTTCACTATTGAAATTGTACTATATTTAAGTATATTTAAGCATGAACATTATTTCAAATATTCTTTGCAAAAAGTATAACCAAATACAACTTCATTTTCAACTCAAACTCCATAAATTCCAAATAAATTGATTTTTTTTTTTTGGAAGATATGATCAAACGCCAGCTTAGGCTCCGTTTGGACATGATTTGAAGTTAAAGTTTTGTTTGGATATGCAATTTGGATTTCTAAAGTTGTATTTTTTTCTCATAAACATGAAAACCACACAAGTTGTGAAAACTATCAAAACTTCTCAAAGTCTTATACAATCTTACCAAATGAGCAAACCATAGTTCATAACAAGTTCTAGAAGACATTTCTAAAAAATGTAACATGTATTGATCGAACTTTAGTTCAATAAAAAGGAAAATTGAACATGAGTTGTAGTGTAACACTCTTTAAGATGATCCTCCCACATGATACGGATAATCTCTTCACATCGAGCATGCAACCGAGAATACGAACCAACATTGTTACTTTGAGTGAAGTTTTACAGTTAAAAAATATATCTACCACCTTATGAATCTTTTTTTAACAAAATATAAATTTATGTTTCAATTAAATCGCTAATTTAGTATCCCAAATTCTATTTTTTGAAAATTCAGAATTTGAAATCATAATACGAGAGGTTGAAATTGTAATTTGTGTAAATTTTATAAACAAAAGTTGCTTTCAAATCCTATGGTTAAACGGCTACTTAGAATTAGTAGGAGCAAAATGAAAAGGAGTTGGAAGGTTAAAAAGCTAATATTATAAGGGCATTAAGGTCCAAATGAAATACAAAGGGCAAACAGTAGAGTTCAAACTCCCGGTTACCTGTATAAAAAAGGAACTTAGGTGGAGGGAAATTGGAAACAAACAACTGAAACTGAAACTGAAATTAAAACCAGCAAAACCGAAATTCTTATTTATCAACTCTTCAATTCTCTTCTTATTATATAGCTTGCTATTTTCTCTTCACTTGTTAAATATTCTAAAGAACCAAAACCAAGAAATGGGGAGTCTCTTAGTACCAGACGTTGTTCCTTCTCCAAACCAGGACGCTGAAACACTCAGGAATTCCTTCAAAGGATATTTTTTCGGTATATATACCTCCTTCTTTCTTGTTATCCCCTTTTCGTTTTCTCTGTTTATTATCTTTGATTAACGGATGGGAATGGTAAGAGGCGGATTCAGAATTTAAACTCGATGGTTCGACTTTACAACTCTTACCATGGATGCATTGCACTTTTGGAACATGCAATTTAACATTTGTTAAGATTTTAGTAGATTTTAGATATATATATATATATATATATATATATATATATATATATATATATATATATATTTACACAGAGATAATGGTCAAAAACACACCTGAACTATCACTTTTTCGCAAGTTTCGCACCTCAACTATCAGTTGTTTCATTTTAGGAAAAGGAAACAAATGATAGTTGGCAAAATCAGATTTGAGGCATGTTTTAATACATAGATGTTGATAGTTCAAGAAGGAAAACGGAACAATTGATAGTTGGAGTGTGAAAGTCATGAAAAAGTGATAGTTTAGGTGTGTTTTTGACCATTAACTCATTTATATATTTCTTGTCGAAATACTAGGTTCAGTCGAACCAGTTAACTACAACTACAGGGATGAATTTCAAGTATTGTGTTGCTCTTTCCTTTTGACATAATTTTTTTGTGCATTTTTTAGGACTGGGAACTGATGAGAAGGCGATAATAACGGTTTTGGGACATAGAAATGCAAGCCAGATGAAGAAGATCAAAGAAGAATATGAGCAGCTTTATAACAAATCCCTTATTGATGATCTTCATTCTGAATTATCTGGTGATTTCAGGGTATTCTTTTTTTCCTGAACGCATCTGTTTTATAAGTAATAAAAAATCCCAACTTAAATGGTTCAGCTTATAAGCCTAGTAATTCCTCAAGGTTACCCTCAGCAGATTTTGGTCTTTTTTTTTTTTTTTTTTTACGGATAGTTTGAAGGAAGATCTATCACGTGTACAGTTGAATTAGCTTTTTCTTTCCTATAATTTCCTAGAAAGCTAAATTCACTTCTAAGTAGAAGGATAAGATCAACTTGCTATGAGTTTGCAATTTTGAGTTTCCATTCTAAATTATTCAAAGAACTAAATTGGTATATCCATAGGATAACCTTCAAAAAACCATAGTTTCTAATTTTGGGATGTCAAAAGTTTCGGCCAAATTTCATCACAAAATTTATATTATGAATAATAAAAATGAACAAAAATACTTCTTAAAAATAAATTACTCCACAAGTCTGGTGAACAGAGTTACTCAAGCCTGTGCTGTGGAAGATAGCAGATCATCGATGGGATAGTCGAGATGCGCAAGCCTGCTCGGACACCATCATTATATAAGAGTCATCTTATACATGACGTTTATGTCAGAAGTCATTTCTTGACAAATAGAACATGAGATAGAACAGATAAATTATCTTTGCTATTGATCAACAAACAAAATATAAGTCAACCCACACAACCTCAAAAAATCACAAAACGACTAATTAACTGTTAAAAATAAAATAAAAGAACTAAAAATGGATAAGCTTGTTGACTGTTCCTTTCCTGCAGAAGAGCAACTCTTGAATGGTAAAAAAAGCATTGTTACTACTTACTTCAAAGTTTTGACTTCTTTGACTTTCATGTTTGATGCATGATAGAAAGCGGTGATCCTCTGGGCATATGATCCTCCTGAAAGATATGCGAGGCTAGCGAATGAGGTCTTAAATTCATGGATACATGACATAACCCGCCTGCATGTGATAGTAGAGATAGCTTGTGCATCACCTCCTGATCATCTTGTTGCTGTGAGACAAAAATACAGTGACCTCTTTGGCTGCTCACTTGAAGAGGATATCATTGCACATGTCTCTCCTCCTGTCCAAAAGGTTAATTTATTTCATTGTTTCCACTCACCAATTGTTAATTAAAGATGAATAATGTTCTTTGAACAATATTGTTCTATCTCTGTTTGTTCCGGGGTACAGTATTATCTCATTTGTAAAAGGAAAAAGGTCCAAATTTACCCCTCTACTATATGAATTATCTTGATTTTATCCCCTGTTACACTTTGGCGTCACTCATACCCTTGTTGTTATCAAATCATCTCATATTTTCCCTTGCCTTTAACGGAGTTCTAACGTGGACTGGGTGGATTCCACAAGTGAAAACACTTCAGGAAAAAGGTCCAAATTACCCCTCTACTTTTGACTATGGTTTAAATTTACCTTCTGTGATACTTCAGGTTTAGAGCTCCAATAAGGTCAAGGGGAAATACAAGACGTAATAGAAAGGGTATATATGGTCCCAAATATAAGGAGCATAAAATCAAGATATCTCTTTTAACAGACAGATATTTTTTACCCTTTCTCTTTACAAAATAAATGCTCATTAGCATTTGAAATTCCTATCAATAGCTCGGAACTTCTTTTTTGTTCAGTATTCCATTTTTCAGCCCACCTTTCATTATTTTCTAGTGATCACTAAACATTGTTTAAGATATTTTCCTTACCAAAATACACCCTTAGTTGCTTTATCTTGTTTAATCCATGTCTGCATCATCACCTTGCACTGTAGAATTTTCTTATGTGATGTTCAATGAGCACCATGTTTGAAGTGTTGCATTGGATGAAAATTGGGCAGGTACTAGTCAGTCTAGTCAGTTCCTACAGATATGACAAGGAATTGGTCGACCATAGTACTGCTAATCTAGAGGCTTCGAAGCTTCATGAAGCCACTAGAACAAAACAATTAGATTGTGATGAACTCGTCCTGATACTCAGCACAAGGAACATGCATCAGCTTAAGGCAACTTTCCAGTGCTATAAGCAAAACTATGGATTCTCCATTTATCAGGTCTTTTATCTTTAAGCAACCAGATTTACGTTGCTTTAGCATTCTTGCTCTTCTATTAATCTTATTTTGTTGGACCAATTCTCTATCACAGGATATATCGAATTGCGGTGAAGGTCTTTCAGAATCTATCTGGAAAGTGGTTATCTTGTGCATAGAATCCCCAGAGGAGCATTTTGCTGAGGTAACAAAAATAGCCATAAAAGATTACCTTGTTAGGCTTCTTTTTTTCTTATTGTTTAGTACCCTTTTTCCCCCCTGAAGAATCCTTCTATTTTGGTGCATACAGTCATCTTTGTCTTAGTGAAATTGGTGTACAACTAGCGTGAAATTGGTGTACAACTAGCTTTGTCTTGGATTGTACTTTCTTATGATTACTTAGTTTAAGACTGTTAAGAGGTCCCTGAATTTTGGCCTGGTCCTGTTTGTACAAATAATTCTTTTCTGTCACTGTTCCCGTAGAGCCTCTTTTTTTCATCCGCCCGTTTGGACATGATTTTTTTTCCTTTTACCCAGAACATGTTTTTAAAATAATGTTTGGTTACACATTAGAATGATTTTTCGGTTAGTTGTTGTGAGAAACTAGTTATAACCAGTTTTCAAGTGGAATTTTCTTTCACTCACTTTTTTACTAGTGAAATGCATTTCCATACACAACTTCACTTTCAATTACCATGTTTCAACTTCAAAATACTACTTTTTTCAAATATCACTCGATTCATGTCCAAACGCCTACTAAGAACCTGACAGAACCTTTTCACATTGCTGTTGTTCCCTAATCCACTCAGAAGAAATCAAAGTTAAACCTTCATCATGGGTAAAAATCTGGAGGAGAATTCTTGGACACGCGAACCTTTGGAAAAAAATTCTAATCATTTGGGAAATTAGATGTAAGCAGTTCAATTTGAGCAGTAGCTGCTGTCTGGTGCAAGCTATTCTCTTCTGGAACTTGCTGTAACATCACCACCCCTTCAAACAACTTCCTCTTGACATCGAGCAATTTTGATTGTTTTATCATCTCTTTTTGTCCCTTGGCTATCTAATATTGCTTATCACCTAACGACAGCGACTAGATCACCCTTTTCTCTCCTCCGTATCTGGACATTTCAGGTCGTAAAGGTCTCCACCGACGGGCTAGGAACTGATGAGGATTCTTTGACTAGAGCCATTATAACTAGAGCTGAAATTGATATGATCAAAGTTAAGGAAGAATATGTCAAAATGAAGAATACTACTCTTGAATATGCTGTAGCTGATGACACATCAGGTTACTACAGGGAGTTCCTGATGACCCTGCTTGGGGCCACTGACACTAGCTTCTAGTGTTTGTATCCTTCATTATTGGTAATATCAAGAGGCTTGCAGTGTGGTTATATATATTGTGATTCAACTTTGTTTGGTTTGAAGTTGCTGTATCAGTATTGGTGAGGGTGATCTTTGATATTTGTATTAGCAGTAGAAGAAGAATGATTGTGTACCTTGATTGTCTGGCACTTTGTTTCTGAATAAATGTTCGTCTTTCAGTTCTAGTATAGAAACAAAACACAACATTATTGGACATTTGAGAAGTTTTTTCACTATTAGCGTTATTTACATTTATCTTAATTTTCAGGTCATCTAATTTGAGTCCATATAGTTTGGACAGTTACTTGCAATTATCTTTAAAGTGAGCTGACAACCCCTAATATAATTGTTTTAACCATGTTACAAGCGTTCACTCTACCCAAAAGTCATTTCTACTGCATCAAATGCATCCGTATCACCCCCAACAACTTAGAATCAATTAAATTTATGCCACAAGAACATTTTGAAGTACAATAAAATCAACACAATAATAAGATTTATTACTATCAAGATTGCTTGTTCGATAACCACTACTCCATCTTCCAAATGTTGATTATTGTTACACATTTTTAAGGATTGCTTGAGCACTAATCCCTACTTCATCTTCCAAATATGTTTTATGTATTGATATTCGATATCAACACTAATATGGATGCTAATTCTCAAATTAACAAACATAATTTTTATTTATAACAGGATGCGATGTTGATCAAAATGATTTTGTTTTGTCCATCGCTATCTTGATGATTCCAATTTCAACTATTATTAGAATCAGAAATTGTGTTATGGAAAAATGCAACCTGGGGAACAAAGAAATTAACTACTACCTATAGAACGAACTATGACTAAAAATAACTGGTCTAAAATAGGTCATTTTAAAGAATTAAGATAAGATGTAATTAATTATTAGTTCTTAAATCTACCTTTATCTAATAAAAATAACATTAAATTAAGGTCAAACAACAAAAGCAGAATGGCCCGGTGACCCTTGTACTTGTCCTGGATTATCATCCAAGCCCTTGGACTCCCGTAATAAATCAAGTAAAATTTTCACAAACAGCTACCTTTTAACTCTTTCTAACAACCTATAACTACATATGCTATATTTACAATTCGTAACTAGATGACCCTATATTTATCTAGTAGTCGGGTATACCAAAATATAGCATAAATATAGCGGAAATACAGACGCGAGTTTAACTGACAGTGCTATATTTATGGAAACAAAATCTGTTCCAATTTTAATTAGAATCGGTTATATTGTTCCCTGATTCACGCAAATATCCTCCCATTCCATATCTGATTCCATATCTCATTCAAACAGCTAACAAATTCAAAAAAATTTGAATTCAAACCTTACAATCGTATTTTTAACCAAAAATAAAAAGGTTGAAAAACCTTTGAAAAATAACAATATCAAACCAGTGAACATAGCTTGATTATCACGACGAATATATATTTGATTTCATCAAGTTGAGTTCATAATTGAGGTAACGATTTTTTCACTGCAAACTTTTTTTTTTGTTCGTCTTTTCTGAAATTGTTTTAGCTAAATTGAATATAACACATTGTTGTATTCGAAAACAACAGGATAATGACAAGCGTAATTGCGTTGATCCGTCATTCTGATTTTTGGAACGATCAGAACTGTTTTGTGAATTACAAAATTGATGATGTTGTATTCATTGATAATTGCAATTACGATGAGTTAGTTTGTACGATTACAAATCAATTAGGCGTGGATACTGTTAGGAAAACTATTTCAATAAAATATACTGTTGAAGGCGATTTTCAACCAATTGAAATACACAACGATATGGGAGTTCGTGTGTACGTTGAGCTTAAGAGAGAAAACAGAGTTTTGGGGATGTATCCAATGTGCGTTAGTATTCATGATTTGGATGTTGAGGATGGTGTAACTGGTAATCATATTATTGGAGATGATGTGCTGCAAATTGGATATAGCGAGAATCGGGATGGTATGAAAGTTTATGATTCTACTGTAAACGCTGTTGTTTTGTTTGGGAATGATAACAATTTGGTAATTTCGAAACCGGAAGCGAAAGGAGTTTTTGTCGATCAAATTTACCAGGATAAGGAAACTTTGAAAATTGCGATGACGAAATACGCAATTCGTGAAAGATTCAATTTCAAAACAGAGAGATCGAATGCTATAAGGTATGATTTTCTAAATGTATTCTGGTAACAGAAAGTGCAGATGTATTTTTGTTATATTTGTACTGTATTGAGATGATTTGTTAACTTATTTAGCACACTGTTAATTTTAAAAATGTTTGATGCAATATATTCTGATATATTTTTTGTATATTTATACTGTATTTAATTGATTCAATATGTACTCTTTGCATTGTATTATGTAGCTACACTCTGGCATGTTGGTCGCCGGAATGTAAATGGAAATTCAGAGCGTCGAGAATTGGGGATTCTGAAATGTTCAGGGTTAGAGCTTTCGATGAAGAACATACATGTCCGTTGAAGGACAAGGTGTATTCACAAAGGCAGGCAACAAGTTGGTTTATTGGAGAAGCGGTTGTGAAGGCGAAAATAACTAACCATAAAAGGAAGGTCACACCTGGGGATATAATAGATGATGTTAAGAATGAATTCGGCGTAGATGTTTCTTATATGATGACATGGAGAGCTAGAGAGAAGGCTATAAAAGATTTCAGAGGTGATCCAGCTCATTCATACAAGAAGTTGCCGGCATATATATACATACTTGATAAAACGTATCCTGGATCGCTCGTTAAAATGCATAAATCACCAGAAAATGAGTTTATGTATTTGTTTGTAGCACTCAAAGCATTCATAAAGGGATTCGAGTGTTGTAGACCAATAGTTGTAGTGGATGGTGCACATCTTAAATCAATGTATAATGGTACATTTGTGTCGGCAAGTACTTTGGATGGAGCAGGTATGTGTAAATCTATTCTATGAATGCTTTTTTTATAAATACAACATTATGCTTATTGATTTGCAAATAAAGCTGCTAAAAAAATACTCTGGATGTATTGCTGGTGTAAATTTGTGAATATTATATGTTGAAATACACTGTAAATATGAGGTAAATATATTGTAAATATATATTATTGTTTTATAAATGATGGTGCTAAAAATACAGTCTGAGATCAAATTCAGTTGAAATATGTGTTGAATATATTATAAATATATACTGATTTTTGTAGGTAATATCCTACCACTAGCGTATGGTGTGATAGATTCTGAGAATAATAAGTCGTGGACGTGGTTCTTTGAACTGTTCAAGCAAGCTTATGGTGTTAGGCAAAATATGTGTGTCGTGTCCGACAGACATGAAAGCATAATACACTCAGTTTCTAAGGTGTATCCTACTGTTCCTCATGTTGACACCCAATTTTGTCCCGCCTCTCTTCCAAAATACCTATTTATGCTCCTAACATTTTGTGGAAAATTAAAAAATATATATATATTGTATTTACTATGATTATTAGCCTTTTATCAAAATCGGGGCTTCATTATTATATTTCAGTTACTTATTATTATTATTATTATTAATATTATTATTATTATTATTATTATTATTATTATTATTCAAATTTTTATCATTTCAGTATTTTACCAGCTTACGCACACGCATCGCATTTATCTTTGCATAATTAAATAATAGTATTTTATTTTACTGTGAATTTTTAAAAAATATTATTGCACGACTATTATAACATCATATAATTTTATTACCCGAGTTCTAATAATTACACATTTTGGTATTATGTGATATTATGTCATTCTCAGTACATCGTTAATCAAAATGAGTCTCTTATTTAAATATTGGAAGACAAACTGTTCCTTACACGCAGTCCGTATTTCGACTTACCGAATCCCAAATTAAAGTCCGATTAACTCCTAATATCTTTTTGACTAGCCCATATCTTTTATCTCAATTTTTAAACCCAGTCTATGTTTTTAATTTTAGCCCATTCTCAATACTCAGTCCAAAAATGGACCCAGTCCAAAAAATACCGGGTCCGACCCGCATCAGCTCCAACATAAGGGAAACCCCTAGGGTTTCCCTTTATTCTTTTACTCCTTACGCCGCCTCCCCCCCCCCCCCCCTTTTTTTCTCCCCTTTCTCTTCTCGCCTTCATCATCTCATCACCCCCACCACCGCCGTTTGCCCGCCGCTCCTCTTCCCTTTTCCCCTCCACCGCCGCCTACACCCCACTCCCACGCTCCTCGTCCCCACCTCGCCGACGACCCCCACACCGCTACCCCACCACGCTCCTCTTCCTTTTTCCCCCGCTCCTCTCCCCCTGTTTTTTCTTCAACACAAAAGAACCCCCCAAATCCCCATAAATAGGACGGAAGAATCACGGTTCTTGAACCCCAAAACCCCTCTATTTTGTAGTTTTTTTTTGTTGTTGTTTGGAGCGGCAAAAATCCCCTAAAAGGAGGAGGTTTTAGAACCCCCAAAAAATTGCCTTACTAAAACGAGTTCTTGAACCCCAAAAATCCCTGAAAATCCCTTGCAAACTGAGAGATCTTGAACCCGAAGATCACTGAAAAAGAATCTTGAAACCTCGAAATTTCCTAAAAATATATATATTAAGTTTTCAGTAGTCATAAGAAATTCTAAACGTCGAGTCAAGAACATTAAATCAATTTTCTATATTTTGCTTGCCTCTGTGTCGCTTTTAATCCGAGCATCGCAAACTCGGATTTAACGAGTGTTCGAGTGTAGATCCGAGAACCCCCGCACCTCAGATCGCTGCACTCAAAAAAGGTAAACTTCATGCCCCTTTTCATTTTCTGGTTCTTGTGTCTAGTGTGTTTTTTGTGTTTAATTAGCTGTTTAGTTCAACTGTCGTTAGGATGTGCTCAAATGCTTATATGACGTAGTTTGTTGTTTCATTTGGTTGTTTGTTGTTATTTTACTTTCGTTCTGTTTTAGTTTAGTTTAAGACATGTTTGGATGTTCTTGATTAATGTTTAATTTGCGTTATACTTATAGCATGCCTGTTAGGTTTAAATCTTGTTTATGCTTAATCTTGATAGTTTTCTTTTAACCTGTTTTGGCTTCATGCTTGGACAACCGAATGAATAATTTAAATGTGGGATTGATTGGACATTGTTGTTTGCTTATAAGCTCATTTTTTAATTTGGATTAGGCAGTTACTATTTGGCTAAGTGTATGTTAGTTAAACATTGGTCTGTTTTCTTTGCCACTCAACTTGATCTTTGATTAATCATATTTACACCTTTATAATTAGGCAAACATGTATGTATATGTGTGTGTGCGCTATTTGAGTATGTTGAAGCCCATGACAGTGTTGTTTTCCTTTGTTTAAAATGGTTCCTCTGAAAATTGAAGCATTTTGGTGCCCTGTTACTTTGCTCGATATATACCCTTGCCATCGGACAAGTTTCTGGCTGTGCGTGTTCATCTTTAGTTTGGTTTAACTTCCAATTGAATAGTTGGTTATGTGTTAGCTTATTTGACTTGAGAAACTGTGCCAATGTAAGGTTTAATTGATGACTAATATGTGGTATCATGTTAATGGATTAGCTTAAGTACAACAGGAAAGTATAAGCGTGAGGTCTGAGTGGTAACTATTTTGGATCTGCTAAATACTGATCTGTGTGTACAAAGCTTAAACTAAACTGAAGGGAGTGCATCTCTTATATGTTTTGCTGACTAGAGGGTGAATAACTTATCTCAAGCATGTAGATTTGGTGATCAAATGTAGACTTAATTGGTTCAAAACTCAGTTTGGTGGAAATGCTCATTATGCCGATGTACTCATGAGTTGATTAATTGGTTTTAATCCATTAGAATAGCCTAGTGTTTGCGAATAATTATCTTACCTGGTTCAAACATAGACATTGCATAGAATTTGTCCCATATTGAGTTAATAAATCCTAGTTCTTTAATGAGCATTCTATCTTATCATGTTTATTTGAAATCTGGTAAATCCTCGTTTATATGCTTGCCTTATCCTATATAAAAAAATGAATTCGCTGTTTGAATACTTGCTTGAAAATCTGAGGATGATATGAACCCCTTTTCTATGAATTAAATGTGGTTGAGTGTTTTTCTTTTCTGTTTATGACTTTATCTAGGTCCCTTTAGGTCGTTATTGTGCTCCAAATCGAGTATTTGAACTCTTGGAAGTGGACTGACATGAATATTAAAGAACCTGTTGAACCAAACCTGTTTTATCCTCTTTTCAATTCTAATTCTGTTTTATTGCGATATCTTGTTCGAGCTTGGCTTATGTTTCGCTTGTTAAGAGTCTGTTTGGTTGTTGTAGGGTTCTTTCTTTATGCATTCAAATATGCTTAGATACTTTAAACCAGTCTATGTTAAGGGATTCCATAGTTTGGTGTCCTTTTCCTGAAACTCGTTAAAGCATTTTCCAATTTGTTTCTATTTTGCTAAAGGGGAGAAACCCGGAGGCAGTTTCCACCCCATTTACATGTCAAATGAGATATTTTTTTTATCTGATGAACAATGCGTGTTGAAATTGCTGTTTATGAGTTTGAGAATGAAGTCTAGTAGGGAATTTCGCAAATGTTTAGTATAGTCAGTTTGAAGTATACGCTTAGTTGGTTTAAATCAAGTCAATATGAATATTCTATGATTACAAACTATTCAACCCATGTTTAGGAGGAAAATGATAGAACTGTTGGCATGGATTAACTATGACTAGTATTATTTTGTACTATGGCCGACATATGAAGAACTTGTTGGTGGGATCTGCTTTTAATTGCCAAAATCGGTCAAGTGCATGGTTAATTTTGCTAAGTTTTGGACAATACATCTTATGTGTTGCTTATGGTGATATTATAAGTTAAATACTGCTCTGCTTCGTTTTTGGTTAAAGTTTTGTTCTTGATTTATAAGATATGTAAAGAGTATGATCAATTATCTGGTCTAAGAAACATGTCTCACGCCCTATTTATGGCCTAGTCAAACCAGTGACAAGAGTCCGTGTAATGAATGACTGTTATCTTGTTCAAATTATCATAAATCTGATTTGATGTTAAATGCTGGATATGTGAACTGATTGTGCTGAATAAATGGCAAAACTGCTTATGCATTAAAGTATGTCTATTCCTTAAGTGTTTGATCAAGATCAGAATTTTTGAGATGGGGAACATGTAGTCCTTCATGGTCTAACCTTGGTTTCTGAAAACATGTAGAAGGATTATCCTTTTCCTTGTCTCTGAACTATTTTAAAAAAAAAAATGATGAAAATAAAGTGATTTGGGTCCGCATGGTTGGGACAATAGGTGCAAGTGTTGTGTGTTTGTTTGTTTGGAGTTTTTCTGAGAATTCCTTCAGGGCTATAGGTTTATGGAGTTAAGAATCTAATTTGGCTATTTCCTTGGAAGTAATAAGATTTGGTATAAGCATTTTCCTTTTGCATTTAGTGAACAAATTTTTTTTTTCTCTCCTAGTGGCAGAAGACCAACTACGTTTGCATAATTTCACCTTGAATATTGGTAGAAACTGTTAGCATGAGGCTTAAAAGGATAAAACATATATCTTGATTGGAAGCTTTCCAATATTAACCCTTTATGCATCCTTATGAATGTGTATATACGAAGTATACTCAAATATATATAATATACACAATCCACTGGTCTGTCTTGAACTTGCATTATATATTCTAGCTTTGTTTGTTAATCACATACTAATCCTTTTCCTTTCATTTCATGCATGACCATCGCGTACGAGTCCGAGCAACTCGTCTTCATCCGCCTTCAACGATAGGCTAAAGCCCAGCGAAACTCTCTTATCGAGTCAGCCCCCCATCAGTCCTGTCCGTAGCAAAGAAAAAATAGAAAACAAAATTCTTGGCCAAAGCCCAATGAACGGAACAGTCCGCAGCAGCAACATAAAATTTATTGGGCCAAATCCTAATAGCATGAATAGTGCGCAGCAGTTGGGCCTGGAAAATGGGCCAGATCCATTCAATTTTCTTCCCCTCTACTTTATTTTATTGTTGTATATTTTTTATTTGTTTTGTATGACTAACCTTATCTTATTTTATTTTCTTAACCTAGATGAATCCTAATGAATTAGTAGGTTTAGCTCTAGTATAATGGGTAGTAAATTTAAGAGAGATATTAACATTAGTTCCATAAGTTTCATTTCCTTTTATGTTAAAATTATTCATAGTATTTATTATTTGGAATAATTGATTTGCAAAATGGCATGACTATATATTTTAAGTAAAAGGGAATCATATTTTTATCCTAAACATTTCAAAACGTCACTAATATGCAAGTATAAACTCAAGTATATTTTATAAATAACTCTTCAAGTTTGAATCAATCACGCATATTTTTAGCTAAGCATAGTTAATAAGAATTAATAAAAACGAAAAAGAAAAACTCACTTCCTCTTGAATCCTATTCATAAGCCTAGATTTTTCTACATTGCTATATTCATATAATATAATTCAAAATTGTTAAATCTCTTCTCAAAAGCTATTATTTATGGGCAAATTATCATATTTCTTATAAGTCTCATCTTTGAATAGCATTTATTATATTTTCATTTAAAGTCTTAGCAATATTTATCAGTCCTATTTTAAAAAAAAATGGCATTTTAAGTTTTCTTTTATATTATATTTTCTGTAAAGCTTATTTCCACTAATACTATTTTCCATTTTTAAATTTAAACATTATATTTTACTCTCAATTAATTAACCTAAGTTGGCCGGATAACCGTAATTTAACGGATTCTAAAGGATGCCTAACCCCTTTCCTTTAGGATAATATAGAGCCCTTACCTAGAATCACACTGGTTAAACAGACTATTAACGGAGGTTTAGTTTTAACTTTGCCTTAGTTAACATCTAGGTGTCCTAATTCACCGTTAAATTAATTAGGTGGCGACTCCTTAAAATAAATAAACAAAAATAGGAATCTCCAATATGTTGCACTCCTAATTTTGACTCCGGGTTAAAATGGGGTGCGACACCTCATTTGGCTTGTATATGACATTTGTGGAAAAATGTGACAAAGCAATACACAACAAACAGTGAGGTGTTGAGTCCTATATTTTATTCACTAGCGAAAGCATACAGCCAGGATGAGTTCGATAAATTGATGGAGAAGATTGGGAATGTTGATATTAGGGTAAAACGATACCTAGAAGATGCTGGAAGAGATAAATGGTCTAGGCTTTATTCACCTGTTAATAGAGGATGGACAATGACTTCAAATATAGCCGAATGTATTAATGGAAAACTGGTTGCTGCAATAGAGTTACATATTTTTGATTTCCTTGAAGAAGTGAGGAAGATGTTTGGTAGATGGAATTGCACAAATAGAAAAAATGGTACCTACACATTCACAACACTGATGAGGCGGTATCAAGAGATGTTGTCGATCAACGAGTACAAATCAATACGAATAAGGGTATCTTTGTTTGCAACACAAAAATTTAATCTATATTTTTACTATATGTAATGTATATTTATATATATTCCCAATATGGTAAAACTGCTCAGGTAATGCTTGTTTATTGTTAAATGGTTCTCAAGTTGAAGCGTCAACTGAATATGTTTACACAGTGAATGATGGACCGAGGCGTTTCATAATAGATTTGAAGAAGAAAACTTGCAGCTGCAGGATGTTCCAACTGGACGAGATACCGTGTTCTCATGCATGGGCAGTATTGAAGAAAAAAAATTTGACTGCTGATGTATATTGTTCGGATTTATTCAAGCCGGAAACAGTTGTGAACACATATGATGTGCCAGTTGATCCTCTTCCCGATGAGACCGAGTGGAATGTTCCTAAAAGTATATTAGATGAAGTTGTTATGCCACCGATCTATAAGAGACCCCCTGGGAGGCCAAAAAAGAAGAGGGACAAGCCATTACAGGAGTTGATGATTGGTAAACGCAGAAATTCTTGCGGTAAATGTGGACGTCTTGGTCATAATAGGCGTTCGTGTGATAATCCGCCGCTCAATAAGAAGAATAAATAAGTCCATTTTGATTTTATTTGTTAAGACAATTCTACTTTAAATTTCAGTTAAAAATAAAAAATGAATTCATCTTGAATTCATATTATTCTAGTATGATTGTATTTCACATGGTTGAACATCCGATGTTTTTCAATGTAATGCTATATTGGTGGTTAAATGGTATTTGGAAAGTCTACTCTATGTTAACTGATTTGACCTTTTGTTTTGGATTTATGATTTAATAGTTGTATTTCGTATATATTTTGGCTATATTTTAGTTGCATTTTGTCTGATCTGGTAGATAATACTTATTCTGGTTTACTGTTAACTATATTTGATATATATTTTACATATATTTGAAGTGTATTTAGATGAAATTTTAAATTTTGTAACAAACTGTAATTTCAAAAATGGACTTAGGGAATATATCTGAGTTATATTTTCTGTATATATCGACTGTATTTAAATGGTTATATATACTACTTTGTTAAATGAATACATTTCACAGATAATGAAAAATGGAATTTATGCATTGAAAAAATAACATACTTGAAAGAAACAACAATATAAAAACCATAAGGTGGTGTTCAATATTAATCATCCTAAAAAAGATTACTCACATGAAACAATATATCCAAAATGAAAAACAGCAACAAAAGTCGCAACCAACTATGCTATTGTTCAACATGAAAATCAAAAACACAAATGAATTGGTGGCCTAATCAAGATCCTCTTTATCAACTGCATCGTAATCAACTGCCGGTCTAATTGGTCTTGGAGGCTGCTCGTTATCACTTGATGCATTGTTGTTTGACTTATCCCATGCATAGTCGCATAAAAGGGCACCGTATCTCATACGGAGTAACTTTGCATCGAATTCGGTTGGGATGACTGCACTTGAGCTCAAGTATTCAGCGAAGGCTGCCACATACACACCACAATCCCTGGAACAAAAATGATCAAAAAATTTACTTATCAAAACCCACGAAAAAAAAGATGTATTTATTGTGTTTTTTATTGGAAGAGATTCTTACATGCTAGAGGGAGCTTGTTGCGGGAGATTGTCTACATTCACAATGTCAAAGTTGTTGGTTTGTTCTCTATTTCTGTAAGAAGGATGTGTGACAAAATCTATATCCGCCTTCTTCTCATAGAAATCAGTCATTTGTAGATTATGTGTCACTAGAGTAGCCAACATTTTCACTCCGACTCTAACGACAGCATCATGCCCTGCAGCTCGGTATGAGTTGTATATGTAGATGGACCTGTTTGTAAAAAGAAAATATAAGAAAAAAACAAACATATAAAATTTGTAGAAAAATGAATGATCTTTTCATTGGATGAGAGCAGACCTGTCAGTGAATGATATCACAACCAAAATCCAGTGATTTTCCTCTTTTATGTTGACAGGAATTAATACGTTGTCAACAGTATACCATGGTACATTAGCCAACAGCCTGTGCCCGTTAATGTACTCACACAGTTCATCTTCCTTACTGGCGACACATGTGGATGAATCAGGGTTTTCCCAAGATTTGTAAATTTCAGCAACTAAAGTGTGAAAAATACAGCTGGCAGTGGTGAATCTATAGTTGCTGTTATTGTGATACTTCCCCTTCTTGCGTAGGTAGTATAAAATAACATCAATATGCTGTAAAAACATCAATTCAGTGACTATAATCAACACTATGTTCAAAAAAAATATTGTTGTATATATAGTAAATATAGTGAAATATACTCTTAAACATAGTAAAAATACAATTCTGTATACATGGACAGTACTGTGCTCAACTAGTAAATTAATGTCTGTATATTAAATATAGTGCAAGTATAATGATGACAATATTCTAAAAATACAAGTTGTGACAATAAGTACCTCAACCTAAAACAATAAAAACATGGTTCAAATGAATTTAAAGGCATCAGCAAAACAGATACACATATACACATATATAGTACTGCTTTAAAAGTTAAAAGTTTCAGTTAAATATAGAGAAAATATATGGTAAATATGCCTGAAATATATTTTTTACTATATATGTCAAATATAGTAAAAAAATATACTCTAGATACATCACATTGTAATTCTATTATAAAACATAAAAAAATTAGATAACAAGCAGAAAGATATCAAAACCTCATCAGTCCAAAGTTGTCCATCCATAGATAACAAGTAGAACCAGTTTTTGTCGGCTACGGCTGTAACGCCTAAATGCAACCGAAGTTCGGCATCCGCAGGATCGAGTCCTTCCTTGTTCTTTCTGTAATGATTTTCATTTGGCTTCCTGTATATCAACAATGGAAAGAACATACGTTAAGTTTATTGATAATTGAATTCTGGAAAACTAAAAAAACAAGTTGTGACAATAAGTACCTTTTGTCATGCGATTTCAACAGATCCTTCTCAAGCCACTTTTGATATTCTTGAAGAAACGAAGTATCTAACGGGGCATTTATAGGGTGGTCAACAAATGGGTGTTTTTTCTGATAAATGCAAGGACCGATATTTTTGGCAGAAGAACCCGCTGAGCTGAAATTGGGACAATAAGGGGACAGGTTATATTTGCTTGGTTTCCTTTCTCGGGCAGCACCTGGATGGACAATGATCTGTTTTTCAGAGTTTGAAAACTGTGCAGTCTCACCACTTGAGCTTTGGCCCGCATTTGGTTGTACGGGAACTTGTTGTCCAATTCCATCGCTTGAACTGTGGCCAACTATCGGTTGTACTCCAACTTGCTGTTCAGTTTCATTAGTTGAACTTTGTCCGGTTGTTGGTTGTACTCCAAGTTGGATTGGTATCTGAGAATCAGGAATCATCCACTGAGAGATGGTTACCGGGTTATTGTCCACATTCTGAGGAGTCCTTAAACTTGACAAATCGGTTTGATCATCGCGTGGTACTGGAGGAGGACCGAGAGGAATAACACATGCTAAAGGGCAGTTGATTAGCAAGTCCGCTACCATTTCCTCTGATGCGGTAAATTCAGCATTAGCATTCTCCATATCGCCGATTTGCTGAGATTCCTGAAATAAAAAACAAGAAAAAAACGACTGGTGTTTGTCAATTATTGCTTATCAAAACGACATTTCAGTACTTAAAAGCCACATTTCAGCACTTACATCAAAATTTAAATGGATTGGTGTTATGGGCACTCCATCTGTTTGTGCATCACTTTTAACTCCGGTTTCTTTATCCACATCAACAACAAAAACCGGATCATTAATTGGCAACCCAACTCCCTCAACTTAAAAACAATAAAAACATGGTTCAAATGAATTTAAAGGCATCAGCAAAACAGATACACATATACACATATATAATAGTGCTTTAAAAGTTAAAAGTTTCAGTTAAATATAGAGAAAATATATGGTAAATATGCCTGAAATATAGTAAACAGAAACCAGAATAAGTAACATTGAACATAATAATCAAAATACAATTAAAATACAGCCACAACATATATGAAAAACTAATATTAAAATATCAACCCAAAACAAATATAGCACTGCTAGTATATATAAACACAATCATAACAAAAATAGCACAAATAGATACATCAAAAAGAACACTACTAACAAATCACCATGTGAAAACTATATATGTAAATACACTATAGGTAATACAAAAACACAGCTAAAAATCCAATATTTTCACTTTGAATAATATACTGCAAATATAGAAAAGTGAAAGAAAAAATGAGTACCACTGGATGACTCCTCTGCGCGGAAGTGGCACCACCACCTTGATTCTCTTTGGTTGAAAGTTTTACTGCACCGCCACTTTGATTGCCTTGAGAAATCCCACCATCACTATGTAAGTCAGCTTTTAACATTGTGTCGCCGACCTTTAAAATTTTCCAAAAGAAAATATAAAGTCTTCTAATAAATATATCAAAATAACTTAAAAAGTAAATAATTTCCATTTTTAGTGTTGATTTTTACCTTATCTGGTGTTTGATTGCCCTTTATTGCATCTAACAACTTTTTGAAGTTGTTATCCATGTAGTCAAACACCTACAGTTTTGAAAGATAAAAAATAGAATTAGAATTGTTAATTACTTGACACAAGCAATATGAAGTAAAAAAAACATATTGAAAACAAAACGCCTACTTCTTTCTTGAAAATCTGAATCTCTTCCCTTATCAGTTTAAACTCATCTGTTCGGGGTGCTGTAGGTGCATCTGGTTTCCTTGTCCCTTTTATCCCAGATTCCTTCCGTGATGGTTGTTTCCTGGAAGGAGGAACATAAACTGGAAACTGCGTCCGTTTCTTGCCTCGCGGGGAATCAGAATTGGGACTCCTTTGTTGTTGTTTGCCACTGGACAGATGCGGTGGTGTGGTACTAAAATCATCGTAATCATCGTCTACCAAATCAGTACCATGTACACCATCAACTCCATGTTTGACGTCTGGTATGTCATGTGCAACAGGAGGCAATTTAAGAGTTTCCAACTCATGGGGTGTTGGCACAACTTCCTCAAATCTACAGGACTATGAACAACAAAATATAGAAACTACATTATCGTATATATCTACATTGGTAACATACTAAAAATATGAGGAAAATATAGTCAAAATATATTGATCACAAATGACTTATTTCATAAATATAGACAAAATATAATCAAAATATAGCATGTAAAACAAACATATTAAAACAGTTAAATGGTAAAAGACACAAAACTGTTAAAAGACTGTTTTACCGGATTTTTATCGTCTCTGAACATGCCATCCATCAATCTCTTGAATTCTGGTTTTCCTTCCGTAGTCCGCCAGTTCAAAATTCTAGGAATTAAATTCCCCGTCTTAACTGCAATGGTGGACGGGACTTTTGAGCAACATTCATACAACCATACTTGCATAGCAAGCGGCAAACCATGAATCCTATAATATTTCTTAAAACCAGCATATTTCTGCCCGATGCTTACAACCAACTCTCTAAACGAATCTTTACCCCAAGGATACTCATTATATCTCCCGTCCTCTACAACATCAAAATGGATCCTTGGTATGTTTGTTGAGTTCGGCTCACCACAATGTACCCACGTATTTATGAAATACAATATTGCCATCTTGACTGCGTCATCCCCTTTATCATCCCAGACAGTCTTGTTGAAACACTCAATAAGCTCGTGTCTTTTAACTGGCAATTGGTTCTCCTGATTTCTACCAAAATACTCAACCATAAGCCTATTCGGTTTTGAGTTATCATAAACAAAATCATTTTCATCAGATACACAATCTAGCCCAGTGATCAGTGCAAGTTCTCTAAGGCCAAAACGCAGAACTTTACCATTTATTTAAAATGTAAAGCACCTATATGTACTGCCCCTAAGTTCTTTGATCATAAAGCACCGAAAAATCTGTGCTTGTACATCCAATTGCTGCATTCTAAGATATTTACCAAAACATATCCATCTATGGATCTATTAGTTTGCCTCTAATATCTTGCATTACATTAACATTCGTGTATCTACACATAGATGGTGCCACAGCAGGGTGCTTGGTAACCAAAAATTTAGATACCTGAAACAAAATGCCAAAAAATACGTATGATTGACATATATCGACTGAATGTACTTAAAAATATACACAAAATAACTGTCAACAAAATAATAACTGAATGTACTTAAAAATCTTAAAAATCACTGTAATAACTGTCAACAAAATATACACAAAAATAACTGAATGTACTTAAAATCTTAAAAATCACAGTTATGGTGAAGAAAAATACACACAAAATAACTGAAGAAACATGTGTAAAAAAAACACAGAAATATACTTAAAATGCACATATAATATAGATCTGGTTAATTCACAAATCTGTAATAACTGAACTAAAAAAAAAAGAACTAAATATACTGAAAATACAACAAAAATATACCTCTTCATCATCATCCTCATCCACATTACGTTTGACTTTAGCAATTTTTTTGCCCTTAACATTAACAACATTGTCACCAGCCTTTCTCTTCTTTTGTTTCTCCATTTGAGAAACATTTTTCAATTTTTCTTGTTGTTTACTCTTCGAATCAACATATTCCTTAGAACGCCTAGGATCATTAATTCTTTTTGAACGATTCTCAGCATAAGAGCCTGCAATGGCAGTTTCATGTTGAGAAATTCCCAAAGAAAAATTAGGAATCGCACATTCGGGTTCTATACTTGTATTTCTCATCGGAGTAGCAGCTTTCTTAGTCATTCCAATTGAATCTAAGAAAAAACAACCAAGAACAAACACTGATAGTTAATTACTTAGACTTGCATTCCTGATTCAAACGAAAAAAACAACAACCAAAATATAGGTTAAATACACGGTAAAAAATAAAAATCTGTATAGAATATTACTTTATTTTGGGAATTAGATTTGAAACGTGAGAGAAATCAATGAGTAGTTAATTAGAGATAAAAAAGGAAGTTGAATAATTGAAAAATTGATTTGAAATTGGAGGAAAGTAATGGATATGGTGAATAATGGCGTGTATTTAGGAGGTAGGAGAGAGACACATTTTTTTTTGCTTAAATTTAGGGGAGTGGGAAGTTATCAGATGAGTGGTAAAAACATGGTAGCTATGTGAAGTAAATATGATATATTTTAGCTACTAAATATAATTATTGAAAAGTTTAGTTATGTTCCATAAATAGGTAATAATGAAACCTATGCCAAGTAAATTTTACATAAATCAAAGAGGAGAGCCTAAACTAATAGACTAGTCTAATAGGTGAAAGGCCCCATTTAGCCTATAAACCCATTAATATTTTTATTTTTTACCGATGAGGGACAATTGAATTGACACATAACAATTGAATACTTCAACTTAACAACTGAACATTTAAACTTGTTACAACTCGGTATTTTAAACCCTTTTTGTATAAAATATTTTAAATGGGGATAAAATTTAATCAACAATCCAAAGGATCCTATTTGTGCGGTTCACCCCGATCCATCCAATCTGTAGGGTTCTGGATTCAAGACCCAGACTTCTAATAGTTAAAATAAAAAACAAAAAACTCTGTTCAAACCGGTCCGAACCGAGTCAGTCTACATTCAGGCCAACCCTTAAACCCTCAACCTTTCGCTCTCTGCAATTTGCCACTCAAGTGCAGCAACTCATCGATCTATAACCCTTTTACTTTACTTAATGCATCTCCAATAAATAATACAACTTCGTTCATCAACCCATTTTCTCACACAATGACAATCCATTCAGTAGTAATCCAAAAACTCCTAAGCACAAACGCCCACTTAGGTCGTCGTGTAGCAGCACACCACTTCAAAATCTACTCATGTGGTTCTCGTAACGCAATGACAATCATTGATTCCGACAAAACATTAATCTGTCTCCGTAACGCTTGTTCTTTTATTGGTGAACTCGTTCGCCATAGAGCCCGCTTCATTTTCGTCAATACCAACACCCTTTTCGACGAAATTATCGATCAAATGACAAAAACAATTGGTTGTAGAAACGATACTTCTTGGCGTCTTGGTGGCTTTTTAACAAACAGTTCGAGTCCAAGAAAGTTTAGGGGTAGGAATAAGAAGTTGAATCTTACTGCTATACAACCACCTGATTGTGTTGTGATTTTCGATACGGACAGGAAGAGTTCGGTTATTCAAGAAGCTGCTAAGTTGCAAATACCCATTGTGGGACTCGTCGATTCGAGTATGCCTTGGGATATTTATAAGAAGATTACTTATCCTATCCCTGCGAATGATTCGGTGCAGTTTGTGTATTTGTTTTGTAATTTGATTACAAAGACTTTCCTTTACGAGCAGAGAAGGTTGAATGCTGCTTTGGGAGCTTCTGCTATTGCAAAGCCCGAAATTAGGTACTTATCAGTTCTTATTAGTATTGGACTTTTTTCCTTAATCGCCTAAAATGCGTATTGTTGTGCTTGTTTTGGCTGTCGATTAGTGACTATATCAGTGAATTAACGGGGATATGTAGTAATCATGATCTGAATTTCACACTCATTGGAGAAAAATGTACATGAAACTGAGAGGTTGACTTTACCTGTTTGATTACTTTATTTGATGGTTGGATAATGAATGATACACGATGGCATTGAAAACTAGGAGAAGGGATTTGGCTGCCTATTTTTGTTGATGAACAATACCTATGGCTATGAATAATAAACAAGGATACCTCCTACTTTATGGCATTGCTGTGATCGGTTCCATAGCTTTTAGATGTCTTTTAAGGATATAAAGGTGTTATCTTTAAGGCTGGGTAAAAAGCTAGAATTACGGTGAGACTAAAAAAGAAGAAAAGTTGGTCCAGAATCTACTACGAATAACTCCAGAGGGTATACCTGTCTAAAGTACCTTTTCAAGAAGAAAGAAGTATAAATGTCTAAAGTAGCAGCAAAAGCTTCAGTTAAATTGTTAGAATTAATTAACATGAAAAGCCATAGCATGGAAATTTCATTTTAGTTGACTTCTAAAAGAGATAGCAAAGTGAATAAGCTTCATATGTTTGACAAATAATTGAAGACTGAATAGCTGTACATTCCAACATTAACTGACACATCTTCCGTGATTTATTCCAACCGCTCATAATATTTGGGGATAGGCTGAAAGTTAGGCCTAAAGAGAATGAGTATATGATCTGGTTCTTTGCACAAATGAAATTAGAGGTTTAACGTTTTGCTCCTTATGTATCTAATTTGAAATGTTTTCTTGCTTTTGCTGGCTTGAGAGATTATATTTTTGATAAGCAGGCTTAAGAGTTTTAATATTTGTGAATGTTTCATGCATGATTAATAAAACCGACTGAACCTTACATTCGAACTATATTTGCTGCTTCATGTGTTTTTCTGATATAGGAGTAATTTTTTTTGATAAGTCAAAAAGTTTCAGTAAAAAGCACCAAATCGGTGTCAAAAATATGTGTGCGTGACTCTGCTCGAGTCATGCATCTTCTTCAACCAAGTTTGATCAGCTATCCATGCAACAGGGTTTTTCCTCCTTGCACCAAAAATACAAGTGATTTAAAAATGATCTTTTTAATGCTTTTTACACTGTTATCACTATTATGGACCAGTCTCCAACTCTGTTATGTTGCCTTCCTTTCATGTCGATCCTCTCCAATCTCCAACTCGTAATTGCTTCTTACACTGCCCTTGATAACACCCAAGAGATATTAAACAATGAGAATGCAACGGTTCATAGTTGTCCAGCCAAACCGGCAATGCAACAAGAGATGTTTGGTTCCTTATCAGCTTACTTAATTGGAAAACCACTTGTTTATCTTATTGTTACTGATCAGATGATTCAATTTCGTCTAATGATCTGTCTTCCTGCTCACTAGCTACGGAATTGCTACACGTATACAATTGAAGCATTTAAAACAGTTTTGATATCTAGATATAGTATAGGTAGTTGTAATTTTGTATGTTTGAGTGCTTATTATAACTTTATTAGTTTCAGGCAATATTACAAGTTTTAATTTATTGCACTATTGACTCTTTTTTTCCCTAAATGCAATCTGGATGTAGAGAGGAAGCTGAGCAATTTGACAAAATCAAGACAGCTGGCAAGGATAAAGTTTATGTTCTGCCTTACGAAAGATTAGAACCTGCTTCTGAGGGTATGTATGTGATTCATATACTCTTATTGGTTCTTCCTAACTAAAAATAATCTTTTTGATTCTTTGTCCTCCTTACAAATACTTATGGTTTTCAAGGGATATAGGCATTAAGGTAGCTCAATCATGCTTTATTTAAGTATCCGATTTTATATCAATCACTTGGTCTCCTTTTTCTGCAGATCTTACAGAAACTAAGCAGCTATTGGACAAACTTGTCGTGTTAAAGTTTAATGGTAATTTGGGATCAGATATGGGTTTCAGTGGACCAAAGTAAGCATTTTTTCAGGAATGTGATATACTGATTGATTAAAATATTCCAAAAGATTAGTGGCTCTAACATTATTGTTATTTACTTAAAACTGAGACTTTATCACACATGATCCGTGCAAATAGAAAGTCTTTATTTCTTTTCTTTGATTAAGAGTGCCTTCTTTAATTATATGGTATGCGGGCTGTAGGCACACTTGCACCACAAGAGCTTCTATTTTATTATGTTTACAGATACTGCTGCTGTAATAAGTTGAGTTTACTCTAGAGGTACTTCATGCTGTTAGACTTTCATAAATTTTGCAATTTATGTTATCCTGGTTAGAAAAGGAAGTAAGACATTGGCCGGTTTATTTTACATTCTCCTCCAGAGTTATTTCTAGAGGAGAAAGTGAAAATTTTGGACCACGTAGATAGCAACAATTTCCTTTCCCTTTGGATGTGACTATTGGTGCATATAGAACCTTCCACGTATTTAAAAATGGCGGTCAACTCTAATTCTGGTCTCATTTCTCAATAAACACCTGGGTGTTCCTCTCTTACTGTACTAGGTGTTCAGAAGTTTTCGTTTCCTCTTTTTATTATTCCTAAATGATTACAGCCTATAAGCAACTGCTTTTGTTGTACTAGTAATTAGAGTGAAGAATCCCTTCTACAGCTATAAGATTTTATCTGCAATTCACTTCTGGTAATAACATTTAAGGCTCTCTTTCTTGATTCTCAATATGGTTCCATAGAGGAGTCTAATGTTCCAGTTCCGGAAATTTTATATGCAAATTCCGTAGGACTGTCTTAGTTATACGAATTGTGGACTGTGGATTATCTGAATATTTTTGTGTATGAGATCTCTTTACCTCATACACACGTTGCTATTCTAACCTATATTTCATTTATCTCCAAATGCATTTGTTGCTGACTTTTAAAGTCATTCCATTTGACTTGTTACCTTGGAAGAAATACGAGTTACTGTAGGGTTTAAGACTTTCATCCGTTTATTTTCATCCACGAAAGGCTTTTTACTATTAAGAGAGCTTGCTCGTGACCTATACTGATGTGAATTTCTTATTGTGTTAGAAAAGACATACTTTTTTTTGGAGTGAATTCAGTGTTCAATCACAAAATTGGTTGTGTTCTGGAAGGATAAATAAAGGACCGATGTAACTGCAGTAAAATTACAGATTCTATTTCTATTGCTTTTTGATAAATTATCTTGATTTTGGTTTTATCTTTTAGTTATTTAGTTTCTTTGATATGCAGATCTGCCCTTGAAGTATGCCATGGATTTACTTGTCTAGATTTGGTCGTCAATCATATTGAGGTAGGTCATTTACCGGCCCTTCTGAAGTGTATTCCCAGTTTCGTATACAAACCATTGTTTGTCTCTTATTGCTAATTTGAAATGAATAATTTTTGGACAACTGGTTGGATATATGTTTGCAGTCCATCAACTCAAAATATGGTTGCAATATTCCATTGCTTATGATGAATACTCCTAGTACACACGATGGCATCCTGAAGGTGACTGATGTTATATCACCTGTACTCTGCCTTTATAGTGAGAATTTCATGGAACTAATGAGCTAATTACTAAATTAGGTTTTGGAGAAGCACCCGAATAAGAATATCCACACTTTCATTCAGGTTTGTTGTTAAAATATTTGACATGTTATGTGTTTTCTGTTTTATTCTTTTCTGCTCTTCCGTTTTTTTGAAGTAAACAGCTCTTATAATGGATTTTTAGAGCCAACGTCAACAAGAAAATATTGAAGATATGCCAGAGTCATGGACCCTTGATAAATCAAGCGCACAGGACAAACTGTATGTTTCCGTCTGTCTCTTCTACTCCCTCTCGCTATCTCTCTCTGCTTGTACATATTAGCATTTTAAATTATTTGCAATGCGTCATTCTTGGACTAGGAAGACTAGTCTTAGCTAACTAGTTAATCTTCAAATAGTGATCTCTTTCATGGTTTTGGTCATTGTGGCACTAGGAACCAGAAGAAAGGAAAAGGTTTATTCAGTGAGTTTATGATTCTCTACCCCCTCCCCTGTCTCAAAACACCTCTACTTTGGCACCCACTTCTAAAAAAATAGGGAAAAAAGAACAAAGCTTGACGCCAATAATTGATCGTCACATTTGACGATAGAGCAAGTCGAACGTGTATGTTATGTAAAGCTTCAGTGCATGTGCGTCAGCTTGAAACTGGATCAAGGGTACACCAGTACATTTGAAAGTCGGACGCAAGAAATTTTATCTCGAAACAGTCTGTTGCTATGTTTATTTATTGAGTCAATTTCTGGACAAGATCTACCTACAAATGATAACTACAGGGACACTATGGGTTTTTGAATTCTTTCTTGTGCTTGAAGAGTGTATGCTAAGGTACTTTGTTGATCGTAGAAGCTAAAGGAAGCAAAAGAAGAGTCTGTTACGATGTTCTCAGTTTTCTAAGGCATTTTAAGAGTATTTTAAAAATAAGTTAGGCTGCAGTGGTTTTTCTCTACTTGTATCTGCTCAACACTTACTTTCCCTTTGCTGTTCTGATGATCATTAAACCTATTAATCATTGCCATGAATCTCAGCTTGTTTAGTTCTTGAACTATGTTGTTTCATCTAATGTCCTTTTTGACATGATAGATATCCGTCCAACGTGCTGGAGGTTTTCCATTCTTTGAACAGCAGTGGAAAACTTGAACCTCTAATTTCTCAGGTAAAGATGTGTATGATCTTGAGTTTAATTGCTACCCAAATTAAGGCCTTAGCAAGTCTGTTAGGCAGTATTATTATTTTGTGCTGTTTTTCCTATACACACGCACACACACACAGCACGCATACTGTGAAAAGAGATTTTTTTTTTTTTAAAATTGAATTGAGATGTTATCAACATAAAAGATAACCCAATATAGGAGTTTATGGTTAAATGAAATAAGGAAAATTCATACTATATGAGATAAAGAAAGGTACTACTAAACAAGGAAAATTACCTATGCAGTGGTCCCCAAGGAAAGTTCAAGTGGCAAAGGTTGAGGGACTTGTGACTTAGGTCTCAGGTTCGAGGCTTGCGCCATGTGGACTAAGCACGAGAAGGGTAGAGGGGCAGGCCCATTATCCTCGAAGGCTGTGGTTGGTCCTAAGGGCTTACCCCATACAGATTTCTCGGCCATCCCAAAAATAGAAAACCTACATATTGATATTCCTAACTATGGCAATATTAGAAATTATTCCTAACTATGACAAAACTAGAAAGAATATTTTATACTATTGACCTAAATACATAGAATGAATCTAGATAATAAAAACATCTAATTGCATTTATTCTCTTGGGTAATATACCCTCTCAAAGTTGGCGAGAATCAACTTGAGTTTGCCAATTTTTGAAAACAAGAGAATACCGTAAGTCAAGGTATTTAAGGTAGTCGCATGAATAATTTGAAATAATGAACAATCCCCGAAGGAAAAGGGTGCTGGAATTATTTCCTAGAGAAGTCACTGGAAATGGTATAGTAGGAGAAAATGCTTTCTTTAGCGGACATGGAGATGAATCTTTTTTCTATCATTGAAGAGAGGTAGAGAGACGCTATCCCCAGCATTACTTGAACTGAACAGCTAAAAAGTAGCCAAAAATTGTCAGGACAATGACTAAATTCAATTTGCAGAGGAAAGACCTAATACCTCTTAACTGTGATACCAAGAAAAAAAACATTTTTAAGGGATGTTTGTTTAAGAAGTTGCAATGATTAATGGTTGGAATAGTGGTCGATGGTGATGATGTCGCCAGAATAATCATCGAAAGAAGCCATATGCTACCAGACGTCACTGGAAAGATACAAGAACAATAAACTTTTGAAAAGAAGGAAAAATTTTGTCCAAGCATGCGGCATAAGCTATTTTAGTTTTCACAAGGTTGTAGAAGTTCAGATACTTGTGTGGGAAAAAGGATCAAGGCTTCTTATTGAGTTGGGTAACAAATATAAAAGAGAGCTTCTTGTATACTAATTTGGGCTACACTAAACAATGAAAATTCCCATTTCATGAAAAATGAGTTATTAAATGAGGAAAATTTACAAAATTACCAGTTTCAAAAAAAAAAAAAAGAGGAAAATTTACCTAAAATTGAGATTCGCAACTATGATAGAATTAGGAAGAGTACTCTATGATATTGATCTAAACACAGAACAATCGTAACTATGATAGAATTAGGAAGAGAACTGTACGATATTGATCTAAACACAGAACGATCCTAACTATAGAATTAGGAAGAGTACTCTATGATATTGATCCAAACACAGAACAAATCTTTTTATTTATAAGGTAGGTTAAACACAAAACGAATCTAGAACATTCTTTGTCTAATTGCATGGTTTCTCGACTATGAACGTGCATGTGTGTGAAACATACTTATAAATATATTTCTCAATTATGTGAAGCTTGCTGACTTGGACATCATGCTGAATAAGGAACATACTTCAATGTGTTTTACAGGGTAAGGAGTATTTCCTATTGCTGCAGTCAGAAAACCTTGCTGAAGTTGTTGATCCAAGTATCCTTGTGCTAGTTTTATAACTTGTTTATAATTTTTCTGCATGAGGTGATTGGAATCTTTTATCTTCTGAGTGATATTGCTTTGGACAGCTCCTTGATTTGCTTATTCAGAAATCCTGAATCATTTGATTAAGAACAGCATAGAACATTGCGTCGAGGTATCACCAAACAGCTGCTAGTTTCAGCTCTTTATTTGTACCTGCTTGCTGCTGCTATAATTTACAGTATTTCAGGTGATGCCTACCACCTCTGGAATGGAAGAGACAAGTCTTCCCCCTCAGGAAGGAAGGATTCAGGTGGGTTATGGTCTGAATTTCAGTATGTTGTTAGACAATATCCCTGTTCTGACAACGTTTAATTTCACGCAAGAGGTCCGAGTTTTACACTTGACCTGAACCAAGTTAGCTGTCATAAATAACCCCAGCAGTAGTTTTTAAAGCTTTGAGAAAACATAAGAAACTAGTCTGTGGTTCTCAGCAGACCAGAGTAATAAGGTGTTTGTCAGTTTTACACTTGACTCGAACCAAGTTAGCTGTCATAAATAACGCCGGCTGCAGTTTCTAAAGCTTTGAGAAAATGTAAGAAACCAATTTATGGCTCTCAGCAGACGAGCAAAATTCATTAGTGAAAATTGGACACCCAAAGTACTATGTAGGATACTCAAAATTCTTTGAAGGATTGTGATGAATGAGCTCAAGTGATTACTGTATTTTTCTCTTTTTAAATATCTAAAAGTTTGTTCCCAGAGCAGGGAATAATTCATTTTTTTTTTTGGTAAAGTAATAAAATTTCATTAGTAAAGCATCAAGAAGATGCAAGGTTACAGATTGGCAAAAAGCTGCTTCAAACAAAACATGAAGCAGACTTAGCAAAAACCTGTAGAACAATCCAAAGATATCCCATCTCTACTGTACTAGAGAAAGGGAGCTAAGAAAATCCAGAAAGTTATCCACACCGTTTACAGGGGCAAAAAAATGCCAACTGAAAAGACTAACTAAACACCTAGACTTTAAAGTGCAAATAGGAGTTGAGATTCCATCAAAGCATCTACTGTTTCTCTCCTTCCATAGGGTCCAAAAAATTATTGCTGGGATCATTCTCCAGATTCTTTTGATGGATTTGTCAACTCTCCAGAGTATCCAGTTAGCATAGGCATGTTTGATGTTGAAGGGCATTACCCATTGGAGACCAAGCATAGAATAGAAGAAATATCGAAGGCTAGCTGCTGCAGGGCAGTGCAAAAATAGATGGTTGACACTTTCATTGGTCTTCTTGCACATGGCACACATGTTAACGACGATTACACCTCTCCTCCTGAGATTGTTAGGCATGCTTCCTTCAATGCAGTCCAAGTGAAGCAAGTAACTCTGAGAGGCTGTCTGGTTCTCCACACAAGCTTCCAAGGCCAGACCTCTGAAAGGCTATTTTGAGAACTCCAGTTGTTGTAGCATTCCTTCACAATGAAAATCTTTTCCTTAGAATTGCCCCAGAGGGTTCTGTCCTGAGATTCTGCCACCAAAGTACTTTGTCCCAATCTTTCTAAGAGAGAAAGAAAATCATCAACTTTCCAATCCTGTAAGTTTCTCCTTAAAATTGGTGTCCAACAGTTGTTATCTCTATATTGAGCTAATGTTGCTTCTTTGTTAGAAGCTATCAGAAATAGTGAAGGAAAAGAATCTTTTAATAAAATGTCCCCAAGCCATTTGTCCTGCCAAAATCTGATCTTGAGCCCATTTCCAGCCTTGAATGAGACATTCTGGAAGAATTCCTCTTGGAGACTACTGATGTGCTTTCATACTCCAACACCATGTGGTTCATTGCTTCTCTTTGCAGTCCAGTGGTCTTGAATACCATACCCTGCCTCATTTTGACCATATCTCCAAAGCCACTTCATGAGTAGGCTATTATTATGAAGCTTAAGATTTCTGATTCCCAGCCCCCCTTGGCCTTTGGGTTGAATAACTAATTTCCATTTGACCAAAGAGAATTTGTGAGTAACACTATTACCTTCCCATAGGAATTTCCTTCTGAGCCTGTCAATTTGCTTTAGAACTGAGCTTGGCATAGGGAAGAGTGACATACAGTAAGTGGGAATGCTGTCTAGGACACTGTTGATGAGGGTGAGCCTACCACCCAATGAGAGGTATTGCATCTGCCAAGTGGCTAGTCTTTTCTCCATTCTTTCAATGACCCCACTCCATATCCCGGATGATTTGAATTTAGGACCCAAAGGAAGTCCCAAATAGGTGGTGGGAAAGGAGCCTGTTTTGCAGCTAAGAATCTCAGCAAGAGCTTCTAGGTTGGCCACTTCATTCACTGGATATATAGTGCTCTTAAGCATATTGATATGCAGTCCAGAAATGGCCTCAAAGATCATGAGGGTGGTGTTGAGATTAGAGACCTGCTGACAATCAGCTCCACAAAATATAAGGGTGTCATCTGCATATAGCAGATGAGAAGATGAGAAACTGAGACTGAGGTGGAAGGATTTCTGCCCACTTGGAACGCTTGAATCCATTGAAGTTCTTTGGCCACAGCTGAGATAATCCTTCCATGGCAATGATAAAGAGGAGAGGGGACAGTGGATCCCCCTGCCTGAGTCCCTTTTGAGAAGAGAAAAACCCAACTGGACTTCTGTTCACCAGAATTGAAAACTTCACTGTCGAAATACAGAAATAAATCCACCTTATCCACCTTTCCCCAGAGCAGGGAATAATTCATAAAAGAAAGCTCTTGTCCATTATCACACCAGAGATAATTAAAGTTGTGTTTAGTCGATGGTTATACAGTACAAAAGATTGCAAAACTGTTGAAGAAGTGTTACTTGGATAAATTTTAAGTTCTAGTATTAACTCCAAGGCACTCCCTGAAAGCTAGATATTTAGTTAGTTTGTTCAGTTGGAACTTTCTAATTCCTGTTAGTAGTGTTGACAATTTTTTGGACTTCGTTAGCTCCTTGGTTCTAGCATAGGCCACTCTTGTATTGGAGCTAACATTGTTTTTAGTCCTTTTTACTAGAGCTAGCATGTTTTTTATCTTTGTAATCTGGCATCTTCTTGATGCCTTTTCAATGATATTATCTGCATCAAAAAAGATATAAGTTCTAGTATTAGTTCATATTTGTTTGAAATTTGGGTACGGTAAACTTTTCCATCTACAAATATTAAGGGGTTAAGTTATATGCCATGAGCGAAAGGCAAACAAGGGTGAATAAATATGTCTTGGTTATCTTGTTTTTCTTTAGAACTAAATCAAATTGCAGGAATCACTAAATAGAATTACCATGTCTATTGTTCAGATGCATCAGTTTTCTCTAGCTTGATTATGGATCCATTAGATGAAAGACGCATTGATATTACTGAAAATGCTTAACCTATTTTGCTGGAGAAAGTTGTCTTCAGTAAATAGTACTGGACAGATTTTGGATATGTAAGTTGCCGAGTTCTGTAGTTTCTAGCCTGAGACATTGTATTTGAAGCTAGCAATGCTCTCCTACACGTTTGTTCTTTTGTAATTATGCTTCTCTGTAATTCTGCATCTTCTTGATGCTTTTAATTGAAATTCGTTACTTCATTAAAAAAAATAAAAAAAAAACTCCCCCAGCTAATGTTTATACTTCTTCCAATGTCATATTCTGGAAGTTTGCTTCTAGGTTGTAATGAAATCTTCATTTGGCTTGATTTATTCATTTCAACTAAATTGACAAGGTTATGGGTATTTCATGTATATTTTTCAAAATACATCAAAAGCTTGCTAACCTCTGAACGCACTGATACTGGATACTTACCCTTACTCTATGAGGTAATACCGGTATCAAGTCCATATGACGTAGGCGTTCACAGTCAGTCTCCTTCCTCCCTGCACCCCCGGACCCTGTAAAGTTATGTATCTGTGAACTGTTATAGTGCGGTGTATTAGAGTTGCAAGGATTTGCATTGTATGACGAATCTTAATTTTTGTATTTTTGTTTTTCATTGTTGGCGGTTCAAAGTCAAAGGAGAGTGTCAAATCAATCAATACAATGTAAGTGATTAAGTTTTTATTTTCTTTCATGGTGTAAAAGATAGAGGAATCAAATCATTTCGACTCTTTTATTTCTTTTCAGGTGGATGAGTATGAACTGCGTTGAGAGGCTACTACAAAGAAGTGATCTGGGTTTTGCCAGTTCAAAGGTATTATTATCCAAAAGTCAAAAGGGTTCCTGAAGCAACAGCATGTTCAAGCAGAAATATATCGTTACACATATACATCAAAGCCTGTTCACTCTTTGTTTTAGTGTTGCTCTTTCTGATATCCTCTGTCACCTTACATTCTCCTGTCATCCAGTTTTTCGATCGAGCATTTGCTATTGATAGTCCATGGTCAAGATACCTTCCAGTTGAGAGAACATCAGATTTGCTCATTTTGCAGGTTGAAGGGTTGTTTTGTTAATTGGATTTCCTACTCGTGATATTAGACTCTACATTTACTTACTTTGTCATCGTTATTATATTCTGCAGTCAGATCTTTACACCTCAGCTGAAGGCACTGTTGTGAGAAATGCGGCAAGAGCAAATCCCAAGGATCCTTCTATTGAATTGGGACCCGAGTTTGGAACTGTAAATATCTTCCTACATTTTTGTACAACATTCATTTATCAATTTATTTCATATATTAAACATATGTAAATTGTTGATCAGGTTGATGATTTTCGTAGTCGTTTCAAGTCAATTCCAAGCATTATAGAACTTGATAGCTTGAAGGTGACTGGGGATGTTTGGTTTGGAACTGGCATAACTCTAAAGGTAAGAAATGTCCAGCAATAATCTCATCAGAATGGTGCCTTTGTCTTCTTCTTTATTATTTTTATTTTATTTTTGCCATAAGTACCTTTGTCGTGTTGACATGCTGCTTTGATTCATCTTTTGATTGTAGGCAAATTATTCAAGAATTTGTTTTAGTAGGAACTAATAAGATCTAGTTTTCTTTTAAATGCTCTCTAATACTTCCTGATCTTTCTTGTTTGATAATTTAGGGGAAAGTCAGTATTGCTGCAAAACCAGGCATGAAAATAGTTATCCCTGATGGAGTGGAGCTTAAAAATAGGGTAAGTGACTGGAAGCCTGTATTCAATTGCTTGTCGCTTAGATTATAGGGAAAATATTTATGCTAAAAAATAGACTACTATCTCGCTCAAATTTTGCTTTGAATGAGCCTTCTTTTGTTTTACCAGCTTATTACCAGCCAGGCAGACATCGGAGCAAGTTCCTTGTAAACAGGATCCTAGATAGTCTGCAATATGGTGTATATCTTAATTCGAAGAGGTATTTATCATCATTAAAGATGATTGCTAGCCTGAAGAATTTGAAGGGAAGTCCCTGTGACCTGCATTGGATGTTTATGAAAAATGATAGGCATCAGAATTTTGTTGTAATAAAAAGGTTGTTTTTCAAGTGTTCCTAGATTCAGATTCTTTCAGAAGGAAAGCAGAGATAGTGAAGAGCAAAAGAAACCATCATAAAATGTGTCATCGATTATTATTGACAATTGATCGACCATTCGCAGTGCGAAAATTAGAATTACGAAAAGCTCATGGAAATGTGAGAATTGTTGTTTTATTCTGATTAGTCTGACTACAAGATAGTTAAAATCTCCCTTTAGTAATGCCAATTCAACCCTTTAATTTTACCAAAGAGCATGTAACCCCTAAAGCTTAACGTCTTCCATCTCTTCTTTCATTTGTTTGTTTATTTATTTTTCTCAATCTTTGTAATTAATTAAGAGAGTTTACCTTGGCACAAATTTGTCGCTATTGGGAATGGAACATATTTGTTTGCGTATAAACTCTTTGGAGAAAATTGTTTACCTACGGAAACTAGTTCAGCAATCATTTTGCAAATTTGGCCGGAGCTAGGCTTCAGATACATTTGAAAGGATTTTGATATAGAGCCTGTTTGGATTAGCTGAAAAAAAATGGTTTTTAAGCATAAATGCTTAAAGTAGTTTTTAAGTGTTGAAAGTTATTTTATAAATAAGCAGTTATATATTTGGATAAAAATGCTTAAGAGGGTTTTTAGAAGTAAGCGTGGTATTGGAATTAACAGAAAATATAAGGCATAAAAGGGTAAAGTTGTTGGTCAAATCAAAATGACTTTTAAGCCAAAAAAAATAAAAAAATATTGGGGTTGAGCAACTTTTTGATTTTGACTTATTTTAAGCATTTTTTAACTTAATTTAAGCTGTTTTTTATTTTGTCAAACACCCAAATAAGTTAAAAATGACTTATAAACTGATTTGACCAACTTATAAGTCAATCCAAACGAGCTCATAGAAGTCAATTTTGAAATGTATTCTTGGAAATAAATAAAATTTACTTACTTTCGATGTTTGGCTAGTGCGTGTAAAATGCTTTTCTTCAAAGAATATTATTAAGATTGATAATAGTATTCAAGTGTTGATTAAAACAGATGTATAAACGATGAGTAGCGATGGTTATAAAAGAAATGAGAAGGCCAAAAGAAAATAGGGTTAGTATATGTGGCTCCTTAAATTTGTCCATTTTTTTTCATTTAAACACTTAAACTATAAGGTGTAGCTATTGGACACCTGAATTCGAACCGTACTGTGTCTATTGGGCACAATGTGCTGACATGGCATAATACGTGTAATACACTCTCTTTTCTGAGAGTGGAAGTCCCTAAGCTTTTTTATTTTTACTTGTGTCTCCTTCAACCTCAATTTGCAACGACTATCTCCACCTCCAAATATTATTTTTTGCATTTTATTTTTCTTCCGCAGTTATTCTCCTCATCACCACATAAAAATTGTCTCAATCCCCTTTATCAAAATTGCAATGGATAATTAGGAAGCAGCAATATCAAATTTAATTTGTCCCTTTATAATTTAATTAAGAAGCAGTCACTTGAATTGTCTTTCCTGTTTTGTTTTCACAAACTTAGGTAAATATTGCCTTTTATTATTATCAATAAAATATCCCAGTAAGGGTAAATTAATGGTTACTGAAAGAAAAAAGAAAAAGCAGCAGTCACCTCACTTCTCCCTAAAACCACCGCTACCTTCTTCTTTCTTCCGCACAAAGGATTTATTTCTTACACATAATCCACTTCCACGTCCATCGAAACACCTATTCATAAATCCTTTGAAGGTTTTATTGGGTATGCATGATTCAAATTTGTACAAGTTTGATCCCATGAATCCACAAATATCGAGATTTGTTGTACAAAATTCTGCTGGAAAATAACAATGAAAGATGTATAAAAGAATCTGAAATGAAATACACTGAAGTGACCAAGTCGAATTGCTATGGGGTAGTTGTTTAATAAAAAATGGGGTGTTTTGCTGTTTGGTGGTATTATAGTGGGCAGGCAGGGTATTCTCAGTTCGGAGTAGGGTGTTCTTTGAAGGAGTCCTAGGGGAGAGGAGTCCTAGGGGAGATGGAGGATTTTTTTTTTTTTAACTGATGTGTCATTTTCTAATTTGTAACATTGCCACATCAGCATCATTTGAACTTCACGCGTAAAGAATTTTGGGTTGCTGCAAAAATTGTGTTCAATAGAAACAGTATTGTATGAGTTCCGGTGTTTAATTGGTAAACCTTTTAGTTCAAATGTCTAAATGAAAAAAATGAACAAATTTAAGGGGCTGTATATGTATTAAGCCAAGAAACTAACTTGTGTGTATAGTTTCACCCTTTTAGTGAAAAGAATTTTCTAATAACCAAAAAGTATCAGCTCTTATGGGCGTGTATTTGCATTTGCAAATACTGAAAATTTAAAAGCTTATTACAAGCTTAAATATTGATTTTCACTTGTTGATCTTTAATTTGCAAGTCTTTTTTTAATTTAAAACGAAGTTCATGCCCAGCACAATTCCGTCAACTGTTTTCACCTACTTTAATTTTTCAAATTATATTTTTCTCAATTTCACTACCAACATTATTATCGAGACGCCTTCATGATTTTACAAACTCTAAGTGGTCGTTTGGTTTGAGGTCAAAATAGTCCCGGGATTACAATCCCGGGACTAATTTATACCATCTGTTGGTATTATTTTATACCATCTGAAAGATGGTATAAAATAATACCAGTATAAGTGGGTTAAGAAGGTATAAGTTGAGTTATTCCAGCACTAATTTTTATACCACGTTTGGTACAAGGTATAAAATAATCCCGGGATAAATCTATACCTTATACCAAACGTGGTATAAAAATTAATACCGGCATAACTCATGTTATACCTTAAACCAAACGACCACTAAAAGATGTAAAACCAGTAAAACATGATTTATCCACGCGGGAACACCTCATGTACCGGTGTTCTTGACATCATTATAGCAAAACTCAATCCGCTATCATCTTCTGCAACTAGATAAGAGAAATCAAAAGCTCATTTTCTCCATTTTCACTCTTTCTTGAGTTCTCCCTTCCTTAACCAATGTCACTCTCTTCTTTCTCCACAGTTCCATGGAAGGTCTAACTCTCCTCGTTTACCATTTGAACTATGTAACTTTATTCTTTAGTTGGTAGCTTTTGAAATTCTATTTACTGCATTTCGTTGGCCATGATACGCAATATTTGAACCAAGCTGCATACCTTCTAGTTTTACCTTTCAACCAGCAGTATTAACTCGGTCATTTGCACGATTACCCTTCAAAGGCACTGGTCTCTTATTTTTGCCTCTCAAATTGGTGGTCTTTAATTTTTGACTTTCGCCTAATACCATGAGGTTCGAATCCCAGCTCAGTCAAAAGAAAAAAAATTGCATGCTAAAGTTTTGTAGCAAAGTTAGGCCTATTTGGGCCAAAGTTAGGCCTCAGGTAGAATTTTAAATACAAAACTCTACCTGCAGGCATAGTTTTGCATGTGAGGTAGAGTTTTGCAAACTCTGCCTGTGGTAGAGTTTTGCACTCTGCCTTGCGAATCCAAACCCCTGTCTTGCGAGATTCCTTCTTTTTTTTTTTTTTACTAAACTGGGTTCGAACCTTGAGGTATTAGGCGAAGGACAAAAATTAAGATTACCGATTTGAGGGGCAAAAATTAAAGACCAGTGCTTTTGAAGGGCAATCCGCACAAAAAAATGTATTAACTCATCATTCCAGTGCCACATTAACAACAGGTATACTACTTTAGTCCGTAATTGGGACTGAAAATCTAAATTGAGATATTCAAACTTGATAGACTGTTAGTGAGATTATTCTAAGTAGGCGTTTGGCCATCAATTTTGAAACCATGGTTTCAAATCAGCGTTTGGTCATCAATTTTCAGTCATAGTTTGAAATCTAATTTGAAACCATGATTTGAACCCAAATCGTCCAAAAAACATGACTTGGGGTTTGAAACCATAAATTCAACTTTTTAAAATACAAAATTTAACCCATAAGTTAATATTTTGTAAAAAAAGACCCATAAATTGATAAATATTTTTAACAATTACCCCCATCAATCATTTACCAATCTCATTACCCATCAACCTTTATTTATGTCTACCAACCTTTAATTTATATAGAAAGATTATATTAAATAGTAGTTACATTACTATTCATGTAAAATTTTCGATTTTATTGAAGTAAAGTTTGATTAATTGATGTTGCATTTTTTAGAAAAGCCTTCTAGTAGTGTACTAATTTTGTTATAAACTATGATTTGCTCATTTGGTAAGATTGTATAAGAATTGAGAATGTTTTGATAGTTTTCACAATTTGTGGAGTTTTTATATCTATAAGAGAAAATACAACTTGAAATATCTAAATTGTATGTCCAAACATGGTTTGAAACCATGTCCAAACGGGGCCTAAGAATGTATATGATACCAAATCTCAAACAGCAAGGAGTGGTTTTAAGCATGAACTGAAAATTAAGTACAGCATATAACCGACTAGTATAGGAACCATTAAACTGGAAAGTTATCAGCCTAAAGCCATCAATTGTCAAGAACATATGGCCCAATATATATATTTATTCCTTCTGGCAAGTATAGCAAACAGTGTGAGGCCAATACCAGCAAGGTTTTGTCAGACTATTCTTATATTTACTAAGCATCTTCAATGAGGGACATATTCAAATAGCCAAATCCAAACTCACCAACATATCTGCCCACGTCAACAAGAACATTGGCACAAGATCAACATTTCAAGATGTCACTTGCCATTCATCCTCTCTATAACAGTAATAAGCCCTTGAGTACCAAGCTTCCCATCTCCATTAGCAACCATAGCAGAAAACAGCTGCTTATTCAACGCAGCACCAGGCAACACAACAACATCATCACCCTCCTCCGCTCCAACATCTAATCCCATTCCCAAATCCTTCACCATATACTCCGTAAATCCACCGGGCCTAAAATCCCTCCCAATCATCCTCTCCCCAAACAACTCCATAACCATAGACCCCGCCGCTCCTCCCTTCACTGCCTCCACAAATTCCCTCTTATCCAACCCCGCCTTCTCTGCAAACACCAACCCTTCACTCAACCCCAACAAATTCGCTCCAACGACAATCTGATTCGCTATTTTACAGCTCTGCCCCTTCCCCGGTCCACCAACAAAAGTCGCCTTTCCCAACACATCAAACAAAGGGTTTAACCACTTCACCACATCCTCATTTCCACCCGCGAAAATCGCCAATTTCCCTTCTTTCGCCCCGATATCTCCACCCGACACGGGAGCATCAACACCCCAAGAGTCCTTCTCACGTGCAGCATCGTAAATTTCCTTAGCAAGAACCGGGTGGCTGCTTGTATGATCAATGAGGACAGTATTGGGGTTGAGAAATGGAATTAAACTCTCTAAGACAATTTGTCGAACATCTGATGGGTGACCCAACATAGTGAAAATAACGTCGCTTTTACGTGCGAGTTCAGTTGGGGAATTAACAAGATGGGCACCTTGGGATTGAAGGTGAGCGATTTTAGAAGGGTTGCGAGCGTAAATAGTGACGGTATAGTTAGCGGAGAGGAGGCGAGATGCCATAGCGCCACCCATAACGCCAGTGCCTATCCATCCTATTCGGGTTTGGGTCGGGTTTATGGGAGTTGGGTAGGATGTCATTGTTGGAGTTTTGGTTCTATTGAAGGAAGAGCTGCAGAGAGAATGAGTAGCTTTCTGTTTAATGATTGGGTGTTAATCTGGAGTTTTATTGTGACTTCATTGTTTTGGATTGACAGTGTCAAGTGTCAAACACCATCCTATAAGGGCGTGTTTGGTACTTGGGATAACGATAATAATTCCGTAATAAGTACTCCATTAGTTAATCTCCAGATTATGTTAATCCATCAATTTAAAATACAATCTCATATAAGGGGGAATAAGATAATCCCATGGAATATCTTGCTTATCCGCATACAAAATAGTCTCTTTAAGTTTTGCTAAAGTGGAACCTCTTTGGTCCAACTAATAAAATTGCTTAAAACTAGCAGTGACTATCAAAAAAACACTACTGAAAACACGGCAAAAGTTAGATCGAGTAATTTTCCTTGTACAATCATTTATTTGGTTTCACTTAATATTTGAAGTGGCCTTTTACTGTTACTCTTATCCACTGCCACCCTCAACCACCGCACAGCTATCATAACCCATCACCATTGCACAAGTTCCTCCCATTATCTCTATGTGGCTATCTCTGACAAAGCACAATCGCGACCTTTAACTGCTAGAGTTGCTAGCTTTTAGAGTATGTTTCATCAAACAAACAATTTTTATAATATCATGATCAAGATTTTCTCTACTCTTTTCCAAATATAATATATAATTATGATTTTATTTCAGTATTTATATATAATGATTAGATGAAAACATCTTAGACCATCTTTACCTTCAGTATTTGCAGACTTAATTGTAATAAGCCAGGAGGAATTAAAGAGAGTAAACAAGCTACTTTTGGGCATAACATTTTTCTTGATATGTAGGTGCAAGCACTTTGATGATCCAAGGAATGGTAACTTACTATATCATAAACAAGTCTTTGTACAAGCCAGAATACAAATTTTCTTCTTTATGCCTATAGATCTGCTATATGCTCTCTTCATTCCATCTCTAACACAAATTTCTGTTATTTTTCTCATCATCTTAAGAAATGTGGAAGAAGAAAAGAAAAGAACAACTCATCCCAAGAAACTGTACAAAACGAAGAAGAGGACAACTAGGAGCATAGTCCCTACGCCAAACAAGCCTTCTCCATCATATGCAACAGAACCAGTACTGCTTTCCCAATATGTAGCAGAGGATATATTTTCTACAGGAATGAATATTGACAGCATGTATACAAGAAGTGTCAAGGAGATAGGAAATAACAATACTAGAAGAAGAATTGTGGCACCTCCACCTATACTAGAAATTGTTGGCCAAAAAATGAGCAAGCTAAGAAACACAATTACTAGTGAAGGAATCACAGGTGATGGCCCTATGCTGCCCATATTTGGCCTACACAAATACCTAGCCTGTTAGTATCAGTTGACTAGAAAAAATATGAAATCTGCTGGCATGCCAACAGGAGAATATAAAGTAGACCTTTTGGCTGCAACTATCATGGTCACATCACCTTATGCTTCCTTTTGGAAGATAATGTCTGTAGATGCCTAAGCTGTCTCTGCATGTTATACTTCAATAATTGTGGATGGATAATATCCCCTACCCTATACTAGAGGTTTCGAAATCAAACTATGAGAATGGATAAACCACGATAGGAAGTGTTTTCTCTTTTAACGTGCCTTACGCAGTGTGAATCTTGATTAATCAACTACTGAATTTCGAATATTAAATGATTATACCAAAAAAAAAATCTCAAAAGATGTGAAGATTGGGATCAACTAAATTTTGATAGCTTCTTATTTAACTTTAACAAGAAATTCTAATATTGACACCTTTTCATGACCTTGGAACCAACTGAGAAGAAAAGATTCACCAACATGAATATCAAGAAATGGAATTTCGAAACGGCTTAAAATGATTCTTTTATCTGTTTTGTTCGCTTTTCCTTTTCCTTTGTACACTTACAACTACTTGAACTTTGTATAAAAAACATTAGGTGCTGCGTAATAGCCATGGTAAAATATCCTTAACCTTAAGAAGCAATTGCACACGTGCACTGCAAAATCCAAATCCATAGCTATCGAATGGAACTCACAGTGGTTTTTACACACCTAAATGATACAGAAGAATAGGGTGATACATCGAGATAGAACTCTGGAGCATATTGCTACGAGAAATCAGTAAAACCTAACACAAGTTCCTCATAATATATTCTAGCAAGCTATTTACTAACCTTCCTAATATATTTAATAGGTTAACACACTACAGCTTGTTACAACAAATAAATTACAACATTTTATATATAAGGCAAGAGAAGAAGATAATCGAGCTACATCTATCTTTCCTTCGTTGCAGCCAACTCATAGAGCAGGATTATATCGCAAATGCTGCTCGTAGAAATTTATCAACTGCCAAACAAAACAAAAAAATTCCATCAAGAGTCATCTCAGTAAAGCTGAAGGAAATATTCCCTGAAACTGGAGTTAGAAGTATATCAACACATTGGTCAAATAATAGCCATAATTACAAAATAGAATGATATAATGTTTATTTTAACAAATTATAGTATGTTCAGGTATCTATCTAAAGTGATAATCCAAAACAATTAGTGAGACTCTAATCAGATAAAGACAATGAGGAAAAGATTAAGTTTACTAATTCAGATTTCCAGGCACTATCATTGCAATACTTCTGAACCATTACAAAATTAGATCACAGCAAGCATTTTGATCGCTATATCAGAAGATCAGGTTATTCTGATTTTAAAACAAAATTTGAGGTTTCCATATTTATTTGAAACTGAGAAATGATTGTTATTAATCCATATGAAAATGTAAGATCGTTGCTTTTTTTGGTGATGCAAGAAACAATAAGAGACAAAAGAGCAACATCTACCAGAAGTGGATTATTCATCTTTAGAAACTTGTTATCCACCATCATTTCCTTTCCATCCGACCTGTAGGCAACCATTAAAAAAGGCTATAATGTGAACCAAAAACTAATAAAAGAATCAGCAAAGTATCATCAAATCGAAAAGTTATAATTAAATTGTTTAGCAAGATGTATACAAAACTGGTAAAGCCAATGAGAGTATGAGCAAGCTGTGACCACGAACTAAACTGTCAAGTTCAAAGATCCCTCCATTAAGAAAAGAGAATAAAACAAAAACAGAAGGAATTAATCACACAGGTCATATAACAGCTTAACACACACATTATATTATTGTTATAGAATAATAGGTTACACAACTTAAAAAAAAAAAAAAAAAAAAAAAAAAAAAAACTAGAAAAGTACCACTTAAAGGATTGAATTCAGTTCAATCCTCCTAAATGGGGTGGGAAAAAAAAACTGAAAAAAAAAAAATTCAGTTCAGATGTACCGGGAACAACAGAATGACAAGACTGAAAATTGACCTGAACATCTGACTTATCCTGACCATAACAAAGTTTCTTTCTGACAACAATTTTGGTGGACAAGTTACCAAAACAAAGCACAAAGCATGGATACAGTTTAATGGAAAGAGTCGAAAGTTGGATTAGAATTGATATATTTCACTTAATTAAAGAAAAGAGTAGATTTGGTATATTTTATGAAAACATCTAAATATCGAACCCAAACCTTCAAACAATGGAGAGTGGCCTGAGATATTTATAAATCTCTTTGGATTCCCTTTTCTTTTATAATGGGGAAACTTGCATGCTACTCGATTATTTCACCGGTGACTTGAACCACCCGCAAGTACAAGCACAAGGTAACCCTACCCTCTAAAGTTTAGGCAGAAAGGAAGAAATCACAAAACTATTTTTGCTTTTGTCCGAATCCCAAGCTTGGTCTCTCCTGCACCTCATTGCAACTTCACCGATTGCTAGACCACACCCTTAGTTGTACCCTTCGGATGCCCTTGTATCCAAATATGGGCTGCCTAAAACTCAACATCTTATCACACGTGTAATCCATTTTTTTTTTAAACTGGTAGTATTAACACGTGTAATCCAATCTTTGGGTTCACATATTAACTTTAATATGAACTACTGAGCGTAAGAAAGGACTAACCAAAACCATGTGAAATAATCTAAACATCCAATTCAAAACTTCAAAACAATGGGTGGAGCAACTCCAGACATCAGTAAACTCCTTCAACCTTGACTCCTTGTATACTACCTAATACAGGACTTTGTATAATGTTCAATTTATGTGAAACTTTACATAACTGAACATGCTAAAATAATAATCATTAGAAAGAATCTTAATCAGCTAATCTCACTTCCCAAAGAAATTTGGTCCATAGTGTCTTTTATATTTGAAAGGCATGGGCACTACTTAGAAACATGAAAGATGCACTAGAAAGTTGGAGATTAAGAAAAATGGACGTTTAGAAGAAGTTGCAGATGAGTGCTCCTCTGTCATTTTTTGGGGGTTTAAAGTCCCCGTGCAGAGTAAAGTTCCTGCTGCTTCCTATGTGTTTGTGTAAAAGGACATTCCTTACAGTATATGTAGTTGGATCAAAATTTCTTGTGAAGTTTGATGTGATTCCGAATTTATAGTGACAGTGTAGTGGTTTAATATCAATGAAATTATTTTGACTTATAAAGAAATAAATGAAAAGTTAAAATTTTGCACATCCTAAGTATCACAGAACCACAACACACATATTGACAAAGTTAACTGGCAAACACAGAAAATAGAAATGTAGGTTTTAACTCACAAACCTCTTGGCACGAAAGGTCACTGAGACATCCTGCACATCATTGGATAAAGATGCTGAGTAGCTAATAGGCTTGATAAGTTGCGTAATGGTATATGCATCGTTGGAATCGTCAGGCTTATTTCTACAAACCAAGTCGCTGCCCACAAATTCATGATTGTGACTTCCTTCCTGCAGAAAAGTAGCCAACGCACCACCTGCTAAAGCATCTTGGACATCATCCACCACAGCTGAGGTAGTATCCTGTTTAAATCTCCGAACAGAACCAGATTTCCTCTTTTTAGCCCCAGTGCAGCGATCAGATTGATTGGATTCTGCACCATTGACCTTAGCAAATCCATTTGAGAGACCATTACCAGATCTATCCATAGGGTTCTCATTGGTTGAAGTTGATCCTTTTAATTCACTCAGCTTCAAATTCAACTCATTTTGCTCTCCAGTCTCTTCTAAAGAGAAACACAATCTCAAATCAGTTTCATTCACCACTTTGTCTACTTTGCTGTTCAATACGCCACCAATATTGTTCACACGATTCGTAGACTTCAAACCACTCGGAAGAGGTGAGGGTGTAGGCTCCTCAATTATCCTAACCTTCACTGCTGGCACATTATATGTAGCAGCTGCCGGGGAAGACTGCTGCTGTTGCTGTTGCTTTTTCTTGGGTTGAGTCTGTGTAGCCCCAACCTTCCGCTTACGCTTGCGCGTTGATCGTTGTTTCCCCGACTGCGAGCTTCAAAGTGAAAAGGAAAACAGATCAAGAATGTTACCTAAGATTAGCAAGAGAACTATCTGCTGTAAACTAATCAGTATAAGGAACACAAAACAAGGGATTATAAAATAGAAGAAACCTCTCTTCAAATGCATCAATAACATCAGAACAGGACATCAGATTCTTCACAGGTTCCCATGTATTTTCCGTCTCCGGCCAGCCACGCCTGAACAAAAACACCAATAATAACATCTATCACCTACTACCTCACATAGTGAAGCGTGAAAGAAAAACGACTGGACAGTGATGACCATGAAGTGAACTCGTGCACTACAGTCCGAATGGCAGGCTCTTAGCCACTGGGCTGTCCCTGTGGGAGCTATCACCTACAAACTTCCAAAGATGGAAACTTGGAACCAAAAACTACAACAAAAGCTAAATTTCAGTATTCCAAAAATACATTTGCACTTTACTTGTCACTTTTAGCATATCAAGAGAAGACAATTTTTTTTTTTTCCCGTTTTACCCATTGTATTAATTACTCATTTGAAGTCACTTTCCAAAACCACTAAAAATATACACCAATTAATAGGGGTATATTATGCACTTCATTTATTATTTCTTAAGAGTGTGCAAAGTCCACAGCAGACAAGTAAAAGTGAACGTGAGGGAGTATATAGGAGTAGTTACCAACAACATACCCACAAAGTCGGGTCTAGGGAGGGTAGGTAGGGAGACTGTTTCCAATAGAAACTCGGCACAACGACGCAAGTACCAAGAACAGGTTAAAAGAAGGGGAAAAAAACATGGGGGAACAAAGTAGGAAGATATAGTCGTACTTACCATTTAATCAAATACTGAACTTGACCCTGTCAGTATTGCAGAGCATTTCCAAGATTCCCAAATCCATAAGAAAATCAGAGAAATTAATGCCCAAAAATCCGGATAAATAAATAAAGTAACAGGGAAAAAGAAAGAAGAAAAAAGTCACCTTTCGTACTCTCTTTCTGCGAACAGCTTCAATCTCGTAAAAGCCTTCAGCAAGTTTAGGTCTTTCAGTCTCAGCTTCACCAACATCAACTTGTTCTATCTGAAGCTCTTCATACGTCTTTTCTTCCTCATCTTCATCTTCTTCTTCTTCTTCTTCTTCCTCGCCGTCGCTGGCGGCGTATTCATCTCTCTTTTCATGCTCAGAAGCTTCTCCAGCCCCGGCGGGTTCAGCCGGTGGCTTAGGGGTGTCTGTAGCTGCCTGAATACCTGAGCTTTTCTTTTTCCCTCCTTTCATTCTCTCTCTCTCTCTCTACTCTCTACTCTCCTAAGGCTTTTCTTTTGTTGCTGTCAAATGTTTGACTCTCTCCGTTTTATCTTTTTATTCCTCAGTTTATGGAAGATTTAACTTACTTGTGACAAAAAAGTCCCATAATTAGAAATGGTAAGGTTAAACTTGTCTTAAAAATATGATTAACTTAAATTGGAACTGAATTATAATTTTTAAAATTTATAATCTTTTACAAAATACACAAAAGCCCATACACATTATACAAAAACTTGTTCCAACCCATACACATTCTACAAAAACTCCTTCCAACCCACGACCCCAACTACTTCTTCATTTTATTTCAAAAAAAAAAAAAAAGCAGTTCTTCAGTTTGTCTTTGTCTCTCTCTCTCTCCATTTCTGCTGTAAAAAACCGGCGACCGGTGACCACCATTGTTGTTGTTGGTTTCTCTCTCTCCATTGCTACTGCTATGACTCATTTCTCTCTCTCTCTCTCTCTCTCTCTCCATTGCTATTGCTTGTCTATTTATTCTCAGGTAAACTTTTTTTTTCACTTGGTTCAAAAGTTAGGGTTTTGAAATCAGAGTGTGAAAATGATGATTTTGGTTAGAGAAGATGAAGAAGAGCATGGGTTTTTCTTGAATTTTGTTTGTTTTGTTGTAGTTTCGTATATTTGTTGCACTTGTTGGAGTTTGTGAGTTTGTAAATAGTGGTTGTGGTTGTGAAATTATGGTTTTTGGTGTTGTTTTTGTTCTTCTCCTTGTTGTTTCGAAAAAAAAGGCTTGTAATTTTGTTGATGTTTTCCAACAACTGAGGTTACCTGTTGCAGCAAATTCAGCACTTGCTTGATAGTTGCAAACATCTGCTGAGGTTGCATGGTTTGGTGTATTTTGTTTAAGTTGTGAGTGAGATTTGTGGTGGTTGTGTGTTTGTAGTGAAATATAGACGTTTTGTAGTTAAATTTAGATGTTTTTGTAGTTGTTATTGCTGTTGCAGCAAATTCAGCACTTGTTTGACAGTTGCAAACATCTGCTGAGGTTGCATGGTTAAAAAAAATCCTATTTGGTGTATTTTGTTTAAGTTGTGAGTGAGATTTGTGATGGTTGTGTGTTTGTAGTGAAATATAGATGTTTTGCAGTTAAATTTAGATGTTTTGTTGTTGTTGTTGCTGTCATGCTATGGTTTAGGAAAAGTTTTGATTTTATCCAACAGCTGCTGGATAAAATCAAAACAATTGTTGAGGTTTTTGCAGCAACTGAAGCAGTTGTTGTAGCATATTAACAAGCTGTTGTAAAAAATCAAAACAGTTGCTAAGCTGTTGCAACTGTTTTTTGTATTTCCAACAGATTAAGATTCTGCTGCAACAAGTAATAAGTTGTTGCAACAGCTTCGTAATTTGTTGCAACATATTATTAATCTGTTGCAACAACTGATTACTTGTTGCAACATATTCTTTTTCCCTTTTTACTTTGAATGTTGCACTAATCAATTAAAACTGTTTTTCTATCTCCTGTGTGTAGATAAAATGGCTCCAGTTAAACGAAAAAGGAGAGAAACCAACTGAGGGAGAAAGTAGTAAAAGAGCTAAACTTGTGACTGCTATTTTTCAATCAACAAATAAGGAAAGAGTTAGTGAAACTGGGGCTTCAGAAAGAGAGGAAACCCACGAAACCTCTGTTGGGCATGAAGAAGAAAGTGATAAAAATGAACAAAGTGAAGAAACTAGAGAAGAAAGTGAAAAAGATAATGAAAAATCTGTTAAAGGAGATGAAGAACATGAAGAAAATGCTGAAGGAGATGAAGAAGAAGGAGATGAAGAAGAAGGAGATAAATAAAAAGGGGATGAAGGAGCTGAAGGGCATAAAGGAGGTGAAGAAGATGCAGAAACTGAAAATGGTAATGAAAAAGAAGAAGAATCAACAGATCAGATCTTGGCTGAGTTAAGAAGAAAAAGGAAACATAATGTGGATGCCAATCTTGTTGAGTCTTCTAGTATTGCCACAGATCCCAATAGACCTTCGATTGAGGAGGTCGTCAAGAGTTTCAGCATCGAAAAGTACGGCGTGACGATGCAGCTGAATGGAAATAAGGATTTGTCTGGTAATTTTGTGGTTAGATCAACCATGGGCAAGGGCTTTGACACCTTCAGGGGCATTCTCCGACAGCAGGGGTTGGAGAATTTCTTTAGGTCTAGCTGCTTTGGGCTCTATTTAGATTTGCCTGAAGATAACGGTGCCCGATTTCAAATGACAATGGTTTCTGAGCTTTTGAAGCGTAAGATTATTTCTGATAGAAAGGATGAGATTCGGATCAATTACTGTGGCATGTCGGTTTGCTTTGGCATGAAGAAGTTTGTCATAGTTACCGGATTGAGATGTTATCCTTGTGAGCCTCTTCCTACTATTGTATTAACCAAGCCAGCCCGGACGCCCAAGGTAGACAAGAAAGCTAAGGGTTCCAAAGCTAAGAATGATGTCTCTTTGGTAAACTTAGTGGGAAAGAGCTACACTCAAAAGAAATTGTTGCAAGACTTGGAGTCCAAAACTTTCTCAAAAAAGCACAAAGAGGCACTGTGCTTAGTTTGATTTGTGCATAGTGTTCTTTGGGCAAGAGACGTAAACTACAACATACCGCTTGGATTGATTAAACATGTTGAGGACTATGATGCCTTCAACAACTATGCCGGGGGTTTTCAAAGCTTTAGCTTGACTGTTGAATATTTGATGAAGGATTTGAAGCCAACGGGGAAGACACAAAACCTATATGGCTTCCCTTGGGCTTTCATGGTAAATTTTCTTTAATGTTTTACCCTTTTTTTTAAATTATTTCAATCACTATTTTGAGTTTTAATGGCATCTTTTTTTCTAGGCTTGGGCATTTGAAGTCATTCCTCACCTCAGGTATCAAGTCAAGGAATACTCCAAAGAAGTTACCTATCCAAGAATTCTTAGATGGCTCACTTCCAAGAACAACACAAAATTGAGTGTTGACCTTTTCAATCCCCCTAAGGAAGCTGTAAGCATTAGAACACAACAGATGACTAGGTGTTGCAACAGCTTTTATAATTTGCTGCAACAACACATGCATTTGTTGCAACAAGTTATGCATCTATTGGACAATGTCCAACAGATAATTAACCTATTGTAACAAGTTACCCAACAGATGAATCTGTTATAACATGCAACTAGGTTTTTACAATAGATGAGTAACTTGCTGAAACAAGTTACCCATCTGTTGGAAAATGTCCAACAGATGATAAATCTGCTGCAACAAGTTGACAATCTGTTGGACAATTTCCAACAAGTACCACAGTTGTTGCAACATATCACTTTATTTACTAATTTGATAACTTCTGAATCTGTTACAGTAAGTTTTTACAATAATTACAATAATCTGTTGCAACAAATTACTAATCTGTTGTACAATATCCAACAGATGAGCAACCTACTGCAACAAGTTACCCATCTGTTGGAAATTTTCCAACAGATGAGATACCTGTTGCAACAAGTTACCTATCTATTGGATATTGCCCAACAGATGTGTAACCTTTTGCAACAACCTGTTAACTTATTTTAAATAGGTTTTGCTTTTTATAATTTAGCACCATTATGATATATCTATTTTTTTGTTGTAGGTTGTGAACCCATGGCTTGTCCCAACAATAGACTGATTGATGGGTTCAAAGGGGAATTGGCTGGAGTGACAGCCATTACTAGGGTTGATTATGTTGTATCAGGTGGTGGTGGTTATGTTGTTGTTGGTGCTGGTGGTGATGTTGCTGTTGACGCTGTTGGTGGTGCTGATGCTGTTGGTGGTGTTGTTCAGCCTGTTGATGCTGATGTTGATATTGGTGGTAGTGTTGGTGATGATGTCCCAGCAAGTATTGCTGGGGAAAATTAAGAGATGATGATGCTAATATTGATGGATTTACTCCAGTTTCTGGATTGAGTGATTTTTCCGGATTTGGTGGTAATTTTAGTGGTGGTGGATTGAGTGGTAGAAGATTTGTTGATATTGATGCCGGTACTTCTAAGGTGCCCTCATGTGCTTGTGAGTGCACCATTTGCAAGGACAAAATGGATAATTTGATTAGAAAGGTGGAGGAATTGGTGCAGGCCCAAGAGGCCACAAACACTTCTATGCAGAGATTGATATCCAAGAGGGGTATCAAACCATCAAAGAATCTTTCCTCACCTTATACTCCTATTCATGCTCGGAGGAGGGGCAAATCAATTGCCAAGGCACTTGCATCAATTAGATCAAGAAGATCTGTTGCTACTCCTAGTAAGTCAATTGAGACTCCTCTTCTTGATGTTGGGCCAAAAGTGCTAAAGAATGTGGACATTTTCAAGCCTGTACATGCCCAAAGAAAGAAAAAGGTTGAGACTGCAATCAAATCCAAAAAGAGTGGGAGAATCATGTACTCAATGCATGAATTTAGAGCAGCAGACTTCAAGGCTCTGACAAGCATGGAAATTTGGTGGGAGGATTGGGTAAGTTTCAACACTTGTATATATCTATCTAATTCAGTATGTTGTTGCAACAAGTAGATAATCTGTTGCAAAAAGTTAACTAGTTGTTGCAACAGTTCCTTTATTTTGTTGAATCTGCTGCACCAAGTTAACTAGCTGTTGCAACAAGTAGATAATCTGTTGAATCTATTGCACCAAGTAACTAATTGTTTTACTACTTTTACTTTAGTATGTAGATAAAGTCCTGCTTCTAATGCGTATGAGGCAAATCAATTTCCCTAAGTACTATGATTCCACTGACATAATCCTAGACCTCAACTTTTACAACAACATATCCAAGAGGTACGCAGAATTGACAAAAGAGAGTACAGTTCCAAATGTCGTGTCTCTGAAGGTTAGACATGCTGAATTCAAGTGGGATGATGATATGGTCGATTATTGTAGGGGTGTCAGACCCTACCCGCGAGGTTGTTCATGGGCTGGTGCAAAGAGGGTTTTAATAATGATGAATATTAATGCCACACATTTTGTCACTCTCGTGTTCATGATTGAAGAGGGAGTGGTAAATGTGTATGACTGCAACGTTCCTGTCTATGAAGAATCTGATTTCTTTTGTTTCATGGAGCCGGTAATGGAATTGTGGCCCAAGTTATTGCAACAGAGTGGAATGTTCGCACACTTTCCTGCAAAGCTACTCAATGAATCATGGGAATTCAATAGGCTACAGAATCTCCCTCGCAATGTCACTGGTAGGGCATGTGGTTCGTGGTCAATTGCTTTTAAGTATATATTAGGTGTTCAGTACTTTTCTAAGACATTTTGTTAAGTATATATTAAGTGTTCATTATTTATGATGTGTTCAATACATTATGTTCAGCGGTTTCAGTAATTTTAAACAAGTCACAAAATCTAACAGCTGTTGAAGAAGTTGCAACTACTGACCCATCTGTTACAACAAGTTTTTAATATGTTGCAACGGATGAGTAAGTTGTTGCAACAAGTGTGTAATTTGTTGCAACAGATGGTTCAGGTGTTGCAACATATGGGTCAGTTGTTGCGACAAATCTAACTGATGTTGAAGAAGTTGCAACGACTAACCCATCTGTTGCAACAAGTTTGTAATCTGTTGCAACAGATGAGTCAGTTGTTGCAACAAGATGTAAATTTGTTGCAACAGATGGTTCAGTTGTTGCAACATATGGGTTAGTTATTGCGATAAATCTAACTACTGTTTTAAAAGTTGCAACAAGTTGATAATCTGTTGCAACAAGTTTGTAATCTGTTGCAACAGATGAGTCAGTTGTTGCAACAAGATGTAAATTTATTGCAACAGATGGTTCAGTTGTTACAATATATGGGTTAGTTGTTGCGATAAATCTAACTGTTGTTTTAGAAGTTGCAACAAGTTGATAATCTGTTGCAACAAGTTTGTGATTTGTTGCAACAGATAAGTCAGTTGTTGCAACAAGATGTAAATTTGTTGCAACAGATGGTTCAGTTGTTGCAACATATGGGTTAGTTGTTATGATAAATCTAACTGTTGTTTTAGAAGTTGCAACAAGTTGATAATCTGTTGCAACAAGTTAGAACCATCTGTTGCAACAGATGAGTCAGTTGTTGCAACAAATCTTTCAATTGTTGAAGAAATTGCAACAACTAACCCATCTGTTGCAATAAGTTTGTAATCTGTTGCAACAGATGGGTTAGTTGTTGCAACAAGTTAATAATATGTTGCAACAAGTGCATTATCTGTTGTAACGGATGAGTAACCTGTTTAAAATCTTCACATTTAGTAAATAATAAGTATCATTGGTTTTCGTTGTTTACACCTAAATATGGGTGAATCAAGTAGTTCTCATCAAATTACACCAACGATCACTCAATTTGGGAAGTATACGCTTAGTTGATCATATGTCCTGACTCAGAATATCATCAAATTGGTTAGGAACATTTAATAAACAATAAATATCATTGGATTTTCGTATTTTACACCTAAATATTGGTGAATCAAGTAGTTCTCATCAAATTACACCAACGATCGCTCGATTTGGGAAGTATACGCTTAGAATTTCCCGTCAAATCAATGAAATTACCGTCTAATCCATTAAGGATCTTAGAAGATAAATATATTGATCACTAAATATCATTGAATCCTTTTGTTTAACACTAAATATCATTGGTTCCCTCTGTTAATAATTAAACATATGTGACTTATATCCTAGTTGTTGCAGCAATTTCATGATCTGTTGCAGCAATTACATAATCTGCTGCAGCAATTGCATAATCTGTTGCAGCAATTACATAATCTGCTGCAACAAGTACATAATTTGTTGCAGCAATTGCATAATCTGTTGCAGCAGTTGTTTAACCTGTTGCAATAAGTACATAATCTGTTGCAGCAGGTAACATAGCTGTTGAACAGGTCATATCACTTGTTGGATGAAACAACTCATTCTATTTGTTGGATGAAACAAGTTAAGGACTTTCTGCAACAACTCATTCCATTTGTTGTAAAAACTCAAAACACTATAGGAACTTACTGTAACAAGTCATGTCACTTGTTGAAAAACTAAGTTAAGTTAGTTGCTGCAACAAGTACATAATCTGGTTGGCAAAATCTCAACAAGTTACACAGCTGTTGCAACAGAATTTTTACTTGGTGAAAACTGTTCAGAAATTGCAAAACCGCAAAACATACGTTGGTGATTTAAGCAAGATCAACATATCATTTAAAACAATTTTATTAACAGAAACAACATAAAAATGTCATAAAGTCCAATTTCACAAACACAAACAATAGTAATTATTATTACAAGACATTACAAATTTAACAACTAGGGAACAATTCGATTTGGGCATGTAGTTTTTTATGGCCAGCTATTTTGCATATAGAGCATTTGTTTTTCCTCGTTGCAAGTGATTCCCCGATTCCACGCCTCCTCTTTGTCTGTCTTCTTCCCGGTTTGCTCGGATCAACATGTGGAAGAGGTATTTCTCTCTCTAAAATCTCCATAGGAACTTCCCAAGATTCTTCAAAAGGCACAGGATTCATTTCCTCACAGTATGCAATTATGTAATTCTCCACCCTATAATATGGAGATGAGTAGTCATAAATCCGCCTTCCAAAGTCTTCACCATATTGGACTCGAAGTGCTGCCATAGCATGTGGACAAGGTATTTTGTCCAGGTCAAAAACTCTACAAGTACAAGATCTTCTTTGCAGATCGACTGTTGCAACTGAATCGTGGCCGATGACGCTGAACTTGTAGTTGGAAATTTGATGGGCCAATAACTTATTACCCAAGTTGACAAATTTTGATATTTTTTTTCATTAAGGGAACAAAGATGGTTGGTGAGTCGATGAACTCCATACGCCTCTCATGAAATTTCTCAGTAAACCTCCTGTTTATGGAATCAAATAGATCAGTAATGAGAAATTCTCTTTCAACATTGAACATTGAGTGCACCGACTCAGCATGTTTGTCGTCATAAAATCATACCTGACAAAACAAATATATTAGTGTTGGAACATATGGCTGAGGCTCAGCTGTGTCAAAAATCACAACAAGTGTCGCAACAAGTTACCTATTAGTTGCAGCAGATACGTTACTTGTTGGAAACAGAAATGTGAAAATACCTATTTAGGGGCAGAATGCCCTGCTCCATCTGTGGAATCCAGCACGTTCAAGATGTTCGGCGGCCCCAGGAACCAAATCTCTGATTTGATTGAAATGGTCATTGAAGACATCAATATTGTACACTTTTGCTGCTTTATAAAATTGAGATACGACCGCCCCATTGTGAAAGGTGGTTCTCAAATTTTACCCTAGGTGCCTCATGCAAAAACCATAATGACATGTAGGGAAGACAATTGAAACCGCCTTTTTGATACTTGGATGTCTATCAGAAATTATACACAACTCAAGGGTATCCTCTATATAGCTTCTCATTTGTTCAAAAAACTATTTGTACGAAGCATCACACTCCTTGTCCACTACACAAAATGCCACTGGAAAAATATGATTCTCCGCAGCTTGTGTAACTGCTGACAACAACACTTCTTCGTACTTGCTCCTCAAGAATGTCCCATCGACAGCTATGAATTTTTTCATTTGCGCAAAACCAAGCATCCAAGCCTTATAGGCTACAAAAAAGTACTTGAACTTCCCATTTTCATCAACCTTCAATGCCGTCTTACTTCCTGGATTTGCAGAACGAAGCATATAACGATATGCATCAAGCACCGCATACGTGTGCTCATGTGTCCCGCTTGTCAAAGCCTTTGCAATCTCCATGCCCTTCCAGACCTTCCAATAACTTACCTTACAACCCAAATCTGTACGGATTGATTGATTCATATCTTTTATGGATGGGCCTTTACCGTAAGGAAACTTATCTTTGAAGTATTCACTAATGACTTTCGCAGTAGCGTGTGGATTATGGCTTGTAATGTGCTCAGAACCACATGTGTGATGCTTTATGTAAGTTCTGATAAAAAAATTGTCAGAACTTAAAAGCTTCACAGCCCTCAGCCACCACTTGCACTCCAGATGTACACATATGAAGCAATACACAGTACGCAAATTAATCACCTTCTTGATTCTAAATCTTTCTTCAAGCAAGCAAGTTTCAGCCAAGTGGCTAGTTCTTCCTTGTTCTTGAATGACATTCCTTTATAAAAACCTGTTTCATCATCTTGAACATGGCTAGACTGTATTGATTATGTAGTGCCCAATGTCACACCCCATTTTAACCCGGGTTGATTTAGGAGTATGACGTATTGGTGATTCCTATTTATTTTGTTTTAAGGAGTCGCCACCTAATTAATTTAATCGGTGAATTAGGACACCTAAATGTTAACTAAGGTAAAGTTAAAACTAAACCTCCGTTAATAGTCTACTTAACCAGTGTGATTCTAGGTAAGGGCTCTATATTATCCTAAAGGGAAGGGGTTAGGCATCCTTTAGAATCCGTTAACTACGGTTGTCCGGCCAAACTTAGGTTAATTAATTAAGGTGAAAATTTGTATAAAAAAAGGACGTTAAATGCCATTTTAAATAAAACTTATAAATATTAATAAGGCTTTAAATAAGATGCTATTTAGAAATAAAACTTGCAAAAGATATTTTGCATAAAGAGGATTTTAGATGCTATTTAAATAAAGCTCAAAATGTTGCTAAGACTTTATATGAAATATAGTAAATGCTTTTTAAAATAAGACTTGTAGAAAATATAACGATTTTGCCCGTAAATAATAGCTTTTGAGAAGAGATTTAGCAATTTTAAACTTTATGTGAATGTAGCAATGTAGAAAATCTAAGCTTATAAATAGGATTCAAAAGGAAGTGAGTTTTCTTATTAATTATGCCTAGTTAAAAATATGCATAATTGATTCAAACTTGAAGAGTTGTTTATAAAATATACTTGAGTTTATACTTGCGTATTAGTGCCGTTTTGAAATGTTTATGATAAAAATATGATTCCCTTTACTTAAAATATATAGTCATGCCATTTTTGCAAATCAATTATTCCAAATGAAATAAAACACGAAAAGAAGAGAATAAAACTTATGGAATTAATACCCATTACTAAAACTAAACCTACTAATTCATTAGGATTTATCTAAACTAACAAAACAAAACAAACAAAGAGTTAATTGCATAATACAAATTAAATGCACAAAATAAATAGAGGAGTAGATAATTTAAATGGGATCAGCCCATTTTTTAAAAGAGCGGCTGCAATCGGGGCTGCTGTTGTTGAAATGGGCTCAACCCATTTGTTAAAAGACTGCTACGGATCTGCCTGCTATTGGGCCTTGGCCCAGGATTTTTATGCTTTTTATTTTGGCTGCGGATGGGATTGATGGGGGATGACCCGAGAAGATTGCGTTGGGCTTTTAGCCCAACACCGAATGCGGAAGAAGAACGAGTCCCTCGGGCTCGTATGCGATGGTCATGCATAAAAAATAAAATGGAAAAGGATTAGTATGAGTCTAAATAATTAATAATGCAAATTCATAACTCAAAGAAAGAACTTCAAGTACCACCACGTCAAATGCAAATGCCAGCCAGAAACACTTATAAATTGAACTAGGCATCAGCCTCACTGACAGTAAAGAATACGCCAAAAAAATGACTACAAAGACTAGAACATCCAGCAAGTTACAGGACAGACAAAGCATATAGGAAACATATCATGGGTGCAGGAGTTTACAGAACCCATGAAAGGATACAACTCTCGACAAAAATTAGACCCAAATGTGAAGCCAAATTATATCCTCCAACCCACCAACGAATCGACACAACTTTAAAACTTTCGTACAAATCCATATCAAATTGAACATAACATGTTTCACATCAAATCACCTCGGCATCTCTATGGGCATGCTTAGATCACAACATAAATAAGAAAAGGGATGATTATGTCTCAACTTAACCAGTCCATATTTTCCCCAGTAAGGCTAGCACTTTGGGTTGTGAATATCCCAAGTAAAGAAGAGTATTGAGAAGGGAATTAAATCGTTATGGCTATTACCATCTGGTTTCCCAAAAAAAAAAAAGAATCAGATATATAGAAAGGAAATACTGCATTGGTTAAACTAAAAAAAGCATAGTGATTGACTCAAAGTTGAACCTTACCGATTTTGATAGACCCGAACTTTATCATGTTGACGAAATTACAAATTCCTAGGGTCAGTTGAGGTCAACACAAGAACTAGACAGAACCAAATAAAGGAAGCATACTTATGGCTTTATAATATGGAGAAGGTAAATCCAAATTTCAAGCTAAATAGGAGCGCAAAGTATTCTGGTTCTAAAATGCTGAATCTCACTGCTCTATCAGCCCAGAAATCTAAAAGAAAATCATCTCCCATATAAAGGATGAGAGCTTTGAACAACTAAGAAACAGGATATGCATGAATACCAATGGATAATTATCTAATCTAAAAGGTAATTTTGCTAGCACGAATGCCATTCAAGAGCAAAGGATCAACATACTTAGCACAACCTTCCTTAAAATAACAAGCTGAACTACCACTTAAACCAATAACAATGACTAAATCAGAGATGGTGAAAGAGAAATATAGTTCGTATGGAACGGATACATGAAATTCCAAACTTACGCATATCTACCAACTGATCATGCATACCAATGCCAACTAATACTAGCATCAAATAACCTAACTGAATCGCACAATAATCAGCAAACGACACTTAACAATATCATATCAAATTGGACCTAAAGCACACTCATTCAGACTAATCATCGAAACAAGCATATGGCAAAGATTAACACTAACTTGAGTATCTAACCCAACGTACGAGCAGGTTTGATGCTTAAATCTTAAATCAATTACCAATCAGACAACACGATTAATATACTAAACGCACATGAAGTTAACTGAGTAGAATTAAACTGAGATTAACTAATTTGCATAAAATAACTCATATAAACATCAAACCATAAAAAATGAATTTCAAAGAAGAAAGGAAATTGCTGACCTTTGTCAAAAGGAGATACATTCCTTCAAGTATAATCATTTTAAAGGAATGCCAAACAGTTTTCAAATTATTTTTTGTGGACTTATAATGCAAAATGAAGAAACCAGGGTCATTTAGCACACACAGAGGACCAAATTTGATTTCACATGATCATTTCACACTATTTATCTTCATTAGAACAAAAAAATGATACATAAGTTATTCGATCTTGTTAAAAGAAATGTTACTAGTAACAGTACCAACACTTAGAACTAAAATAACTTGCGAACAGACCACATTAGTCCACTTAGAAATCCATTTCATCTTTTAAAACCATTTTTAGACAAATTTAAGACTTTCATAAGTTAAACCTAAGTGATAACTTATTCAAGTGAAGCCAAACCAATGCAATACAAGTCAGTGTAAAGCCATACAAGGCATCAATAAGACCAACTCAATACAATAGACACAAGAAAAGTTGAGAGAATGAACCTAGAACGCAGAACATCAACACATAGTCCTTTGAACCAAATTGTTTCAGGAGAGTGACAGATGACAGCACTCAAGAACCAAAAAAAACTTTTCCAAACACAGGAAATTTGATCCACAAGGCGATACACACACACACAATTGGTATGTTTTATCAATAGAGAGCCTCAAATATCATTTTCAGAATTCAGCAAAGCCCAACATATATTAAAAGATATCGAAGCCGAATCCCAAATGTTGTTCAGCCTTATTTAGAGAAAAGAAACAGACATAGAAGGCATATGAACTGGGAAAATCATACATCGTATCCTAATCTAAGCATGAAATTGATTTTAACTCAGTCACGAAACGGGACATAATTTAATTTTAGCACTGTATCAATCCATTACAGCAATAGGGAAATAAACTAGAACTCGATATTTTAGTAATTACTTGAAAACAAATAAACAATGCATACTCCCAAAATTACTGGAACTAGAGTAAGATTTGGAGAGCTATGTTGAACTATTTTGGACCATAACCACAAAGAACACACCTCGCGACACTAAAGACTGAAGAAGAGGATAGATTCAAACTGAAAACTGGAATGTAAAACTAAAACACATACGCATTAAATCACATTATCCAATAGCCCATACTTTAATCATTCGTCAAATTGTCCAAACATGAAACCAAAAACAAGTTAAAAAAAAATAGGATTAAGCATGAATAGACTTAACTAAACAGTCATACTAGAAGTATAATACAAATTGAGCACTAATCAGAAACATTCGACACGTCCTAAACTGAACTAAAACAGAACGAAAGTAAACTAACAATACACAACCAGATGAAATAGCAAACCACATCATATCAGCATTTTAAGCATACCCTAACGACAACTAAACTAAACAGCAGACTAATCACATAAACACATTATATGCAAGGACTGAAAAATAAATGAAAGGAATGAAGTTCACTGACCTTCTTCGGGTGCAGCGAAGTGAGGCTTCGAATCTTCGATCTACACTCGAACACTGCCAAATCCGAGTTTGCGATGCTCGGATTCGCAGCAGCAGCAAGGTAAACGAGAATAAAATTGATTTGATATTTTTGATTTGACAATAAAACAAGGCCGAAACTGCTAATAGAACTCGTATTTTTTAGGAATTATAAGCGACTAATTAGAACTTTTCGGGGTTCAAAAAAAAATTGTTTCAGAACCTTAATTTTCAGGGGATTCTGTGATTCGAAAAAAAAAGAACTACAAAATAGGGGTTTTTTTTGGGGTTCAAGAACTGTGATTCTTAGGGGATTTCCTGCGATTTCTGAACCTTTTTTTTTTGCAAGGCAATTTTTGGGGGTTTTAAACCTGTTTTCGTAAAGGGATTCTCGCCTTTTCTCTTTTTTTCTCCAAACGATTTCAAGCCGCGACCATTTATAGGGTTTTGGCTCGTTTGAGTCGAAGAAAAAGAAGAGAGGATCGTGGGGGAAAAGCGGCGTGGTGGGGATGAAGATGATGAAGTAAGGGAGTGGGGGAAAGGGAACGGCGTGGTGGGGAAAAGGGAAGAGGAGTGGCGGTGGTGGGGGTGAGTGAAGAGAGGGCGACAGAGAAGAGGAGAAGGGGGTAGGCGGCCGAAGTGAAAAATGAGGGAAACCCTAAAAGGGTTTCATTTGTTAAATGAAGATCCGGGTCGGGTCGGGTGAATTCGGGTAGTGGGCTGAATATTGGGTTAAAATAGTGGGCTGGGATAAAATGTGGGTTAATTGATTTGGGCTAGTGAATTAAAAGAATGGGCTGGTTGAATTAAAATGTAGACTGATTTATGAATTGGTCCGAAAATAGTATGGGTTGATTGGGCTACTACATTTAAATAAAAGACCTATTTAAATAACTTGTGTTAAAATATTATTTAATATAAAATACGCAATTATTAGTGCTCAGATAAAAAATGGCGTTGTAATAGCCGTGTAATAATATTTCGAAAATCCACAGTAAATAAACACTATTATTTAATTTTGCAAAGATAAATGCGATACGTGTGCGTAAGCTGGTAAAATGCCGAAAATGATAATAATAATAATAATAATAATAATAATAATAATAATAATAATAATAATAATAACAACAACAGTAGTGCGGTAATAGAATAGTGAAACGCCGGTATTGATAAGAGGCTAATAATTATAGTAAAATATAATATATATTTTTTATTTATTTTCCAAAAAATATTAAAAGCGTAAATAGGTATTTCGGAGGAGAGGCGGGACAAAATTGGGTGTCAACACCCAATGTATTGCTTGCAACTTCGGGTATAGGAATCGGGTCATCCCCACTTCTATTATCTGGGATATCCACATCCACCCCATCTAATTCATCATTTAACACATCTTGTTAGTCTTGAGATAAATTGTGGTTCTCTACCGAGCTTCCAACAACGTATACCCTTAAAATAGGCCTAGCTACATAATTCAAATAAGCACGCAAATGAACCTGATCAGTTATCTTAAATGGCAAGACCCTCTAATTTTCAAAAAAGTTGTGCATGTAAGTGATGGCAAGATCTTTTGGTTCACAAGTTAATCTGCAATAGGTGATGATTAGGTTCACAAAATCATCGAACATAACATCTCTTTGGACAGTCATCGCTATCGTCTCTAATGTGTCACTACCTTTCCATCGCCAACTATATCGATTGCTCTTCTCGATCTATTCACTATGGAAATCAACCCCTATTGTTATCGAGTCCCCCATTAGTGGTGTTCGAGGTACCTGAAGATATTTTGTTTAACAAAAAATTGGTCATGAGAGTACATACCAATCTATAACAAAATGAAACAGCTGCAGCAGTTGTTCCGACAAATTATTGACTTGTTGTAACAAGTGGACTAGTTGTTGCAACAAGTAATAAAATTATTGCAACAAGTCACTAATCTGTTGGAGTCAGCTTCAGTTTTTTTGGGGGGAATGTTTCAGACTGTTGAAGACGTCCAACAGATTATTGAGTTGTTGCAACAAGTGTATTACTTGTTGCAACAAGTAATACACTTGTTGCAGCAAGTCAATAATCTGTTGGAAGCAGCTTCAGTTGTTTGGGTTCTGTTTCAGACAAAAACTGAAGTTGACTCCAACAAATAGTTGAGTTGTTGCAACAAGTGGAAAACCTATTGTAACAACTATACAACTTGTTGCAGCAAGTTAATAATCTGTTGGAAGTAGCTTCAGTTTTTTAGATTACGTTTCAGACAAAAATTGAAGCTGACTCCAACAGATAGTTGAGTTGTTGCAACAAGTGGAACACCTGTTGCAACAACTATACAACTTGTTGCAGCAAGTCAATAATCTGTTGGAATCGATTTCAGTTTTTAGGTTCTGTTTTAGACAAAAACTGAAGCTGACTCCAACAGATCGTTGAGTTATTGCAACAAGTGGAATACCTGTTGCAACAACTCACTCAGTTGTTGCAGGTTATTTATTTAACAATTACAACAACTTCATAGTCTGTTGTAGAAGTTGCAACAACCACATTATATGTTGCAACAACTACTGTAAGTTGTTGGAAAATCAATAGATTTATACCCAGGTGAAAAATTGAAATAAAACAGCATTGTTGTACTTACCAAATGAGCGGAAAACACTTATGAAGTAATTGTCAGCGCTACACTAACAAAATCCAGTCAAAAAATTGCAAAATCGGGTGGTCACATTTTTTTCTTTCTTGAGCAACAATGGCGGACGAAGAAGAAGAAGAAGGCAGAACAATGGAATGAGTTATGAAGTAATTCCCAGTGCTACGCGAATGAAATCCAGTCAAAAAATTGCAAAATCAGGTGGTCTTATTTTTTTCTTTCTTGAGCAAAATCCTGTCAAGACGAAGAAGAAGAAGAAGAAACGAGCAGCAGAATAAGAAGAAGAAGCAAGAAGAAGAAGAAACGAAGCAAAAAAGAGAGCCAAAAATGGTGGAAACGGCGCAGGCAAACAGAAAATTTGGCGCGTTTTTTTGGCTCTGTAGGGTTTAGATGGGTTGGGTCAAAGTGTTAAAAATTAAACTTGGGGGCAAAGTGTAAAAAATAAAGCTTGGGGTCAAATTGTTAAAAATATAACTTTAGGGTGAGTCAAAACTCTCTAATCAGTAATCCAAAGTTTATCATCTCTACTCAATTAAAAAAACTAAAGTTACCCCAACTCAATTTTAAAACCTATTTGTCACCTATAATTAAAAGGCCCCAGTTTCTTTATATTTCACCTATTTTCTTACAGTATCATAATGGGTAATCTCATGAATGTTTTTAAATTCTTCTATCATCTCATTTTGGATTCACTTTTTTGTATTTTATTTTATTTTAACATAATAAAAACGTTTAAATGGCTGACTCATTATATTTGTCGGTGCTAAATTTATATTAAAATATTAGTCAACAAATATATATATATATATAATGATGAGAGATATGTAAAAATAATAGTATTAAAAAACCAAATATCCAAAATAATATAAAATGATATTATTATGTAAGATTATTCAGACATTGAAACGAGTTGAAGCAAGCAGTTGGCTTGACTAAAATTGACCAAAATATCACTTTAACAAGTGTGTGTAAGGGTGATCTTTTAAATAGGTTTGATATAAATATCAGTCGAGCTAGATAGCTAAACTCTAAATAAGCAATTGAATTCAGCCTCATCCTCGTCGAATCCAGCAAATTAAATTAATTGTTTGAGACATTTGTAAGATTTTATTAATTTTTTTAATTATAAGTTTATATAATATTTATAGCTACTATCATAGAAATTGAATCCTGACAGTCATAGGAAAAAAAATATAATGCTACTTTGGCGGTCCGAATTCGAAACATTGTGATGATTCTGAGAATGCTGATATTGTTACATATTTGTTAATAATGTCTCTTGGATTTGGAGGTTTTAAAAGAATTCCTTAATACATAATGCAGTAATCCTATTTCGCAAATCGGCATTTAATAAGTTGTTTGAACTTGATTTTTTTTTTTTTTTTTTTTACACATGACTTTTGTGCTTGTCAATATAGATTTGATATTTAATGCTTAAGCAGTTTATTACGTAGTTCAAATACATCCTCTATGTTTATCTCTTTTCTTCTTAGATTTCGTTTCACTTGTGTGCAAGAAAGATGATATATGTATTTTGAAATTTGTATTCAAGAATATACTGACTATTTATGTTTGAGTTTAAATTCAACACATTAATGGTATAAGAAAATATTTGCATAACCAAATTACTTAAGGTTATTAGAGATGAATTTCCAATTTACCAAAAAAAAAGAGATGAATTTCCATGATAAATACTGGAGTATAATTAATAAGTAACATTTTAATTAGTCAGCATCATATGTTAAACTTCATTAATAATATCAAAATACATTATCAATATATACAACTTAAAACTTTTGAGTTTTGTTTACCGGAAAAGCAAACAAAGCTAGACATATCCGAAGTATGTGAGCCACTTTTACCTTTTAACATCTTTTGGTCCACGTTATAAGGTGAGATATTCAGCACTAATTTTGAAATTAATTCTGTACCATATTTAATAAAAGATGTAAATTTATCCCCTTCTACCCAACAAAGTATAAAATGAAGTCCAAACTTAAAATGAGATATCCCACCCATTAACCTTGGAATTATTTGGGCAATTCTGCCTTTCTTTTGAGGTGGTCTTTAAATTTTGCCCTTCGGCTAAACCCCATGGGTTTCTAGGTTCGAACCCCTACGCAGTCAAAATTTTTTAAAAAAATCGCAAGACAGAGTTTAAATTTCGCTATGCCCCCACCGGCATACACTTATGAAGGAATTACCAAACTTATGCCGGACCCGGCATACTTATGCCTTATGGGCAGACTTGGCATAAGTATGTCGGGTCCGGCATAACTTTGGTAATTCCTTCACAAGTTTATGCCGGGTTCGACATAAAAGTATGCCCCCACCGGCATAAACTTGTGAAGGAATTACCAAACTTATGCCGGACCCGGCATACTTATGCCTTATGGGCAGACTTGGCATAAGTATGTCGGGTCCGACATAACTTTGGTAATTCCTTCACAAATTTATGCCGGGTCCGGCATAAAAGTTTGTCCATTAAAAGTATGCCCCCACCGACATAAACTTGTTAAGGAATTACCTTAAGGCATAACTAAAAGTTTGTCTTAAGGAAAAGTTCTACCTTATGAGACATACTTTTGTTTATGCTTTAATTAAAAGTCTGCCTCATAAGGCATAGTTCCTTAAGGAAAAGTTTTGCCCCATAAGGCATAACTAAACTATGCCTTGAGGAAAAGTCATGCTCCCTCCGGCATAACTTTAGTTTTTCCTTAAGGATTGTATGTCGGATCCGGCATACACACCCCCAGCCCTGCCTTGCGAAATTATTTTTTTATTTTATGCCTGAGCGGGAGTTCGAACCCAGAACCTCAGGTATCCAAGCGAATGACAAAACTTAAAGAACACAAATATGAGGGGCAAAATTTAAAGACCACCCCAAAAGAAGGGCAATCCGTGCAAAAAAAAAAGAATTATTTTATCCCATCTCCTAGATGGAATAAATTAGTCCTGAAATTCTAATCCCTGAATAATTTAGTACGCGTATCAAATGACCCCAAACTAATTATAACTAAACTTACGTTCAAGTTGATAAAACAAATTTGTCCCGCCTCACCACTCAACTTACCTTTTTCAAGCTAACATTCAAAAATTAACACAAAAATAAACAAAAGTATGTACAAACTTTTTTCTCCAAGAAAATCCTTTCATATCTTCCATGGACGGGTTAAGCAACTTCAATTAAAGGCAGATCTATCTTTGGATCATTTTTAAAGGAGTATATATTACTCTAAGTGACTTTCGTTTAATATCTACATCTCATTAAATTCAGTAAATAATCTAAAAGTGCCTCCAATTAAGAAATTTGGACCAAAACTTTATTTTTCAAATCCAAATTGGATTAGAAGAGCTTTTTGCAAAGTCTTTTTTTTTTTTTTTAAACAGAAACAACCGTGACTTTTCAGTAACAAGCTCATTTTCAAAAGAATCAAACCAACATATCTTCCCAAAAACAAAAAACAATTAAGATTTCATAAAACAGCATAAATGTGAATTCATTTTGCAAAAAAACCTTTCCAGAAAGTTGTTTGAGGGAAACTTTAGTCTTTCCAAAACTAAACCTATACCAAATCCAAATGGTAGTATCTGAACAACAATAAAATTGGAGCTGCTCCAATGACTTACAAATATCTGATGATTTGAGCCAAAATTTTGTATTATGCACAAAATATTTGCAGATTTCTGAAGAATAAGAACAGTTAAAGAACCAAAGCTCATCTAAGCCTCAAATTTTCTAACAACATAGACTCAATGACTAGAAAAGTTAAATCTACTTTATTGATATATATAACAAGAGACATTTTAAGCAGATATATATTGCTGCAAAAACTTTGTTCGTTTCTTGTTCTTCAACTTACGGAATGCACAAGACTCTATTTGGCGTATTCTCTCCCGGCTAACGCCCATTAACTCACCAATTTCTTGTAAAGTCTTCATCCTCCCGTCAGCTAGTCCAAATCGCCATTTAACGACCTGCTTTTCCCTTGGATTTAAGGTGTCCAATACCTTCTCCAGGTCCTGTCTCATGAACTGCTTGGACAGTATTTCTTCTGATGTGTCAGCTTCAGGGTCTGCAAGCACTTCCTGGAAACCCAAAAGAAAGGAATCAATTAACACAAATATGAGAGCGCAAAAAAGATTTAAAAAAAAAAATGAATGGAATTTTGCACAAAGGGACACAAAACCGACACCCTATATGTGTGCTTTAAAAATAAGGTATTATTGAAGACCCATTTTGATTTGAGTGTCTGTCGTGGGTACAATAACTTTTTAAAATGGGTGCCAATAGGTGGAGTTTTGGCTTGGGTTATTTTATAGGAGACATTTACATACTGGGATGACTTTATTGTCACAACAAATACAAAAGTTACTTCACTGAGTAATTTCCATAACTTGGATGACTATTCAAGGAATTAACTCCACAAAACTGACACCCTAAACAGGAGATAGATGTTTTCAGGACGAACCGAAGGTTTGAGACTTTGATTGAACCCGATTTTCTGGTCGAGTGATCTTGGAGCTTTAGGAGTTAACATCACAGCACTGAGCCTCTTCATTGACAATCCTGTTGCTTCAGCTACTTCCTCATCGTTAGGATGTCTACCATTTTCAGTAAATAATTGCTTTCTCGCTTCCTTAACTCTATAAGTAGCCTCGACCATGTGAAACTGTGAACAAAAATTTCAAAATAGTCAAAAAATGAATGTTGTACAAGACCAATATATAGACATTCTCTCTTTTTAAATACAGTCAAATCTCTCTATAACGGCAACGTTAGTCTAGATATTTGTTGGTTGCTATAGCGAAATGCTGTTATAGAGAATATATAATATAACATAACATGAAAATTGATTCTAAAGAAAACTTCGCCGTTATAGTGAAATGTTGTTATAGAGAATGATTGTTATAGAGAGGTCTGACTATAGTGCCGAATCAACAATATTTAAGTGGCATATTCATTAAAAAAGACGATATTTAAGTGTTATATAAAAAGAACATGTCCTCTTAAAGTTGGATCACGTACTGGCAACCGAATCGTCCTGGACTGATCAGAAAGAGATTTCCTAACAGCCTGCTTAATCCACCAGTGAGCATAAGTTGAGAACTTAAAACCCTTGGAAGCATCAAATTTTTCAGCTCCTCTTACAAGGCCCCGACATCCTTCCTGCATATAAATTTCCAAAAATAAGCATAGATCAGCAGATGATATTTCAGATGGTTTTGATCACTTAATAGAAGTACAGTCTTGAGATAGCATATAATTGCACCATATATATACCTGAACCAGATCTTGAAGATTCATCCCTACTCCTTGATAATTTTTGGCAATAGAAATAACGAGCCTTACATTGCTCTTAATCATTTTATCTTTACAAAGAATGCCATAGTTCAAACGCTTCCTTAGGGTCTTCTGGTCAACTCCGGCTGCAGCAGCCCATTGGGAAAAAGTGGGTTGACCTCCGCAACGCTCTACAAGCTCCACCTCAAGTCTTTCCAACTTCAATAGGTCCTGTATCATTTTGGTGACTGATAAATGGTCTAAAATTGAACAGAAAAAGAACTAAAAGATATTCAAGGGAAGTAGGACACAAACTCCACAGCAATACATAGTACACATATGACATTTGATGCCGTAAACATTCAATTATTCATAGCAGACTTTGTGGTTTCCTTCTTTTATCAATTAATGGACACAGGCAAATTTTGTTTACATGAAAAATATCCTTGAAAAGGATCAGTACAGGATTATTCCATATTAATATCTCAAAAGCCAACACCAAGAATGAACACAAATAGGAGGTCAATAGGAGAGAAGATTCACAAACTATCCAGGAAACTCAATGTACTTAAATCTCATTTTTTTCATTAAAAAAGGAGACAATGCAGCTTCGAAAAGAGCACTGAGCTTTGAGCAAACTTATGAAAGGCAAGTCAAGTGAGATAACAGGAGAGCACATTACATCTGTTTGGTGCTACAAACTTTTCACCTATCAGGTGAAAAACAAAATAAATGAATCCTTTTTTCAGTATTCATAATTTGATCAACCGGCATGTACTTAGTATTCTATTACTAAGACCAAAAAACGGACAGAAGAGGAAGAAGAAAGGAGGAAGAACACTAATTGTCAAAGCAATGCAGATATAAAGAAGAACTTAAGAGAAGAAAGCATTACATGCATTGAAATCCATTCAAGTCAGAATTAGCATACTGACAACATGAAAGAAAATTGATATGTAGTAAAGGAAAAAGGAAGAGGCAAAATCTTAAAAGGAAAAAGAACAAATGCTATATGGTCATGTTGTCTTATAATTAGAAAAAGCTAAAGCACACCTGTATTCCTCCCGAGAACTCCTGTTCTTCAGATGCAGTGAGTAGCCTAGAACCACTTGTAGTTGCTCTCAAGTAACGCAATGGATCCGAGTAATCCACTTCTTGTACTGTAGCACGCTTCTTTCGACTAGTAGAACCAGACTTCACAGACACAACATTGGCTGCAGCTCTCTCTGCTGCTTTCGCTCTTCTGGCCTTCCGCTCAGTTTGACGGTTCGATTTTACAGCTACGACATTTGACAGCTGTGACTGAAGAATTTCCAGTTCTTCAGGTGATGGCTCCACGTCATCAGAATCTGTAAGGGAGTCCTCGAATAAACTACTTTCGCTCCACTTCATCTCACTTCCCTTTAATTCCGCACCACCACCAACTTTCCCTGTCTCACTAGATTGAGCCAGATGAACACTCTCAAATGGAGCAGTCCTAGCTTCAGATAGAGTACCTCTACCAACATTATCAGGGTTCTTTAAATTGTAATGGCCGACTAACATTACAGCATCTTGTGCGCCTTTCAATGCAGCCTTTGCCAAAGCAACTGCTTCAGCGGCTGCAGCAGCTACAACAGCTTCCTCAGTAGTAAGAAAATTTTCTGTAGCTAAAGCTGGTTTAGTGTTCGCCTGCAAACATGACAAATCAACAACTATACTTGTAACAGCATTTTCATGGCTAAATAAGGTTTGCATCAATTAAACGGGAAATAATGTACAATCGAATCAAAATAGGAGACTGGAAATTGGCAAAATGGCACTAAGGTAAATAGTAAGGTTAGGAAATATTGACCAAGATAACTAAAGTTTTTTTTTTTTTTTTTGAGAACATCAACTGACTGTTAGATTACGACCTACTGAAGTTTAAAACTACTTGTGGTTCATATTTCAAAAATGCAAGTACATCTAAAGCTTTGGAAAAACAAATACCTAGAACTACATGTGAAACTTCTTTATATTTTCATTATAGATTGAAGACCTCGGGTTCTTTCAGTTTGTCAAACTTATCTAGGCTATTTATTTGAGGTCTAACCTGTGTAGGTGGACCAACTGCCTCAGTGTATGTCCATGGCCTATCTGGGGCAACTGAACCTGGGTTAGCCTCCAAGGAGAGCAACTTTAGCTTCTGTATATCAAGTACTGTGGTTGTGGCAGTGGATGGCGGTTTCCATGATCTCTCTGCTGCGACTGAACTTGAAAGGATTTCGATAGACGGTAACTGTAGCTTCTCAATGCTAAGCACAGTCGATGTTGATGTTACTGCAGATGTGGTGGATAGAATGCATTGTGTCCTCAAATGAATATGATCTCTACCTTTTGCTGCATTTCAGCCAAGGATGACATTAAGAACCACAGAAGTATATGAACACATTTGGGTTAGCTGATAAGCATTACGTGCTGAAATTAATTTTATAAATAAGCAGTTACGCGTCTAGATAAAAGTGCTTAAACTGATAATAAGCAATTGATGTGTTTGGTAAAAAAAAATGCTGATAAGATGTTCTTTTATAAAATGTAATCTTAATTATTTTTTTTAAATATATAAATTTTAAAGTATCAATATACGGAAAAGATGAACGACAGGTATGGAATGGAGAAGAAGTTAGGAATTTCTGTTTCGGAAAAGGTATCTTGAGAATTAGAAAAATTATAAAGGATAAATAGTAAAAAATTTGGTCAACTAAAAGTGCTTATAAGTTTAGAAACTGTAAGTTGGGGAGGACCAACTTATGTCTTTTGGCTTATAAGCACTTTGGGTGTTTATCAAATGCATAGATAAGCCAAAATGTATTTATAAACCAGTTTGACCAGCTTATAAGCTTAGCCAAACACCCACTATGTCTATAAGATGGATCATTAATAACTTTCACCAATGACTGAAGAAACCCACAAGATCCTATCGAGAAGTTTAACTATGTAGTTTCAAAGATGATTCCTGCTTCTAAGTTTTGCATATGAATAAAATCAGGAAAAGGCAAACTGGCAAGGAGTACCCAGCAGTTGATCACCCAAAGCTAAAGTCGTCTCTGGAAAGCCACAACTTTGTACTAGAGTAAAAGCACCAGATCATAAATCCAAGTTTACAGATACATATTAGGAATTTCAAAAGAAATACTGAAGAGCAAAGCTGACGTCTTCCTCAAAATACAACTAGCACAACAGACGTTTCTACTTAGGTCAGGCTTTCACTTGGATTTAACTGCCAATTACTGATTCTCTCTCTTCAACTCGGTGTGTGTTTGTGAGTGAGCATGCTCTCCTTTGCGCATAACTGCTCTACTTTTGAGTACTGAATGAATTTCGTAACAGTCTAACAATCTAAGTCTATCAGGGCATAATTAATATAATCATCCATGCCAAAAAAACCATATTTGAATTCTAAGCACTTGAAACCAAAACATGATGAACTTAAAACGACAACATTAACTACATGAGGAACACAGCTGCTTTGCAATAAGCTGCAAAATTTTCTTATCCATTATGCTGATAATGAACAGGCCATTGAAATACTAGTTGCTAAGAAATCACAACCATCGAAGGATCCTTTCTCCAATTACTAATATACCCTTGAAATTTTTACAAATTCAAGTAGGGAAATCTCACTCAAATTCAAAATCTCCTCCTTCTTATCCATTTAACTTTACTTGTAATTTTGCATCTTTTTGATGCCTGATTTACTTGTAATTTTGCATCTTTTTGATGCCTGAGGCCTTTAATGAAATCAATTATTTCATCAAAAAATATATAATGACCTACCCTATTATAATGGTCCTGCTTGGTTTCAGAGAAAATGGAACCACAGAACCACTTCCCGAAGGAAAATAATTTACTCATAAGCTAATAACTCTTTGAATGAACTCTACAATTTTCCTCTACAGAAAATAGTCGATGGCGTCCCTATCTATAATAGTACGAAACCTATTTTGACTAGAAACTAAGAAACCTATTTCTATACAGGTCTGACTACAAATCCTATTTAAAGCCCTATTTATATAATTCAGACTACAAATGCTATTCTGACACGAATTAAATAAGCAAACAAATATTAAATCCTAAACAATTTTGGTTTCCTACTCCAACTTTGAATTAGTCTGCCAACACTTCCTAATCCATTTCTCTCCTTCATTATATCAAGATCCAAAAGGACAGACTTTTTGCCATATCATTTACACTTATATGCCAAAATTTGATCTTGTCTTTACCAAAAAACTCCAGGACATTGAAGTTACTCCAAAATTAAAAAAAGATTGCTCAATTCCACTTAAACTAACAACTCATGAGCAGATTAAAATGCAGAAGATTGAACGGATTTTGATGGACAAGCAAATATCACACTATCTCATACATAAAGAGTGTCCAAAAAAAAGCTTTTCTCATTCAGCATTACCACTGAGCAAGAACAAAACTTTCCCAATATTCATCTCATTGACAACATTATTATCAAGAAAAAAAAAACTTACAAAGCTGGATGGATGTGTTCTGTTGAGTTTTGGCACAAATGACAAAAGTATCTGGCAAGCTCTGGAACTGTGGCAATAAGTAAGACATATTGTTTCTACTCTAAATTTATATACAAGCATATGGGGTTCATAAGTAGACACTAATTTACAAACCATTCATTCAAACACTATAGTTTCAAAGATTAATCAGTCAATAAAGCTGCTATTTTTAATCTTGAAAAATGGGGTTTAAGAAAAAACCAGAAAGATACTGAAGAGAAGAAGACTGTGGTAAGGATTGAAGAAGAAAAGGAGGCAAAGGAGAAAGAGAAGAGAGGGATATGTTTGTTAGAAAGTGATAAGTAAAAGGATAACAGAACTTAGCCGATGGATTCTTGAAGGGGGACGAGAAAGGGACAACGAGCTGATTTTTTATTTATTTTTAAAATTTCTTTTTTTATCTGAGCTTTCTTGTCAGCCCTTTTATTGTGAAACCACATCTTTTTGCGCGGATTGCCCTTCATTTGGGGTTTGGTGTTATAAGTTTTGCCCTTCGGGTGATGTATAAGTTTTGCCCTTCGCTTAATATTTTGAGGCTATAGATTCAAATTTCACTCCAGTAAAAAAAATATTTTACAAAATTCTATCTTGAGATAGAATTTGTAAAACTCTGTCATACGATTTTTTAAAAATATTTTGACTGAGCGGGGGTTCGAACTCGAAACCAAGAGATTTTTAGCGAAGGGCAAAAATTAAAGACCACCCCCAAGTGAAGGGCAATCCTGCAAATTTCTCGTGAAACTATTGACACAATAAGCCCATCTATGTATAGATGAAATAGACATAATATTCACAACTCAAGCGTGTTGAGAAGTATGTCAAAGTTATTGGATTCTGGCAAATTCGTAAGCAGAACATATATGGTCAATCTTGTTACACCTTGGAAATTTCCCCGTTAGCGTACCGCGAATAGACCCACGAAGGGTATGACGTATACGACATGTTGACGAGTAAGAAGTAATATTTAATGATTCTAAATGAGATTTCAAAGACATTTGAGCTAGGAGACGAAAGTTGTTAAGAAAAGCAGGGTATATGTTGTGTGTCGGGCAAGAATTACGAGTATCGAATTAATGATGGCTTAATGACATTTTGTAGAAGAGTTATAATGTCCCTTGTATTGGCAATGAAGTGTTAAGTAAGTTTCAAGAAGGACCCATAAGCCAAATATGAGCATAAGCCATCCAAAAGGACGATTTAAGGAAACGTTTTCGGATGATCTGACTTGGAGGGGCTAACACGCCATTATAAGTTTGTAATTTGGAAAAACTTCCTTGATGAAAGTTGTAGCCCTTTGAAATAGATTTCCAACGGTATAATATGGGTCTTGAACAGAGCTGTGTACAAGAAGTTATGCCCATTTTACCGAACGCTGTGCAGAACCGACACCCGTCGCTTCTAGGGTCGCGTGAGAGAGCGCGCGATGGTCCCGCTTCGTGGACCGATCGCGCAACTCTGAGTTTTTAGATGCAGAATGTTGCGCGATGCATCCGCATCGCGGAACCATCGCGAAACAGGTCGATTTCGGGTCAAAATTCGGGTTTACGCGTTTTTTTGTTATATTTGGGGTTGGGGTTTATTTCCCCAACACCCCATTCACGAAAATTCTCTCTAAACTCATAGAGAACAAGTCCCAAACCTCAAGATCTTCCAAGGTAAGTTTTTATCATGATTCTAGGTTGAATTTAAGTCCTTAATCCCTTTCTAACTTGAGTAAACTCTTCTAATCCATAGAGTTAGGATTGGAACATTTTTGTTGGATGTAGAAACCCTAGAACCCGAATTCAAGAGGATTGAACTTCAAAAAGGTAATGTTTCTACTCCCTAATAATTTATGGTTGTGAATTGATGAATTCTTGGGAGAATAGTAAATGGGTTTGATAAGAGAATTATATGAACTATGCTAGAGTTTTGGATTGTTGACTTGGGATTGTTGTATTCATGTGGGTGATGAAGAATGATGTTAATTACACCTAATTGAGATTGTAGAATCAGCTAGAAGTAATAGAGTGGGGATTGGGTGAAGAAAACACCATTAATGAAGGTTGTGGAGCTTCATGCCCACCAAGTGTTTGATAAAATGCTTAAATGAACAAAGCATGGATATTGTTGTTAATATAGAATCCCTATGACTTCTATTGCTATAGATTAAAGTTGAAGGGATTGAAGGACATTGTGATACGCTCAAAAAGCAGGAAGTTAAGGTATGTAGAACTTCCATCCACATGTGAGAATCTCTACGTTCTTCCCCTTGATCCGTTTCGTAAAATCTATGAAGTTCAAATCCTAGGGCATTAAACCCAACATATTGGTAGCCTATAATTATGTATGTATGTACATGAATTTTGTATCTATGTTCGTTATTGTATTCCTAATCTTCCGTTACGGATATTAGGAATCCTAGCTTAATCCATAAATCATGAATTCTTCCTCATGTGTTCTCATTATGTTTATATGAAACTTTATGATTTCATCCAGCAAGTTACAAGCATGTTTTCAAGACAAGTATATATATATATATATATGATTTCGAACTATTGTTATTACTCATGAACCAAAAACATGTTTTGTAAGACTATGACAAGTTATCTTATGAAACTATACAAGCAAGTTATGATTCATGAACACTATGTACAAGCAAGTTATGATTCATGATATACCATGGGCAGCAAATGCCACTATTTTACATGTTCATGTTTTGGGAGTTGCATTAATTACCGAGGAGGGCTTCAGATAGCCTGAAACTACGTAGCCACCGTAGGATGAGGATCGCTCCACCCATGTCCCGGACGATCTCTCATAATGACTGGATCCTTTCATAATTTATCAAATCTCATGTTCCCTGGCGAGGACTGAGTGTTCTGCTGGCGGGACGCAAGCACCAGACCATGGATCGGTTATAAGTTATTGCTCTCCCTACTTATCATGTTTTTACTTATGTTATATATATATATATATATATATATATACATATGTACTCATGCTTATGTTCATGTCCAGGTTTTCAGTTTCAGTTCTTATCATGTTATTCCATGTTCCATGTTGTTTCTTTCGGTTGCTTTACATACCAGTACATTCAATGTGCTGATGTCCCCTTTTTATTGCCCGGGGGCCTGCATTTCACGATGCAGGTATGGATTTACAGGACGACGCTTCTGCTCATTAGGATTGGCACGTACCATCTTATTGGTGAACCCCATCTCATTCGGGGTTTAGACATTGTCCTGCTTTATTTAGTTTTGCATCTAAAGGTATGCTGGGGGCCTTGTCCCAGTAAGTATGTTTCCCAGTCAGACTCACGGTAGAGGTTTCATAGACTAGACAAGTCAGTTATGTCATGTCAGACATTTGGAGTCGTATAGCCATTTTGGCTCATTCATGATTATTTCCGCACTCATGTTTAAACAAGTATTTTTATTAAGTATTATGACTTACTACGTTTTATAAAGGCTCATCATGCATTCACGTTATATTCCGCTTATGTTATGTATCATGATGATTTAGCAAGCCATGTGGTTCGCTCGGTCACATGCAGTCAGGCACCGAGTGTCGTGTTACGTCCAGGCCATGGTTCGGGGCATGACAAATCTTTCCTCTTGGCTTGGTTGCAAAAAATTTTCTTGATTGCCTACTTTCTGAGATAATTATATTATTTAAAAAAGTTTCAGTCTTTATCCCATTTAATTTTTTTTTGTTACTCATTTAGATCTCATAAGAGGACGACTTTGATACCAATTATTGAAACAATGAAGAAAAAACTCCTCCCTCATATCTCGTTCTTCAATTTCCATTATTTCACAAGCAACACAATGCATCCGAACAAATCGACAATCCTTTCTTTCTCGATGTATCTTTAATTGGTTGTAATTTTCTATCAATGTTAGTCTTTTCTTGAGCTAAAAGAATTGGTCTCAACCTATTATGTGATGGGGAAATATAATCGGGAATAGAATTTTCAGCTAAAAACCGTGATATTATTTGAAATAGGGATATCTTGCAAGATTAAATGAGAAACCTAACGCGTAAAACATTCGAGCTGCTAATTTATTGATTGTATTTCTTTCATAGATGCCGAATGATTTCTCTACAGTTCCACCCTCTAGACCCTTTCTTTTTTCTTTCGTAGTAAATCTGTGCCCTCCGAAAGATATACATAATCAACTTTCTTTCTTGCATCAACTTAAATTGATGATTTTTTTTCTTTCAGCTTGTTCATGCTCCATCTTCAAAGCCCTTAATATATCACCACTGATTTCCTTGCAAATTTGAACTCTATGGTTTGATAATTTTAAAAAGATGTACTCTAGCTCTGTTTTATGATCTCGTAACTCTTTTATTGCAATAGTTACATATCAATGTTCTATTTCCGCCACCACCAGGAGCAACCAAAATAGCTTTAACATGATTTCACAATGGTTTATCATCAAAACCTACCCCTACACTTTTATTGGTCTCATAAACTCTTTCCTTTTTTACTTTTAGATGCGGATGATGCCATATTCTCTATGCCCTTTCGTTGGATGAAAGATTTTGTGTGCTGTGAATTTTTTCTTGCTATGGAACAGAGAAGTAAAATGAGATAGAGAGTGAGAAATCGGTATACTTGTCTCTATATTTGGTCTTTGGAGGAAAATGCAGTAAAGGAAAAGACTTCGGCCGACCAAAACACAACTAATTTACCTTTTCGTTGCAAATCAAAAGTACAAGATTGACTTTTCGGCCAAATTTTATGTTTTAACATCATTTCTCTAGCATAGTACGGACTAGCATTGAATGAGTTTTGTACAAATATTATTTTATTATTTTAATTTTTTTAAATTTTAATAGAAAAATAATTATTATTCACACCTCAAACCCCAAAAATCAAACTCATATTAAATTAGTGTGGTAAAGTAAATCTTTAGTTTAAATCTAATATATAATTACATTTAAGGTATTTCCATAGTTCAAAACTTGTACTAATATGAATAATCAAACAATTAAAAAGACGGGATCCCTAATGTAATAGTTTATATATTTGTTATTGATTAAATTAGTCAGATAAAGTCAATAGTTAGTTCCTATCAAACATACAATTACATTTCAAATATTTTGATAACATTAACTGTTATTAATCAATTGCTTTTTGTTTTTTATTTTGTTTGTCTTGAAGTTTTCTTTTTAAAACCAGTATTTGAATCTCTTTTGCCACGTATCTCCTTAATTGATGAGCTATTTATTTTCTTATTAAATCGTGATATTTTTTACAAATAAAATATTAGCATTGATAAGTAAATGATAATTTAATTTATTCATGGTATATTTCTCCTATCAGGTCTCTTCTTAGGTTTGGATAGTTTGAGAAGATTTCACTTGGGTATTTCTTCCGCTACTATCTTGTCGTGCATTATTTAGTGTTTGTTTCAGTAAAATAGTGGTATTAGAGCGTGAAATTTTCTTTCCATCTCACTCACAAAAAAGTTTTACTCACTCAGGTCCTTTAGAAGATGACTCTGATACTAATTGTTGGTTTAATAAAAGAAACTTAGAGATATAACAGAGGAAAGATAAGAGATATCATGAAAACTATTTTATTTAGCTTTGTTGAACTCTACATTTGTAGTACTTGAACATAATCTTAGCCTAGAATCAGAGCCGGCCATTGGGTGAAGCCCACAAAGCATGGGCTTTAGGCCCCACCTTTTGGGTGCCCCATTTTGTACAAAAAATAGTTCACAGTTTTTTTTTTTTTTTTTTAAAAAGGAAAGTACTATTGCATTGCTTCATTCAAAAGGAAAGAGAAGTTTTTGACTGCTTATTTGACCAAAAAAAAAGGGCCCTAAATTAAGCTTTTGCTCAATGTATAGACAGTGGATGTAACAAGGTAATTATATTTTTTCTTTCACCTTTTAAATCAAGATTGTGTAATACTTTTCTACTTCCTTTCTTAATCTTTATAAAATATTTTTCTTTCTTCTCTTTCCAAGACAAACTTCACCTCTATTCATCTTTATTCCTCCAATAGTTTCTTCTTGACAATATTGTGGGTCTTCGAAATAAACAAGAGAAAAGTGTGGCAAAAAATTATTGATCTACTTTCTGGAATATCAAGCAGTGTTGGAAGTATAGGAAGCAACAAATAATTATTTTTTGATCAAGTTCTATTATTTCAATTCTTTAGTATTATTTTTTCATCTAAATTTTAGTTTTCTTGATAATTTTGTTACTTAGCATATATTTTTCTTTTATTTTTATTTAGATTTTAATATGTCTACTAGAAAATGTGAATCCTGCTATTCAAAACTTAAAAAAGAAGAAGAGAAGACTTGAATCTTTGATACAAACCCAAAAAGGAGCTCTTGATCAATCTATAACAAAATCAAAAAATATAGGAGAAAGTTCTTTAGATGAACAAGTCATTAACCTAGTTGAATTAGATGACAATGCCATTCAAGAAGAAAAGGAAAGCACTAGTGAGAAACCTAACATAGATCCTCAAGAAAATCAAGAACTTAATGAACCAAATAATTGTATTCCTAAAGAAATATATGATCCTAGTTAACGGACTAATATTGATACAAAGTTGAGGGATCTATTAGTAGAAAAGGTATCAATTAGAATTATTGAGAAAAAATTTCAAATGATAATTTTTCAAGCCATTTTTCAAATACCCATTATTTTCAAAAATTAGCAAATGGGGAGATACATGAAAGAAAATGGTTAGTTTGTTCTAAAGAATGGATAAAGTATTTTATTTTTGTTGTAAATTATTTAATACAAATTCTAGTTTAGTAACACTAAACTAACAAGTGAAGGTAGTGGAGATTGGAGAAAAGCTTAAAGCTCATGAAATATGAAACGAGCATATTATTAATATGGGTGCATGGATTGATTTAGAAATGATATTGCGCAAAAATAAAACAATTGATAAAGATGTTTAAGATCAAATCAATAGAGATAGAGAGCACTGGAAAAATGTATTGTCAAGAATTATTGTTGTGATAAAAATTCTTGAGAAAAATAATTTGGGATTCAGGGGGGGAAATGAAAAGATATATCAAGAAAACAACGGAATTTTCTTAAGTCTAATTGAAATGATTGTAGAATTTGATCCAATTATGTAAGAGAATATCAAACGAATTAAACGTGATGAAATTCATAATCATTACCTAGGATATAACATACAAATGAATTGATAAATTTGTTGGCAAGTTAAATTAAGAATAAAATTATTACAAAAATTATAGAAACAAAGTATTTTTCAATCATACTTGATTGCACGCCGGATACTAGTCATCAAGAACAAATGTCTTTTATAGTGTGGAGTGTGGACATTTCAGCAACTCTAATAAAGATTACTGAATACTTTTTAATTTTTAAAAGTGGATGATACAAGTGGAAAGGTCTTTTTGAAGTTATTGTGGATATAAAAAATATTGGACTTGATATTGATAATTAAGAGGACAAGGATATGACAATGGATCTAATATGAAGGGGAAACACCAAGGAGTTCAAAAAAGACTTCTAGATATAAATCCTAGATCATTTTATACTCCATGCGGTTGTCATACTCTAAATTTAGTAATTTGTGACACGGCTAATTCTTGCACAAAAGCTATATCAGTTTCCTTGCCTTAAGATAGGAAATAAACCTACCTTTTGGTGACGCAGTATTCCCTTTCCATTCTAAAACTGGTTCTCTCGGAAACTGGAAGCGAACCATTTTCATTCTACAATCAACATTGGCATAGCAAGAAGACAATCAATCCATGCCCATGATAACATCAAAATCCACCATTTTTAGCTCGTGTAAGTCAACCATAGTACGATGGTCACAAATCACAACTACACAATTTCTATATACTCGACTAGCTATTACCGGCTCACCAACGGGTGTAGATACCTCAAAGGGTTTGATCGACTCCGGTTTGACCCCAAACCCACCTACAATATAAGGAGTAACAGATGACAATGTGGAGCCCGGATCTATCAAAGCATATACATCATGAGAGAATACCGATAATATACCTGTGACGACATCGGGGGAAGACTCAAGATCCTGGCGTCCAGCCAGAGCATAAATACGGTGCTGAGGACCGCTAGAACTGGGGCTCTCCCCTACCTCTACCATGGCTAACTAGCACATGTGAACCTGGCCCCATAGGGCGTATAGATGATGAAGATCCGGCTACCGATCCTGAAGGTTGGGTCCTACCCCTACCGCCAATCGAGGGGCAATCGCGCATAATATAGCCTGGCCGACCGCATGCATAGCAAACCTCTGAACCTAGTCGACACTGGCCCTAATGTAACTTCCCACACTGGGAACATCGTGGCACAGGTGGCCTCGCCTAACCCGAATCATCCCTGAACTGAGAACTTGAAGCCTTGAAACTCTGACTCGGCCCGGAATAAGTAGATCTATCAAATCTCTGACCTGTAAACCGTGGAGGCGCACTAGTCATAGCATGGCCTGAATGCCTAGAAAATTGCTATCTCGGCCCGCCACTATACTCACTGGTCGGACCCGAAGATCTAGCCCTCTTGTTATACCTTCTATCATGCTCACGCTCACTTCTTTGCTGTTGTTGGCTTTCTTCTAAATTCTGGGCATGGGCTTGAATGCGTGAAATATCCATATTGTCCTGAAGGGACGCAGTCAAGCACCTATCCATCAAATGTGGCCCTAGGCCTCTCACAAATCGGTGCACTCAGTCACCCATATCTGTTACCATGGCCGAAGCATACCTAGCCAAAGAATTAAAGCGGAGACTATACTCTAAAGCACTCATACTCCCTTGCCTAAGATTCAGGAATTTATCGGCTCTAGCCCGCCGAACCTCTGGAGGCAAGTAATGTCGGAGGAACGCATCCACAAATTCTTGCCATACTGGAGGAGGTGTATTGGCTCCGTGAAGCCATCCAAACTGTATACCAATGAACTGCGACATCCCTCAATCTATAGGATGCTAACTCCACCGATTCAACGTCTGAAGCATGCATTAACCGAAGTGTCCTCAACATCCCATCAATAAAAATCTGAGGTCCTCTTCCGGCTTTGACCCGAAAAATTCCGAAGGGTTCAAGCTAATAAAATCATGGGCCCTTGCACTAACAGCCCTGTCACCTTGCTCCGTACCTTGCTGCTGAGTCTGGGCGGCAACTAACTGAGTAAGTAAATGAATGACCTCTTTTACATCTTGGCCCGAAGCATCCGGTGGAGGAGCTGGAGGTGTTGGAGCTGGGGCTGAGGCTCCCTCATGCTCCTCAGAAACAGGCACCGAATGAGAGGATTGAGATTGAGCCGCATTCTGGGACTCACCCTCCCCAATATCTGTTGGCGGTGCTCTTTCAGCCCGCTTTCCTGCCACTGTCTTGCCCTTTTGGGCTGCCATAGCCTTTCTCTTTACAGGCAATTCTGAACTACATAACACACGATTAAGGAAAGAGAAGTCCTTATATCATAGCTCTATCGCACGATCTTATGAAGAAAGAAGGTCCTTCATTCCTAAAATGCCCGCAACCTCCTATTTATAAGCGTAGCGCGCAACACACCCATAAACAAGACTCTACTGGACACGGCTCGTAGACACACCCTAGGACAGAATTGCTCTGATACCACTTTTATCACGACCCAACCGGAGGGCCATGACGGGCACCCGATGCTAACCCACCCGGGCACCTCTTATCGTACATGCGTATCCACATCTAGGTGGACCACATAGCTTACTCATGAATGCTATACATTAATAATGCTAAACTCACTGGGCAACCCCACATTTATACCATCATTAACAACTGTGTCCATATCAATATACATAAGCCGATGAGGCCATCAATATGATGTACAAAATATAAGCCGGCAAGGCTTCAAGACATCTAACCATATACAACTGTCTACGAGCCTCTAAGAAGAGTAGGTAATATCATATAGGCGGGACAGGACCCCGCCGTGGCCATGTATGTACATAAAAGAATAATACCAAAAGCTGTAACTCCGGATGAGCTCCTCTAAGTAGTCCTTGAATAATAAAGTTATGGATCAAGCCTGTCTCCCTGGCCACCTGTGGGCATGACGCAGCGTCCACAAATAAAAGGACGTCAGTACGAATATTGTACTGAGTATGTAAAGCATAATCAACATCATAATAGTAGCATAAGAAACAACATAAGATAGGAGAATCGGGAGATAGTAGAGCCATCATCATCATTACTTACTTGTCTTTCGTAGGGACCTTCCATTTCTAAAGCGTGCTCGCGTACATACATATACATTCGTGTTCGTGTTCGTGTTCGTGTTCATATTCATATTCATATTCGTATCCATACCATACCCGACCATGAAGGTTCGGTATTTCGTATACCCAGCCATGATAAGGCTCGGTGATCATACATACCTGGCCCTACCAAGGCTCAGTAGTATCTGTACCCAACTGCAGTGATCTGCGCGCAATAGGTATCATACCTAGCCTTATAAGCTCGGTGTTACATAATGGTCATACATACTTAGACACGTATACTAAGGGTCCATAGGCATCATCAACATCATTACCATTATCGTTTTGTTACGTCTATCCTTGGAGGGTTAGCTATCATATAAAGGATGCAATGGAAATCATGAAAGTATCGTGGATCATGAGCTTTAGTAGCTTTAGAGGTAGAATCATTTGGAGGACATTATAGAACTCATGAAAGGATATATATATATATATATATATATATATATATATATATATATATATATATAGCTAAGGAACTATGCCTTATTGAAAGAAGGGTTAGCCTTACATACCTCTTTGTCTTCTCAGCTATCTAACGTTCACCGTTGAAGCTTGAGTAATCTACATTTAGAAGGATTCATGCCATGGTTAAGCCTTAATGATACTCTTAAGTTCAAACTAGAATAATTCATAGTCTAATGAAAATTGGGCAGCATTTCCCCTATTTTGTCAACTTCCACCATATCACAAAACAACTCCCAACAACCACACTAACATCTATAATAGACTCATAATATCCAATTCAAGTAATCACATTACACTAAGCCTTCAATATTCACCCCATGTTCAACTCATACTAACAACTTCACACCCATTTTAGCACATTTTTCATATAACGCTTCTTCATCACCATTATTACCTTCCATAACATGGTTATATCCATATCATACTAAGAATCATGACTCCATATAGATTATTACTCATAAACATCATAAAAGCTACATTTAGACTTCCTTTTCTACTTTCTTCTTCTACCCTAGTCTTTCAACCTCTCCATAGTCTAAATAACATGAAATGATCATAAAACTTACCTTTGATTGAGTAGGAATAACCCTTGGATGGAAATACTTCACTTGAATAAAAAACCTAGCTTCAATCCATAAAGTTTTCTTGACTCTAGCAACCCCTAAGAGCTTCCTTATACTTGATTCCCTTGGATTAATGATATGAGCCTTTGATTTCCCTTGGATTCTTGTATATGAAATGTATGGAATGTTCTAGAGACTTGGAGAGAAGTGGTGAAGTGTGAAAAATGAAAATAATGAAGTGGGATCACATTTATATACTTGAAAAATAACTCAGCCCGTCGGGTGTTATACAGACACTTATACGGTCTGTATAACATTGTACGGTCCGTATAAGTGGCTGTGGTTCACCATCATGAAAAAAATCTTCCTGCTAGGGGTTATACGGACCCCTTATACGGACCGTATAAGTGGTCGTATAACTCCACTTCCCTGAAATAGTTTTCGTCGTTTCGTTTGATCTTCAATCCTTATGGAACCTTCTTAACACTTGTTTAACACTTCATTACCAATCTAAAGAGAGTTACAACTCTCCTTTAGGACATCATTAAGTCAACATTAGCTCGGTACTTTACGAAACTTTCCAAAACACAACATATACTTTGACCTTCTTAAGGAACTTTCTCCTCTTACTTCCAACATCTTTGAAATCTTAACTAGGATCGTTAAATAACCTTTCTTACTTATAGAAACATCGTATTCATCTCACCCTGCATTAGTCTATCTATCACATGACGACATGAATTTTTTTTCAAGGTGTAACAAAAGTCTTAAAAGATAGTATGCCCAGCCTAACTATTAAATCATTGTCACAAACACGGTGGGAAAGTCGTATTTAAATTTTTGAAGCCATAAGATTTCAAACTCCACAAATAAGAGATGCTTTACTAAAATTCGTAGAAGTTAGTGAGGATCCAAAAACTAAAAGTGAAGCAAATTGTTTAGTAGCATATAAGCTTGAAAATTTTGAGTTTTTATTGGGTATGACTATTTGGTATGATATATTGTTTGCGTTTAATCCAGTTAGAAAATCTTTACGATCAAAAGATATGCACATTGATGTTGCCATAGATCAACTAAGAGGTTTGATTTTATTTTTTCAAAAATATAGGGAGGAAAGGATATAATTGCTATGATTTTTGCTAAAGAAATTGCATCTGCGATGAATATAGAACTTGAATTTCGTAGTAAACGTGCAATATATAGAAAGAAACAATTTGATGAGAATGTTGATAATGAAATCACAAAATCTCTTGACGAATCTTTTAGAGTTGATTACTTCTTATACATAGTAGACAAAGCCATTTTTCACTTCGAAATAGCTTTGAGCAATTCGAAGCCCATGCAAATACTTTTGGTTTTCTATTTAGTGGTAAAATATTGAGATCACTAGATGATGAAAAGTTGAAAGAAAAAAAAAATTGCCTTAACCTTGAATCTTCTTTGAAATATAAGAGTAACTCTGATATTGATAGCTTACATTCATTTCTAACAAAATTGACCAATTTTATTTTTCTTAGATTTTAATAGTAGAGTGGTAAATGAGTGCAACAATGGTGCTGCGTGGATCTTACTTGGGCGCTGGATAGATCAAATTGTTATTTTTGGATTATGGACAAAATTTGTCATGCCTAGTCCAGTAGTCACCATTATTAGTCGTTTTCTTGTTGAACTTCTATTTGAGATTCAAAATATTATTAAATGACAACATGAAAATATGTTGAATTAGTTTATAATATTATGAGGTCTTAAATGGAACAGATACAACTATTCATGAAAGGACACGACTATTCTGAAAAGTCAGCTCTCAATTTTTATAAATATAATGACACTCTTGAAGTAGCATAAGAAAAATCTACAGTATACTAGGGCTTTGTTGAATTGAAGGAAATTGCTTTATCCCCCTAAAGAATACATGAGGAATTTCTCTTAAGGACAATGGTATCACGTCAAAGCCTTTATTCTTCAATTTTATCTTCCTATTTTTCTAACAATCTTAAAGAGATATTGAGTTACGAAAAAGATGTTGGTTTCTCAAAAACTACATGTTGTAATGATGATAAATAGAAGTCTGTGTTTCTGGTAGACAAAAGTCGTACTCCGAATAGCAAAACCAAAGAAGACGACATGTTGCCTTCATATTCTTTTATTCCAGTGTGATAAAAGTGAATATCTTGGGGCAATGTTCTTTTAAAAAGTATACAACTGAAGGGACTTAAACAAATTTCTACCCGTCTACATAGTGGTACACGACATGTGAAATTCAGAAAAAAAAAATTATTTGGGTTCCCAGTCTTTTCAAAGTTACTAACAGTGGCATTAATTGAGACTTTGCAGTGGTTCGTGACAATAATAATATCGTATGAAGGACGTCCATTCACTTTCAGGAATGGAATGGATCAACGAAATAGAAAATATTGGGTTTTACTTTCTAACTTCACTCATTATTTATTATGAATTTCTATCCTTTGTGATTTTGTGAAAAATTATTTTCATAAATATTAGCGTAGATGACCCACTTATTATGATCATGAAATGCATTCTAAATAAGTTTAGGAATAACATATGTGTTATGTGTATTATAAATTTGTTATACCGCGCCAAAGAAAATTATCATGTCATAACTATGTTGCATAAAGATCATGTGAATTTTGCTTTCAAGTTACATGATGATATATATGAATTCCTTTATTTTGATGGATAATATCTACACTTGAAAGTTGTTAGAATAATTTGGAATTCAGAGAAATGATAATTTTGTTACTAGATCATTCTGCATTCATTAAAGGTTGAAGACTTTGTCTTCCTATTAAATGCTCATGTGTTACAATATTCAAACACTATAAACTTGGCAACAAAATAATTCACTGGATTTAGTTTGTTCCATATGAGTTATGCAAAGACTACAAAGGATTATTTGGAAGCCCATTTAAAAAAAATTGAAGTCTTTTATTGAAATATATGTGTTATAGGATGAATCATGTAATGATCAATTGATGTTAATTGGATGTTAACATGAGTCACGAAAAGGATATTTGAAATATTTAAAGTGTGTGGGGGTGGGGTGGGGGTTAGCTTATGATTGATAGTCAATAATATTTGAAGAAGTTTAAGATATAAAGTTATTTCTTCAACTCTCACAAAATAGATTTTTAATGTATCTTTGATACGGTAGTCAGTGAATTTGCAACTTGACAATTTTGGTGTCGTTTAGTTGATGAAACTGCCAATTTAATGGTTAGGTTAGGAGTCTTCCTATAAATGTTGTGCTCTCCATGAAATAGTGTCACTTGAAAGGTTGTGACTTTTCATGAAAGGATGTGCTTGTTGAAAGATAGCTTTTTGCATAGACACGACCATTCATAAGCGGGTTTATTAGCACATTGGTCTATAAGTGGTGAATCAACAGATGATATTAAAAAAAATCCATAGCAGGTTGGATTTGTGTCATGAATGATGACGCCATAATTTGTGCATATATAAAACAAAAAGACCGGTATTCCACAATGGAATAAATTTTTTAGCATACAAATGCTTGAAAGAAGCATAATGGTTGAAAAAAAACACATGTTAAAATATTGTGGAAAAAATTATGCAACCGTTCTAAGCTATTTATGTAATTAAGCTACGTTAAAAGTAGCCAGTAATCGGAATACACAATGAGAAGTTTAGGCATAGTGTCTATGGCATGCCTATGTAAAACTTTTATTTTCAGTTGTCATGAAATGATTTATGTTGATCTTGCAAGGTTTATTAAGAAGAAATGCAGTACAAATAAATTGTCAAAGAATAAGACTAAAATCCTTAATTAAACATGAGTGATGTAAACCCAACTTTGAGTTAGTATACACTTTAACAAGGGCAATTCGAATTGCCCTTTTTTGGGGTGGTCTTTAAGTTTTGCCCTTAGCTTGGATACCTGAGGTTCTGGGTCGAACTCCCGCTCAGGCATAAAATAAAAAAATTAATTTCGCAAGGCAGGGCTGGAGGGAGTGTATGCCGGATCCGGCATAAAGTCCTTAAGGAAAAACTAAAGTTATGCCGGAGGGGGCATAACTTTTCCTCAAGGCATAGTTTTAGTTATGCCTTATGGGGCAAAACTTTTCCATAAGGAACTATGGCTTACGAGGCAGACTTTTAATTAAGGCATAACTAAAAGTATGCCTCATAAATCAGAATTTTTCCTTAAGGCAAACTTTTAGTGTTGCCTTAATGAAAAGTTCCGCCTTATGAGGCATACTTTTAGTTATATTTTATGGGGCACACTTTTAGTTAAGACATAACTAAAAGTATGCCCCATAAGGCGGAACTTTTCCTTAAGGCATAATTAAAAGTTTGCCTTGAAAAGTAAAAAAAATAAAATATATGTCTCAAAGCAAAGTCTGCCCCCTCCGGCATAACTTTAGTTTTTCCTTAAGGATTGTATGCCGGATCCGGCATACACTCCCCCCAGCCCTGCCTTACGAAATTATTTTTTTATTTTATGCCTGAGCAGGGGTTTGAACCCAGAACTTCAGGTATCCAAGCGAAGGGAAAAACTTAAAGAACACAAATATGAGGGACAATATTTAAAGACCACCCTAAAAGAAGGGCAATCTGTGCAAAAAAATGCTCTAACAATACAACTTCAACGGGTAATAACAAGTCACTTGTGTTGCTAAAGTACGAGTCTCCTTTTTAAGAGCCTTGATTCCAATATACTACATATTATTATGTAGGGAGCTACAAAGTTGTTAAATGCCGGAAATAACAAGGGCATAGTGACAAACTCCATTGTGCAAACTATTACGAAAAGGTTGATTAGTTTTAATGAAATTAGTAAATGTCTGTAGTAACAAAGACATAGTAGCTAATTTCACCTATTTGAATATTGAAGTGGTGCCACTTCAAACAAGATTTAAAGGGTTGGTCTTGTAAATATTCATGAATCAGGATTGAGTGCATGACCGTAAAAGTGCTAAGAGCAAAATACTAGATTACTTAGCTACTAAATAATATTATGTGTGTGGTACTTTCGATTTGACATTATGAATTGTGGTTCAAATCTTAGGATACCATCAACTTTGTCAACTTTAAAGTATTTACACTAATGAAAAGTTCAAATCTATGCAAGATACTTTCTGGTATGCATAATATTATGAGATAGATTACAAACTAGTGGGAGATTGTTGAATTAGTTTGTAATATTAGGAGGTCTTAAATGGAACAAATACGAATGTTAATGAAAGGACATGACTATTCTGAAAAGCCATCTCGCAATTTCTATAAATATAATGACACTCTTGAAGTAGCATAAGAAAAATCTGCAGTATACTAGAGCTTTGTTGAATCTTGAAGGGAATTGCTCGTATCCCCCAAAGAATATACGAGCAATATCTCTTTAAGGACAGTGGTATCATGTCAAAGCCTTTCTTCTTTCAATTCTGTCTTCCTATTTTTCTGACAAAATATATCTAGTTAGTAATCAGAGCGATGAAAAGTTAAATTTTATTTTGTGGGGGGTAGCCAGGTAATTCTCCACCTAGCAAATGCTTTAGATGACTCCATATGAACCAGTTGCATGCGAACACACACACACACAAAAAAAAAAAAAAAAAAAAAAAACACAGTTGCATAGCAAGTCATATCTGAATTATCATGCATCTTTCGGGTTCGTCAGTTTTCACTTCTCTTCTTGTGTGCATAAAGAAAGGGGAAATCGGGATTCCAGTTGATTTCTTTTGCTCTTCGGAATAATGTTTCTTCAGCCTTTATTTGAAAAATAACATAGCATCTATGGGTTCAAAGCTGCAATACACAGTGGACATGATATTTTCTTATTATCATCTCACACTTGAACGTTCTCGGTTTTTCTTTGCCTGCAGAATTCCATGAATAAAAGGGAAATCAATTGTGATCACAAGCTCAGGACACTATTTGGAGGGAAGGACAAAGTGGGGTTTCTAGAGGTTTCCAAGTTGCTCTCTGCTCATTTCGTGAAGCCTAACCAAAGTAGTCTAACAGTTTGTGGCATGCATGGTCTGTTCATATCAGTGAAATGTGATGACGATGTTTTTCCTACTTTATACATTTCACACATTTGTAGTTGAAAGTTAATGAAACGTAACTTGGAAATGTTAGTATGGTACTGACGTTCAAGTGCCAAAGGCTAGAATCTGAATTAAACGGTGAACTGAATGAGTACAAGACAATGAGACCTGTCAAGCTAGATCTGTCGTAGATCACGAATTGGCATTATCTTTTAAGCAAATCAAATTATAGCTCATTTGTTCCTCGGTGGGCAGATTCGTGGAGAGCTGCCACTCTAGATCTAGAGATCAGAAAGTTTCAAACTAGAGCTTCATGACTTATGAGTTGGCACTCACATTCCTTTTGGTCCCGTGGATTTCGTGCTCTTAAAGCATGTTGCTTTTGTACTGCTCATTGCTCAATATATAACCTAGCAGTCCAGACTCGAACAATATATGGTGTATGCACAAATAGTGAAGGAAGCTGATCTTTTAGTTGTTTTTCTATTTTTTATTCTAGTTATTTTCACTTACTGGTGTAATGCTATCTATTGTGAATTTAAAGTTAGAACTCCAAGAAGTTCACGCTAGAAAATAAGCAAGATGCTCTTTTTCCAGTTTTGTTACTATGCAAACAACTGGAATGCGACAGTCCTTACATCTTACTTCAGATTAAGAATGAGAGAAAAACAATAACCATAAGGGGATCTCATGATACTCATGAAGGAGATTTCATTAATTGGCTCAGACGTGACATTTATATGAACAATGTTCTCCAATTGCCACAAATAATAAGGCAAATTTGCCTAATACTTACCATGAAACTAAACAGTCAGACAAGGAGGTGTCGTATCCAGTGTTCGACAACAGCAGGAGAACCATACCATGGTGTTGTAGCATCATCAGAACCAACAGGTGAATGGTACACTCCGTCCAGAGTGACATTAAGTGCGCCTTTCAGATGAGCTGAAACTTCTGGCACAACTCCATCACCCCAGACATCTGCCTGGCCACAAACCTGGTAAATTATCATATGGAAAGAGTAATTAGGTAACAGATATTTGCTCATGGATAACTCAATGAAAATTAATAAAGACTAGTAATTTGAGCATTATTGCACTCAAGAGAGCTTGTTGTATAAACCTGCTTGTAGCCTTGACCAACAAACCGTGTACGAAAAGTGGAGCCTGTTAGAGTCTCTGCATTTGTGTTGCTTACAGCAGCAACCTCTGTCATTGGCTCTTCGACGTCGCCCATGGCTTCAGAGCTGTATGTTGAACTTGAATCAAAGAAACGCGACCCTTGAATATACCTACACAAGTGAAGTCCATTCGGTTTTACTCAGCCAGGCTTTAAGGTAAGAAATAATTTTTAATCCCGCAAAGAGGTGGTTTTTCTCATCTGTCTAACCCTTGATGGGCATAGGCAAGATTTTTTTTAGGTGCTTTAGCTTGTACTGAATTATAAGAAACCTCGTTAAGTATATCTTAGGTGCAGTCTGTACGTCAATACTCAATAAACAGACCAAGCAGGAAGCAATCCTCAAGCAAGTTAGTACTTATTCCCTCGGTTGTTTGGTGTTTCATTGTTATTTGTTAAAATGCATGCACAAGTATCGGAACAATGTCATATTTCTTCGTTGTTTATTATAATGAGCTGACACTTTTTGCAGATTATACATAAGAGTACAGACTCAATCGGGTCCTTCAACAGGCTAAACCTATGGCATAAAAAAGAATGCAACGTTCTATCAACATCTCGATAGGAGCTCCCACAAATTCTTCTGTAACCAAATGTATACTCTTACAATATGGTAATGCCACAAGAAGACAGTCTCTGCTAGCAAATGCTCGCAAATTGCAGCCAAACCATGATAAATCACATTTTATTAGATTTTGCAGCGTTGAAATCTATGCAGTATGTACCCTCCTAGATAGGGTGGCTGTCAGAAAGAAAGTAGACTTTCGTTGAGCTGAACAAATTAAAGGAAACCCTTACCCAAATCAAACTAAACGATGCTGTCTAAAAGATAGTTCACTGCCATAATTATAATTGCAAATAAATCTGGCAGTTAAGTATCTTCAACAATCCCTTTCACTATCAATGAGCATTAAATGAACTAAATGAATGAATACTTCATTGCAGTGGAAACAGCATTCACAAGAAGCACTAGAAATCAAGCACAAAAAGGAAACACGAAAATTTTAATATTTACCTCCCAGCTATACATACATATCTAAGTTCTGGAGAATAGACAGCTTTTGCACAATTCTCTTCAACGTAATACAAGAGGCCCCTTGTTTGATCAATTACTCCTGGCAAACCTTTAGGTGGTGGCCTAATGAAACCAAATGCAGTGTTAGGCTTATACAGAACGATCTCCCTTAGAAATTCTACCTATTAAATCTAGTAATAATAGTTGCATAGAGATACAAGGTAACTATACGATAAATGAATAAATTTATACATACTGGTGGGGGGTTCCTAGGGTCAGTAACAAGGAAATATCTGAGGAGCCAAATTCCTGCAAATAGAGACGTGCTAGCCATCCTCCAGCTGAATGCCCTATAAAAGATAAAGTTCCATTCCCACCTACAACAAATGTGGCCTGATTATGGGACTGCAACATGTCCTGTTAGGTAAAGAGGACTGTGTAGGTCAATGAAGGTTTGAAGGTCATATTTATAGAGTATGTAAAAGAAGGCACCAACATCTATTATACCTATAGGAAGTGCCAAGCAACAAACTGTAGTCGCAATACTAGGAAAATGAAGTAGAGAAAAAGAAGGATGTGGCAATCAGGTTGACCACATTAATTATTATCTTGAAGAGAAGTATGTTTTGGGACTTGATACTACCTCTAATGAGCAGATAGGACAGAGAATAATGCCTATGTCCAATGTCAGAGCAAATTTAGGCAAAGTAGAAGACTCCAACCTTAAATTTTTGTCAGGTCATTTTTAAGTGGGAGAACATTATTTCCATCTAGGCACACTGGAATGCCAGAATACATATCATGTTTAGCCATGAGGCATGATGTATCAAGAGATGTACTATATACTACATGACTAAAATAAGAAGACCATAACCAATCTACAAGAAAGACTAAGTTATGATTATTATTAGCCCAAAAAAAAAAAGTTATGATTATTAATTCCAGTTACTGATCCAGCGGATAGGAAAAGACAGTCAAATGTCTTATCGTGATCACATTGGCATGCTATTTAGCTTGTGTGAAAATCTGTAGCCTAACAAGCAAGCACAAATGTAAGAATAGATAAGGCATTTGAGATCAGAAAGGAAAGTAGACCAAATGTGGAAATAGATGAGGAAAAGAAAAGACAGAAAGTAAGAACCAGCAATTCTTTTGAGGGAGAGAGTAAGAACCAGCAATTCTTTTGAGGGAGAGAGTATTAATCGAAAATTCTGAGATTAATCATAGTGAAAGTAAACTAATTGGAGAACCTTGAGCCAATTCTTTCGCTTGACTGATGGCTTCATCAATTCTTTTGAGGTACCTGGACAAATTTTTTCCTTAATGTATAGGAATATGTCTTAATAGCTGCTAAGCATAAGAATTTGTTTAGGATTTTCACCAGTCAAGCACTGGACGAGGACGAAGGGTGCCACGCCAATAATTTGTGTCCAATAAACCAGCAGCATTCCTCAGCCAATCAATTCTTGAAACTTTTGCTATTGCTGTTGGTACTCCATACTCTTTCAATATAAGAGCCAGTTTCTCATAGTCATTTGAGTTGTTCCCTAAGCCCTGCAGAAGATAACAAATGTTCTACTCAATCAGTTACTACAAAAGGTATATCCTTATCTTTGGTTCAAGTGTAAATAATATCCTGCAACCAGTGATAAAATTTCAGACCACACCATCTCCCCAAATTGAAGGAATCATAAAATGCAAAAATAAAAATAAAAATTGTTTGTCAGCATGTTGGGCTTAGATTTACACAGCAAAAGACGCAGCTTCACTCAAAAGTTGGACTTCCTGCAACTCTGAAACTGAATTTCAAGAATTGGATAGTGTCTGATGAGAAATCATATATTTAAGTACTCCCTTATTAAAAGTATGTTGACCCTAACAATTTAAACTTTTAGATGAGTGAACAGGTCATGGGTTCAAATCTTACCGCCACAAAAAAGCAAAAAAATATTTTCACGTGGTTAGGCCGTGAAACAACTTTTAAGCTCTTAGATGAGACGGTCATATAATTCAAACACAAACAGAGAAACTATGAGGAGAAAGTGAATACAAAGATAAAAGGGTGAGAATAAAGAAAGCAATGCAAACCGGAAGAATAACAGCAGGACGAATGGTGGAAGAAGTGGTTGCAGTACTTGTTGACAAATCAGCTTGAGAAGAAATGGCAGAGCAGCAGCTGAAGCGCCTTGGAGTAGTATTGAATTTGTATGGTGAATTGGTGGTGCATGGTGACAACCATGCTACACTCATAGCCATTTTCCCCACTTGCCTTCTTCAGCTCACTAACTTTTAAATATTCTACTTTCTTTGTGAAGTTTTGTGGTGCTCATATTCCCACGCCTGTTTCTTGCTATGTCATGTAAATTGTAATATTATACTTCTACTGTCTGAATTCTAACTTTGTGTACACTGAAAATAATACCATCTATGTTAAAACTGTTAAAAGTGACTTAGCAACAACATATAGTTTTGTTTGTTGTCATCTTAATTGTCTTAATTTAGGAAAAGGATTTACTTTCTAGGTCCTTTGTAAGTAGTAATAACTAATAAGTTTGAGGAAAGCTTCTCTGTCGGTTAATTCATGCGCGCCTTGCTTTTATGACCAAAAATGAATATGACCCACACAAATATGATCCACTCAATTAGGCATCCCGAGGGTCACAGACTTGTAAATTTTAACAAACGAAAAGGTTCATTAGATTCATCTTTCCTTTGTAGATAGGGATATATGAATCTTCCCAAACATTAAAAAATGGACAAATACTTAGAAACTTGCAGTAATGGTTAAACTTTTTGAGTGAGCTATTTACGGGCGATTTACAAAAATGATCTTAAAAATAAATGATTTTGAATTTTTGACCCCATTGCCCCATGAAGAAAATATAAATCTATATATATAATAAAGCTAGGCAATAAGAGAGTGATGTGACACCTCTCTTTGGCCAAGAATTCTATTTATCTTTTTTCTCATTTTCTTGACAATTTTTCCTCCTCCATTCAATTAATTTAGCTTATATTAAAAGGCCTAAAAGTCTTTGCCCCTCCATAATCATCTTTATTCTCTAATTAAACTAAGCAATTAATACATATTAATGCCAATGCTTTTTGATCTTCCTATTCGACTGTTTTTGCTCACTTTGCTGTTCATGGCCAACAACTGTTTAAATCTCCAATTAAATTGGACAATTAATACAAATTAATGTCCATTCATATGCCATTGCCATGCCTCAATTCTGTAGTTTTATATTGTGCAAGAAAGTCTAAGTTTCACAAGTTTTTGTTTGCTTTCTCTATGTATATGTATAGTCGAGTATTAGTAGTTATTCGAGCAAATTGTTTACTTCATTTTCAACTATTTTGTGTAACTAGGACAAGATTATAGATTATGTACAGGAAGTGGTTTATTTTTGGAGTCTTATCGCACGTTAATTCTCGATATCGAATCCAAAAGAAGAATGTTGATTTTTACTTTGCATACTCACTGTATTTTACTCTCTTTTTTCCTTTATAGAATCACAAATTGTCTTGTGAGGTTCATGCATGTGCAGTCTTGCCATCATATTCAAATGGACCATTTCCTTACGATGCAAAGGTATGGCAACGTTTTCGTTGAAAATTTACTTTTGAATTTCATTTTTTTAAGTATTTGCTTAATTTATCATATGTATTGACGAGTCTGGTGCACTTGGAGGTATATACCTTAACGTTGGATGCATTTCTTCTAAGGTAATTATATTCACTCTCTAAATTCATAATTTTTTTACTACTGCTTACTTAAATTTAATTTGTGTTACAAAGCATAATTTATTTTCCTATTAGATCTGTTTGGAAATACGATTAGATCTATTCAGAAATTGACACAGTGTAATTTTGAAAGCTATTTGAAACTTAACGATTCAAAAAATAGAGGTCAAAACTTAAATTTTAACGAGAAATGATGATTTGCCTAGCATTTGCTGTGAAATTAAAATTCATAAATGATGTATTTTCATCGTTGCACCCAACAATCATAGCCAACTTTTTTTTTCATCAGCAAAACATAATTCATAATACGTGTGGCAATTGAAAGATCCAAAAGCATATAATAAAACGAAATTGAAAAAGAAGAAAGTGACTACCAGCAGGAAGAAGACGCGCTTCGGATTAATATTAGGATTTTTTAAAAGAAAATGTTATACTTAAATATTCACTCATAAAAAAAATGTTAAATTAATTTATGAATATTTTGTTGGTTCTTTTCTTATTCTTAATAATTTGTTCTCTTTTCCTGTTCCTGGCTACGTTGATTCTCTTTATATTGTCAAAATAAAATGAATAATTATTGTGTGATAATATATATACTTTTTCATATTCTATAAAGTGCTTTTTGTACTACTTTTTTATATATTCTTTTATAGTTTATGACGAGACTTGAGAATATTATCTTTTTGGTTACTTATCTTTATTATTAGGAAGTTAAAGAAGAAAGAAAAATAAAACTTGAGCGGCTAAGTAAGAAAGGAAAAGAAAGAAAATGAAGAAAGAAAAAAGTTAAAGGTTTAAACAAGTATAGGACAAAAATTAGAAAAAGATGCTTGCAGATAAAAACTTATATAAATGTATTAGATGGATTAGAAATAACTATATTTTAAAATTGTTATATATGTGCCAGAAACAGATCGATTTTTCATAAAATTCTTTCTCTCTTTATATTTTTTTAAAAGAAAATAAAGATAATGTTTCACTTTACATAACACAAGTATTTCTAGAAGACCAAAAATATTTCTTAAGTGACGGAAAATCATAGAAAAACATGTAAACTAACCGTTAGTAATATTTGGTAAAGCTTGAAATATTTGACTTTGAAGACCAATCAAAATTTTGAAAAAGAAAAAAAAAACTATATTTGAAAGTCTAATTAACCCGCGCGAAGCGCGGTTAAATTTACTAGTGTTTAATAAATTTTTACTACATGGACAACCTACTTTTGACTTTAAAGATTTGCTTACGAGGCAAGTGGGGATGAAAAGTTCAAAACCAATTCGAGCTCACTGCTTACTAAGTTCATATACTAGCCACATTTAGGTTTTCAAAAAACCCCCTTTTTAACTATATTTTGAGTTTCTAAGGGATCCAAAAAATGAAACTTCCAAAAATATCATGTACTTTAAAGTATATATCCTCTTAATTAATCTTTATGTGATAATATTTCCTTTTCGAAAGTTAATATGACTAATCTTTAAAATTAAATTAGATTAAATTATCTTAAAATTTAAATATTCAAACATATAAAAGATACTGTAAATTGATGTTAATATGATGGAAAAATATATTTAAATTATTAATTAAAATTTTGCATAATTTAAGTTTCAAAAATAAAAGGCGTCACCTAAATTGAGATTAAGAGCCCATTTGGATTGGCTTATAAGTTGGCTTATAAGCTGTTTTTAGCTTTTTTGAGTGTTTGGCTGACCGGCTTAAAGTCATTTTGTGTTTAAAATAAGCTCAAAAAAATAATTGAGTCAATTTGACTTAACTTATCTAAAGCAGCTTATAAGCTGAAAACAACTTATAAGCCAAAAAAAAATAAGTTGGACTATCCCAACTTATTTTTTTTGACTTATAAGCTGTTTTCAGCTTAAAGCCATAAGCCCATCCAAACAGGCTCTAAGAGACTAACATAAGTTGAATTGGAGTATATAAATATGAGAAAGGTTGACCCAGACCCGCTGGCCCTTAACCGACCCATTCATCTTTGAAGCGGCAACAACTTCTCCTCAATATTCCCTGTTTAGGCGTGTACCAAAATTCTCAAAGTTTCTTCCTTGATTGATTCTTGAAAAGGGTGTTGTTTTTAGTCATTTTGGATCAGTAATGGCGACGTTGGTACGGTCAGTTGCTCGTAGTTTGAGGAGAAAGAATTTGTCCTCAATGTATTCCCCCGCCTCCACATTGCAGTCCCATGCCACCAGTTTTGGTCTGTTTTATCCTTCTTCTTCTTCTTCTGCATAAAGCTTTTAATTTCTCTTTTGGGTTCTGTTTGAATGTACTATTGTTGAATTTTGTGTATGCATATTCACATGATGTCTTACTTTTGGTGTTTGAATGTGTTTGCAAATGAATATAACTACGTGAGCTTGCTTATGCTTGTGTCTCACAATGGCACAGTGGTTATTCAACTTAGATTTGGTAAACTTGTTGTGATACCTAATAAAGAGGACATGGTTTTATCAGTTCTGCTAGTGCTCCCCAAAAAGAAAAGAACCTCCTTTTTGAAGAATTAGTAATTTGAATGTACTGTTTTTGAGCATAAACAAAGCTCTCTTTTCTTGTTCAACCATTTGAACTGGGGATATGAATTTTTGCAGCTTTCTGCTGTTTGAGTTAGCCATTTTCTTGAAGATGATGAATAGTTTCTTTGGTAAAGTATTTACATTTCACTTGTTGGAAACACATTACAGATAATCGTTAAAAGAAGTTGGATGTCAAAAAATTAGTTTTCTTTTACTGATTATTAATGAATAGATGCAAACATTGAACTATTCAAAACACAAGGCATAAATACAAGACAAAGAGCCTCCTTTACTGCCACTCTTCAAGGTGATGTTGCAAAACAAAGTGACTGATGACTGTACTGAAGTTGGGTAGTCCCTCTCCCTATGTCCCTACGAATGATAAGGGGGTATCAGGTTATGGGATTATGTTGCATGGACAAACTTTTTGATCTTTCCGTTGGCTGATTGAAACAAATCCCATGTCGACATTACTTTATTTGAGATTTATATTTGTGTTGTATGGTATAGTTAGGAATTTCATGGTTTGCTTTCCAGGTTTTAAGGACATAGCAGAAGAAGATAAGAGCAAGATGGTTGGGAATGTATTTACAAGTGTTGCTTCAAACTATGATCTCATGAATGATCTAATGAGTGGTGGACTTCATCGTTTGTGGAAGGACAGGTTAGATTCCAACCCACAGACAGGAAAAAGTATCATAGTTGAAATGGCAACCATTTCCTGATTATATTTTGCTTCCTTCATTCCTTGACTCAATTTTCAGATTGGTTTCAAAGTTGAATCCATTTCCAGGAATGAAGCATCTTGATGTCGCTGGTGGAACAGGTAATGTTTTAGAATTGAACATCGGTCTCTACTATGTGATTATGTGAAGTTTGGATTAAAATGATAGTTTTAGCGGATCCAATGAAGGATCTAGAAGTCAAAAAGTTTTGCCTTTGAAATTTTCTATTTTAATGTTCAATGGAGGAGCGTGATGCAATAAAACCTCCACCTAGCTGCTCTTCTTCAGCTAATAAGTCTAATTAGAATTTCTCGTCTTTATAGATGTGAATATCAGAACTATAAAATTTGAACCCTGGACTTATTTGTCCATTTTTCTCGATTCACTCAACCTAAATTAACTTAGACGGTACAATGCTTCTGGAAGTCCTTTTATGTATTTCCTCTATTTTTCTTTTATCTGTTTCATCTATTTGTTCACTAGGTTCTTTTTGTGTGTGTGTTTTGGGGTTTTTTTTGGGGGGGGGGGGGGGGGGGGGGGGTGGGGGTGCGCGGTGCTGGGGTGCTGGAGATAAGGCTTCATAAGCAATTTAACCCAAAAGGTCCTTTGGAACTTTGTTGTCAATGACTGAACTTGTGATTGGTGGGTCATTTGGAAAGAGAGGAACAATAGGGTTTTTAAGAACAAGGAAACAATTGTATATTTTTGCTTAGGCTTTGGTGCAACATGGCTCCATTAGATGTATATGATAGTTCAGCAATTGTTGACCTTATTAGCTCATTACACAACTTGTAATGTTCACATCTTTGTTATTGTAACTCTTCCGAGCATTTCCTTTAGGCTGGTTCTATTAATAAATGTTACACTTAGTGGCGGAGCCACAGCCCGGCAAGGGTGTTCAACCGAACACCCTTCGCCGAAAAATTATACTGTGTAGACATGTCAATTATTACATATTACAGACATATATTACATATTGAACACCCTTAATATATAGATTATATGAATTCGAACACCCTTGACAAAATTCCTAGCTCCGCCACTGGTTACACTTACCACAAAAAATCAACACTGAACATTGTGATTGACTGGACTACGTTGATTTGCATTCGAGCTGTGAGTTACATAAAATACACACTGGGATGCTCTAAAAGATTTGATTTAGCTTGGATGCTTAACTAATGGGATTTAGAATTTTATTGGGTTTTGTATGGTCTTATCCCTCTTTTGTCTTGGACGCTAAATTTTCCTGCCTGTTTTACTTTCAGTATGTTGTCTTCGTGGCAGTGATAATTTATTTATGTGTTTCATATTTTCCACTTGAGTGAAAAATTTCCCTAATTTTACAGGGGATGTTGCTTTCAGGATCCTTGAAAATATAAAAAATGTCAAACGCAGAGCTATACAAGATGCTCTTGATGATGACCTGATTGAAGATACTAGAATTTATGTATGTGACATCAATCCAAACATGTTAGGTGTTGGTAAGAAGAGGGCTGAAGAGAGAGGTAAACGCCTGTATTTTTGCTTTATCTTGTTTGCATTCCGCAGATAGTTGGATGTCAATTTGGGGTTTCTAGTAGCGAAAATCAAAGTGAATAAATAATGCTATTCTATTGTTCGACATCTTTTTAGCTTTTTTCTTAACAATATGCAGGTTTTGGACGGGATAAGTCTCTCGTTTGGGTGGAGGGAGATGCAGAAGCGTTGAGCTTTGAAGATAACTCAATGGATGGTTATACAATTGCTTTTGGTATCAGGAATGTTACACACATAGAGAAAGTTCTTGCAGAAGCATATAGGTAATTTCCCAGAAATATTCCAGTAATTCGTAATTATACTATATGGTTATCGTTGTTTTTTGATAATTTGATAAATTATCTGATGCAAAAGCAAATCTCAAGGTACTTATTTTTGCATTTTTACCATCTCTTGGAGTACTGATGCATAGGATTTAAATGCAACTCATGTGAGTGCTTAGTGACAGTTTATATGGTTGATTGCTGCTATCAAAATAACCTTTTTTCTTGTCTCAAGCACCCATCAAGTGGTTATTATGTTAAACTTGATGGTTTTGGTTTGTTTGTCAGGGTGCTTAAAAAGGGAGGAAGGTTTCTTTGCCTTGAACTAAGCCACGTTGATATCCCGGTTTATAAGGACTTGTAAGTTTTTCTTGTCATAGAATGGTTTATGCCTTCAGTTATCTATTATCACCGTGCAATTGTTCAGCACATCGATAAGAGGTCCATGAATATTGTTTGACCTACTCACTTTTATATTCAACTTTGTCCCTTTTTTACCTTCTTTGTTTGGATAAGTTGTAACTGTGCTCCAAAGATTATTTTTCTTTTAATAGCGTCGCCCAAGACAGCTTAGTGGGATTCCTTTGTTTGCCAAATTGTTGACCGAATATAACCCAAGTACGGGGAAAAGGGAAAAGGGAAAAGAAATAAAGCGTTTCCTCAGGGATATTTTGAAGTTTAATAAGCTATGCATTCTGCATTGCTTTTCAGCGGATGCTGCTTTATATACAAGAACTTCTGCAGCCTGGCACCCCCCTGTGCAACTTAGACAACCAATAGAGTTCTCTTGCTCAAGTGAAACTGAAGTTCTTGTGATATTTTATTTTGAAGTCGAAAGATCTAATCCTTGCTCATACGATCAATATGTAGATAACGCGATTAGCAACAGTTCTCTCTGTCAATGGATTAAAAATCAGGTTGTGCATGAACTTTGTTTGTACTACGCTTGCCTTACTTCCGTAATATATGCTGGTTTTCCTTGGGATTGGTTAATAGAAATTTGAGATTTGTGAGTTCATTACTTATGGTAGCGCTAGTACGAATTTTCTCCTGCAGGCTTCTAATTTGCATGTTCTTGTTTTTTCCCCTTTTTCTTCAGGTATGATGTCTACTCATTCTCAGTCATCCCTGCAGTTGGTGAGCTTGTGACAGGTGATCGAGAGTCTTATCAGTATTTGGTTGAGAGCGTCCGCCGTTTCCCTCCACAGGTATCAAGCATGGAACTTACTTTCATTCGTTGCAGCATCAGATAATTTGTTGACAGTAATTGCCCCATGGTGAATCCCGGCTAATGACCTCTACCTGGGGATTGCTAACTATCACCCTTCTGAGAACTCGTATGCATAATTTTGCTTTTTGTGTACTTTGTCTTCCTAGTACGACGAGACTGTAGTTCTTATGATCATGGATGATGTCTTTTCTAAAAGAAAGTTAAATTCTTAAAAGGTGCTTGGATAAGTGAAAAAGTATGGTCAGCACTTCCACCTGCAATAAAAGGAAATTCTTATATGTTGGAGAACTTTCCTTCTCTGCTACTTCTCTTTGTCCTATTTTTTCTTTTTATTTTTTTAAAATGTTCTGCATAGGATAGATAAGGGCATCCAAAGGAGTATATAAATGAATTGGACGATCCCAACCATTGCCTTAAGGTTCTGGGGTTGGATGATTTTCACGGAGTATATAAATGAATTGGACGATTCCAACCATTGCCTTAAGGTTCTGGGGTTGGATGATTTTCACAGATTCCTTCATATGACATCAAAGCCAGCCTTTGGTGCCTGTACAGATTCTTTCATATGACATCAAAGCCAATCTTTGGTGCCTGTCTCACATTGGCATTTAAGATCATGGGTGACCCACATCATGAGATGTATAAAGGAGAGTACCTAAACTTTTGAATCTCTCCACTCACTGCTTTAAAGTTTTTGAGTTGGTTTTTTTAGGAACATTACCAAAGATTCACGTACAATTTGTGCAACTGCTTCAGCTTTTTCACTACTTTTTGCTTTTAATTGTATGCAGGAGCAATTTGCCAAAATGATTGGAGAAGCTGGATTTCAAAAGGTAGAATACGAGAACCTTGTTGGTGGAGTTGTCGCAATCCATTCAGGGTTGAAGTTTTAGAGTCGTTCTCAAAGTTAATGTGGGACTGACTTGGTTTTGGCCTTTATGGCACCTGGAAGATCTCACAAAGAAATAGTTTTATGGTTCACACTTGATAGGTCTTAGCCACATAGATTCAAATTGAGAAAGATGTATTCAATGTATTTTAACATGTTTCTGGGGATGGCTATGCTTTTCATAAGCAGCTGTAGCATGGCCTTTCTCATGAACTGTTTAGAAGAATATAGTAGCTTACAGCAATATTACTATTATTTGCAAGTTTGTGACTTCATAGGAGTTATTTTCTTCTAGCTTCATTAAGTAGATCTGAAGCTCAGTTGTGAATAAGTTGACTGTTTTAGTCAACAATACTCGGTGTTGTAGCTTGATTACTGAAGTATCAACACAATTTTGAAATCAGTTTACAATGAAAAATAGGTTATTTGGCCCCTCTTGGGGTAGTGTCTTCGTAATTATATGCTAATAATTTCATTCTGGGAACTAGACATAATTTTCTCTATTATGGTTGTTCTTACGTCATAACAAATAGTATCTTCATATTTGCTCAATTTCTTCTTTTGCCTTGCATCTTGTCGTGAAAGAAGTAATGAAAGAGAAGTTCGGGATCAAAGCTCATTCGTTGTTCCCTCATCCCTGTATTACTTTCTAGAGTAGAGACAGCTTATGAAACTATTGGACCTGCAGCTGCTACTCAGAAAAGCTTGCCCAACAAAAAGAAAGGAAAAAAAAACAGCATACCCTTGTAATCCTACAAGTGCAGGTAAAGATAATGTTTTCGATAAATTCTTGGCTCGAGTAAAGCATCAACGCAACAAGAAAAAAAAAATAGCAAGACAAACAAATATAGTTTCAGATTGCAAAACTCAAATTTTATTTTTGCAGGTTCAGTCGTTGAAAATTTTCAAATAAACACCCACACTAAACTTTTGCGAATACCAAAAATGGCATTTTCAATCAACACAACTACATCTAAGTGATACTACAACAATTGTTCCAACAATTTCTTCCTGAATTCCTTTGCTTTTCTCGCGCCACTTCAAAAGTCAAAAGAGAGAATTTTTAGCACTTAAATTCTTGAGGCAAAATAAATACATTTTCTTCCATTAGGCATGGTAAAAATAGCTCATGAAAATAAGATCATGGAGAGTTGAGCTTGCTAAGTCAATTTTGTGACAATTTTTTGTGCGGAGTGCCCTTCAAATGCACTGGTCTTTATTTTTTGCCCCTCAAATTGGTGGTCTTTAATTTTTATTCCTTTCGCCTAATACCATGAGGTTTGTGTTCGAATCTCAGCTCAGTAAAAAAAAGATAATTTCGCAAGATAAAATTTTTAGGCCTTAAGGCAGAGTTTTGCCTTCAGTTGAGGTAGAGTTTTGACATGCCTGAAGACAAAACTCTACCCGACTCAAACTCTGTGTGTGATGTAGAGTTTGATTTGCAAACTCTAGCAAAATTCAGAGTGAAGAAATCTTTGCTATATTTATTTTTACCTTTTTTATTTTATTATTATTTTTATTTCTATATATCTATCTCTCCATCCTTACAATGTAGTAGAAAAAAATAGCATTTGTTGGGGGCTCTCCAGCAGTAGCCATGGCTTACTCGTTATACTGTAGCATACCCAAGAAACCAATAAGCTCAATCGTCATTTCATCTCCCCATATCATGTTCAACTCTGTTCACAAATTCGTCCCTCCGGTAACTCCATCACTTTTTCCCTCTCGGTATTGCACATGGTCGTCCGTTTCATCATCTGTAGCTGAGACAGATGAACACTATCGACAAAGTCCTCGACTTGTTGCCAAAGAATATGCTGACCTTAATCTTGCTGACAAATTTACTGAGGTTTCACAAATTTAAATACTCTACTTTTTTTTTTTTTTTTTTACTTCTTGAATTCCAATGTACTACTATGTCTATGGTGTCTATCATTCATACAACATTATCTTATGACATAATTACATACACTCCATGAAACAATAGTTTAACATAAGTTTTTCTGTATGAATGTGACATAATTTTGCCTAATGTTGGGTCCAATTCAGCTATTATTAATTCATTTTGGATTTAACTTATGTACACGGACAATAATATATAGATTTTTTACTCAGTGTAGTTTAACCTGAAATAACATGTTAGTTACCATTTTTATCGGGTTTCTAATTGATGCTTATATTATAACTTACATGATTGTGTAAGTATGTTTTAAACAGTGGGTGCATAAAACTTAAACTCTTCATTTTTTGTACTCCCATCACATAATTTATGGCAAAATTGTGCTGTTGTCGTCATTCTCATTTTTAATATTCCTATCACATAATTATTGCCAAAAGTTGGTCAAGTTGTGCTATTGGTGTAGTCGTTTATTTGGATTAAATTTCATAATTTAATGACGAGAAGGTAAAATGATGGGTTGACAAAGTTGTGTCATAATGAGATTTGTTGCAATATACTTGTGCATTTTTATACTCACATTCATCAAATAATGTAATAGGATGTTGGCAATCTTCGAATAAGGCAGCATGTCAACCCTCTGCGACGTGCTCTCATGGTACACATTATGACTCTTTATATATGTGAAGCTTTCTCTCTTCTTATTACCCCAGCTATAATTTGTCAAACTTCACTTTAGAAAAAAAAAATAAAAAATCAGGTTGCAATAATAGAACATAAATTTTCAACTCAAATGATTTCTTTTTGTTTTGTTGTATAATTTATGAGAAGATTCCTGCAGAAGCACCGAACTGGATGGAGGTGTTCGGGGATGCAACATTACCTCTGATGGTGGATATTGGGAGTGGTAGGAACCTGTTTGCTTTTTGATTTCTTTTCCATTCTGTTTCTACTTATAGTTTATTTGTTTTAGTTTAAATGTTTTCATTTTAAGCTGCAGTCGTTTATTATGGTCCAACGGTTATCTGTGACAAACTTGCTTCAAACTGCCTGAAAGTAGCTGGCTATACAAATAGAATAGCAATTTATGGCTAAACCTTCAGAGGTGGTTAGCTGTGAGGTATTAGAAAATGTAATCACAGTATGAAACTTTGCATAATTTATTCTTCATTTGTTTGCTGTCTTATTTCCTGCATTAATTATAGCGGCAAAACTTATACGTTAATCTTTGTTTGTACTGGAAACATGGTATAAGAATAAGGCACCTAAAATGACAAATGCACCGTTGACTTCTTGGATATTCTATGTATACGTTTTCTGTTGTGCGTCCGATCACAACTGAAGAGTGAACAGTAATGTCTGTTGTAGCTTTTAAGATCATCCGAACGTTGTTCATTTGTAAAATAATAAGAAAATACAAATATTTGAATAATCATTTATTTGGACATCTTTCATAGAGCAAATTGATATCAAATGTAATCCAAGATGACAAATAAGTGATATATGTGTCTATAATGTTAGAGACGACATTCCCTCTTATCTGATGTCCTTAGTGACCATTCCCAACAAAGTAGTTAAGCAATTAGACAACCCGAGGAAGAACTTTCTGTGGAGAGCAACAGTGATAAGAGAATAGGTTTCTAATCAAATGGGAGACTTTAATGAGAGATGACAGAGGGAGGATTGGGGTTTAGGGAACTGCCTATGCACAGTAGATCTGTAATTGAGATTCAGTAAAAACAGAGAGGAGCTATGCAAAGAAGTCTTGACAAATTCCAGACCTAATGTAGGTGTAACCACAACAATGAAGCATTAATTGCAGCTGGTTGGTATCGACTACATGGATCCTTTACTTCCATTTTTTTATGTTCTTACCTAAAATCTACAATGACTCGATTTAGGCCTTTTTAAACAATATCACCCTTTCATTACCTTCAATCATGTTGCACTTACGTACTAGAGTATCTCAAGGTCTATGTACCATCTGAAACAACCTTCATGTTATCCTCTATGTGTTCTATTTGCATCCATCTGTCAGTTGTATCCATTTTTAATTTGTCCAATCTCATATGGCCACACTTTTATCTAATATCTCTATTACATTCATCTTGTGGATATTAGAGATCCAATATTCACTCCCATAGGATATTGTTAGTCTTTCAGTTTATCTCATATATTTTCTATTTTTTTCTCTTGCGTTGATCCTGTAGATTCCATTGTCCTATGGTCTTGTAATTTCTTAGATCTTAGAAAGGAGATTGCAGGTAGTGGGAGATTTCTTATGTGGCTTGCTAAAAGAAATTCTTCATCCATGAATTATCTGGGATTGGAAATTCGGCCTAAGGTATGTCGACACCAACCTTGTCTTGTTAAATGTACTTTCATTCTGCTTATATATTAGTATTTGTTCTCACTTGGCTTCTGAAAATGCGGTATTGTGGTACTTATGGTTGGGACTATCTTTTCCTTCTGCAGTTGGTCACACGGGCTGAGTACTGGGTAAACGAGCTGGGTCTGAAAAATGTGTAAGCCTTGGAAAAATCCTGATAGTCCACTTAGGAAATGTTCATGAAAAGCTGTTAATGTTTATCTAAATGCAGACATTTCATCTCTACGAATGCCATGGTTTCCTTCCAACGACTTGTATCTACATATCCTGGACCACTGATGCTTGTTTCGATCTTGGTGAGTTCCTTTTATGCTGAAAGTATGCAGAAAAGGTTTTTCTTGTGCCAATGACCCTTTCGTGTATTCTTGAATTTTGGTTGACTTAAAGCCTTATAGTTAGTTGCTCATGTCTGCAGTGCCCAGACCCGCACTTCAAGAAAAAACATCATAAAAGAAGAGTGGTGCAGAAGCCTTTGGTTGATTCCATAGTGAATAATTTAGCACATGGCGGACAGGTACCTGCTCGGAGCTTCTAGAGTGTAGATTAGTTGACCATTCTTCTGTGTGCATAGAGCCATAGATTACTTGCTATACTTGTTGATGCTTGTCTCTGTGCATTGTTCAGTTTGCCAACTTCTATTTTGGCTTTTTAGTGCCTGTTTAGTGTATCATTAGGTAGTGCCATAGTGTTTGAACTTTTAAGTGATTCAAACCTAACTTGTATAGTATAACTGTTTAAACATAATACTATTTGATCTTCTTGTGGAAAAAGAAGTACATGATCTGGGACGTCTTAGAATGTGCTGAGAACTATTTTGCGGATGACTCTGATTCCAAGATCATATACTTGCTCCCAGCTACCAGCTCTATTGGATGTTTGGCCCTAGTTACTTCCATCTAGCACCACTGTTATCAAAAGCGAAAAGCGCAAAAAAGCTCTAGTTCGTTGGGGCTTTAAGCACAAAGCGAGCGTGGGCTTTAATTAAAAAGTCTCAAATGGAAAAAAGAATACAATATGTTTAGTCCAAAAAGGATAACAACAACAACAACAAGCCCAGTATAATCCCACCATGTGGGGTCTGGGGAGGGTAGAGTGTACGCAGACCTAACCCTCACCTTGAAAGGTAGGGCGGTTGTTTCCGAAAGACCCTCGACTCAAGAGAGGAAAACAAGACAAAAGGTCAGATAGGGCCAAGTATATCGAAAACAATATGAAAACAAGGAATAACAAAAGCGAGAAAGTCATGGTAGAACAGTCCGGAAAGAAAGGATCATTAACTATTATAGATAAAGAAGATAATCAAAGTACAACAGCCCAACAAATATAAGCAGCAATCAAATGCAGAAATCAAATGGCAATAAACAAATGAGCAAAACTACAACTACTATGGTGAAAGGATAAGCCACCTAGTTCTATCCTAATCTGAGTCCTCCACAACCTCCTATCTAAGGTCATGTCCTCGGTGAGCTGAAACTGTGCCATATCCTGTCTAATCACCTCTCCCTAATATTTCTTCGGCCTCCCTTTACCTCTCCTGAAACCGTCCATAGCCAACCTCTCACACCTCCGCGCTGGAGCATCTGTGTCTTTTCTCTTCACATGCCCAAACCATCTCAGTCTCGCTTCCCGCATCTTGTCCTCCACCGATGCCACTCCCACTTTGTCTCGGATATCTTCATTCCTAATTCTATCCCTCCTAGTGTGCCCACACATCCACCGTAGCATTCGCATTTCCGCGACTTTCATCTTCTGAACGTGAAATTTCTTGACTGGCCAACACTCCGCCCCGTACATTAAAGTCGGTCTAACCACCACTTTGTAGAACTTGCCTTTAAATTTTGGTGGCACTTTCTTATCACACAGCACTCCGGAGACGAGCCTCCATTTCATCCACCCAGCACCAATACGATGTGAAACATCGTCGTCGATATCCCCATCTCCTTGTATAATAGACCCAAGATACTTGAAACTTCCTTTCTTTTGAATGGTCTGGGTACCAAGCCTCACTTCCTTGTCAGCCTCACGCGGTACGCCACTGAACTTGCACTCCAAGTATTCTGTCTTGGTCCTACTCAATTTAAATCCTTTAGACTCCAACGTCTGTCTCCAGCCCTCCAGCTTATCGTTAACTCCGTTGCGAGTCTCGTCAATCAGGACTATGTCATCCGCGAACAACATACACCAAGGCACCTCACCTTGTATTTGTCGCGTCAATTCATCCATCACCAAGGCGAATAGAAACGGGCTAAGAGCTGATCCCTGATGCAACCCCATCAGAACAGGAAAGTGCTCCGAGTCTCCTCCTACCGTCCTTACCCTGGTCTTAGCTCCATCATACATGTCCTTTATCGCTCTAATGTACACCATAGGTACACCTTTAGCCCAAAAAGGATGAATAACAAATATATGGACAAAAAATTGAAAATAAAATAAAATAAAATAAAGTGAAATATTAATTGTTTAGTGTCAAGGAAAGAATGTTTTAGAGCCTTTTTTTTTTTTGGGTAAAGTAATAAAATTTTATTAGTAAAGCATCAAGAAGATGGAAGGTTATAGATGGGCAAAAAGCTGCTTCAAACAAAACATGAAGCAAACATAGTAAAAACCTGTAGAACAGTCTAAAGATATCCCATCTCTACTGTACTAGAGAAAGGGAGCTAACAAAATCCAGAGAGTTATCCCATCATACATGTCCTTTATCGCTCTAATGTACACCATAGGTACACCTTTAGCCCAAAAAGGATGAATAACAAATATATGGACAAAAAATTGAAAATAAAATAAAATAAAATAAAGTGAAATATTAATTGTTTAGTGTCAAGGAAAGAATGTTTTAGAGCCTTTTTTTTTTTTTTTGGGTAAAGTAATAAAATTTCATTAGTAAAGCATCAAGAAGATGGAAGGTTATAGATGGGCAAAAAGCTGCTTCAAACAAAACATGAAGCAAACATAGTAAAAACCTGTAGAACAGTCTAAAGATATCCCATCTCTACTGTACTAGAGAAAGGGAGCTAACAAAATCCAGAGAGTTATCCACACTGTTTATAGGGGCAAAAAAATGCCAACTGAAAAGACTAACTAAACACCTAGCCTTTAAAATGCAAATAGGAGTTGAGATTCCATCAAAGTATCTATTGTTTCTCTCCTTCCATAGGGTCCAAAAAATTACTGCTGGGATCATTGTCCAGATTCTTTTGATGGATTTGTCAACTCTCCAGAGCCTTGTTGACCACACCAAAGCGCACATTAAGCGAGGCAAAGCTCTCATGTTTTGAGCCTCACGTCAGAGCTTAAGCGTGCCTTTGACAACACTGTCTAGCACATGAGGCACTTTTTATCAACTGACTTGTGATTGCACCGACCCCCCCCCCTCCCCCCCCCCCCCCCACCAAAACCCAAAACAAAAATATGAGCTTTCTTGTGTGCAGGAGTTATGTTCTTACGCATTTGTGGCTGCAGTGCTTCGATCTTTATTTTTTTAAAAAAAAAAAAAGGTTCAAGATGTAGAATTACCCCCAAACCTCCTATTTACAGCTGACTGTAGTTGCTTTAGCTGATGATTGTTTTATTTTAATACAATCAAAGAAGTTGTCGTATTAAAAAACAAGATGAAGAGTTGCCGAGATTTATCATTTCCGGTTGTGAAGTGGGGTTCACCTTGGTCTATTAACAATAATTTGAAGCTAATTGCTACAGTGCTTGAAGATGATATTATTTATCTTGGCTTTAGTGGACCATAAAGATTTTGGCAAAAAGAAAATATTGCTGCAAATGGAAAAAGTCCATAGTCCAAGGAGAGAGATAATGATGGATGATACAGTTCATATTAATTACCTAAAGCACAAATGATATTCTAATTGCTGAGGAACGAGAAGCTATGTTCATTGTTGGCTGTATGTACCTTTGACTGCAATGACATCTATATCAATGTCCATTTAAAAAAAAATGACATATAAATCAATGTCAGTCCAGTTAAAGTTGAAGCATCATCAATTGCCCAACTACACATACATTAGTTCCCATTGGTGTCAGGGACTGGACAAGGGAGAGTGAAGGGATATGCGGCATAAGGACTTGGATCCATGGTTATGCAAAGTAGATGACCCAAAACTTGTACCCAAGGTGTTAGCTTCAACTGTCTCAGATCCTTTTAGGCTTTGACCACTTTCTCCAAACTTGTGATTTACTTTGCTTGACATCACCAATATCATGATGTTAATTTCAGTGGTTTCAGTGGAGTAGCATAACACAATGCTTTAACAGGTCGTTATCTGCTCTATTATATGGATAAAATGGTTGCTTTAACAGGTCGTTATCTACTCTATTACATGGATAAAATGGTCTATCATTACCTAACCTTCATGTCAGGCCCTAAAATAAGTCCATTTTGATTTGAGAGCAGTGTACATGGCACAAAAGTGACACTAAGGCCAGCTATTCATCTGATTATAATAACATATAGGTTGCCTTTTTTTCCCTGAATAAAACATGTTTGTTCCATGAACGTACTGCAAATCCTTTTCATCTTATTCTATGTTTTTAAGAAAATAAAGCCCAAAAGGAGCATGCGCTTGTAATTTCTGCTGAGCATCTCATGCATAATCTTTTGTGTTGTATTATTGCCTGAGCTTTCTAATTGATGGTTGGCAGGTCTTTATACAATCTGATGTGCTTGATGTGGCACTTGACATGAGGGATTATTTTGATACTGTGCCTGATAAACTTGTACATGTAGATAGTGTTGATCCAAGTTTACCTTGTGATGGTGATGGATGGGTCTTGAACAACCCAATGGGGATAAGAACTGAAAGGGAGATCCATGCAGAATTTGAAGGTTGCAAAATCTACAGAAGGGTTTACAAAAAAGTTCAACATTAATTCTCTGGTTCATAACTTGCTATTTTGGAGTTAAGGATCACTCAATTTTGTTCTTAGCCTTCTGCTGGGATTAGAGTTTCTAGGATCTTTGAAATGCCCTTCAATATACAATTCTATCTTTGTACAACTCATTCTAAAGCATCCCACAATACAAAGTTATAACTATGGAGCTTGAAGTTCATCAGTTTGACAGTTGAGGGAGTGGGCTTGATGGCACAATGAGGCCCCTTCAAAAGGAGGGCATGTAACCTACATCTCATATGAACACTAGCTCTCTTTTTTCCTTTCTTCTCATTTTTTCTTCATTATATCATTGTAGTTTGTACGATGGAATGTAGTCTTTAGTTGGAATATTAGAAGTTTCTTGGCTAACTACGCTAAGATACTGGTCAATCTGTCATAGTTCATGTTGTTTTAATTTCGCATCTACAAGAGGAACTGTAGGAGCGGACAAGTTCAATTATCTGATCTTTTGATAGGACAGAATATGAAGCTTTCAACGAAGGAGATTCTAAGACATGGCATTTTGGGGCAAAGAGCCCATGTGGTCCTGATTTTGGTTAAGAGAATATTGTGTTTGCTCTGACCATCTGAAAAAGAGGTGGGATAGTGGTGTTTTTCTTTCATTACGAATGATATGCTTCACGTGATTTGTAATCAGAATCGGGGTCAAAATTTGAAGTTTCTGGGTAATGAACTTGCGACAGCATGGCTTGTTTTAGTTGCTAGGTGCGATAATTCAATGTTTATACATATTTAATGAACTTAATACAAATACAGAATCTAAGTAAAAACTACTACTTATTAGGTTTGTTCAAATTCGTGCCTAATATTGTAGCTCTACTCCTGACTTTATTAGTCAAGTATGTGCCTTCAGGACCAAAAAGCTTAAAGGGCCATGCTATGCCGAACCCATGACGCATCAGTGTCTGAAAAGCCAAAATTGCTACATTTTGGCATCACATTCTATATTTGAAGAGAATTGGGATATATCATTCCTTTCAATTAATCTTCACCTTTTTCTTTTTTCCTCTTTTGAATATGCCACTAAGCCAATTATCACCCTTTTGTTTATGTAGCGTTCTTTCAAAGTTGTGCAACTTTCTAATCAAAGCATACAACTTTTATTTATTCTTAAGTTTTCTATTTTTGCCAGAAAGTGACCACTTGCTCAGTTTCACGAGGGTAAAAAACTAAAAATCATCCCCGTTTGGTCAAAAATATTTAACGATGCCACACAAATGTAAATCGCTTTTTCGTTTACGTACTTCTAGACCACTTATGCTTGTCTAAAAATTTGAACTTAATGCATAATAATATTGTCTTATTATAGTTGACAGTTGAAAGTCAAGTCTCGATACCAAAATTTTGGGACAAGTTGTTATACAAATACATCCATATATATCTACATTTTTTGGCACTTGATGCTTTCGCCTCAAGTAAACTTCAGTTTGCTTTTTTAATTTGAAACTCTTAGTTGAGCTAATGGAGATTAACTTTTTGTAGGAAGTTCAAGAGGAAGGAGAAGAAATATCCTCCAATAATGTTTTTACGAAAGTAAAGTTCTTGGTGATTAATAACTTCTCGAAATTATTATTCTAAAATTTCACTTTTCATTGTTCTTTTTAGGTTGGTATAATATAAAGAGAGTGTCAATAAATATTAGACGAGACTTAGAGGGAAAAATTACTGAGGCTTCTCATTCATACAAATACAATGTACAACTCATATATAATACAAGTAAGAGGAGGAGCTCTAGGTGAAACCAACTCCTAGAAAGTAGTTACAAAGGAGTCCTAACTACAAGAGGTTGCTGGTGATCCCTTATCGAATAGGGTAGGTCCAATACCCCCCTTGCAAACCAAAGGTGGGTTTGTCACTTTGAGTTGTCCCGTAGAAACTGGAATCTGGCAGTAGACAGCGGCTTCGTGAGTATATCAACTACCTGATCTTTAGAGGAAAGAAACTGAATCAGTAAGTCACGTCTGGCAACTTTGTCGCGGACAAAATGAAAGTTGATCTCGACATGCTTGGTGCGAAAGTGAAAAATCGGATTAATAGATAGATATGCAGCACCAATGTTATCGCACCAGAGAATAGGAGCACGAGGCAGTTGAAGTCCAAGCTCAAACATCAGTGATTGAGTCCATGTTAATTCAGCAGCAGCATCTGCCAATGCTTTGTACTAGGACTCTGTTGACGAACGTGCCACTGTCCGTTATTTCCTTGAGGACTAGGAGATTAAATTTGGACCGAAGTATATTGCATAGCCTCCTGTGGACTTCCGATCATCAATGCTACCAGCCCAGTCGGAGTCAGTGAAATCCTGCAATTGAAGAGTGGAAGCTTTCGAAATAAAAAATGCCATAGACTTGGTGTGTTGAAGATACCGAAGGATTCGTTTCACTGCAACCCACTGATTTATCGAAGGATGATGCATGAACTGACACACTTTGTTCACTACAAAGGAGATGTCCGGTCTCGTAAGTGTGAGATATTGAAGAGCACCAACAATTTGTTTGTAAAGACTCAGATCATCAAAGTCGGGGCTATCACCCTTATGAAGCTTCACAGTAGTTGCCATAGGAGAGCTCAGTGGTTTGCAATTAAGCATACAAGCTCTAGTGAGAATACCAATAATATATTGTGATTGAGAGAGCCAGAGACCATGGCTGTTACGTTGCACCTGAACACCAAGAAAATATTGAAGCGGACCGAGATCTCGTATGGAAAAGGCACTGCCAAGTGCTCGAGTAAACGAGTCAAAAAATGAAATGATATTCCCTGTGAGTACAATATCATCTACATAGACCAATAGATAAGCGATAACATTCCCATGAGAGTAGATAAATAAAGAGACATCAGTTTTAGATGTTGTAAAACCAACTGTGATGAGAAATTGATGAAGCTTGTTGTACCATGCTCTTGGGGCTTATTTAAGACCATAAAGAGATTTGTGAAGCTTGCAAACGTAAGTAGGAAATTGAGGATGAACAAAACCTGGAGGTTGAGCCCTGTAGACAACTTCTTGAAGCTCACCATGGAGGAAGGCATTTTGAACATCCAATGATAGAATGATGCGGATGGTGGTGGGTTTAACAACCAGACTGAATGTTTCATGATAATCTTGGCCCTCAACCTGATGAAATCTTTTGGCAACTAAACGAGCTTTATAGCGCTCAATGGTACCAACAGAGTTCCTCTTTATGCGAAAAATCCATTTGCACCCTAATAAGTTCATGGAGGAATTAAAGGGAACCAACGACCATGTTTGATTTTTGAACAAGGCTGTCATCTCGGATGACATAGCATCACGCCATTCTTTGAACCTAGAGGCCTCTGTGAAGGTGGTAGGCTCAGTGGAAGGAGGAGAAGATGTAGTAGTGGCAACTGTGCAAGCAAACGAGATGATGACTTGCGTTTGAACACCGGACGTAGCTGCATAGTGTGAGATCGTTGAGGTGGTTTGGCAGATTTTGGGTTACTTTTGGTCATAAGGTACGGAGTTGTAGGGGAAGGTTATGTGAGAGTCGTAGAGGAATCAATGACTGGAATAGAGAGAGTAGAGGAATCTATACGTGCAGGACTCAAATTATCAATAGGAGAGGTTGAGGGAGAGGAAGGTGAGCTTATAGGCACTAGGGAGTTACCAGACGATAGGTGAGGAGTAGGAACCTAGGTGGTAAAGTGACCGGAGCTGAAGCCCAGGGATGCATAGTGGTATGCGGAGGTGGTCCAAGAATAGACTTGTTGGCAAAGGGAAAGTGAGATTCGTCGAAACGAATATGTCGTGCAATATATAATCTTCCTGTGGCTATGTCAAGACATCGATAACCATGATGTGATGGACTGTACCCTAAAAACACACAAGGTTGACTCCTAAAATCCATTTTGTGGCGATTGTAAGGACGGAGGTACGGGAAACAAAGACATCCAAACGCTTTAAGAAAATAATAATTTGGTGGAGTGTGAAATACAACTTCAAATGGTGATTTCCCATTATTAGTGGGCATGGGAAGTCGATTAATCAAATAAACGGCAGTATCAAAAGCAAAGTGCCAATACTTTGTGGGAGTGTAGCTATGTGCCATGAGACTTAATCCAGTTTCAACAATGTGTCTATGTTTGCGTTCAACCTTGCCTTGTTGTTCATGAGTGTGAGGGCATGAAAGACGATGAATTATGCCTAACTTTGCACAAAGGGTCGATAAAGGACGGAACTCACCACCCCAATCGGTTTGAATGACCATAAGTTTTGTGTTAAATTGCCTTTCAACAAGAATATGAAATTGAGAGAAAATGGACAAGACATCAGATTTTCTAAAAATTGGATAGCACCAAGTATAACCAGAGAAATCATCAACAAATACGAGAAGAAAATGATGACCTTGAGATGATAGAAAAGAGGAAGGTCCCCAAACATCTGCAAAAATAAGTTGCAAAAATGAAGTACTTTTATTAATACGAGACGGAAGAGACAGTTTATGGGACTTGCCAAGTTGGCAAGACGTACATAAATTATGTAATCTAAAACTAGAACTAGAAAGCTTATGCGTGGACAACACTTGACTAAGAACTTTCTAATGCGGATGACCCAATCGAAGATGCCAACAGGAGGATGAGACTTTTGCGGCTGTGAGAGCTTTAGGATGACTTGAGGACGGTGGCTTGATAGACATAGTGTAAAGTCCGCTATCACTCTGACCGGAAAGAAGTGGAATCCTGGTGTCCCGATCCTTAACAAGAAAATGAGCAGGGTGAAATTCAAATAAAGCGTTATTATCTTTAGCAAACCTTTGAACAGAGAGAAGAGGCTTAGTTATAAAAGGAACATGAAGAATCTAATTTAAGAAAAATTTACGATTTGAAAGATTTGAGAAAGAGGCACTACCAGTACTTTGGATCGGCAAACCTTGTCCGTTACCAACACGTAGTTGATCCGGACCTCTGTATTCTCAACATGAGTAAAGCTTGATAGATTAGGTGCAACATGATGAGTAGCGCCAGTATCGGGGAACCAGTTTTGTGTCAACTGAATTGGTGCCTGATAAGTGAGATGAGCCGAAGGATTTATAGTGTGATTGTAGCGTTGGAAACAAGTCGCGACTTGGTGATTTGTACCATTACAGATTTGACACTTGACTCGTCCATCATTGTTGGTATTCCAAGATTGACCCATAGGAGAATAGTTATTGCCATAGTTAGTTCGTTGATATTGATTTCGGCCACCACGACCCCCTCGTCCCCTATGCGATCTGCCGCGACCTCTTTGAGAGTAATTATTAGTGTGTCTAGGGTGTTGTCTATCACCATTGAAGAAGCGTTGAGCAACATGGGCTGCTGGAGTATGGGATGTATCAGTAGAAGCAAGTGATAGGGAGGACATGGAGGAGCCGTGGATAAACTCATGGTTCAATAGTAGGCTATGGAGCTCGGAGTATGAAACTGGTTCAGATCGCGCAGATAATGCAGTAACAATATCCTTGAAATCAGAGCACAACCCTTTAAACACATAAATATTGAAATCAGAAGTATTCAACTGTCTCCCTGCGACCGCTAACTCATCAGACAGAAGTTTTGCTTTTTGTAGAAATTGTGAGACAGTGAGGTCATCTTGTTTGAGGTTTTGCAACTGCATATGGAGGTTAAGGACTCTAGTGTTAGAAGGAGAAGACAAGGCTGCTTCTAATGCATCCCAAATATCTTTGGATGTATTCAGCCAATGATGATGGGTATGGTTTCTTCGGAAAGAGAAGATATGAGGAGACTCATGATTATTTGATCTTGTTGGATCCAAGTGGTATATTCAGGATTGTTTGTAATAGTTGTCGAACCTTCAATTGTAAGAGAAGAAGGTGGGCATGGCATGGATCCATCAATGAAGCCATGAAAGTTTTGACCTCGCAAGAACGACAACAATTGCATTTTCCAGAACAAGTAATTGTTGGAAGTGAGTTTAATGGAGATAAAGTGGTGTGCATGATTAAGAGGATTGAAAGAGGGAGAAGAGGACATGACAGGAACTGTTGAAGAGGGTGAAGCGCCGGAAACAGAGGACGTCGAAGAAGAGTCCAAACTGGCTTCTGATACCATATTAGACGAGACTTAGAGGGAATAATTACTGAGGCTTCTCATTCATACAAATACAATGTACGGCTCATATATAATACAAGTTAGAGGAGGAGTTCTAGGTGAAACCAACTCCTAGAAAGTAGTTACAAAGGAGTCCTAACTACAAGAGGTTGCTGGTGATCCCTTATCGGATAGGGTAGGTCCAATAATAAGCAACACATACCCGTCATACTTGAAAGAAACTTCTCAACATATGGTCCAACAATCTGATATATGTAGGATGTGAAACTATACAAGAAGAAAATCTCATATATCATTATTAGTAACTTTTATTATTTCTTACCTGAATTGTTGACACACATATATATTCACACACACACACACATCTTCTGCTTGATCTTCTGCCCCGTCATGCATATACACATGTTATTTTCTTTGAATCATTGTTAGGCGGGAAAGATTTGGTGAACTAAACCATTGCATGAGTAGTACTAAAAGTTTGAACGTTAAATCAAGTACCTATCTAAATACAATACTAAACAGTTTAATAAGTAATTTTTATGTTAAGATGCATTACGCGTTTATTAATAGTCATAACATAATTTCTTTATTATTTGATAGAAACTAAGAGTCCACCAAATAAACAGTATAGAGAACCAGGTTCTCTATCTGTTCCCTCAAGTAAACGACAGAAAGTAAATAACAAAAGATATTTACGTGGAAAACTCCTTGCTCAAGGGATTAAAAATCACGACCTACCCCAGTAGTATTTCCAATTTCACTAAACTGAGCAACTTCAGATTACAACCTATTGCAACCTAGGAATTAACCTCTTAATCCCTCACCCCTTACAATAAATCTATTGTAAGCCCTTTACAATGACTCTATTGCAAAGCTACAAACCTTGACTAACTCTAGCCAAGAAACCAGAAAAAAAAGGTTGAAAACTGTCCTACAATGGCATTTCTTGAAAATTGTGTAGGATTACAAGTACAAAGCAAAATGACAAAGACTCAACAAACCTAAGGACTTAAGACATCTTCAGTGTCGGGATCTGGTCCTTAATCGTGGCAGCTTTGTTCTTGAATGACCCTTGAGCAGAGGCGGCTAGCACTTGAAAGAATCTGATTTTAGGTTTTGTAAGTGTTAGGTTGATCCTTGTAACATGTTGTGTATATAGGAGGGAGCATGTGAGAAGAGATAAGGACAATTCATCTTTTGGTTTGGCCACTAGCAAGCTGCAGCAGTGCTGCTGCAGTGCTGCTGCAGTGCTGCTAGTCAATACAGTGCAGCAGCAACTTTACAGCTATAGAGTTGATTGTACGACAATCAAGGAAACTGATCAAACCTGATCCCTTATCTGGTTCTTCAGATATGTTTGGCAAATCATCAAAACATGGAATAACATAACATATCATATTCTTTTGTTTTTTAATGTACGTATCAGTCCATTTTAAAGATGGTCATTTTTGTACTACATATTTTTCTTCTTTGTTTGTTTGTTCGTTGTTGTAACTGGTTTTTGGATAAGTGTGTAACCATATATTGCGTGTACCTACCAAACTCGTCATTAAGATGTATTTCTTCCTTTGTTTTATAAAGTGAAAATTCTCATTAAAGTATTAACAATTTACAACTTGGACTAGACTCCTTTATTATTAAGGGGAAGACATCTTTTCTTCTCTTTCGCTATCATTTCTTTTTGCTTTTTTCAACCTTTTGACTTGACTAAATTCGATTTTGTGCTAAGCAATTTACGATAGGTTAGAACGCTCCCTGCCCAAAAAAAATCTGCATTTCTGAAATTTGAGCTCAATGTTTTTTACTAAGAATGGAGGGATGTAATTATTATCTGTCGTGAAAATATTTCATTCAATGATAAGGAGATAAATATAAGTGACAAAATCCTTTTAACCAATTGTCACAAGCTGGTCTTTGTCCAACAAAATCAGTCGATTCTAGTAGCCTGTTTGGCCAAGCTTCTAAAAACAGTTTATTTTAAAAAGTACTTTTGCCTAAAAAACAGTTTGTGTTTGACCAATTAATTTAAAAAGTACTTTTGAGCAGCAATTAGTGTTTGGCCAAACTTTTAAAAAGTGTTTCTATGTGTATTTTTCTCAAAAGTACTTTTCAAAAAAGTGCTTTTGGGCAAAAACTATTTTTTTTAGCTTCTGAAAAACTGCTTCTGCTACTCCCAAAAACACTTATTTACTCCCAAAAGCTTGGTCAAACACCTCACTTTTTTTAAAATAAGCACCTATTAAAAAAATAAGTATTTTTGGGGGAAAAATAAGTTTGACCAAACAGGCTATAAGTCAATTTTGATGTTTTGGAATTTTTTGTTAATTAATTAAAAAAGAATTGTATATTTGTTTAATATTCTATCCATTTAACCAAAACTTTATTTAAGTATAAATTTTAACCAGTAAGATCCGCTTACTTTATTCCTTGGGACACTCCATGCATACGTGTGCAATCTGAATTCTCTAATCAATTACCATTACATAAATATATTAGTATACAAAATTCCACAAATACTCCCCGTTTACTTTTACTTATCCACTTTAAACTTTTTACGCTGTTTAAGAAATAATAGATAAAATATATAATTTACCAAAATACTCATTAATTGGTGCATAGTTTTATTAGATTTCAAAAATGATTTGAAATGAGTAATTAATATTATGGATAAAATAAAAATAAAAAAATTATCTTATCTTGATATGCTAAAAATTATAAGTAAAAATAAAAATTTATTTTTAAAATACTAAACAAGTAAAAGTGAACGAGGGAGTAAATAAATAAACCAATAATAAATGAAAGAAGAAAAAGAAATACCCCATAAAAGGTGACACGCAGAAGTAACGCGTTATAGGAAATTGTGAGAATAAGATTCCTATATATATATTTAGAAAAAAGAAAACGTGTAATTTAAAATTTGATTTGTATAAATTTACAAAAAATTCTGAAATCAATATATTACAAGTTTCAAACTTCAGGTGGTCTCTGTGTTGAACAAGATTGAACTACATACTTTATCACCAAATTTCAACAAGGTGATTCCTTTCTTCTTCTTTCGTTAATTTAATGTATTTTTGGTATTTGGGTTTTGAATATAATCTCTTTGCCAAATTTGTGCTTTATTTTTGTGATAATTTCAAGATTTTTATTTTGTTTCTTGGTGGGGTTTAGCCGTTTAGGTGATAGAATTTGTTTCAGTTTTGATTTGGTAAGGTTTTGTTTTTCCTACTTTTTTTTGGCTTGAAGTATGCAGTATTAATTAATTTCCTGTATATCCATGTTTGTATTTCTGTGTTACAGTATAAGATCTTTCTTTGTGTTCTGCATGTGATCATGTATTTGTTTTGCTGCATTGATCCTTAGTTATGCTTAAGGGATATGCTTATTCTTGTTTTTCAGCATGAAATAGGCCTAAATCTGGTGGTTTTAGATCTTTGGTCCTGTATCCCCTCCAGAGACGGATTCCAGAGCCGGATCGAGGATTTATATTTTATGGGTCCAATCTTAAGATTTTTCGTATTGGGTAAAGTTATAAGTTCATATATACTAGTTATTACAATTTTAATAATCTTTTACACAAATTTATGCTCCGCTTCAAAAATTAGGGGTTCAATTGAATCCCCACTTACAATGGTAGATACGCCGCCACCACCTCTCTCTCCAGAGGTGGATGCAGGATTTAAATTCTATGACTTCAACTTTTAAGGTTCTTAGCATTGAATTCTATTACATTTTTAAACTTATGGGTTCATATATACTCTTTATTGCAGTTTTATGAATTTTTACATATGAATTTATCATCCGCACTGAAGAATTGGGTCCATATGAACCCCGTACTGACAAGCTCCATTCGCCAGTGTCTCTCCCCTAAACTCCCATTAGAAAATTGGGGGAAAAGAACTACCCAAATCTCTGATTTAGCATGGTAGTGTTATAGTTGTACTAGTTTGATGATTGATCTTCTGTCTTGAGGGTGGAAGAGATGGAGCTTTTTCCTCCCAATACCGGGCAAACAATTTGTGTTGGTATAGAAAAAGTTGATCTTGTCCGAGGATGTAGTTTTGTACAGCTTCTTCGTTGTGTTTGTGTAATTATGCTCTCTTTATAAAGATTCAATTAGATATTCAGCTTATCAAGTTGTGACATCCTGAGTTGTTGTATAAAATCAGGTTAGTTATTCATGACCTTTAATAAAAAGTCAAGATACAGTAATGAGTTTAATGATAGCATATAATCCAATTGGCTTCAAGGACAGTCTGAAATTTGTTTGCTGTTCGCCAAAATTTTAGTTTATTTGGTTGAAATACACTCGCAGAAAAAGATTTTTGACTTTCTAAGGGATCTTTCCCCATCTGCGCCAGTTAGATTGATTGACTATAAGGATCATGCTCTACTTGTATTAAATGTTCTCCTTGATGAGTGACTAAGTAAATTCATAGATTAAACATAGATCCGATTGTGAAACAAGGTTATTGAAGTTGCTAGTCGATGGAGGTTGGGTGGTATTCAATTTATGGGAATTAATAATCTCCTTTTTATCTAACTAAATTATCCAGTCTGAATATTTACATCGTTATTGTTCTTGTTACGGTCCAGGCTCTGATAATCGAATTAGAAAAGAAAATGGGGGACAAGCATGATGACAAAGGACTGTTTTCTCATCTTGCTGGATATGCTATGGGTGGTCACCACGGAGGCTATGGCCACGGGGCATATCCACCTCAAGGATATGGATATCCACCACAAGGGTACCCGCCTTCTGGCTATCCTCCTCACGGTGGATATCCACCAGCAGGATATCCTTCTCCTCACGCTGGATACCCACCACCTGCATATCCTCCACATGGTGGATATCCGCCTGCTGGTTATCCTACCGCCCACTATCCTAGTCCATCACCTTCACATCATGGTAAGTCATTGCTTCTCTGCTTTTAAATCTTTTTCAAGATGTAATTTCCTCTGTCTATTTGCATATCCCGTGTTCTCTTTCACGTTGATTTTCTGATTAATTGCATTTTTTTTGTGGTACCTTGACTAAGTTAGTGAATTATATGTAAGGAGTACAACGAGATGATCTGAAATCTCAAGGGTGATAGTCCATACTCCATAGGGGATTGAGAGCGGAGCATTAGACCTGGCCCCTAACATTTAGATCCTTAACTTGCATAATTGCAAGGGGAGGGCAATGTCCCTGGCATGTAGCTTACGAGTGGTTTGCTGCAGATGGGTTTCACATGACCGCAAACGCATGATCTGATGATCAGATTTTAGTTTTAGTTTGGATGTGCTTTTGTATATATGCTTCCTTGTTTTGTTTTCACATGGATCTTCACCATGGAATTGATATTAATTTTACTAGTACTTGACTTATATATATATATATATATGTGTGTGTATATATATATATATATATATATATATAGATATAGATATATATATATATATATATGTATATATATATATACACATATATATATGTATGTTTTCTTATGTTTGATGATCAATTATTAGTTTTGGTTTTTCTCAGCTTTGATAGACTAACATGAACGATACCCCAAAGAGAGTACTGGCATCTCGTGTATATTAGTAATTTGTTTTTCTCCTTCTATCTGTGTATGTCTTTGCATTTTCCTTTTAGAATTCATTATTTGACAAGTGAATCAGTGGCGGAGCCATGATTTTCACTAAGAGGGTGCAAAAATACAAAGAAGTACACGAAGTAGCCAAGGGGGTTCAACATCTACTATATATATATAAAAATAATTTTAACCTTGCATATACAGTATACAATGTAATGAACCCCCTTGCCTTACCTGGCTCCTCCTCCGAAGCGAATGCTTGCTTCTTTTGAGCCACTAATGAGTACATGAACTTGTAGTACTGTAAAAACATATTTTATTAGTACTATCTTTTACGTTACAGTTGTTTAACTCTTCAGAACTTTTACAGGGCATGGACCTCATATGGGTATGGGAGGAATGCTAGCTGGTGGTGCAGCAGCAGCTGCTGCTGCATATGGAGCTCACCATCTCATGCATGGTCATCATCGTCCTTATGGCCATTTCGGCCATCATGGCAAGTTTAAGCACGGAAAATTCAAGCACGGAAAGTTTGGCAAGCGCTGGAAAAGCCATGGCATGTTTGGCAGGCACAAGTTTGGCAAGAGATGGAAGTGATTCATTGCCCAAAGTTACAGGATTGCTGCTATTAGTTAATTCTTGCTTGTTATTTTTCTGTTGACGATAGATTTCTGGTTCATTTTGGGTGTCTATTGACTGATATATGTGTATTATCAACACACTCAATATGGTTTCGTGTATTAATAACTCTCAGTTGAAGTTGATGACTTGCTGCGAGGTGTCATTCATATTATTACATTTTTAAAGTCTAATCTTGATAGTGAGGAAGTCAATGATTTTAGCTTATAAGCTTGTTCTCGTAGCTTAATACATGGGGCATGTCTGAGCATTTGTCATCCATATTGGATTGGAAGAATTAATTGTTTGTTAATTACATCTCAAACCGAAGAAGATATCAATGGAACAAAAATGACTTCTGTTTTATTAGTGATCTTGCATGGCCCGAGATGATTTATTTACCATCTACCCAATTGATTTTACTCTGTATTTGCTGCTTAGTCATTAATAATTTCAAAGGTTAAAGTTATATACATTGACAATTTAAATAAGGGAAAGGGTCAAATATACTCCTTTACTTTACTTTATTGGTTAAATATACCCTCCGTTAGTCAAAGTACCTAAATATACCCCTCTGTTAGCTAAATATATCCCTACATAGATGGAAATGCCCAAATCATATGAAATTAACCATTTAACTTACAAAAAATCATGCCCCCTAATTTTAACCCGACCCGAGCCACAAACCATGCCCTAGATTGGCAGCTTATCTCGGCTTTATTCATTAAATCTTTCGAAAATTTTTATGGACTAACTAAACATTTATGCTTCAAAGAATTTTTCAAGAACAGTGGTTTAAAGATTTTGCAATATATCAAATTCCTTGGAACTATAATAAGATAGACCCATCAGTTTAAATAAAACAGTAACTCAACAATTTTTAATCATTGATTAATTAAGTTATAATAAACGCTCAAACTATTGTTAATTTTTTATGTCATTCATTTAATTCACTTAAAAATTGACATAAAATTCCTTTACAATAGTATTTCCTAGTTCCCGTGCACAATGCATCTTTTCAAAAGAAAAAAAAAATTATCAACTTATGTACAATATAAAAAAATTTAGTCATATTCAATTGACTCTTTATGTCTAATTGCAAAAGCCGAAAGTCATTTTTCATCGTTCTTCATTGTAGCTTTAATATGCGTCAACAACGCTAAAGCTTCACCAAAAAAGAATTCACATATAAGATTCTCACCCAATTAGAAAGTTGATTATTAACGATGTTTTTAGAAATGTTTAAAGAATAAAGTCGATATAAGCTGCCAATCTTGGGCATAATTTGTGGGTCGGGTCGGGTTAAAATTATGGGGCATGATTTTTTTAAGCTAAATGGTTAATTTCATCTGATTTGGTCATTTACATCCATGTAGGGGTATATTTAACAACTTTGATTAACAAAGGGGTATATTTAGGTACTTTGGCTAATGAAAAGTATATTTAACCAATAAAGTAAAGTAGAGGGGTATATTTGACCCTTTGCCCATAATCGTTAGACTCTTATTTACCATCTTTTGGATTACTATATTAGACATGTTGTGAATAGTTACACGTTGTAGGTCTAAAAGAAAAAGAAGATTGTCAGTTTATAGATCAAAGCGTTATAGTCATGCATGAATATATATATCATTTAATTTTTCAGCCTTACCCCTTTTGTGCAACATACAGATTAAAAGGTATCAAATCCCCTTAAATATAAATGTTTCATCATGTCAAAGAATCCTCAACAGTAAAAACCATTTAAAGGAACAGAATTCTTTTGCCTCACAGCGACTAGTGTTGGAATTCATTTTCCCTTAACGTTCTATGTTTCTATCGCTTTAAACCCTAGTATACAGTTTTTTTTTTCTTTCTTTTAAACCTCCATCACAACTTGCCCCAAGGAACATTATGTCAAAGAAGAAAAAGTTACCTAAGAAGAGGCCTCGGCCAGCCCCTTGAAGATGGTACATCATAAATTGTTCCATGTGATATTCTTTTTTTCATCCTTAGTAGGCTACCCATTAAATCTTTGTTACGTTTTCAATCTGTTTCTGCACCATGAAATGCTATAATCTCTGACGAAGTATTCACGAAAGCTTTACCGTGGTCGATCCAGAGCGTTGGGACGTAAAAAGCTCTTGTTACGAAGGAATTTTACTGGCGAGTACGAGTTTGTAGACTTGGAAATTAGTCCCCGAGTTGCCACATAAAGGCCACACTTTCCTCTAAAGACATTTGGACGTGTTGATCATGATCGCTTATGCTCACATGATGACTTGCTATTATTAAGAAAACTTTGGGGTGACAGGACGTTAATTTTGTGGAATTCATCAATCAGAAAACACCAAACTCTCAAAGCTTATGCCTACACACCTCCTCATGCTTGTGGGTTGTATTATGATTCTACTACTCATGATTACAAGATTGTATGGATCTATAACTTGTTTTATGTTGTTTATTCCGTCAATAGAAATTGTTGGACGACAAAACCGACTCTCCCTATACTAAAGCGAAGCCTCCCTAGAATACCACAAGCAACTAATAATTCATGGTCATGTCTATATAGTCCGGGTTTTAACACGGAGGAAGGTTGTGTCAGAAAACTGTGTTCAGAAAGTTAGAAACAGAAATCAGAAATTGGAAAAACTAGAAACCAAAAAAAAAGCAGATCATTTGACCAAATCTGAATCCGAGCCGAGCGACGACGGCGGCGCGAGGAGAGTCCCTCCTCTCAACCCTTTAAGAGCTAGAAGAAGTGCTTTCTAATATAAGCACATAACTTTCCCTTTCTACCACCAATGTGGTACAAAGCTCCTTTTTCAAAGGAACTTTACTTTAAACTTCATTTTCCTTCCATTGTCTTTTTTCCCTCCATTTCTCATTCACACCAACTTAGCTAGCTTCAATCATTAACTAGCTTTAACAATCCCCCACATGAATGGGGAATGGCTATATGATGAAAAACATGCATGACAAAAAACTGTGTGATTCGTAAGCAAGGATTAATCGCATCTGGATAAGTAGATTTCTCTTTGACTTTCCATAGTGAACATATGTCGGATATACTCGGTCAATCGGTAGATTTAATATCTTTGAACCGTCGATCTTTGGTGTATACCTAGACAACCACATGTCACACAATTAACCCTTTAACCATTTTTGGTTCTCATTGTTTTGTTCGTTTCAGCCATGAACACTTACATAGGTGATTCCTAAATGTGTCATCCCGTAGATACACTATTTGATATACCCCGTATCAAACTTAGAAACCATTAAAAAGCCTTAATGCTTTATCCTAGTACTGAACATTGTCTCATCACGAGAATGGACCAAAAAAGTTACTGTGACAATGTTGAACCGTCATCAATGACTTTGTTTGATCTCTTTGAACCTAGATCTTGGGATCTCCAGTCTTCTAGGTAGAGTTACCGCCACGATGACTTGTCCTCATCCATAGTCCCATTCCCCTTGATGATCTTTCAACCACCTCTTTAGTTAGGCCTTTAGTTGGTGGATCCAACACATTATCTCTTGACTTAACGTAGTCAATTTTGATAATTCCACTAGAGAGTGTCTAACGGTATTATGTCTTCGTCATATGGGACGAGACTTTTCGTTGTACATAACGCTCCCGGCCCTTCCTATTGTCGCTTGGCTATCGCAATGTATGCATATAGGAGCCAATAGTTTGGGCCAAAATGGAATGTCTTCTAAGAAATTCCCGAGCCATTCAGCTTCTTCACCGGCTTTGTCTAAAGCTATGAACTCAGACTCCATTGTAGAGCGGGCGATACATATCTGTTTGGATGACTTCCAAGAAACTGCTCCTCCACCAATGGTAAAAACATATCCACTTGTGGATTTTGTTCAGTTGATCCAGTGATCCAATTTGCATCACTGTATCCTTCAATAACTGTAGGATACTTGTTATAATGCAAAGTAAAGTTTTGAGTATGTTTCAAATACCCCAAAACTCGTTTCATTGCTAGCCAATGATTTTGGTCGGGATTACTAGTGTAGTGACTTAGTTTACTTATAGCACATGCAATATCAGGTCGCATACAGTTCATGATATACATCAAACTTCCCAACACTCTGGCATAATCCAATTGAGAATGACTTTCACCTTTATCCTTAGCTAGAGCAAGGTTCACATCAATTGGTGTCTTTACAACTTTAAAGTCCAAATACTCGAACTTTTCAAGTACCTTTTCAATATAATGAGATTGAGACAATGCTAGACCTTGAGGAGTCTTATGGATTTTAATTCCCAAAATTAGATCGGAAACTCCTAAGGCTTTCATATCAAACTTACTAGCAAGCATGCGTTTAGTAGCATTTATGTTAGCAATGTCGTTACTCATTATCAACATGTCATCCACGTACAAACAAACAATGACGACGTGGTTTAAAGTGTTATTAATGTAGAAACATTTATCACACTCATTTATCTTGAATCCATTTGACAGCATCGTATGGTTAAATTTTGCATGCCACTGTTTAGGTGCTTGTTTTAGTCCATAAAGAGACTTAACAAGTCGACACACCTTCTTATCTTTCTCGGGAACTACAAACCCTTCGGGTTGTTCCATGTAAATTTCTTTCTCCAAATCTCCATTTAAGAAAGTTGTTTTCACATTCATTTGATGGATTTCAAGACCGTACACAGTTGCTAACGCTACTAACACCCGAATAGATGTAATCCTCGTTACCGGAGAGTATGTATCAAAATAATCAAGACCTTCTCGTTGTCTAAACCCTTTAACAACTAGTCTTGCCTTATATTTATCAATAGTGCCATCAGCTCTCATTTTCCGTTTGAAAATCCATTTGGAACCTAAAGGTTTGTTCCCTGGAGGAAGATCAACCAATTCCCAAGTATGGTTGTTCAATATAGATTCTATCTCACTATTGATTGCCTCTTTCCAAAATTGAGCTTCCGATGAAGACATAGATTCGTTGAAAGTTCGAGGCTCATTTTCCAACAAAAATGTTAGAAATTTTGGTCCAAAGGAAGTAGACGTCCTTTGATGTTTGCTACGTCTTGAATTTTCCTCATCAGGAACATTTTCCTTTGTTTCTTCCCGAGGTCATTTAGATTCTTTGCTAGACGAATCACATTCCCTTTTATACGGATATATGTTTTCAAATAAGTCAGCTTTATCTGATTCAATTACCGTATTCACTTGAATGTCGGGATTTTCTTATTTGTAAACCAGAAATCGATATGCCTTACTATTTGTGGCATATCCTATGAAAACACAATCAACGATTTTAGGTCCTATTTTTACCCTTTTGGGTTTAGGAACTTCCACATTAGCGAAACACCCCCACACTTTGAAGTATTCCAAATTGAGCTTCCTTCCTTTCCACTTTTCGTATGAAGTAGATTGTGTTTTGCTATGGGGCACTCGATTGAGTATTCGACTAGCTGTTAGGATAGCTTCCCCCCACAAGTTCTGGGGTAAACCAGAACTTATTAACAGGGCATTCATCATCTCTTTTAGTGTTCTATTTTTCCTTTCCACAATTCCGTTGGATTGTGGGGAGTAAGGGGCAGTTGTTTGATGAATAATGCCACAGTCCTAACATATTTGTTCAAAAGGAGATTCATATTTGCCGCCCCTATCACTCCTTATCATTTTAATCTTTTTGTTAAGTTGAGTCTCAACTTCACTTTTGTATTGCCTGAATGCTTCAATTGCTTCATCTATACTATTAAGTAAATAAACGTAGCAATATCGCGTACTATCGTCAATAAGAGCTATGAAATACTTCTTTCCACCACGAGATGGGATTGACTTCATGTCACAAATATTTGTATGGATTAAGTCTAAAGGACGTGAATTCCTTTCAACTGACTTATAAGGATGTTTAACATACTTTGATTCAACACATATTTGACATTTTGATTGATTGCATTCAAACTTAGGCAATACTTCCAAACTAATCATTTTTCGCAAGGTCCTATAATTGACATGTCCTAAACGTGAATGCTATAAATCATTTGACTCAAGCAAGTAAGACGAAGCAGAAACGTTATTATTATCAACGACCATTACATTCAGTTTGAAAAGGCCCTCTGTAAGGTAACCTTTTCCTATGTACATCTCGTTCTTACTTATTACAACCTGGTCAAAAATATAAACACACTTAAAATCGTTCTTCACTAGAAGCCCCGTAAATACTAAATTTTTCCTAATTTCAGGAACATGACAAACGTCGTTGAGAGTCACCACCTTGCCAGAAGTCATCTTCAGCAGTATCTTTCCACAACCTTCAATCTTGGCTGTTGCAGAATTTCCCATAAATATGGTCTCGTCGGGCCCGGCGGGAGCATATGAAGCAAAGGCTTCTCTAACAGCACAAATGTGGCGAGTGGCGCCAGAATCAATCCACCACTCTTTCGAATTTCCCACTAGCTTGCACTCAGAAACATAGCGCACAAGTCATCAACTTCCTCGTTTGTTTCAACCATATTAGCCTGACCCTTCTACTTTTCCTTTTTCGGAGCACGACAATCTACAGCTTTGTGTCCGATTTTCCCACAATTGTGGCAGTTTCCCTTGAATTTCTTCTTGTTGGGATAGTTCCTTGGTCCCGATGCCTTTTTCCTCTTTTTCAAATTCGTTAGATCCGTTTCAATAATATGTGCTCCCCCTATGGCTGATCTCCCATTAGCCTTCTTCTCTGCTGCCTTGTTATCTTCCTCGATTCTCAACCGGACGATGAGATCTTCCAGTATCATCTCCTTTCGTTTGTGTTTCAAGTAATTTTTGAAGTCCTTCCATGAAGGAGGCAACTTCTCTATCACTGCCGCAACTTGAAACGCCCCACTAATCACCAAACCTACAACAAACAATATGTAAGTAATGGCACATTTAATACTTTCTACAGAAGTATTAATTAGACTTATACCTTCAGCGAGGAGATCGTGGATGATAACCTGCAACTCTTAAACTTGAGTAACAACAGACTTGCCATCTACCATTTTGTAGCCCAGGAACTTAGCAGCGATAAACTTCTTCAATCCGGCATCCTCAGTTTTATATTTCTTTTCCAATGCATCACATAGTTCTTTTGAAGTTCCCACATTACTATAGGAATTGTAAAGATCATCCTCCAGTCCGCTAAGAATATAATTCTTACACAAAAAATCTGAGTGCTTCCAAGCCTCAGTTACAACAAAACGTTCATTCTCAGGTGTTGATTCTGGCAGAACCGGCACGACCTCCTTAATAAACTTTTGAAGGCTTAAAGTAGTTAAATAGAAGAACATCTTTTGTTGCCATCGTTTGAAATCGATCCCGGTGAATTTTCCGGGCTTCTCTGCAGGAGCCGGTGCTGGTGCAGCTCAACTGGAGGATGCAGCATTGCTCGTAGAACCAACGGCGGGGGTTGGTGTGGCAGTAGCAGTAGCATTAGCATTCAAATTTGGAGTTAGGTCTCCTAACAAAAAGCTTTAATAAACGGTGAAGTTTTTAAATCTTCAAACCGGATCAGTTTTGATAGCAACAAATTTAATACACAACGGTGAAGATTTTATTTCTTCAAACCGAATAAAGTTTACACAAACCAAATTAAAAACACTTCAAACCGAAAGCCAGAAATTGTATATTGTATACTTGATGAAGTTTTTATATCTTCAATCAGGTAATCAAATGAGTAGAAAGTTATTAAAACTTTAATCTCAACCGGAGTAGAAAATCCGAAGATTTTAGTCTCCAAACAACATACAAGTTTCTTTTTATTTCTAGAAAGCATTGTTATTTGTTTAAGAAAAACCCTTTTTTTTTCCTTTTCTGTTAACGTTCTGTGATGGTTAAACAAAAACAGATGAACACAAAAATAATATAAATTCCTTAAGCTTGTTAGAAAATTGTGTTCAGAAAGTTAGAAACAGAAACCAAAAACTGTGTAAAGTCAAAAAAAAATCAGAAACAAAGAAATATCTGAGACCGCATAATTCACTGTCTGTCCTTAAGGAATTTAATCCCCTCACTATACCCGAGGTTATGGATTACTTCTTTCCAAGATAAAACGGATATACCTGTCGCAAGAGTAGCAGTACCTCAAACGCCTACGACTCGAAGCCGAAGCCGAGCGACGATGACGGCGCAATGAAAGTCCCTCTTCTCAACCCTTTAAGAGCTAGAAGAAGTGCTTTCTAATATAAGCATATAACTTTCCCTTTCTACCACCAATGTGGTACAAAACTCCTTTTTCAAAGGAATTTTGCTTTAAACTTCATTTTCCTTCTATTGTCTTTTTTCCGTCCATTTCTCATTCACACCAACTTAGCTAGCTTCAATCATTAACTAGCTTTGACAGGTTGTGTATTTTGGTCTCTGAATCGAGAACTTGATCAATACTTATGTATAGCTTCTACAATTATATATTTCGACGTCAGACGAACTAAAGGAACTTCCAAGACCACATTTTGTAGGTGAAGATGATTTGTTTGGTTTGACTTCTTTGAAAGGTTTCCTAGGTTTATATGGTGGCAAAATCATGGGTAAAGAACTGGATATCTGGATTATGGAAAAAGATGGCTGGAGATGGTTTAATGAAACTTTACGACGTACCATCAGGATCTTTTGTAAAACAAAATAAGCTTTTGTGTTACACTGAAAATGGTGAAATTATCTTTCAAGAACCAACAAAATACCATCTTTCCATCTATGATGCTAAACAAAAACGATTTATTACAAAGGTATGTATATCCAATAATTTCGAGTATGAGTATCCTGCTGTCGCCGCATGTTTGGATAGTTTATATTTGCCCAGACTCAATGTCATACAGTAAATCTTTTACTATATTTTTAGTTTTGCAATCTTAATAGTATTCATCTTCCGATTCATATATAAACGGTTTGAAAGTTTATATTTTGTTTTCAGTGTTCAGCCATTTTCAATCTACTTTGCAAAAAATTGAAAAGGAAAACATTAGTTAATTATGTCGTTATGCCATAATAATTCATATAAAAATGTTAATTAGTAGTAATTGCTATCCTTTAGATATAGTAGTTTCTATCCAGTGAGAATGAGCTATATATCTATACCAACTCTATCCTAACATTAAAAAATTAAGACAAATTTTCCAGCATCATTTATTACATGAAGGAGTGATCCAACTAATTAGCAACCATGTACGTATAAAAGAAGATGGATGTGGAGAAAAATCATACATGAATTCAGAATTTAAATGGGTAATATGTTTTGTCCTGTTACCGTAAAAAATTGTGTGATGCTAAGAAGTAAGATCCTGGCTACTCCTCTCTCTTCTCTCTCTCCTCTACTCACCCTCTCCAACGGTAAGATCTGCCCTCCCCCCCCACCCCCCTACTCTATCCGTCCTCTCCTCTGTCGCTGACACCGACGACCACCGGCGGTACGTTTTCCGGCCGGCTAGAGCTTCCTCTCCTCTCTTCTCTTTTTTTTTTCCTTTCTCTTTCCTCCTCTACCCTGCACCAGGAAATCCTCCCTCAGTAGGTTTCCGGTCAGGTCTGCGCAGGTACACAAGTATCCGGCAGAATACGGCGACGAACAGTGATTCTCGGCGGTGAACAGTATTTTCCGGTGGTGAACAGTACTTTCCGCGCGTGAACAGTATTTTCGGCAGTGAAAAGGTTTTTTTACCTGGAGCTGGTACCTCCAGTGGGCAGTATCCATTTAGCCTTTCAAATTTTGCCTGCTTTACTTTATTGTATATCTGTTTCACTTTGTTGCCTTAGCTTACCTTGTGCTTTAGTATTGACCTCTATTTGTCTTGGATAAACCTTTGACTAGTGTTTGTTCGCTTTAGTGGCTTTAGTGAGGGATGGTAGACGAGGGTCATGTTCTCGGTCGGGGACGGGGGCTAGGGGTGGGGGGTTAAGGGAGCTTCTAGGTTAAGAGTAGGGTTTTGGAACTTTGGGACTTTAACGGGAAAGTCCATAGAGCTAGTTAAGATTCTTAAGAAGAGAATGATTAATATTGCTTGCGTGCAGGAGACAAAATGGGTAGGACCTAAAGCTAAGGAGGTGGACGGGTATAAGCTTTGGTTCTCGGGTAAGTCGGGAGATAGGAATGGGGTAGGCATCTTAGTTGATAGTGAGCTAAGGGATCAGGTGGTCAAGGTTAGAAGGGTTAATGACAGGATGATGACGATTAAGTTGGTCGTTGGAGGGTTCACCCTGAACATTATTAGTGCTTACGCGTCGTAAGTAGGCTTGGACGAGGAGGTTAAGAGGCATTTTTGGGAGGATTTGGATGAAGTGGTGGGAGGTATACCGCTTACTGAGAAGTTATTCGTAGGAGGATATTTCAATGGGCACATTGGGTCTGTTTCGAGGGGTTATGATGATGTGCATGGGGGTTTTGGCTTCGGAGACAGGAACGGAGGAGGAGTCTCACTCCTGGATTTCGCTAGGGCTTTTGGCTTGGTGGTAGCTAACTCGAGTTTCCCTAAGAAGGAGGAGCACTTGGTAACCTTTCGTAGCTCGGTGGCTGTGATGCAGATAGACTTTTGCTCCTTAGAAAGGATGATAAAGGCCTTTGTAAAGACTGCAAGGTCATTCCGAGTGAGAATCTTGCGACCCAACATAAGCTATTGGTGATGGATTTGGAGATCAAGAGAAAGAAGAAGAAGAAGAGGGTCGCCGATGACCGGCCAAGGATCAGATGGGGGAGTTTGACTTTGTCTAGTGCCCAAGAATTAGGGGAGAAGTTGATGGCTTTGGGGGCGTGGGGGAGCAGGGGAGATGCGAGCAGTATGTGGGATAGGACGTCCAGTTGCATTAGAGAAGCAGCTAGAGAGGTTCTAGGAGTCTCAAGAGGTCGTCGTGGTGGGCACCGAGGGGATTGGTGGTAGAATGGGGAAGTCCAAGGTAAAGTGGAAGCAAAGAAGCAGGCATATGCGAAATTGGTAGACAACAAGGATGACGAAGAGAAGCGGACGAATAGGGAAAAGTATAAGATGGCGAGAAGGGAGGCGAAGTTGGCATTATCGGCAGCGAAAACGGCGGCGTTTGAATGCCTTTATGCAGAACTAGAGGACAGAGGCGGGGATAAGAAGTTATTCAGGCTTGCCAAGGCCAGAGATAGGAAGGTACGTGACCTGGATCAAGTGAAGTGCATCAAGGACGAGGATGGCAAAGTGTTGGTGGTGGAAGCTCTCATTAGACGGAGATGGCAGTCGTACTTCCATAAACTCTTGAACGAAGAAGGGGACAGAGACTTTGTGTTGGGAGATTTGGAGTACTCTGAGAGGCATCGCGATTTTGGTTATTGTAGGAGTATAAGGGTCGACGAGGTTAAGGGTGTTGTCCGTAGGATGTGCAGGGGAAGAGCGACCAGACCTGACGAGATTCCTGTAGAATTTTGGAAGAGTGCAGGAAGGGAAGGCTTGGAGTGGCTGACTGGGTTGTTTAATGTCATTTTCAAGACGGCGAAGATGCCCGAAGAATGAAGGTGGAGTACAATGATCCCTTTGTACAAGAACAAGGGCGACATTCAAAGTTGTAACAACTATAGAGGTATCAAGCTGCTAAGCTACACTATGAAAGTGTGGGAAAGGGTGGTAGAGATGAGGGTGAGGAGAGACGTGTCTATTTCAGAGAACCATTTCGGATTCATGCCAGGGCGTTCTACTACTGAAGCCATTCATATTGTTAGGAGATTGGTGGAGCAGTATAGGGAGTGGAAAAGGGTCTTGCACATGGTATTCATCGACCTAGAGAAAGCTTACGATAAAGTGACAAGAGAGGTTCTGTGGAGATGCATGGAGGCTAAAGGTGTACCTGTGGCGTACATTAGAGCGATCAAGGACATGTATCATGGAGCCAAGACCAGAGTGAGGACTATAGGAGGAGACTCGGAGCACTTCCCTGTTCTGATGGGTTTGCATCAGGGATTAGCCCTTAGCCCATTTCTATTTGCCTTGGTGATGGGTGGATTGACGCGACAAATTCAAGGTGAGGTGCCATGGTGTATGTTGTTCGCGGATGACATAGTCTTGATAGACGTGACTCGCAGCGGAGTCAACTCTAAGCTAGAGGATTGGAGACAAACGTTAGAGTCTAAAGGATTCAAGTTGAGTAGGACTAAAACAGAGTACTTGGAGTGCAGGTTCAGTGGTGTACCTCAGGAGGCTGATGTGGAAGTGAAGCTTGGTACCCAGGTCATTCAAAAGAAAGAAAGTTTCAAGTATCTTGGGTCTATTTTACAAGAAAATGGGGATATTGACGATGATATCATATAGGTGTAGGATGGTTGAAATGGAGGCTCGCTTCCGGAGTGCTGTGTGAAAAGAAAGTGCCACCAAAACTTAAGGGCAAGTTCTACAAAGTGGTGGTTAGACCGACTCTGTTGTACGGGGCAGAGTGTTGGCCAGTCAAGAACTCTCACGTGCAGAAGATGAAAGTCGCGGAAATGAGAATGCTGCGGTGGATGTGTGGGCGTACTAGGAGAGATAGGATCAGGAATGAGAACATCAGGGACAAGGTGGGAGTGGCATCGGTGGAGGACAAGATGTGGGAAGCGAGGTTGAGATGGTTTGGGCATGTGAAGAGGAGAGACATAGATGCCCCAGGGCGGAAGTGTGAGAGTTTGGCTTTGGACGGTTTTAGGAGATGTAGAGGAAGGCCAAAGAAATATTAGGGAGAGGTGATTAGGTAGGACTTGGCGTTGTTTCAGAATACCGAGGACATGACCTTAGATAGGAGGTTATGGAGGGCTCAGATTAGGGTAGAAGGCTAGTAGGTAGTCTCGCTTTTCTGTCGCACTAGTAGGCGTAGCTTTGCTCTACTTTTTATTGCCCTATGTTTCCTGCTTTTATGTGTTGGGTCTTGTCTCTCCATGCTGTTTTATCATGACTTCTTTGCCCTTGTTTTTTCTCATTTTCGCATTGCTTTGATTTGCCTGTCGGTATCTGACTTTTCTCCTCTTGTTTTCTTGTTTTCTTTTGAGCCGAGGGTCTTTCGGAAACAGCCTCCCTACCAAGGTGGGGGTAAGGTCTGCGTACATTTAACCCTCCCCAGACCCCACACTGTAGGATTCAACTGGGTATGTTGTTGTTGTTGTTGGAATAGGTAAAAAGATACAGAAAAAGTAATTTTCTTAATGAGTGCATGCCTAAAACTTTAAATGATATTTAATTTAGACTGAAGATATTACTACGTATATACTACTCCCTCTGGATCAAAAAAAGTGTACGCTTAGTCATTTTTTTGGGTAAAAAAGGGTGTTCGCTTATCAAATCAAGAAAGAATTAACTTTATCTTTCAAGATTTTCCCCTATTAAGTGATATGTAATCAAATCCAATACTTATTCAATTAGGGGCAGTTTAATCAAATTACCTATTTTTGTCTAGAAGCTAGTATTTTCTTAAGGGGTGTGCAAATGGCTAAGTGAACACTCTTTTTTATCCGGAGGGAGTATATAATATTCATGATGGCACTTAATTCAACTATAAGAGCTTATGAAGTTAATTTTTTGGAGTCCCAAAGGTGGGCTCATTAATTGCTACAGCGAATTAACAACAATGTCTAAGTAGTATACTACATGAGTATGTGGTTTGTCACACATATAGTCTGTCTTTGTGGTTTTGTCCCTCTCACCAAACTTCGACATATGCCTTCATTTACTCTGCGAAGGAGGTTAGGTACTAGTCTCTCCGTTTTACTTTGAGAAAATACATCAGAATTCTCCTGAAGTTCACATTTTTTCAAATAAGACATTTAAACTTTGCGGGGCTCCTATGACCCCCCTGGACTTGTTCGAACTAAAATAAATACAATCTTTTGACCCATTTTCGCACCAGGCGTGTGTGCACATAAGTAGAGTGCGTGAAGGCTTAATAAAACTTCTACAAACCAATCAAAAAATGCCACATGCCTTCCCAATTTAAAAAAAATACCTAAATCAACCAACTTTTCTTGCACATTAAAACCCAACGGTAAAACCACCATTGAAGCCCCCACCTTCTTCTCAATTTGTGTCATCTCAGCAAAATTAGATTCAAAAGGTGTGAAATTTCCTTATTTTATTAGCTTTCCTAACTAGTAATCTTTGTTATTTTGCCCAAAAGTTCTGACACCAAGTTCTCCATACTGGTTAGGGTTTGAGGAAAATCATGTCAAGGGCAAGCTTGAATCGCATTTGTAAAGATGAGAATGACCCAATGTTGCGTGCGACAGTGCGATGCAAACATGGAGACTTGCTGACAATGCAGACTTCATGGTCGAAGGATAATCGAGGAAGAAGATTTTGGTCTTACCCATGCCACGGTGTACGTTTGATACCTAGTCATTTAATATTTTTGTTTGTTTTTTTAGTTAAATTGCCTTGTTTATGACCCATTTTAGGAAGACTTATGCAAGTTCTTTAGGTGGAGGGATTGTGATGAGATTGATATGTGATCCAAGTTTGTTATTTCAAGATTGGTAAATAGAGTTAAGGAGTTGGAAAAATCATTAGCATATCATCAAAGTATGGAGAAGGAGATGAAATGGGTGGAGAATGAGTGTCATGATGAGGTGATGACGGAGGGGAGTTCTTGTCAAGATCAAGTGATCTCGGAGAAGAAAGATGTTCATGATCCGATGATCAAAGAGGAGATACATGTTCATGATGACATAATCAGAGAGGAAAAAAATGCTATTGCTGAGGTGATCAAAGAGGACAAAGACGAGGTGATCATTGAGAAAAAGAAGATGAAGAAGAAGAAGAAGAAGAAGAAGAAGAAGAAGAAGAAGAAGAAGAAGAAGAAGAAGAAGAAGAAGAAGAAGAAGAAGGAGGAGGAGGAGGAAGCCAATTGTTCTATCTTCAATTAGAAGCTTATCATTGTATTTGTTGTTATGGTTTTTCTGTTATTATGCTTCATCATTGTATTTAGTTGAAATTGCCATAGTCGTATCAAAGTTCCATCTGTAATTAGTTTTGTTTTTTTGTTGATGTTGTTGGAATAGATTTAGGTGGAACTTTATTTGTTTTGTGTAAGGGGTTCAATTATGTGTATGGAACCTGCTTTGTTTTATATTCTCTTTGAATCTTGTCAATGAATTTTGTTCTAGTTTGTGTAATATTGCTGACTGTTTGTAGCCAAAACCATTCCATTGATCATGTTAAACGAAAGAAATGCAACATATCATGTAAAGGGAACTGACCATTTCATTCAATAAATTGTTTGCTACTTAATACATCAACCTAATAGTACCAATAAAATAACAGTTGTAAATTTACATCAACAACACCAAAATATCAGTAGAAACTAATAGTAGCAAATTTACATCAACAACACCAAAAGAAACTTGTAGCAAAATGACATCAGTATTCAAAATAACAGCAGCAACAACACCAAAAAACCAACAGAAGACCAACTATTTTCGTGGCACAGAGGGCTTTCTAGATGTATTGCATTGGCTCTGATTGTTAGAAGCAGCTTTAGACCTTGTTTGGATTATTTTCTCACCCCTTATTTGGTCAAGTCAATTACTAATAATGGTTTGTTGCCCCCTCCATTCGAATCCTTTGCGTGGTGTGTAACCAATATCTCCAGTAACCACATCACAGCTCATTGGAGCTCTTCTACAGTTTCAATGACCTTTCTACTTGGCATTACAGGCTGTATAAATAAAGCACATAGGTCAGTAACTAATTTTACCAATTAACTAGCAAAAAAAAACATACCTTAAGAGTTTAATGCATTTATATTAAATCAGCAACCAATAATCCAACCCCCACCATCCTTGGCCTTTTATAAGGTCTTGAAGCATGTCCACTACTTATGCCTTCAATCTCTTGATTTTGTTGTTGCATCCCTCCTCCACTGCCTCTTTCACCACCCCTTCCGCTACTTTCAGTTTAATTTTCCATTCTTCTCATATTTTCCCTTCCATTACTTTCAATTTCTTAATCCATCCTTCTCATATTTGCCCTTCCATAACTTTCAGCTTCATGTTCTATCCTTCTCTTGTTTGGCCTCCCCTTATTTGTTCTAGCCTAGTTATTGTAATACAAAATGTTAGATTATATTCAAACTAATGTAAAAATAATTTGATACACTTATCTGTGATTGACTAGCTGTTTGTGCAGTTTGATTTTGAACAGTTGGACATCCTCTTTTGTTGTGGCCTTTGTTATGACAAAGGCTACAAGTCATAACAACACCACTTCTGCTAAGCTTTCTAGTTTTTTTGCTCTCATGAGCCTTCTTCCTTCTAGATTTCTTTGGTTTTCCAGGCATCTGTCTGATTACTGGTGGTTCTACTCTTGGATTATTTGCTATTGGCCACATATTTATGTTGTTCATTGGCTGAATCAAATGGGCATATGTGCTCAGATAGGTATCCCTGTTATAGCAGCTGGCCACATAATGAATTGGCTCTAATATCTTGTAATGTAGGCCAGCAACTGCATGAGGACAAGGTATATCCTTCAGCTTCCAAGATCTGCAACTACAGGTTTGCCTAACAATGTCAACACAGTGTGTTCAGCCTCAAGGATCTTTAATTTCAAAATCCCTTTCACTATTCCAAGACAAGCTACACTTCATTGACTTGTTAATGTTTTCTTGTAGAGTCTTAAAAGACATGAGAGATATATCAGTGATCCATGTAATTGAGAACTCTCTTAACTGAGCAATTCTTCTCATCATCTTCACCCTAATCTCTTCTAGTATTGTGATAATTGTTTTTTTATCTTGCAGCCAATATCTAGTTGTTAAAACTGCCAGCCATGTTGTTGTCCACTGAATCACACTTTCTGTGCTCTTTGAAGAACCTTTTGCACCGTTTATCTAAGTTGTAATACATGAGATCATCCAAGCAGTCTCTTCCCAATTTCTTCATAGCATTAATATGGCCCCTCAGTTCAGATTCAAAAATGGACTTTGCAATCATCCAAAACAATTTTCTTCATTATATCTCCTTATGATCTTTGGACCAGTTTGCAAGGATATGTCTTCCACACCTCCTGTGTTCGACAACTGGGAGTAAATCCTCTACTACATTTTGGAGTCCCTACCAAAAGCAAAAAGACATAATAAGTAGCAGGGACAAACAAGAGAAAAAAAAATTTAATAACAGTTGAGGAAATACAATTTTGTGTACCTTTTGCATGTCACTAATTAGTGTTAGTTCATATCCATCTCCAAGATCAAGGTCATTCTTCAGGAGAGACACAATCCATTTCCAAGTAAATCGATTCTCATATTCAACAACTGCCCAAAGCAATAGGCCACATTTGGTTGTTTCCATCCTTGCAAATTACCACCAATAGCTGACCTTTGCACACACCTTTCGGAAAACATCCATCTAGACCAATGCACCTCCTTGTACCTCCAAATAATGCTTTCTTTAAAGCATCAAAGCACACATAAAACCCCTCAAAGATTTTATTTCCAGTTTCAAAATTATCTCCAACTTTAACAACACAAGTGCTACCTGGATTGGATCTTAATATCTCATCTCTATAATCAAAGATTTTGCTATACTCAGCAACATGATCACCTCTAATATCTTGTAATATTCTATCCCTAGCTCTTCTCACTGTTGTCTTTCCGACATAGATACCCAGTTCCTTCCTAATGATATCCTGAAAATCTATTATCCTAATGTTTGGCTGCTCAGTAACTCTGTTTTTATATCTAGCAACACTATATCTAGAATTGCATAAATGTTTATGGGTTGAAGTCATGCATTTGTAGATAGGGATGTATGTTTGTTGCAGGCTATGCGCTCACCAAACAGTATATGAGGGACCTGGATGTGTACCAGTTCCTTTATGCAATGCAGTATGTACAGGACATAGGATGTTATCATGGAAAACTCCTTCATCAAGGGATTAAAAACCACGACCTACCCCAGTAGGATTTCAACTCCACTACACCGAGCAACTTTAGGTTACAACTTTATCATAAGCTAGGAATTAACTCCCATAATCCCTCACCCTTACAATAACACTTATGCAACCTAGGAACTAACCTCGCATTCCTTCTACACTTGAAATACTCTAATTGAAAGCACCTTCACTTGACTAACTCTATCCAAGTACCACTAATACACCTAGACTAACTCTTGCTTAGTATACCACTCAAAAGCTTAAGGAAACATACTTCCAACAAGCACACTTTGAGAATTTAAGATACCTACAACAAGCTTCTAAATAAGAAGAGTAGGTTTTCAGTTTAAGCACAAATGAACAAAGATTTACAACAACCTAAAAAACAGAGACTAAACTCATATCAGGATCTGGTTCTTCCGCTTGAAAGTAACTTTGTTCTTGAGAGATCTTGAGAACTTGTGTTGGCAGCTTTGTACGATTTAGATTAGATTTTCAGATCTACCAAATATGTTGCCATCATGTTAAATATATATATAGCGGGAGCATGTGGGGTGAAAAGAGACCACTCTTCAATTTTGACCTAATGCATGGGTCAACTCGCTGTACTTGTGTGCAGCAAGTGGCTCAGCTTTACAGCTTCTCTGCCGACAGTGCAAGGTGCACATAGAGCAGTTATGAATCAGATCTCTATTTGGTTCTGAAACAGTTTGACAATTATCAAAACACGAGTGCACTTGAAACTATCAATTTCCTCTTTTTTGATAATAACAAACTCATAGACTGATGTTCCCCCTGAGAATCAGCTTACCACTTGTTTCCCCTGCGAAGCAGACCATCATTGTCATAGCACTTGTAACATGTTAGCAATATAATACCAATTTCAACTGGAAGACAAAATTGTCTCAATATCATCACATATCAATCTTTCAGTTCTTCCCTCTTGTTCAACACATCTTCTCTCTTAATCACCACATGTTCAGTTCAGTTCAATTATATCTTCCCCCTTTTGGCATCATCAAAAATATTAAATCATAGCCAACAAAAAGCTCAGATATATTTAGTACAAGAAGCCACGATCTGATAGATATACATCAAAATCTACAATCTACAACATATAATATAGACATATAATCTAGATAGAAATTAATATATAATATAGATGAAATTCATATTTGATCTGGGATCAAAGAAAGATAATAAATGGCTCTTATGGTGTGACTTGGAAGAAAGGTTTCTCTGTAGAGGAAAGGAATAAGAATTTTCGCCTATAATTTATCCTATAGAAAATCTAAACTCAGAGCCACAAGGGTAACATAATCATGAGTAAGATATAGGAAAGCAAGCTAGCAATAATGCACATGAACACAACAATATACCACTAGAAAGATCAGCACAAGTGCCGATAGTAAACAATTCACTATACACAAATGATAGTTAAACTGCAAATCTGGCAAAATTTAGGAAAAGGTGACTTTAATTTTATGCAAAAGGGATAGGGGCTAGGAAGGATTTTCTGGATAGTGTAGAGACTTGAAGGGGCTAAGCAAGTATAGGTCAATTTCTGTGGGCTTGACGATCCTTTATCATCTCATCTCTGAGTGTGTCCACTTGAGTTCTCAATTGATCCCTCTCTGCCTATAGCTTTTCAAATTCTTCTTCTACTTCTCGCCCGGAATGTAGTTCTTTCAGTCGTTCAGCTAGTTAGGCTTTTAGAAGGGCATTTTCCTCTTTGAGTTATTTGATCTCTGTATTTGCCGCTTCTCGAGCTTCAATTAGAATTGAAAGAGTGGATGGATTTTCAGTACTTGGTCCCTGTGGCACAAACTCACACTCTTTCAGGGTAGCCAAAGAGAACACATGGTCCCTAATTCCCAAGGAGGCTCGACCAGTTCTTACATTAAAGTGCATAAGGACTTTCATTAAGAAAAATCCATACGGATACCAGGTCCTCTTTGCACAATTCGCGCCACCTTACTCATTCTCTCCATCATGATGGCAGGAAAATTGATTGGTTCAAAAGATGTAAGAGCTTCCATTAGCACCAGGTCTGCCACCGTGACGGTAGATTCTCCCTCCATCCTTGGCAAAAGCACTTTGCCAACAAACTGGAAGATTAGTTGATGCTCAGGCTTAAGCTCATTCTTACAGAGACTAAATTTTACTGCTGACCTTGCAACTTTGACAATGACCTTTTTGAAATTTCGAGATCTCTTGTCTGCTACAGCTCTCTCTTTACTCTTAAGATTTCCCCAAGTATCGACTCAGTGAGCACAAACTCTGTTAGATCCACTGTAGGGCCAGAGCATTATCATTTATTCAGAGCAAATTCTCATAGAATTCAACTACTTCGCCTTCATATACACATGGTGGTGGTTGAGTAAAAAGATGGCTCCATTCCTGGAACTCCACCATTTCCATCAAGTCTTTCATGCCAAGCTCCTCTTTCAGATTGACATCAATGACTCTTCCAAAGAGAACCTTTTGTTTTTGTAGGTTCTCTTTATTCTTTCTTCCTTTTACTTCACTGTTTTCCTCTTAGAGGAACCTGGTCTCTCACTTGTACTCATCTTTCTTTTCTTGAGTAACAATAGGACACTTGGTTCTTCTCCTCTCTTCTCTTCTCTTCTTGACTTTGAAGGCCCATATTTTCACTCAAATCACCTTCCAACTTTGGGTTAGGCAAATTCTTATTTTCACTCACCATTTCTTTCTTTAAATTTTACCGTATCAAATGTGTCTCCTCTTCATCATCAGAGTCCTCAACGCTTGGCATTTCTACTGTACAACAAGAACTTGAGTCATCATATTTTCCATCCTAGCCACCCATGTGATCATATGTTCCTTTTTGACCAAAGATCGCCGACAGGGATGAAAATTTCCTAGTCATTCTACGCTTGCTGGGTTTTGAAGGAACGGGTATAGGGAAGGCTGAAGTTGCTTCATTTATGCCATGATCAGAGGAAGTTGAGTACTTTGACGGGATGATTTGGACTCCATTTGCTCAGGCTTGACGAGGATTGGTGATGTTTGATAAGCACTTGGTGACAAGACAAAAAATAGAAGAGTTTAGGCGAGTATTTTACAAAAGATTTGTTCAAATAAAGTCCTGAAGTTCAAAGTTTGGAAAAGTAAAGAGAGAGAAGGATGAGGAGAAATGCCCTTCAAAGAGGTAGAGGTGGCCCTTTAGGATAGGTGCAAAAGAGAACAACTGATTTGTTCAAGAAAGAAGTGACAATTTGGCACGAACATTCTTTTGAATTTTCTTGGAAGAGGAAAGGACACATGACATATCTAGCAATTTTTGCAGTTCAAATACATTTATGAGTACTGAAAGAATTACTGACCTGAGATACAGAGACCTGGTTTCTGATCAGAATTTTTGAAATATCAGGCCATCACTGTGAACTATGTAGAATTTCTTATGCTTGAATTCTCCTTATCCTTCCATGCATGTATACCTGTGATGGTATATAAGTGTGTTAGACATAGCAAAATAACACTTGTCAGCAGTGTACCTTTTTACTTATTGTAGCCATTTTGGGGGATGCCTCTCTGCAGCATTGTTCATAAGAGATCCTTCCTTTTATCATCACACCACACACATCCTTCTATAAGGGATTCGAGGGGAGACTTCTTAACCATAGTTGCACCTTGGAGCTGTCACAGTTCATTAGTTTATGCTGGCTGCTCCTTCTTTCTCCCACCTTGTTAAGCGATGCTAGTGATTGGTTTTGGGAATATAAACTAGCTTGGTTCCTTTGTAGTTATAGAAGTGGTGAATCAGACTCTTTTTAGCCCATACTGGTAGCATATTTCTTCTCTTCTTCAAATGTTCTTTCTTTTTAGGACCTGCTCCTTTCACTTTGGTTTTTTTCTCGACAACACTTCTATTCTTTTGAACAATGTCAGCCTTTATCTTGTAGGGCTCTTGGTGACTACTTGCTTGCCCAGAAGGAGGAGGTGGCTGATATTTAGTTGTGGGAACATGTTTGCTGTTGAGATCATAAGGCATTTTTTCCTCCTTAAAGCCAAGTCCTCTCCTGCCATTACCATTTTTCACATTTTTGGAGGAGATTGCATCAGAAGACCAAGTCCACTTGAGATTTTTGTTAAGGTCGAACTTAGCCCTTTCCAGATCTTTTCTTAGCAGTTCGTTTTTCTCAATTTTAGCAGTAAGACTTGACTTTACTCTCTTTAGTTCAGTTTCAAGCTCTAAGGAAGTCTCATTTAGTGCTCCTCTTCTTTTGGATGAGGTTTCCATCTCTTTTCTCACTACACATTCCAACAAGATATTTTGTTGGTTTGTCTCAAACACCTGTTTCTTCATTTCTTTTGTTATCATACAGGTCCTCCTTATCCAATTTTATTTCATCAAGATCAAGATTCAACTTATTTCTCTCAGTAACCAGAGCATGGTAAGCATCAATTGACACACTTGATAGTGATATGAGTTTTTTCTTAGAGCAATCTCTCTTGTTTTTCTTTACATCGAAGAAATTTACCTCTTTGTTCTCATCATAACCATCACTTGTGTCAGATTCAGCCGTGAGTGCAAGGTCTGACTTGCGCGCAGTTGCTCCATCGTCAAATGCCATCATGGACAAGTCTCATTTGTCATTTTCATCCTCAGACTCACTTGAGGAGTCTCTTAATGCAGTAAGTGCCTACTTTACTATTTCATCAGCAGCTTCCTTTCTTCTGAGCCTTTTGTCAGGGAGCTGGTTTCTTCTTACAGTTCTTTCATGTCGGTCATGTATATTCAGAGAACGGTCTTTAGCTAAGTGACCAAGTCTACCACACCTATGGCATAGATGGTCATTTCTTTTGGAGTTTCTGCTAGAGCTTTCTGCCTTCGGGATTCTACCACTTCTTCGTATCATTTTAAAAAATCTTTGTGTGAGATATGCCAGCTCAGATTCATCATCACTTGAGTCTTCTCTGGCATCTTTGAGACCAAGACTCTTTTCCCTTTTTACTTCATTATGTTCATCCTTCTTCAAGGTCATCTTCATCTCATTGGCTTTAAGGTTTCCAATGAGTTCATTGACCATCAGCTTGGTGAGGTCTTGGGCTTCAGAAATGACATTTACCATGCTTTCCCAAGAATCCGACAAAACAACAAGCAACTTGCTCACCAGTTTAGTAGTTGTGATGTCCTCTCCTAGAGAATGAAGCTCATTGATGATAGAGGTGAATCTAGTGTGCATATCATGAATAGATTCTTCCACATTCATTTTGAACATTTCATACTCTGTGGTGAGCATGTTTATCTTGGAGTTCTTCACCTGTGTTGTTCCTTTATGGGCAGTTTAAAGAGCTTCTCAGATCTCTTTAGCAATTGAGCACGCTGATACTCGATTCTATTCATCTCTTTAGCAGTTGAGCACGCTGATACTCGATTGTATTCATCAGGTCCTATTCCACACATTAGGATCTTCTTGGTTTATAATTTTTCTCTACTGCCTTCCTGTCAGCATCATTGTACTCTTTCCTTATTTTGGCAGTGGTTTTTACACCATCATAACATGTGTGTACTGGAATATAAGGGCCATCACAGATGATTTCCCACAGCTATGAATCTTCAGCCATAATGAAGTCATGCATTCTAGTCTTCCACCACCCATAGTATTTTCCGTTAAATGTAGGTGGCCTGGTGAAAGATTGACCTTCTTCCATATTGGGTGGAGCAGCCATTTTACATATGCTTTCTAGGTGTTAACCTTTTAGAAAGTACCAGCTCTGATACCAATTATTGCAGGCTATGCACTCACCAAACAGTATATGAGGGACCTGATTGTATACCAGTTCCCTTTTGCAATGCAGTATGTAAAGGACACAGGATGTTACCATGGAAAAATCCTCCATCAAAGGATTAAAAATCACGACCTACCCCGGTAGGATTTCAACTCCACTACACCGAGCAACTTTAAGTTACAACTCTATTGTAAGCTAGGAATTAACTCCCATAATCCCTCACCTTTACAATAACACTTATGCAACCTAGAAAGTAGCCCCCGTAGTCCTTCCACACTTGCAATACTCCAATTGCAAGCACCTCCACTTGACTAACTCTAGCCAAGGACCAATAATACACCTAGACTAACTCTAGCTTAGTGTAGCACTCAAAAGCTTGAGGAAACATACTTCCAACAAGCACACTTTGAGAATTTAAGAAACCTACAAGCAGCTTCTAAACAAGAAGAGTAGGTTTTCAGTTTAAGCACAAATGACAAAGAATTACAACAACCTAAAGAACAGAGACTAAACTCATACCAGGATCTGGTTTTTCAGCTTGAAAGTAACTTTGTTCTTGAGAGATCTTGAGAACTTGTGTTAATAGCTTTGCACGATTAAGATTAGGTTTTCAAGTCTACCAAATATGTTGTCATCATGTTGTATATATAGTGGGAGCACGTGGAGTGAAAAGAGACCACTCTTTAATTTTGACCTAAGGCATGGGCCAACTCACTGTACTTGTGTCACGTCCCGAACTATGGCCTGGGCGAAACACGGCACTCGGTGCCTTTCTGTATGTGACCGAGCGAACCACATGGCTTGTTAAATCAACATGCGGCGTACGTTAGTGGAATATAACATGAAAACATGATGAGCCTTTATAAAACAAGAATAGTCCTAATATTAATAAAACACTCGTTTAAATCGTGAATACGAAAATATCAAAACTGAGTCGAATGTGACTACTCAGCTCTAACAATATGACACAACTGACAGCATAGTCTATGAAACCTCTAACATGAACATGAATCTGATAAACATACTTGTTGGGACAAGGCCCCCCAGCATACCTTTAATGCATAACTAATCATGAAAGTAATTAACTGACTAAACCCCAAAGAGAATGGGGCTCACCCAAAAGCTGATACAAATGTTGTCCTACTGAGCATATGTGTCATCTTGTAAATCTGTACCTGCATCGTGAACTGGCCCTTGGGAATTAAAAGGGGACGTCATCACATTGAATGTACTGTTATGTAAAGCAACTGAATGAAATAGACATGGCACATGAAATAACATGGTAAGGGCTGAAACTGAAATTGAAACCTGATAATGACCATGAACGTAATACATACATATATATATATATATATATATATATATATATATATAGATAGATAGATAGATAGATAGATATAGTATATGTGGGAGAGCATTAGTAAAACCGACATGTAACTACTACATTATATATATATATATATATATATATATATATATATATATATATAGATAGATAGATAGATAGATATAGTATATGTGGGAGAGCATTAGTAAACCGACATGTAACTACTACATTAGTACGTGGCGTCTGCTCTCTGCCCGACCAGCTAAGTCATCTTGTACCTTGTCGGGGTACAACATATGAACATGAACATGAATGGATCCGAATCCCTCAATAGGGGAAAATATTAAGTAAATCTATTTCAAAGTCAATCCCGCTGTCAGGAGGGACTGCGGGAAGAGCTCTAGAAATTCATTTACGACTGGTACGGACTGGAGAGTTGGAGTCTGGGTATCTAAATCCCTAGCTCGAACTAAGTGACAGATATACCCCTTGGAAATCATCTTTCTGGCTTTAATATAGGAGATAAATCTACCCTTGGGTACTACTGAATTACCCTTACACTCTATGACTGGTTTGTTAGGAAACTCAAATCTCACTATTTTGGTTCTACAACTGTTACACCTTGGAACTTTGTGACGTTTGCTTTATGAGTGAACCCACGAAAGCCTAAAGTGGACATGAATCCCTTATAAGTAGGAAGGGTATTTGGTGAGTTTGAGTGTATAACTTTAGCTTTTGAAGTTATATGAAGCGGTGGAAGTAAGCTTGTTGGAGAAATTGGAGTTGGAGTCATGTTTGGAAAGATTTCTGTTATATCTCGTGTTTACACACGTTTGAAAAAAACTTGAATTATATTGGATTCTTGAGATATAAGGTCAAATTTGATATTTTGTTGGACATAGGAGTTATGCATGAAAGAATAGAGTCATGAAAGTGTGAGACAAGGCTAAGGGTAATTTTGGAATTTTGGAAATTAGTTTCGGGAATTACAAAATGTGAATTATAAGTTATTGGGCTCAAAAATTTAATTGGAGTTGAGGCCCAAAATAGGGGTCATGGCCGGCCATACAAGGCCTTGACCCAAGCCCAATTTTAGTTGGTCATGTGCTTGGTCATGTGACCAAGCACTTCAATTACATATATCATAGAAGACTTAAGGAATTAGAAGATAAGAACAACAAAGAAAAAAAAAAAGAAGAGAGAGCAAGAGGTTTCGGGTTTGCCTTGGAAATTTAGGTACCAAAAATATTGCTTCAAAAATTCATTTCTTGTTGATTTCCTACTAAGTCAAGGTTCCTTTGTAACTTGGTATAGTTGGATTGGAGTGGGGAGCATTAGAATCACCAAAGTGATCATATTTCCAAGTGAAGAAGACTTGAAGAAAAGGTAAGAATTTCTACCTTTTTATTGTGTTATGAAGTTTTGATTGTGTTGTAGTATGTAGAAATGTGTTGATTGTATGGAAAAATGGAAGTTTGTAATGTGGGTTTGGAATTGGAGGTGTAGCCGTGTGTATATATATGTTGTATAGCCAAAATGTATAGAATTCATGTTATATTCTAGTTGTGATTGTGATGAAATGCATATGGGAATTGAAAGTTGGATGAATTTAGTTGATATGGGAAAATAAGCATATGGCCGTGTGGTATATTGCATTTGGAATAGAAATGAATTAAGTTGTTTAATGTATTGGAGTGTTGTTGTAATGCTTGATATGTAAATGAAGTTAGAATGATATAAGTTTGTATTGAATTGGAATGTAGAAACTTATGTCGTTTTAGTATGATTTTCCGACATTAAGGAAATGAAGTTGTTTGGTTGCTAATAGTGATGATCATTGATGAACTTGGAAGTTGGAAACTTGTTATGAAGTTGCATGCCAAAGATTTGATGTGTTGCATAAGTTATGACTTTGGCGGAAAGTTGTATATTATGTATATCAAGTGTATATCTTGAGGAAAACAATATGAAATGTTTCTAGAACTATATGGTGATGATCATGATTGTTGTTGAATGTGAAATTATTGATCTTAGTTGAAAGTTGGGTTGAATTGAAGATTATGTCAACTTGTGAGAAAAATGACTAGTTGAAGGATATTTATGTTTTTAATGTTCATTGTTGATATTGTTGTTGTCGTTGGGTTGTTGTTGATGATTTATAGCCGAGTTGAATTCTCGGGGTGCTATATGTATAGGGGAAGTGCTGCCGAAATTTCGGTAGCCAAATATGCATTAAGTTGGAACTTTGGTATTCATAGCTTACAATTGGTAAACTTGACCAATTGCAGTTTTTCGACGAAACGGGAAGTGAATTTGGAAAGGCTTAAGGAGCGTGAAAGGTATGTAAAGCAACCCCTATTCTTCCCTTGGCATGCCCTTAGTGTGTTAGGGTCGGATCCGAGCCTCGAAGGACCTCTTGGCCCTCGGAATCCGCAAGAGAAAATTTCAGTTTTTTCTTCAGTAGAATTGAACCATTTTAATACGCTATTTCTTGGAATTATGCAATTTTGTTCTAAACTACTTGGAAAGTCATAGAATGTTTGTAGAACCTTTTTAGGTGATACCATAAGCTTAGAGGGCATAATTTGAGCCCGCCGCCTTATTTGTCCCGAGGCGGGCCCACTATTTCCGGTTTTGCCCCTAATATGCTAAAGCTCACTTTTTAAGCGATTTTTGAAAGAAATGTTTTGATTACCCTACTAATCACTTAAAGAATATTATTTTAAATATTCTATTAAATCTTATAAATTATTTTGACACTCGGAATGACTTCAGGAAGGTTATATTTCTGTAAATTATTATGATATCCGAATTGTATTAGTTCTGATTCCGTCCGACTCCATTGGATTTGTTTGGCTTTGATACGCTTCATCGAGTCTTTGAAACCATTTATGATATTTTTAAATTGCATTAGTCTCTCACTACTCCATTCGTGGATGTCCCAATGTTTCCCACACTGAGCCCGGGCCAGGATATGTTGTCAAGCGTGATTCTCTGCATTGTTCGCCGCGCCCCGATGTGAGGGGGCAGGTATACGCGTACATGGGTCTGTGGAGTATGATGTGCCATGTCCACCTATTCTGATCTGATCTGTTATGGCCATTCGGATATGACATTTTATGATACGGGGCCACGCCCCTTTTCCTGATTCCTCTGTATTGTGGCACCAGTGTCGGGAGGGTGACCACGTTCTGTCTACCGAGTCCCGTGGCAGGGGCCGGATATGATATGACATATGTTTCTGTACACATGCTGTCTGTTTTGGGAAATATGCATTTGACACTCTGGATTTTGTACTCATTTTCTGTAACCATTATGATTTGACTTCTGTGATTCCGCTTTACATATTCAGTACATATTTCGTACTGACCCCCTTCCTTCGGGGGCTGCGTTTTCATGTCGCGCAGGTACAGACGACAGGTTCGTTGATCCATCTGTTTAGGATCCCACTTCTGCTATCTTGGGGCGCTCTCTTCTTCAGAGCCCATCTTTTGGTACAGTCTGTCACTGCTATCTGGATATGTACTTTGTTCTGGGTATGACGGGGCCCTGTCCCATCTTATGATTATGATATGTTCTGTAGAGGTCTGTGGATATATCTGTGTGGGTTCTGTACATATGTTTGGGATACTTTGTTCTATGATGGCCTTATCGGCCTATGTGTGCTAAGTCTGCTTTTTATGCTAAATTCTGTAGCGTCCACTAATATTATTATTATATTATTTTGTTAATATGCTAATTTGGGTATCGGGTACGTATAGGTGCCCATCTAGGGCACTGGTCGCGGCCCACGGGGTTGGGTCGTGACAATTTCATATCATGTGAGTTACACATTTCTTAGCATCACTTTGAGGGAGATATATAGAGCTTCTTGGATGGTTAATGAAGTTCTAGACAAGTGCCAAGAAGGTTCCATAAGGATTAGAGGCTGAACGAATCGAAAAGAACGCATTTCCGCAAAATCGGGAAAAACGGGTAATGTGCGGTCATACACTCAGTGTGCTGAGCCGCATACTGGTCACCAACTTTCCAAATTGGCTGGAATCACTGCCAAAAATTATCCCCAAGCTGAGGATGGAGTGTGTGGCCGCACACTCAGTGTGCTAGGCCGCATACTCATCGCAAAAGTGAGATAGGGGGTGATTTTGCCCCCTTTTTAAATCCCAAACGACCCCAACCTTATTTCTAATTTTCCACACTTATTTCTCCACCTCTCTAGAGACTTCCTAAGAGTTATTGACGGTTCCCAAACACTACACACCTTTCCATATCATCTAAAGAGAGAATCAACATCAAAACCTCAAGGTAAATCCATGGAGAGTGATGGTTCTTGATTCTTTTCAAAGTTGCGGTGAAATTGGTTTTGGAGAGAGAGTCGAGTAAGGTGAAATCCTACTACTACAAGGTATTTTCTTCATCCTATTCTTATGGTTGAGTTGATGTAAAGGTTTAATACCTCTTAGAAAAGAAAAGAATTAAAGTGGAGAAGCCATGAGTGTTGTAATCAAGAAGATGACTATGAGGTGAACTCGAAAAGGGGATTTTGGTTAAATTTGAGATTAAATTGAATATAGTTCCTTGATTATGATATTTTGATGTTGTTATTGTTGGTTGGGAGCTGTTTTACCATCGGATGGAAGTTGATGAAATAGGGGAAGTGCTGCCCAAATGTCACACCCCGATTCCGATAGGGCATGATGGGCACCCAACTCTTACTTAGAGCTGAGCGAACCCACTGACATTCACATAATGAAACTGGACATATAAAAAAAATTGGAAATATAATAAAGTACTTTCCATAATCAAAAATCAAAATCTCAACATACTAACCACAGGACATTGTCAGCAAAGTCTCTAAGAGTAAACACCTGAATCATATGAGTCGGGACAGGGCCCCGACATGCCCATACACACATATGATAACCATAATGACTCGACACTGCTCCAGGAAGAAAATAGAGTTTGCCAATCCCAGCTGATAGCCAATCATCCTAGCTGAATACTTTTACCTGCAAAACAATCTGGCCCGAAGGCAGAGAATAACCATGTAAGTAGCCCCAAAGGCAATGACTAGAAATGTAAATATATACCATAATCGGCCCTCTAGTGAGGGACTCGGTGAAATATAAATATATACCGTACCCGGCCCTCTAGTGAGGGACTCGGTGAAGTAATCATATATATACCGTACCCGGCCCTCTAGTGAGGGACTCGGTGAAATAATCATATATATACAATACTCGGCCCTCTAGTGACGGTCTCGGTGAACAATGTAATGAAACTGTGCACGAATATGTACCCGGCCCCGGACTCGGTGTAATAATGTTATGCACGAATAGAATACCAGGAGAAACCATTTACAAATTAAATCATCATCTGAGACTCAATAGAATAATTATAATGAACCAACACTTGAGAATCAAAGACAACTGTCATGTCAAGTACCGCTGAGAACTAGAATTCATTGGAGCCATGTATGTTCATCGTTCGCTCGTTTTATGTAATTCATGCCAAAAAGAAGGAAGGGATAGCCTTAACATACCTGGTCTTAGCTCAACGGCTCAAGAACTCAACTCGTATTTGCTCCACGATCTATATCTAACAACAATGATACTATCGTTAATTATGCAAACGATTCTCTTAATCGTATAATGAAACTTTAACTTATCCTAAAATAAAATGGGCAGCACCTCCCCCGTTCTTCTCATTATCCCAAACTCCATATATCAACAACAACAACCAAAACAATCTAGCAAGTATATACATCAATAACAAGGTACCATGTAGCAACAACAAGTCACAGCATTTCACGACGAGCGACAAGCCCGGATACGATTATTAAATACACTTCTCCAATTTTTCCTTCCTTCAAAATACTTATCAATGGCAAAAACAATATGCTTAAGTTACTCTAACAATTTCTAACCACAACACAACCCAAAAATATACCTCAAATCAGTCCACACAAAACAATGACATATCCGATTTCCTGCAATTAATTTCGTATGTCTCATCCAACAATTTAACTATGACCTAGACAAATTTAAATATATAAGGAAATTTTTTTACCTTATATGCCAAGAACTAATCTTCTTCCACCTTACTTCACTTAGAAGAAATCTCCAATTTGTTATCACCCGGAGAAAGCCGATGTGGGTAGAACCTCAACATTGTCCTTCGTATTTCTTGCGTAGAATATGGTTCTCTTTTTTCCTACGTACAATGGCCTTTATATTCCTTGATATAGAATAGAAAGTTGCTGCATATACTTCTTTGGTAAAAATAATCTAATTCAAAGAGATACTTCAAACGTAAACATTATTTATGGACCACGGGTCAACCTGAAGTCATTACATCTAATACAATGATATCCTAGTGATGCCACCTCATATCTATATATGGTACTAGTCACTAGTTTGCTGCCCTTTCATCAACCACGTGGATGCTATCCATATAATCATTTATCCCTTTTTCCACTTATCTTTACAAGCACATTATTTAATTCCCGGTCTTCCACTATAATTCCACATTTAACCAATTATACACCAAATTAATTTTTTGATCCCAGTTAACTCAATATTGGTCACTTCTAACACACTCCATATGTTCATTACCATGACCATGTGATATAACACTAGTCCATAGCTTCATTTGCCACACATAAAAATATTATTTTCAATCATCGCCATCACATTTTTTTGTCTTAAATCATTTTGGGACTTCATTCCTCATATACACCGAGTTCTTGATTTTCATGCTTGAATATGACCAAATTTCTGGGCTCAGCTAAATTTGCTCCTATTGGACGGTTCAATTTCCTAGTCCAAAATACGGGATATTATAGCTTGGACCGTATTTCATTCTAATAAATTTCAAACCTCGACGAAATTTATTTTCTTCGATTTGTTTAACTTCTAATATTTACAAGTTTTCCAACGCATTAAAACACGCTTTTACCATCACTCTAACCACCTATAAGCTTGGGGGATAACCTCATTTCCGTTACTAATGTCATTTAACTCGCACGCTTTCCAACGCATTGAAACACGGGATGTAACACAAAATTTTGTTAGCTCGTTAAACTATGCTAGTTGAACTTAAGCATGTTTCCAAGACTTAACCTAGTTATGAATCCTCTTGAATGTAGATTTTTGCAGGCTTGGGAGGAAACGTTAGTAGCTAAGAAGACGTGAAGGTATGTAAGGCTAACCCTTTCTTTCAAAAGGCATGATTCCTATATTATGTTCCCATACATGTTATCCATATTACCCTTACTCCTAAAATGCTAGAAGTCCATCATTCTCAAGATTCTTATATGACTTCACGTCTAGTAATACCAAAGCCTAAAGTCTTAGATGCTCTCATGATATGATTGAGCTTATTATATAATCCTTGATTACATTCATTATAATTGGCCTCATCTTATGTTATTTTTCCTTCAAGGTGAGACATGATAGTGATGATAATGGTTTCAATTCTAGAAATGCCAAAGCGTGAAGTTCTTAATGTTCTAATGATACTATTGAGTTTGTCACATGATTATCGGTTGTATTCCTTGTTGTTGATCCCATCTTATAATAGTTGTTCTTCCAAGGTGGGATATGGTGATGATGATAATTCCATAACAGAAATCAGAGGGTTACCGACCTTACGCCACTCCGATAGAGTAGTAACACTTTAATTGGACTCTCATGCATGCTTATTATATATGTACTTATTTTCTCACACCGCGCCATGCTATAGCCGGCCGAGCAGACATACAGATATACACACCATTGCAATGGGCAGCTTATGATATCATCCCGGACGCGGGATGTCGGGACAGCGGGGTATATGGATCGGGCTGCACGTTCCGTAGCAATATATATATATAAGTATGAAAATGTTTATTTTTCTAAAGTTAAGCATGTACGGTATCCGCACAGAGAGTTAATCAGATATCCAGGTTATCTCTCTATCTCATGCTTCTTTATTTCTTGATGATGTTGTTATTCATGCCTTACATACTCAGTACACTATTTGTACTGACGTCCTTTCTTGTGGACGCTGCGTTCATGCCCGCAGGTAGGCAGAGAGACGGATCTGGTCCCTGGGAGCTTCATCAGCGAAGTCTCAAGAACGCTCCACTTATTTCGGAGCCGCAGTCTATTAGTAATTACCTTTTGTGTATATATTTGGGCATGGCGGGGTCTTGTCCCATCCTTATGATTTTCAATACTCTATATAGAGGCTCGTAGACATGTGTGGATAGTTAGAAGTTTCATAACCCTACCAGTGTATATTTTGTATATCATTTTTGTAGCCTTGCCGGCTTGTGTATATATAATTGGGCATAATTGTTGATGATCTCATTGATGAGTTGTTTTCAAGAACTTATGCACGCACAGATTATGATAGTTTTGAGTTAGCCAAGTGGTCTATCAAGATATGGTTATATGAAGCAGATTAAGTGGTGCTCGGTAGGTTAGCCCCGACTACCCGTCATGGCCCTCCGGTTGGTTCGTGACAACAACCACTGTAGCATAACATGAAGATAGCCAATCTATACCCATGATTACATCAGAGTCTACTATTTTTAATTCCGCTAGATCAGGTATGGTTCTGCGGTGATAGACTAAGATTGGGCAACCCCTATAAATACGTCTAGCTATAACTAATTCCTCACCTGGGGTGGACACCTCAAAGGGTTCATGCAACTTTTCTGGTTCAATTCCAAATTTCTTAGCAACAAATGGGATTACATAAGATAAGGTGGATCCTGGGTTAATAAGGGCATAGACGTCAAAAGTGAAAACTGTTAGTGTACCTGTGACAACATCTGTACGTGCTTCTGTATCCTGCCGACCTAACAGCGTATACAAACGGTTTTGACCACCGCCCGTATTGCTGGACTTTGCTGCTCCACGCTCTTGCTGGGCCTGATTATTACGAGGAGTTGCTGAGTTTGTGAACTGAGCCATATTACCTCTGGTACTTTGTCTAGCTGACGGAAAATCTCTCTGAAAATGACCCCTTTGGCCATAACCATAGCATACATCCATACCCATATGACACTCACCTGGGTGTCTCTTACCACATTTGCCACAAGCCGGGTTAGTATAGGCCTGCTGGCCCACACTAGCCTGAGAATAGGAACCTGCTGGTCTGAAATTTTATTTCTTCTGATCATTCCTGAACTTTGGGACTGGGGTACTGGCTGTTGATGGAGTGGGTCCTGATAACCTGCTCTTAAAGCATTTTCTGCCTCCACCTCTCCCATGCCTGAAATTACCTGCAGACTTAGCTCTTTTATTGATTTCCCTCTCTTTCTCCTTCTGAAGAGCTTTTTATTCTTTCATTTGGTCTTCATTACCGTTCACAAAAGCAACCATCTTGGCTATAGTCATGTTGTTGTTCTGAGCAGTCGTATTTGCATCACCGTGCAAGTCATATTTGAGTCCAAGCACAAATCTACTAACTATAACCCTCATGTCGGGAACCATATGGGGAGCATGCTTGGCCAGAGAAATGAACTTGTGATTATATTCTTGGATTGTCATGTTATTCTGCCTCAGTCTCTCGAATTCGACAGCCTTTGCTTCCCTGACCTCAATTGTCATCAAGTGGTCAAGAAAAGCATCTGCAAACTCATCCCATGTAGCAGGAAGTGCATCCTCCTTTCGGGATTTTTCCCATGACTCATACCAGTTATGGGCCACATCCTGTAACTGAAAAGCACTAAACTCTGCTGCTTCTGTCTCAGTAGTATGCATAATGTGGAATAACTTCTGCAGCCTATCTATAAAGTTTTGCGAATCCTACTCTGCCTTAGTCCCTGTGAATGCTCGAGGTTTCATCTGTATGAATTCCTGAGTCCTGGAACTAGTCGATCCTCCACTAACATTGACGCTAGGAGTCGTTTCCTGTCGCTACGCCTGGTTAGCAACGATCTGAGTGAGCAACTGAATTTCTCCCCTAACATCCATGTCCGAAGCATTAAGAGGAGTAGCCGTAGGAGCGGTTGGGGATGTTAGGCATGTAGCAGCCGTCTGAGTCTGAACGGTTTCTTCCTGAGCTGCATCAGCGGCAGCCCTTTGGCTGGTAGCTGAGTTCCTCTTTGTGTACTTTCTTTTTTGAGCCATTTTCTGAAATACATAAATCGCACGAGTTAGAAGAATTCCTGAAATTACTGCTCTAACAGCACGATCTAGTGTATGAAAGAAGTGAGACAATCCTGAATGTGGGGCCCTCACGCATATAAAAGTGACCCCACTGGACACGTTTTCATAGACTCCCTAAGACACTTGAACCTGGTGCTCTGATACCAAGCTTTGTCACGCTCCGAATCATGGCCAGGGTGAAACACGGCACTCGGTACCTTACTGCATGTGACCGAGCGAACTACATGGCTTACTGAATCATCATGAGGCATACATAAGCGGAATATAACATGAAAATATGATGAGCCTTTATAAAACAAGAATAGTCATAATATTAAATAAAACACTTGTTTAAATCATGAATGCGAAAATATCAAAACTAAGCCGAATGTGGCTACTCAACTCTAACAATCTGACACAACTGACTGCATAGTCTATGAAACCTCTAACATGAACATGAATATGCTAAACATACTTGTTGGGACAAGGCCCCCAGCATACCTTTAATGCATAACTAATCATGAAAGTTATTAACTAACTAAACCCCGAAGAGAGTGGGGCTCACCTAAAATCTGATACGAATGCTGTCCTATTGAGCAAATGCGTCGTCCTATAAATCTTTACCTGCATCGTGAAATGCAGGCCTCAGGCAATAAAAAGGGACGTTAGCACATTAAATGTACTGGTATGTAAAGCAACTGAAAGAAATAGACATGGCACATGAAATAACATGGTAAGGGCTGAAACTGAAGCCTGATATATATATATATATATATATATATATATATATATATATATATATATATATATATATATATATATATATAGGAGAGCATTAGTATAACCGACATGTAACCACATGTTAGTACGTGGCGTCTGATCTCTGCCCGACCAGCTAAGCCATCATGTACCTTGCTAGGGTACAAGACATGAACATGAACATGAACATAAATGGATCCAAATCCCTCAATGGGGGGAAATATGAAGGAATCGTCCTACTGGGCGGAGCGATCCTTATCCTACGTTGGCATACGTAGCTTCATGTATGAAACCATCTCGGTAATTTGTGCAACTCTCAAATTACATGAATATGGATATATTTGACTTAGTAGCCCATGAATTATATACTTGCTTGTAGACATGATTCTTGCTTGTATTATAACATGAAGGTAATATATATAATATAACTTGTATGAAACCATGGAGACATGTAGGATTTTCATGGAGATAACCATAATATTTCATAACTTGCATGTAAGAACTCATGGAATGCAAAGTATGGGTTTTCATGGATTACAAACAAATTCTCAATAACCAAAAGAGACTATTAAGAACACAATAACGAAGTAATCATACAAACATAGTATATCATGGTACATGTACTTAGGGTTATCATGAAATTGGCTAAAACCCTAGTTTTGGTGTAACTTGTATAATCATGGAAGAACGTGTCGTGGAGAAGAAGAAAGATGTTCCCACACGTGGATAGAAACCCGACATACCTGGTAATGCTCCAAAACTTGTAGTAGAATTCCAAAAGGTTAAACCTTGAGCCTTGAGATGGGTTTTCTTGAAAACCCTAGGTTAAGAATGATGAACTCTTATTTAGAGATCATGGATACATGTTAGAATTCACTTGGAATAGGTTTAGCTTGTTGTTTTGGATTGTTGGGAGAAGAAAACCTTCATGATAGGGCTTGGAGAATGTGAAAAAAGTGGAAAAAGAACTGAACATGACGTATTTATACTTAACTGAGTCGAAAAATTATACGGTCAACTTATACGGTCCGTATAAAGTTATACGGTCAGTATAACTTGGCCGTATATGACAATGATTAAAATTCCAGAAACTGAAATTTCCCAAATGAGTTTCACGGACTGAATATACAGTTTGTCTAATATTATACGGATAGAAGTACGGTCTGTATAATGTTTTTTAGAACTTTGGCAGAAACTGAAGTTTTTCCACCTGCGTGACACGAACTGAAAATACGAGTTGTATGATAATATACGGTCCATATAACTGATCGTATAACAGGGACTTTGCTGAACTGAGATGAATTTATTTCCCACACTTCTCATCTGGTCTTTTAAGTCTCAAATCATGAACATAACCTAGTTTAAAGGTACGGGGCGTTACAACTTATGTGCAATAAGTGGCTCAGCTTTACAGTTGTCTCTACTGACAGTGCAAGGTGTAGAGAGAGCAGATTATAGACCAGGTCTCTAGCTGGTTCTGAAACAGTTTGACAATCATCAAAACACGAGTGCACTTAGAACTATGAACGTTTTAACAACAAAATTTGTATTTGGTGTGTCCAAACTTGCAAACAGTAACCAGGGACAACCCTCTTTGCAGCATCTCACCCTAACTCTTTTGCGCTCATTCACATATTTTTCAATTTGGATTTTTCTTGAACTGCATATTAGTAATTGCTAGCTTAAATTCTTTTACATTTGCAAACACCAACTCTGTTTCCCAAACAATCTTCTCACAAGTAGGATCAAACACTGTTTTTGGTCTTTTTTCTTCTAACAGGTTTATGCACTACTTGTTCAACCTCTTCCTCATCTCCCCAGCTTGTTTCATCATCTAATTCAAAGCTAGGAGTTTCATCACTTGGATAGTAAGGTTCATCAGCCCCAAGCTTACCATCTAAGTTATCCTTGTCACCAACAGTCTTATCATACCATATATCTGGTCCTTTTTCAGTAACATGAACCTGTTCAGCAGTAGTTACTCTAGCTCTCCTATTTGCTCTGTTGAAATGCTTTCTATTTGCCCTAAAATCTCTATACTCTTTATGAACATCACTATCTTCTAAAACCTCTTGATCAATTATGCTATTTATGCTATCTTCACTATCCCGTTCAGATCCATCCTCTAAATCCTCTCCACTTAAATCGTCATTTATTTCAGACTTACAAGTAGGATTAGAGGGCTGGCCAGCACCAGATAAAGGTTCGTCAGTTGGATAAGGAGGTTCAGGAGTAATTGATGGTTCAGCAGTAGGGTTAGAAGGTTCAAAGTAGGGTTAGGAGGGTCTGAAGGCTCAACAGTTAGGTTTGGAGACTCAACAATAGTGTTTGGAGGATCAGCAATAGTATTTGGAGGCTCAACAATAGGGTTTGGTGGGTTTAGAAGGTTTGGATACTTAGCAACATCATTTAAAGGGGTTGAAGATTCCTCACCTTACCCACCACCAACATTTTAGGGGACATACTCTAAAGCCAATGCAACATATGGTTCATTCACCTCGTGGCACACAAAAATATACAGTGTATCACCGTTTTTTAACAAAGATGAAATGTCACAAATGACCCTATCATTCACAACTTCAACCAAATAACCATTGACAGGAGACTTAACATAAAAAGAACAGTCTGTTGTATATCCTAAATACTTTATGTAGTCTCTCAATTCAAAGTAGGACATTCTATCAGTGTCACAGTCCAGAAATTCAGTAATAGACCCACCAACATATTTTGGTCCGGCACCAAACACAATACGACCCCCATGGTACTATCTCAAAGTGACTAGAACAAAAGACATATTATTGCACACCCTGAAATGTAGTAGGAGCAAAAATATTTCAAACACACTAAATCGATGAAGAAAAATCCTAAATAAATAAGCGAATGTGGATGCAATCAAGCACAAAAAGGGTAGCAGTGAGTGTAAAACAATATATTTTGTAGCAAAAAATACAAAAACATTAAGTATCTAACAAAAATTAAGTACATGCAAGATAAAAAATCGACTTTTCGAACAAGAATAAGAAACCCTAACCTATGACCCTTCATTTCTTCAATTAGATGCTTATTTTGTACACACAAACTCAGATTTCCCTTTAATTCTCCGATAGGAAGCATCAATAACACATTTAGCTATAAGATGGGTTAAGATCGATGAGGGGAAACTGAAAAGTCGTTGGGTGTGTTTTAAAGAGAGATAAGAGAAATGGGGGGAAATATAAGGGTAAACGGGTCAAACCCCATGGGTCGCATATAATTTAGTTTATAATTATTTTAATTGAGGGTGGATTACACGCACTCAATTTTATTCCACGCCTGGTGCGAAAATGGGTCAAAAGAGTGTATTTATTTTAGTTCGAACAGGTCCAGGAGGTAAACGTGTCAACCGGGTCAAACCGGACCGGACCGGTAACTGGTTAAGGAATCGGCCGGTTTCCGGTTTAAAAACCGAAACCGGTCACCGGTTCCGGTTTAACCGGTTCCGGTTTACCGGTTACAAATCCAAAACCGGAACCGGTCAGGTTCAAACAGTCCAAAACCCTCTTCTTTTTTTTTTGTATAGTATATATATATATATTATAGTATTTATTAGTATATTGTAGGTATATTTACATATGTTATATAAGTTTATAAGTAAAGTTTAAATATTTACTAACTAACAGGCTAACAGCAAGTCAACAATACAACATATACGTGTATATATATATATATACATAATTACATATTAAGTTATATGCTTAAGTTATACTACATATACCTAAAATATAGTAAGAATATACTTTTTTATATATATATATGTTTAAGTTATATGTATACTATATATTATAAGTATATTCCAAATATATTTTATGTATACTATATATTCTTAATATATATTATATGTATACTTAATATATATTATATGTATACTATAAGTATAAGTATATTCCAAATATATTTTATTTATACTATATATTCTTAATATATATTATATGTATACTTAATAAATATTATATGTATACTATACTTATACTATATATTATAAGTATATTCTTAGTATATTTTGTTATTTTTCAAGTATATAACTTTCTAGTTTTTAATTTAAGTAGATGTATATCATAAGTATATTCTTAGTATATTTTAGGTATATTCCTAACTTAATATAAGTAAAAATATGAACACAAATAAATAGAAGAAAGCTCAATGAGCCATATATTTTATTCATTCTTGGATAATATTCATTTGCAAGTTGTAATTTTTTTTTTTTAACTTGCAAATAATACATGAGTTGTAAAGAAATAGTAGAATAATAAATTCACCAATTCTGAATCATTTCGTTAATTTTCCCCATATCATATTCGGCCATGGAGATATCTTCAAAGTCTTCCATTTGGTCCGGTCCACTTGCTATAAAATCTTCAATTTCTTCCTCTTCGCCTTCCTCCGCTTCTAAGTTTTGGTTGCGTCGCTCCGATCTAATCCAATCGCGAATGCACACTAGTACTTGCAAGCTAAAGTCGGATAATGAATTTCTATGGTCTCCAATTTACTGTCTTCCTTCGCTAAATGCGCTCTCCGAAGCCACGGTTGATACTTGAACCGTAAGGATATCTCGAGCCATTCTTGAGAGTATCGGATGACTTGCCTTGTACTTCTTCCACCATGCTAAGACGTCCAATTCATCCAGTTCCTTGATATCCACATTTGGCTGCATCAAATAAAAGTTATATTCATCAAAGTTAGCATTACAAGAAGAAGTTGGCTGTGAATGTAAAACTTTTAAATGCGACAAACCCGACAAGCCCTTTTTGCTACTTTGAGAAGTAGTAGGGCGTGGAGCAACGGGTGTAGCACGTTCTTCCAAATTAGAATAATGAGTAAAAACTTTTCTAAACTCGTCATCAATAGCGAGTTCGGCTTCAGCTAAAGATGGTTGAACTCCATGTTCAATTTCTAAAAATGTATAAATTTGACCAACCAATGCTTTAGTATAAGACACTTTTAAACAAGGATTTAAAAGAGAACCCAAAATAAATAAAGTTGGGATGGGAAAAAAATACTTCTTAAATTTGATTATCATTTCAAAAATAGCCGCTTGATAACCGGGTTTATATTTATACTCTTGTAAAACTCAAGCTATTTCCGCTAAGTAGACTAAAATTCCGGTTACCGTGGGATAGAATTGTCTAGAAAAAGCAAGAGTTGCATTATAAAAAATTTCTAAGAGTTCAACACATTCTTTAACATCTTCCCAATGCGTAAAATTTAACCAATCATCACTATTAATATTATATTTGTTGTGAACTTGTTGTATGGGAATCCTATACTCATATGCTTGTTGTAGCATAATGTAAGTGTAGTTCCACCTAGTCTCAATTTCTACTTGAATTTTCCTAGGTCTAAGGTTATTTTCCACACAAGCATTCTTAAAATCTCTAAGTCTTCCCCTATTAGCATTACAAAAAAGAAACGCAACCGCATCTCTAACTTTTTGAATAGAATCGTCAAAACACACAAGACCATCTTTAACAATTAAATTTAAAATGTGACAACTACATCTTACATGAAAAATATTTCTTAGCGGAGGGTTTATTTCTCTTTTTAAAAGACCAATCGCCTTTGTATTATTAGAAGCATTATCTAAAGCAATACAAAGTGTTTTTCTATAAATATTAAAAAATCTCATAATAGTAGACATTGAATCCGCTAAAAATTTTCCATCATGACGACCTTTTCCTTCATCATATAAAAAAGCTATAATTCTTTTTTGCATAACCCAATTGTCATCAACCCAATGATATGTAATAGCAAAAAAATCTAACTTGTTAAGACTAAGACTCAAATCAGCGGTAAGAGAAACATTACAATTTAAAGAATTAAATACATGGCGCAAATAAAATCTATATTTTTTATACAAATCTATAACATCCGCTCTACAAGTACTTCTAGGAATACCCTCAAATAACGGATTATAACAACGTTGAATGTAAGTAACAAACCCCAAACCCGAGGGAAAGGAAAATGGTAAACAATCATAAGCTACCATTTTAGCTATTTCTACACGCTCTTTTTTCTTGTCATACTTAAAATTTCTACCGGTTCGTGGGTCTATCGTCATTTGAATACCCCCCCACATTGGAACCCGTTTGCTCTCCCCAAACATCCATATGTTTTTTTCTCATATGACCATTTAGTGTACCTGTTTCACCATCCTTACTAGTTCCTTACTTAAAAGCAAATACTTGCCCACATAGGGTACATGTAACTGATTGGTTTTCCCTATCCTTAGTCATAAATTTCCAAATTTTAGTGGTTGGCTTACGAGTTCTAGGCGGTTTGTCTTGTGTATGTGATTGTGCAGGACATGTATCTCCTATGGGATTTTCGGGGGTTGTGTTTCATCATCATCATCATCATCATCATCATCATCAATTTCATTAAAAGTATCGGTAAAATGTTGTTGCATTGCCTCATGACCTAAAAGTGGATTATTTCCACCAACATCAATACCTAAATTAGATGTTTCTTCCACAAATGTTTCCTCACTAAGCCCACCCCTAACAATACCACTACTACTACCGGCACCACGTCTAAATCTCTTTGCCATTATTAAATAGAATTAATTTAAATCACAATCAAATAAATCACAAGAAAATAAATTGCAACAAATTAAATTGCTAGAATTAAATTGAGTAAATTAAATTGCGAAAAATAAAGATAGAGTTGGAATGAAGGTACCAAATTGCCAGATTAATTTCCAACAAAGTGAAGGCGGCTAGAATTGCAAATCCACCAAAGCTACTTCGGATTGTTGCAAAATCACCAACTCCACCAACAATATTATAATTGCAAAATTAATAATTGAAACTATAATAAGACTTTATAATATTTATTTGAGAGAAATTTAAAGTGGCTAATTATTGCAAAGTAACTATAATTGAGAGATTGAGATTTGAGAGAAGGAGAAGAGTGAATTGGTGTGGATTAAAATGAAAATGAAGAAGGGTTTATATAGGGGTGGGGGATAGGCTAAAGTGTTAAAAAAAAAGTTTGGGGGTTTGTTGGGGGGGGGGGGGGGGCAAAAATTGAGTTTATGACCGTTTGGCAACGGCCATTTTTGCAAATGGACCGTTGCCAACGGTCCAATAACAGACACAGCCCAGCCCCCAATGACTATATTAAAAAAAAAAATTAATTTCACCGGTTTAATCGGTTTCGGTTTCAAAAAAATCGAAACCGGACCGGTAAAAAATAGACGGTTAACCGGTTCCGGTTACCGGTTTGAACCGGTTAAACCGGACCGGTTGACGGGTTTACCAGGAGGGTCATAGGACCCCGGCAAAGTTTAGATATCTTATTGAAAAAAAGTGTCAACTTCAAGGAGATTCCGATGTGTTTTCTCTTTTACTTTTTTTTTGTCATAGTTTAACTTGACACAAAAAATTGATAAAGAAAGAATGGTCTTTTATAATCTTAAAAACTTATTAGTAAGGAAATATAGAATGTATCATAATGTCAAATATAGTGGACTGTAGAAAATCCTTTCCAGGTTTTATCACACATAACTAGGAAGAGCTTTATCGCATCCGGAAAGTAATGAATTACTGTATATATTATCCATGGAACCAAAATATAGGAAAATAAAAGAAAATTAGTGCTTGTGGCTATAAGCCTACCAAAGCATCTTCATCAAGTAGTTAGTATGTATCTGATTTTGACCATGATCCGCAGACAAGTACAAACAGATAATTAATCTGCTTCGAGAACATGGCCGGGGTTGCCAAGTTGATAAGGACCACCAATACAAATCCCGGTTGGGCCGAAATAGCCCCATGCAAGATACTCTTACATGTGAATTGTCAAGACTACCATTTTCAGTAACTAATGTGGAACTTTGTTCCACACCAACAATATCCCGTCGAACTAAGTTTCACATACTCATTGCTATAATTTATGGGTCAGAGATTCAACTTGTCTGCGTGCCATCTATATCGTCAAAATATTTACGGTCACAGAAGCCTAAATGTTGTGTATGCATCTTCAAAGCTACGAGTAAATATCGTAAACCAGCCCATAGATGGGCAAAGGCACTAAACTGGGGCCCATGCCGCACTCCGTCATCTTCATACTCGTCCTGCCAAATTATTAGTTTTGGCACTAGTTGTTGGGCAAAAATAGACTCAAGATACTCTTACATAGTGTGATATTGTCCATTTTGGACCAAGCCCGGACTATTTTCTCAAAAGGTCTGACACCATTAAAAGTATTCAACTTCTTATAAATATTTTTTTTTCTTTTCAATTACCCATGTGAGACTTCGTTCGTGCACCCAACACAAACTATCTCATTTCACATCAAGGTGTTGTTTTGACATTTTTATTTCTCAAATCTCTCAATATCCATACGTGGAATTAATTTTTGTGGAAAATATTGTTTTTCTTTTCGTACCCCCTCTTGGCTGATCTAAATGTGGTACTTAATTTAATTGCTTCTTAATGTGATGCCAGGCTTTCATTTGCTGAAATAGTCTTCGTGTTTACCTATATATAATCTTTTTGTTCTTGGGTAGTTGAAAACCAGATCATCCTATTAGTTTCTGAGAAAATATCACACCAAACTTTATTCTTGATGCTTCAAAAGTAAACCCTTAAAAAAGGACAAAGAAAAACTGTTGTATGTCACTCGATTCCTACTTTCCATCCACCACTTTGAAAAAGGAAAGGGGAAATAATTAAATTAATTATGGGGGACCTGAAAGAGGTTTGCAATTTTGAGAGAATGGCAATTCATTTCCGCAGATAACATGGTTGAGTGACCTTTTAAATAATTAACTTGGTTTAGAACATAAAACTCTGAAGGGGTTTTAGTTCTATGTACTAAGAGTCTATATATTTCTAGAAAAAATATTCACAATTCTCATCCCTTGTAATTGAAAAATAGTTCACGTTCAGATTATTTTGAAGTTTTGTATGTGAAATGTCAAACTCCTGGACAATGCCTGTTTTTTAAAGACAAGCCAAAAGGTAGACAATGAGTGATGTTTCTATTATTGTTTACACCATTAGAATAAACTTATATACAACAAGAAACTAAGTGACTTTTCATAGCATCCTAATAAGGTAACTTCGAGAATAGCATAATAACTTGCTATCCCTGATTAATCTATATGAGCAGTATATATTTTTACACTATCAACGTATATAACTAAGAGGTCGTTTGATTGCTGGTTAGAGTTATGCATGTATTAGTAATGAAAGGTTTAGTTATTCATGTATTATTTATGCCCGCGATTGTAAACTAATAACCAAACATCGTACTTGATGTGTTAAATTTTATACATAACAACTAAAAGGCCATCAAACATGATACTAGTTCAATACATGTATAATTCACTTCCTAACTAGTAACCAAACAACTCCTAATTGTTTAAACATTAACATTATCACCATTTAACTTTTGAAAAGTGAAGTAGGAAGGGAGGAAGAATTCCCCGATAGATTGACTGAACTATACATAAACCATTTAGAGAATGGTGAGGATAAAACCTAACCACGTGAAAATGCGTAAGTTTCCAAGAACATGGAGGGGCCACAATGAAAGAATCCAAGGTACACGAACACTAAACTCTAGTACCAAATTTCCTAGAAATTACATTAGTCTCAAATCCATTTAACCCATTAACTAGTTTTAGCTGATCAAATCACGGCTAAAATCGTGGAAAAGTACTCTTCATGTAGTATAGCAAACTCTTGTTTGAATCTCGAGAAAATAAGAGAGGCAAGGAAAATGAATCCAACACTTCCCAAGAAGCACAAACAAATAGCAAAAACATTTGTTAAGTTATTCTAAAAATCTGAATACATTATCAACGTATAACTTAGTATATTATGGAAAGTTCATTATTAATTTATCTGGTTATCAGTTAATGTTTATCATAGAGATTTATTTATAATCGAGAACGAATTCAGTGTTTGAACTTGACAAATTTAACTTTTAACATTTTTACTTCTCAACTTATTCTACTTATGAAATTATGGTATCGCAATTTAAATATTTGATGAACCCTTCGCTCAAAATATAGATTCGCCATTTCCTATATTTTTTTCATAAATAACCTGAGTATGTAAATATTATTTACACTATTAAGCACAATACTTAAAAGTTAAAACTCATAGCAAAATAACCAAAGAGTTCTTTCAAAAGGCTAAAGAGGACCCATTGCGCCGCTACTTTCACATGGACATGAGCTGTCTTCTATATTTTTCCACAATTTTAAAGTTTTCTTCCCATTTCAATTTAAAATATTACTACTATATTTTTTTATGTTTTTCTTTGACCATTTGGATTTTTATTATGTTCCTTTCTAGAATTCACGAGTGAATGTTGTCGTAGTTCTGTTTTTTTCCTAAGCATTGTCAGACTAGACCTTTCAGGTATGTTGGTACCCTTCTTTTAATATCTTCCCATAACATTTGTTATAAAAATTACTCCACCTCCCTACATTTTTTCTCGTATTTCACCTTTTCCAAAGTTTACCGTAAGATTAAAAAAAAAATACTCTTTGTAGTACTTCAAAAGATTAAATTATAAAGTACTATTATATTTTTTAAAAGAATTAAAAACCATATGCTTGCATTGCATGGAATATTTAAGAATTCTTGTCTAAAGAAGATCCGATTTATTTGTTAAAAAGGTATAAAAGACATCCAAATTGGGAAGAAAAAGGTTCACAAAAAAACGATAATAATAAAAAGGCACTGCCATTTAAGGATAAGGAGTTGCAAACAGCCTCAAGAAAATGGTATTATGAACAACGATTATATTTTTAGAAACAGATAAAACTCCTAATACTTTCAACCAGAAAAAAAAAAAAAAAAGAGTAGGTGGCACCAAAAATCTGTCGACCCTCTTTCATTTATTTTTCATTAAAATCTTTTAGTAAAGCAATTTTAGTTTGTCCAAATAATAGTATTGTACCGCTACATGCATTGGACCCAGTGGCGGAGCCACGATTTTCATCCAGGGGTTCAAAAATTCTAAAAGGTAAATACACGAAGAAGTCAGGGGGTTCAACATCTACGATATATACATAACAAAATAATTTTAATTCTGAAAATACACTGTAATTTTTCGTCGAGGGGGTTCGGACGAACCCCTGGAGCCAATGTGGCTCCGCCCCTGATTGGACCCCAAACTTGTTTTTTATTGAGCTAAAATAATAATGTTGATATTATACCCCGCCTTTGACGCAACTTATTTGGGAGTGATGTGTAGCTGCATTATATTTTAATCCGCTTTCATTTTTTTTTTCACTATAAAATTTAGTAAATCAATTTTAGTTTATCCAACAAAATACTTTTGGATATTACACCATATATATTTGTTAATGTTTGTAACTTAGCACAACAATTCTTGTGCATCATTAATTATTTATTTTCGCCTTTCCCACTGTCTTATTCATATAAACTATAAAGAGCCGGTGAAGCAGCGGTCAATTTCACAAACAAAACAAAACAAAACAAAAAAAAAAAAAAAAAAGAAGAGGGAAATCCACAGTGGATTTTTTGTCCTTATTTTCTCACTCCTTATCTAGTTTTAGTTTCAAGGCCAATAAGCCGCTAGAGGATGTGATTTAAATGACTATTTTTAAAAGAAAATCCGACATCAAGAAATATTTTGAATGTTAATGTCAATACTAGTGGTCCAAGTGGATTTGTGTTGCGAACATTGATTGTCAAATTTTATGATTTTTCATGTTGTCTTTTCACTTTAAGATGGAACCCCACATCCTCTCAGTTTAGAAATCCCAAGCTTTTGAATGGCTAGTGAAGTTGACTATGGAGCTTTCCAAATTTCTTTGTTTCACTATCTTCGTAGATAAACATCTATTCGGTATTGGTCGCGGTGTTTGCATTAAATTAATAAATATAAAATATGTCATGTGTATCTATATATATTTTTTTTGTATTATTTGATTAGGACTAATGATAAGTATGTACTTTCACTTTAATTTGTTAACTCTTCGAATTAGGTATAAACACCCGATACGAGTAAGTATTTACCATCTTTGCATCTCTATTTTTTGTAAATGATAGTGAAAATAGTGGAGAAGTAGCATTTTTGCTGATAGTATTTAAAATTTATAGGTATAAGGATGATATTTAATTTATATACATAATATACTTTTCTTGCGAGAGCATTCAACTGATCGCTCTTCGTGTCTGTCCCTTAAAGAAAAAAACGATGTTTAAAAGACATGCTATTGTGACGTCTGAATTGGCATATATTTGACGAAAATTAAATAATTATGTGTATTCGGTATTTAGATAAAGTAATTTAATAGAAAGTTGCACATTAAAGTAAGAATACATATCCAAAAAAGAGTAAGAATTCATATCAACTACAATTTAAGTGATAAAAGTTTATAACAGTAAGAACAGTTTGGCAAGGATAATTTCTCAAAACTACTAACATAGAATAGTAGTTGTATTTAAAATCTTATGTCGACAAGTGCTCTTGAACTTTCGTATTTATCTGGTAAAGTTTGAACTCACATTCGCCTTCATTTTGATGATTACAAAGTTTTGTTCTTTTCCTTTACATTTACTTTTTTGGAAATGTATATCTAATTTTATAGTCCCTTCGTCCCAAAATAATTATCACTTTAGCAAAAGCATTTGTGTCAAAATAAGTGTTATCTTAGGAATTCAAGATAAAAAATGACAAGTATTTTCAATTATGCCCTTAACATTAAAGAGGTAGTCCTTTTTAATATTGCTTTAACTCTAAAAAAAATATAGAAATAATCCAGTAAACTCTACATTTAATTTAATAATTTTTTTAATGAACATGATTTTTGCTAAAGTGACACTTCTTTCGGTACGGTGGGAATATTACAATTGTGCATAATTGTACACCAGAATGTGCTAAATATATATAGGATTGGATGGTTTTTGTCATTATGTCCAAAAACTCACACTTTTAGACGAGGAAATGGGTAAACATCCTTTTACTCAAATTTATAGGGAAACTTTTTTTTCGGAAAGTTTTTTGTCTTTATATCACAAGACAAAATACTTTTCCTCCTAGATACTAAGCTTGTTTAGCTAGTTCAAATAAAATGTCAGAAATGAAAAAGGAACAAAGGAAAAATAAACATGCAATTGTATAAATGAGAAAAAAAAATTAGAAAAGCTAGAAGTTCTTTTTTGTTTTTCCAATTTTATCTAACTCAAATTATGGGGTGCGTGGTTGTTTAATTGTCAGTTGGGCACAGACAAATCTAAGTTATATCATGAAATACAAAGTTTAAATCTCTTCTAAGGTCATTCCCATATTCTTATTTCTTTTACTCATTATCTATGACTATTTTAATCCCTATCCTCAAAAAATAAAGTAACAATACGCATTTAAATTAAGATATAATTAATACTTTATTAAATTTTCAAGAATCCACAAGCACGTGAACTAAGAATGGATGAAAAAAGGGATCAAAAGTGCACATTACACTTAATTACAAATTATATATATTTACCATATTTACAATAAGCAGAATACAGAATTTTACCAATGATTGGAGGACTAGAAGTGCTATTATCCTTTTCGAAAATTATCTTACCTAAAATATGTACTATTAAACTAAATAACTTATATTACGAGAAAGAATGTTTTATTAGGGTTCTAAAATGCCAATCCTAAAGCTTATTTTAATGACCTTTACGTGTTTTTTCTTCAAATCGATAGTTTGCCTATTTTCATTGAATGCTAGAATGAACATAATCTCTTTCTTAATATTTTAATTTATAATGAAGATGTACGTCGTATATTATCTTCCTTTTTTTAACTCATCATATACATATATATATTTCTCCATTTCCCACCCAATATTGAGCTTATCTTTAGAATTTATTTTAAAAATGAATAGTTGGTTAGGGAAATGAAGTCACTCTCACCACCAACTTAGCTGTACTTGAAAATGATTCTCTCATTTACAATAAAAAGATTGGTTACAGCTGTATCCAGTTTTAATTTCTTTCAACTCCTTAGTCATTTTCCAGCCCCTTTTCTCCACTTCCTACAAGGAAACAAAAATTAGTGAAAAAAAGGCACAAAAAGGTTTCACAAGTCTCTACATTTTTTTTTTTGCTAAAAAAAAGAAAAAAATAACTTACTACCTATTATAAATAGTTACTTATAATTATATTAATAATGATCTGATAAAATTTTATATTATCAGTATATATAAATTAAACTACTAAAAAAATGTAATTTCTCTGTCATAGATATACAAAACGTGATGTCGCGACTCATAAATGACTTGTTAAAAATTGTAAAAACAACAACATAACGATTAATATATTATGATTCGAATTAACGAATCATAAATTTGAATCTCAATAGCAATGAATGACCAATTTAATTCTACTTTTTTTAGTTAAAACTTTTTCCTACTCAAATGTTAACTAGATGGATTTTATTTTTTTAATCTCTTCTGCACGATTTAGTAGTAATTGTAAGTTTGTGACATGTGTTCAAAGACTTTTTTTAAAACTTTCTTTTACTTTGCTTAGACTAAAATAGCATTGCCATAAAATATTTTGCTATTCAAATCCTATTAAGACCCTAAAAAGGAAAAGACCAAATAATTATCACCAAGATCAAGGTTATTTCTATAAACATCAAAATAGTTTTCTATTACTCTCTATGTAAAAAATTACAATTTACTAGTAGTATACACTTCAAGAAATACAAGCAATAAATATGTATGCATAATTGTTGAGTGGTTTGGTATGGTAGCATTAAATTAATAATATTCCTTTACTTTCTCCGCTTGTTTCGTTCTAAATAATGAGGCCCCATGTCTCCTTTCTTGTCACTCTCTCTTTCCTCAAGTCGCTGTTAAAAATACACAGATAGTGTTCCCACACTTCCAAATATGCATATATATGTTATAAACAATAAAGTTTGATAATATACTCCTATATAATTTAAAGATCGGTTCATCTCGTGATCTGTGCAGAGTCTACATGATACTAATTCTTGGGTTTTGGTGGGTTTGTTCAATCATTGCTATATATCCACCTGTCTTTGAATCATTCACTTTATAATTGTGATTTACTAAAGATAGAAGGGTCAGACCCATTTTTGGAGTTTTGGGATAGTTTTATTTTTCTCAAAGTGAAAAAAGTTTTTGAATGACAAAGTTATGAGGATTTTCTCAGGCTTTAAGAAAGATTTAAGTATTTGCAGCTTCAAAAGTGGCTTTGGTTTTGCTATAAAGGAAGAGAAAGCTTCATAGTACATAAAAGGTGTGTTCTTTGGTTTGTTTGCTTCTCTTATTACACTAGTATTAATCTTTAATCCCATGTTTAATTTTTTGTGTGTTGTGTGGATTTGACTTTGGTTTTGTGCTAACTTTGAGTAAATGTTAAGTTGGTTGTCCTTCATGACTGTACAAGTTTCTTGTTTGAACAAGTTAAGCATAATTAATGGGTAAAAATTGTATCTTTTAGAGGGATTGAAATTTAAAGACCCAAAAGGAATGATTGGAACTTTTAAGGGTTTTTGTGATAGTACTAATTAGCTGTTTTGTGAGTAAAATGCTAACTCAGCTGATTCTTTTTGTCAGAAGCTATTATTGGTAAACTTTTGATTGCTATTTAGAAGTGTGATGTTTCATGAGTACAGTGAACATCCTTTTCATGAAGTACCTAAATTGTCACCAGAAAATGATTGCATCTGTAAAAGTTGGAAAAGAAGAGATTTTTAAGGCAAAGGTAGATTACATACATGCTTTTGAGCAGCTTTTAGTAAACTTCTATTTACTTGCAAATGTGTTTCATTTTATTCTTAACCTTGATAGCAGCACATAAAACAACATAATTCAGATCTGCAAGACGGTTTGACCGTTATGGAAGTAGACAGCTCAAAGATGGGGAGTCAATAATATGATTGCACGAATTACAATACGCTGGCTCTTACTTTTACATATTATAGTGAAAAAAGCTTCAAGAAGTGCAATTTTGAAAGGGATGTAATATTTGTACTTAGGATAGTTTTAATGCGTAGTTGTTGCCGCTCTTGTCATTTTTGAGTAAAGTATACTGGGAGAGTGGGGTTTTGGGGGGAGGGGCTGGGGTGGGGGGGTGTAATCGAATGAGCAGGCTACCTACGAAGTTTATAACTTCAATGTAAGTGACCATTCTTGTGGTAAAATTTGATGCATTATCTCTTGCTGATACTGGGGAGATTACAGTTTGCTCAATGTATTTCATGTTTTCTCGGACTATCCAAACATGCCCGTCTTATTTCAGGTGTATTTACTTGAACCATGAGGTAAGTTATTTATCAGATGCACTTCAGTAAGGAGATTAGCTTGCACTTGATATACTGGTTGTTTTGTCTTTGCAATGTTAAGTAACAAGGGAGCTAATCTTTCCTTTCGAGATACAAGTATATTATATTTCAAGAGCCCTCTATTGTGCTATGTAGAGGTCCAATTTTATTCTACTGGAGAATGTGAAATGGTGGAAAAATATCAATCAAAATGAAGTGCTTTTACTTGCTGTAATCTCTCTGCGCTAAATAGCTGATAAGTCTTCCTGCACATCAGTTCCTCTTCATGGTGACTATATGTAGTAGGTTATTCCACACGCATCTTCTCCCCTCTAGTTACAAGCAGTATAATTTTCTTATTAGCGAAGGTGGCAAAAAAGGTTTGAAAGTAGTAGTTATATTGCCATCTCTATTCGCATGGGCATTTCATGGAGATGTTAATGTCCTATATTCTAAAAGGATTACACCGTCAACTTCTCCTAGCATTGTGATGTGTGGGTTAGGCGCACATCACCGGTTTAAACCTATCGGTAAACAAAAGCCTAGTATTTAAGTGAAGGGTAGAGGAGCTGACCCATTGTCCACCGAATTTCGAACCATGAGCCACTAGCCCTCAGGGATTTTTTGGTTATAAAAAGAAGTATGCTATATGAATGATTCTCATTACTTTTGAGTGAATAATAGGGAAACCTACTTTCTGCAATTGAATGTGGAATTTGTGATAATTCCTTGTTGACCTTTATTAACTACTTCTAATGTCCCCATCCTGACTATCAGTTGTTGACATACAGGATTTAATAGACTGAGATCAAAGCGTACAACAAATGGCGGTGTTTTGACCAGAATGGATCCTCAGGCTTTTATTAGGCTGTCAATAGGGTCGTTGGGATTGAGACTCTCTGAGACGACTTTAAAGGGTACAAAATCAGGGATAAGTGCACTCTCTTCTCCCTGTGTGTGCGAGATCCGTCTTCGAGGTTTCCCTGTGCAGACATCATCTGTTCCTTTTATTTCCTCACCTGAAGCTACCTTGGATATTCACAACGTTGCATCCAGCTTTTATCTTGAAGAATCTGATTTGAAAGCCTTACTGGAGCCTGGCTGTTTTTATGCGCCTCATGCATGTCTGGAGATAGTTGTATTCACAGGACGCAAAGGTGGCCACTGTGGTGTTGGTATTAAGAGGCAGCAACTTGGGACTTTTAAGTTGGAAGTAGGTCCTGAGTGGGGTGAAGGAAAGCCAGTCATTCTGTTTAATGGCTGGATAGGAATTGGCAAGAACAAGCAGGAGACTGGTAAACCTGGACCGGAGCTTCATTTGAGAGTGAAGCTGGACCCTGATCCAAGATATGTTTTCCAGTTTGAAGATAAGACGAAACTAAGTCCCCAGATCGTGCAACTTCAAGGAACCATCAAGCAACCTATTTTCAGTTGCAAGTTTAGTCAGGACAGGTAATATATGGTTTTGCCTTTTATATTTAAAAAATGCTTTTTTTACCCTTTCCTAGGGATGATTAGCATATAAATAGAACTATTATCTACTTTTTTAAGGGCACTAACGTTAAGTTAGTTCATTTCTATCCCCTACTCTTAAATCTATCTGTTTGTAGTCCTTCGCCAGAGACGGTGTAAAGTGATTTATCTAACCCTGTTTCCTTCCACAACTGATCTAGAATTCTGGTCTTTTCTGTAATTGTTCTGTGTTATACTGAACTTACAGGACATCTCCGGTAGATCCATTAAATAATTTTTGGTCCAACTCAGTTGACGGTTCTGAACTAGAGGTAGAGAAAAGAGAGAGGAAGGGATGGAAGGTGAAGATACACGATCTCTCAGGCTCAGCTGTTGCAGCAGCGTTCATAACAACTCCGTTTGTGCCATCAACAGGTTGTGATTGGGTGGCCAAATCCAACCCAGGAGCTTGGTTGATTGTTCATCCCGATGTTTGCAGGCCCGGATGTTGGCAGCCATGGGGAAAGCTCGAAGCATGGCGTGAACGTGGGATCAGAGATACCATTTACTGTCGCTTCCATCTTCTATCCGAGGGCGGGCAGGAATGTGGCGGTGATCTTCTCATGTCTGAGATCTTGATCAGTGCAGAAAAGGGCGGTGAGTTCTACATAGACACGGACAGACAGGTTCGAGCAGCAGCAAGTCCATTGCCTAGTCCGAGAAGCAGCGGAGACTTTGCAGCACTAAGTCCTGTTGCAGGCGGTTTTGTGATGAGCTGTCGAGTACAAGGGGAAGGGAAATGCAGCAAGCCCCTCGTGCAACTTGCCATGCGACATGTAACCTGTGTGGAAGATGCAGCCATTTTCATGGCGCTTGCTGCTGCAGTGGATCTGAGCATTGAGGCATGCAGGCCTTTTCGCAGAAGACTACGGAGAAGTGCTCGCCATTCCTGGTGATGTATACACAATGATATACTGATATCCTTGTCTAATGAAGTAAAGCCAAGCCCTTCCTGTATTTCTCCTGATTGTTGTAACAACTTCACTTGCTGTATAGAACCAACTTAATCTATATGAACTTTCTTCTCAAAAGTTGGTTCATTTCGGTTGGATCAATCGGCCCCACGCGATCGAATGGCTGAAATCTTGAGGACCATCATGGTTCTATTATGCCCTTGCCATCTGAATCAATTCTGAATGAACATTATCACAATGCAAACTTTAAGAAGGAAAAAAAAAAAAATGGTACATAGTACAGACCGAAAAACTGACTTCCTCTTTACGAGTAGTTGATTCACGTACGACAACAAAGTATCATGAAAGACGACATTGTAGATTCAAATATCACTGATACACATCAACAAGAGTTTTTCACGTACAAATATAGATTTTCGAGTATAAATTACTAGGGACTGAACGAAATGAATCGACGACACTAAAAGTTACCAATAAATGTATTACAGTTAAAGAGATTTAATTTGTTGAGAGAAAAAAGAGAGGCAGTTTGAGAGAAGACCAGGAAAAATTGAGTTTGAAAATTGAATAGCTCTCAGCTCAATTCAAGGAGGAAGTCCTTTGAGGGGTCAAGGCCAAGCCATATAATGTGCATAGAAATGAGCAATTGTATATAGTAGAAGGGTGTACTTTTCCTAAATCTCATCGTTATATCCTTATAGGCAACGCTGTGAAAACATGGGAAACCCTAAACTGGATTCAGTTGTCAAATTAGGTAATAGATTGGACACGTCTCGGTGTATTTTTATCTTTCTTTTTCTTTGGCTTTTATGTATTGTATAAAGCTCTTGTGTGTTTTACTTTAATCCCACATCCAGAGAATCATAAAGTTGGTTTAAGGTTTAAATCTAATTAGCCGAACGCGACAAATTGCCGAGCCAGGTAACATGGGCTTGTAACCAAGTGGGGCATTAAAGTGGTTTGGATGTTAGATAAATGGGCCCAGTAATGCGGACTCTGTTGGGCCTCTCTACTCCCGGTAGAACTGGGCACGTCACAGCTCTATATGAGCTGGTAGCATTACAAAATCAAAATCAATTGTTTCGGGGTAAAGCTCGAAAGCCCCAGGGCTGCGGGAACTAACTAGTGGTTGAAATGGCGCCACTGTCCCACATCTCATAGGGAGGATCCATCGGTTCTGATTAAGCGTGCTTGTTGGGTCTAAGAACTAACTAGTGGTCCAAATGGCGCCACTGTCCACATTTCATAGGAAGGATCCATCGGTTCTGTTGGGTCTAAGAACTAACTAGTGGTCCAAATGGCGCCACTGTCCCACATTTCATAGGAAGGATCCATCGGTTCTGATTAAGCGTGCTTATTGGGTCTAATCTAACATACAACTATCTTTTTTTAAACTTTAAATTTTCAATTTCACTTTAAGTAAAACATTAAAAAAAAAAAAAAAAAAAAAAGCAAAGAAGGCTAAGAATAAAGACAAAACAATCTCTTTTTACGTGTCTGGCGTATCGATCAAATTTTTGTGCTCAATTTGTCACAAAAAAGAACCTCACAAGAAGAGGAGGTAGATTATTGTAATTTGTAAGGTGCTGAAGGAAAACAAATTCTTGTGATAGAACATGGGACGACGTATATACTACTATATCGTATTGTCAAATCTTTGTGTAATAATCTCATTTGACCGTTCTTTTCTTTTTTTTTTTTCCTTTTTTTCTGCAGGTTATATCAATGAATTATATACACCAATAACAATATTTAACACTCAGATCTTATTTGAATTTTATGGACAAAATTACCCCAAAGATCGGATGAACGATAATGAATAAAAATCAAACTGGGATGAAGGAATACAAGCTGAAATGTGTGGGAAAATGACAGAATATACCCGCCAACGTCATCTTTTAATTTCTCATGTTCCTCGTTCACGAGAGTTTTAACATTTCAGATTCCTTATTGGAACTTACAAGATTTATTAAAGTTATATCTCCAATAAAATGTACTCCATTATTTCTTTGATTATTTCTCCATCAGTTTCACTTTACTTTGTCCTTGTTGATTTGACACTTTCCTTAAGAAAGTAGTATTTTTTATGGATTTGTTTTACTAAATTATCCTTATTAATTATGCTTTGAAAATCCAAAATTGACTACTACTATTACTTTATATATTTACTTAATAGCAAGGGTAATATTGGAGGAACATAGTAAATCTCTTGATTTGCTAAAATTGACGAGTAAAAAGAAAATCTATTTTGTGTAAGAGCCAAGTAAACTGAAATGGAATATAAAATAATAAATACACATACTTGAGTAAGAATATTATAGAGGTATTCTACGGAAAAAAAATTATAATGATGGATGTCGCATCTGGCGTTGTTCTTAAGAACAAGCATAAAAACTAATTACACTGGCCTATGAAAAACAATGGTGGCGAATCAGTAAGATAATAATTCAACAATTTAAAATAATTTAATCCTATTTCGAGTTGATTAAAATTATTATAACATCAAGTTACTAATAATTTATTATCACAATCCATGGTAAAATAATGATGAAGAAGAATAAAATTTCATTCCCCTAGTTGCCTGTACTATAGTATTATGTTCTTTCAAACTCCCAACAGGGCATTTGGTCGTATGTTCTTTACTGAGGAAAAACTTAAGAAAACGTTTACATATTTCTCCAGGAAAAAAAAAAAAAAAAAAAAAAAAAGGCCGCTAGACTGTAAACAAAACAATCCAAGAGCAACAGCAAGATATCGCCTAAATCTTAAAACATAAAATTCACGTCATTACAATAGATAATGGTACAATCACTTTTACAAATTGGCCTGAAGTTCGACCAGGTACTCTCCTAACTATATGAGGAAAATGCCCCGAATTTACAGTCTTCCAATAGCTTCTTCCTCTACAGATAAATATAGCTACAACAACATTTTTACTAATGCTGATAAATGGTTATCCGAAAATTGATAACCATTCAATAGCACTAATACCTGTGTGTATTCCATCAAACTTGGTAGGCAATGCCATTGATGTTCTTGGTGCTTTCCTAATGTTTTCTCTCCCATTTACTTTCCCGTCTGCCGTCCCGTTCTCTTCGTTCCACAACTTGCCTGGCCTTACTCCCCCGGGGACCATGCCTTTGAGACGACCCAAAGCTCGTGGACGGTCCCTCAAGTGCTGACACCGAGTCTGCATCCCCAATACTCCCCGTGTCCCCCGAGTCTTTACTACCATCAAAGTTTTCTTCATAGCTGCTTCCACATTCATCTGATCTGTCGCGTGATTGCAGAATAGTTGGAAGTTGGCCAGAGAATTGCCTAGCCCCTGATAGAACCACGGTAGGCATGGTTACCATTGATGAACTCGTTGCACTTTCGGGCTGTGTCATCCCCGTACTTGTTCTGGTCCCTTCATTACCTGCTCTTCCGTTTTCCCTTTCACGATATCTTTCTCGTGGCCTACTGCATTAGATTGAAAAACACATCAAGAGCTTGGATTTCAAAATTCTGCTGCACCAAACCACTCTATTTATCAATTGTCAAGACCAAAAAATAATCCAAAAGTGCAGTCAGTAATAGCACTCCCAGTTGACACTTAATACTGATTTTTATGAAGACGAAGTTAGTTGCTGCTTCATGTTGCAACTTTTTCGTTGCCAAGCAAGATAATATTTTACTACTTGATGTTGCAACCTTTTTGTTGCCAAGAGAGCATATATAGGACAAACATGATTCATTTACTCCCACTGCCACCATTTTGGTGGCTATGATGTGAGATCTACACTAAATGGCCATTGAATGTACCATGCTGTCAGGACCATGATATCAGTTACCACAAGCAGAATCCAATACACATGAGCAACAAACACTAGAAAAGAATTACTTATTCTACTACCCATCAACTTTAGTGCGTTCACAGTTCATAAAACAAATCATTTTTGCATAAGATTAGAGGGCATCTCTTCTCATCCTGGAACAAAGAAGGGACTCTTCCAACCTTACATGACATTTAAATGACGTGCTTGATCAATTTGCACCATCTATATGCATGGCTAGCATGCATTTGCTTGAGTTATTGCCACTGGACAGTAGGAATTCTTTTGTCTAGAAGAAAATTCAATAGCTATGAGCAAGAAAAGCTAGAGGAAAGAATTGCCGACTCAACCATTTGGAAAATGCAGTATTTTCATTGTCCATAAAAATAAAATTATTTGCCAGAAGAGTAAAGTAATCCCATGTTCATCTTGGACCAAGGTAAATCTTGTTGTAATCTAATATGATATCCAAACGACAAGCCTGACCGATAAAAAAAGCCTTTTTGTGCATGGCAAGTGCTTCCACCCCTTTATGCCTTGATATTTCACCCCTATCCTCACATAACCTAGACATAGCAGAATTCGTATGTCCAGCGGCAATAACTAAAGCGAATGTTGCAGTTGAAAGTTGAAAAAGGAGGAGGTGAGAGTCCCCCCCCCCCCCCCCGGGAGGCGGCAGGTTTTTGGAAGGAGTCTGAGCCAAAGATTAACCAAAAATAGTTTGCTCAACAGCCTGGATCACCTGCTAAGGCCCTAAATGACCGCTCAGTGATGAAGAAGGTGGGGGTGCAAAGACAGAACATCGTTGTAGTTAGTCTCATGAAACAAAAGTATATGCAACAAAACTTACCCACTAGATGAAAATTCTCGTCTCGATGGTCGAACTCCAGATTCAACTTGCTCAAGTTCTCGTTGCAGTTCTCTCTGCAAGAAGATCAAGTGAAATAGGCATGTAAGACTTCTAGTCCATCATATGAAACTTCAATCTAATTTTAACATAATCACTTACAATGAAGATAGAAGTTTCTTTACAAATACCACCTGTCTCACGTTAACTTTTAAGACTACAAGGATATGGTTAAATTCAAGTATAAAGGTGAGGGTGAAAGGTCCCCACACACTCAGCTGGATGAAAATGTGTCATTAGGCTGTGAAGGCTGGATTAAACAAACAATTCAAAGGAGAGAGCAACCAGGAAACGAGGCAATGTTAAAAAGTTGAAAGGAAGAGACAAAGGAAAACCAAGAAGAGAAAAACTCGGGGAGAAACTTAAATAAAGTAAAAAGATAATTTATGCAGATTAGGAGTCTGAAATTCCCCGTGCAAAAAGAAGCTTTTTTTTTAATTATTACTTTTTTATTTTTTTATGAAGCTGATATGATGGTGTACTACTAATTTACATATTAAAAACAAGTGTGTGACGAGATATCTCACTATACTCAGAAAAATCATTCGGCATAAAGGTAAATATCATTGATGCAAACTAAACCTAAGCTTCCACTAGGCAAAATTTCAATAGGTCTAGTTTGAAACACTTCGTCGATCTGTCATATAAGCAAGGGATGATAAATAAGCTATGATCATCTTTCTTACCTGTGTTTGCTTTTCTTTCTCTAGATCAAGGCTGTGTCGCAACTCCCTGGTTTTTGCGCGTTCAAGCTCCAGCATACGTTGTCTCTCGATCTCCTTTTCTATTTCAGCTATCCTCTCTCTGATACAGTAGCATCATGTAGACATTTTACTATCAACATGTAATCGGCAAATAATGTGAGCAAGAGATTTCAGGGAGTAGTAGAAATACCTATCCAACTCTTGTAGAAGTTCAGCTTCTCGAAGAGCTGCCTCTTCCAAGAATTTTTGACGGGCATGCCTACTGAGTAGTTTCCTTTGCCTGCGTGCTATAACCTCCTCTTTGATTTTGGCCTTTTCTCTGGTAAGACAAGATAGACAGAGGAGCTAAAGAGAAGTTTTCCCAATCTCCTTTCATTCTTTTTTCCCCATTGGGAATATAAGTTTAGAACTAATAAGCGCTCTCAGATAGAATATGTGTGGGGACAGAGGTAGGAGATGAAAGGCAAGATGTTCTAGTGAAAGTTCAATTTTTAACATCAGCCCAATCCAACACAGCTGCATGGAT